>NC_091132.1:130152105-132552105 GCF_040183065.1 Periplaneta americana | reverse complement strand
TCTTTTCGTCTTCTCGTCTTCTTTGTTTATTTCTCAATAATCTGTTCCTTACTTTAATGTTTTCTTTTTTTTCATTTTCATATATCCTTCTTTCTTTATACTTTTTACCCTTTCCCTTTTCTGTTTAATTTCTTCCCTCTTCTTACTTTTTCATTCCCTCTTCTATTTCTTTTATTACTTGTTCATACGTTTTCCATGCCTCTTCCCTTTTATCGCTTTTGCTCCTTTCCTTGCTTCTTCACTCCCACTTCTGCTTCTTTCATCTGTTCTTACTTTTGCTATCTTTCTTCTCTTCAGTCCCTTTTGCTACTTATCTTACTTTCCTCCTCCTCTGTTTCCTTTGTTTCCTGTTCTTACTTTTCCCCTCCTTCTTCTGTTTCTTTTGTTTCCTGTTCTTACTTTTCCCCTCCTTCTTCTGTTTCCTTTGTTTCCTGTTCTTACTTTTCCCCTCCTTCTTCTGTTTCTTTTGTTTCCTGTTCTTACTTTTCACTCCCTCTTCTATTTATTTTGCTTCCTGTTCTTACTTTTCACTCCCTCTTCTATTTATTTTGTTTCCTGTTCTTACTTTTCACTCCCTCTTCTATTTATTTTGCTTCCTGTTCTTACTTTTCACTCCCTCTTCTATTTGTTTTGTTTCCTGTTCTTACTTTTTACTCCCTCTTCTGTTTCTTTTGCTTCCTGTTCTTACTTTTCACTCCCTCTTCTATTTATTTTGCTTCCTGTTCTTACTTTTCACTCCCTCTTCTATTTGTTTTGTTTCCTGTTCTTACTTTTCACTCCCTCTTCTATTTATTTTGCTTCCTGTTCTTACTTTTCACTCCCTCTTCTATTTATTTTGCTTCCTGTTCTTACTTTTCACTCCATCTTCTATTTATTTTGCTTCCTGTTCTTAATTTTCACACCCTCTTCTATTTATTTTCTTCCTGTTCTTACTTTTCACTCCCTCTTCTATTTATTTTGCTTCCTGTTCCTACTTTTCACTCCCTCTTCTCTTTTTGTTTTGTTTCCTGTTTTTACTTTTCACTCCCTCTTCTATTTATTTTGCTTCCTGTTCTTACTTTTCACTCCCTCGTCTATTTATTTTGCTTCCTGTTTTTACTTTTCACTCCCTCTTCTATTTATTTTGCTTCCTGTTTTTACTTTTCACTCGCTCTTCTATTTATTTTGCTTCCTGTTCTTACTTTTCACTCCCTCTTCTATTTATTTTACTTCCTGTTTTTACTTTTCACTCCCTCTTCTATTTATTTTGCTTCCTCTTCTTACTTTTCACTCCCTCTTCTATTTATTTTGCTTCTTGTTCTTACTTTTCACTCCCTCTTCTATTTATTTTGCTTCCTCTTCTTACTTTTCACTCCCTCTTCTATTTATTTTGTTTCCTGTTCCTACTTTTCACTCCCTCTTCTATTTATTTTGCTTCCTGTTCTTACTTTTCACTCCCTCGTCTATTTATTTTGCTTCCTGTTTTTACTTTTCACTCCCTCTTCTATTTATTTTGTTTCCTGTTCCTACTTTTCACTCCCTCTTCTATTTGTTTTGTTTCCTGCTTTTACTTTTCACTCCCTCTTCTATTTATTTTGCTTCCTGTTCCTACTTTTCACTCCCTCTTCTATTTGTTTTGTTTCCTGTTTTTACTTTTCACTCCCTCTTCTATTTATTTTGCTTCCTGTTCTTACTTTTCACTCCCTCGTCTATTTATTTTGCTTCCTGTTTTTACTTTTCACTCCCTCTTCTATTTATTTTGTTTCCTGTTCCTACTTTTCACTCCCTCTTCTATTTATTTTGTTTCCTGTTCCTACTTTTCACTCCCTCCTCTATTTATTTTGCTTCCTGCTTTTACTTTTCACTCCCTCTTCTATTTATTTTGTTTCCTGTTCCTACTTTTCACTCCCTCTTCTATTTGTTTTGTTTCCTGCTTTTACTTTTCACTCCCTCTTCTATTTATTTTGCTTCCTGTTCCTACTTTTCACTCCCTCTTCTATTTGTTTTGTTTCCTGTTTTTACTTTTCACTCCCTCTTCTATTTATTTTGCTTCCTGTTCTTACTTTTCACTCCCTCTTCTATTTGTTTTGTTTCCTGCTTTTACTTTTCACTCCCTCTTCTATTTATTTTGCTTCCTGTTCCTACTTTTCACTCCCTCTTCTATTTGTTTTGTTTCCTGTTTTTACTTTTCACTCCCTCTTCTATTTATTTTGCTTCCTGTTCTTACTTTTCACTCCCTCGTCTATTTATGTTGCTTCCTGTTTTTACTTTTCACTCCCTCTTCTATTTATTTTGTTTCCTGTTCCTACTTTTCACTCCCTCTTCTATTTATTTTGTTTCCTGCTCCTACTTTTCACTCCCTCCTCTATTTATTTTGCTTCCTGTTTTTACTTTTCACTCCCTCTTCTATTTATTTTGTTTCCTGTTCCTACTTTTCACTCCCTCTTCTATTTGTTTTGTTTCCTGCTTTTACTTTTCACTCCCTCTTCTATTTATTTTGCTTCCTGTTCCTACTTTTCACTCCCTCTTCTATTTGTTTTGTTTCCTGTTTTTACTTTTCACTCCCTCTTCTATTTATTTTGCTTCCTGTTCTTACTTTTCACTCCCTCGTCTATTTATTTTGCTTCCTGTTTTTACTTTTCACTCCCTCTTCTATTTATTTTGCTTCCTGTTTTTACTTTTCACTCGCTCTTCTATTTATTTTGCTTCCTGTTCTTACTTTTCACTCCCTCTTCTATTTATTTTGCTTCCTGTTTTTACTTTTCACTCCCTCTTCTATTTATTTTGCTTCCTGTTTTTACTTTTCACTCCCTCTTCTATTTATTTTGTTTCCTGTTCCTACTTTTCACTCCCTCTTCTATTTGTTTTGTTTCCTGCTTTTACTTTTCACTCCCTCTTCTATTTATTTTGCTTCCTGTTCTTACTTTTCACTCCCTCTTCTATTTATTTTGCTTCCTGTTTTTACTTTTCACTCCCTCTTCTATTTATTTTGCTTCCTGTTTTTACTTTTCACTCGCTCTTCTATTTATTTTGTTTCCTGTTCCTACTTTTCACTCCCTCTTCTATTTATTTTGCTTCCTGTTCTTACTTTTCACTCCCTCGTCTATTTATTTTGCTTCCTGTTTTTACTTTTCACTCCCTCTTCTATTTATTTTGCTTCCTGTTTTTACTTTTCACTCGATCTTCTATTTATTTTGCTTCCTGTTCTTACTTTTCACTCCCTCTTCTATTTATTTTGCTTCCTGTTTTTACTTTTCACTCCATCTTCTATTTATTTTGCTTCCTGTTCTTAATTTTCACTCCCTCTTCTATTTATTTTCTTCCTGTTCTTACTTTTCACTCCCTCTTGTGTTTATTTTGTTTCCTGTTCTTACTTCTTACTTTTTCTCTACCTCTTCTGTTTCTTTTATTTCCTATTCTTACCAACTTTCTGCCTTTTATCCTTTTTTCCTTTAATTTCCTGTTCTTGCCTTTTGTCCCCGTCTGCTTTTTTTCTTTTATTTCTTCTTCTCTTCCCACAGTTAATAGACTCTTTCCCCTTATTTTGTTCTTCTTCACTACAATTTTGTGTGTTACTTATAATATTGTTATGTGTTCGCTGTGTTTCACAATATTTAATGGCAGCTTTGATTTCGGGTACCAACGTACAATATTTGCACATACTATGGGCCTACACTACATTTGATACATATAGCCTACTTACTTTTTAAAAAATATTCTGCATTTTTATAATCTTTCTCTTTTCCGTTTGGTTGTTACCTTAATTCTCTTTTCCAATCATTCACCCCTCCTTCCTTCCTTCTTCTTTCCCGACACCCTCCTCTTCCTCCGTTTCTCCTCTCTTCCTCAATTTATTCGTTAGTAATAGTACACCGCACACTGGAGGGGCTTCGACAACGTCAGTACATTCACCGCACTTATCTCTTGCGACGCAGATATATTCTCAATTAAGAAGCACTGTTACATTCAGAATCTCATTTTGATCTCTTGATTTCACGTTTCATTAAGCCCAGCCCTAGGGATCGGGAGCATGCAGTTTTTGCCAGGAACAATTAGGGTGCTCTGTTCTGCACGATGGGTTAATGATTGGAATCTCTGTGTCTCGTGAGGCCTAACTTTGTGATTACTGCGCACAGCGACCTTTCAATTTGCGAGCTATGCCAGATCAGATAGTCAGCAAAACAAGCAGTAAACATGCTGGACACTGACCACTCGAGTCCAACGTGATGCCCCAGCGTCAGGTTGTCTGCTAATTGTGGTTAACATTTCAGGACGTCAGAGTGGGTAGTGTAATGCCTTTACGCACCAAAACTGGAACTTAAATTACGTGGAATAAAATTCTAGAAAACGACACGTGGGAAAGAAATGTGTCCCTGTATCATGGGTTCCTATTATTATTGTTGTTATAATAATAATAATAATAATAATAATAATAATAATAATAATAATAATATTTCTATATTGTTCTACGTATGTTACTTCGTAAGCTGCGAAACATCGGTCTTTCTGCAAGTTACGTGATCTTGTTTGATATTAATTACCTAAGCGATATACAATCCTAAGTACACCTATTTAACAAAGTTTTCGATTTGTATAACTTGGCCTGCCGAGTATTGCAGGGCTCAACTTTAGGATCCCTTACGTTTATAACTTATACAGAAGATATTTGTGCAAAAATAAGGTATGTTTATAATCGGTACAATATAACGTGAGGTAGTGAGTTGCAACTTAAACATTTCTCTCTCATTACTTGATCACATGCCAAAATTTAATAGTTTTCTAGCTGTTAGGTTCGGTTCACATCTTCCTCGAATACACGGATTTACAGATATCATCATAGTCACTTAGTAACTGTTAGGTTGGCACTATTTGAGATATTAATTAGGCAAGGCAGACTAACAATTTTATTCAGATGCCATAATGTTGTTCATATTTCATTTCAAGATTGTATAATATATATGCAGCATGTTAAAAAGCATTCAACATTTTAAGAGGTAGTAGTATTCATCAAAACAAAAGAAAAGTGTGATAAACATGGGTTCTAAAATTGATATCTTCCGAGATATCAGTACTTTTTCAACATCATAGCAGATACTCGATGCGATTTCCATAAAAAAAAAGAGTATTCAGTATTCTGAGAAGTGGTAGTATTCATCAAAACAAGAAAAAAGTGTAAGGAACATGGGTCTTAAAAATTACATTTTGTACCAAATAAGAACTTTGAAATTAGTATTGTAAGAATAGAATATCTTCTAATGCGAATTCTTTATTTGTTTCTTATCAGGTATACAGTATCATATTGGAAATGCAGTAATCAAAAGCGTAACAAGGTGTGATTCCCTGAGACCAGTGCTGCTCATCGGAGTGACTACTACCGCAGAGGAATCGGAGATTACGAATAAAGCTCTCCACCGGTGATCTCCGATACTACCGTAGGTGGAACAGGGGACATACGGAGGGATGCGGGGGTTCGGAGCGAAGCGATAGTTAGCTCAAGGCCGACCGGCGCGTACGGACTGAGGGTAGTTGTGAGGGGAATAAAATGGCACCAAATCGGATATCCGTCGCATGGAAATTATTTAATTTAGTTGAAGGTAATAATAAAGTCGCACACTGTAAACTTTGTGGGCGAATTTACTCTAAGGGTGGTGGAACTTCGAATTTGTCAGACCATTTGAAGCGATCGCACAATCGCGAACTTAATGAAAACAATTACGCAAAACATTTGATACGATTTCTTTTTAAATTGTTTTAGTGCTATTGTTCCCAAAGGCTCACAGTCTATGAAAAAGTCTTGAAATTTCTCTAAAACGTAACTTTCGAGGCAATAAAAAACATATGAAATATTTACAAGACGACTTGAGTTATATTTTACTCTTTAGACAACTTGAGTTATATTTTACTGTTTGGATTAAAATATTTCTGAATGAAACTAAAGAAATATCTGGTAATAATATAATTACAATTATCCTTAAGTTGATATCCACTTATATTTTTATTACAGAGCAAGAGTGGCGCGTTTTAGAAGAGGCAGTTCAAATACTGATACCCTTTAACACAATAATCACAATCCTGTCCGGTGAAGAATCTGAATAAATTATGTTGGACAGTAAACTTTATCCCATTGATAGCCCACGTTTCTTTTGTTTCATTCTGAAGCTCCCTTAATATATTTTACGTTAACTAAACCGATTAGAATAATAATTGACAAACCCTGTTTGCTATTAAACGAGAGTTTCTAAGAGAATTAAAGTATAAATGTTTACATTAGCTACTGAAAAGCTTTACTTCTGCGTTAGTTTTGCAGTTAGATTGAATGATATTAATTTGATCAATGACATAAAACTAATACGGCTTTCCACATATACTATGAATTTCAAAACTAGAAAAAAAAATCTGTCAGATAACGTAGCACTTCAAGCAAAACAAGAAAAAAAAAAGAGCCGAAGAAAGAGAGAGAGATTAACATAAAAGAGAGATTAAATAACAACAAATTAGAACTTATTTTAAAAGATACGCGGACGTCAGCGGACTCGAATCACTACCTGATCCGATTAAAGGAATGCTCAGCGGAAAGTGTATGTCTGCGCCACAGCACATATACAACCCGCGCGGCATCAATCGGAGGTAACCGGAGGTCTCCGATTGAAAGCGCGCAAACAACCGCTCCGGAGAAAACCTAATCATAAGCAGCACTACCTGAGACTGAGGGTTGAAGAATGCGTTACAATGAATGGAAATCATATTGAGGATCTCTTGAGATGCTGATGAACAAGCATTAATAATAATAATAATAATAATAATAATAATAATAATGATTTCTTTTTGCTGGCAGAGTTAAGGTCTTCTCTTCCACTCAACCAGCAAAAGGTATACATACATGTATGAACTTACAAAGAATTCAACAATTTGATTTAGATAAGAGTTACATGTATACAAGAGTTATTTACGAATTAAAGAACAAAATACTATGAACAATAACTAAGCACTGAAATACAAACTATGTAGTAGAATTAAGCTAAAATACATAGAATATTAATATATTTCAAATAATGTTAGATAATAGAAAGACATTATTATGAGACAATTTTGAAAATACAGCACTCTCAGGATGCATGTCTAAAGGAAGAGGAACAATGTAGACAGTGATAGTTTAAGTCAGTATGATTGGAGTGAAATGCTAAGAAGGTTATCTTTTAAGCTGTTTATTCTCTTGCAGCCCCTAATACTTCGTGACAGGGAATTCCATTGTCGCGAGGTGGATACTGTAAAAGATGATGAATAGCGATATGTTGTACTCACATTTCGAAAGATGTTAATATTACGACCCATCTTTATGCTACTTCTTTGTCTTGTTTTTGAATACTACCAACATTCAGGATATTGAATGCACTTTTTAAAATAAAAATCAAATAGAGTATGTCCTATGATGTTCATGAATAACTGGTCATATAGACTATAGCAAAAGTAATGAAAAATAAATAATAATAATAATAATAATAATAATAATAATAATAATAATAATAATAATAAACAGCAATAGATGTAATATAATGCAATTTTAGGCACAATAACCTGTTTAAGCCATGAATATTTATTTAGTAACATTATTACTTTAGGTTCTAGTAGTTCTAGTATTGAAGTGCAAGCCATCTTTTATGTTTAGTACCTCATTATATTTTGGTTTGTGAATATTATTCACTCACTATTTAAAATTCTTTAACAATTCTGCACACTACCATCCCTTCAACGTCACATTTTTCACATGCTCAAGATGGTGTGAAGAAATTCTAAAGTATATTGTTTTCAAGGAAAACTACTTCTCTTAAAATTTAACTATAACTTGTATCATAAATTGATTTAAAAGAACAGACAGTGTTGAAGATCCTGGAGTATTCTTTGACGATATACACTTTATTTTCACAAGGATTTACTTTTCATATAAGTACTCGTATAAAATGAAATTAGAATGTTGGATCTAATATGGTGAGTGACGCATTATTTCTCTACTGCTGATTCACTTCTAATAGTCCACATTAGGGAAATCGAAACTTGAATATGTATCTGCAGTCTAGAATTTTAACAACTCATTGCGCATTGGGGTAAAATAGAAATTATCCTACGATAAATCATATTATATAACTTTTTAAATTGTAATAATTATTATATAGGACTAGTAAGTATGTGTTTCATCTTGTGATGACCTGAAATGCCTGATCATATAATATGAAACTACAGTTACCCTGTATGTGCGGGTATACATTAATTATTTATAAGTTTATATAATATGAAACAGTAATGTATTCATATCACACTAATTAGTAAGTGTAGCTGGTGTTTTGTTGCGCAACTATAATTGCATGAAATTAAGTGAAATATTAGTCTGGAAACGTTATTGCTTTATTAATGTTTACATTTCATATTGTCCACACTAATATAACTTCAAATTATTCAATATTAACATCCAAATGTAATTTGCATTGTAATTTATATTTCTCTTTAGTACACAGGCCATTCCAAGATGAAAAATTAAAATTCTGCTAACGTGGAGCAATGGTGAAACGAAAAACGACGTCTGTTGTACCAATATATCGAATTATACAAATGGGAGACGTATTTACATGTACTGTAGTATGAAACATAGTCCGCCGCAATGCTGCCCGGCGAACGCAAGGGAAGAAATTTATCTTTCGACTCTGAACTGATTGCTCGTTTCCCTGTGATGTCTCGGCGGTGACCCTGCGATGGGCCAATCCCATATCCAGGGAAGCCGGCAATGTGTAGGCCTACGTGTCTATTGTGTTGATCCATGTACAATAACCTCTCTCCCCTGCACCCCAGTGGTCTGTAGGTCGGTACTACAAAGGTGAAGAAAAAAAGAATGAAGCATAGGTACATAAATTCAGCATAGTTTACCTATAAGTTAAGTTAAATAAAATATTTTATAATTCCATTTAATATCTAAAATTAAAATAAATCTTTCGAAATACTTCATATCAATGACAATAATTTTTACATTATTATTTTAGTTACTGAATTTGTCACCGTTAGCCGAAAGCCTAGAGTGCCATTATACCACTCTGGCAACCAGAATTCGAACTTCGAGGGGTCCAAGTGGAATTTGTAGTGGACACAGAGGATACTTGTTGGTAGGTTTTCATAAGATAGATCCTCTAACGACATTCCACTATTGCTCCATTATGAGTGTCAGTGAAATGCGCCATAGTGCCACTATAGTGAGTGGGATGAGAGTAAAGTGAAAGACTATTGAAACTTATGTAGGGCCTATACATAATTATGTAGGTTGTATTGTAAAATTAGGTATTCTATGTTATATTATTAATTGTAATTATTGTGTTAAATTGTATTGTGTATTCTTATTGTATTGTGTATTGTGTAATTGTATTGTGTATTGTATAATTGTATTGTGCATTGTTTATATTGTGTATACCACTCCCACCGGGTGCTTGCCCACTTGCAGTGTACATACATACATACATACATACATACATACATACCTACATACATACATACATACATACATACATACATACATACATACATACATACATACATACATACATACCATCATACAGTGTACCGAGGGCAACGCTAGGGAGGCAAATAGATCGTCTCGTAGAGTTATGGCACTTCACGCTTAGAGGGGTACGCTTGGTTGAATGACACTCAGTCGTTGTTATATACGATATACACATGTATATTATGTATAACGTGATATAAGTTACCTTATATATCAGCGTTCGCATATGGCCAGCTTAACTATGCATAGTCGGTTCCCAATAAATCTGCGAGCTTAGATATATAGGGTGTTTCATAATTCCTATTACAAACTTCTAGGAGTTGTAGAGGGGACTAAGTAGATAAAGTTTTGATTTGGAACCCACGTCCGGAAATGTATCGTTTCGATTCAAAATAAGTTTGAAGATCGAATCGACTTCACATCTCCCACTTCACTAGAGACAATGAAGATCTTCCTCCGACTCTACAGAAGTCTCATAAACAAGATTCTTCACGTGTCCCCAAAGGAAAAAGTCAGTAGAAGTTAAATCTGGCGACCGTGGTGGCCAAGGAGTTGGACCACCTCGACCTATCCACTTTTTCCCGAATGTTTGGTGGAGATGTTCGCGGATGGCAAGTGAAAAGTGCGCGGTTGCGTCATCATGTTGGAATCACATTTTCTGTCGTAGTGGCGGTGGCAAATCTTCACATAACTCTACCAGTACCTCTTGCAGAAAGGTCAAGTACCTGGGACCCGTTAGGCGGTACGAAGAACCACTCTTGTAGTGCACACTGGCAAGAGCTCATTGTCTCTAGTGAAGTCAGAGATGTGAAATCGATTCGATCTTCAAACTCATTTTGCATCGAAACGATACATTTCCGGACATGGGTTCCTAATCAAAACTTCATCTACTTAGTCCCCTCTACAACCCCTAGATGTTTGTAATAGAAATTATGAAACATTCTGTGTATATATACAGAGTGCTTCCGAGGTGGTGTTACAAACTTTCAGGGATGATGGGGAAGGGCACAGGTATCAATTTGAGTTCAGAAACCCTGGTCCGGAAATCACCGAGTCGAAAATTACCAGCAAAAATAGTTCTGTAGAAATTAAATAATTTTATTCCTCTATACACCTTATTTATGTGTATATATCTGTACATCTTACACATACTGTATTCATCTGTCGTTGTTTACGTTGTCTACTTACATTATTCCATTCAATGCGCTGTCTGAGGGATGGGGACAGGAAACTACACTAAAGCAATGCAGATAGTGTAATGTGTAACGGATATGGTCGGTCCTGATATGTACGTCTATAGACAGCAGTGTATGTGTACAAGTTGCAGTGTCTAGTCGATCAGTCCTAGTGAAATGGAGGAGTACATGAGAGCGGAATAAGGAGACCTGATTTTCGAATACGGATGAGCCAATGGGAACAGTAGACAAGCTCACAGATTGTATCGGGCGAAGTACCCACGTAGGAGACGTCCGGTCCATATCATTTTTCCACGACTGTTCCAAAAGTTAAGGGAAGGAGGGCAAATTACAATTCCATATCCACATAACTATTTTTACTTATAACTTTCGACTCAGTCATTTCCGGACCATGGTTTTTATCTCAAATTGATACATGTGCCCTTGGCCATCATCTCTGAAAGTTTGTAATACCACCTCGGAAACACCCTGTATATATAAAATAAAAGTGGAATAACCTTGCAGATTGAAACAGACGATAGGGTACACTTAAATTAATAGAAAACCTATATTATATTTTGTGATTAAATGCACTGTTAATCAGATAATTAAGTAGTAGTAGGCCTAGTAGTAGTGATGATGGTGGTGGTGATGGTGATGGTGCTGGTGGTGGTCGTAGTGGTAGTGGTGGTCGTAGTGGTGGTGGTAGTGGTAATGGTGTTGGAGGTAGTAGTATTAGTCATAGTGATAGTGGTAGTGGTAGTGGTGGCAGTGGTAGTAGTGGTAGTGGTAGTGATAGTCATGATAATGACGACAATAATAAGGAAGATGAAATTAGTGATGACAGGTCTACTAAACAAATAGAAAAGAATAAAAACCTATGAAATGCAACTCGTTCACCACAGATATTACAGATAGCGTCGAGATTGAAAGCTCAAACAAAAAAAAAAAAAAAAAAAAAAATGGGATAGGAGATAGGACAAACTGGAAGAGTGGCAGACAAGGTTCAAAGCGAGGAGAGTTTATTTACTCACAAGCACATTGATTGTTCGGAACAAGTTTAAGCTGGAAGGAAATAGTCCAGGTACACGTGAGGAGAGACGAGGAGGTTGTAGGACATGCTTTTGGGGTGAGTGGTTTTGGGTAAGGTGAGGTTAGAGAAGCTGTGACGGCGGTGGTGGCTGCGGTGGCGAGGATGTCGGTTGGGGTGGCGGCGTCGCGACGGCAGCAAGCACAGGAACACGTTGTTCGTTCTGTAAGGTGCCACCAGTGTTAGCTCTGTCTTCTTAAATTGTAAATGAGTTTCCATTACTTTCATGTAGCTCAAAGAAGCACATTCAGATTGAAGGGCGTAAAATTTATTCTTATGCAAGGAATTTCAGTCATCAATTAAGAAATTAGGATCTAACACATTTAAGGCTATGAATGTGCGGATAAGAAATTAAATATAAAGTACGAGAAGTTTTACATGAATAATTTTTAGTAGGCTATTTTACGACGCTGTATCAACATCTCAAGTTATTTAGCGTCTGAATGAAATGAAACTGATTATGCCGATAATTACCCAGCATTTGCTAAGATTGGATTGTTCCTCTTGAAGGCGAGAAAGATTAGAACTTTAGCTGTTGAAGTTTATGACGAGAACTGAGGAAAGGATAATATTATCCACCCAACTGTACACTTTTATGTCTTTTAGGTTAGGATATATTATATAATGTGTTTTATTGTGCCATTTCCATTTTAATATATGTGTTCTTTTAGAGAGTAGTTGGATGTAATCATAGGTGGGGGGGGGGGGACCTACAAAGGAGGACTTGTTTTGGGCACAAAGCACTTACGGTCAGAAGATCCGTGCATTGGATTTTAGAGAAAATTAAGATAATATAAAATCTGTATGTATAATATTACTCAAGAAATCCATCTACTTCATATTGGGTTGAGGGAAAATCACGGAAAAAACCTCAACCAGGCAACTCGCTCCGAAGGGGATTCGAATCCGGGCCACCTGGTTTCACGATCATGCGTGCCAGCCGTTACTCCAGAAGTGTGGACAAGAAGAAATGTTCTAATTACTACAATTTTCCTATTGTATTTCTAATTTGAGAATTAATTCGTGAGATATCGTTAGACTTGTAGCAGGTTTATTATTATCGCTATCATACAATTTTTTAAATCATATAAAAATATGGGACATAGAATAATTAACAAAGTTCGATTTTGATAAATACCTACAAATTATAAAATACCTACCTACATATTGCATTTCTCCTCACAAGTTTTGCCTACGAATCTCGAATACCATGTAAATGATTTCTTAGCAACTGGTCTACAGCTGTGGAGTAATGGCCAGCACGTCTGACTATGAAACGAGGGGCCCGAGTTCAAATCCTAGTTGGGACAAATTACCTAGTTGGGGTTTTTTCCGAGGTTTTCCCTCAACCTATTGAAGCAGAATTGCTGGGTAATTTTCGGACTCATTTCGCCATAATTAATTCACAAAAATACAGGGTGTTTCCGAGGTGGTGTTACAAACTTTCAAGGATGATGGCGAAGGTCGCCTGTATCAATTTGAGATCAGGAACTATGATCCGGAAATGACTGAATCGAAACTTATGAGCAAAAATAGTTGTACATAAGAATAACATTATTGTGAATTCTGAATTTGGACGTCCACATTCGCCCTTAGTGCTACAAGAATGACATTGATCTTAACAGATTCTCTTTAACTATTGGAAGTTTGTCAACCAGCTTTTGTGATACGATAGAGCAGCCTTTTCTTATTAAGAGTCATTGATAATCCGAAATAAGATATGGTACCTTTTTCATAATAGATACATTTTACTATCTTCTTCTATTTATTTTTTGACTTCTTCACTTCGAATGTTTTTCATTTCCTTCTAAATTCTAATCTTCCCCACTCTCCTTAGGATGTCAACTGTCTGCTATATATTTTAAAATGTATTTGAACTAAACGAAATCAGTGTCATTAATTCCTCTTTCTAATTCTTCCAATTTATCTTTTCTTTTTGTCTCCTAGTGTGAATCGGGGGGGGGGAGATGACTATCGGGGGAAGATGCTTATTTCTTTGTAGTTTCACATTCTTACAAGAGAGAAAGCCACGCGCATGTCTTCATGATTACTGAGACATTTGAATGTCTGTAGAGTGGAAGCTAACTCATTTTGTCACGTGTTCTTGTTATGAGAGGAAGAAAAGCAAGAAAACAGCTCTCATTTTTCTGCTATAAAATAATTGCAAGGTATGTTAATATTTTAATACATCCTTGAATTCCTAATAACTGTGAAACCTTTGTAATGAATATTGTAGTGAAGGCTCTAAAGTTTGTATTGTTAACAGCCAACGACCTTGTTCCACCATCTTAGGTTGTGTGACAGCACTAGGCATCTTACCCCGATACTTGGGGAAGATGATCACCTTTTTTCGGGGTAAGATGACAATTTGTTGCAAGAGTTTTATTTTTTGTTTTATTGCAGAGAATGTCTAAACATTACATAAGATCCTCTGATAGAAGTCAGTGGATTGAGGACACTCTTCAACTTGCGATGGAACATGTTATAACAGAGGATATGAACTGTTTTAGAGCATCGCAAGCATACGGGATTTCGTACCGTACCCTTAAACGCATCCTAAAAAATAATGACAAGAAATATACTGGATTGAATTCATTGTATGCAAGAAGTGATTTCACGAGTCTTGCACACGGCATTGAAATATATGCAATGACTGTGTTCCTAAGTAGTGATAAACGAGTGAGGAAGTTTCCATGAGCTTTAGATTAAGTCAATTTTGTTATATACATGTATCAAAGCAAGTTCAGGTAAAATACATATATGTCAGTAGATGTGTTAATTGCATATACCATCTTACGTGACTGTCGGGGAAAGATGCCTACAGTGCAGGCAAGAAGAAAACCCGTATCTATAAATAAGATAATTAATGTTTTCTGTTTTGTACCAAAATATAGTTTCAAAATACTTTCCAGACGTCGATTTTTCAATATGAAATTCAAAACTAAATGAACAGTATCTTATATTTTCAATAAAAGAAAAAGTCACACATCTTCCCCCGATCCACTTTATATTCTTCTTCATAACGTCGAAAATCGTTATGATTGCATTTATTTTCTTCTTTTTTTTTTTTCATTTTTGTTCTCCTTCCTTTCTTTCATTCTCATTCTCTGCTTCCCTCTCCTCTTCGCTTTGTCTTTCCGTACCTTCCCCCTCGTAGTCAGACACACTTTGAATGATATCATAAGAAATATCAAGTATTACAGACTGAATGCTGCGCAAATTAAATTACCATTCGTCTCCTGGGTGATGTAATCCTAGTTGACAGATGAATGCGGAGGCACTGAATAGAAAAGAACCACCTTTACGGTTATTTCCAATTTACCGATTGTGAAGTGCGTAATAATTGTCAGTTTGACATATAGTCCGTCCCACCATTTCGCTGACTCATTTCACGGTAAATATTCGGATAATTCATTTCAGGTCTGACGACAACTGACCAGCCTAGTCATCGACTGATCCACCGACTGTCTGCCTGGAAGCGCAAGAGCCTCGCCTGGATGGGCCGGGGTTCTCTGTGCAGGAAATTGGGTTCCTCCCCTGGGCGTACAGACGTGATCAGATGACATCGCTCTCTTCCTTCATCCCTTTTCCCTCATTTCCTTCTCACTCTGAGAACGACGGAAAGTGCACACAAGACATGGCCCGCTCTGATCTGACTTGTGTCTGACAAGTCCAAGTTTTTAACTTTTCACGATGGTGCATTATCGTCCCCGCCTCGACCTAGTACCAATCAATCAAGCAACAAGGCGCTTCCATCCTTCCTTTCTCCTTTATGTTCAATAGAATATCCGTTCTATCGGAATGAAAATAAACGATGTTATGTAAATGGCAGTTACCTTCTCTTTATGCATTTCTTTACGGAAATATTCCAACAAAATAATATTTAAGGAAATCTTTCAGAACACTCATTAATAACATATACATAGTTATTCATAATTATAACTTACAACAAGTGTCTCAGTCTGTTCAGGAAGTGACCTAACTTATAGCTACGGGGAATAATATCATTTTACAACTGATTAAGGTTCTGTCTGATATATATAGTTTGATCCGTTTGGGTATGGATAATATTAATTCATAATTCATCATCATCATAAAAATCACGGGTTAGGCCGTCCGGCCTGTTCCGTTCCAATAGTTAATTGAAGTCTAAAACTGGCCACTCCATCGTCGTCTCGATCTTCCTACATCGTGTCGTCCCATGGGTCTGTAGTTGTGCAATTTTCTTGGAACTCTGTCTGATGACATTCTCTCTACATCAGTGATGTCAAAGCAAGCGCATTTTTCTGACCTTCATGTCGTGCGCGGGCTGCAAGCGCAAAGTATGGAAAGAGGAAGGGTTGTGTATATGAATAAGCAACCTGTTGGGTTAAGAAAACAGTAGTGCACTAACTTCAAACGGAACGTGAAATTTTATGTCGTTATTTTTATATGGCTGCCTTCTGTTTGATATTATCTATATTGTCTGTAAAACAAAAGTACTAACACTGATTTCTTAATATTGCACTTGTGTTTTAAATGTTAATAACATAATAGAGAGTTAAGAAGGAATATTCACTTAAATTCCATAGTAGTATAATTATACTGTATTAAGTGAATGAAACACATCATTTATAAGGAAAGTGATATTCCAAAGAAAGAGATTGAGTATGACATGATAAGTTGGAAATTATATTGATGGTATCTTTAGCCTTACAAAAGTAATCAATAAACTAATCAAAACAATATTACAGTACAAAGCAAAGTTACCTAGTTAACGTATATGTTTTAAGTGTAACTAATATTACATAACAAAACTCTTATCGCATTATGCTTTTAAGGTGATATTAATTGTGAGCAACTTCCTATCATCAGAATATTAAATTATTTTCTTGAAATCTTTTGAAGCTATAGAGCTGACATTTTTACAACACAAGGGCACGTATCTTTTGCTTATGATGTAACAGTAGTTGCTTTGTTAATTCATTTCTTTACAAACAATTTCCATGCGAATATTTTCAAAAATTTCAATACACTACCTTCAGTAATACGTATATACGGTATATTAGATTTACGAAAACATTCTGTAAGGCTACTAAATAAATAGGCCTATATCTGAAAATTTCACTTTTCTATAAGAAAAGTAGAGAAAATATTTATTTTGAATAAAAAAAATCAAACTTGTGAAAAATGAGCATTAAAATTAAAACTTACATTCTTACAATGCACTTATACGTCTCAGGCAAATCAAAAAATTAACATGGATATAGTTTTAATAAGTTCTCTTCCTTTTATCTACTGAATCAGTGCTGGCCATCCCTGAATATAGCTCGACCAAGCGGCATATTCTATCTTTTTCTTCTGTCTCTTTCCTTTCCGCTGTAAAGCGCTCAGTCTCTTCTGAGCTCTAAAGTGCGCGCTTGCTCCTGTGGGCATCAATTGACATGCCTGCTCTACATGTTCGTGGCATCTATTTATATAGTTACGTCAATTATATTTGAAATGCCTAATTCCTGTCTAATGTATTTGTTTTGTTTATGATCTAACAGTATATATCCAGCCAACGGTCTCAACAATTTCATTTCTGCTGCCTCCATTCTTCTTTCTTGCTGTTTAATTAGGTTTCAAATCTCTGAGCCATATACCAATTTTGGTATGACCATTGTTTTGTAAATCATAAGAACTGTATCTGTCCTTACCTTCTTAACTATGGTCCTTTTAACTGTTCCTATTAGTTTTTTTAAATTTTAATATTTTTGTCAAAATCATTTATATTGTCATATGGTAATGTGCAGCCTAAATATTCGAAATGGTTCACTTGTTCTATTGGTTCATCATTAAGGATTATTTTTAATCTTATTGGTGTTTTTCCTTTGAATCCCATAACTTCTGTCTTTTTTAAAGAAATATTTAAGTTAAATTCTTTAGCTATTATGTTCAGGTTATATAGGGCCCTCTGTAGGTTATCTTCTGAATTTGCAAATATTACCTGATCATCTGCAAAGAGTAAAGTGTTCAAATATTCCTTATTTATAATAAAATTTGATTTCAAATTTATCTGCCACTATCTTGTGACTTCGTCTATATAAAAGTTTATAATTATAAAGCTATTATGATAGTAGGAAAAATTTCTTGTTGGTTATATTATGATTAAAAGATGGAAGTTTCCATATATGACAATCAACAATGCATAATCTGAAAGGACAAATGAAAATCGTAGATGATTAAAATGGGTGCTACAAATCAACAGCGGGCACAATGTGTTCTTTCGTATACTAAATTTGAGAGTATTAAAAGAGTTCAAAGGCAATTTCGACGTGACTATGGTGTGCGTAATGTACCTAAATACGATTCCATAGTGTCGTGATATCGAACATTTGTAGAAACAGGTTCTGTGTTAAAAAAAATCCATGCAGGAGGTCGCAGGCGAACCCAGTACGAGAAGGAGCTATCTCTTGGTCTGGCCTCCAAACTCTCTAGATCTAACCCCTCCTGACTTCTTCGTGTAGGGTTTTGTTAAAGCCATTGCCTATTCACATAAATCTGGGACCATGATGATCTGAGAGTAAAAATTACTCAAGTTTTTCAACAAATTACACCTCTTATGTCACAACGGATATGGTCTGAATTGTATCACCGTATGAGTTGTGAAGGGTGCGCAATGGGAGCATGTTGAGCTCTGAGGAGTTTCCCATCTTACAGTGTTATATGCATAAAGTTTCAACAAATAAAGTTCAGTAGTAAAATAAATGTTTTACGGTGTTTTTATTTTATCCATACCCAGACGGATCATCCTGTACATCAGTTATCAGGCATTAGGCCTACATCTCAAATGACGATAAATTATGTGTCAGAAGAAGAATAATTGTTTGTATATATCTCAAGTCTGATTAGTGTAATATGTTACTAGTCAGTGATGGAGGGGAAAGAAACTGGCCACCCTATCCCATTATCTCGTGGCTTAGTTACCTTATGAGTGTTGCCTTATTGGTATCACTTATGAGGTTCAAACCTGTCTTCGGACAATTGACTAAACAAATATGTCATTATTAACATGCTACGAGCTCGTCATTCCGCCCCGTTTCCTTCTAAGTAGGCCTGCATCACATCGTCTGTTTTTGGCTTTCTAAATTACATAGTTTAATTCAGCCCATATTTAACCTTCGTTTGTAGTTGTAATTAAACATCATTTTTTAATTTGGAGTTTACTATCCTGTCTAGATGTTTTCAATGTTCTCAATTAGGGGATGAAGGAGCAAGTTCACCATGGTAAGGTGTATAGGTCTATATTAAAAAGTTACACATATTAGGAACCTTAAATTTTAATTGTATTCCTATCAGACAATATGGAAAACAATACAAGTGTTATAATAGAACCAAAATGTTAAAAATATGAAAGAGAAATATTTCATCACTTAGTACAGAGGTGTCTAACCACTTGTGTTCATAGCACTAAACCAGCCATGGCGAAAATATCATCGTGCGCCGAGCCACTGTGTAACCTGCAACGTGCATAGCAACTATGGAGGGATGCGGACACCAGAAGGGGAAGTGAAGCAACTGTGTGATTTATTAACGGATTTCAGTTCCCTTAGTCAATATAGCGATATGCGATATTGGTTATTTTACGACGCTGTATCAACATCTCAGGTTATTTACCTTCTGAATGATATGAAGGTGATAATACCAGTGAAATTAGTCCGGGGTCCAACACCCAGCATTTGCTCGTATTGGGTTGAGGGAAAACCCCGGAGAAACCTCAACTAGGTAATTTGCTCCGACCAGGATTCGAACCCGGGCCACCTGGTTTCGCGGCCAGACGCTCTGACCGTTATTCCAAAGGTGTGGACCCTTAGTCAACCACTTAAATTCAATTTTATACAGTATAAGGTTACAAACTAATGTTTATTACGTGTAACGAAGAAAGAAATGAACAAAAAAACATAGGACATATTATCACAACCTATTGTCTTCAGATTGTCTCTAAAACAGTTTCAAAATCAGCAAGTATGTCACTTACTGCCGGTCGTTGTTGATCACGAAGGTATTTGTCTGTCAGTCGTGATCTAAATTTGGTTTTTACTATTTTCATTGTTGAAACTAATTTTTCACAAACGTAAGTTGTAGCGAACATGGCTTCAACAGAACAAGCGAAAAAAAACGAAGCTTCGGATATTTATTTTTTGGCAAAGATTTGAAAAGTTCAACATTTGTCAAGTCCTTACATATAGCTTTTATTTAACATCACATTGTAAATCTGTGAGTTGAAATTGAAGAGCTAACCGCATTATTCGTACATCTGCTGAAAAAGGATCGATGTACAGAGATAATAATAATAATAATAATAATAATAATAATAATAATAATAATAATTACTTCATTTAGTATTTTGCTGTTTTATGTTATACAACCATTCCTCGTAATACTTGTGAACAAATCATATCGGTACATTTAATATTCTCATCATATTGGCAACAAAAAAAATGCGTCCTCCCTGAAACTTTCGTTTCTGAAGAGGTACATGGTTTCGAGAGAGACGTTGGACGATACGCCACTCGCAGGTAAGAGACAAATAAGCAAATGGAACGAATTATAATATCAATTTTTGTTTTCCACCTCTGCTTATCTTAATATTTGGATTTATATTAACGTTTTCGACACTCGGTGTGTGTCATCTTCAGATATGGGGTCTATGTCATTGTGTGTTGTGAAGACCTAGCTTCTTAATTATGTTGTGGGTTGTTCACATAATTAAGAAGCTAGGTCTTCACAACACACAATGACATAGACCCCATATCTGAAGATGACACACTCCGAGTGTCGAAAACGTTAATATAAATCCAAATATTAAGATAAGCACAGGTGGAAAACAAAAATTGATATTATAATACAGTGAGCTTATCGGCATCTCCAAAATGAAACTAAATGGAACGAAGTTTGATTCCAGTGAGTGAGAGGGTGGGGGTTGGGGAAGGCAGCAATTAAGAGCAATGCACAGTTACCACTGCGAGCCACAATGTGCTCGTGAGTCACATTTTCGACACGGCTGCACTAAACAGCTAGCAACGCTTTATTTTTGAGAGTAATGTCTCCATATTACTCCTCTGCACAGTGAACCTTACTGGAAATGCATTGCTTGCAGTATTTTCTGGCGGTTGGGAACCAATTACCTAGAATTATATGTCATAAGCTGAAACGTTCTCTAATTCTAACAAATATCACAAGTGAAGTTATCTTGAATATTTTCAGTATCGCAACACACTTCATGAAACCACTGTTTCGTGTAATTCCTTTTCTTGACAAGGAGAAGATACTACTTTAAATCGCCCTTTATTTTGAACATCTGGAGCTGGAAGAAATGTCTTCATCCAGCACTGAAGAGTAGGCCTCGAAATGGTAATTTTTTATACCGAATTAAGACTCTTATTTTCTGTCTTATGTTCCAAGACGGCCTTACGTAAGGTCTCTTTATCACACTTGTCCACCGTTTTCCTATATAATTCCTCGCCATTTTGTTGTGATTGAGAAAAACCGTCTGAAAATAATAAAGAAAGAACCTTTGTAAAATATGGGTTTAATTCTCAATAAAAAAAACTGCTTTACTGTGCGGCAGGGGTGATGAACTTGCCCCTAGTGAATAATTTTTCGAAAATAAATTGTAAATTATCTTTAATATCTTTCTCCAATTATTTATATGTGCTTCAGTATTTCTCGTAGATTTGTTTATTGCACGTTTTCAGACAGTCAATCTAGTTTATCCTGTACCTGTTTGTCAATCCTGTTTATTATTGAAACTATTTTAAATGTTTCCGTATGTTTTAGATTTTTTTATTTATTACCTTATAGCTTATGCCAGTGATGTCAAAGCAAGCGCATTTTTCTGACCTTGACGTCGTGCGCGGGCATTAAGCGCTAGATATGCTTGGAGGAATAAGCAGCCTGTTGCATTAAGAAAACAGTGGTGTACAAACTTCAAACGGAACGTGAAATTTTATGTCGTTATTTTTATATGGCTTCTTTCTGTTTGTTATTTTCTATATTGTCTGTAAACAAAAGTACTAACACCTATTTCTTAGCCTAATATTGCAGTTGTGTTTTAAACGTTAATAACATAATAAAGAGTAAAGAGAGAATATTGACACATATTCCATAATAACTACAACTATACTGTACTAAGTGAATTAAACACATCATTCATAAAGAAAGTGTTATCCCAAAGAAAGACACTGAATATGACATGATAAGTTGAAATTGATATTGATGGTATCTTTAGCCTTAAAAAGTAATCAAAACAATATTATAGTACAAAGCAAAGTTGTCTAGGTATATGTTTTAACTGTAACTAATATTACATAATAAAACTCTTATCGCATTATGCTTTTAGGTGATATTGGTGCGCAACTTTCTGTTGTCAGAATATTAAATTATCTCGAAATCTGCTGAAGCTATAGAGCTGATGTTTTACCAACACATAGGCACATATCTTTTGTTTGTGATGTAACATTTTTTGTTTTGTTAATTCATTTCCTTACAAACATTTTTCATGCGAATATTTTCAAACATTTTAATACACTATCCTCAGTAATACGTATTTACGATATATTAGATTTACGAAAACATTGTTTTAGTACCTGTAAGGCTACTAAACAAACATATCTGAAAATTTCACTTTTCTGTAAAAAAGTTGAGAAAATATTCCTTTTGAATAAAAAAAATCAAACTTGTGAAAAATGAGCATTAAAATTAAAACTTACATTTTTATAATGCACTTATACTTCTCAGGCAAATCTAAAAATTAACATGGATACAGTTTTAATAAGTTCTCTTCCCTTTATCTATTGAATCAGTGCTGACCATTCGTGAATATAGCTCGACTAAGCGGCATATACTATCTCTTTCGTCTGTCTCTTTCCTTTCCGCTGTAAAGCGCTCAGGCTCTCCTGAGCTCTAAAGCGCGCGCTTGCTCCTGTGGGCATCATTTGACATGCCTGTTATAATCTATGCAATAAATAAATAAGGAAATAAAAATATATTGACCTATGTAAAAAAGTGAATACATAAATCTTACGTCATATTGCGAGGAAGTAAGGAAAACATGCTCACAAAAGACTTGGTAAAGAAGATATTTGTAATAGGGGTTAGCAGTCCTGTATGATGTTGCTGAGCTCAGGCGCCCAGTGTGGTGCACTTTGCTCCCAAGGATTAAGCCACAATGAGCAAACTCGGAGATGATGGAGGAGAATCGGCTTATCTTTGATGGCGGTAGCTCTTTCAAGCTATGAAAGCTTATTTAAGCAGAACAATGTTATGTCCGAACTAACACAGCTCATGTGACTGTCTTGACCAGGTATACTTTAAGACAGCGGTGCATATACAGGGACATCATTTTACATTCACTTCAATTTTTATTGTACCTGAGTTTTTTAATGCACAGTACTTCACTCCCACCCCTTCTATTAATGAAGTTCAACCGTCCTCCACACAGAATCAAGACCATATTACAGTCATAGTAGCCTTACGGTCATAGTAAACAGTACGTTCCAAAATATGTTCGCGTTTTCCAGTGACGAAAAATCTTTCACTATTGAATCATTTTTGCACAGGTACTGTTGTCCATTTGCGTACGTCGCAACCCGGTTTCCCCCACCAGCTTCTATTCGTCCTCTGTAAAGTTTAGTGGTTAGGCTGTCTTAGCTCTTTTCTGAGAACATTAATTTCTGTTAGGAATTGGACGTCTGCGTAATATTATACAACTGTTTAAAATAACTTAAATAAAAGGGCCTCGTTGAATAATTAACTGTCACGTGATTTTCCCCCTTTCTACGATCCTGCGACAACCACTTGGACGGACAGTAGATGGCATGTCTGACTAATTTTGTCTTTTCAGATCGGACAGAAGTGAAGACTGAATTTACAGAACGTAAGCTACTGTTTTATAGAGTAGGTATAGAATTATTTCAACATGAGTTACTAGTACGAAGGATGAAACTGGTAATTGGAATTAGGTACAATAGTCTATAGTGCGATAATATGCACAACAGAACTGAAGCCTATATCGAAATGATCGGCCAGAATTTTCAAAAATATGTTTAAATAGCCATATTATGATTATTTTTCAATTTTACTTCATTCTCTATATTGTACGTTACTGTGCTGTAGACAGTATAATATACGCTGGATAATGAGTACGTCCGAATGGATAGGCCTAGCTCAATTCGTGAGTAAAAACACTTATTGTTAATACAGACTGTATTTTGATTAAACAAAACCTAATGAAAATTATCAAACTGAAAATCGCGATATTTTCTAGTTTACGTTAATGGATGAACTACTTTTCTTCCCTCCTATTTGTATTTTACGCCAGTTTCATCGAACTCCAGTGGTGAAAGGGGTTAGCAAACTGTGTTTCCGGTTCTCAATCATTAATCCAAAGATATAGTCAGGTTAATATTAGAAATGTTAGTAAAAATAAAATGATGTCCCTGTACAAGATCGCACGCGGTGGGCAGATTGCAGCGCGCGCGAATCAACTTTCTTCCCATACTACAGGGACATCATTTTATTTTTACTAACATTTTTAATATTAACCTGTCTATACCTTTAGAGAACCGGAAACACCGCTTGCTCCCCCCTCCAAGACTGGAGTTCGATGATACTGGCGTAAAACACAAATCACTCTACTAGGTATAGGAAGGAAGAAAAGTAGTTCATCCATTTACGTAAACTAGGAAATATCGCGATTTTGAGTTTGATAATTTTCATTAGGTTTTTCTCTAATGAAAGTACAGTACTGTATTAAGTATAAGTGTTTTTACTCACGAAGTGAGTTATCCATGCGAACGTATTCATTATGCGGTGTATATTATACTGTCTACAGCACATTAGCGTACAATATAGAGAAAGAAGTTAAATTGAAAAATAATCATAATATGAATATTTAAACACAATTTTGAAAATGGTGGCCGTTCATTTCCATACAGGCTTCAGTTCTTTTGTGCATATTATCGCACTATAGACTATTGCGTCCAATTCCAATTGCCAGTTTCGTCCTTCGTACTAAGTAACTCATGTTGAAATAATTCTATACCTACTCTACGTACTGTTCATTCAATCTTCACTTCTGCCCGACCCGAAAATATAAAATTACTCAGACATGCTATCTACTGTCCGTCCAAGTGGTTATGCCGCATGATTGTAGAAAGGGAGGAAATCACGTGACAGTTAATTACTTAACGAGGCCCTTTTATTTAAGTTAAATTAAACAGCAGTATAATATTACGTAAACGCCCAATTCCTAAGAGAAATTAATGTTTTCAGAAAAGAGCTAAGACAGCCCAGCTTTTACAGAGGGGCGAGCAGAAGCAGGTGGGGGAAATCGGGATGCGAAGTAGGCAAACGGACAGTACCTGTGCGAAAATATGATTCAATATTGAAAGCTCTTTCGTCACTGGAAAACGCGAACATATTTCTGGAACGTACTATACTCAGTAACTCAGTACTGCTTACTATCTGCTGTCTTGGCTCTGTGTGGGGTTGGAACTTCATTAGTAGAAGGGGTGGGAGTGGAGTACATTAAAAAACTCAGGTACAATAAAAATTGAAGTAAAAGTAAAATGATGTCCCTGTAGAACGCACCGAAAGAGGAGTAGCTATGCAAATGTTGTCCATGCATAGGCTACGTTAAGTAGAGCAGCGATGTGTAGAACAAGGAGGAGATATCGGCGTTGTTCCAGCAATAACTCCTATGTGACATATTTATCGATTTTCAGATTTTTGCTCTATTAAATAACTTAAATAGTGATACAGCAAATAATATAAGCTATTATATGTGATTATATTTCTTTCTTTCGAAAATGTAAGAATTCACAATCTCCTATGCCAATGATGTCAACGAGAGCGCAAGCGTGCCTCATCGCCCGTACGCGCTGTAGGGAGCACGTACGGCACGCAGGTACAAGTCACTGGTGAGCTCAAGGGTTGTACATTACACATTGAGGAAGAAGTCCTTCAGTAAGTTTTAGGCTGACTGGACTCCTGACTTCTTATGAGTGAAAGAGACGAAAATGTTATTTGTCTGATATATGGAAAACATTTAGTTACGAAGAGGAGCAATGTGAAACGCCTGAAATTATTAATTGAGGTACATAATGACGTATTGGAATTTTGTTGTTTTATTGACATTAAATAGTAATAAATATATGTTTAGATTTACTGTAGAGGTTCTTCCTCGCTGCATTGCATTTAAGTTTACAGAATAAAGTACAAAAAGTATGGATGCTAATAGCGTAGACTCGTTATGTATTTTGTCTAAAAAAATTGTGAAGATATGTCGTCTATAGATTTTCAGTTTGACATTGGTCCTTACCATTGTGATGTCCTTTGGTTAAGCCGAGGAAAAGTTCTCTCCAGGGTCTCTGAATTGCGTGAACAGAGTCAAGTTGGAAGTTCGCTTTGCCTGGAAATGTATCCAGCGTACGAATATTTGCGCGCAAATTATTTCTATATTCGGCAGTAAGCACGTATGTGAGCAATTTTCCTCGCTTGTGAACCTCACAAAACCAAAACTAATACCAAGATTATCTAAGATAATATGCGTGCTATACTACGTCATGCTGCAGGAAACAGGAAACATAATTTCGCCGGAAATAAGAAGGTTGGTGTCGGGTAAAACAAGAAGAAACACTTCTGTATTAGACAAGAAGTCAGGAATTTAAATTTGTTTGTAGAAATGTGCTGTTCATATAATAAGTACATTATTAAGTGTGTAACAGTTAAATAGCATTTAATTAGATAGGCGTCATTACTAAAACCTCTAAGATAAAAAAATAATCTATGTTTATTATTTGTTCCAATCCTATTATTTCATTTTTCCGTATGCACAATGTCCTGTAATTTCGTTCACTTTTGTATTGGTAAGTTTAAAACAGAAAAGCAATATTTTATACTAGTTGGATTATTAGATAATTAAATAAAAATTAATCATATTCTAGCTATTATCTGAAAATATATAAGTTAAGGAGAAGCTATGTTTATTATTAATTGTAGCCTACTAGTTTATAATTCTTTGCATTTATTAGAGAGGTACACTCTACAAAACATGTTCTGATTTCTTGTTCTCTTGTATCAATGTAACACGTTATCTATTATTTAAAAACAGTTTCATTCGGTCAGAGCGTGGTGCCGACCACACCACCTCATTCTAGTGCCGAGGTCATGGAAAGCATGGGGCTCTACCTCCATGCCCCCCAAGTGCCTTCATGGCATGTTACGGGGATACCTTTACCTTTTACCTTCACTTAATTCATCTTGCAGTGACAGGCCAATAGACTTCACTTTGCTCACCCCTTCTTATTCTCTGTTGCTGCCTGCATTGCAACCAGTGAGCGCTTGATCGCACGCAGAACTGTCCACGTGCTCTTGACCTTGGCATCGCTGTCCTATGCACTACTGTCATAGAAGAAAAAATGTGTTTTGTCTTCCTACTGAAAAATGTCATATTTTGTACATAGGAGTTATTGCAGGAACAACGACGACATGCTTTCCTTGATATGTGGAAAACATTGCATTATTAAGAAATGCAGTATTCAGAAACACTAAGTGGAAATGATCCAACACAAATAGAGCTCTTCTGTCGTCCCAATTCCGCAAATCCAGGAAATTTACATCCAGAGTTGCAGCTAAAATTAATTGATCGTTAACATACTGCACAACTGAAATGTACGTATAATGAAAAGGACTCCTTTAGTCTTTACAATTTCTTAAACTAGGCATGCCCAAACGTAGCCCACAGGGCTTGAGCTGCTCAGGTAGCTTGCTCATTGTCGCAAGGGACATACAGACTGAGTTAAAGCGAGATGGTTTTTGACGACACAAACAACCATATACGAAAATGAAGGAGGAATAAGCTTTAATATTTCTTAGCCAGGAACATGGAGATGATACACGTTGTGTTTTTTTTTATGTAAGAAATGCTTCTTATACAAGAAGTGCAATTTAAAACGTCACTGTGATACCCATCATGCGGCACAGTACATAAACTGCTAAGGGGAATAGAGGATTCTGTTGCTAATAGAATTCAGAGCAAACGTGAGGTCGTAATATTTTAACTTAAATATTTCCTAGTTTGTACTTTTCTAATGACCTAGCTGTCGGTATGGTAATGCAGTATTATTAATTTGTATTGGTATGATGAAGAGTAAAATAATATCGTTAGCATATTTAATATATTTCATTTCTTCCGTATACTAAGGTTTTAAATATTGCATTTCGTTATTTCTAGATCAAACCCGACATTGAAGAAAATTTAGAGACTAATAACAAGTTCATTTTGGAAGTAAATCCCGAAAAGATAAAGTATATGTAAAATTTGGAAATTTATCTTTTGAAGAGATGGAGAAGTTCAAATATCTTGGATCAACAGCAACAAATATAAATGATACTCGGGAGGAAATTAAACACAGAATAAATTTGGGAAATGCCTGTTATTATTCGATTGAGAAGCTTTTATCATCCAGCCTGCTGTCAAAAAATCGGAAAGTTAGAATTTATAAAACAGTTATATTACCGGTTGTTTTTATGGTTGTGAAACTTGGATTCTCACTTTGAGAGAGGAACATAGGTTAAGGGTGTTTGAGAATAAGGTGCTTAGGAAAATATTTGGGGCTAAGAGGGATGAAGTTACAGGAGAATGGAGAAAGTTACATAACACAGAACTGCACGCATTGCATTCTTCACCTGACATAATTAGGAACATTAATTCCAGACGTTTGAGATGGGCAGTGCATGTAGCACGTATGGGCGAATCCATAAATGCATATAGAGTGTTAGTTGGGAGGCCGGAGGGAAAAAGACCTTTAGGGAGGCCGAGACGTAGATGGGAAGATAATATTAAAATTGATTTGAGGGAGATGGGGTATGATGATATAGAATGGATTAATATTGCTCAGGATAGGGACCAATGGCGGGCTTATGTGAAGGCGGCAATGAACCTCCGGGTTCCTTAAAAGCCAGTAAGTAAGTAAGTAAGTAAGTAATAACAAGTTCATTCGTGTTAGTTATGAATTCGCTGGTTTCACAGATGATACCCTGATCTCAATTATCATTGTAGTGACTGCTAAAAGAATTTCGTCTGATATAATAACAATAAACTGAAAAATGGTGACATAATGGTGAAGATTCTTCAGACGCTTTCATTAAATGAATATGAAGCAGGATAATATGAAACTATGTAAGAGAAAATCATATATATATATATATATATATGAATAATAATAATAATAATAATAATAATAATAATAATAATAATAATAATAATAAATGTTGGTTACGATGGTAATTCGTGTTTATTTCATATTCCGACGACCCAGTTCAAAAGGAAAACAACTCAAAATTTAAAGATTTGAGAAATCTGCACTTGAAAGCTTTATGTTGCTGTGTTTTGTACAGCCCTCGCGGCGTCTATGAGTAGAGCCTTGAGTCTTACGTAGGATTTGTTTACAAACTGCCGCGGGTTAGTGAGTTTTCGAATTTTATTCCGCGTGATATTCCGTGGGCATGCTTGCTTTAAACTATGAGCTGTATCCGAGGAATCGTGAATTTGCAGCGAAAATTAGTAGACTACATTACAATTTTCACCAGCACATATATACCGGCATGTTTTCGTGAATCTAAAAAAATCCAAGATTTAAGGCCAAGCTATTCGTTCATAATAAGCAACGTAAGCTTAGATTTGCTTCTTGAAATAACATTTAGCGAGACGTAATAAGGGTAGTGTATGTCGGAAAATGGGAGAAGAGATTCTGGCGAAATTTTACTTTAAAATGTTTATTTTCGCAAAACAGTATTTCTATTATGACAAGAATGATGTAATTCTTCAACAGTTTAGAAAGTTGTGTACGTGAACGTAGTTATTTTTTAAGTTATTTATTCCGTATTGTAATGTACAAGGAAAATTTTTTTTGGTATTCAAAATCGTACATAATATAATATTTTCTACAGTGAAATAATTGTATTGTGTTTATTACAAATATGTAAACAAAAGTATAAAAGGGTTATTGCATCTCAACTTCATAATGTTAATTTTGTTCACCTTGTCTTTTAATCGCTGATATTTGTACAGCGTGTATAGACTTACTGCAGCCAATGAGCACGCGGAAGAACCGAAGCCCGCCCTCGTGCTGTTTCTTATGCAACTCTGCTTTAAGCATATAAAGGTGACTAAAAACGTTAGTGGCCTACTTATAAGTAGGCTCCGTATTCCAGCTACCTATAAACTGGAATGAAGTTGCCTGATTCGAAGTATATGTGACGTCACAGCACAGATACAAGTACGTTCGTATACAAAATAGTTACGCATCCTCTGCCCTCTTCCTCTAGAAAGTCAAAATTATAGTGAGTAGTCTTATCGATCACTGCTCTTACTAGTCGTATTATTTAAATAACTACATCTTTGTGGCTGATTGAAGGTTCATTGCAGAGGTAAAATGCCTTAGGTAAGACGCTCAAGCATATAATATTGTAGGGCGTAGTTGAGGATATTTGAACTAATATTTTCACTGTTCCATTCTATTTGGAGAAATATCACCTCACCTCCATTGAAGTAGTTGGGCTAATGGTTGGCGCTAGGGGCACAATACCTCGCCTCTTTGTCAGTTTCTGCAAGAAGTTCCAGCTGAACGACTTCGTTCGTGATGTTTCCCTTGCCGCTATCAGAGGATCATTGCCATTTTAAAATACATCTGTACTTTGTTTCCTAAAAAGGGAGAATTTTGCTCGAATATCTAATCTATTTGTTTACTATGTTTAGGCATGTTATATGCATGCTATTATCTTTCCTGTACTTAATTTTCCCTTTTGTTCGTTCCCCTCCTCTCTCTTTTGTGGTCTGTTTTTGTTTTCACTCAATATGTTTATTATGCTTTGTCCATTGAGGCAGTCCCGTCATTGGGAAAGCTGAAAGAGTGTCTTTCAATGTGAAGCCAACATTACTTAAAAACTGTGTAAAATATACGTAAAAGTGACAAAAAACAGTGCACGGAAAGACACTGTAATACCAAAAGGTACAGAAAGTGTGTTGAACGTAATCCAGAAGAATCAGTGCTATCAAAATTATGAAGATAATAACTCGACGTTTAGCATGGATTTGTGTAGCCTACCGTGTTGTTCAGTGCCAACATCCCAATTAAATAAACTACACGTTATAAAATTTCTAGATAAGTATACGGTATAGAAAATTAGCGGGGTTTCAGTAATGAGAGACATGCAATATCCTAATGAAAGACGAAAAAGTATCAGACAATATTAATATCATGCGCATCGATAACGTCATGTGCTATTGAAAGAATTTCTTGCAATATAATATCATTACAAGTGACATCCGCATATGTTCAAGTTCCATAACATACCAATGCACGTTATTATTTACTGCAAAGATCACGACGAAAATGAACATTACGACTCAAGCATGTGTTTACTAGTATAGCTTCAGAATGTCGGGAGTTGACTGTACTCCACGAACACGCAGCGACGAACTGTTTGTTTATATCCTTATCCGTTGCATTACCTGTGTTCAGCGTACTATATACCCAGTGTGTCTTTAATTTTAGTCTTTAGGTAGCTGGAATGCGGAGCTTACTTATAAGTTTACTGAAAGTGAGAAATAACATAAATTACAATGTTTGCGATTTTATGAAGTCAACAGGGTTGGGAGCTGTAGATATGTCCATAAAAACGAAGCGGAGAAGGTATTCCCACAGTATTTTGAATTTAATTTTCACACTGCTTATATTATTTATTGTCTCTCTATAAAATTAGTTGTAGTTGTATAACATTTCTTTCATAGTCATAGTCAGTAGTTTAGTTCTTTCCTCACCTGTGATTAGAATCGAGATTCAAGGTTTGAAACCTGAAACATTTATTGGATATTTGCCAAACATTTTAAGGGGAAGATAAAATGTGTAATGTATCTTATACGTTTTCCAATCGTAGAAATTAAGTTAAATTTAAACATTAATATCTCAGTATCTTTGAGTCATGGTAAAATTAAATCTGGTAAACTTGCAATACCTTCCTTCTGCATTATTCTGCATTTTTAATGTTTTTAAAGAACTGTTTTCAATTAACAAAAATTAATTTCCAAAATGTTGCTTGAAAACTGTTCAATCGTTATGCATTTCTCTGATAATTTCCACAAATAATGTATATAAATAAGAGACTGTTACTTTGAAATGATTTAATAACTTCAGGAACAATATAATTAAACTATAGTCTCACCTATGGGAAAAACATTTGTATTCTATATTCATAGGACACATTATTATATTAACATATTCATGAAACACAATATTTTTTTAAGATATGGATAGCATTATATTTTAAATTGTTAAGATGCGAAAACAACGCGAACACACAAAATGTTATTATTAAAAATCTCAGACACGTTTTTAGTTAGGAAATAAAACAAATGTAAAATTTAATATCACTGCTAAAGTACTTAGTTAAATAAAACCATAATTATTCCATTCTCATTATCTGAAAAAAAGTAACAAACCTCCTACATCTATATTAAGTATTAAATTACACAATTCTGATTGTTGTCTTATACAGTGTAAATGTCCGATTATTAAAGAGTCCTCTGAAGTTAAGTATTTAGGCATAATTTTCGATAATCATTTAAAATGGAACCAACACATTAATTACCTTTGTAATAAATTACGTAAAATAGTATATTATTTTGTTTTATTGAGAAATTACTTGTCAATAAGTTTATTACGCACAATATATTTAACTTTATTTCAATCGGTAATTATGTATGGAATTATGGGATGGGGTAGCTCATTTAAATCCAATTTTAATCCACTTTATTTATTACAGAAGAAAATAATTAAAATATGTCTTCATAAACCTATTGATTTTCCATCTCAAAATTTGTTTTTAGACTTTAATGTACTTAACGTAAAACAAATTTATTATATTATATTAATAAAATTCATACATAAAAATCGAAATAATTTTTAATTGTATTTTCATAGTTATGAAACAAAAGGCATGAATTCTTTAAGATTGTTTGAACCAAACTGCAACACTGTTACAGTATTTAATCATAGTAGTAATTTAGGCCCAAGAATATATAACAAATTTATATTTAAATATCCTAGTCTTGTCAATTATAATAGTTCTACTATTAAATTTAAAAAGTTATGTATGGATTTTATAAAAATTGAAAAATTGTAAATTTAAATTTATATACTATAATTGAGGGGTTTGCCGGAAGAAAGGCGGATAGACCTCTACGCCCTTCTTCGGGAAAACGGTTTAAAATTAGTGAATAATTCGCTAATTATAGTAGCGAAATTTTGTTTTGATTGTACTGTACAACCTGCGGGACAGGGCTGCATGCGTGCGTGCGTGCGCGATTTAGTCAGTCAGTCTACAAGCAGAGCTAGTGCTGCGCGTTACCGCATACTGTACCGTGTGTGTTTTCTCTTGGTAGAGACTAAGCAAATATATATAGTTCAATTTAGTCAGTCCAGTTGTTTCCTTTGACTGCTTTTTATGTTCATTATTGTCCTTGCTTTAAGAGTAAACAAACTTATGAAACTCATAGATTCAGACGGAAATATTTTATGTTCTATAAAGAGATTTGTTACAATATTGAGATTTTTGGGCTTAATGTTATCAGGATTATACAAAGAATAAATTTTATTTATTTATGTTCACACAAAATGGAGATTTTCTTTTTCTGTTATATTCAGAGATTTTGCTTTGCGTACTTAATGTCTACTCAGTATATCTGAAATAATGTAAATTACTTTAGAAGTAGATAATAAATGTCATAAAATGTATCTTTGTTTCAATTCCGTGTGAAATTTAAATCTGAAATCTACATTAAATCCCCTAAGCAAAACATTATATTTATAAAGGGCGTATAGACCGAAGTTTTATATGGTACAAATATAAGGAAATTTAATAATATAAATTGCCTAAATGCTACAAAAAATTTATACTCGCTAAGATTTTTAATTTAATGTATAATTTTATTCACTATCTGTATTATTATTATTATTATTATTATTATTATTATTATTATTATTATTATTATTATTATTATTATTATTACATTTTATTCAGGTGCGTTTTAAAATCTTAGATTGTCTGTATCTCAATTCACCATATTGACGTATACGCCCTTTTTCCGGCAAATCCCTCAATTGCATAGTATACATAAGACAAATCTTATTGTATAATTATTAATTTCAATTCAGGAATCCGCCCCTGAGCACGAGTTCTACTCTTTTAGGGGCGAGCTAAAGTTTTTCTCTATATATTATATTTTATGTTACAATTATTAGCAAAATAATAAATAAATAAATAAATAAATAATTAAATAAATAAATAAATAAATAAATCTGTTAAAATAAAATTTATAACGGACTTATGATGGATTGATTCTTGTGGATTTCTCGAAGGATTTGAATTTCTTCTTCCTGTAAAATTTAACGACATAATAATTATCGTCTATAATGATTAAGCGATTACACTGCTATTCATCAGATTCGTATATAGGATTGAAGAGATGGTAGAAATCTCTTGAAGAGTTGCGAAGACTGAGGTTCTGGTATCGCAGTTATGCGATATACAAAGTAACTCTGAATAAAATAATTTTAGGCAAAATAATAGCGGTCTTCGCCCCTTTGTTGACGATTCTTCGGAGGCCGGCGTCTCTTGAGACTGTCTTTGATAGATAAAATAGGAAACGTATAAAATATGACTGTGGAAGCAGTTGGCAGGTTGCAGTCTATCAGGAACTGACAAGCTGATATGTCTTCATAATAAAAGAAATATGTGCATGATTTTTCATCGAATTCTATTAACAGGTTACGGAATGTATTGTGCGGTTAATATAAAGTAATGTCAGAGACTTCCATGCATGAATGATTTAGTCAATATCGTAATTACACATACTCTCTGGATAAGCCCAGGTCATTAATTAACAGAATTAGACCCACTCTTAGCAAGATGTGAGTCTAGTCTATTAGGTAATTTCTAATTATACCAAATAATACTTCGATAATGAACACACAGCAGTGGCAGTGCATCACAGAATTTAGATCATGATTACGCGTGGGCAAGGACTTCATAAAGATACTTTCTTTATACGTAGGTTTAGGCTGGCTCAGTTAATTAGCTAACGATTTCCTGTCTAAGACCCGAGGATTCAAGTCCCGATAGGCCCTTAAGTGTTTAAACCTTAAATTCGCAAAGTATCCTATAGGATAAAATAGGTTAATAGGCTGTATGCTATAATTTTAATAGAACAATGAAAGAAAATTGGTAGGAATATTAAGATTTCACAATACTATAACATTGTACACTCTACTCAGCAAAATTCCTGAAAATTTTTTGAAAAATATTGATAAAATTATCATAAGTGTAATCAAGAAATATTGTCCCTCCCAGATGACACTCCGAATGCCATGCTGTATGCATCGAAGAACGTAAGAGGTCTTGGAATTCTGAGAACTGAATGGGAAGCCAGTATTCAACACTATAACATCTGTAGACGACTGGAATCACATGAATGATGCACATCTACATCACATGAGAAATCCAGAAGAGGAGAAGAAAATATCTCTCACGCGCCTGAAGATTGCTCCAAACAGCGTCACTCCTCAAACTAAAGGACAGCATCTTAGAAAAGTTCTCAGAAAACAATAATTCCAGTCATGGTGCTAGCTCCCGCATAAAAGCAAAGGTGTTTGTACATATGAAGAATGCCTCAAAGCCAACTCTTGGATCTCCTCTGAAAAGTGTCTTTCGTCCTCAGAATACATCAATGCCATCAAGATGTCTTGCAACGTCACCGCAGTGAGATCTGTCCCTGGCAGAACCTTCAGTACTACCCGTTGTCGCCATCCCGGCTGCAGCGAGACTGAAACACTTGGCCACGTACTAGGGTTCTGTAAGAAGGGAGAGCTACGGCGTAACAACAGACACCATCGTGCCCGTACAGCAATTGCCAACCTGCTAAGAAACAGAGGATGGGATGTACGTGAGGAGATTCATTGTGTGTCTGAAGATGATTCTCATAGAAGGGTGGATATAATTGCCATCAATAGAAGTACCCAGAAAGCGATGGCCTTAGACCCTACGATTTGCTTTGAACAAGACACGAATCAGGCATTGCAGATAAATGATGACAAGCGAGCTAAATATGTTCCTTGTCTTCCATACCTCAGTGAAAAATATGGCATTTCGCTTTACAACTGGGATGTTGCAGGCTTACTATTTGGAGCGAGGGGTTGTTTACCAAAATTTACATGTAATATTCTTAAATCCTTTAAAATTCCCTTTTATAAGGTTCAGAAGATTGTGATGGAAATTCTGAAGGCCTTTCTTCAAATTCTATATTATCACTAGCTGAAAGCACCCGGCGTTGCCCGGGTTGTCCTTTTTGCTTCTTTTATTTAATTAAACTGGTTGTTAGACTTTTCGGAAATCTTAGAAAGTCAACTATAGACAATCAAAACGAATTGTCTTCAATAAGCTTTCCTCGTCCATAAAGATGAATCTTTACATAGCGTCACTTATATGAATTAATGAACTTCTTAGCCAAGTGCCTCAAAGGATTAACTCAATTTAAAACAACTACAGATCAGGCAACGAAAGAAAACATTTCATCACTTGCCTTACTTTCAAATTTGTTTTAATTTGTATGTATATATCCTGTATACATGTGTGTTTATTTATTTATTCTGGCGTAATTAAGGCCATCAGGCCTTCTCTTCCACATCACCAGAAATACAAATAAAATAATAAAGAAACCAAACTATAAATAGAGTAAAACCAAACGAACATATAACATACAGGCTACAGTCACACAAACTTTAAATGAATTATCATTGTCTTGAAGTTCAACAAAACAAAGGCACACTCCTCGGTCCCTATAGGCCCACTTAGCATTTTATCAATGTTCTACAGATCTTACATTTTATCTCTGCCGGTCAGTGACTGTTAAATTTCAAGTGGCTTATCTTAGTCATGGAAGTCAAGGTATTAAAAAGCATTACAATCTTTCTGCCGTCTCCTTTCGCCCCCGCAAATGTGACGTTGCACAGAGGCAGAGATAAAATAATTATAAGATCTGTACATTGATCTGAAGCTGTGCATTTCACGTAATTTCATGTCTGTGTATGATTTCACTTGAATTTCAGAGACAGCTGACGACAAACAGGGAATTCCCTTGTTCCCAGTCTGAACCCGTTGGGGTGCCATCGAGAGCCAAAATTTCTCTCTCTATCGATCATACCAAACAATCAATATATACGTATATAATTTAATTTATATTGAAAGATTTTTTACCCTTAACCGCTGTATGCATATTTTTCTTAATATGACTTGAGAAACTATATCTCACAAATTCAGAACATGTTATATTAATTCTTATTTTATACACAGAATACAGATACAATATTAACTCACAATAAGTCATTTTTAACATAAAGGGTAATATTCTCAGAGACGTATAACCGGTTTTTATTTTTTAGAAATTAAGAGATTATTATTTCCACAACGCATAACATACTAAATTGGCAACGTGATTATGTAGGCTAGTTAGAATTTCGCAGTAACACATTTTCTGACATGAACAACAATATTTTAGAATTAATACAGTGTTATTTTCAGTCGCCTTACGTACATTCACATACTCGTACTACATTAGCAATATGACAAAAGAATCATTGAATTGCTTTTTGAAGTGTGTAAAATCTTTTTTTCCTCCTACTTCTTTGTATAAAATATAGTTAAGAATGTGAAAAACTCAGTTTTTAAGTTAATGCCTGCTACTTTGAGCGACTGTCCTTGATCATAATTTTAATATGGCCATTACAAATGCTAGTCGCACTGAAATTGCAATTACTTAAAATCGAAAGGGACGTTAGTGGGTACCATAGGAATACGTGAGATAAAAACATCTTCTCGTTTCGTTTTCCCAGTTAATATTGTCACTTCTATTACTACGTTTTGAATGAGCTTTTCCACACCAACTCTTGTTCCATTGCATGATTTTGGTGGGTCAGTATTTCGCAATAGTACTATTGGTGATTCAGTATCAAATATTAAAACAATTATATGGTAGGAGTCCTTGTAGTCTCAAAGAATTCAAGAATTCGGTTGATTAAAACACAGCTTGCTCACTATCTACAACTGCATCGAGAAATTCATAATATGGTCCTGGACTGCGTAAAGATATTTATTGCATGAATTGCCTAGATTTTAGCCTTCATGCTGTATCAATAATGTTATTTAATTTCGTGTTATAATTCCCATGGCCTCGTGAAAGTCGATCTTGAATACAACAAACGATAACAAAAAACAATTGACTATAGAAGATTGCAATTTAGTATTAAACATGGATGTTTGATCGTACTTATTTTATTTTTTTGTTGTTTAATTCATTTAACGTTCATTCTCACAATTTTAATGTAGCCTATGTTTTTCTCCTGGTTATGAAGGTTAAATATGCAAACTTTGGCACATATCGGTCAAAGCGTGTAGATTTGTATAGAGAACATACATACATACATACCCACATTCACTTTTATATATTGGATTTATATGTTAGCACACAATTTTTTTTAATGTACAAATCGAATAATTATTTTGTGCGAGATCGTGCGTATTTGCTTGTTTTCCGCACAGAACCAATACGCGGTAAGTGTGAAATACCACATTCAGTATTCCCAACGTAACACACTTAACAATTTCCCTCTTCTTACCCCTTAAGCGCGACATTCATTTTACTGCTTTAGACTTTTAACATATTATTTTAGAGACGTTTAACATAGTAATAATTATAAATTGGAAACTTACCACTGCAATTTCACCTAAATTGCAATGTTAATTATTGTTTTTAAATATTTGCAAAAATTAAGTAAAGTCTACTACTCCACGAAACTTATTGCATTCCTGATACAAATAACATTAAGGAAGCCGTGAAAAAATCAACAAGATTCCAGATGCCGATGTTATTACTGCAATATGTTATATAAATAATATTGTTAAAATATTAAAATGAAAAATAAATCATTACATAACCTTACCGTTTGTTTTAAGTTCGCATTTATAGACTGGGGGGGAAAAAAAGACAGACGTACATCACGGCCTGCTGGAGTATAGTAAACACAGAAAACATTTTATAGCAACAATGTTGAAGAAAGATATTTTGGTTTTCCGAAGTTGCCGTCATTAAACAGAAACCAACATGGAGATTTCATTGCAACTAATTAGAAATTCTCGGAACTACTACGTTTCTCTTTTTCAATCTTTTCCTCGAACATGAAAACGTCAACATACCGCTCTTGTAACGTATATTACTATTACTCGTTTCATTTCCCTTTATCTTTTTATGTTTGTTAATTCCGGATCCCTTTGGTCAGCCTCACTTGAGGACGGATGATTTTAAATAAATCTTGGTAGTAAAATATGGACATTGCGATAGTTGTTTTCTTTACAGTCCGACACGGTTTAATAAACTAGTGTGAGGAATGAAGTTCAGCCAGTTTACTCTACTGTTCTTCCGCTGTGGGAGCCTTTTGATACAGGGAGCTGTTATCGTTTAGATAATTAAATAATAAAAAATACTATTATCTAAATACTATGGTTTCTTCTGTTATTTTCGATTTCATCGTTGTTTTCTTATTGCAGCTTCACTATCCTATCACAGTCTAGTGTATACAGTCACGAAGCTTGAGTTGTTGAGGGTACTAGGAACAATAGACTGTGCCGGTACTATTTCGCATTGTCTGTAATGAGGCGATAGTAGCGATTCTAGTGGTTAGCAACTATCCATGGATGCATATTTACTACATATTGAGCTTCGTGACTGTATATGCTAGACTGTGATCCTATCTTATTCTAATCACACGATCATCCAAAAGATGACCACTCGTATGAAGTCTGAACGAGCAAAGACACAACTCTTGAGAGTTTGCTGGCGACATCTATATATATATATATATATATATATATATATATATATATATATATATAATTTGAACTGGTAATGGAAATTATGGGAAAACGGCTGAAAGGATTTTAATAAATGGCCCCTCATTTTGAAGCTTGGAGCCCAAAGCTTTTCAGAAAATCAGTAGTTTTCAGTGAAATGTCAATTTTTCAACATGATTTTCCTATTTTCTAAAATCCATAGTATATATAGTATGTGTTACTGAAAAGTATAAAACTTACGTAAGATAATAATAACAAAAGACAGTCTTTTATACTGTTATTGAAAATAAAATATTTTTATAGTTATTAATCAAGTGGGGTTGGGTCTTTTTCATATATTTAATGGCGGTGTGGTGTAGATAGCCTATATATATGCGTGATTCTCTTCAGTATTGGCTCGAGAGAGCGCGAAAATTAGAGTTCCTAAGGAAAGACCAAAAGGTATTACTTCCTGATAAAATAAGAGGCCTACAAAATTTTGTAGTCTCCCCATCATTTCCGCAAGATCTCTTAGCAGGATAAAATGATTTTACGCACTACATTTCAAGGTAGTTTACGGAACATGCAGCAGCCATACCAAGATGCTATGTCTATTGTTCGAAAGCATAGCAAACCTGACTTTTTTTTTAATTTTCACCTACAATCCGCAATGATCTGTAATAGCTACTGCTTTACTCTCATATGAAAAACCGACTGATCGTCCTGGCATTGTTACTTGCGTTTTCGCGTTCAAACTATAAAAAATTGAAGGTGTACATGTTCAATAAAAAGTATTTGGTATAAAAACCATTCAGAGGGAGTAGGTTTCATTATTACGGAAGCAAATAACTTTCAGGATGTCTGGTATTCTTCATCTATACTAAGAATAAATCTGTAGCCAAACGTTTTCTGGTAATTTTCGATTTTCCAAAAATAATTGGTGTTAACATGTATAATTAACCATCCTGAAACCAAAAATAGCTTTTTTGAAATTTTTGTTTATATGTCTGTCTGTCTGTCTGTCTGTTACTTTTTCACGCGATAATAGCTGAACCGATTTATATGAAAATTGGAATATAAATTAAGTTCGTTGTAACTTAGATTTTAGGCTATATGACATTCAAAATACTTTATTCAAAAGGGGGGTTATAAGAGGGCCTGAATTAAATAAATCGAAATATCTCGCTTATTATTGATTTTCATGAAAAATATTACATAACAAAAATTTCTTTAAAAATAATTTTGGATACGTTTTATTCTATACAAAATTTTGATAGGACTGATATTTAATGAGATAAATGAGTTTCAAAATTACAATAACAACACCATCTAAGCCGCTGTACTGAAATAAAAACAAATGACCGTCTATAGGGGGCTTGGACAACAACAATCGAAAGCTATTAAACATAGCCTAAGAGAATGTTTCTGTGTTTGTATGAAGTAATCTCGGAAGCTAATTATTTAATTGTTATTTCACCATTGGAAAGTGTAGTTTCTCTAGATGGACATAATTCTACAATGTTATTACAGTAACTTCTGAAACATATAGCAAGTAATATAAAGTATACATATTAAATCTAAATGATGTCAATGTTCATTAAACTATGGTTACATGTAATAACAATTTAGAAACATGTTAAAGGAATTGTCATTGCACCAAATGATTGCTCTCTGGACCAAAATGACTGCATTTTAATTATTTAAATACAATTTAAATTAAGTAACATATTAAACGATGTATCCTTCTATCAAACACGAATGTTCCCTGGATCAAATGTCCTATTTTAATTATGTAATTAGCCTACTTTATATTTATTTTTAACAGGTGCAGCGGAGCGCACGGGTTGAAATAAATCTGAAAAATGTTTATTTGAACGTCTAATGAACTTAGTTTGCAGCATTTGCTACACAAGCCACTAGTATTAATATAATGATGGTAGTTACGTACAAAATGACGTATCTTTGTAATTCTTTGTGCAAAGCCTAATGACAGAGCAGAAAAATATGAATACTATCGCTTCTCTCCTTCAAAACTGCAACTCTGTCTTTGTCACTGCGCCGCGGTATCGGATATTTGAATCTGCGCAGTAAGACGGGTTCGCACATTGATTGGTTACCCCAGTTGGACTTTGTAATTGCTATGGAATGTAAATTTTCAGGAATTAACGATCAACTACGACTGGAATGTCCGTTTTTATTCTCTCAAGGGAAATGAAATTTTTGAAATTTGCAAACAGTGACAATCCGATTTATGCAAATAGCTCCAATAAATTAAAGCCATTAATACGACGACAATATTTGAAGTGTGAGGCGACGTATTCCATCGGGGAGCTCATTGTATAACAAATAAAATGGAATGTTGTGTCATGATTGTCCCGTGAAGGTTTGTGGTTTACTGCAGGTGGATAGACTATTGGTTGCATTGTCTATCTGTCGACTTCTATTGATTTTCCCATCAAAGGCAAGGAAAATAAGAGTGCTCCCCGAGGCAGAATATGTATAAAACTTCTATGTACTACAAACATTGTGATTCATGAACAGATAAATAAAGGAAGAAGTCGTGTCTGTATCGACAATTTTCATGTCTCTTCAGGGTTTGACCAAGAACATTTTTTTCGATCTAATGTTAGACAGAGATATGGCTGTATTCCCGCGAAGTGCCTCACTTAAGACATATCAGGAAACGTTCACAGCAAACATAACCTCATACACGGAATGAAAGAGTGTCACGAAGGTGACCAAAACTGACACGTAACGCGTGTACGCTGAGAAATAGCTTTCGTATAGTAGAGCACCGTTCGAAAAGTGGCATGGGCAAGTAGCAGACTATTTAGCTGTGGTTCAGCTTTTGGCAGTAAAATGTCGCCACTTGTAAAGTACATTATATTACAGATGTAATATATTGTGTATGTATGTATATATGTATGTATGTATGTATTTATGTATGTATGTATGTATATATGTGTGTATATTTATTCACACTGCAAATGGGTATAAACCCGGTGGCGTGGTAACTAATTATTGCACTCAATAATAACAATTAATAATAAAAATACAATTAATTATAATAAAATAATAATAATAATAATAATAATAATAATAATAATAATAATAATAATAACAGGGAGCATCTTAAATTAAATGAAGCACGATCACTTAAAATAACATTTAAAATAAATCTAATTTGTATCTTAACCTTAAGTTCCAACTAAAACCCACGAGTGTGATATGTTCATTTCTGCAAAAGTACCTTTCAGCACTACACTCATTTCGCTGACAACTCACTCATTGCACTGGAACTGCGACACATTTCACTGATTCTATCCTCATTTCAGTAACACTTCAAAAACATTTCACTGATAGAATACTTTGCACTGCCACTATAAACTATAAAATTTCATTGACAGAAACACATTTCACTTACACAACACACTTCACTGACACAACACACTTCATACTTCACGGACACAACACACTTCTTCACTGATACAATACTTCAAATAACAAACTATCAATTACAACCTTTAAATAGTGTGTATAATATACTACCGTCTACTAGTAAAGTTCTTCAGCCTATTTTTAAATATATTTTTCATTATTGGTAAAGCCTTTAGTAAGTATGCAGGTAAAGCATTCCAGTCCCTGATAGTACGATTGAGAAAAGAAAACTTTCCAGTGTCCGTCCTCTGTCTTCTTCCCCGCAATTTATATGAATGATAATTCCTTGAAGAGTAATTTGGCGGTTGCAACCTATTTTTTATTTCTCTCCAGGCAGGCTCACCTCTGTATGTTTTGAACATTGCGCATAATCGAATTCGCGTTCTCCTGTCCGTGAGTGTGTCCCATTTTAATGGTGAATTATTAGGCCTACGAAAACGCTTGAGAGACCGTTTTTTTTTAATCTTTTCCAGTGTCTTAATATGTTCTAATCTGTAACGATTCCAACATGCAGCACCATATTCCATTAGTGGACGAACTAGTGAATTATATGCAATCTCTTTGGATTTATCAGAGCCTTTTCTTATTACCCTCATCACCAAGTGTAACGCTCTCCATGCTTTTCCCACTGTGTCAGTAACGAGTTCCTCCCATCCGAGATCGCTGCTAAATGTTATTCCTAGATATTCACATTTGTTAACTTCCGGAATTGTTTCACCCTCTAACGTGTAATGGTTTCACCTCCTAACATTGATTTACCTGGTAGAAACTGTTAACAATCTTCTCTAATGCAGTCTTCACAATTTTTCAAGATTCCTCGGCACAGGCTGAATTTCGTCTATATATCGAAAGAATTGAAGCCTAAGCTATGGGCCGCTTCACTCAAATTATGAACATCTGTTGCCACAGGGCTTTGGTTTAAACAATTCCGTTGCTTTCCAATCTGATGTCTTGGATACGTTTGTCTGTGGAGATAAGTTTCTTAACGACTTCGTGGGAGACGGTACTAGTCTATAACCTATGTTAATGGTTTTTTTCTGTTAGAACTCGAATTATGTGCCTTTGAACGTGAATATGTCTATCCTTTCGGTCCGAGGTATGAATGGCAATATGAAAACGACACGCGACGTTTTCGACACAGGGTGGTCAACGCTTATATCACAGAAACTATACAACCTAGAGTTAAGTGACATATACCATCATGTAGAGGACGCATCAGCGAATAGAGATTATATAGAATGGACACTGAGCGAATTTTCCTGTTTTGTTTCCCTGTGCGCCGGCGTTTAGTTCCACTTTCAAGCGCTAGAGATTAGTGCAATCGAGCACACACTAAGATAATAATTGAGAATAGAGTTGAGACACAGGATCCAAACATCGCCTACCTTATTGCATAATCCAGTAACGCTTTGCTTCAAATAAATTCAAATTAACAGCTTTTTCTTATTTCTCAGTGACAAACTAGCTGTAATAACAATTTTTTTTATATTTTAAATATAATAAATTATATTATAAAATAATAAAATTCATTGTAAAATTATGTATGAAATTCGTTAATATTTGTATACAATGTAATACAGGTATATGGTTTTACTTCTCATAGGAGTTTTGTTTTTCCATTTTCAGCGCTATCAAGTCATTACATATTTTAATTGCTGTTGGGGTCAACGTCTCAACGCTCATTATAAAGGAACTCTAGGGTGCTATTCATAGACATTTCGCTAGCCCGCGCTACGAGCATGCTAAACTAGCCCTGCTATCGACTTGTTACTTGTACAGGATTCATATCATATCATATCATATCATATCATATCATATCATATCATATCATATCATATCATATCATATCATATCATATCTCATATCATATCATATCATATCATATCATATCATATCATATCATATCATATCATATCATATCATATCATATCATATCATATCATATCATATCATATCGCTAACACTGGTTTATGAATATGAAAAACATTAGTTCACTGATCATCCACCGGAAACCCGCGCTATGAATGTCTATGAATACGGCCCGTACAGTCTAGAAATTACAGCTAATGACGGATTTATTATTTCATCGGTCCCATTTATTTTATTTGAGTACATAATGTACCTAGATGTATTAATTGTATGTGTTATATTTCCGCTGTGTCGACTGCGGCTAGTGTGATGTCAGTGCTAACTCCTGGGAGAAAGCAGAATCTCACGCTCAAACTGGTTTGAAGATCATTGAAATCAGTACTGCTAGATCAAAGGTACCGACGCGAAGTGTCCATACTGTATAATTGTCTATACGCTGGACGCACTAGATAACAATCACATCCCCTGATGACGTCATCACAGCGTAGCGAGGGAAAAGAAAATGACACCGATTACAGTGTAGTTTTGTTTTGGTGTCGCCTGTAACTTCAGATTGAGTGAGATATTTCGATAATCGAGGTATTAATTGAAAGGGGATGAAGGTTCTTTAAGGCATAATTGACTGCTGTATAGTGTCATTTAAAACAGGCGAATGGTGCACGTGTAAACGAACAGAAATTAAAAAAGTCGAAGATTGTCGCACAAAAATCTAGGACGAAGTTGATGAAAGGGGAAGAGGATGATAGAGGACATCGAGATGAATCGACTAGTGTGCCTAAAACCAGTGCTTAACGTTGTAGAAATTATAGAAACGTCTTAAAGCCGAGCGTCAGAATGGACAAGAAGCGTACGGAGCGAGCGAGTGCAGTGTTTCTGCGTCTGTTGTGCCTGAAATCGACATTAAAAGGCTTCGTGAAGTACGAGAGCAACCTAACGATACGATTCGTGTGCCTAAAGTAATGTGAAGGTCAAAATAAATCGTAGCATTTTATTTAGCCAGGTAAGTTAGACATACGGTATTTACGCCTGAAAGATTTGCGATTGTATTCGATATAGCCTAACTCTTTTTCCAATTACAAAATTAGCCGGTTTCCCTCACCTTTATTTTTAAATTAATGTCTCTAATATCAGTTATTTTTTTAATGCCATGATATTTCCATAGAAATATAGTACGACATACTTGGCACGATTTATTCGTAATATACGTGTATAATAAATGCCGATTTGTTGTTCTAAAGTGTACTGCATTGCCATCAACTAAACTACACTGAAGTGAATGGAAGTCAGCTATATACTAATGCTCTTACTTTGATGTAACATCAGCCTGTGTTATTTGTCCATACTACGCAACACAAAATTTTCCCGCGCTTTAAGCAGTGTAAATGTGTAGATCTATACTAATATATCGGCAGTCGCGTTATATCTATAACAGTGAAAGATCGACAGCATTTGCCTGAGTGAAATTTGTTTTCTGACGAATTCTCTTTACTTTCTCATCATTAATAAATTATGCTTTACAAACCACTGCTTTTTAAAGTATAACTGAGTAAGCCTAATGTTTCTTGTTTTACAAGTATCAAATGTAGACCCTTATAATAACTGTGTTCTTTTCCTTCTGTTTATGATGTCCAAATGCCTATTTAAACCAAAACTAGAAGCTCAGAATAGATTATTGTACACTCCTCCAACTAAGAACTGGTAAGAGCAACGTCTGAATGATGCAGTCCGCACAGACCGGCGATCCGCGCACAATCAGTGCCTCATTTCTAGCTCATCCTAAGGTTTTTCCGTGGTTTTCCTAAGGCTCTAAGACAAATGTCGGGATGAGCCCTAAAAGAAATGGACCACGAACCTGCACTCATATTCCCATGACCCGGTAATTTTTCTAAATTTAATTAATAATTACATCTATCCTCAACAAGGGTCAAGACATAATCAATCCCCCCTACATAAAAGCCAAATTGGCAACTCATTTTGTCTAAGGTATTCCGTGGTTTTTCTAAGGCGTTGAGACAAATGTCGGGATGAGGCATAAAAGGAATGGACCACGGACCTATATGCCCTTCCCCATATTCCCCCTTTTCTAACAAACGACGTAATGCCCTAGTTCAGAATCTATAAATTGCCTATTTAATTTGCGAGATCACTCATTTAGTTGCAATGCGAAAGCAAGGTAACCTTTCAATTTGCAGATTCAGAATTCACGACGTCTCTCCTAGCGGTCTTCACCTGCCTTGTCATCGAACAACAGACGACAGAGTCTTCTCGACTCCTCCTGCACTGCGAAATGACACAGTTCATTTCAAAGTGCAGATTTACACCAGTCATTTCTTCCTCGTCCCGTCACGTGATCACTTTGATCACATTTCCGTCCCCTCGCGTATGTGGTACCTAAGAGGTTACGTCCATTTTCGTTTTTTTTTTTCCCTTCAAAATTTTCTAGAACTCCTTCAGTGGAGCAGCGTAACCCGGAATGAGACTATTGGCCAACAGGCTTGGAGCTCACATATTTAGATTCTTACAGCCCCGAACCCCTTGCAAGGACGCGTTTGCGTACCTTTTAAATTTGTCCTCCAAATTCTCCTCTTTCAATTCAATTCAATTCAATTCAATTCAATTCAATTCATAAATCATAGGTTTTCATCGGGCATGCCCTAGGTTGGGAGGGCAAGTACTGGGCAGGAGTTGCTCTTATCATGAGGCAAGAGGATTTCAGTGGCGGTCACTAATTTTCTAGTGAAGCGATCTTTAACCTGGGGTCCGTGGATGGGCTTTAGGGGGTACATGTATATTCACTGCTTATGTTGTTTTATCGTAAAAAGCAGAAACCTATCTAAAATTTTTGTTACTTTTTTACATTTTCCTAGGGAGAGGATCTAAAGGGGTCCGTGACTCAAAAAAAGTTAAGAAGCACTGTCCTATTAGGATTGATAATAATATTTTATCACTATATTTCAATATCTCATTTCAAATTACTCGTACATATCTACACAACAAAATGTTCTGCTTTATGAATTTTCTGTCATGTTTTAAACAATAATATGTAATTACTTCATTACAATTTCTCTTTTCAAATTAGAGAGTTGTTTCAACAATATATTTATTTTCATTATGTACAAAACTAATTGTCCTTAGAGGTTTATTTTACGACGCTTTATAAACATCTATAGTTATCTAACGTCTGAATGATGTGAAGGTGATAATGCCAGGGAAATGAGTCCATTTCCAGCGTCTAAAGTTACGCAGAAAAACTCAACCAGATAACTTCTACCAACCAGGATTTGAATCCGGCCTGCTCATGTCACTATCAGACATGCTAACAACGAATTGTTATCAGTTTATATTAAATGTGTTTTTCTCTCTTTTGCTCTTTCTTTTTTTTTTTTTTTTTTTTTGCTCTTTCGTGTTATTTATCAGTTTGAATTATGTTAATGACTGTATTTAGTAAACTGTCTTTGTAAGCGTTATGTTATATTATTGGCTAAGACCACAACGTACACGAGCCTGGCTCTTACGGTAGTGGCGAGAAACATTTTGTTTTATAAATTCAATTTGTACCTACTCACTTTGCTAAGTATATAAATGTATAAATAAATAAATAGATAAATAAATGAATAAATATTTTGCTTTACACATTTTCTTGTATGTTTGTATTCTGTGTTTTGCAATAAGGAGGGGAATATCTGGAAGATTACTTTACTTTTCTAAAACAAATTAGTTCTTTGACGACGAGTTTATTTAAATTTTATATTAATTGCATACGCTCATCTGAAACAGTAGTGTTAGGGAGTCTATGTTTGAGCATTCCTGCTGTTGCAATGTTGCTATGTTTATATATATATATATATATATATATATATATATATATATATGTTGCTATCACAATATTAAACATTTGGTATGTTCGCCAGTTTGAACAAAATGAAACTATTCCTCCCATTGGGAATCTTGAGTCACTATACATGCAGTGCCGGTATTTGTTCTGTTCTCTACTGCATCAGTACCTACCCACTGCATTAAAAATATTATATTATATCATGCACTATCAATATTACAAACCGCTAGCGATGTTACTATTTGATTAGGATAGATATGAGTGCGTGGCACTGTCTTATGCAGGGTGTTTAAAAATACGGGGCATAATTTCAGGTATGTATATCCCACATGTAGACAATCAAAATAGTTCATTACAACATGTGTCCGGAAATGCTTTATTTCCGAATTATGGCCTTCACAACATTGAAATTCACCGGAACGTTTTTCTTTCCGCAGGGTGTTGTCATTACAGAAGATGTTCAAAATGTCCACCTCCTGCTTGAATACAGACCTCACATCGATGTCTCATTGACCTGCGAACACGTTCCCAAACTCCAGGAGTATTGCGTATGTCCTCAGAACATGCCACAATTCGATTCCGAAGGGATTCCAAATCCGCCACCGGAGACGAATAAACCAATGATTTTATATGGCCCCACAAGTAGAAATCGAGAGGGTTCAGATCAGGTGAGCGTGGAGGCCAAGCAATTGGGCCACCTCTACCTATCCATCGATCAGGAAACCTTCGATCCAAGTACCGGCGAGCCGTACGACTGAGGTGTGCAGGAGCGCCATCATGCAAGAAGTGAATGTGTCGACGATTGATCAGTGGGGTGTCTTCTAAAACATGAGGTATGGTGTTTTCCAGGAAGTTTGTGTACGCCTGCCCCGTAAGTCTGTTTACAAGTACATGGGGTCCAACTAATCGATCACCAATGATACCGGCCCACATGTTGAGGGAGAACCGCACCTGGTGATGAGTTGGAACAGTTGCACGTGGGTTTTCATACGCCCATACATGCTGATTGTGGAAATTTGTTATGCCATCTCGTGCGAACTGTGCTTTCTGTAAATAATACTAAGGCAGGAAAGTTCGGATTTACACCACACTGCTGCAAGAACCACTGACAAAACCTAACTCGTGCAGGATAATCTGCTGGTGACAGGGCCTGTACACGTTGGAAATGATAAGGATACAATTGATACTCTTTCAACAGTCTCCAGACAGTCGTATGAGGAACATTGACTTGCAACGCTACCCTTCGTGTGCTGATAGAAGGAGTCATGTTCACAGCCTCCAGAATCTCCTCCTGTACTTCTGGAGTTGTAGATCTTGGTCGTCCCGTCCCCTTCCCAAACCAGGAGAGTTAAATTTTCCATACTCGCACAGACGGTAATGGAGAGGTACAAATGTCTTCCGATCTGGAATTGTCGCTGTGGGTACCTCTCCTGGTACAAACGACGAGCCAGGGCAGCATTGCCGTCCGCCTTACCGTACATGAAGTGTATCTATTCTCTGCCAGCTCTTGATTTGAATACATGTCGCACAGTCTAACGCCTACACAACACTGAATGTAACCTTCGCCTCGGAATGAACTGTCAGAGTGCCCTCTTAATGTCTCCTTTGACGGCAACGACCTGCGGAAAGAAAAACGTTCCGATGAATTTAAATGTTATGAAGGCCATAACTCGGAAATAAAGCATTTCCGGACACATGTTGTAATGGACTATTTTGATTTTCTACATGTGGGAAATACATACCTGAAATTATGCCCCGTATTTTTGAAACAACCTATATTTGCAACAGTTTTTCTGAGCCCGCCTGTCTATTGCACCGGACGCCCACTGGGCGATATGCTCTCAATGAGCACGTCTGGACTAAATGTTTCCGGATAATGAATATTTTATATGGTGTAACAAACAATACAACATAAATTATATTTCATCGTCGATTACAAAATAAATCTGTATATTTTATTTTGATACTATGACTCTTAAATATAAACGTAACATCTGCCCCTCGTATAGTCTAGGTCAGCTTACATCGTACCCGCGGGGTGAAACCTAACCATTTTTCCCCCATTACTACATAAGCTAGTGGATTGTGGTGATTTCCTAGTTTCAGGTTGAATTTTTTTTGCCAACTTCGTCTCGAATTTCGATATTGACAAATACTAGAAATGGTAGTGATTTTGTAAATGGTATGTTGGCAGCTGAGACAAATATCGACAATATATGTCGGTACTGGAGTTCCATGAAATTAAAATTGTACTAGATTTCTGAGCCTGTTACTGGAAGCTAGTGAAATTTGAACATACTAGTAATTAATTAATATCAGTATTAATATTAATACATAATAGTTATTTTATGTGTTGTGTTGTGGTTATAATTCAAGACTACAATCAGGTAAGTTTTCGGAGTTACTACTAATGATTTCATGTGGTCAAACAAAATACATTTTTAGGTTAGGTCTTGTGAGTGAATTGTTTAGTCAAACCAATGAATTTCGTTTTGCCGGACAAAATACTTGATATGTTATTATAATATCAATTTTTGTTTTCCACCTGTGCTTATCTTAATATTTGGATTTATATTAACGTTTTCGACGCTCGGTGTGTGTCATCTTCAGATATGGGGTCTATGTCATTGTGTGTTGTGAAGACCTAGCTTCTTAATTATGTTGTGGGTTGTTCACTTGTGTATGACCTTTCATGATTTCTTAATTTAGCTAAAATTACTATAAGCAGTGTGTGGTTGGTTGTTAAGATTCTGTTAAATTCTATCTTTTGAAAACCCATATAGGACAATAGAAAAATATTAAAAGCATTATTATGGCACATAAATATAAACAAGTAAAATATTTTTCTATTGTCCTATATGGGTTTTCAAAAGATAGAATTTAACAGAATCTTAACAACCAACCACACACTGCTTATAGTAATTTTAGCTAAATTAAGAAATCATGAAATGTCATACACAAGTGAACAACCCACAACATAATTAAGAAGCTAGGTCTTCACAACACACAATGACATAGACCCCATATCTGAAGATGACACACGCCGAGTGTCGAAAACGTTAATATAAATCCAAATATTAAGATAAGCACAGGTGGAAAACAAAAATTGATATTATAATACAGTGAGCTTATCGGCATCTCCAAAATGAAACTAAGAAACTTGATATGTTGATTCCTTTCCCGTAAAGTTTGCTTACAAAAATATATTACAAATTATTGAATTATTTAGAATAACCTTCCAACATAAAGTACGGTAAGTAAATAAGTAATTTATTGCGTGGGATCGTGTGATATCTGGTAACAGTTGGCAACACTTATAAGGCGGCAATATTTGCTGTTTAGGAACTTCTCTTATGTGACCCTCACTATACACTGAGGAAGAGGTGAGTTATAGATCTTTCGTTTTCTCGTGAAACCAAACGCTTGTATACGTTGTAGCATATAGTAAGAATCTTATAGTGGGGTAAGCCAGCTCGCTGGCTACAAATAGGAGCGTAGAGAGAGGGGGAAGCTTCTTAGTCCACTTTCTTCCCCTGACGCGCAGAAAGGTTTCACAAGATAATGAATGGCCTATAAGTAGCATTTGATTATTCTATTCGACCATGAATGCAATCGAATATATCTCTTAAGATCACAGTACAGGACTTCAGTTCAAGAAAAAAAATGAATAAGTGAACCCAGATCTACAATATAAAACTGGTATGAAGAACCTATACTTAAACATACAGAATGATTCACGAGGAAAGGTAAAAAATTTAGGATGTGAACTCTGAAGTCATTCTGAGTGAAAACGTTCATATGAATATAGGTACGTTTTCGAACAGTTACGGAGATATGGCTCTTTGATTTCACAAAAACTTCTGAGAGACCATTGTACTAACTCGTATTTAGAGACAGATAACTGACAAATTTAAAGTTTATATTCACGTACGCATACATACCTAATATTCTAGAAGTCGGGGGTCGATGTTTTCGTACATTTAAAAGATACCTTCTTCTGCTTCAATGCACTGTTGCACTCGGGCGTGCATCGCGCTCATCGCTCAGGAGAGTTGCACGTGGCTGTTCTTATGCCGCATCCAAAATACGATCGATTAGCGCCTCTCTCGTTTCCCCCTTCCTTTGCTACATCAAGCATTTCACCCAACCCCATAGACAGTAAATATTCTTCGATATGGTACCTTTCTCTTCGGAAAGCGTCGTTCATATTCAGCGACGGCACGCAAGGAACTTCCAACGCACAAACCATAAACATACACAATATCGGCGTATTCTGTAGTCGAAAATTTATAAGGCGTCTTGAAAAACACAACTTAACACTTCCGATAATTGTACCTGTATAACTACTGTACTGTAGGTAGCTGACTGAACTGCTGTGAACCGATAAGTGATAGCGTATTTGTTGTGACATTTGTAGTGCCCCATCACTGGGTTTGTTTCTCTTCTCTTATCTACATCGCTCACAATGCAGATTCCAATGTTACGTCATTCATCGGTGACAATGTATCACGTCAGCAGCATATGGTAACGTCTGATTCACATTGGGGCGAGACGTTTTATCAAAAAAATGCAACTAACTCCGCCATTGTTCGAAAACTGAGCTATGTTCATATGAACTTTTTCACTCAAAATGACCTAAGATATCGTATCCTAAATTTTTTTACCTTTCCTCGTAAATCACCCTGTATACGTAAAGACAAAACTACTCCAGCAAATGAGCGAAACTTTGTCCTACACACTCTAAACAATGAAACTTCCTTTATCATCGATATCAGATATAACCACTCTTCAGTTTATAACATCAGTGAAAGCAAAAATTGGACATTTATCGAAGTAGATTCCCATCTCAATTAAGTATAAAGGCATGCATAAGCTTATTATCCCATTTCTCATAAGAGAAAGAGGGCTCATTAACGGAAACTCAATTATTTATATAAAAACAGATATAAAGAAATTCACAAATCAAATTTCTCTTCTGTTACTTTGAACTCCATCCTCAGATTCTTTATTTTACGCTCTATTATTCGAAAGTGGACTTTGAACGTCACAATGTACAGCTGTCAAAAGAAAAAGTGGCCGCTCTCCTGAAACCAAGTTCCCTTCGGGTATCTTCGCTAAAATTCGGAGACAGGCGATGTTACATGTTGTTGCACCACGTTGCCTGATATTTACAGTTATAATTGAAGTATACTGTGTGTTATTCGATAGCATAATGGTAGCGTTCAGGCCTCTTATTCATGAGGTCCTGCGTTCGACTACAACCTCGTGCTTTTTATGTCCTTTTTTGTTCTGTTTTTGAGAGACACAAACTAGATATAATGGCTCCTTTCGCTTTTATGATTATTTTAGTAACTAACATCAGGTTCATTAATATATTATGCCATGACTTTATCATTATCATTATGATATTGTGGCTGCAAATGGAAAGAAAAAAGATTTTATTCTCAATAAAATATCTTTCATGGCATAAACATAACAAATTTACTGGCGTCGGCCTTAAAACATTCAAACGATTAAGCGTTCAAAAAACAAAACAAAAAGCCACAATTCAATATTTAGTCTATCTTCCTCTTATCTCGATCATCTTGCAGTCGAGTGGGCATGGAATCAACTAGTATTTTCAAATAGCGACTGTTCTTAGACACGATATTCCAGGCATTCTGAACATGCATACATAAATGTTCTGTCCATGGGCAGGTCTTTCATTGCAAACCCAGTAATCTCCAACCTTTTCTATTTTCTGCCTTCCTCTTAGTCTCCGCATATGATCCACATATCCTAATGTCGTCTATTATTCTTTTCAACCAGATACCCAACCAATTCCTTTTTCTCTTTCTAATCAGTTTCAGCATCATTCTTTCTTCACTCACTTTTTCAAACACAATTTTATTTCTTATTCTGTCTGTCCACTTCACACGCACCGTTCTTCTCCATATCCACATTTCAAATGCTTCAATTCGTTTCTCTTCATTTCGTCGTAATGTCCATGTTCTTTCCCCATACAATGCCACACTCCACACAAAGCACTTCACTAGTCTCTTCCTTAGTTCTTTTTCCAGAGGTCCGCAGAAGATCCTTCTTCTTCTATTAGAAGCTTCCTTTGTTCATGTTTGCAGTTTTTCTTGGGAAGGATAGGCCTAAATGCGGTAACATCCCGTTGCTTTCCGCACACCACTATCTCTTTCGCATCTTATTAAATTCCAGGGGGCCCAAGCGTGGAGATGAGGAGAGTGGATTTGACTAATTGGGCCCTTCGGACTTCACCGAAAGTCACGGCAAGGGTTAAATATTAATTCTATCAGGATGTTTGACCCGATCAGAGACCGGGAAATCTCAATTAGCCTTTGCCCCCCGCATCCTGGACTAGGTTCTACGAATCATCAGAAAATCTTAGAGTGTGATTGGACCAATTTTTCCGAAAATGTTTCCACACTTTTGCTCTCGTAGCTCAGCGGACGAATGTCGGAATTTAGATGTCAACGTCTCAGGTTCAATTCCTCGTTACTCCTTTTCATTTTATTGTGGTTCAAGATAGTTTAATGTAATAATACACAAAGAAAAACTAATACCAGTATTATGCAACTGGATTTTTCCAAACCTAATATTAAATTTATGTTATTTATATCGCTAAAGAACGATTACAATATAAATAACTTGAATATTATTTATACAGTATCACTAAAGAACGACAACACAATATAAATGATAAATATCGGTTTGTTTAATTAATATATTGCGAAAGAACAATAACAATATAAATAAGTTGAATATTGTTTTATATTGCTAATGAAGGAAAACAGAATATAAATGAAAACTTTAATATTATTTAAATCGCTAAAGAACGATAACAATATAAAAAACGTGAATATTATTCATATCGGAATTTCACAGATTTATTACAGATGTATTTAAGAATAGTAATTAGTAACAGTGTCCTATTTATTCTTCTTGGAGCCAAATTTGTAACTTTTAAAAGTGTGCTTACTATGTTGAAGTGTATGTGTTGTAACGGATGCTTGATTTGTTATGTATGTGAGTCAGTTATGGGATACTTGATTTCGTCGCAATGTCGTAATTATAGTTTGATTGTATTTGTGTGACTATTATGTATTAATTTATGATGTATGGTACGGAAAGCTGCATATTTGTGTTATAGAAGTGTTACGTATGTGTGTTGTTAATGTTTTTGTATGTTTCAAATTGATACCTGATATTTGTTTTGCAATCGCAATGCCTAATTTACGGATTGTTTATGTTCTGTTTACATCGCGTAAGCTAATTTAATTTTCTTTTCCATTTCTCTTTATGCTTATATTTTTTGTGTATAAAACTATAGCCCTAACATACATATGTAAAATAGGACTAACCCCCATTGGAGATACAATAATTATTATTATTATCGTTATAATATGATAACAGAATACAAATGATGACCTGAATTTTATTCATATCTCTAAAGAACGATAACAAAATATAAATAACGTGATATTCATAAAGAACGATAATTGGATATAAATGATAATTTGAATATGATTTACATCGCTAAAGAACGATTAAAAAATTAAATGAAAACTTGAAGAAGGCCCGAACCCACGACCTTTGAATCATTAAACAAGCACTCTACCGCTGGTCTACGAGGCGCAGATATGGAACACTTTCATAGTTCCGGAACTCCTTTTACAAGCACATGCATCGTGTACCATCGCCGCGACCCGAAGTGGACTTTGAAAATATTCGCTTTTCACGAGTGCGGCCACTTTTTTTTTTTTTTTAACAGCTGTACTTAATTTTAGATAAAATGTAGTGTTTATAATGGCAATATTATATAGAGTGGAAGGGAACCTATTAAATTAATTCACAGAGATAATATATCAAGTCAGTCCGAACAAGATTGGTCAAATAAATTTTTTGATACATCCAATCGTTTTGAGAACACAACGATGCAAAAAGTAGCAGTGCTCCCTGAGGTAATTGCTTCACAGTGGGGGTGGATGTACGTAAGACTTGCGAGAGGAGAATTTAAACAAAAATATCTCATCAGATTTATTTCGATGAAAGTAGTACACATATGCAACATTTAACACATTATCTAACATTATTGTAAATTCAATTAATTTTGTAAATTTCTTTATTTTTAATTTCTTCAGAAACAAAACTTAAATGGAGATTCAATTATAGAATACATATTCGTAATAATGTTATTTTGAGTATACATTCAATGTAAAGGAATCTTTAATGGAAATAGTTTTGTTTTATAAGATTATACATTCTTTACTATTTTGTAATAACGTAAAAGGCAAAGAGAAACTGTGAATAAATACTTATACATTTTATTAACTTAAAATTGCTACTAGTTTAAGGCCCAATTGTATAAAACTTCGTGACTAAAGATCAACTTTGATCGAAGATCGAAAAGTGAACCGAGTTCATACACTTCTTCTATTGTATAAAACTTTTCTGCGATCAAATTACCTTGGTTCAAATGCAATCTAGTTCACGTGAAAAGGATTTGGCAACATCGCATAATCAGGTGAAATACGTGATGCGCGGATAGGTTTGTTCAGTGTTGCCAATCTAGCGACTTTAACTCTTTTTCAACAACAATTTCTTTTAACTTTTATATTGCTTAAATAGGGATTTAGTGACCTTTTTAGCACCCCATAGTGACAAAATTTAATCTTTCTTTGTTGATAATGAGAAATCTAGCGACTTTACAACTACTTTTTGGCGACTTTCCGTACACTCTGTTGGATACACTGGTTTTTTGTGCAATGTAAATAATGGCGGACAATAAGAAGAAGGTTGTCTGTTCTCCGAGTTGTCATGTTATGGTGTTTGATACTGCTAAACATAATAAAGCTTTATAAAACGACCATTTTCGTTTAGTAATACAGTTAATTGAAAATGTATGAATGTACCTATCATATCCATTAATAATTAATGGTTGTTATAAACATAATATCATTATAGGTTATGTTATTTGATACTGCTGATCACGATAGAGCCTTATAAAATATAAGAATGTTTGTGTATTAAGGAAAGAAATTGAAAGAAATATATATAAATGTACCTATCATATTTATTAATATTAATAATAAGGGATATTTTATTTGCAGAATCTGTCACTCGTATATTTCAAACAGAAAAGAAATAACTGAACTTGGATCATCTAACTTAATCGGAGAAACTTCTTCAGTCAAAGTTGACTTTAGTTTGAGACAAATTAATCTCAGATTAGACTTTATACAACACAAAATTCCAAGTTCAGCAGAAACAAGGATCAATTTAACATCCGATCTAAGATTAAATGGTTTATACAATCAGGCCTAAGACCCTTTTACAAGATATTTTAAACTAATTTACAATTAAAATCAAAAGAATAATAGGCTAAGTAAATACATGCCACCTTGAGTAATTTAACGTATTTTTTGTAACTTTTATTCTTTATGCACAACTTATTAAGTTAGCTTTGAATATCCTTAAGAAAGAGCTGCCCACAAAGCCCGCTGCATGTAGTTCATTTCAATAATTTATAGTTCGATTTAAAAATAGAAATTTGTCTACATCCGTTCTTTGTTTCCTAAATTTTATTTTATAATTATGATCGTTGCTATCATAGTGAGTTGGCTTCTCTAGCCAAACCGTTACCAGTATTTCTACCCATGAACTTTGAAATATTCTATAGGCCTACAATGAGTTATTCTAGTTTTTCTAAGTCTGTTTTCCAAGGTTTCCCTGTTAAGTTCTTTTATCCTATCCTTCACGTGTCTTTTCTTACCTTTTACAAATTTAGCTGTCCTATATTGAATTCTTATTAAGGAATTTATCTGATATATTCTATAGGGATTCCAACATGTAGTTCCGTATTCCATTAACGGTCGTACTAATGTTAGATGCGCCGTTTCCCTCGATTTGGGACTAGCCTTTTTCAAGATTCTTATATTAATGTGAAGTGCCCTCCATGCTTTTCCCGTAACATTATCAACCTGCTTTTTCCAAGAAACTTTGAATTTTGAATATACTCCTAAGTATTTATAACATTGTTCTTGCGAAATTACACCATTGAATTTAGATAATTTTCTCTCGAGTGTTAAAAAACTTACCCACTCTACCTCATTATCTCATGGCTTAGTTGTCTAGTGAGTAGTGCCTTGTTGGTATCACTTGAGAGTACAAACCTGTCTTCGGACATTTGACTAAACAACAATATATATAATTGTATATACATATATATATAATTATATATAAATATATACAGGGTGTTTCCGGGCTAGTGTTACAAACTTTCAGGGATGATGGCGAAGGGCACATATATCAATTTGACATCAGGAACCATGGTCCGGAAATGACTGAGTCGAAAGTTATAAGCAAAAATAGTTGTGTGGAAATGAAATTGTAATTTGGCAACACGTGCCCTCCTTCCTTTAACCTTTGGAACAGTCGTGGAAAGATGGTATGGGCCGGATGTCTCCTACGTGGGTACTTGTTCGAATACAATCTGTGAGCTTGCCTACTGTTCCCATTGGCTCATCCGTATTCGAAAATCAGGTCTGCATATTCCGCTCTCGTGTACTCCTCCATTTCACTAGGACTGATCGACTGGACACTGCAACTTGTACACATACACTGCTGTCTACAGATGTGCATATCATGACTGACCATGTCCGTTACAGATTACGCTATCTACATTGCTTTATTGTAGTTTCCTTTCCCCACCCCTCAGACAGCGCACTGAATGGAATACTGTAAGTAGACAACATAAACAACGTCAGATGAATACAGTATGTGTAAAATGTACGGATAAATACACATAAATAAGGTGTACAGAGGAATAAAATTATTTTATTTCCACACAACTATTTTTGCTTATATCTTTCGATTCGGTCATTTCCGGACCAGGGTTCCATATCTCAAATTGATTCTTGTGCCCTTCCCCATCATCCCTGAAAGTTTGTAACACTCATCCGGAAACACGCTGTATATATATATATATATATATATATATATATATATATATAGCCTATGTATCTTTATATACAATGTACGATCGCTATATATTGTGATTTTCTTTTCAGGATATAGCCACAGAAGACGTGATTCGAGGGATATTCGTTTCGGTAAGTAAATATTTTATTTTCTGTTCGTAAAAATTATTATACTGTATTATCAATTTTGTTTGTTTTTTTAATTTTTAGTAATTGAATATCCCCTGGCGTAGTTCTAAAAACAATATTCATTTAGCCTACATATTCTATATTTCCTTTCGAATATCATATTTCCAGTGAAAGCTGGATGAGAAACGATATTACGTGTAGGCTACATTCTTCCTACGGGCTTTTGCAGTGGCCTAGTTCTTAAATTTTTCTAGTGACTTAGTAGGCCTAAAGCTCAAGTTTGTAACTTAGATTACTGAACCTATTTCCTGGTATGGCGCATATACAGTTCATATTCAAGGTCTAGACTTACTCTGATAAGCATGTCAGCGAAAATATTCACTGCCTATTCTTAATACGAGTCTTCAGCGCATTTTAGTAAGCAATGATATTGACATAATCCCTTATGCCGTTCGGTAAATAAGGAAGGCCAGAGAGTTAGGATGTTCTCTAGTGATAGTCTAAAGCCTTGATTTTTCTGAACCGACGCATGCGAGGTGCGAGGTCCGCCTCGCACAAATCCGGACTATACGAGAGATAGTGAATGGTTTCTATAACTGCGAGGTAGCAGACCTCGCATCTCGCAGTTATAGAAACCACTCACTATCTTTCGTGGAACCGGATTTGTGCGAGGCGGGCCTCGCACCTCGCAACTCTCGTGCGTCGGTTCAGAAAAATCAAGGCTTTAGAAAGTTTCGATCTGATATGTTCATACTACCGAGCGAGTTAGCTCATGCATATCTCAGAGTCTTCGGGAGGTTCGTGATTCGATTCCCGGACTAACCAACCTGTTTGTTGTTTTTTCTGTGATTTTCCACAGTTACTTAGGCAAATGCCGGGTTGAAATTTTCATTGCCACGTCCATTTTCCCTTCCCCCGCGTAGAAAAAGAATTTAGATTTCATATATCATATCATATCATATCATATCATATCATATCATATCATATCATATCATATCATATCATATCATTCATCATCTCCATCTCATTCAATTGACATATTCAGGTCAGCCGCATGTCTTCATCCGCTTACGGGAAGGGATGTCCTCTCCGCAACCGTTCCTGCGTTCCCAGCTTTCCACAATATCTCCACCAGGATTCATTCCTTAAGAGCACTTCCTAGAGCGCACCGACACCTTGGAAGAGCCATTGGAATAGATTCTGTGCTGCTTGGTCACCTTGGTGGTATAAACTTGGAACGGAGGAGGGTACATTGTGAGGGCTCACATGCGGCCGGTGGGCTTGTACACCCTTATCCTCATTCAGCTCGTAATATTCGGGGTGCACAGTAGCCGACGTGCAAAGGGTCGTCCTAACCTAACCTACGTTCATACTAGTCTCCTTCTTCGTTATCCGGACTTAAAATTGGTCTTTTTCATATGGGATAAGACTAAGAAAAATCTTCAGATACTGATAATGAAGACCTTAGTACATGTTTGTATTACAGATGCTATCGTGGTTATTCATACTGGAATTTTATTCCGAACATTGAAAGGCTTTCTTGTGCCGCTTAAGATATAATTCAGTTTATCTCAGGATTAAGTTGGTGATTCAAATTGTAACAGGACTTTTCTTAGCATGTATTATTACCCAGATATGGAAATAGAATTCTCGAGAATCCACAGCAAGACACAAAAGTGAGCCTACCTGTAACAATATGAGAACACTGTCATTATAAAATTTCAAACGACACTATATAATTACATAAAATAATTAATTGATAGTATTTATTCTAAATTTGTTAATATATCAAAATAACTGAATAATTCATATTCCTTAGGATATTTAGACATAAAGGTGCTAATTTACAACAATACTTTTATAGTTTCATGCTGAATACAATACAACAGAGACACACATACATTTATTGTATTTAGAATGGCGAATAAACATGAATAAATCAATGCTTTGAACATATCGGTACCAATAATATATATATCGTAATGTATTTGAAGTCCGAGCTCTCTTATTCAACATTTATTGCCGGAATATTACAGTCTGGAATGGTCCTTTAAAAATAAAGTAAAATGCTTAAAACCAGAGATATTTCAAGTACATAGCCTACTTACAATGTTCAATTCAATGATGCTACAAGTGATTACTTTAAAACTGACATAAGCAGATAATTCTCTACAACAAGAGGATTAAGACAAGGCTGTGGGATGTCGCCTACACTGTTTAAGATATTTTAGAAGATATTTCACAAAATTGGAATAAGGCAAGCCGAGCGATGGGAATGAATATCAACAATCCCTTGATGCACAACTTATTATTTGCCGACAACCAAGTCATAATAGGACGAGAGACAGATGATGTAGAATACATGCTGCGTAAACTAATATACACATTTGAAGTTGACGGTTCGGAAGTAAACTCTACGAAGACTGAACGATATGAGAGTAAATGGTATGACAGTCTTATGTGTGAATGAATTTAAATATCTCGGTTCTATTATCGACAAATCTGGTACCTGTGAAAAGGATATTAATAACAGAGTAAATCATGCTAGAAAAACAAATTTTATCTTTAAGAAACGTGTTCCAGAGTAGGGATATAACAAGAAATACAAAGCAACACATTTTAAGGACAATAGTAGAAAGATTTCTTCTATCTTCGAAGAGATGAGAATATCGAAATTGCAACATATAAGAAACACTTTGTCCACACCTGTGGAGTAACGGTTAGAACGTCTAGCCGCGAAACCAGGTGGCCCGGGTTCGATTCCCGGTCGGGGCAAGTTATCTGGTTGAGGTTTTTTCCGGGGTTTTCCCTCAACCCAATATGAGCAAATGCTGGGTAACTTTCGGTGTTGGACCCCGGACTCATTTCACCGGCATTATCACCTTCATCTCATTCAGACGCTAAATAACCTAAGCTGTTGATAAAGCGTCGTAAAATAACCTACTAAAAAAAAAAAAAGAAACACTTACGTTAGAGAAGGAATGGATGCAGAGGAAACAGTTATTGACAGAGTAGAGACAAAATTACTACAATTGTATGGACATGGGCAGCGGATGTGGGAGGAGAGATGGCCCAAACGTATCATCAGTTGGTATGCGTCAAGTAGAACAAAGCGTGGAGGTGCTCGGAAGACTTGGTGTGAAGGAATAAGCACAGCCATGGTGAAGGGGACATTTGGGACGGTTGTGTGTTTATTTACCTGAATAACAGAGGTCGTTTGGACGGTCAGTTTAAAGGATCGTATGTTTATCTATCTAAATAACGGAGATCGTTTTGGACGATCAGTTTAAAGGATCGTCTTTTGGTTTACTTGAAAAACAGGAGTCGTTTGGGACGGTCAGTTCATAGGATCGTGTGTTGGTTCACCTGAATAATAGAGGTCGTTTGGGGCGTCAGTTCATAGGATCGTGTGTTGGTCCACCTGAATAATAGAGGTCGTTTGGGACGGTCAGTTTAAAGGATCGTGTGTTGGTTCACCTGAATAATAGAGGTCGTTTGGGACGGTCAGTTCATAGGATCGTGTGTTGGTTCACCTGAATAATAGAGGTCGTTTGGGACGGTCAGTTTAAAAAATCGTATGTTGGTTTACCTGAATAACTGAGGTTGTTTGGGACGGTCAGTTTAAAGGATCGTGTGTTGGTTCACCTGAATAATAGAGGTTGTTTGGGACGGTCAGTTTAAAGGATCGTGTGTTGGTTCACCTGAATAATAGAGGTCGTTTGGGACGGTCAGTTCATAGGATAGTGTGTTGGTTCACTAGAATAATAGAGGTCGTTTGGGATGGTCAGTTTAAAGGATCGTGTGTTGATTTACCTGAATAACAGAGGTTGTTTGGAACGGTCAGTGTAAAGGATAGTATGTTGGTTCACCTGAATAATAGAGGTCGTTTGGGACGGTCAGTTCATAGGATCGTGTGTTTGTTTATCTGGATAATAGGGATCGTTTGGGACTTTCAGTTTAAAGTTCAGTTTATCTGGATAACAGGGATCGTTTGGGACGTTCAGTTTAAAGATTCAGTATGTTGGTTTACCTGAATAACAGAGGTTGTTTGGGACGGATCGTATGTTGGTTTACCGTTTGGGACGGTCAGTTTAAAGGATCGTGTGTTGGTTTTCTTGAATAACAGAGGTCGTTTGGGACGGATCGTGTATTGGTAGGTTATTATACGACGCTTTATCAACATCTTAGGTTATTTAGCGTCTGAATGGGATGAAGGTGATAATGCCGGTGAAATGAGTCCGGGGTTCAGCACCGAAAGTTACCCAGCATTTTCTCAACTTGGATTGAGGGAAAACCCCGGAAAAAACCTCAACCAGGTAACTTGCCCTGACCGGGAATCGAACCCGGGCCAGCTGGTTTCGCGGCCAGACGTGCTGACCGTTACTCGTGTATTGGTTTACCTGAATAACAGAGGTCGTTTGGGACGGATTATGTATTGGTTTACCTGAACAACAGAGGTCGTTTGGGACGGATCGTGTATTGGTTTACCTGAATAACAGAGGTCGTTTGGGACGGATTGTGTATTGGTTTACCTGAACAACAGAGGTCGTTTGGGACGGATCGTGTATTGGTTTACCTGAATAACAGAGGTCGTTTGGGACGGATTGTGTATTGGTTTACCTGAACAACAGAGGTCGTTTGGGACGGATCGTGTATTGGTTTACCTGAATAACAGAGGTCGTTTGGGACGGATTGTGTATTGGTTTACCTGAACAACAGAGGTCGTTTGGGACGGATCGTGTATTGGTTTACCTGAATAACAGAGGTTGTTTGGGTCGGATCATGTATTGGTTTACCTGAATAACAGAGGTTGTTTGGGTCGGATCGTGTGTTGGTTTATCTGAACAACAGAGGTCGTTTGGGACGGATCGTGTATTGGTTTACCAGAACAACAGAGGTCGTTTGGGACGGATCGTGTATTGGTTTACCTGAATAACAGAGGTTGTTTGGGTCGGATCGTGTGTTGGTTTACCTGAACAACAGAGGTTGTTTGGGTCGGATCTTGTGTTGGTTTACCTGAATAACAGAGTCGTTTGGGACCCGATTTCTCTCTCACATAACGCTAGTAGTAGGTCTAGTTAGTTTGTGGGGCGATAGCCTGACTGTGTAATGAAGATTCCTGCTATAGAACACGTATTGACTATTGTATTGACAATTTCAAAGCAAGTAAGAGATGTGGATTAAAAGTTGGAAAGGTGAAGTTTCTATGTACGAGCGGAAAATGCAGTGTGTATGTGTGTGTGTGCGTGCGTGCGTGCGTGTGTAGCATAATCATGAACCTATTACAACAGAGGAAATTTCTTTTGATGTTGTAAGAACTGTTGCTAAAAGGAAAGAAAAGGTACCAAAGGAAAAGAAAGGACGTTAATAAAGAAATTAGAAAAATATAAGACTGAGGAAATAACTGTATTAAAATATTTATATATGCTTCGGTTCTTTAGGGTCCAAATTCGACTTAAATATGCAAAATATTAATTGAAGACAGTTCTCACGATTACGTTTTAATTTAAGAAACTACATTTGTAATCACACCAGGGTATGAGTTACAAGTAGCTGGCAGTCCCAAGTCTGAATAAAATGAGAGGAAGAATTTTTTTCTGTAACTGTCCCAAACGTCCTATGGAAAATGGTGCACAGATAGATGAATCGTCCCAAAGGTTACGCATTTAGGTGGGATCGTTGCAAACGTCCAACGCTGGGTGAAGGAGAGGTTTGAAAGGAGGACAATGGGAGGATAGGAATATCTGGAAAAAAGGATTTAAAAGGTAAACTGCTGTAAAGTGGAAAACGTGTAAAAATAAAAAATAAAAGTAACATAAACAGAGTATGTATCTTGTGGTCTGCTCAGCGGTCACATTAAGCAGAAGGAAGTATGTATGTATGTATGTATGTATGTATGTATGTATGTATGTATGTATGTATGTATGTATGTATGTATGTATGTATGTATGTATGTATGTATGTATGTATGTATGTATGTATGTATGTGTGTATGTGTGTATGTATGTATGTAAGTATGTAGGTACGTATGTATGTATGCATGCATGTATGTTTTGTATGTATGTATGTTTTGTATGTATGTATGTTACAATTGGGTATAGACACGGTGGCAGTGATATATAATATACAATAATATCATTAAAATTTACAATAATTGCAGCAATAAAAGAAAAATAATAAAATAAAATGAAATAAACCTAAATTTATTTCTACAGTAAGCAAAAGTAAACCTAACTTATAAGTACTTCTATTTCACCCAACAATTACCAATTTAAGTAATTACATATCACCTTAATTAATTACAAATCACCTTAATTACATATCATCTTATTTAATTACATATCACCTTAATTTATTTACATATCAACTAAATTACATATCATCTTAATTAATTACATATCAACTTAATTAATTACATGACACAACTTAGATAATTTCACTGCACCTACAATTACATTTTCAGTCTAATCGTCTCAAACTTTCCTTAAATGTATTGGTTTTGAGAGGACCACCCTGAAAGATTGCCGCAGGTAAGCTGTTCCAGTATACTATTGTGCGGTTAACAAAGGAAAATTTTGTCACGTCCGTTAGTATGTGTTCTACTATAGTATGTTCTACTAGAGTACAAGTACAAACGAATAATACGCATGCGCTGAAGGATAACATTGTGTAACTGGTAATTTTTAACCGATTTACTTAATGGCAATATAATACATTACGCGATTAAGTAGTGTCGGTAGTATTAGTGATATAGAGATTGTGTTTGGCGAGATGATTCGCCATGGGGTTTCCTGATATTTAGATCTGGGGAAAACTTCGGAAAATCCCAAGTAGGTAATCAGCCCCTGTGGGATTCGTGTGCAGCTTCAGGACATGAGCAGAGATCGCCAATCCTTAAATTACGCCGCTGCCAGCTGGTAGTGTGAAAGCTTTTGCGATTGTGAATACAAGTTTTTTTCGAAGACTTTAGCATCGTGATGGAGTGAATTGTAACAGTTCTGTGACATTCATTGAGTCGAGTCATATATGAAATCATTCACCGTCTCTGCAGCTCATCTCTGGAACTCTCTACCACAACATGTCAGAGACAGTCGGACATTGTCTAGTTTCAAAAATAAATTAAAATTTCACTTTTTCAATTCAGATTTCTTTCAGTTATAAGCCCTTTCCTCTGCGAGAGTTTTGTAAAAATATAGGCTATATATTTCTTTCCTTCCTTTCCCCTTTTTGTTCTCTTTATCAGCTGATGAATTTATTGTCATAGCCTTTTATTGTGAATTTTATTTAATTTTCTTTTTTTTTTCTATTTTATTATTATTCTATTACATTCTATTTTGTTATATTCTTCCTTACTTTTTCCATATTAACCATTTGTACTAAATGAGTTGCTTTTGCTATATTCCAATGTATTTTACTTTCTTTTTTCTATTATGGTATTATTTTCATGTCGTTTAGTGTCGATTTTATTATGCTATTATTATTATTTTTTGTAATATGTTAGTATTCTGTTCTTTAACTTTTTGTTAAATTTTAACTTCTTGTATACTTTGTGACCTGGTAGAGTGTAAGAGAAGAACCTATGGGCTTAACTCTGCCAGTATAAATAAAGAATTATTATTATTATTATTATTATTATTATTATTATTATTATTATTATTATTATACACAATATAAAATTACTGAATGTTAAGAATGTGTATGCAGAGATGTATAAAATTCCAAGAGCCTGAAAGTCATGGAGACTTAGCTCTTATGTTACCTATAGCCTAATATGTATAAATGTAAATATATTGTAACGGAAATATTTCAAATTCCAATCCTTGACAGAACATAATAAATAGAAAAAGAATGTTCAAATATAGACGGCAAATATTCCTTTCGTCTATGCTAGAAAGGACTATATCTGTTCTTTTATGTATTTAGAGCTTAAGTGAGAGTAACTATAACCCAGTTTTGTATTTTCTACTCCTAAGTGAAATACACCTTACGGCAGTAGAAAGTAATTTCTTAATTAACGGATAACAATCTGCAACACGGGATAAGGGTCCTGAGTTACACTACCAACACCAGGTAACGTAAAATCATGCATATTCATGGATTATGCAAGATTATCTAGCCTTCCGTCTTTGCAAAACTATTTTACCTCATCCTGCACAAGAGAAATGAGGGCAGTACTCAAGTACACGGCTTAGAACATAGTACAGAATCAATAAACATCATAATGGCTTTCTACTGAAGCATGGGTTTTACTTATCTTAGTATAATGAGTAGACTCTTTCTCTAACGTTTCGTACATTAAGAAAGTATTTTATATTCTTAAGTTTCTATTGATAAACTATGCACATTAAAGGAGATTGTTCGTAACTTTGAGGATAATTATGTTTTACAAACATCTTGAGGCCGCCATGGTGTGAAACGGTTAAGACGTATGTTTTTATATGTAACAGTCATGCGATCGAAACCCATCTCCTTTTTCTTTATTATTTATTATTTTTTTTTATTGAACAACATGCTCCATTACAGAGTAATACTACATGTTTTAGATTTTCCGTTTCCTACGATAAATATACATTTGGATACATTGATATTACCTAAGGAAGATAGAGAATTAATACAAATACATATATATGGCTTAACCTAAATAAAAAGAAAAGAAAGTATATATACATGATTGGAATATATTGCAATTGGTTTTTTTTTTAACAAATTGATAATTGTATAAAAATTGAATGATAAATGTGTGTATCCTAGTTATAAATGCATTGCTACAATTGTTCAAAATCTATTGAATTTATAAAGGCAATGAATGGTTGAAGATGAAATTTTATAAGTTGATATTTGTTAGGTGGCCAACTTGCTGTCTTCGAGATGCTATTTCTTTGAATTCCCCTTTGTTTTCTTAATATTGTGCAATCATACAGCAAGTGATCTACAGTCTTACCTCCACTATTACACGGACATGTTGCACTCTCCAGTAACTTGAATCGATGGAGGTAGGCTCTAGTCATCCCGTGTCCTGTCACCATTGACGTGAAGATGCCTGTAATATTTAATTCCATCTTAAGCCGCTCTTTTACATTAGGAAAGTAGGATTTTGTTATCGCTGCCTTTGTGGTGTCGTCCCATTCTTTCTGCCATTTTAGTTTTCCTTCTTCCTCTATTTCACTTTGAATTATACTTTTTGGTATTTTATCATAACATACTGCTGCATCCTTGTTTCGTGCCGCTGCCTTCGCTAGTCGATCCGCAAGTTCATTACCGTATGTTCCGACGTGGGCCTTGATCCAGAAGAATTCTATCGTCCAGTTTACTTTCTCCAAAATTAAGACTTTCTTCCTGATTTCTTCTATAAGATATTTGTGGTTGTGATTGTTCTTTAAGGAGTCTATTGTTATTCTGCTGTCTGTGAGAATTGCTGCTGTGCGTGGTCTGTTGTCCCTGATGTCAATTGTTTCTATTGCTTCCAGTGCTTTAATGATTGCTACCTGCTCGGCTTGATTGTTGGAACATCTGTAATTTAGTTTGAATTTTAATTGGTTGGTGAGTGCATTTCTGACGAAGATGGCGATACCTGCTCCAACTCCATACTCACTCTTACTCCCATCCGTGAATATTTGAAGGGTGTAGTCCTTATCTTCTGATCCCTCGTTGATCTTAACAGCGTCTGCTGGGTGAGGCCAGTTTCTGATTTCCACTTCTCGGTCTATGGTATGAGTTTGGTTTTTTACTCTTCCTTTCATTATGTTGTATAATTTAAGTGCCTCCTCAATTTTTATGGTAATGGGAGTTATTCCTGACAGCATACACAGAGCTTCGGTAGATGTTGTGCGAAAGGCTTTTGATATCCTTATGTTGATTAGTCTTTGTACTCAAGTATATTTCGCTTTGTTAGAATCGTACTTCATAGCTTCAGTCCATACTGGTGCTCCATATAGCAAGAGAGGTAGTATGGCTCCCTTATATATCGTCTTCAGAGCTTTATGTTGCAGTCCCCAAGTTATTTTGGCTGATCTGGATAAAGTATGGATTAATTTAGCACATCTTTCAACTGCGTAGTTTACATGTTCACTGAATTTAAACTTGTCATCGAGGATTATTCCTAGATATTTCATCTTCGTGATTTGTTCCAGCCGTTTGTTATTTAGGTAGATGTTGATTTCTTTTTTTTCTTTTCGTTTCCTTCTCGATATTAACATTACCTTAGATTTCTCTTCATTGAAGATTATCTTTGTTCTTTCAGCCCATGTAGCTATTTTTTTGATTTCCATATTCGTGTAATTTTCTGCTTCAACTACATTGTCTGCCTTGATTATTAATATTAAATCGTCTGCAAACGCTTATTGTAATGTTCTATATCACCTGTACCTTTTACTGATCCGATATCACAAAATAGGTGTTATTTTCCTTCATACCGTTTTTCTTAAATACTGTGTCGGTTCATCATAAAGGTCAGACACAGATTTAGGCTAAGATTCCACATCCATGTATAAAAGTAATTCAGTAGAGTAGAATAGTCACTTTAGATTCTTTCTCTTACTTACTTAGTGGTTTTTAAGGAAACCGGAGGTTCATTGCCGCCCTCATGTAAGCCCGCCATTGGTCCCTATCCTGAGCAAGATTAATCCAGTCTCTACCATCATATCCCACCTCCCTCAAATTCCTTTTAATATTTTATCTTCCCATCTACGTCTCGGCCTCCCCAAAGGTCTTTTTCCCTCCGGTCTCCCAATTAACACTCTATATGTATTTCTGGATTCGCCCATACGTGCTACATGCCCTGCCCCTCTCAAACGTCTGGATTTAATGTTCCTAATTATGTCAGGTAAAGGATACAATGCGTACAGTTCTGTGTTGTGTAACTTTCTCCATTCTCCTGTAACTTCATCCCTCTTAGCCCCAAATATTTTCCTAAGCACTTTATTCTCAAACACCCTTAATCTATATTCCTCTCTCAAAGTGAGAGCCCAAGTTTCACAACCATAAAGGACAACCGGTAATATAACTGTTTTATAAGTTCTAACTTTCAGATTTTTTGACAACAGACTGGTTCATAAAAGCTTCTCATCCGAATAACAGGCATTTCCCGTATTTATACTGTGTTTAATTTCCTTCCGAGTATCATTTATATTTTTTTACTCTTGCTCCCAGGTATTTGAATTTTTCCACCTCTTCAAAGGATAAATTTCCAATTTTTATATTTCCATTTCGTAAAATATTCTGGTCACGAGACATAATCATATACTTTGTCTTACGGATGAAAAATTAGCACTGCTGTGGAGCGACGGAGTAGAGAGTGAAAGAGCATTAGTTCGTTTTCAGGAGAATGCAGGTGTTTCATCTCCTCACACCTTCCACAAAGCCCCTCCGAGTTCTTTTACTCTCTTATGATACATCTTAAGTATCTATCTGGTTTCTTCTAATGGTGAAAACAGCTGGAGTGTTGTTCAAGCCAAATTATCTCTCCTAGTACTGTGGGAAGAATTAATAATCAAATGGTGTTTTTTCTTGTTAGGAAGGAGGGAGGGAGGGAACATCCCACGCACTACGACCTGAGGTCTATTGTATACCCCCCTATACGGATCAGTTGTGTTTCCACCGATCCTCTACGCACACCGATCTAACCACTTCCGCCTCGGAAGTCCTCCCTGAGAAGGTCTGCCCCAGGTTCCGTTGTAAAAGCTATCCATTATCACATGAATACAATCGACGGAAGCCGGTCGAGAGATTCAGAAGCTTCGGAGGGCCGCTTGTAGCGCGATCTGAAAACCAGAAGAAGTAGCAGGATGATGAATTAAAACATGGTAGGGGAGAAAAGGAAGTGGCGAAGATGAGTGGGGTTCCAATTGCCTGATAATTTTACTTGACATTCATCCATAGGAGTGAGCGGAAATCCCCGAAAAAACCTCACCCAAGCAAATCGTCCCGACAGGAATCGAACCCGAACCCGCTGGGTTCTAAGTTAGACTCGCTAACCTCTCAGCCACAATGGCGGACATCAAATGGTATTACAGATATCATTCGAATCTTGTTGGTATAAATTTGAAGCCTATGTTGAAAGGTATTATGCTCTGTAACGGGATAGACAAATTCCATTGTCTTAGTGTACATGCGTGTTTATCAAATAAGAGTTTCTTACCTATTAGACAGAAATATCAATATTCAAGACCTGAATTGACAAACATTCCAAGTCCAGAATTTACAGACTTTGACTTTTTACCAGGCATGTTGTTTTGCATAGGCTACCATCCTGTAAAAAAATCTCTAATCCGACTCTAAACTTGTGTTTTTTTTTTTAAGCAAGCAAATATACAGAGTGAGTCGTAATTATGTACTACAAAGTATTGCAGAGTATTCTATACACCAAAACAAACCTATTTTGTCATATAAACGTATAGCCGATAATGCATTTTTATCAAGATATGACAACATTGCGTTATTTCAAAGCTAGTCTACCAAATACCCGTGACTAAAATCGGAATTCACAGTCGGTATTGTATCAGTATTCTGCTTAAAAAATGTCGATCAGCTGCATTTTCATGAAGTAAAAATTCGCAGAATATCCTCCCACGTTTAAAATGAACCTCTCCTTGTAATTCTTGCACAGGTTGTAGATGGTATGGATAGAGTAATGCCTCGTGTACAATTGTCCACACTGACTTCTGAGACAAGTGATGACGTGAACGGTCTATGGAACGCAGAATGTTTTCTTCTGCAGCAGCAGTCCTGCGACTTCGCGGTCTACCGGCATTGTTCATCACAGGTGTAAAGTGACCGGGTTCCCTAAGGCGACGTTCCACCGCTACAAAAGTTTTTGGAATTGAATGTCGCCGGGCAGGAAAACGTTCAGCGTAGATGCAGCAGAATTGTTCCTTTCTTCACCGTAAATCAAACTCATATCGGTCATTTTACTGTTTGTGTATGGTTCCCCCATTCTGTATTAGTGCCAACTGTTATGTTATGCAATTCAGTAAAGTAAAAATAACACTGATCTCAGTTACAATGCTCAACATCATGAATCAACAAAACATCACCGTAACTATAAGACATGGCCAACTATGAATATATATCTTTCTAACCACAAAGCAACAACGGCTGTTAGTTCCGATTTTAGCCACGGGTAATTGCTAGACTAGATTCGAAATAACGCAATAAAGCAGTATCGGCTATACGTTTATATGACAAAATATGTTTGTTTTTGTGTATAGAATATTCTGCAATACTTATAGTACATAATTACGACTCACTCTTTATATATATTATATATACAGGGTGATTCACGGGGAAAGGTAAACAATTTAGTATACGATATCTTAGGTCATTTTGGGTGAGAAAGTTCATATGAACATAGGTTCGTTTTCGAACGATGGCGGAGATAGATACATTTTTTTGGTAAAACGTCTCGCCCCAATGTGAATCAGACGTTACCATATATTGCTGACGTGAGATGTGAGACAAGGACACGGATCGCAATGAATGACGTAACATTGGAAGCTGCATTGTGAGCGATATGGATAAGTTCATTCACCTCACAAACCGGGTGATGGGGCATTACAAATGTCCAGTCGCCTGGCCTTTTCTAATGTAATGACACAGAACCCGCACATAACACAAATACACTATCGCTTATCAATTCACAGCAGTTCAGTCAGCTACCTACAGTACAGTTATCGAAAGTGTTATGTTGTGTTCTTCAAGATGCCTTATAAATATTCGACTGCAGAATACGCCGATATTGTGTATGTTTATGGCTTGTGTGATGGAAGCTCCTTGCGTGCCGTCGCTGAATATGAACGTCACTTTACGAACAGAAGAGTACCATATCGAAGAGTATTTACTGCGTATGAGGTTGGATGAAGGACTTGGTATACTAAAGGAAGGTGGAAACGAGAGAGGCGCTAATCGATCGTATTTTTGATGCTGCACGCCGCATAAAGAACAGCCACGCGCAACTCTCCCGAGCGATGAGCGCGATTCACGCCCGAGCGCAACAGTGCATTGAAACAGAAAGAGGTACCTTTGAAAATGTGCGAAAACATCTTCCCCAACTTCCAGAATATTAGGTATGTATGTATACGTGAATATAAACTTTAAATTTGTCCACTATCTGTCTCTAAATGCGAGTTAGTATAATGGAATCTTAGAAATTTTTGTGAAATCAAAGAGCCATATCTCCGTATACGTTCGAAAACGGACCTATATTCATATGAACGTTTTGACTGAGAATGACTTCAGAATCCACATCCCAAATTTTTACCTTTCCTCGTGAATCACCCCGTATATATAGCCTATGTAGATATATAGGGTATCAGTAATTTCATATTGCAAGCCTTTGTAGTTTTCTTCCTCTCCTGAACAATTTACTTCGGTGAACATGGGATGTTTGTAAATAAAATTCAGGTCTATAGTTATTGTTGTACGTTTGTTATCCGTAGAAGAGACTAAGTTTAGAGTTGGACGCAATAAATTAGAAACGGAAGAGCTTTTCTGTGTGACAAACATCTTAAATTGACACAGTGTGTGATGAACATTATGCCTATCTAAATGCATTAACTTGTCAATGCTTAGCTCTAGTAGATGACGCTTAAAAGTAATTTATTTGATATTGATCATGTTTTTGTAAGTACTGCATATCGTTTCGACACCAAGAATCATGTTCTTACGTTCCTGCTGTCCTATTCACCTCGATTGCGTGTATTCATTTAATTTGAAAGCAACCCGGGAAAATACCTAATTAAAGTAACATGTCCAGTAATCTATTATCCAAGTAAGTATAAGTAGACTTTATACCCGAGTGTAATAAATCAACTTACAAACACTTGTAACATAACATTTTATAGAACATCTCTTAATAAGTTGTTATTGATATAGCTAGGTGACTCAGAAAGTAAAGTTGAGACTCGTATTCGGAATATACCCAGCTCAACTCCCTTGACCGGCCAATCCGATTAGGGTTTATCATGGTTTTCCTCAGTTATAAAGGCAAATTCCGGATTGAAAATTTACATACAGTAATTCATTACCATAGCTCGGAACTTGGGGACTTGTGTGTCGTGTGCTTGAGTAAGGTTACAGGTACAACGTACACAAAGCTAACCCTGCAAGTGCTCAGGGACAGTCGTGTGTACTAAGAAAGTGGTCACATCGAATGACAGGAAGACGGACGAGGAAACTGTGTCGTGTCGAAGCCAATGACATTCAGATAATTAATTAGAGGTAAACGGTCTGTTTGAAAATAAGAAAATACGTATTATTCGAATGGGTATTGTATACGTTTGAAAATATATTTCTTAAAATTTAGGTACAGAATTTCGTGGAGGAATTCTGAGGAGATACATTATTTTCTTCGAATGGAGAGATAATATTTGTAACTTGTGTCAAACACAAACTAGAGATTGGAAACGGGCATTCATTGAAATACATTGCAGTCCCTTAAATCGGTGGAAAATTTGTCCATAGCCATGGATCAAGTCGTAATGGATCCTTCCCTAGTAGTGACATAGAAATTGAAAACTATTTTCGAGACAAATTTAGGATACTTATCTTTCTCAGATACGAGATCAGCTAGCAACTACTGAAAATCGAACAGGAAACAGTGACAGTGAAAACATTCAATACTTTATTTCGGCCTAAGACTTTATAATTTTCCAAATTTGAAATTTTTTAAAATTGAAGCTTTTAAAAAATAAATTTGTAAAATTATCCACAATATAATATTAACAAATGTATTTTTTTTTACCTTTTATTTCTGTCTAATATATTCATGTTTTTATTGAATATCACTGGCTTCTGTCGAATTGTCAATTTATATTAAATGCGTATTTTTCTCTCTTTTTCTCTTTCTTCTTTATTCTTGCTCTTGTGTTGTATTTATTGGTTTGAATTAAGTTACTTACTGTATTTAGTAAAGTGTCCTTGTAAATTTTATGTTATATTATGGGCTAAGACCACACCGTACACGAGCCTGGCTCTTACGGTAGTGGCTAGAAACATTTTTGTTTTATAAATGTAATTTGTATTCAGTAGGTAGCTAGTTAAAATAAATAAAATAAAAAAATTAATTTTGCTCCCGTCACTTCATGAGACGTGGAAATAAGTTTCTTTCGTTTCAAATCATGTTTAACTAACAGACGAAGAAGGTATGGGTTCGAAAAATATTCGAATGTATGTAGTCATACACTGTAATAAAATGTACAGAGCAGAACTGTAAATTTGATATATTCCGCATGTTTATTTATATATATGCTATAAAATTACTTGTTTCAACCTACCATAATATTATCATTATGTTGTTCCAGCCAGGAACCACTTTTATAGCAGACCTTACAGTACCTCTGTGCTGGAAGCGGGAGTTTGTTGACATTGAAGTCTGGTCGCTTAGCCAAGTTCAAAGACACAAGTCCCCAAGTTCCGAGCTTTGTTCATTACCGCCTTGATTGCCAATATTATATACAAACAAAATCTAAATCAGTTACATGAACACAAGCCATCTATAACATTAAATTAAATTTAAGTACATCTCGCTCATTCATCTTTAGTTTCGATGTTATATTAAGTTTTCTGTGCTTCAGAATGTGTTTTATTCCTACCTTATGGCGCATTTGTGCTCTGTCCTTGATTCGCTCAGAAGTTACGGTATTATAGCCTATGTCCGTCTAGAGGAATTACATTGTTCAATGGTGAAACAATTAGGGGCCTATTATCCATATCGGTTACGTAGTTTCTAAGATTACCTATACACTTATAAAAACCGTCTCTGTTCATACATGTATATTAGTATGTATAGATAACTTTATATGTGCGTTATATTATTAATTATAAACTTAGCAAGGGGATATTTTATTTGTAGATGTTGAATAAAAGCCTTTATATTACGAGAAACTTTAAATCAATATTTGGATTTACTGTTATCACGTCATATATTTTTTAATGATCTGAATAGTTTAAGGGGGTTAGGTACAGCTTACAGTAGTAAAATGTTTGGAAATATTCAACATTTTTTTTCCTCCATTACTGTACCTTGTACAATAATGATAATAATTGGTACTGATGTATAAACCACTGTCCTTCTGCTATATGAAAAATATATTTTTACGATTTAAAGAAATTATATATATATTTTTTAATTCAAAATGTTGGCAGTTCACTGTGCAGTGATGAAGCGTTTCTCTCATAACTAAAAAAAAAAAACTGTTCTCTCTCTTTTGTTTTATTGCTAAAACTCGTGTTTACAATATCATGCTCTTTCAACTAAATTCTTTAATAAAGAGCTGTAAAAATGTAGTCAAAACTCTTTGCTTCTGGAATATGTTCAGTGCAGCAGTCATTTCAGAAACTAATAATACGAAGCCATCTGAAAAATTCTTCCTCGTGACTTTCATAAGCATTGACGTATACTATTGTCTGTTAGTGAGAAAAAAATGGAACTCAGAAGTTTAGGAATGACGTACCGTAAAGTGGGGTTATTCTGAAACTACGAGTTATTCAGAAAACAGTTCCAATGTTTCGTTCCCTTTCATCTACATGGAATGTAACCTGTATGGGACACATTTCTTATATGTTATGGATGGCTAACATGATAGAAATTTGATAAGAGGACGTTGATATTGAAATTTGAAGTGAATGCACCCAGTAATTGGCTTGGAAGTTGACGATTGAAATTCTCAAAAAAATTATAAGTGTGTGTCACAAATATACATATATTTTTGATTTTTGAAAAGTGGATAAGCAAATATACAGAGTCTAAGGGGTGTACGTAAGCGCCATTATTTTAATTAATGATTATTCTTGTCATAAGGAAGAAAAAATGTCCTTACAATTTTTTTAATTGCAGTATTTAACTAATTATTAAAGTTTACAATATTAGACGTCTTGCAACGTTGATGGATAGGAGGAGGGGGTTGAGATGTACACAGCACAGCTCAAGCGGATACAGACATACCGGTACAAAACAGATGCTCTGTTCTAATGCAGGAGCGGACCATGACAATATTGTTGTTTACATAAAACGACCAGGAAATACAAACTTTCAATCTCAGTAATAGAGCATAATGGTAAATTTACATTTTATGTAACAATATTGCTCCATTTTTATTGCACATCGAAAAAATAAACAATATTGGTTTTCTGCACAATATCACACGAGCATTTTTTTTCTAATGCAACATTTTAATTTCTCTCGCTTTCGTAAAGCTGTATCATTTTTAAACTAATTTCTGGTTGTTTGATTTTCGAAACGGGCTAAGAGACTTCTAATTTCTAATAATCGTTGAGAAACTGCTACAAAACGTCGCCGGTTAGGAAACCTTCTTTGAGGAAAAAGTTGACGATACATTCTTCTTACCTCACTTGAATTACGACGACTTGCTCTCCATAAATTAATAACATATGATATTTCTAAACTGTAAATGACATTGTAAGTTGTTTATCGAATACCCTGTTCTGAACTGCCATCCGCTCGGCAGTAGAGCTATGGACAGGGAGATTGAACTCAGCTGACTCGTACTTACGTCTGTGCAGAGTACTGCCTGCTGAACACGTTGCCACGTCTCTCATGCCAGAATATTAACAAATGTAAGCATGCATTTTTATTTAATTTCACGAAAACGTATTAGAACACACAAATATTTATTTAAACTAATATTAACTCTTTTCTATATATCTACTGATGTAATTGTATTCTTAATTTTACTAACGATATAAGCAGTATAACGCAAATAAAATAAGAAAAGAAATTTTTTCTGGGAAAACTATCAAGTTTTGACCCTATGTTGCAAAATTTTTTGATCCTGTAGACCGCCCCCCCCTTACACCCTGTATGACGTATATCTATGTGAAGGATAATGTAATATACTTTAGCTTTGTTATATTCCATGAACCACAAATGTGTTTTGTAGGGCCATTTCTGTAACGTGGTATGGGGCTATAATGAAACGGAAGATTTGACTACTTCGGCAAATAGAATAACCGAAATGAATTGTAGTAAGATTTAAAACTTTTAATGTAACTTATTGTAATCTGTTGGTAGTTAATTCCTTTTCAAATATATGCTGAATAATTTAATGATTAGTATCTTAAGGCCAACCTACTTCAAATTACTCAAAACAGAATACTCAGATCAAAACTTGTTTTACAGCAACAAAAAGGTAAATAAAGAGCTTTTCGGAATAACCCCATTTTACAGTAATAATTACAGTTAGAGGCTTCACGGCCATAATGAGGTCGTAACGATTAGATCAATGGAAAGAAAAAACCCATGAGCCTACCAGAAAACACGACCTTCCTTTATGTAGCATAACTTCTTAACCGCAGAGCGGCTGTGTGTTTCCATCTGGAAAGTTAATTGAGTATTAATTTATTTTCGTCACTTTCCGATAAGATGTTACATATCTCTTTATTTATTTTCCATTAACATTGATATTATTTTAGTTTACATATTCTCTTAACGTGAAATACACAACAAAAACAGGCTGTAGTAACTGATAACAGAGAATGTGACAGATCTTCGTGGTATTCTTTGTTAATTTATGGCATGTAGGCGTGAGAATTGTATTACATAGCATTAAGCCATAATAGTGGTTTAATTAAATAATAGAAGTAATTTATGGTAATGAGAAACAAAGACCATTCACAGTTCAAATACCTGCATCCCATATATTATTCCCAGACTAACCTCTGAATTGTCGATCTGTGTAATGTGGATTGTGACACAGGACATAGCACATCATTTTATAGGATTAATATTAAAATTAGATAATTAATTGAGTATTTAATTACTTCATGAGCCGTACCGAAGCTGTTCAGAAGCATTACGCCATGTTCAAATTGTAATTTAAGTTTCTGTATTTGCCATTCATTAGTGATTCGTTCAGTTAATTTCATTTTTAGGCTTACTGTTTAGGCTGAGTGTTATATCAATTGCCAGAGTTTCGGCTTACCACGCTGGGAACTCGAGTTCAAGTCACGAAGCTTTCCACTGAAATTTATGTTGGACAAAAATCAGTTACGAAAAGTTTCAAAAGGCTATTTACGCTTTCTATGTCAAAACAAAATTAAATTGTAATAATTTGATAAATAAAAATCAGTGACGAAAAGTTTCCAAAGGGTATTTACGCTTTCTATGTCAGAACATTATTAAATTTTAATAATTTGATAAACAAAAATCAATTACGAATAGTTTCCAAAGGGTATTTACGCTTTCTATGTCAAAACAAAATTAAATTTTAATAATTTGATAAACAAAAATCAGTTACGAAAAGTTTCCAAAGGGTATTTACGCTTTCTATGACAAAACCAAATTAAATTTTAATAATCTGATAAAGAAAAATCAGTTACGAAAAGTTTCCAAAGGGTATTTACGCTTTCTATGTCAGAACATTATTAAATTTTAATAATTTGATAAACAAAAATCAATTACGAAAAGTTTCCAAAGGATATTTCCGCTTTCTATGTCAAAACAAAATTAAATTGTAATAATTTTATAAACAAAAATCAGTTACGAAAATTTTCCAAAGGGTATTTACGCTTTCTATGACAAAACCAAATTAAATTTTAATAATTTGATAAAGAAAAATTAGTTACGAAAAGTTTCCAAAGGGTATTTACGCTTTCTATGTCAGAACATTATTACATTTTAATAATTTTATAAACAAAAATCAATTACGAAAAGTTTCCAAAGGATATTTACGCTTTCTATGTCGAAACAAAATTAAATTGTAATAATTTGATAAACAAAAATCAGTTACGAGGAGTTTCCAAAGGGTATTTACGCTTTCTATGACAAAACCGAATTAAATTTTAATAATTTGATATAGAAAAATCAGTTACGAAAAGTTTCCAAAGGGTATTTACGCTTTCTATGTCGAAACAAAATTAAATTTTAATAATTTGATAAACAAAAATCAGTTACGAAAAGTTTCCAAATGTTTTTACCCTTTCTATGTCAAAACAAAATTAAATTTTAATGATTTGATAAACAAAAACCAGTTACGAAAAGTTTCCAAGGGTATTTACGCTGTCTACGTCAAAACAAAATTAAATTTTAATAATTTGATAATCAAAAATCAGTTACGAAAAGTTTCCGAAGGGCATTTACGCTTTCTATGTCAAAACAAAATTAAATTTTAATAATTTGATAAACAAAAATCAATTACGAAAAGTTTCCAAAGGGTATTTGCGCTTTCTATGTCAGAACATTATTAAATTTTAATAATTTTATAAGCAAAAATCAATTACGAAAAGTTTCCAAAGGGTATTTACGCTTTCTATGTCAAAACAAAATTAAATTTTAATAATTTGATAAACAAATATCAGTTACGAAAAGTTTCCAAAGGGTATTTGCGCTTTCTATGTCAAAACAAAATTAAATTTTAATAATTTGATAAACATATATGACTAGTAAAGTAGAATTTGGGAATAATCTTCTAAAACTTGGAGTAAAAGGTATTTCTTGAGTTTATCTTCAATTCGCAATATTTTATCATTAACGTAGCAGAAACGGAAACTATAGACATTCCCAGCGAACGATGACATATTATACTTTACATAAATAGATATGTCAATAAATATATCAGCTGAGTAAATGTAAAATCCCTACACTACAGCTTCTGTTTGATTCCGCTACTGCTCGGCTTCACCGGATTAAAATTTAGGTGCTGCATATTAAGTAATAGAATCGGTACTCACCCTCTTTAGAGCAACTGCAGGAAGTTTTCCCTATTTTTCTGTGACACATTGCCCTAATTCATGTAGAGCTTTAATTTTTATTAATTTTGTTGCTCATTCTACATAAGGTTTAGTTAATGTGTTACACGTCTCGACAACGTTTTAGGACTACGTTCCAATGAGGCTCCTATTTCATCTAGGCTAGTTTTTCTTGAGTAAATCCACAAACGATTAGGGAAAACATGGCAATTTTACTTGAAGTAAGTAAAGAAATAGGTTTGGAAGTAAATCCCGAAAAGACAAAGTATATGATAATGTCTCGTGACCAGAATATTGTACAAAATGGAAACATAAAAATTGGAGATTTATCCTTCGAAGAGGTGGAAAACTTCAAATATCTTGGAGCAACAGTAACAAATATAAATGACCTCGAGAGAAAATTAAACCCAGAATAAATATAGGAAATGCGTGTTATTATTCGGTTGAGAAGTTTTTGTCATCTAGTCTGCTGTCAAAAAATCTGAAAGTTGGAATTTATAAAACAGTTATATTACCGGTTGTTTTGTATGGTTGTTAAACTTGGACTCTCAATTTGAGAGAGGAACAGAGATTAAGGATGTTTGAGATTAATGTTCTTAGGAAAATATTTGGGGCTAAGAGGGATCAAGTTACAGGAGAATGGAGGAAGTTACACAACGCAGAGCTGCACGCATTGTATTCTTCACCTGACACAATTAGGAACATTAAATCCAGACTTTTGAATTGGGTAGGGCATGTAGCACGTATGGATGAATCCAGAAATGCATATAGAGTGTTAGTTGGGAGGCCGGAGGGAATAAGACCTTTGGGTTGGCCGAGACGTAGATGGGAGGATGATATTAAAATGGATTTGAGGAAGGTGGGATATGATGATAGAGACTGGATTAATCTTGCTCAGGATAGGGACCGATGGCGGGCTTATGTGAGGGCGGCAATGAACCTTCGGGTTTCTTAAAAACCGTAAGAAGTAATTATTATTATTATTATTATTACTATTATTATTATTATTAATATCATCATTTTCATCGTTGCTATCACTGTTATTTCGACTATATTTTTTCTTGTATTAGCTTAATAAGTGTTCTATAGTTTTCTTTGACTCTGTTGATCCTTTATTGCACTTTATCGTAATTTGTACTATTTTTGTCACTGTTTGTTTTTGTTGTATCTGTATGTGCTCTCTGGTAGATGGAAGAGAAACCATATTATGATCCTAATCCTGTCAGATTTAATAAATGGAATAAAATAAAGATATAGCCAATAATTATTACAATCTCGTATTGATCCTTCATTTCTTCAATTTCAACAGCTGAGGAAGGTCATACATATAATAAGTGAAAAGAATCTAAACCGAATTCCTTGTTACATTCTTAAATATTTTCATATTAGGCCTATTCTTTTTTTTTAATAGTATCTGTGTGTTAGCCCGGTGAAATTCAGACGGTGGTCCCAATGATGTAGTAGAAGAGAATAAAAATTTTGTTTGATAAAGTGTAACTCACATGCCTATGAATTCAATGTAGTGTAAATTTCAGATAACACCCGGTTTCTCGACTGGACGAAAATTTATGTCGAAGCTATATAATCACATATAAACATAGTCCAATATTGTATTTAATCTGTTCCGCATATATGTATAACTACATTTACAACCTGATAGCCAGAGTATGGTATAAACAATGGTTTTGTGACAGATCTGACGCTGCGGGAAAGCTTCAGCCGTGCGTTTCAACAACGATTAAGTCATGGAATTCTGTTTATTTTATGTCCTATATTTTGCCTCACTGACGGACCGGCTTCTTTTCGTTCGTATTTCCGTTAAAATCTCGTTATAAAAGTCTCAACAGTTTACAGTAAAACTGTAAATGATTATTGATAATTCCTGCCTTAAAATTTACAGATGAAACTGAAGTAGTTTTTATTTTTTTAACTAACGCCGCGCATGTTGACGTGTAGCCATTTGCGTCTCTGTCGACTTTTGGCGATTATGATGAATCCAGTTCTGAGGCTGGGGCACCCATTAGGTCAGATTCTGTTAGCCTCGTATCATAGGATGACGTATGAGTATGGAAATAGGCAGGATGGATGGATGGAGATGAAGGTGATAGTGGCGGCGACATGAACCCAGGATCCCTTGAATAATTTCAAGGGAAAAATTGTTCCGGGGACGGGTATCGATCCCGGGACCCTTCACTTAGTGCACGAATGCTTTGCCGACTGAGCTATATGAGAATTCGTCGTGGCAATAATATCAAGAAGAGTATCAGAAATAGGGGTGTGATGGTTGGGCTGGGAAGGAAGGATAGACATATTAATTAATTGAAACATAGACTTAAGTTGCAGGAAATCTCTAATGTCTTGATCTACTAAGTTTATATTGAAGTCTCCCATTATAGTCCATATTATAGCCAATACTTCGGAAAAGCGATGTCGCTATAGACGGTTTCGACTGTATATGATTTTTTTTAGATCTCTATCATATTTTAAGCTTCTTTTCTTGTAAAACAACGTCAATCCTTGTCTAAAAGTTTGTGTTATTTTGCATGCCACTTGAAAACTCCCTCAGTCCGTAGACCAGTGGATAAAAAAAACTAGCCCAGTTCTTTCATAAAAAAGAACTGAACGTGTTTTGGTATCACACTCTTCAATTGACTTCTAGAGATCTTGGAAGGCCTGTAAGGCTGACAGTATACTGCATCGAATATTCTGTCTCGAACAGGGCGGTTTTCTTTCAACCGTTCGATGTGACGGTGATTAGATGCATTCTTATGAGCCTGCAACATCTTAGGCCTATGTTACACTATCAAATTTCTGTGTCACAGAATATGATAAAATGTTTGATCAAATATATACTGTATGATCAAATGTAAGATTTTGACTATATTACACTATGTCAAAACTTTTGTCATATTTTTCATCACAGTTCTAATAATGGACCCACAATAGTTCTATGTTTGTTGTAACTGTAAAATATGCAGTAATGGTTATTGCATTAATACTAAAGAAGAAATCAAAGAAAAAGTATATTTCGTCGGCGTAGAGTGTAAACCTGCTAACCAACAAAATTAAAAATCTACAGGGGAAACAAAAAACTGAGTATAATTAAATTAACTCTGGAATTTCAGGACCAAATCCAAAGTACAGGTGGTGAAGTTTCAGAGTTAATATATACTCAGTTCTTTGTTTCCCATGTAAAATGTATTTTTTGCTAGCAGGTTTACACTCTAAGCCGACGAGTTAGGTTAGAAATTGGAGTAATGAGAGAAGATACAAAAGGAATCCATCAAACTCTACTGAGAGAACTTCAGTGTGAAGATGTGAAATTCTATATATACTAAGTATTTAATAATGGATGATAAAACGTTTCATGTGACTCATAATGTGATATTAATAGTTTTGTGGTTTTCACAGACCATGTGTACTTAATGTTCTCCATTTTCTTTCTTCTCAGTCACATATTTTATCAAAAGTATGATGATGACCATAACTTTTATCACAACTATGTCAGAACTAGATATGATAATATATGCTATATTACACTGTAAAAGATTTTATCATATATATTTTATCCAATTTCTGTGACACAGAAATTTGATAGTGTAATATAGGCCTTAAGAATGGGTGTAATCACCGTCACATCGAACGGTTCGAAACAAAATAGTCCTGTCGGAGACAGAATGTCCGTTGCAATTTGCTACCTGCCATAACGAGACAGCTAGAAAACGTAACACACGAGTGAACTACAGTACTTGAAGGGGATGAGATTCTTATTATAACCACAGTCTATTATATACAGTCACGAAGCTTGAGTTGTGAGGGTGCTAGGAACAGTAGTCTATGCAGGTACTATTTCGCATTGTCTGTGATGAGGCGATAGTAGCGATCCTAGTGGTTAGCAACAATCTATGGACGCATATTTACTACGTATTGAGCTTCGTGACTGTATATATTAGATTGTGTTATAACGTTGTCTCATTCAGGTACAGACTTATTTCACATGTCTCAAACACTGCATAAGACACGAGATTTTTATCTGTACTTTCTGTACTCTTTTTAATTTATATATAGACGAAGTTGTCAGGAAATGGCAACTAACTTTTAAATATCCCAAAAAAACAATCCCTATTGATACACTAATGTTTGCTGACGATCAGACCATAATGGCCTCTTCAGAGGATGACATACAAAGATCCATTTTTAAATTAAGCAAGATTGCACAAGAATATAACTTAGAAATTTCCTCAACAAGAACAAAAGTGACGGCCCAATGTGGCAAAGAACTACAAAGAGCAAAAATAGTTTTAAATGAGAGAACATTAGAACAAGTAAAGGATTTCAACTATCTAGGTGTTTCATTAGGATGTAACAGAGAAAAATATATAAACAGTAAATTACAAAAGTTGCAGTATTTATGTGGTACCCTGAAGAGAACATTGGGAAAGAAAGTAAGAAAAGACACACGACTAAAATTTTACAAAGTGTTGGCTGTGCCTGCAATGTTGTATGGCTCAGAAATATGGACTTTAAATGAGCAATCAAAAGAATAGAAGCTGCAGAAATTAAATAGTTACGATTTGTGGCGGGATACACTTTAATGGATAAAAAACGAAGTGAAGATATTCGCAAAAAATTGAATATATTTAGCCTTACAGGTAAAATAGAAGAATATAGGAGACAATGGTATGAACATGTCTGTAGAATGGATACTGATAGAATGGCGTGGAGAAGTTTAAACTATCGACCGAGAGAAGGAAAAAGAGACCAAGGACGTCCACGAAAGAGATGGATACAACAGCTTTAATAATTGGAGCCGGAACGAACCAATAAGGTTTAATCTCTGGAGGAGGAGGAAGAAGAAGACTTTCTGAAAAAATATAGGCCTACTAAGAATTTTTATTGGCGCTACATTGCATCGCTTTGACCTGTTTCTGAAGCCGCGACCCTCGGATACAATGTTAAATAGGCTACGGTAATCAGTACACCACCGAAAATGACAGTGAATATAATCAGGAAGTTATTTAAAAATACTGAGCACTGTTCGCTTTTACGAGATCAAAATACAGTACTCGTACTTTCTCCCTATACTGCCTTCTTTGAAAATACTTAAGTAGGGACCAATAACGTGAGAGGTAAATTTTTAATAACACTGGATAAACTGTGAACAGATGAAAGCCGTCTTGGTGTGAACGTGGGCGTAGCTGCAGTGTAAATCAAGCTTAACTGTTGCGCATTATGTGACCCAGAGGTTTATGACCAGCCCTTACATTTCATAACTTCAATCTCAATATGGACCAACTTTAATTTCCCAGTTGACCTCTATACAGGAACTTTTCCCATCCGTATTTTCAATAGATTTATTACTTCTTCCATAATGTAATGCACTCGACACATCTTCAGATTTCTAAACATTGTGTTACAACAAATGCACCTGTTAATTTAGCTCACTCTGTTTCTAAATACGTATCAAACGTCTTCGTTACTATTACTTACAAGTAGAGGTTGAGTTACTCAATATGAAATACAATTAACACTTGTAGAGTAGTACAAAAGGCATTTATTCTCATGTATTGTCAGAACTCAACATTGGAAAAGCTGGTCGTATTCTTGAGTAACAACTGGGACCCATGATCCGATTCTGGGTTCGACTCTGGGTTTTGCTAATTATCTGATTGAATATGTTCCGAGCTCTTCCCCAATTAAAACGAATGTGAGATAATTTCACTGTGCATGCTCCGATTCATCTCGCTAAATACAATTGTACCAATGCAAAATAACCTTTTATTTGATAAAACGTCTTTAAATAACCGATTCGAGACAAAACACTTCAAAATACGCTTAGCTCAATAATTTGTTTGAGCAACATGTTTTTTAATTATCTGTTTATATTATGAAAATTTAACGGTTTAATCGCTTAATGAATTTTAAGGCAAGGTAATTTTTTTTTTTGCAGCTTTAACATTGTCCGGATGCTGCGCTCCTAAGCTCCAATTTTATTCCTCTCAGAGCATTAGATTTTCTTTCATTCATTCTCAAAATCTACTCACCATGCGTCACGTCGGCCTCCAGAAATGTGTCTGGCCTCCAAAAAGTTATGCAATTTGAAAATTTCATTGCAGAACATCACGCGCTTTGGAAAGAAATCAAGTCTGCTAATGTGGGTATGTGGATAACGCGTGCGTTTACTAACAAAGGGATCCGAATTTCGATTCCCGGCGTGTCCATTGAAATAAATTTATCTTCCGTCCACAGGATTGAGTGTTTGTCCGTTGTGTTGTGATTGTCCTGTGATATCTTAGCGATATCCCGGTGTCATGTCGATCCTTTTACCAGCGACGTCCACAATTGTGATATATCTTCTAGACCATTACGATAAAAGTATTGGCCTTCTCATACCCTCCGTAATGTGTATAAGTCTAATAAAAGGGGAGGCGAATTAATGGGGGTGGGTTAAACTCAACTACCTTTCATCGTGTAGGCTATCTTGCAGCAGGTGAGGGGAGGACGGCAGCAAACAAATGTACTGAGCTTCGGTGCAATACTTCGCGAGCTAGTCTGGGGATAAATCTTCGCACAAAAATAACCTACGTAAACTCCGGATAGGGACGTAACTGTTATTTGTTTAGTTTGTGTAATTTAATGTCAGAAAATGTAAACTAATAACCGAATGAACAAAATAGCTCGTGTCCGGGCGCAGTTCAACAATGAATACAGAATTATCAACTTACAATGCAATATACTAACAATTCAATAGTAAGTATGTCGTAATAATTTTAATGTAACCAAGAAATACGGACAGCAATAACAAGAAATAACGTGAAAATCAGGAAATTATGTCCAAATTAGTGAAAACACTTAGGATTGAAGTTTCAGTTACAATTAATGAAAAAATAAAACTGATGTAACTTTGTGAACAAGATGTATTAACATTACAGTTTGTTGTTTCACACATCACTAATTCTGGGCGTTAATGATGAAATGAAGAGCAATAAACTCTGTAAACCACATTCTACTCACACCTTACAGGTACTGTTCAAAATGTCCACCATCAGCGTGCGTGCAGCTTTCATATCTTCTAATCCAATTATGACGAACTCTGGCCAGTAGTCCTTCACTGTTCCGAATTTCTTCCGCAGCCTGGATCATGTCTAAGTACTCACGATTTGTGAACTCTGGCAGCTCGTAGTTTTTTTTTAAATAAACTATACTGTATCGCTGTACGTCCAACTGCACACTAATTCAATGTAAACATCACAACAGCTGATCAGTTGCGAGTACTACGCAAACTGTATGCCGTCCGGACAGCGATGCCAGATTTTTAGACCTTCTGTACGTGACCCGACAATCAATGTTTCCAATGTTTCTTCAATCGATTAATTCGAAATCTGTGATTTTTCTAATTAAAATACTGCTGCGACGTGAACATAATAAACGTTCTCTTCGTTGTTATACAAGAAATTAAACCGTATTTTAAACAGTATTCGTAAAATTCGTGATCGAAATGTCGGCATAAAAGTATTATTTCTTCAAAAACTTCGCAAAAACGAGCAAAATGATATGATACTTTTTTGTCCGTTATATTTCAAGGAATCACATACTACAATTAATGTACTACCTTACCTTTCACTCTGTATACATGAACTAGATTGTTCACTTATGAAGACAAAACTTTCATGCTGGAATCCCACTAAGCAGAAATTCCCATCTTGATACATTATTATTTGCAGACGATCAGGTTACTATTGCAAGAACGAAATCCGAACTCCAACGTATTATACATAACTTAAAAGATACTGCTTCCAAATTTAATATGACAATCTCGACACAGAAAAAGAAAGTAATGGCATTTTTAGGCGCAGAACCAATTCAGAGTAAATTTTTTGTAAATAATATTTTAATAGAACGTTCATTCAATTACTGTAGCTACAATCTCTCATTTGCTGAGGAACAAGATATGATGATTAAAATTTCCAAATTCACCAAGATCCTAGGTGTAATCAATCAGGTTTTTAAGGTCTCTCAATTTCAGCGACACACTAGACTCAGGACATATAAAACTCTTGCTCGAACAGTTCTCACATATGGAAGCGAAGCATGGACCATAAACAATGCTGACGAAAGGAGACTTAACAACAGCCGAAATGGCATTTATGAAATGAAACTGCTGGTTACTCCTTTCTTGATCATAAAGGAAATGAAGACATTCTTAAGAATTAAAAGTAGATTCAATTACCCAGTACATAGAACAATACATACTGAACTGGAAAGAACATTTTCCCAGGATGCCCTTCAACCGCTTGCCAAAACTGATCTTACAGTAAGCTCCAAGAGGCCGAAGGGACTTGGGAAGACCTGAAAAGCACTGAATAGAGACTGTAACTGTTTAATACGTGAAATGGTTATTATGGTTATAATGATTATTATTATTATTACCGGTACTTCTCATTTACTTACTTACTTAAAGCTTTTAAGGAACCCGCAGGTTCATTGCCGCCCTCACATAAGCTCGCCACTGTTCCTATCCTGTGCAAGATTAATCCAGTCTCAATTATAAAATCCCACTTCCCTCAAATCCATTTTAATAATATCCTCCCATCTACAGTACGATTATTTAGTCCTGACAGTCGCCGGAGATGTGCGCCTGGGTCAGGTGAGTCCATTTAGTTACGCCAAGGGGTGTTTTTGGCTTAGTCTCTCGCTTGCCTTCGTAGCGATCGGATGTCATGCGTGCGGTAGAGCTGTATGTTTCCAGTACAGTTAAGCTGTACTGCATTCCTTTACCGACCGCTCACCCTTGTCTCTACTGCAGAGCTCTTCCCACTGTCCTATTACTTCCCCTCGTGTCGCTGAGCTGTGAGGATTAGATAATCGTTCTGTACGTTTCGGTCTCCCCAAAGGTCTTTTTCCCTCCGGCCTGCCAACTAACACTCTATATGCATTTCTGGATTCGCCCATACGTGCTATATGCCCTGCCCATCTCAAACGTCAGGATTTAATGTTCCTAATTATGTTAGGTGAGGAATACAATGCGTACAGTTTTATTATTATTATTATTATTATTATTATTATTATTATTATTATTAGTATTATTTATTTAATCTGGCAGAGCTAAGATAGTAGGCCTTCTCTTCCGCTCAGCCAGACGCTAATTGAATACAATAGCCCTTACCTATTACAGTAATCTATACTAATAATAAATGTGTAGCCAAAATTTTTCTGGTAATTTTCGATTTTCCAAACATAATTGGTCCTAACATATATAATTAACCACCCTGAAACCGAAAATCGCTTTTTTGACATTTTTTTTGTATGTCTGTCTGTCTGTCTGTCTGTCTGTCTGTCTGTCTGTCTGTCTGGATGTTTGTTACCTTTTCACGCGATAATGGCTGACCGGATTTCGATGAAAATTGTAATATAAATTAAGTGCATTGTAACGTAGATTTTAGGCTATATGGCATTCAAAATACGTTATTTAAAAGGGGGTTTATAAGGGGGCCTGAATTAAATAAATCGAAATATCTCGCTTATTATTGATTTTTGTGAAAAATGTTACATAACAAACGTTTCTTTAAAAATGATTTCTGATAAGTTTTATTCTTCAAAAAATTTTGATAGGACTGATATTTAATGAGATAAATGAGTTTTAAAATTAAAGTAACTGCCATCTAAGGCGGTGTATTGAAATAAAAAACAAATGACTTCGTCTATAAGGGGCCTTGGACACAACAATCGAAAGCTATGAAACATAGCCTACAGACAATGTTTCTGTGTTTGTATGAAGTAATATCGGAAGCTAAATTAACCAATTTGTATAATTAATTATTATTTCATCATTGGAAAGTGTAGTTTCTCTGGATGGACATAATGCTATAATGTTATTACAGTAACTCTGAGTGAATTGAGGACAGGTAAGATTAAAATAGCTTCTTATGCACAGAAAACTTAATAGGTTATTCTGTATATTCATTTCCTGTATTTCTTAAAATAATGTTTATGAACATATTCATTTTTATCTCAGAGAATTAACGAACAACGAGAGTGTATTGATTTAGTATGCAGTAATAGTACGTTAGCTTAGCAATCCATTATTGTATAATTCAAATTTTAACTATGCTCAATTGAATCGTGTTAAAATACATAAAATATATATGCAATAAATGCAATGCAAAAAAATTGGGTAATGAACCAAGCAGATTATATTGCGCTGTTGTAAAAGCTGTTCCTCCTGAGATTCAAGAGCTCCCACAACAAATTTAAAACTTCCTAATTCGAGTACATCCGTTATCAACACACTTTTTACATAATATAATATAATATAATATAATATAATATAATATAATATAATATAATATAACATAATATAATATAATATAATATAATACGGTATAGTATCATACAATATGATATAATATAATATAATATAATATAATATAATATAATATAATATAATATAATATAATATAATATAATATAATATATAATATAATATAATATAATACAATATAATATAAACATAATAATAAATCTGTAGCAAAAATTTTTCTGATAATTTTCGCTTTTCCAAAAATAATTGGTAATAACAATGAAGAAAGATATTAAAGGAATTGTCATTGCACCTAATGAGTGGTCTCTGGATCAAAATGATCGCATTTTAATATTTTAAATACAATTTAAATTAAGTAACATATTAAACGATTTATCCTTCTATCAAACATGAATGTTCCCTGGATCAAATGTCCTATTTTAATTACGTAATTACTTTATATTTACTTCTAACGGGTGCAGCGGAGCGCACGGGTACGGCTAGTAGATAAAATAATATCTAGAACGTACAACAATAATATGAAAGTGAGTATTATTAGTAGATAATAAGATTAAAAGTAAATAATAAAAAGTTAGATAAGTAATGTTAGTAGTGAAACAATAACCAACATAAGTAATAATAATAATAATAATAATAATAATAATAATTGTAATAATAATATGAATGAATTAATTAATTAATGAGTAAGTAGAAATGAAAGAAAAGGAAGAATAGAATATACTATAATCAGCCTGGTCTCGTCAGGGCCACATATTGTGTTGTCTTAGATGGATGTTCGGCATCCTAATGATAAGTCATAAGTTCCACCAAGTGTGCATCTAAATATGTCAAGTTCACACACGGAATGCAAGTGCTCTGAGAAAGGAGTGAGATGAAAAACACGAGCGAAATAAATATCCAGGAAAACAGAAGCAAAAAATGAATGAGGGGAAGAAAGACAAGAAGAGGACGAAGGATAGAAAGAAGAAAAGGAAGAAATAATGGAATGGGAAAGAAAAGTAAAGAGAAGAAAGGAAGGTAAAAAGAGAACGAAGACGGAAAGGAAGAAAACGTAGACATACTGAGGGTGGAAAGAAATAACGATAAAAAGAGAAGAAAAAGGAATAAGAAAGAAAGAAAGAAAGAAAGAAAGAAAGAAAGAAAGAAAGAAAGAAAGAAAAAAAGAAAGAATGGAAAATTGGCTTCGATATTCCATCGTCCATGCTGTAAGAAGAGAAGACGCCTAGCTTTTAAGGTCGTGTGAAAGTCACAGTCGTGTGTGAAGATCCCACCCAGGGCATAGATGTTCACCCGTCGTTAGTCTGATGTCCTATTAGGTATTAGGAAGAGGCTGTGAGCTGTGCTTACCCGATCTCACGAGATTTCCGCATCGTGTCTACTGTGTAAGATTAAATTTGCCTCAAGGAAAGTAAAGACCACACACAAACATGGACGATAAAAAGGATGCTTGTAAAATAGGAAAGGACTACAGTGATAATTTGGAATTACTCTAAAGTGTGGTATCGAGTAAGGAAAATATGTTAATCGTATACAGGCACGCGATAAATGAGATTCTAAAGCACAGAGAAGGAATTTATATTAAGAAATTAGAATAGTGAGAGCAAATAAGAGAAACTTCAAGTATCAAAAGCGATAAAAGGAAAGGAAAAACTAGTTTCATTCACTGCCTGAATGAAAACGGAATACCTATCCAGACTTGAAAATATCGGGTGCCATTGTAGAAGCATCCAACATCGCTGAACTACATTCCACGGAGGCCGGTCGAGAGAGTAAGCAGCTTCGGGAGGCCGCCGGTAGAGTGATCTTAAAACCAGAAACGGGATGATGAGGAAAGGATGATGGGGGAGGAAAGGAAGTGGCGAAGATGAGTGGGATTCCAATCGCCTGATAAAGTTACCTGATATTCATCCATGGGAGTGAGGGGGGAAAAGCCCCGATAAATCCTCACCCACGCAACTCGTCCTAACCGGAAATCGAACCCGGGACCGCTGGATTCTGAGTTAGATTCGCTAACCCCTCAGCCACAACGGTGGACATTTAGGTGTTCAATTTGTATATTTTTTTGTGTGATTAGTTAGGATAGTTTCTGTGTGTTAAGATTGTATAATTTATGTGTTCAGTTTGTATAATTTTTTGTATTTAGTTTTGACAGTTTAAATGTGTGTTAAGTTAAGTATTCAGTTTGCATAGTTTTGTTTGTGTTTCGTTTGTATAATTTATTTGTTTAGCATGTTTAGTTTGTATAGTTTGTCTATGTGTTTAGTGTATAAGTGTATAGTGTAAGTTCTCTTGGACTGGCTTCCCAACTGTAGTAGACTTTCAGCTCAATCAACAGTCCTGTAGGAGGTCGCTGCCCTTATGGAATTTCAGGCTTTCTATTTTTCATATCATTACGTCTTAAGTTCAAAATTTTAATCAATTTTAAATATATTTTTTGTTGGTTTTTAATATATGTTACTGGCACAGAAAACTTACATACATCCATTCATCCATTCGTTCCTTCACACAGGCAACCAGACCCATCAATTCATTCATTTATCATTAAAAAATAAGCCTATTGTTTATTTAGGTATTATTTATACACTTTTATTCATTCGTTTGTTTCCTTACTCATTCACTGCCTCACTCACTGAACTATTAACACACTGAGTTGTTCGCTAACTCAGTTACTAATTATTAATCTTAGATTCTCACTCTCTGATTTATTGAGTGCTCCTCTCCTACTCATTAACTTAATGACTCGCTCACTGACTTGCGAAGGGAGCATATTTACTCACTCACTCATTCACGGTTACTGATTTTCGTTCACTCATTTGCTTACTCATTCGCTCATTTACCCATTTACTTAGTTACACTGATTTTTACTTACTGACGTAATCATTCAGTAATTGATTCATTCTCGTACTCACTCATTTACTCACCGACTTCCTTTATTGATTCATTAACCTTTCACTCACTGATTCTTTGCATTATTTAGGCCTACTTGCAAAAACTCACCTACTCGTTCTCTACATGTTTGATTCTTTACTAAAGAAGTAGGCTTAAAAAAAAAGGTAAAGTCATACCCATTACAGGCCGTGAAGGCACCTAGGGTGGTAGGAGCTTAAGGCCCGTAACACACTACAGCGAGAAATATGTAATGCGTTTCTCGACTTATGGAAAATGCTTTTCTTTACACGGAGTAGGCCTAGCGCTCGAAATAAGGCGTAGCTGACATTGATCGGCTAGCGATTTTTTTGAAAACATAGCTATCCCAGCACCTGTATTTCCTCCTCTCACAGGTAACCTATCCGAATTGTAGCCTGTACAATTTACAGTAGGTGAATTGAACAATTAATAGAAAGTCAGCTGTTGAAATGTATATACCGGTAACTATATTTGTATCAGCTCATATCAAACTGGCTTCCGTATAGTGTAATAACCTTCGTGATTCAATTATCTCCTCACAGATGATTCCACTGTGTAGCAGTATATTTCCTGCTTTAGTGTTAAGACCAAAGCATTGCTAGCTGTCTCCAAACATATTATATAGTTCATAGTTCTCGGTGTAGTGTGTTAGGGGCCAAAGGTTTCAAGCTTTCTAGACATTCGGAATCAGGTGTAGTAGAAATGTCAGTTTTACGTGTCCGCTACCTCAACAATAATAATAGGCTAATAATAATAATAATAATAATAATAATAATAATAATAATAATAATAATAATAATCCGTGGCACTACAGTCCTTTAAATGTCCTGACCTCATGCCCATATACCGAAGCAGAGGTGGACGATCATCCAACCAGATGCGGATATCTTGTGGTTAGCACGATGATCATCCTAGAAGTTGTGTTGCTGACTTTTGTAACCAGAATTCGCTCTCTATCGTAGCTTCCCAAGCGCATCGTGATGCTGAGCAGGGTGGAGTAAAAATTTTTTTTTACTTATATCAAAAGCATGGGCGTGCAAAGGTTGATGCATTATGAGAGGATTTTCCTGCTAAATTTATTTCTTAACGGAGTCATATCTTCAGGTGCCACAAGAATCCAAAAGATTATATCTTCCATTATTAATATTTTAATTTCTACATTCGTTATCATTTCAAATTTCATGTACCTTGGGTTTTAATAATGTTAGTCGAAGTGTAAATAGTAAGAAAAACATTTTGTCTTCTCTGAAACTCAACTACCAAGTGCTCAAAGAACACTGAAAATCTGGATTTTTATAGAAATGTTAAAAAATCACAAATATGGTTATAAATGTCTATTGGATAATCGGTTATAGTTAAACAATATGAACTCGTTTTTGGAAAGAAAAGTTATTTATTTAAATTAAAACTAATTTATAAACATGAAAAACAATTAATATATTACATCAGAGATCAAGTACATTACATGTACTCACTTGTGAGCATAAGTGAATAAGAAATAAACTGTAAAGAACTGTAAACTCTGATTGTATTAAATATGATAATCAGTTTTTTTTGTTGAAATGAGGCGTGATAGTACAAGATATTAGTCCTGCCCTGATATGTCCGTTCTTTTGTGGTTCACAAACTGCTGAAGTGTCCTCAATCACTAGACGAACACACCGTTCTACTGCTTGTGTATGACATAAGAACTTTGGCTTATTATGATTGATATGGCTTTTGATATCTTCTCGGCAGATCGACTGAGCTAAGGTTGGTTTAGTACCGATGTAACTCTCATGACTTATCATTTCATAGTAGTCCGAAGGATTGAAGTTCAGCTTGGGTATCTTAAATTTTCTTACGTTCTTGCTGGGTTGTTTGTCTCTGGTCCTAAGTATACGAGAGAAAGCTTGTTTCCTGATACGAGTAGCTTCCCTTGTATCAGTTAGCATAGCTAACTTTTCTTGATTTTTCACAAACGCATCTTTCATATGTGTTGCATTCACAGGCCGCAATATCAATTAGTTTTTTTAATTAGATTTAAATCCTGCTACCTGTTTCAAGTACCTCGGAACCACAGATCTTTGTATGGTTTTAGAAGATGACGATATTTTTATGATAGTCACGAATTATTTCAGTGATTCTTTTGCACAGAAGCTTTCCTCCAAAATTCCTGGAGTTGTGGTATAGCAATTTTAATATCACATCGTGCTTGCAAATATTGTCTAATAATGTCTTCATAGGTGGGTAAAATATTCATGTTGAATAATGCTCCAACTCCGAATAAAGGACAGGTTGCATGAGTTGAGTGTTGATTGGTTGCCATTTGAACTCAATTAAAAACAATTGAGTTACATGAAGCATGAAGCAATAAAAGAAAATCGGTTAAAAAAGTAAAACATAATTATACATCAATGTTATAGTTTTAAAATCGAATAACCAATTTTAATTAAAAATTATGAAAACTCTACGGTCTTGGGGCACCTCAAAATATTCTATTTGAGATGTAATTTTTTTAGGGAACGGCAGAATCATTATAAACACCTTAAACACCCAAATTTATTAAAATACAACAAAATAAAAACAATAATAAAAGTAGGTAATTTTTTGTAATATTTTAAAATTTTAAGGCCATTGTGGCACTTCAAGATAGCATACGATTTTCATAAAATTTTTAGCATATGTTAGGCATAAAATGCAACAATTTTTCCACACCTAAGCGTTTTCGATTTCTAAAAAAAATGGAATAATCATACATTTTCACTTCACCATAATACTGAGTGGACACTGGTTTCACACACTGGCTGAAATTCCATGAGAAAAGTTTTTCTCCCATGAGGACTCGAAGACCGCGCATTCCGTAACGCGAGTCCTAGGCAGGATGCCTTAGACCAGGCCTGCAGAACTCGCAAAGTAGGGGAACTATGACGTCAGCCTCACTCCAGTTTTATTCGGGATGATCGACTTCCGCCCCGAGAATGAATGTTGATGCAGCCGAGCGTAACTAGAACGCCGTGACAGCACAGGTAAAAAAGGCGGGTGGGGTGAAAGAGGGGAGGAAATCAGAACTACAGTTCTGCAGGTCTGCCTTAAATCAAGACGCCACGGCGCGGGACGCCCGCTGTCTTTACCCTCAAGAAAATACTCCTGGTACTCATTTTTGTTAGAAGCTGAGTACACCTGAGAGCCAGTGCTGTCGGAAAGTTTAGATTAATGGAGAAAACTTATGACCTCATCGGGAATTGAATCCGTGACTTACCAGCTTGTAGCGTTACCGTTAATCACTAACCTACCGTATGTATGTATGCATGTATGTATGTATGTATGTATGTATGTATGTATGTATGTATGTATGTATGCGAGCATGCGTATAGACCTATGCATTTATGCGTGTAGTTGTGTATGTACATACGCACGTGTGTATGTATATATGTATAACATACAAAATGCTTTATTCTAAATTAATTATAATTTATTCGAGCAATTCAAGCGAAAATTACAAAATATTTATTGAACATAGGAGCTCAAACGATTTTCGAGTAAACGTTCACTTTCTCCTTGTAGGAAGACTAATGAGAAAAGACAATAATGCAAAAAGTCAAGTATATATTTTATGGAAAAATACATGTTTTTAGCATCCTACGCTTTAAATTCAATTTTGAAAAGCTGTTTATCTCTCCGAAGACAGCGATTTGTGCAAAACTATGCACGCATTTTTCACATTCAGTGTCTACGAGCTAATGATTGTTATTTATTTCAATGACTTATATGGAAATGATGCACTTGAAATAAAATAATGTTAGTAGAATATTACTTTTTCTTTGAAATAAGCCCACACTGCGTCGATTTGCTCCAAACAAATCATACCACATTGTTTTACTTCAAATGAATAGACAAATGAGACGGTACGGTTTATATCGACGGAATTGTTTTTACTATGAGAAATGGAATATATATCTGCAGTGCCTGGGAAAAGTGACATACGTCAGTTTCCAAAAACCTTTTTTAATAATTTCTTGACAACTCACACCGGTTTATGTAGATTTAATTGTTTTCTGTATGAATTATTGTAATAGGAGAAATACTAATGTCTCTTTTTCCAAACGAGCAGATGTTTCGTACGTTGTCAATAAATTATCAAAAAAGGTTTGTGGAAACTGACTTATGTCACTTTTCCCAGGCACTGCAGATGTAATATCGCATGTAAAATTATCTCTACATTTCATTTCGAAATGATTGAAGTCTACAAAGCCTTGTTGTCGGAACGCTCTCTTCATCGTTAGACTCATCCCTTTTGTAAATGAATTTGTTATGCGTGGTTGAACAACTAAAGATGAATCTACTGTAATATACTTCGGAACTCATGTCACTTTTATATGTCTTCTTTCGTGTACATAAATGTAATATTACAAGACTATAGCGGTAGCTAATTTTAATAGCATACATCACCTTCATCAGTATAATATAAATGAAGCTTGGATCTTCAATGAGTTTCTTTTGTGCACAGTTTAGGAAACGAAAGTTTATTTCTTATTTAGGAGCATATTAAATAATTTCTTACAATTATGTCTTTTGTGTAGGAAATATTCAAGAAAATTTGACTAGGCCTATGAGGGGCAATCGAATTCGCAAAGTGCTAAGGAAACTGGGTTTTTGTAAAACCATAGTCTATAACGTGTAATGAGAAAGTATGTGTCATCTTCGTGACAATATTTTTTTTAATTTCCCATTCTGATCTCCTTACGTATTCTGCCAATTTTATTACATAAACCACTTTGTTCACACACTATAGAATAAGCATACAACTGTGTTTATACTGCTCTGGAATTGAGGTCCGTGACAACTTTATGTTCTAGAGTGAACGCTGATGTGTTGCGAAAGTATGTACTTTTCATTTAGTGTGCACAAAGTACTTATAAATATTAATTAGCAACAACAAGATAGTGCACTTAGCGTTGTAACTTTACACCGTTAGTCTAATAATTACAGAACGTACACGAGTTCCCTTTCGTAGCTATTGTACAGAGAAAAATATAATAATGTAAAATATTTTCTTTCTCATATTCATACAAGAATGCACTTTTTAAAGTTTCTAAACACAATTATATTTGTATGAATCAGTGATGCAATCTTTTTCAGAATTGAGAGAGTGTTTTACTTAAATATCTAAACGCGATTGTGTTTGTATGAATCAAACCGTGATAGTATCATGTCCAGAATTGAAATAGTATTTTACTTAAATATCTAAACGCGATTGTGTTTGTATGAATGAAACCGTGATGGAATCATGTTCAGAATTGAAATAGTATTTTACATAAATTTCTAAACAGGATTGTGTTTGTATGACACATACCGTGATGGAATCATGCTCAGAACTGAGACAGTAGTTTACTTAAATTTCCAAATACGATTATGTTTGTATGAAAAAGTTATGCAATCATGTTCAGAATTGAGGCAATATGTTACTTTAATTTTTAAGTCAGTATTTAAACGAATATTACTTAACTGTCTACATCAGATTGCTATATCAGCATTGAATCAAGTAACGAGTATGCTTTTATAGTCGGAGACACCGATTTTGGCAGATGACCTCAATGACATTTCCAGTAGGCGAGCCAGTGTTTTGTGAGGACTGCGAGAATGAATTGCGATAAGGCTGTCTGTCCTTGTTTATATGTTCACACTCGCCTCTCGTATCGGTATTATTAATTAATAAACACACCACGGTACAGTCCGACTCAAAGAATACCTTAAATACATGTAAGTTAAATGACTTTCGTTCGCAATGATTTTACAATACGTCTCCTACATTTTCTAAATTAAAAGGAAAAAGCATTGCATTGCGAATATATATTATATAATCCTACCCTTACCAGATCAATATACAAGATTTGTCCAGCAATAATCTAGGGATCTTCTACTGGTGTTGCGACAATTCAAGTTAATAAAATTACGATTCTTCTTATTAATCAAAATATAATTTGGTTAATTGGCTAAAACTGCATGCTCCGGAAGTTAGATTTATATAAGAGTATAATAAATGGGATTGTAATGGATATTACAAGGGCAATAATTTCTTAACACGCACATTATGAATAGTACAGAAAAGAAAGCATTTTAAAATATTCGAAATCGTACAACATATCGGAGAAATCAATTTTCCCTGCACAAATTGCACCAATTGAAAAATATAATTACCATTCACAATAAATACTGTCTTTTATGGATTCTAAAAAGTTGTTTATTAATCTAGAGGTATTGGCTGATGACTATACTAAATTCCAGCACAAAATTCATTGAGAACATGTAGAAATTACACTTTGGATTTTACTAAATGTGTAGGCCTACTATCAAAAGATGTTACATATCCCTTAAATACTGTACATGTGTTACCTGTGTTTATGTATATTTGCGGTATCCGATGTTTCATTTTTTAAAATGTAATTCATAGTACTGAAACTGCCATATTGAATTCGCACAAATTGTATTATTCGTAATTTTCGTCTCGAAAACTCCTAAGATATCTTATTTAATTTTTCACCCATTTTTGTCCCACTCCACCACTTTAGGGACAAAGTTGGACAAAATAATACCTTATTCGTATTCTGTGATCACAAAGATCCCCAGATATCGACTTTCATCGAGATCGGATGAAATGAGATTTCTCACTCCATTCTGCCTTTTTATCAGTATCTTAGGATATGGTAGGTAAGAATGTTTAACCCATATTGTAGAGAGTAACCTTCATTTTAAATTTAACGTCTCTAGTTAAATATACTTCAGTGAATTTTTAAAATCGCCAACTCCTTTCTCTCTCCTCTCTGCTCGGAAGAAAAAAAAAACTGAAGTTTTTTGAAGGGAGTAGTCTACATGAAATTGAATTTTTTTACTTTCCTTATACATTTTAGAAATAATTCTGAGAGATGAGATGAATAGTCTAACCCAATTTTATAAGTGAATCTTTGTTTTAAATTTAAAGGCTGCACGTCTGCTGATTAAAAAAATTAATCGGTATGATTATTTTGATCATTACTGCCTCTCATTTTCCATCTCTTAATGTTCGTATTTCGTAAAACTCAGTCTTATCTATTGACTAAGGATTAACATATTTGCATATTCTGGTCACGAGACAAAATCATATACTTTGTCTTTTCGGGATTTACTTCTAAACCTATCCCTTTACTTGCTTCAAGTAAAATTTCCGTGTTTTCCCTAATCGTTTGTGGAGTTTTTCCTAACATATTCACGTCATCCCCATAGACAAAAAGCTGATTTAACCCGTTCAATTCCAAACCCTCTCTGTTATCCTGAACTTTCCTAATGGCATATTCTAGAGCGAAGTTAAAAAGTAAAGGTGATAGTGCATCTCCTTGCTTTAGCCCACAGTGAATTGGAAAAGCATCAGATAGAAACTGGCCTATGCGGACTCTGCTGTAAGTTTCATTGAGACACATTTTACTGAATCGAACTGGTTTCTTGGGAACACCAAAGACACATATAGACAACTGTAATATTAGTATTTTGGAGGTGACTGTCCAGAGTTCAATAGAATACTCGAGCGTGCATGTTTACTCTTATGTCCTACCCATTCCACTGCGACAGAGATAACAACCGACCTTGCTGCTATGAGTAACTCGCTCTGCAGTTCTGATTAACAAAATCCATCTGCCTAAATCGATGGCGCACACTGTACTAAAGTCCTGAGACATATTATTTTTCTTCTCATCATTTATCAGGTAATTGGTTGGCGCTAGCGCATTCAGGAATATTTGACGAAATTTCACCTTGATGAGATTTGAGATATTTTCTTTCATTTTCCGTCCACACTCATTCAGGAACTTTAAACACACAGCAAAAGTAAGTACCGGTAGTCTTCACAAATAGAATATACGTTATTCTTAGAATAAACTCTTTTGTAAATCATCAAGGAATTCACCACTAGAGCATGACAATAGAGAAACATTAAAGTGTTTTCTGTGTTCTAGAATTATTGAAAAACGCTTCTCAGAACAAATAATATGGTGTCATAATACTCAGTGTTACAAAACACTGATTACAGGTAAGAACTCTTCTAAATTCATCATAGGGAATTATTGACTATTCTGGGCACTTAGCTCTTCCTTACACTATACTAGCTGACACGAATTATTATTTATTAATATTAAGAATATAATAATTATTTAATTAAGTATTTATATTTCTTATTTCAGATTTTCTTTCTTACACCTTAAATTTCTGTTCAAATTTACGTCTTACCATTATGAACAAAACCGTATGTTAACTTTCTCTTTTTCCATATATTGTGCATTCGGGAGTTTTTCTGATCGCTACATTATGCTATAAAAATCTATTACATCTAAAGTCCAAAATTTTCTCTATTCACTGATACTTAGTCCACCATAAGATTTATATACTATACTTTGGCTAAGGTTGGGAAACCGGAACGGGGAACGGAGAAACCTGTCTATAGCTATTCGTTTAACTCTCCTGTACTCGTGCCGCGTAATCCACTGCTGTTTATTACGTCATCACATCTCCGCTTTCAATGCTAATAGCATGAAATTTTCAGTATCTTCCTGTTACAGTTTAGCCTTGATATCTGGATTGTTTGGACGTAATTGTGACTTTTTACTGTGTAGCAATATATTATATGGTTTAGAGTGGATTACAAATGTAGTCCTCGAGAGTGTTAACGCCAGTGCTTTTAACAGGAGAATATACAAGAACTAATAGCTTATTCTCGATTTCCTTATTTTTAATGTGATTTATTCCTATAAGCCGTTCATAAGACATTTTTACACGAATTTTCTATTGTTGCAATGGTTATTTTAGCCTGAAATATAAATGACTACGTGGACAATGGCACCTTTTGACATAAAACAGATATGTACTTGAACCCAGTAGTGACTTAAATTTTAGGAGTTACAGATGTGTGTGTAATGCCTATCCACTTCACTTGCGTGAGCATATTGCGGATAGATGGCAGGACTGTGACTCATTTTCAAGTTGCACACCACTTCGGCGAGCCACGTTATGCATGACGTGAACCTGTGAAGATTTTTGTCGTGTGTTAGGGTGAGTGTATGTGTATGTGTTGTGTAGAGAATGGGTATGATGATGAACATGAGGAAAGGAGAAGGGAAAACCCGGTGTCGGCACGTAGCCTACTCCTGTCGAATAGCACCAAGGGAGCCGCCAGGCTTAACGTCCACATCTGATGGAAGAATCACCATCAACAGTGGCATATTATGCCTTCTCTTCATAATTATGCACTGCGGAGAGATTTTGGATATAACCCAGGCACGTTGGTGCCCAATTTAGTGATTAGAATTGTGCAGAGTCATCTCTCCTGGACCCGGGGTAGAAATTTTACATGACAATTTCTGATCACGCCGGGAATCGAATCCGGGACGGCTAGACTGGAGGCAGACGCGCCATCACAGAGCTAACTCGGCGAACAGGAGTTAGAAGTAATAATTCTAGAGTGTAGTTTATAATAACTAACAATATTAGGTCTATATTATAACAGTAGAGTTTTTAATTATATTCTTTGTATCACAATATCACTCATATTAGTATATTGACATCACTGATTTCAATATTAGATTTGAAATAGAATTACACTGTTATAATTATTACATAGAGTTTTATAGAATATTCCAAACGAAATTGAACATTGCATCAAACAATTACTAGTTACCTTCGATTGCTCTGAACGTATTTCTTCTCAAAAACTAAGAAAAGCATTGCGTGAAGATTCTTTTCATCAATGCAGCAAATTGAAAAGTAAAGGTTTGGGAGTTGTTTTCTAGTCCCACTAGATGAGAGATAATTCGTGGATCTGAACCAAAAAGGGACTTTCGAGCAGTCAGTGGACGCAGGCCTTAAGATGAATTGTAATAGAATACCTGTACGTACTCTCCCGGTAAAACTCTTGTCTCAACCCGTTGCAGAAGATGTGACGAGCAAGAAACGCTTCATCACGTCTTGGGTTTCTGACATCATGGAGAATTGCTCCGAATAACAGACATAATATGGTTTGTTTTCTCATCGCATCTTCAATCCGTCAGAATGCTTCCTATGAGGTTTATGAGGTTGGTTGCTTCTCTTCTGATGCCTCTACTAGACGGGCTGATATCATCATAATTGATCGGCAGAAGGATAAGGATGTCATTCTTGATCCCACAATCCGTTTCGAGATGCACGAGCAACAGCCACAAGACGTGTGTCGTGAAAAACAAGTCATATATGAGCCTTGTTGTCAGCATCTAGGAGCACAATACCACATCACACATTGGACAGTTTTTGGGCTCATGTTCGGTGCCCGTGGCACGATCCCGCGAGAAATTTTATATCAACTTAAACAATTTAAAATTCATAATGCAACGATTGATGCCATAGGATCTCGTGTGTTAAAATCATCCTTAGCTATAATTAGTAATCATTTGTACCCAAGAAACTTTTATTGTAAATGATTTCCTATGTTTTCTTATCATATATTTTAATGTTTTTTTCTTTCAGATTATCACATTATTGTTTTTAATCATTGTTCATTGTGAATTGATTAGTAGGCCGATCTATCGAACCCTTATTTAGGAAGGATTTTGTTGATACTAATTTATTATTTACTATGTTGTGAAATTACATATTTATACGTGCAAAAGGATTGATTATTAAAAAAAAAAGAGATGGATTACAAATGTAATCCGTGCGAGCACTGGTGTCACAAATTACGGGTGAAGGGTTAAATGTCTGTACGTCACAATAAATATCATACACATAGAGTTTAACTGTGAATGTAATTTAGATTTTCACAGTGGTCGGCGTAGTGCGAGGTTTCTGTGTAATTGCATCGTGTCCTAGATGAAATGATATTATATTTTTTGTAGCTACCTTATGATGAAGTCGACATGTAGCTCCAACATTTTAGGTGTCTCTACGTCTAGTACAGGTACATCATTTTATTTTTACTTCAATTTTTATTGCATCTGAATTTTTTAATGTACTTCACTCCCTCCCCCTCTACTAGTATACTTCCAACCGTTCTCCACACAGAATTAATGCCGCGTATACGGTCATAGTAAGAAGTATACATTATTTTATTTCAAGGAGTGCAGTTCGGTGTTCAAAGGAGCCACCGAACTGCACTCCTTGAAATAAAATAAGGTATACTGAGTGAGTATAGTACGTCCCAGAAATATGTTCGCGTTTTACAGTGACGAAAGAGCTTTCAATATTGAATCATATTTTCGCGGCAGGTAGGCCTACTGTCGTCCGTTTGCCTACGTCGCATCCCGGTTTCCCCCACTCGTTTCTGCTCGTCTCTCTGTAAAGGCTAGTGGCTGGGCTGTCTTAGCTCTTTTCTGAAAACATTAATTTCTGTTAGGAATTGGACATCTACGTAATATTATACAACTGTTTCAAATAAGTTAAATAAAATGGCATTGTTAAGTAATTAACTGTCATGTGATTTCCCCGTTTCTACGACCATGCTACATAACCACTTGGACGAACAGTATATAGCGTGTCTGAGTAATTTTATCTTTTCCGATCGGGCAAAAGTGAAGATTGAATTTACAGTACGTAAGGTACTCTTTTATAGTGTAGGTACAGAATTATTTCAACATGAGTTACTAGTACGAAGGACGAAATTGGTAATTGGAATTAGGTACAATAGTTAATAGTGCGATAATATGTACAAAAGAAATGAACCCTGTATCGAAATGACCGCCCACCATTTTAAAAAATGTGTTTAAATATCCATATTATGATTATTTTTCAATTTAACTTCATTCTCTATATTGTACGCTAATGTGCTGTAGACAGTATAATATACACTGCATAATGAATACGTCCGAATGGATAGTTCAATTCGTGAGTAAAAACACTTATTGTTAATACAGTACTGTATTTTAATTAAACAAAAACCTAATGAAAATTATCAAACTGAAAATCGCGATATTTCTTAGTTTACGTAAATGGATGAATTACTTTTCTTCCCTTCTATACCTAGTAAAGTGATTTGTTTGTATTTTACGCCAGTATCATCGAACTCCGGTAGTGGAAGGGGTTAGCAAACGGTTTTTCCGGTTCTCAATCGTTAATCCAAAGGTATAGCCAGGTTAATATTAGAAATGTTAGTAAAAATAAAATGATGTCCCTCTAGTAAAAATAAAATGATGTCCCTCTAGAACACCGTGCAAATACCCAGAAAGCTAATAGCATGTGTGATCATGATAATATTCGTGCTAAGAATGGATAGAAACTCTTGGATTAGGTAGGCCTAGATCGAAGTAAAATAGCATTCTGTAAACAAACTATAAATGCACATAAGCTCCATGGAGCTTAGCGCCGTCTTTCTGTTTCCATCATCCACAAGTGCCTGTTTTGCGCGTCTTCTATATTCATACTTTTTTTTTTTCTAGTTTTAGAGGCGTACATATTCTCTTTCTTGCGTGCACTTGATGGCTTTCATTGATATATTTGACACGACCATCTTCTTTTCCTCGGTCTGAAGACAAGTTCGAATCACTTCAACCCTCTCCTATCGACTCGTTCACTAATATTTCCTTCTGGATATTATTTCCTTGATCTCGCTGGAGTGCCGAAATTTCACATTCTTAGCATAAATCATATTCCTCTAATATCATATCACTTTAAATATTTTTGATTCGTTATTGTGTAACATTCTACAAAAAGAAAAACAGAATTACAAATTTGTATTCCGTCTTACTTTAATACAGTCAGCATTGCATTAATTTCCTCCAAAATTTTCCCCGTCGGTTATCATTACTCTGGAATCTTTTACTTCTTTGTTTGCTATTTGTGTGAAAATCTCCTATTCATAGTGGGGTTATACAGCAAGAGCAGCCATTCTAGATCTGTAGCAGCACGTTGAACGGTTTTAAGGACAATCGACGAGTCTAAGTTTAGGACACATAAGCTACAACTAGACTACTAACCATTCAGACTTGTACCAAAGGTGAATCTGTAACATTACACTCCTGCTAGTCTCTATTTTTATAAACTTCCTTCCATCCGCGAACATTAAAGCACTGGCCAGAACCGTCAAGTGGAGTAACGGTTAGCACGTATGACTGTGAAACGTGCGGGCCTGGGTTCAAATCCTGGTCGTGGCAAGCAACCTGGGTTTTAGTTTTTTTCAGTGTTGGGCCTCGAATTCTTTTCGCCATCATAATTACACTTTCCCTCTTGCATCATCATCTCCGTTTCTTTCCTAGATTTCGGGCTTGCTCCGATGTAGTCGCCTGCGATCCGCTACCGAACTTGGATATGTGGTCATTCGTTGTTGGTGGTAGCGCTATGCATAGTGGGCTCACGGACTGGCGGCGCGCAGGGGGATTTGTAGGGCGGGGGTGACCTTAAGGCATGCACATCATTCCACGCCGCGTAGTACAATGGGCCCACCCGAGCGGCCTGCGTGCGACGACAGTCTCAGTCCGTATCCTCGCCTAAAGGGGGAATAATAGTTAGAACCGTCAAGTATTTTCAATGTGGGAAATTACCGCGAGAGTGGATGTAGCACAGCCAACGAAGGAGACACACAACTGTTAAGCTATACAAACATGTTGGATGTTACCTGAAAGCCGAACAGCAATACTTTCTCCATTTCAGCACTGGTCTGAGTTCAAATTTGAGGGTTTTCTTCAATATAGAAAATATTAGAACTAGAAACTAAATTTGTATTACAGTACAAGAACTTTATGGAGAAAAGCTACAATATAATTTTGTAAGATATTAAATGCATATATAATTTATTATGGATCAGAGAAATGGATTTAAAGAAACAATGTAATAAACAAGATCTGAAGAGCAGAATAATATTTAAAAAGTATAGAAATGGTGTAAAAGTTGTATAACATTATGTATTAAACTAAGGGACACAAGAATATGGGTCTGAAGGTCACGCGTAGCCAGTGCGATGTTGTACAGTTCAACTGATCTCTATTTCTATATCTTTCTTTTTCCTCTATTGTAATACGCGTATGTGTACGAGTTAAAAGTAAACCAGTGCTTATGAGGAAGTCATTACTGTGCTCTTTAGTCTTAAAAAGTATGTATTTCTTGTCGCTTCTGCTATAAATGTTGCGTAAGTAGATAGCCTAGTTTTAAGAATTTGAAATCAATGTTCCTAAATTATCCTTAATTTGTATGTCAAAAATACAGGGTGTTAAAAAGTGTCCAATATTTTAGGAGGTGCTAGTATGCATCAAAACGAGGAAATGATGTCTAATAAACATGGGTCCCACCACCGGCGCTGCTCAGTCGGTTAAGGCGCTTGTCTGCCGATCTGAAGTTGCGCTCGCGCGCGGGTTCGATTCCCGCTTGGGCTGATTACCTGGTTGGGTTTTTTCGAGGTTTTCCCCAACTGTAAGGTGAATGCCAGGTAATCTATGGCGAATCCTCGGCCACATCTCGCCAAATACCATCTCGCTATCACCAATCTCATCGACGTTAAATACCCTCGTAGTTGATATAGCGTCGTTAAATAACCAAAAAAAAAAGTGGGTCCTACAACATATACTTTCTGAGCTCTGAACACTTATTCGATGTGACGTCCATTCGTGGTAATGCATTCCTCTGCCCTTCGGCGTAAGTAATCACGCACTCTCATAAATTGATCTGGTTGTTCTTGATAACCAAAAGTCTAGAGGTTTTAGGTTTGGGTGACGAGCAGTCCAAGGTGTGGGGCCTCCAAGTCAATCCAGCGGTCCTGAAATGTCAGCGACCGGTGTTCACGCTCATTGCGGAAAAAATTTGCTGGTGTGCCATCATCATGAACCACATCTGTAGTCTTTGCTGACATTGCACATACTCCAGCAAGGTAGGCAATAAGTTAATAAGAAAGTCCTGATAACGAGCCCCAGTTAATCTCTGTCGTAGCACGTATGGCCCTTAATCTGTTAATCTCTGTGGTAGCACGTGTGGCCCTTAATCTGTCACCAAGAACACCTGCCCATACGTTGATTGAGAATCGGTGCTGATGCCTTGTTTCTTCAACTGCATGGAGATTTTCATCAGCCCACACATGCTGATTACGAAAATTCAAACACCATCTCTGTTGAACCCCGCTCATATCCGCAACCAGACTTTTGTTTTCAGTATTCCTTGCGACGTATCAGTATTCCATCTCCGTTTCTTTTCTACATTTCGGGCTTGCTCCGATGTACAGCTTATAAATTTTGCTATATAATGCGCTTCAACCCTCTTGCATGAATTCTGCTGGAACTTGATCTGTACCTGAAGACTTGTACATTTTCAGATTTTCTATCGCAATAGATTCCCGAAATAAATACAGATATGAGGCTAGAACAAGTCGATAGATCTGGACCCTGAGTGGAAATAGACAAAATGACGAAGCGTTATGATAAATACCAGAATTCGTTAAGATAATTTATAGTATTCGTCGTGACAGCAAACATGGAACAATTGTATGTTTCTGATAACGAAGTAGAGAATTGTTATTCAATACACGTACAATCGAGTTTATGAAATTGAGATTTAATGTTTCATTAAAATTTGATACATGAGGTTATACACGTTTTGCAGTTTGATCTCTGTACATACCCAACACGTCGCTCGGTACATAATTCTGTCATTGACACATATATATAAAGAGACGCAAACAGCATCAATTTATTATCAATTACAAATTTATTACCTATATATCTGAAATTTCAGCCTTATATTCCTAATTCTCTACATCTATAATTGTATAAAAGTAAATTACTACTGTATTACCTTCAACACACACGGAACACAAATGTTCGATGTCAGAGAGTATATTTCAGTGTCCATAAATGTAATGGCAGCAGTTCATTGTTTCTTCTCTTTGTGTCCAAACGGTAGTTAAAATATAAACTATCAAAACTGAAATATGCATTATTTAGTTAATTTGCTTCGAATATTAGCCAATTTCGGCTTGCCGTAACGTTTTATATGCAACCGATAGAATTCGTTTGGGTAGGATGCTGTGCATAACAAATTTATACTGATTGAAACGAAATATCGCTCAACAAATAGGCCTATATCATACTGTATCTCTTATGATTTAGTAAAATGAAATGGTTGTAACCACTACCTCTTTCATCCAATAGTACATGTAATTATTATTATTATTATTATTATTATTACTTTTATTATTATTATTATTGTTATTATTATTGTTATAATTATAAATATGGGAAATACCTGTTATTATTCGGTTGAGAAGCTTTTATCATCCAGTCTGTTGTCAAAAACTTTGAAAGTTATAATTTATAAAACAGTTATATTACCGGTTGTTCTTTATGGTTGTGAAACTTGGACTCTCACTTTGAGAGAGTAACATAGTTTAAGGGTGTTTGAGAATAAGGTGCTTAGGAAAATATTTGGGGCTAAGAGGGATGAAGTTACAGGAGAATGGAGAAAGTTACATAACACAGAACTGCACGCATTGTATTCTTCACCTGACATAATAGGAACATTAAATCCAGACGTTTGAGATGAGCAGGACATGTAACACGTATGGGCGAATCCAGAAATGCATATAGAGTGTTAGTTGGGAGGCCGGAGGGAAAAATACCTTTAGGGAGATTGAGACGTAGATGGGAAGATACTATTAAAATGGATTTGAGGGAGGTGGGATATGATGATAGAGAATGGATTAATCTTGCTCAGGATAGGGACCAATGGCGGGCATATGTGAGGGCGGCAATCAACCTCCGGGTTCCTTAAAAGCCAGTAAGTAAGTATTATTATTATTATTATTATTATTATTATTATTATTATTATTATTATTATTATTATTATTATTATTATTAAGAATTAGCCGAACTGAAGTCTCCAAGTAAAATGTGGCCGAAGACAATTATGATAATACTGTTACTAAGAACAATAATATTCCTACCTCTTCACATGAATAGTGAATTTTTTTTATTAATCCTTTTCCTTGTTTCTTGAAAATGACAGCAATCTTTTAAGTATTCCTTTATTTTTCTCCTCCTTTAATTAAAAAAGTAATAAAACAATATACATATATATGAAGATGTCTATGGAGGTCACCTGTGTAATCATAACAGTGCTAAATATGAATTTCTGAACCAACGGAAATATTCCCAAAACAGTTTCAAATAATTTATAAAATTATTTGTGCTCTATCAACTACATCAAATATCTCGAAAAAAAAAGTGTCATTTTTTCGCCTGATATGAGTTAAAATAATGATGATGATGATAATAATAATAATAATAATAATAATAATAATAATAATAAAAATAAATATACGGGGCGATTCACGATTAATGGCCCTTTAGTAATCAGTACTATATGCCATTTTGAGCATAAAATGTCATTTGGACATCATAGGTCCGATTATCAACTGACTAAATCCTACAAAATAGGGACTGGTTTTGAGCAGAACTATGAGTTTTTCACTTAAGATACACTTACTTACTTACTGGCTTTTAAGGAACCCGGCGGTTCATTGCCTCCCTCACATAAGCCCGCCATTGGTCCCTATCCTGAGCAAGATTAATCCAATCTCTATCATCATATCTCACCTCCTTCAAATCCATTTCAATATTATCTTCCCATCTACGTCTCGGCCTCCCTAAAGGTCTTTTTCCCTCCGGCCTCCCAACTAACACTCTATATGCATTTCTGGATTCGCCCATACGTGCTACATGCCCTGCCCATCTCAAACGTCTGGATATAATGTTCCTAATTATGTCAGGTGAAGAATACAATGCGTGCAGTTCTGCGTTGTGTAACTTTCTCCATTCTCCTATAACTTCATCCCTCTTAGCCCCAAATATTTTCCTAAGAATCTTATTCTCAAACACCCTTAACCTATGTTACTCTCTCAAAGTGAGAGTCCAAGTTTCACAACCATAAAGAACAATCGGTAATATAACTGTTTTATAAATTCTAACTTTCAGATTTTTTGACAGCAGACTGGATGATAAAAGTTTCTCAACCGAATAATAACAGATATTTCCCATATTTATTCTGTGTTTAATTTCTTCCCTAGTATCATTTATATTTGTTACTGTTGCTACCAAATATTTTAATTTCTCCACTTCTTCAAAAGATAAATTTCCAATTTTTATATTTCCATTTCGTACAATATTCTCGTCACGAGACATAATCATATGCTTTGTCTTTTCGGGATATACTTCCAAACCTATCGCTTTATTTGCTTCAAGTAAAATTTCCGTATTTTCCCTAATCGTTTGTGGATTTTCTCCTAACATATTCTCGTCATCCGCATAGACAAGCAGCTGATGTAACCCATTCAATTCCAAACCCTCTCTGTTATCTTGGACTTTCCTAATGGCATACTCTAGAGCAAAGTTAAAAAGTAAAGAAGATAGTGCATCTCCTTGCTTCAGCCCACAGTGAATTGGAAACGCATCTGACAGAAACTGACCTATACGAACTCTGGTGTACGTTTCACTGAGACACATTTTAATTAATCGAACTAGTTTCTTAGGAGTACCAAATTCAATAAGAATATCATGTAAAACTTCTTTCTTAACCGAGTCATATGCCTTTTTGAAATCTATGAATAACTGATGCACTGTACCCATATACTCCCATTTTTTCTCCATTATCTGTCGAATACAAAATATCTGGTCAATAGTTGATCTGTTACGCCTAAAACCACACTGATGATCCCCGATAATTTCATCTACATATGGAGTTAACCTTCTCAAAAGAATATTGGACAAAATTTTGTACGACGTCAACAAAAGTGATATTCCTCGAAAATTACTACAGTTAGTCTCGTCCCCCTTCTTAAAGATAGGTACGATTATGGACTCCTTCCATTGATCTGGTACAATTTCCTTTTCCCAAATAGCAAGTACAAGCTTATAAATTTCGTTAGATAATTGCGCTTCCATCCTCTTGTATTAATTGTGCTGGAATTTGATCGATACCTGGAGACTTATAATTTTTCAGATTTTCTATCAATATCGACTTCTGAAAGTGTGGGTTCGGGTATATATGGCTCAGCAGTTAGTATTTCAATTTCGTCCCGATCATTCCTATTTGGCCTATGTATATTTAGTAGTTGTCCAAAATTGTTTTTCCATCTGTTCAGGATTGAACGAGCGTCTGCAAGCAAGTCACCATTCTCATCCTTGATCACGTTTACCCTTGCCTGATATCCATTCTTGAATTCCTTTATGCCCTTATATAATTCTCTAATATTTTTATTTTTACTATTTGTTTCTACCTCATTCAGTTTTTCCTTCAAGTAATCTCTCTTTTTATTCCTAAGCGTACGATTTGCTTCCCGTCTTTTATTGAAATAATTATCTCTATTCGCCTCAACTGGATTCTGTAAGAACTTCAATTTTGCCTGTTTCCTTCTTTCTACTGCCATGCAACAATCTTCATCAAACCACGGTTTCTTTTTCTTAGTTTCATAATAACCTATGCTCTGTTCATCTGTAATTTTGATATTATCTCGGATATTTTCCCACATGCTATTAACATCTAACTCTTCCTCAACTTCGTCGGAACTTGCTAATACTGCAAACCGATTTGAAATTTCGACCTGATAATGTTGCTTAGTTTCCTCGTCCTTTAATTTCGGAATATTGAATCTTCTAATATTAACTTGTTTCTCTGCTCGCTTCGGTACTGATAGTCTTTCTCTTAGTTCTCCAATTACCAAATAATGGTCAGAATTACAGTCTGCCCCCCTGAAGGTTCGAATGTCTACTATACTAGTGTGTCTTCTTTTATCTATCACTTAAGATACACAGAAATATTAATTCAAAATATTTATTAATCACAAAATGAAATACCTTATCTTGGAAGCAGATTTTCAAATATCCCTTCTCGCACTTCAATGCATTTGGCCGCTCTGATGTGAACGGCGCGCGTAGCGTTCCGTACTTCGACAGTGCTGTCCCTGATGAGCGCAGCAGCGTGCACAATACAGGATGGTTGGCTACCGACTTCCTCCCGTGGTTAATTTTTCTTCCCGATTCCCTCCGAAGCAGTAATTGTAAATATACCGATTCCCTCCGCACCAAAAAAGGAGTTGCTGCAATTAAATATTCCGATTCCCTCCCGTAAAGTCTGGCTGGCTGGGTCAAGTGTTGCCGTGTCCATCTCTGCCAAGCATGGTGGAGAAAAATTCAGAGTTTAGGATTGGAACCTACATACAAAGATTATTGCCCACTTGCATCAACGTCGGTTAGTGTAACCACCGATGAAAATTGTCACCTAACCTCTGGTTAAGCATTTTTACAGTGGATCGACCTCGGTTACGACTTAAATAGGAGGTTAACCACAGTAATCTCTAACCGGCCACATTCGAGCGGTTAAAAGAGATAGCCAGAGATTAGTATGGCAAGTAAAGCAAAATGGCGGCCAGAGCCACATATGTTTATTTCGAAGACGATTATTATTGTACAGTACTTGAAGTACTTGGATAGAGCGTGAGCGTGAAGTTTCTTTAGTGGAAAGAGAGAATTCTTACGAGGAATTGAGTGACAAAATTTCAGGAGGAATTTCGTTTATCAAAACCTACAAATGGATCACTTGAAATAACACAAAAACAGTCATATTTCTCCTATGGATCGGCTGCTTATATTACGATTCTATGTAACTGCTATTTGCTGTACTACTGTATAAGAGGAATACTCAAATATCTCTCTATGTCACTGGCTGAACAAAGAGAAGTTATGGATGGATCTTAAGATAATGAACAGTTCCCCCGTGTAAATGGGGTCCTGGATCGTATACACATTCCTAGTAATCTTCTGCATCCTTTTCCTTTATAGATATTTCATCTTTTTAAATAATATATTTAAATGTAGTAATTAAGTCTATCGATACTTCAACCTCACATTGGGATATAATCATTTTCGAATTCAATTTTCTATTTTGTACGACTTTAACCTAACAGCACTGAAAAGCAAAGAAATCCAACTCGCAAATATAACAGCGCCCAAAGGCAAACAAATGCAAACGAAAATGTAGGACACGTTCATTCGATGTAGAACGGAGTGAGCGCCGTCGTTTTTGAGACGTTGACTATTATCTTTGCAGCGGTATGGATGCTTTCCTTTAGTCATTTTTTTAGAAACAGTGTACCATCATAGACTTTACTCTGGTAAAATGAGGTGTCAGCTAGCCAAGTTTAAGTAATCGGTGATAATGAATGGTGCACAGAAATTACATTTTAACCACTGTTACTGTTTAACCGTCGTTTCGTAATCTATGATTACTGCGTTTTTAACCGATGTTGATGCACTTCGCCATGTCACTCGTAAATTACTAAATAACGGAGACACTTATTTATAATAATAATAATAATAATAATAATAATAATAATAATAATAATATTTATTTAATACTATACACTTGAGCTACATTAGGCAATGCAGCCCAAAAGAGCAGAAGCTCGTGCTTGGGCGCAGTTCAGATCAGTTATACAAAATATAATCACAAAATTAAGAGAGTTCCCTGAGCACAATAACATTAATAAGTGGTAAAATACATACAGCATGTAATAACAGGGTCTATATACAATTAGAAAAGACAAAAGTACATGAATATTAGAGTATCAATTTTGAACTCAGTTAGCTTAAACAATTAAATAATTAATCTGAATTGTTTCTTAAATCTATGTGTGTTAAGTGTACTTAGCTCAGGGTAAGATCTAATTAAAGTATCACTAGTGGCTTGTGCAGCAAATGCTGCTGCAAACTAAGTTTGTTAGACGTTGAAATAAAAATGTTTCAGATTTATTTTCAATGAAGAATACTTATCTTTTTGATAGTTATTTGCTTCCATAATAATGACACATACTCCCTCTGAATGGATTTTTTTTGGCCAAATACTTTTTCTTGAACCTATCCAACTTCAGTTTTTGAGTTTCAACGCGAAAACGCAAGTATCAATGTCAGGACGATAGCAGTAGCTATTTCAGGTCATTGTGGATTGTAGGCAAAAGTTAAAAAAAGTCAGATTTGCTAAGCTTTCGAACAATAGCATTTTCGTATAGCTGCTGCATGTAGAACTTGAAATGTAGAGTGTAAAATCATTTTATCCTACTAAGAGATCTTGCTGAAATGATCTGGAGACTACAAAATTTTCTAGGCCTCTTATTTTATCAGTAAGTAATCCCTTTTTATCTTTCCTTAGGAACTGTAATTTTTGCGCTCTCTCGAGCCAATACTGAAGACAATGACACATATCAATATCTACACTACACCGCCATTAGCTAAGTATATGAAAAAGACCCAACCCCACTGGTTTAATAAGTATAAAAATATTTGATTTTTAATAACAACATTATTATCTTACTTAAGTTTTGTAGTTATATATAGCAGTCACTCAGTAAATTATAGAAATGAATATCTAAATTAACATATTCTCTACATTTACTTACATAACCTCAAAACGTTTCACTTTCATGTCATCAATATAACATCAATATTATGTACAATTAATGAAGAATAGACGCATCATGATATTAACTATAATAATATTTAATTTCTAATGGTAATAATGTCATCAAACCACCTCAAGTTTCGTAGATTTGAATATCAAATACACAGCTGTACTCAGAACATTATACATTGCAGAATCAGTTTTTAATAACAAATTGAATTGAGCTTTAAATATGTCGGCAATCCTGCAGATCATGGCCTTCTTGTAATAGCCTATTGTTTTTTGTAGTGTGTGTTTTGTTCTGAAATTCAATCAAGTCGGCCGTGATTGAATAAAATTAGTTCTCAAAACTGACAACAGATGGATTTTGGAAAATAGGAAAATTATGTAGGAAAATTGGCATTTCACTGAAAACTACTATTTTTCCGAAAAACTTTGGATGCCAGGCATGAAAATGAGGGGTCACTCATTAAAATCCGTTCAGCCTTTTTCCCGTAATTTCCATTACCAGTTCAAATTATATATATAGATATATTTTGGGTCCAAAATTTCTGCTGTGTTTTAATGCAGTAGTTGTGTGGCATTTGGTAGTATTTAGAAAGAAACTGTAGTTTTGTCTCGTATGGAATTCATTTGGATGAACATATTTAGACCCATAGGCATCCTTGGTACGTGCGGATTTCTTTTTTACAAACATTGAATGTAACACTAGTTGTCGCGTATCTCCAAGCCAGTTCAGTGATTTTTTAGCTATGGAGTGGGGAGCTCTGACGATTGTCATAACAATTGTAATAATTGTGGTCCTCGTACTGTATTGTATTTGTTTACATATTGAGTCAGACATTAATTTAATCTTATTTTAGATTAATTTCGCGCTTTTAGCATTAGTTGTGAAATATCTTCTTGTAAAACTATTCAAATAATACTGGGTTGAAAAATTGTTGTTAAATCGTTGTGTTGTGAATCGAGCTCTGTAAAGAGCTTAAAAAATGGGTAATTTTTTGTTTCTTAAGACGGTACATTCGGTTGTTACATGATATGTTTTTATAGGCTGATGGAAATTTCTGCATTGATTTTTAACTTCAGGTTCCCAGCATATTTTATTGTTATTTGTTGCATTAATTTTGTCTTAAATAACGTGATTGAAACCTTATTGTTCACACAACAGAAACTGATTTCTGAGCCAACTCCAGTGAATATTAGTATTATGTTTGATTATTTTTTACTTTAGATGTATTTGTAGTCGCTTTAACTGTAAGATCATATAGAACTGTCTGCTGTGAATGACATCTGAGACGTCCACAGTCATGTGTTGTGAAACAGGATATATAGGGTTAGTTAAAAGTCCCGCACCACCTAAATAACTTTTGAAGCATACGGTTCAGTGATATGAAACTTGGTATGTGAAGATAACCATATGCTAAGAACTCAATAATGGTATTACCGAGTTTTTTCTACTTCCTGTTTAACCGGAAGTAACTCCAAATCTCTTATTTTAAATGGAACATCCAATATATATTTTTATTTTTGAATAAAACTCATTAAGAGATTTTCAAAAAGTACCCACACTTGATACTTCTGTACAAATTCAGTGTTGCTAAATAAACCATGGTTAAATCATTCCTTAAAGGGTTTCTATGATAGAGTGACACATTGTAAAGCAGTTGAGGGCTACCAATTTGAACACATAATTTAGGAGGTGAGCTAGCTTTGTTTTGTTTTTGTTAAGGAAGGAGTATTTTATTATTTTAATATTCGATACACTTTTCAGTTTTCTTGACTTAGCAACACTGAATTTGTACAGAAGTATCGAGTGTGGGTACTTTTTGAAAAGCTCTTAATGAACTTTATTCAAAAAGAAAAAAATTATATTAGGTGTTCCATTTAAAATAACAGAGTTGGAGTTACTTCCGGTTTACTTTTCTGTTTCCTAGACTTAGTAACAATGAATTTGTAAAGAAATATCAAGTGTGGGTAATTTTTGAAAAGCTCATAATGAGTACTATTCAAAAATAAAATAATATATTGGGTGTTCCATTTAAAGTAAGAGAGTTGGAGTTACTTCTGATTAAAACTCGGTAATACCATTATTGAGTTCTTAGCATATGGTTATCCTCACATAGGTACCAAGTTTCATATCACTGAACCGTATGCTTCAAAAGTTATTTAGGTGGTGCGTTTATTATTTTAATATTCGATACACTTTTCTGTTTCCTTGACTTAGTAACACTGAATTTGTACAGAAATATCAAGTGTGGGTAATTTTTGAAAAGCTCATGAGTACTATTCAAAAATAAAATAATATATTGGGTGTTCCATTTAAAATAAGAGAGTTGGAGTTACTTCCGGTTAAACCGGAAGTAGAAAAAAGTCGGTAATACCATTATTGAGTTCACAGTACCGGTATATGGTTTTCCTCACATACCAAGTTTCATGTCACTGAACCGTATGCTTCAAAAGTTATTTAGGTGGTGCGGGACTTTTAACTAATCCTGTATATCTGTACCTTTGTAGTTAAAGTGGGAATCAGTCCGACATTTTGCCCTTTTAAATATCAAACACTGAAAATCCGGGAAGATTACCCGACCACGAGATTTAAATCTGGAATTTCCCGAATAAGAGTCCAGTGTATTACCACTAGAAAACACTGCTTAATTGTTGTTTAGTCAACTGTCCGAAGACAGGTCTTAACCCCGCAAGTGATACCAACACGGCACCACTTATGACAGTGGCGGTTCCTCGGGGGAGGGAAGGGAGGAACGTCCTCCTCACATTTTTCTTCTTTTGAAAGTAAATACCAAATAAAATATGTGCCTTGAAATTCGAGGAAAATTCGATAATTTTTAAGTTCACAGCTATAAGAAAACCTCGGTTGATCGAGTTTTAAACCACGCGCACTCATGTGCTGCTAGAAAACTGTGAGAAGGATGCGAGATTGTTTGTGTGGAGGAAAGTCAATCCATTCCTCCTTTACTGCAGTTAACACACATAGACAACAGCGCGCTAGCGGCCAGAGAAAGAAGCAGAGTTTTAAAGCAAGTAAATGAATGGATAGGGAGGAGATCCTCCTCTGAATCAGCGTATGGGCGGGAAATAGAAACCGAGTGGTCTTGCAGCAAGCTCGCTACCGCTGCCATCTAACGATGCTGCATTCAACCAGACTATAACACGTCATCTAGTAGGAGAGACAATAAAAACAGTTTAACGCAAAGCTGTGAAAGACACCACATAAACTTTTTTTAAATTATAAATAAAAATATATTCATTGCACTATATATAAGCTATATTCATGGTTTGAAACTTTCGAGGATATCTGAAAGTTGAAGTTGGATTTATGGAAAACAAAGAGGAAGTAGTTCTAAGTTAGTATCGCAGATCTTTTTGGCCTCCGAAATTCACTTCCATTCATTGTCTACTAGACAGGACAACAGCCAAGTTGTCAGTTTTGTACAGATATATTTGAAATTGAAGGTACTGCGAACTACATCATTTTTAACATAAAAAATTAATCGGCCACCGGAAGCTTTGAACAATAATGGTAGTATGACTTTATAAGAACTGATATTCTTCAAAAGCATGCGATACTGAACTTGTAAAATGTACATGTGGCAACACAGACCACGTGGGTGGGTGCAGTGTTCTCACTTTCCTAACAGATTATTATTTTCTCATTCCCATTTCCGTAAAACGGTTCCGGTTACGTGTTAGTAGCTTGTCTCTTCCAACACGTGTGATGCTGTAGTGTGCGTGAAAAATGCTGCGAGGTTGTGACTTTTCTTGTAATTGTTAATTTGTGCAGTTATTCAACAATAAATGGAAGTGAAATATTATATTTTACAAAAACAGATTATTGCTATACAAAAGGAAGGCCAACTCTAACACTACTTGGTCTTAGATATATGCATGTAGGCTAATTTGTAGCTTGTTTCTTTTAAAAAAGTGTCATTTTGCGCTGTTAACTTCTTTCCTCCTCTTAAGAAATATGCAGAGCCGCCACTGACTTATGAGATAACTAGACTAGGAGATAATGGGGTGGGACAGCCTGTTCCTATCCCTCTCTATTGCATACATCGCCAATTAGCTACACATTCTACTAATCAGAATTCAGATACACTGCCTGCTAATAGAGCCACATATCAGCCAGAACCTCAATCAGAGGTATGTGCGCAATTACATAATTTATTTTCTCACAATGTCATTTCTTATAATGAGGCATAAACATGGGAATAACGATAGAAATAATGTGACATACCACTAATATCTGTATATGGGCGAGATTCGAGTCTGTAACTGCAGGTTCAAGAATATGAATATAACCTTTACAGTTACAATTACAAATATACAGGAATATAAAAATGATGTTTCACTTTTAACAACTCTGTTTGTCATATAACTAACATAATTACATGAAATTGGAATTCATTTGTGTTTATAACGCCAAAATTATAAATTAATAGGGAGATTATAAACCAATTGCCGTCGCTGTGGAATTGTCATAATCGCCGAAGTAACAAAAACAGAGAGAAAGCGGAAATCGAAGCTGCTAGTAACATTAACATACTATTATGTAATATTATTTCATAAAATTACCTTAACTATTGTACGCATTGAGTAACGTGGAAATTTTTTAGCGCAGCATTTTTTAAGTTTTTCTTCCTTCTGATTGATTTTGATACAGTCGTCTTGGAATACATCTTAGTTTCATGTTCGGAGACGTGAATACCACTTTAAAGTTGTTTAGAGTAACCTATACACGACGTTTTATCTCTGGTTGGGATTCTGGTTGACAACATGATGCATTTCATTTGACGATATGTGTCAGAAGAAGAACAATTAATTGCTGCATACATCTCAAGTCTGATGAGTGAACTATGTTACTATTCAGCGAATATGTATTGAAGGGAGAAAGGAACTGTCTCCTGGCGTAGTTGTCTCATGAGTGATGCCGTATTGGTGTCACTTTTGAAGTTTCAATCTGTCTTCGGACTGTTGGCTAATCATATATATCACGTTATTTATTTTATTCTTATGAAGTTATTTTCTTTGCAACTTTATAATGAGTAAACTACTAAAGATCTGAAATGTCTTCAATTCACTTCTTTATATTAACTTTCTTTGCGGTGATGCTTTTGTTCAATATTATTTACTTACAAATGACTTTTAGAGAACCCGGAGGTTCAGTTCATTTCCACCCTCACATAAGCCCGCTAACGGTCCCTATTCTGAACAAAATTAATCCAGTCTTTACCATATTAATATTATCCTCCCATCTACGTCTCGGTCTCCACAAAGGTCTTTTTCTCTCAAGTCTGCCACCTAACACTCTATACGCATTTTTGGATTCACTTATTTGTGCTACATGCCCTGCCTATCTCAAACGTCCAGATTTAATTATTTTAGGTGACGAATACAAGATTAAGCTCTTTAATTAATTAAAATAAAATACCGGTTCTGTATTCTTTCATTTTCTTTCAATGTTCCTATGTTAGGAGAAAATCCACAAACGATTAGAGAAAACACGGGAATTTTACTTGAAGCAAGTAAAGAGATAAGTATGGAAGTAAATCCCGAAAAGACAAAGTATATGATTATGTCTCGTGACGAGAATATTGTAAGAAATAGAAATATAAAAATTGGAAATTTATCTTTTGAAGAGGTGGAGAAGTTAAAATATCTTGGAGCAACAGTAACAATTATAAATAGTGTTCGGGAGGAAATTAAACACAGAATAAATATGGGAAATGCCTGTTATTATTCGGTTGAGAAGTTTTTATCATCCAGTATGCTGTCAAAAAATCTGAAAGTTAGAATTTATAAAAGAGTTATATTACCGGTTGTTTTTTATGGTTGTGAAACTTGGACTCTCACTTTGAGAGAGGAACATAGGTTAAGGGTGTTTGAGAATAAGGTGCTTAGGAAAATATTTGGGACTAAGAGGGATGAAGTTACAGAAGAATGGAGAAACTTACACAACACGGAACTGCATGCATTGTATTCTTCACCTGACATAATTAGGAACATTAAATCCAGATGTTTGAGATGGGCAGGGCATGTAGCACGTATGGGCGAATCCAGAAATGCATATAGAGTGTTAGTTGGGAGACCGGAGGGAAAAAGACCTTTAGGGAGGCCGAGACGTATATGGGAAGATAATATTAAAATGGATTTGAGGGAGTTGGGATATGATGATAGAGAATGGATTAATCTAGCTCAGGATAGGGACCAGTGGCGGGCTTATGTGAGGGCAGCAATGAACCTCCGGGTTCCTTAAAAGCCAAAGTAAGTAAAATCCTAATATAAATTATAGGAAAATAATCCTTTTGTGATTATCGATTTTGATTGTTCTGCTTTCCATGGAAGATGATTTTTAAAACGAAGTACAGTTGTCAAAAAAAAAAAAAAAGTGGCCGCACTCGTGAACAGCGAATATTTTCAAAGTCCACTTCGGGTCGCGGCGATGTCACACGATGCATGTGCTTGTACAAGCAGTTCCGGAACTATGAAAGTGTTCCATATCTGCACCTCTTAGACCAGCGGTAGAGTGCTTGTTTAATGATTCAAAGATTGTGGGTTCGGGCCTTCTTCAAGTTTTCATTTTATGTTTTAATCGTTCTTTAGCGATGTAAATCATATTCCAATTACCATTTATATCAAGTTATCGTTCTTTATGGATATCAAGTTATTTATATTTTGTTATCGTTCTTTAGAGATATGAATAAAATTCAAGTCATCATTTGTATTCTGTTATCGTTTTATAACGATATGAATAATAATTATTATTATTGTATCTCCAATGGGGGTTAGTCCTATTTTACATATGTATGTTAGAGCTATAGTTTTATATACAAAAAGATAAGCATAAAGAGAAATGGAAAAGAAAATTAAATTATCTTACGCGATGTAAACAAAATATAAACAATCCGTAAATTAGGCATTGCGATTGCAAAACAAATATCAGTTATCAATTTTAAACATACAAAAACATTAAGAACACACATACGTAACACTTCTATAACACAAATATGCAGCTTTCCGTACCATACACACAAATTAATACACAATAGTCGCACAAACACAATCAAACTATAATTACGACATCAAGCATCCCATAACTGACTCACATACATAACAAATCAAGCATCCGTTGCAACACATACCTTCAACATAGTAACCACACTTTTAAAAGTTACAAATTTGGCTCCAAGAAGAATAAATAGGACACTGTTACTAATTACTATTCTTCTATTATTTCTTAAATACATCTGTAATAAATCTGTGAAATTCCTATATGAATAATATTCACGTTTTTTATATTGTTATCGTTCTTTAGCGATATAAATAATATTCAAGTTATCGTTTATATTCTGTTTTCCTTCATTAGCATTATAAAATAATATTCAAGTTATTTATATTGTTATTATTCTTTCGCAATATAAATAATCTGTATTTTATGTAAGTAATTATTATAACACAAATAACCGTCTTTCTTTGTAAAATAGGTTATTTTATTTAGATAATTAAATAAGTATTATATAATATCTTATATTAATTAAACAAACCGATATTTATCATTTATATTCTGTTATCGTTCTTTAGTGATACTGTATAAATAATAGTCAAGTTATTTATATTGTAATCGTTCTTTAGCGATATAAATAACATAAATTTAATATTAGATTTGGAAATATCGAGTTGCATAATACTGGTATTAGTTTTTCTTTTTGTATTATTACATTATACTATCTTGAACCACAATAAAATGAAAAGGAGTAACGAGGAATTGAACCTGAGACGTTGACATCTAAATTCCGACGTTCGTCCGCTGAGCTACGAGGGCAAAAGTGTGGAAACATTTTCGGAAAAATTGGCCCAATCACACTCTAAGATTTTCTGATGATTCGTAGAAGCTAGTCCAGGATGCCGGGGGAAAAGGCTAATTGAGATTTCCCGGTCTCTGATCGGGTCACACATCCTGATAGAACTATTATTTAACCCTTGCCGTGACTTTCGGTGAAGTCCGGAGGGCCCAATTAGTCAAATCCACTCTCCTCATCTCCACGCTTGGGCCCCCTGGAATTTAATAAGATGCGAAAGAGAGAGTGGTGTGCGGAAAGCAACGGGATGTTACCGCATTTAGGCCTATCCTCCACAAGAAAAACTGCAAACATGAACAAAGGAAGCTTTTAATAGAAGAAGAAGGATCTTCTGCGGACCTATGGAAAAAGAACTAAGGAAGAGACTAGTGAAGTGAGTTGTGTGGAGTGTGGCATTGTATGGGGAAGGAACATGGACATTACGACGAAATGAAGAGAAACGAATTGAAACATTTGAAATGTGGATGTGGAGAAGACCGGTGCGTGTGAAGTGGACAGACAGAATAAGAAATAAAATTGTGTTTAAAAAAGTGAGTGAAGAAAGAATGATGCTGAAACTGATTAGAAAGAGAAAAAGGAATTGGTTGGGTCTCTGGTTGAAAAGAATAATAGACGACATTAGGATATGTGGATCATATGCGGAGACTAAGAGGAAGGCAGAAAATAGGAAAGATTGGAGATTGCTGGGTTTGCAATGAAAGACCTGCCCATGGACAGAACACTTATGTATGTATGTTCAGAATGCCTGGAATATCGTGTCTAAGAACAGTCGCTATTTGCAAAGACTAGCCAATTCCATGCCCACTCGACTGCAAGATGATCGAAATAAGAGGAAGATAGACTAAATATTGAATTGTGGCTTTTTGTTTTGTTTTTTGAACGCTTAATTGTTTGAATGTTTTCAAGCCGACGCCAGTAAATTTGTTTTGTTTATGCCACGAAAGATATTTTTATTGAGAATAAAATCTTTTTTTCTTTCCATTTGCAGCCACAATATCATAATGATAAAGTCATGGCGCAATATATTAATGAACCTGATGTTAATTACTAAAATAATCGTAAAAGAGAAAGGAGCCATTATGTCTAGTTTGTCTCTCTCAAAAACAGAACAGAAAAGAACATAAAAAGCACGAGGTTGTAGTCGAACGCAGGACCTTATGAATAAGAGGCCTGAACGCTACCATTACGCTATCGAATAACACACAGAATACTTCAATTATACGTGGTCCAACAACATGTAACATCACCTGTCTCCGAATTGTAGCGAAGATACCCGAAGGGAACTTTCTTTCAGGAGAGCGGCCACTTTTTCTTTTGACAGCTGTACCTACTGGAAACGGATATAACGCAAAACTAACAGGTTTGTTAACTTCCACTTCTGTGATGATATAGGCTTTTCACCTCCTTCACTTTGTAAGGTAGCCGCGATAACGCAATGAATAGACATCATACTGAACATGGTCAGAACTTCTAGTTCGATTACTGAAAACTTGGTGTTTCTTCTTGGGTGGTCATTTGTCATGGATGATGGAAAAGCAAAATTTTCTCTAACTTAGAACAGAATAATTATGTTTGTACCTAAATTTTCTTGACACAGATAACTTCTTCGCTTCCTTTAATTTTATTCGCCTCTTGATAAAAAAACCGAACTTACACGACCTGCTGTTAAGCAGTTATCACTTATGCGAAGATAATGGCATATCCGTTTTCGACTTCTTGACAAAGCAAATTAAAAATCAATGCCCCTCTAACAGATGTGTTTCTTCAAACGAGAAAAACCGTGACCTTTGAGTGAGTTAACGATCTAATGTCAAGCGCTTTTCTTCCAGGAGGTTGAAATGCGCATTTCAATGTAAATACAGACATGAGGGTAATGTTCAGATAGTATTACTCAAAGTGAGGCACTGAATCAGGAAAGGAACAATAGTCTACCTCTCTTCCTCTGTCATTTCAAGTACATGAGAAAGAACTAAGAAACTCTTCATTACAAGACTCACATTTACCGACAGAGATTCCGACGTTATATGACAGAAGTTGAAGTGAAATAAGAGTATTACAAAAACCGCGATAGACTGCAACGTAATAACCCCGGAAACCTTTTAGGGCTGTGTGCAATTTCGACCTGTTACGTTTATTTCTATAGTATTGGTTTCCGTCAAAAATAAAATAGATAATTGCAAGAGATATCTCTCTTGTTAATCGATTTTGTTTCTACGTAATTTTTAATGTGGCTATTACACTTTTACTACGTCATACTACTTTTGAGCAATAAAACTGTACGAAATGATTTGTTTCGACCAATCATGGCTATTTATTGCTAAAATTTTACCACTTCCCTAGCATTTGTTTGTTTTAGCACTTCCCTGGCATTCGTTTCTTTGATCAAACTGCAAATTCCCTACAGTACTATAAAACATGCCTTGCGATCGTCATTTGTTTCCCGCATAGTCAGTCAACTAAAAATGGCGGCCCGCGAGCTAACGTTTTTCGTATTCATAAACCAATGTTAGCGATATGATATGATATTAATCCTGTACAAGTAATCAGTCGATAGCCGGGGCTAGTTTAGCACGCTCGTAGTGCGGGCTAGCGAAATGTCTATGCATAGCACCTTTAAGTACTCTCTAATCCGCTGAGAATGTTTCAGGTTTGCCTGTTGAAGCACGATACACTTCTGTTATTACCATATTATATTCTCTGGTTTGTAGCTGTACTGCAATCATTCAGTATCTTGTCTTGTGCAAAATTGAGAAATGTCAACTTCTTAAAATGTTATATAATCTCTATTATGTAGATACATACTGCTTTTTGTAATTTTTTTTAAATACGCTTCAAAAATATATCCACGTATTTGATATGACATTAATTCCTGTTGTTTTAAGTAATGTTAAAAAATAAAGGTAAAAGTTTAACTTTCTGCAATTTGGCAGTAAATTAGCTTCAATTGGAAACCCCCTTCTATTTTGATTCTAGTCTACTCATTAAGTGCCTCTACATTGTTATTTTTGTTATTATTATTTCTTTCATATCGTGGATAAGAAGTGATATCTCTTATATGTAAATCTGCAGGTGAATCAAACAACTGTTTTAAAACTTAATGTTTCTCAAAATAGTCTAACTTTTTACATTTGTTTCTGTTGTGTCTTCTAATCGAGGACAAAATATTGCTTAACTGTTCAATTTTGTGGACATAATAATATCGTAGTTAATCGAAATAATGCTGTAATTAAACTAAATGACCATTTTTGTAGATATGATGATCTACCCATCGATAATAATTTCCGTTATGTAGCTGAACTTACAAGGGAACATTCTCTAGCTATGAACTGCGATTTCAATAACAATTCTCACAGTCTAAGTTTGAGTCAGTAAATAATCTGGTAATAGTCACTCACCTAGCTCTTCCCTCATTAAAGAAATATAACGTGTTTAATTACAAGTCTTATACACCGCTCTTACACGCAACGTAGCATGCTATGAATTCGTTCGTACTGAACGAACCGGTATGTGACCTTCAAATCATGTCTGTATACTTGTGCAGCTATTTGAGAAGGGGTTGTAGTTGTGGTACTATAAGTTGTATGTTAGTGTCTTCTGATGAATCATGTGGAAGTGGTGTTATGGAAAGAAGTGGTTGTGTAGTGTGTAAGTTTTGAAGATAATAAAACCGTTAGGACATTAAATTCAGTTTGGAAGCGTCCATAAGAATTTTGTGTTTGTCCGCAGTCCTAATTCGTATTTGAGAGTATTTGCTTTTATCTCACTATTTTATTTTCTAAAAATGAGATCTTTTAATTCAGTTAATGTCATATACATCTAAAGAATCTAGTCGATTCAAAATTCAGTGGATATGTGACAAAAAAGGACATAAACGATTTCAGAAATGTACTCCAAATAATTCTGCGTACTGGAAATAGTGTTTTTGAAATACCTGGACGTGAGGAACCAGCTGTTGTGACATGTTTGTACTGCAAAAGGACCCTCTGCCCTGACCATTTCGTAACAGAGCCACATTATCACAGAGGATAATGATTCAGGTATGAGTAGATATAAAATTGTACTATTGTATACGGGGTTGATATGTGTGTATGTATATAACAAACAACGTTTCTTAAAATCGTAGTTTCGATACTGTTTGTAGCAAGTAACAGGTTTTCGAATAGCGCTGCGGTGCTAGGAAGATGAGCAGTCAGTACAGCGGCAGTATTAATTGCGTGTAAGAGCGGCGTATAAGACGTGTAATTAAACACGTTATATTACTTTAATGAAGAAAAAGCTAGGCGAATGGCTATTACCAGATTATTTGCTGACTCAAACTTAGCAATTGTGAGAATTTTTATTGAAATCGCAGTTCATAGGTAGAGAATTTTCCCTTGTTAGATAATAAATAAGTGAGTTTTGTATTTTAGACATTACGGATATTAGTCTGCCAATATTTCTGACTAGTTGCTTGGCTTCAGATGGAAACAACCACATTAAAATGTCGCATCTTTTACACTGTTCACCTGCATTCATTTTTCCACATGTTAACAAAATGACTCATTCTTACAATAACGTTAGGGACTTGGAAGAAATTATTCATTCTTCAGGTTGTGTAGGTTGTAGAAATTTAGGAGCCATATAATTATACTTCTTACTGATAATTTGGAAAATATAATGTATCTACAATGGTGATCTATAAAAAGAATGCAGTCCAATAGTTTGGTCCTATACTTTAACACTGCCATTTGTCATATGTAACTACCAGGGAAAGGATTTATGTGTAAATACATATTTACTTATAAAGCTAATATAATTTATATTTTGCATTATCTTTATGTTTCACAATGTGTAGGGTTGAAAAATCCTACTTTTATTTTCCATATTTTTCCATATTTTAGAGTTTAGTACATATTTTCGTTAATTTCCATATATTTTCCATATTTCATATAAAACAGTCCATATTATATTAGGTTTAACAATAAAACAAAACAAAATTCCATTAACTTTTAAAAATACATTTCAACAATAGAGATTTAAACACATGTTCAGTAATCCCTTTAACATCAGAGTTATTTGAAAATTAGCAGTCCTATCAACAATGGGAAAGTAAGTTACAAAACTGTATTAATTTAATTTAAAATTTTTAACAGACTTCAGTTGTGCAGCTCAACAGTTAAATGCCAGTCAGAGTACACATAGGTTCAGTTTTGTAAATCATACTATAAAGACGGTAAATATGCCAAAAGTACGTCATTCAGTCAATTTAAAATCAAAACTAACAAGTTACATTTCAGAATTTAAAGAAGATGGTTTATCAACTGACAATAAAATATTATTTTGTAATTTGTGTCAGTGTGCAGTATCATCTACACAAAAGTTCCTGGTGCAACAACACATTACAACTAGTAAACATCAGGCCAACAAACAACTAAATTCCAAGCAGAGACAATTGTTTTTAACACAACCAACAACATCGAATGTAAGATCTGAGTTTAACATCGACCTGTGCCGTTCTCTCATCTCTGCTGATATTCCTCTCTACAAACTAAAGAATAAGGTCTTCAGGGAATTCCTTGAAAAATATACTCAACATACAATCCCGGATGAGTCAACACTTAGGAAGACGTATGCTCCATCCATCTACGATGAGACAATACAGAAGATAAGAGATGAAATTAAAGATAGTTCAATTTGGGTTTCCATTGATGAGACTCCCGACAAAGAAGGTAGACTTGTTGGTAATGTAGTTATCGGTTTGTTAAGTGAACAATATTCTGAACGAATTCTTTTACATTGTGATGTTCTAGAAAAGTGCAATAACAAAACTATAGTTAAACTGTTCAACGAAGCTATGGGTATCCTGTGGCCAAAGGGTATTATGTACGATAATGTGTTATTCTTTATTAGCGATGCTGCCCCTTATATGGTCAAAGCTGGACAAGCATTATCTGTTGTATATCCTAAATTGACTCATTTTACTTGTGTGGCGCATGCATTTCATCGTGTGGCAGAAGTGGTCAGAGACAATTTCCCTAAAGTAGATTTGTTGATTTCATCAGTGAAAAAAGTATTTCTCAAAGCTCCCAGTAGAGTTAACGTGTTGAAAGAAATGTACCCTGAAATTCCATTGCCACCAAAGCCAATTTTAACTAGATGGGGTACATGGCTAGAAGCAGTTGAATATTATGCCGAACATATAGACTCTATTAACAATGTTCTCCTTGCATTGGACTCTGAAGATGCAGTCTCAATTGATACTGCGAAAACAGTTACCTGTGACATAAGTGTGAAGAATGACTTAGCTCACATTCAGCATACATTTTCATGCATCATAAAAACGCTCAAAAGTCTCCAAAATAGGCACCTTTCACTATCTGAAAGTTTTGAAATTATAAATAGTACTGTGGAACAACTGAATCGTGGTAGAGGTAAAGTTGCAGATGCAGTAAGAGCTAAGGTGGACACTGTACTTTCAAAAAACCCTGGATATGAAGAACTACAAAAGGTTGTTGCTGTGATGAGTGGTGAATCAACAGTGAAGATTAACTTGGACTTATCCCCAGCAGACATTGTGAAATTGAATTATGTACCAGTTACTTCTTGTGACGTCGAACGCTCTTTTAGTCAGTATAAATCTATCCTCAGAGACAATAGAAGAAGATTCACTTTTCAGCACTTGAAAGAAATGTTTGTAACCTATTGTTATGGTAACAGACAATAAAAATTGTGTTTTGTTGAAACTACATTGGAAGATAAGGTACGTCCATTATATTTTTTGTTTAGTTTGATTAAAATGTACCAATATTTAACGTACATAGTCATTTTTTTTATAATTTTAAGTCCATATTTAATTCCATATTTTGGTAAAAATCCATATTTAATTCCATATTTTGGTAAAAATAACTATATATATATTTACATATTTCATATATTTTTAGTCCATATAAATCCGTTCCCTGGTAACTACATTAGGGCGTATTGAAAAAGGCCGAAATTTGTTTTACAAAATAAAAAATTTAAGAGTTCTCAAAAGTTGCATAATGGTGCCAACGTTTCGCGAAAAAAAAAAATTACCTCCTAGAAGCACTTTTCAACGATCCGCAGAGAGGTTCTTTTTTATTACCTTATTGTTTTCTTATATGTCCACAAGTCTTTGCTTGGTATAGACTGTTGTGATTTCTTATTATTGACAGAAAAAAATAAAAGGAGTAGGCCTATTATTTTTAACTTCCAAGAGATAGCAGGAATGCAAAATAAAAGTTACAAATATATCACCCAGAACTCATCACCGGGAAATAGCTGCTACCAAATTCCATGCATCCACCCACCGACTACTATTTGTTTATTATGTTTTTATTTACATTTTCCTCTCCGGAAAAATAATCAACCTTCTTCTCACAGGATTGAAGAAGTTTTCTTGTATCCGGTGTGAACTTAATAAAAGTATCTTTCTTTTTTTTACCACAAACAATATAGAGCACTTATTAAGATAATACAAGAAAGAAAAAAAGAGAGAAAGTGAAAATAACAGTAATACCAATGATAATTATAATAGCATTGTTAATAATAATAATAATAATAATAATAATAATAATAACAATAATAATAATAATAATAACACTCAACATTTTAATGTTTCATGAGTAACATGTTGTATAATGCCGTTTTATGCTCGACCATGCCGAAATGTAGTAATTATACACCTGGTAGCAGTCCTTTAATGCATGTCATTAAAGTACACCTACTCATTAAAGTACAGGTGTTTTCAGCCAATGACAAGTCAGCTTTGTACCGTTATGAAAACACAAGTATCGATTATTCTCGTATATGCAATCGAAAGAGAATTAGCGAAAAGTCACGGAGGCTGGAAATCCAATACTGTCGCAGAAGGTTATGTTCTGTTACTATAATAATTAGCGTTAATTGTAAATAATATTCAAATAAATTCAATTTGTCATCTCGTTTTTCAATGTCGAATTCAATAATCAAGATTATACCAAGTTTAACGGGAATACATCAAGGTATAATGACATTATTGTTCCTCGAAAAAAATCAATACTTTCGCGTCTGCGCACATCTCACAATTCACGACCAAGAACAAGGTCACTTCCGATCTTGTCAGATACAAAGAAAATGTAAGTTATACATCTGAATAATTTCAAGTTAGAAATATGGTCGAGCATAAAAAGTCTTATGAAACTCGCCTATAATGGTAATTAAGAAGCTCGTATGAAAATTATGAAACTCGCGTGCGCTCGTTTCATAAACATCCATACTCGCTTCTTAATTACTATCATTATAGGCTCGTTGCATAATGTACTATTATGTTATACAACCGTTTTCCTCGTAACACTTGTGAAGAAATCGTACATTTAATATTCTTATCATATTGGCAGTAAAAAAAATGCGTCCTCCCATCGTACTTGAAACTTTAGTTTTTGTAGAGGCACACGGTTTCGGGAGAGACATTGTGACGATACGCCACTCGTAGGTCAGAGACAACTACAAATGGAACGGAGTTTAACTCCGTTGAGTGAGAGGGTGGGGATTGGAGGAGGTAGGAAGCAAGAGAAATGCATATCTATCATTGCGAGCCACATGGTGCTCGCAAGTCACATTTTCGCCACGGCTGGCATAGAGAATTCTATAAGAAACAATCAATATCTCTTAATCGAAAAAATGTAATTGTCTAACTTTCTTTGATACTATACTCCTTATATATATATACAGAAATAAATAAATGAATGGTGGAAATTAAAATAATACAGTAAATAACAGTAAAATAATATTATTTACACTCACTATTTGTTTCTTGTTTAGTTTCGGCATGTTGACCGCCTTACTATCTACTTATCTATTTGGCTTCTCGTTTTCAAAATTTATCCGCATATCAACAGCTAAGTACAAGATCTCATCATAACAATTTACTCATTATAGCCTACCACAAGACATCTTTATATTCTTCATCCTATACAGATTGAGTTGCTAGAAATTGGAACTCGCTACCGAGTGATGTAAGGGGTTGTTGGGCAATAACTTCATTTAGGTCAAAATTACATAAATTCTTACTTAACAAATTAATTGCTGGTTAATATTTATTACATATAATGAAACTAACATCTGTCCAATCTTATATTATCATTAATTTCTCTAAAAAGATTTACAAAACCTCTAATGGCAAATACATTAATATTCTCATTATAGAAATATATTTTAGATTTATATATATATATATATATATATATATATATATATTTTCTCCCTGTAACATAGTTCTAGTAAGCTTATATTAAATTAATTTTCATCATTTTACTAGCTATCTCAAATCTCAAATTAATTATAATTGATTGAATTATATTAGCTCATAAATTAAGCTACTGCTTTACCTTATAGGTTTATCTAAATTTAAATAAATATGTAGTCTACTAGTTGTTAAAACTTAAATGAAGAAAATTTCTGGAGAGCCTTTTAAGTGTAGTATAAATATTCGTAATTTAAATATTTATTGTATTGATTAAGGCTGGTTGAGTGGAAGAGAAGGCCTTATGGCCTTAACTCTACCAGCGAAAATAAAACATTATTATTATTATTATTATTATTATTATTATTATTATTATTATTATTATTATTATTATTACTACTACTCACTGAACAGCAGACCTTAACTGTGTGTCTGGGGTTCAATGCCACTGATGTATACCCCATAAGCAACTACATTGTTGTCGGTTGCTTGGTGACTCCAGATAACCAAACGTAGGAATCTGCTGATAAGTAAGACCATGAGTCGTAGAGACATAATGGTATTATAGTAAAGGGACTGTAGTTCTCGAGAAAATCGTCCCAGGACCGCATTTGTGCATCACAAACTCCACTGAGACTCTCCGGGATTTGAACATCATGCATAAACTCAGTGCCACGAAATGAAGTTACAACTATTTCACTTTTTCCGTATTGGAAATCGACATTGCACAAACAGATCTGATGCCTTTTCTTTGCTATTCTGATAGAAGTAAAAGAAAGCCGAAGGCAGAATGCTTTGGCTTCTCAGCTGACCGAGCAACTTCGTGCGCTCCATTGAACTAAACCTCGGGGGGAGCGGGAAGAGAGGTGGAGGGATATAACATTTTCCTGGGGTCAAGAAGCTGGATAGGAATTGCGTTGCTGAACGCCTGATTTCATGATTGGGTCTTCATTGAAGCCACAGAAACGAAAATCGAGTCAGCAACTTTTTGCTATTTCCATGTCCTTACGTAATCAAACTCATTTCACTAATAATTATGAATTTCCAATTCATAAAATAGCCAGTCGCAATCGCTAGACATATTGCAACGGTATAAAAATCTCTTTAATGTCATTCCTTACATCACATTAATATTGCAAAATGTGTTTAAAACTAGGACCTATTTTTAGTTCCAGTCTTGAAAAGTAGAACTTGGTAGTTGACCATAAAGTTCACAGGTAGACTTTTCGGTATGCCACCGCGTTATGAAACAAACAGGTTGAGTCATCAGAGAAAATAACAGGTGCGAGCTGTAGAGTCACCTACTCTTTTGGGCTTGTTGGGTTTGTCTTGGCTTGTTGAGGGCTTAAACAAGACCGTGTCCAATCCTCAGACTTTAATACAGAAAAAAGATGGCCGCCGCTGCGGTCCAACCATTTCCATATATATAGACGGTTCCGCCATACCTTTATGTCAAAATAGTTAAATTTTTCATATTTATTAAGTTGAATTACTAAATTTTGTCTTCAATAAACGTCCAGCGTTAATTTATGAGCAATGTTAGGTTAAATTTCGAAAGCGAGACAACTAGATAAGTACGGTACGAGTAGAAACAAATTGCTATGAAGTTATGAATTGACAATGCAAACGCAGCCTGAAAATAGTTTTCATTAAGTTCAAAATCATATCCTGAACTCCGTGTAAGTTACTGCAGTACATGAAAACATTCACAATATTGTTGGGTATACAAAAGGATAACACATACTAAAAATCAATAACACAATTAAACAAGGTCAGCCAATATTAGGCCTACAAGGTCTACTAACACAACTACTACTACTACTACTGCTACTACTACTACTGCTACTACTACTGCTACTACTACTGCTACTACTACTACTACTACAACTATTACTAATATTAATAAATCAGCTTATATTTTATATTTTTAATAGATGGATTTTGACAACCTAGGGTCCTTAGCCTAATTCGTCTTGAATTCCATTTCTTTATGTTTTATCACTTTTATATTTAGACCTAACTCTTCACGACTTCTTTTCACTTTTCTCGATAATTGGTTTGAAATGATTTTCCCTTGTTCAACACCTTTGTATAGTTATTAATGATGGAATCTGTTCTACACTGTCATATTTCATATTTAAGAAAATAACATAGTCACCTTAAACAACTGTCATAAATGAAATCACACTTATTTCCTGAACATCACTTTGAAACTGATGAAATATGCTAATAATATCCCTTTCATACCATCCCTGAAAAATTCTTCTTCTCTCTCCATCTGTTCCCCTTTCCGTTGATGTGGATTCGTTCTGGCGCTAGAATGACTGACAGTACGGTATGAAAGTTGGTAATAACTAATCTAGGTTCAAGATGTTTTATGTGTAACACTGTCATTTTAGGAGGATATGAACTGGCCACCCTGTCCCATTATCTATTGGCTTAGTTGCCTCATAAGTGGTGCCTTGTTGGTATCATTTATTAAGTTCAGACCGTCTTCGCACAGTTGGCTGAACAACAACAAACTGTAATTTCCGTAACTTGGAAATTGTCACGATTACGCACCTAAACCATTTGTCGCGTAGTAAATTTTTATCTTTGGGGAATTTAAACGCTGAAATATGAGGCACAGATCCACTATTATAATTATTACAACCCGGTACACAGCACGAACGGCCCACTTCACGACGTAATTAACACAAGAAAACATCATAACAAAACCACGTGGTAATCATGCTTGGACCGCTACCTGCGCCATTTTGGCCACTATCGACACCTACATTAAGGTCTGTGTATTGGAGACGGTCTTGGCTTAAACATCCTTTGACACATTGTACTCCCTATATATTATATAATAATTGTCGAAGTCCGAAGGTGGCCTGGATAGCATTCATGAATCCGACGCTGAAAGGTGTACTATCCTAACTTAGTTCATGATAGAGACAGGTTCCATCCGCAGACGAGTAGTCTGATATGCACCTAGGGCCCGGAGCCACAAGTCCTTCCTGACTCAGCATTGTGAACCCAACTTCGACAGATGGGCCATCCTACCTCAGAGCCAGATCCCATAGGAAGACGAGTGAGTAGCTGGATAAGATCCAGAGGCCCGGAGCCCCAAACCATTCCTGTATCAGTATCATATACCTGTAGCCTACTACCCCCAAGACTTCACAAGTGCCTAATTTATTATTGCAGAAGATACGTGGAAATAATGGGAACAGTGTTTTGGTGGAATGATAGCGGGAAACAGGAGTATCCGCGGAGAGCCCTCTACAAATGTCTGCATTGGCCAACACAAATTCCATCGCGACCTTACCGAGAATCGAACCCGTGCTATCTAGATGGAAGATCAGCGCGCTAACGCTTGAGGTAGAGACGCGGCGTTATGTTTAGCTACTCCAAACAACTGAACAACTTCTTATAAATTTTCTTACTGATTATATGAAAGGTTTAGAACCATAGTGGGCCAAGCGCCATTTACTAAAACCGTAGAAGGGTTAAAATGAAGTTATTACCATAATTCAATGGAAACATATAGCAAGTAATATAAAGTATACACATTCAAACTAAATGATATGTCAATCTTCATTAAACTATGGTATTCACTTAACTTTAACCCTTGCTTTCTCCGTTTTTAATAAATGGCGCTTGGCCCACTATGGCTCTGAACCCATCATGTAATGGCGACTAACAACTAAGAAATTACTGGAATCAAATGACATACCAAATAAATAGTGCTATTATTATTATTATTATTATTATTATTATTATTATTATTATTATTATTATCATCATTATCATCATCATCATCATCATCATCATTGTTATCGTATCAATATCGTTTATGAAAATTTGCACTAATGCTTGTATCGACTTATGCTTAATATATTTCTCTAAACTTCAGGATCTTTTCTACATTTTAAATGATAATTCAGGCTTTTTGTAGTCTTCAATTTTTCTTCCTCTTTACGTAATTTGTAATTAACGGTATTTTTTTATTAATCCTTTTAACAAATATCTTTATACTTTCAATACAAATTGTGTACATCACCTATTGCTATTAAAATTAATTTATGCCCATTGAATTTCATTTGGTCCGCTATTGTGGCTATGTGGGTAGCACGTGCGCTTACCAACCAGCGGTGCGAGATTCGATTCACTGTGTCGGCAATAGAAAAAAATTGCCTTCCGTCCACGGGTCTCCCGTCTTCCGTTCACTTCCGTTATCTTGTGATATCTCAACGGCGGAGCTGCGTCATACCCATCCCAAATAAAAGGCAAGAAAGTTGAGCTGAATAAGCATAAGGAAAGAAAGAAACGGAGAAAGAAAGAAAAATAGGAAGAATTTAATTCATTTCACGGTTCTTATGATCATTAGTTTCGTGAAAAGGGCTTTATCAAATAAAAACACATTTGCTATAAAATTATTTATTATTCGTATGTAAATCGCACAGTGGACAAATAGGAAACCCTAAATAAAATTAATACAGTAGAAATTGACTGCGAGAACATTATATAAATAAAGAATTTACTCGAATTTAATTAAACATACATTAATTAGAGATGAAGCAAATTTTCTAGAGAAAGCCGCTACATTAGAATCACACCTGAGAGTAGTAATGAATACTGGACGCATTTAAAAAGTTGTAGACAACAGCAGAAGAAACAATAGGAGACACAGCATAGTGAGAATTAAGAAACCTTGGGTCACAGGGAAAATGTTGGAGATGAGTGAGGAGAGGAGAAAGTGGAAAAACATCAACACAGAAGAAGGTAGAAGAAACTACAGGAAACTAAACAACGAACTAAGAGGAAAAACTGATAAAGCAAAAGAAGATCGGATGAAAGATGTGAAGAAATAGAGGACCGAGAGAAAAAAAAAAAACGAAGATATGATTTAATGCACCGCGAAGTAAAATATTCGGACTTCACATGTTTTGGCATGTTTCCTTCCTATAACTTTGTAAAGCTCTCTTATTGTAATTGTAAATTAATTAACTTTTCATACGTTCTATTTGCCATGATGGTAGCTCAGTTGGCAGAAAACTGGCTTACGATGTCTGCAGATCGGTGTTCAAATCCCGGCGATGGCGGAGTATTATTTTGAGGTGAACAAAGCCAAGGTTGTGAGGGTTTTTCTCGGGGTTCTCCCGTTTCCAGTCATCATTCCACCATAACCCCTATTTATGCAATTATCATCATTACCATAATTACGATCATATAATCATCATTTCCATTTCAATATTATCTATAAGAATGAATCCGCTGGATACCGGTATATTATTGTGACTACATCAGTCTGAAGAGACCTAGTAGGGCTACGTTACTCGGAGGGTTAAAGAGCGCTCTAGCGGGACTTCACCGGAACTTGAGCCTACACGACTCTATCGAGAGATGGTAAGACCTAGTAAATACGATACCTACAAGAAAACAGCCATTTCCACATAAAAGACTGATGAAATAAATAAACCTCGTGCTACAGTGCTAGCCTTTTTCCGTATAAAAAGTTATATTTGGCCCTCGATCTTTACCCATATATTACCTATAAATACGGGATAAAAATATCGATGTCCGAAATATTTTGCTGGGAAAAATAAAGGTTTTTAAACATTTCGGTTATGTAATGATTAGGCTCAGTATTTCAGCTACCTATAAACTGGAATAAAGTTATCTGATTCGAAGTATATGCGACGTCACAGCGCTGGTACAGGTACGTTCGTATACAAAATAGTTACGTATCCTCTGCCCTCTTCCTCTAGGAAGTCAAAACCGGAACGCAGTCATAAAGTAGTCTTATCGATCACTGCTCTTACTAGTTGTGTTATTTAAATAACTACATCTTTTTAGCTGATTGAAGGTTCATTGGAAAGGTAAAATGCCTTAGAAAAGATGCTCAAGAGTGTAATATTGCATGGCATTATTGAACATATTTGAACTAATATTTTCACTGTCAATACAGTTGACATTACATATAAATTGTGTAAAATAAACGTGAAAGTGACAAAAACAGTGCACTGAAGGATACTGCAATTCCAAAAGGCACAGAAAGTGTGTTGAACGTAATCTAAAAACCAGTCAGTACCATAAAAATCTGAAAATTATGAAGATATTAACTCGACGTTTACCATGGATTTGTGTAGCCTATCATGATGTTCAGTGCCAACATTTCAATTAATAAATTGAATAATCTATATTTTAGGGAATTTATAGAGAAATACCTATATAGAAAATTAGTGGGTTTCAATAAAGAGTGACATGCAATGTCCTAATCAAACACGAAAAAATATCAGACAATAGGAATATCTATACTACATCATACACCAATAACGTCAAGTGCTATTGAAAGAATTTGTTGAAATATAAAATAATTTCAAGTGACATCTGCATATATGTTAAAGTTCCGTTATTTAAGAATGCACTTTATTATTCACTGCAAAGGTCACGATGAAGATGAACATTAATGCTTAACCATGTGTTTACTTGTATAGCTTCAGAATGTAGGGAGTTGACTGTACTCCACGAACACACAGCGACGACTTGTTTGTTTACACCCTTGTTGCATTACCTGTGTTCGGCGTACTATATACCCAATGTGTCTTTAACTTCAGTCTTTAGGTAGCTGGAATACGAAGCCTAGTAATGATTATGGGTAGATACGTAAGATGTGAAACCAGTATTATGTCCAAACATAAAATAGTTACTTCAGTGTTCCATTTCTAATAGCATTTTTAAGGTCTCTTCCCAGGTTGGATTAAACGTATCGGGCCAGATTCCTGTTCGTTTGAGAAATGTAATTAATTACTGTAGGCCCATTAAAAAGTTAAAATAACTAAGGATGGAAGATGAAATTGGGTAAGACTGAAAACTACTTCAGTAGAAGATATTTCCAGAATGAGGCTAGAGAAGGAATTAGAAGTTGAAGAGGAAGACTGGAATAACAAGAATAATGGAGAATTTCAGGTTGTATTACAAATCGCGTTATATCTAGACCACGTGCTTCACTTGCAGCATCTCGCGACGATGACTCGTTATGGCAGGAATCAACTCTAGTCTCAGAGTCGAGACATGGACTGTTTGTTGTAATAATCACACAGCACGGAAATAGGTCTGGAGAGAGGTTGGGAATTTTGAACAAGCTCAACTTATTTTCAACAGGCTCTACACTGTTGCTTTTGACAGGCGCCGCTACACTGTTCAACTTACAGCTGCTGCTGCTACTACTATTCATGATTTTTTTACGTTCGTTTAATCTGAAAGTGTCAGAAGCATTTAAACTGCAATGTAAACCAAAGGCTTTCATTATCAGAAATATAGCTATAAGAGTTTCTTCTAAATATGCACAGGATATATTTTTAGTTCTATTTTACAACTGAGGTGCAATGATAACTACTAGCAGCATTTTTTCATGATGACATTAATAGCCTAGAGCGATATTGTGGCAAATATTATTTGATAGAGAAATTCCTTCACATTTTAATAGAGCCGCACAAGGTTTATATGTAAATAAAGGTATAGATATTAAAATTCCGTATATTGAATATAAAGTAGCCAAAATAAAAATCAAGATAATATACGATTGTATCCTTTCATATAGCGTACATTGAAATAGCCACCTGGCTTTGAACTCATGATCGTTGCACTGAAAGATCACCTCGGTTTAAACGTAGCTGTCCTATATTTTCTATAATGTTAGACTGATTTGGGTTAAATTTTACGTACAGACAATTTTAGTTTCTTTGGTTGCTTATTATTTCGGAAAAATGTGCAAGACGTTTTAATTCAAGGTATCTTTTACGAAGGTAACTAGGTCATGTCATGTTTATGAGAATTCATCAACATCTTCAATAACAGGGCTTGGCTTGACTTTTCTGATCTGTAGTTAGACTTACATTAGCCCATTGTACGTCATATACATAATTATGTATACAGTATATATTATATTTAGAGGGTGAAAAGTAATTAAACCGATAAACTCCGAGAATCGTCTATTTGAGGTTCTGGCTGATATGTACATCAATTATCAGGCAGTACATCTCATTTGACGATATGTGTCAGATGAAGAACAATTGTTTTTATGCATCTGAAGTCTGACTAGTGTAATATGTAGCTAGTCGGCTAAGTGTGCAATGGAGGGGGAAAGGAACTGGCCATCCTACCCATTATCCCCTGGCCTAGTTGCCTTATAAGTGGTGCCTTCTTGGTATCACTTGTGAGGTTCAGACCTGTCTTCGGACACTTGACTAAACAACAACAAACTCCGGGTGGTTGTATGGGACACCAAAACGAACAGTTTTCTCTAATGTCATATTGTACTAGGAGGCACTATTTCGCGAGGACATCAGATCCTAATGTAACACAAACCACTGCCATATATTTCAGTCTCTTATAAAACTTTTACACACCAAAATCACAGCAAAAGATGGTCAAAAGTACCTTCATTGACCTGTAGACAAAGGTTACATCGGCGGGACATGGATTGTCTAGCGCGATAAAAGACGTCAGGATTATCGTTTATTTTCCCTGCTGCAGCAAATATCCGGGCCACCAGATCATTTCTGATGAGATAAGAATTGGTCTCAAGTGATTTGCTTCAAAATCGTTCAAACTAACAAGAAGTGATTGTTGTTGCTTCAGTTTCTGGATGTGAGCTGCAATCTGTGAAAATAAATATATCGATATCATCGACATTTCAATGTTGTACACAGATGAGACAAGAGTAGAGGAAATATAACGAAGAACTGAGAAATGAAGATCCTTGAACGTTTATTGGAAAACCTTTTTTGGGTTTATTAAGAAAGGATACAGCAGAATTTTTTAAATACATACACGTGATCGAGATTTCTTTGCCATATAGACGTTGCTTCTGGAGAGATCATGTTGAATGAATACTGGCTATGGTTTCAATAAAGGAATAAACTTTAAGATAGAGAACAGCAAGGGAGACCCATTATCAAGCAGTATGATAGCTACATATCTTCCTCAGAATCACTGAGGAGAAAGAACAAATCAATGAGTAAAACAACCCGTACAAGGAAGAAGAATAAGAAAATCTCAGTAGCTAAAGGACACTTTATTTAAAAGAAAACAATTTTTATAGTCCGATATTTCCACATGTCTAATCCTAATGTACTCACAAGAATGTTATTGCTATTGATTCAGAGATTAGCGACTACAAACTCGTTCGGAGTCAACATATTTTCAAGATTTATACATGACCTATATTAGGCCTACTTAACGAGATATCTCTTCACAGAGATGTAAAACAGAGAGTTCTGTTCTGTAGATTTGTGTCAGTGTCTCAGATTTTCGACGCAAGAAAAAATCAATTCTTCAAAGAGTGAGCTCCAGGAACAAATACTAGCAACTTCTATTCAATGCATTCTACTTCTCGGGCATCTATGTTCCCGGTCCTATTGGCACTGCAGCGGTAATTGTTGTCCGAAGCAGGATAATATAATGTGAAAATAACAGGTATGACGGACCTATTACGGCCTATACCTTGATTCTGACTAAAGTAATGTGTCCAGATCGATTCTGATAATTACACTTGACAGAAATCTTACCGACACACTTAGAACAAAACGATGACAAGAAACTGCTACAACGGACAAATTGAGATTAGAAAACAGTAAGGAAAGAAATAAATGAAACAAGTAGGTTATTAACATAATAGATACAAGGACAAGTATTGGATCTTTTGCTAAGATCAACAGTGTGCTACTTAAAATTAAAATTTCAACATATTGTCCTTTCCGATCTATTCGGTAAATGTTTACCTTGTTCTTGTCCATTTTCTATAAGTTTATTTTTATTTTAGTAGGTTATTTTACGACGCTCTATCAACATCTTAGGTTATGTAGCGTCTGAATGAGGTGAAGATGATAATTCCAGTGAAATGAGTCCGGGGTCCAGCACCGATAGTTACCCAGCATTTCCCAAAGGGAAAACTCCGGGAAAAGCCTCAACCAAGTAAAATTGCCCCGACCGGGAATCGAACCCGGGCCACCTGGTTTCGCGGCCAGACGCGCTAACCGTTACCCGACAGGTGTGGACTTTTCTATACGTTCAATATTGATTTACTTCTTATGCAGAGTGTATCAAACATATGGGAAAGCTCTAGGGAATTGTTAGACGACCTGAAAACAAGCAAAAAATTTCATGTAAACATATGTTCAATTTCGCTTATTTTTTTTAGTTACAGTCATTGTTTGTGATGTAAATAAACATCTGTGATGATAAAGTTTAATTTACAAGTTACAATAATTTTTCCTTATACAGAAACTTCTAACTTGTACAGAAAGTGCTAAAAATGGCCACCATGAGCTTTAATACATGCTTCTGTGCGCCGCATCATCGACTGCCTTACTCTCTCCCATTACAAATATTTTCACGTTATGAATAGGCCTGGAATGCAAAATGGTCTTTAAATTATCCCGTAAATAGAAATTCAATGGACTGAGATCGGAAGAACGAGAAGGCCAGGATGTCAGTCCCTTACGACCCATCCTTTTATTAGGGACTGTAACTAAAAACAATAACTGTAACTAAAAAAAAACTAAGGGAAATACAGTATACTGTATGTTTATATGAACTTTCTTGCTTGTTTTTAGGTCCTCTATCGACTTCCCAGACCTTTCTCACATGGTTTGATACACCTTGTATATTGGTAGAAAGTTTAACGTTAGTTACAATCAAAATATGTTTTTCTATGCACTTCTATATTGTTCGTATTCTTCTTTCCGCAATCTTCGGTAAAAAGTTAATTATTTGCTCTCAATTCTGAAACACAATATTTTAATTCTTGTACAATTTCCAGAACCACAAACGTCATTGCCATTACCTCATAAAGTGCGAAAAATGGTCCAAATTTTTCCCTTTCTCTTTACCGACATTTAAATTTTACGTTATATCTGCCAAACAATTTTTTTCAGATATAATTTTCTTCTTCTTTCATTGCACAGGTTTTATTTAACTTTAGTTTTCAATATGTCCCATTTTCGTATTATTTCACTATGTTTATGGTACATAGGTGAAGAACTTTTTAGTGATTTAAGGAAATGCATTTCGGTCTTAGTGGCAGGGTTTGATATAACACGTATTTTTATTTTTTATTACAGGGCCTATAGTAACTATTTTTCATCAACAATAATATATTATATTTAAAATTAGAGATAATATCGGAGTCGGCATTCCTTAAAAACTTCATATTGTACAAAATATAAATACTCTAAAATTCATGGAATAATACATGTAACATTTTGTAAAATTAACGCTGAAAAATATCGTACTGTAATATAACAGGAAATGTTACTTTTTATGGAGAGATTTATCTACAAAATTGCTGTCGTACTTCATTTCATATCGCATTAAATTTTATGTAGATTGACATAAAAACATAATTAAGTTGAGAGCACCAACTGGCACATATCATTTTAAAATATTGCTTGTAAAATTTTTAAGGTTGACCTAATATTTTGTATAACTTATTATAGCATAATCCACCTAACATTTTACAACGTTACCTTCAATATACAATAATAAAGTAGTTCGTTATTTCTTTAAAATGTGTTAAGGAATTTTCAGCGAAAATTACCTGTAATATAAGTATTTGGAAAAATTGTCTTATTAGTTGCTTAAATTATATATTTCAGACACTTTTTCTTTATTTGTAGCCAAACATTTGTCTATGAATACGAGTATAATCTGTGATGATACAACAAAATTGATATAAATTATTGTTCAGTCTTTCCTATTTTATAAAGTAATACATCGACTTCATCACGGCATAAGCCTTCTGGCTCGTTCCGTCTTCAAGAAAACTGAACAGGCCATCTCATCCGTGGCCTGCCGACATTTCTTCTACCTACAGGTTTATACTTATATATTATTTGTGGTATACGGTCTTGATCCATTCTTTGTATATGATCTTGCCTTCTTTGCCTGTATTCAATGATTGTTTCATTTAGACTCTGAATTTCCAATTCTTTTCTAATATCTTCATTCCTCTTTTTATCTATGAGTCTATAACCTGCCACCTGTCTCAAACATTTCATCTCAGCAACCTCTATTTTCTTCTGTTGTGAGATAGTGAAGACCCAACTTTCACACCCATAAAGCAAGGTTGGGATCGCCATTACTTCGTAAAGTTTTAACAGTGTTGCTATATTACAAATTTTAAAAGTTGTCTTTATTGTACCACATAGTGTTTGGAATTTGTTTAATTTATTTTGCACATATCTATTGCCGGTATATCACACAATATAACCAAGATATTTAAAATCACTTTGTTGTTGGATAAGCTTATTATTTATGCAAATTTTTGCTCTTAACAGATCTGTTTCTCTAAGAGGCCATTATTTTCGTTTTTTCATATGAGATTTGAAGATTATATTCACTTGTAATATTATTTAATTCATGTATGGCTCTTTGTAAATTATCTTCCGAATCTGAAATTAAGATCTGGTCATCAGCAAACAACAGTATATCAATATTTCTCCTTTTATTTTAAAATGCGTTTTAAGCATAGTTTTCCATTGTACAACTACGCCATTAATACATATATTAAATAGGGTAGGCGATAATGGAGACCCCTGTCGTACTCCTAAATATATTAAATACCGTAATATATTAATAGCATATTACAACAGTCCCGTACATTATAACTTTACACTGCATTATACTGCACAATTTTCTTAGCGATTCTAGTTCCATTAGTACAGCTAAGTTATACGTATCACTATTGATAGATTTTTTATACAGGGTGTTACCGAAGTGGTGTTACAAACTTTCAAGGATGATGGCGAAGGGCACATATGTCAATTTGAGTTCAGGAACCCTCGTCCGGAAATGACTGAGTCGAAAGTTACAAGCAAAAATAGTTCTGTGGAAATGAAATATTTTTATTCCTCTGTACATCTTATTTATGTGTATTTATTTGTACATCTTACACATACTGTATTCATCTGACGTTGTTTACGTTGTCTACTTACAGTATTCTATTCAGTGCGCTGTCTGAGGGATGGGGACAGGAAACTACACTAAAGTAATGCATATAGAGTAATGTGTAACGGACATGGTCGGTCCTGATATGCACGTCTATAGACAGCAGTGTATGTGCACAAGTTGCAGTGTCCAGTCGATCAGTCCTAGTGAAATGGAGGAGTACACGAGAGCGGAATAAGCAGACCAGATTTTCGAATAACGATGAGCCAATGGGAACAGTAGACAAGCTCAAAGATTGTATCGGGCTAAGTACCCACGTAGGAGACATCCGGCCCATACCATCTTTCCACGACTGTTCCAAAGGTTAAGGGAAGGAGGCCACGTGTTGCCAAATGACAATTCCATTTCCACACAACTATTTTTGCTTATAACTTTCGACTCACTCATTTCCGGACCATGGTTCCTTACCTCAAATCGATACATGTGCCCTTCGCCATCATCCCTGAAAGTTTGTAACACCACCTCGGAAACACCGTGTATTATTGTTGAGAAGTGTCAAGCGATCGCTATTCATTCGATCTTCAAATTTATTAGAATATTGTTGTAGCCTCTTTTTATACTTATGTATTATTTGATTTAATATCTATTGTTATATATTCTGTATTTTGTATTTATGTGTATTTTTTGTATGCATTCTCAGTATGAAATTTTAGATTTACAATATATGAATTAGCAATGGAAACAGTTTAAAGTTTCATTAAATTAAATTAATAATCTCACCGCGAATCATCAGCCCCACCTCGCCAAATACCACTTCGACATCACCAATCTCATCGACGATAGATACCTCGGATAGAGAGTAGTTAAATAACCGATTCAAACAATATTACTAACACTAATGCTACACTACGAGTCTGTTATAAGCTTAGGTATACATTATACGTTACAGTTTATAGTAATGTAGCCCACTTGTACAGTGTTGCATTAACACTGTCTCTTCTCATATAATATATTTTTTTTTGTTCGGTTCCTTTTTAATTTGTTTTCAGTTGACATGAGTGTCCTTTGAGACTCCTATGTACTGGATGATATGCTACAGTGCTTATTTCGAAAATTATACATTTCTAAATGGCGTATTGATAGGGTGATCAGATTCACATTGATTAAAAAAAGGACAGAAAGCTTCAAAAAGGAGGACATTGTTCGAAAAAAGAGGACAAAAAATTAGTACTTAGATTTAGGCTTAGGCCTATATTGTACTTTAAATTACCGGTATGTCAATATATATTTTATTACAAAATATTTACAGTACATATTTAGGCTTGAATCATACTTTAAAGTAAGCTAATATGTATTTTATTACAATATAATAAAGAAAAACTTAATAATAATAATAATAATAATCATAATAATAATAATAATAATAATATTACAGTTAGCTACATATGAGACTCAAGGGATCTACAATTATTAAAAAGGACAGAAAATATATATTTATATTTACATTCGCACCCCTATATCTCGGTTTACTAGCTACTTCTGAGCAACTACTATAATAAGGAGGAGAAAAGAGAGTTATGATCTTTGGTAAAGAGTGTATTCCGTCGATGCTGCTGCCACCGACAGAAAAATTACTTGAAAAAGACTTCAAATCATATAATTTTAAAATATCAGGCAATTAGTAATACATAATATTTCATGTGATGAATTAACAAATAATTATAGTAATTGCCCACATCTAACACCTTCCACACAAGTTAAATATTTAGGACTTATTACAGATCAGCACTTACGTTGAGATTTATTGATTTCATGTGTACAAGTATAAGAAAGACAATTTATAAATTTATCACTAAGGAGGCATTGAGAATAATATTTTTAGCTTTAGTATAATCATTAATAAAATATGATATAAATTGGGGTGGAGTAGCATCGTCTGTACTTAATCCACTAATTTTATTACACAGAAGGTTAATAAAAATTTGTCTGACTAAAAATATGGATTACCCAACAAATTTAATGTATACAGATTTTAATGTATTGACTATTGAAGAAATTTATAAATATAGTTTACTAACTTACTACTACAGAAATCAAATAAAACATAAATCTAATCGACATGAATATCGTACTCGAAGACAAAAGTCTACTTTCCCATTAATTGATCCTAAATGTCATACAAGTGCAGCTCTTAAACATGGTGCTAGTTTCGACCCAAGACTTTACAATAAAATTACAAACCATTTTCCAAATTTGAAATATTGTAAAATTGATGCTTTTAAAAACGAATTTATAAAATTATTCATGATATATAATATTAACAAATGTATTTTTTATCTTTTATTTCTGTGGAATATATTCATGTTTTTATTCAATATCACTGGCTACTGTCTGATTGTAAATTTATATTAAATGTGTTTTTTTCTTTCTTTTTATCTTTTTTCTTTATTCTTGCTCTTGTGTTGTATTTATTGGTTTTAATTAAGTTACTTACTGTATGTAGTAAACTGTTCTTGCAAATTTTATGTTATATTATTGGCTAGGACCACACCGTACACGAGCCTGGCTCTTACGGTAGTGGCTAGAAATATTTTTGTTTTATAAATTTAATTTCTACTCGCTAGCTAGCTAGCTAGCTAGTTAAATAAATAAATAGTAAATAAATAAGTTTAGAAAAGGAGGAAATTTCTTGATTTTTTTTTAAATCCGCCCGAACCCCGGACAAAGACCTAAAAAGGAGGGCATGTCCGGACAAAAGAGGACGTCTGGTCACCCTACGTAATGAAAATGGGGACCTAGTGTTGATGCAGAAGTGGTGAAATGATTTCAACAGAGGTAACGGAAATACGCGTTGAGAAACTAGAGAACCTATTAATTCTTTGTCCACTGCAAACAGTGCTTGGATTCTCAGAGATTTGAAACCGTGTGCGGGCGGAAAGGCACAGAAATATCTGTGAAGAATGAAGTTTTAGACAACCGTTCCGAAATAGTAATGTATGTAACTAGTGTATAATCTTCGTAATTATGGCACGAGTGAATAAGCGAGCGCGCTGATTTTCACGAGTGTTTGTAATGAAGAATATACCCGTGTTACATACAACGTTTTATGCTATTCTAGTTTCAAAATATGTAAAAAAATATCGTAAATTCACAAAATATAATCTTATGACGTAATAGAGACATAAATACTGAATATGATGTAATATATTGCATGGTTACTAGTAATCGTTTCTAAGACAACGTTATTTTATTGTTATTTTAAAGCTTTTTCTTACAGGGACGTTGTATAAAATTATGTTGTGAAGGCGGTGATGACGTCATGGAATACTAGTTGCTAGATAACCTTTCCTGGCACCAGTGCAAGAATTAGGCCAATTGTGCTCTATTTATAGCGTCATAACAAGCGTGTTTTATTGCTAGGGATTGCATAAAATAGATTTTTTAACGCTAGACAAGCGTGATACGGTAGCGTGTGAAAAGGATTTTAACACCGGCTTTCAACTGTTTGCGACGGTTGTTATTTTGTTTCCAACCAGCTGAAGCAATCACAATATTTTTAAGTACCGGCGTGTCTCTTAAAATGCCTATTATTGGACCTAATATGAAGAGAATAAGATGGGAAATAAAAAAGAAAAGAAAGTTAAAATAAATACCTTAATAAAATTATAAGTTAATTATACAGTTGGAAATGTAGCCTAGTAATACACTGAGAAGATACATCTCGAACATTTATGGAGCGTTCATAAAAACATACAACTATTTAAAGAAGCTTCCTTTCTTATGCTGAATAACCTCCCCTTTTTGTCTCACTTACACATAACTACGGGTAGAGGAGGAAGATTCATTTGACCTAACGCTAGACGTCTCACAAATACATGGACGAACACCCCGTCCCCTGAACGGAAGTTAAATTTCTGCCATTGCCTACACCGGGTACCGAACCTCGGACCGCATGGGCTGGAAGCACACGCGCTATACGCACATCTACAGATTTAAATAAACTTTGAAAAGAAAACTGCTTAAGAACTCTCTTTATTGTGTCTTAACTCCGTGACAATGTTACATACAAAGTTACAGTAGCTATATCGCAGACAAAAAACAGAAGAAATACGATTCTGCTTGGTAGAGATTAAGATCAGTAAATATGATGGAGAGAGTATACTTACCTGCATTGCATAATACGGTGCTCCAATTTTATGACGTCTTAAACAATGCTTAAATATACTAATTCGCCCAAAATACTGCAGGAAATAAATTACGTACAAACTTTGCTTAATTCATAAGCTAAGGAACTACGTTTAATGCTTTCCGTATGATGTAAATCCCCAGCAGGTTTCCTTTCTTCCTGAATTCTCCCAAGAAACAACTCTAATATCTGATAGCAAGCGACAGATTAACGATTATAAGATGAAGAAAACTCCTCAGAAATATCTTAGCTATTCTGAAAACTCTAGTTCTCCAGTTATTCTTCTGGCATAAATGTTAATTTTGGATTTCAGTTTTCAATACCGAAAGCTTCATCAACTTAATAGCAATACTTTAGGAGAAATTATCATAGAGAATAGCTATGTCCGTTTTCTTCCGTCCTTTAACACGTATCTAAAACTTGTTTCGATGTTATTTGTTATACAGGGTGATTCAAGAGGATTTACCGTCACTTACGGAGCTTATTTCCGAAGACATTCGGAGCAAAAAAATTCATATAAACATTTGTCCTAATCTCAATACTTTCAAAGTTACATTAATTTGAAGTTGTTTGTAAAATACATTTTTTCTTTAGTTTTAAGGGTATAAAATATTACCAATAGAGAATGAACTATTCAGAAGTGTTATTTCTTCAACTGGCTAGTGTTCTGAAGCTAAATATATGTTGTTAATTGCTAGGTACAGATTTTGTTTTTCAATTTTTAACTAAAATAACATCATTCTTATGCAATTGTGACAAAAATTGTTACAAATCATACGACTCTAGGAACTTGATTCTTTACAGCTTAATTATGCATCCTAATGTACAGTGTTAAAGAATTTACGAGAGTGGCGTGATTTGTAACAATTGCTGTGATAAATGCGTAAGAAAATCCAATTTTGTAGTTAAAAATCGAAAAAAAAAAAACTCTACGAAGTAATTATGGAATTCACAACACAGTTTTAGCTTCAGAATACTAGCTAATTAAAGAAAGGATGCTTCTTTATCTGTAATATTATTTTACCCTTAAAACTCAAGAATAAAGGTATTTTACAAACAACTTCAAATCAGTATAATTCTGAAAATATTGTGATTAGGACAAATGTTTATATGACATTTTTTGCTCGGAATGTCTTTGGAAATAAACTCCGTAAGGAACGGTAAATCCTCGTTAATCACCCTGCATATTAGAATACAGTGTCATGCCTGAAAACGTAAGAGCCAATCTCTGTAAAATTCGGAGTCTTTAACCTGATTGTCAGTAGAGATGGACGATTGTTCATTGCCTATCCTGATGAACAAATTTACGCGGTAAATATGTTTCTTCGAATTACAATGTTGATTCAAGTACTTACTTTTACTTCCCCTTATTTACGTCTTACACAGAACACATATTGTAGAGTCGGCATGTGACTTTATATGTTCATTTCCAAAGTCCTCCACAACCTTATTCAAACGATCCTGTAAAGAACGTTTTGCTTTCGGTATTGTAAATGCACTGATCTTGTACAACTAAAGATAATTGACACGGTACGTTCGCTGTGTGCTCTACGTGGACGGTCTGTCTTACAACTCCGCAACTATTTTCTATGTGATCCGTACGTACGCAAGGTCAAGTGACGTCATCCATACTCCGTACAGCTAACTTAACATTCGCTGTCTGTCGTGTTATGGGGCTAAAAATGAATGCTCTAGTTATAAGTAAGTTGTAACAAACATACAGTATATACAAGGGGTTAATTAAGTGCAACATAGAAATAACCTAACTTAATGGTTTTAAATACGACAAATTTTTCCTCGTGTGAATCAAGCGCTGTCTGAAGCTGGAAGTCAGGCCGACAAATTCACGCTACAGTGTATTGATCATGTTTGTGTCTAAGACACAAGTTCAGAGTTTTCACCATATGATTCGGTTCGAAACTTGTCTCACTATATATTTTAAAGTGCATTTACATCAGCGTAAAATTGTTGGCACCATAAGTTGACGACATATCATTATGAATGTTGACAAGAAATGCTGACACAATCTTTTTGCAACAAGATGTTTCATACCAAATCCACAATGTTGTCAGAATTTAATCGCGTTCAGAATGCTGAAAGAGAAATATTTGATACCTTTTTAAACCATTTTGAAAAATACCCTTCATTGTTTTTCTATCTAAAATCTTTTCATATTTAATATTTCTGTAATTCGTTATGTATTATACTTCTTAATTCTATTTTCATAGTTGAACACTTAAGAATCCAAAAGAAAAAAAATCGCCGATCTCTGTACATTTATATTAAAGTGCGTAAATTTCTCGAGTTCATTCATATTGGAATATAAAGGAGCAGTAATCAATAAATGGAATACAAAAGGCTAAAGGCAGACAACCTGCACCAACAAGTAAGATTAAATGCTCAGAACTAGGCCGACAACAATGTTCTGCCGGTGTAAATGGTCCTTTACAATGTTGCCAGTTTATTTATAATTAGACAGCGGAAAAAAGTCAAATAAAAGTCACTTTTACGGTTTACAGGTACCGTACGCATAGACTATGGCAGGAGGTGTGCACGCTTCCCAAGTAGGTAGCTACAACACGGTACCGTCCACAGAGAGCACCACGCGAACACCGAAACAACCGCCACTCTGCGTTCTCAGTCAGTCCTCGTCCATACGTGAACAGAGAACATTGAGATACGTAAACATATTATTCGTGTTCGGTGAAGTGATCATAATGCCGAAGACAGATGTTAAAAGACATAGGGTGTATTTTTTAATATAAGAATATGGCGTCGATGTTTTTAGTAAAGATACTGGCGAAACAATTAAATGTGGGTTATGTATGTGTGCATTAAAAAACATAAAACAGTCGATAGAACATCAAAGTAATACTTAGAAACACATGAAAAATGTTTCTCAATGTTAGAAGAAAATAAGGGTTCAAGTTCAAATTCCGCCTCAAATATGAAATATGACTTTTGCCAGGATATGTGTTGAATGATGATAAGTTGCAATATTCCATTCAAAACGTTGGACAATCCTCACTTTAAAGCAGTGGCGTATACTGGTTAAAGGGTTTGGGCTACCGCTGACCCTATTATTACACAAAACATATCTAACAATTACTTTAATTTTAATTACTATGGTAAAACTAATAATACAAAATTATTACATTATGTTATATTATAAACTTTTTCTTTTGTAATTTCCTTGGGCTACCGCCGGTAGCCCCGGTAGCCCGCAAAATACGCCCCTGCTTTAAAGGGTTTATAGAAAAGTACACAAAATATCAGGCACCTTCTGAATCACCGATTCGAAAACAATTCTTACCTGCAAGCGCCTCTAGTATGCCTACTGTGCTTACGTAAACAACAACCCTTTGACGAAACAAACTACTCGCGTTGTAGTTACCTTCACATCCGAATGACTTTTTTTTCCGCTGTCTATTTATATTTCTTTGATGGCGGAAAACTATTGATGTTGTCAACATGTTGTCAAAATGAATATTGCGAATACATATAACTAACTACTTTTTTCACGTTTTGCCAACAAAGTTAAACCTGTGTACATGCGCAGCTATGCCTTCCGGTACTTACTGTGTTATACTTATAATAAGGCTTAGTATGCTTTCCAGTCAAATTTACCTTAGTGAGTAATAAACACGTGCTTGTTATGAAGTAAAAGTGAATGGGAATTTCGTAGTACTGCTTTTCAAGTAACAGTTAATGCATTTTCCGTGAGTGTACTGGATCTAAACCTCCAACAGAGTTTTTCACTTGTTAAAAATTTAATTACGTTTAACATCCACCATTTCAATGTTCGTTTGTTTTCTGTTGTTGACAGAAAAGTTTTTGTTACCGCTTTCCTCTAATACAAAGAAATTCAACATAAAGACCTCTGACATTTTATGTCAGAAACTGAGAGAAGACTAAGTAATACTAATCCGTTTCAAAAGAGGCAATTAGAGGCGTAGTGCAAAGTTCTCCGCACTCAATACAATAATGTATTAATAAATTCTGAAAAGGTGAAGAGATATACGACTCGAAAATATTTTTTTGATACTGTTTTATCTTGGGTTTACCGCTTTCATATTGTGTGAAAGCCACGGGCGTTTCTCCATTATCAGTTCTATATCGTGTGTTATATGGAAAGGCATTTTATATGATTGATATATTGCTTATGATTTCGCAGTATTTTTTATGTAAAGTCGATGAGTACAAAATATAGACGCGCAGTCAATTCAGATTATAATTACTTTCCTACAGATCACTGGTTAAGTGGGTGAGTAGTTGATTATGCTAGTTGGGAGACAGATAATGAAATGGTAATACATAAATGGATGGGTGAATACATAGATAGGCAGAGAGATAAATATACGAATGGACTGATAGACGAATGGATCTAAATGGCTGGATGAATATACAAGGTTGTTTCCGATCTCTGATAACGAATTTGAATGACGTAATGTGCGTCAGGAGTCACACGACTGTGGCGCGAGGTGACAGACCAGTACAGAGTGATTTCATAATCAGAGTGTACGGTGTATAACAGCAACAATGCCCAAGAAAATCGAGCCTTTTTGGGAGGGGTAGATAACAACTCTTTCCGATGCCAAGTACAGTTACGTGAAAATCATAGGAGTCTGCAAAAAAAGTGGTTTCGTTATTTCCAAGGCATCTTGTGTGTAATTAGAGTCGACGGCAATTCGGAAGGCGGTAGTCTGCTAGCGTTTGCGTCGAGAGAGACAGATAGAGAGAAGGCAGCGCACAACATTGCCACATCGTACTTCACGCGCACGTGCAATACAAATAGCCCAGGTAAGAATTTAAATTATTAAAAGATAATAATGTCCTTAGCCGTTGATTACTGTAAGCATGACACTAAACAAACTCTCTTTCCTTCACTAACACTATTCTTTGCATGGTTCTCAGTCCCACAACACATGCTTCTACAGTCGTTCCTTGCGCGTTGGCAACGTTGCAGCCAGCATCAAGATGGCCGGCAGTGTTCTGCTCGTCAACGTTTTTAAAATAATTGTACACCTTAAACACTTATTTTTCGCGCCTGCCTATGCAATACTTGACTTTTTACAGACTCTTCTTTCATTTATTTACCTTTCATACACACAGTAAATGTTAGTTTTACTTACTAATGTATTGAAACACTTACACGTAAACAAACGAACTCGGGAAGTATTTGTTATAGACTGATTCTCATTGGTTCTACTGTACAAGTTTTTAATGTCACATACCAGAAATGCTACGGCGCATATAGCAGCTGACCGCCTTCCGAATTGCCGTCTAGTCTAATAAGACTGGAAAAGCTCGGATGGAATTAATTCGAGTGGAAAAAGCAAGCAAATCCACCCCCCGTCACAAATCACCGCACCCCACGAGATGATACAAATTAATTCCATTCGGGCTTTACCAATCTTGTTAAGTACACAGAAGACGCCTTTCTTGGAAATAACGAAACCTCGTTTATTGCAGGCTTTTTTTATTTTCACTAACTTTACTTGGCATCGGAAAGGATTGTTGTGTACCCCTCCCAAAAAGACTGGATTTTCTTGAGAATTTCTGTTGTGAGTCGCCGTGCACTCTTGAGATCACTCACTACTAGTCTGTCACCTCGCGCCACAGTTCAGCTATCGTGTGACTCTGACGCACATGATGTCATTCAAATTCGTTATCAGAGATCGGAAACAACCCAGTATAGACAGGCAGAAAGATAAATAGGTTGAAGGATGGATAGTGGTTATGTGACTAGGGAGAGAGCACATGACCCATTGATATATGTAGTAAATGGATATCTAAGTAGATGGATGAATAGATAAACAGGCAGATAGGCATATATAAATAGGTGGATAGATGAAAGAGTGGAAATGTTGTTATGCGAGTAGGGAGATAATCCATGAATTGTTACTATATAAATGGATACCTAAGTGATTGGATGAATACAGATAAACAGGCAGATATATAAATAAATGAGTAAATAGATGGTTTTGCGAGTAGGGATACATTTTATGCATTGTTGATATATAAATTCAAATTCAAATTTATTCATAATTTGCATTTGAAATGGTACATTTGAATATATACCCGAAATGAGCATGTGCTCGTGCTCGGGTATAGTCCAGTAGTCTCTACATAAATTTTAGAGACATCAATAATAATGTTGATGATACAAATAATAGTAATAATAATAATAATAATAATAATAATAATAATAATAATAATAATAATAGAATAACAGTGACGGAGATAATACAAATATAGTAATAAAAATTAATTATTTACTTAATAATAATAATAATAATAATAATAATAATAATAAAATAACATAAGATTGATAAAATAAAATATAAAAACCACTTATATAAGCATATAATAACCAGAATAAAAATAACGAACTCGAAATCAACAAAATAGTTCGTTGTATCGCAGGCTACAGCAACCGCCGTATTGATATTGTGTTATGCATTATTGGTAGGAGGGGGAGCCTGTCTACATCCTGACGTTCTCTTCGAATCTTCATCATACAAGTTAATGTTAAAAAACAAAGTATCTACGACTCAAACTGTTCATTATTACCAGGATAAATACAATAATAAAACTGAAATATATTAATCAAATTTCAGTTATAGGTCTCCCCTTTGGTGCAAGAGGTATCATATCAAAATATTTTGTGAATGGCGGGGAAAATATAAATCTTAAGAACTCTCTAGTACAGAGATAGTGACGAGTACAATTTGTGGTGATGCTAAGAAATCATTTATGTGTAAACATACACTGCTATTAATTAAGATATGGTCTATTTTTATTACAATATTTTATCTTATAGGTTACAGGCATCAGATAAATACAATAAATATTAGTAACCTATATTGCTAGAAACATTTAAAATAATAATAAAATGAAACAAATATCATACAAACATTTTCACTTTATTTTTAAACTTAAGAATATGTAAATTTCTTAGATCTGGATTATTTTTCGATACTGAATTGTATAATCTTGTTCTATAATTTCTACTGTGTCTTAATCCAGCAGTAGTGTGGCATTTATGTTCTGCCAAAAGAGTTGGGACATTTCTTCTAGTGTTATGTATATGTTTGTCAGTTATAAAATGGATTCGTTTTTTGTGAAAATAAATTGATATCTAAGTGATTGGATGAATAGATATACAGGTAGATTTATAAATAGATGGAAGAATGGACAGGTTGTTCTTCGAGTAGGGAGACAATTCATGAATTGTTGATATACAGTAGAACCCCAATTATCCGACACCCTAATAACCGAGTGACGGATTATCGGACTATCTTTCTCTCGATCTTTTTTTTTTTTTTTTTTTTTTTTTTTTTTTTTTTTGCGACAGAAACATATGAAGTACTATTGTACGTTATATTAGTACGTATTTTTTCTAGAGTGTTATTACAAGCTTTAACACTTATCCAGTTTGGTCTACTGTTCCAGTTGCCGTACTAATACAACTTCTATATCAGATGTATTCCGTGAGTGTCAAAAGAAAACTTTTTGTGATAAGTACCGAAAAAAATGCATATAATTGAGTAATTTGGGGAAAGAGAAACTGTGACTCATCTCGCATCATAATACGAGACTGATGTTACAACTGTGCGCGATTTAATAAAAATCAATGATAAAGTGTACAGAATATGTAAATCTACAACATGAGACCTCTATCTTTCCGCTGACAGCCATTACAAGGAGTTTCCTTGCCTCTTAAAAGCACGTCGTTGACAACCGAACTTAAATAGCGAACTTCTGATCAACTACCTAGTGTGTTAAACATAAGACCACGGAGGAAATTACAAAACTTCAGCTCCTATGCACTTAATTTACGAAAATATTTTATGATACGGATTATCAGATTTTTTCGATTAACCGTCTAGTCCATCTCCTCCATTACCACGGATAATAGAGGTTCTACAGTATACTGTAAATGAATATCTAAGTGGATGGATAAATAGATTGAGAGGCAAATAGATAAACAGATGAATGAGTGGATGGATGGATGGTGTGGAAGGTATTGGCAGTTGAGATAGATTTTTCTGAGCTGTGATTAATTTCATGAAAACTGTGTATCAATTTCCAGTGTCATTGTATTAGTGCTAGTAGAAATAGTGGTGGTAATGATAGTGTTGTAATTGTAGTGGCATTTCTAGTATTAGTAGTTATCTTTATTGGTGGTAGTGGTAATATTAGTGATAGTGATTGTGGTAGTGATGGTAAAGAGGTAGTTGTAGTGGTAATTGCAGTAGCAATGTTAATAATAATGAAAATGAATTGCATACCATCATGCTGAAGTTCATCCTCTCTAACGTCAATTCTTGGCGGCAGTTGACTGCACAATACTTGACATTAAGGCACTTATGAATCTTTGAAATGTAAAATTAATTAAAGAAGCGTGTAGTAATTTTCTGTTATGTCCGTAGTTTCCTCTGAGAGGTCGTAGTAGTTGTTATGACTGCAATTTATCATGCCTCATACAGATTACCACTTAGCCCCGCTACAGGAAGCGTCACATAAAGGTCCCAAAGCTACTTAGACTTGCAATTACGTAGCTAACAAATGTTTAATGAAGTCTCTTACTATTGCGTATAACCCTCGATACCTCTGCCGCCTTATAACACATGCAAGATGACATACACCATGTACACTGAACATTTTTGTTAGGCTACATCGGGCGAAGATAATGAGAATATTGTCTTGAGGATATTCTCATTCCCATCTACCCCCTTTCTCCTACGTTTTACATTGGCAGATATTAATATTTAAGTGTATATGTACGTGAACGACAACAAATACTATCAGAAAATGCAGGATCTAAATTTCTAAAATTTTATAAGAAAATGAACTCACAATTAGACAGAATCTTTGCCTCACTTCACTTCTCTCCAAAACAGTGTAAGGTCGTGCAACGGTCGCCAAGCGCAGAGATTGGTCCCGATATCTATACCTTTCTCCCAGATTATTTCAATTTAAGCATATTTTATAGTGGAAAACTGATTTCCAAATCCTTGCTAGCAATCTTGATGTTACGAGTGTATTGGCATGTCTAAGATCCATTGGCCGACAGAGTTTTATACAGAAATTTGTGGCCTTGGTTGTAGTATTGGAGATGTTGGCGATAGTTCAGTTTGTCTTATTAATTTGACTTCCAATCAAAAAACTTGTATACAAGCAAGATAAAATTTGTAATAATTATTTTACCCTGATTATTATATATATATATATATATATATATATATATATTTATGATCGACCATGCCGAAATGTAGTAATTATACACCTGGTAGCAGTCCTTTAATGCATGTCATTAAAGTACACCTATTCATTAAAGTTCAGGTTTTCGATTATTCTCGGATATGCAATCGAAAGACAACTAGCAAAACGTCACGGAGGCTGGAAATCCAATACTGTCGCAGAAGGTTATGTTCTGTTACTATAATAATTAGCGTTAATTGTAAATAATATTCAAATAAATTCAATTTGTCATATCGTTTTTCGATTCTAAATCAATTTCTAGGTTATATCAAAATTAGTTCATGTTATTCTTTACATTACATCAAGGTCAGTGACATTATTGTTCCTCGGAAAAAATCAATACTTTCGCGTCTGCACACATCTCACAATATACGAGCTATGCACAAGGTCACTTTCGATCTTCAATTAGAAACAAATAAAATGAATACTTCTGAATAATTTCAAGTTAGAAATATGGTCGAGCATAAAAAGTCGTATGAAACTTGCCTATAATGGTAATTAAGACGCTCGTATGAAAATTATGAAACTCGCTTGCGCTCGTTTCATAAACAAACATACTCGCGTCTTAATTACTATCATTATAGGCTCGTTGCATAATGTACTATTTTCGCAGTAAAATTTTTTCATTAGTTAATGGAAATTTTATTATGTAATTTTTAATTACAAGGTACCACAACAATACTTATTAGAACTTAAATATCTGATAAAAGTATAAAAAATTACTAATAATATTTTTAATAAATTCACTTTTCACTTTAAATTAAATTTTTAAAAAAGTTGAAAATCTTCACACACATTATTTCGTAATTCCACAACCATTAGAGATATAATTCTGAAATGCTGTACACTGATTTAACATCCTCTTTATGAAAAACGTAGACTACAATAATAACACATTTCTTTCAAAATAGAAAAATTAGGTCACAAAATATTATGTAAATTTTAATATATTTTATATATAGGACAAAAAAAATTAATTGTATTAAAAGTAACAACTCTACATGTCTGAGAGTAGTCTACTTTTCAGAAATAAGTGTTTATTACATGCAGGAAGGAAAAATATTAAAGATGTCAGAGTGACTACAACAATGATATGGTTACCAAATGATGTAACTGCAGAATTTTTTCATGCTCTGATGAAAGTGGTGTGAAAATATATTATTAGTAATCTTTTTTATACTTTTATCAGCTATTTAAGTTCTAACAAGTCTTGTTGTGGTACCTTATAATTTTTGTCCAATTGTGGGTTCATTTCCTTATAAAATTTTAGAAATTTAGAGCCTGCATTTTCTCATAATATGTGTGGTCGTTCACGTACATATACCCTTAAACTCTCCACTGTGCCTCCAGTTGTAGTGTTCCCAAATATCTATAAATACAGGGAACTGCCTTCGAAGTGGAGAATTTTAAATTTAACGTTGTGCGAACATCGTAAATGTAGTTGAACTAGTTGAACTTCCTTAGAGGGCATAACAATTTTGTCATTGTAAAATTGAATTGGTGAGTGGAAAAATGGGGTAACATTAAAAAATCATGCTTTCGAGATAATAAAAAAAACTGTTTTGTGACTTTATTTTTAATTTAATAAAAAACTTATAATTGGTCACATTTACTACTAGTTACAAGTATTTCGGCCTTTATATTTCTTTGTTAATATATAATTTTTTTTTTTTTTTTTTTTTTTTTTTTTTTTTTTTTTTTTTTTTTTTTTTTTTTTAGATTTGATTGTTTAAAGTTTGGGAATGTTACTCTTTTTCCAGTCAAATGGAATACTGGTTAAAATGAACATAAATATTTTGAACAATTGGTAAGTTTTCTTTATAGCGTAACTGTTGAATAAAGTATATAAATACTTTTCTTCAAATTGGAAAAAGAAACAATAATAAAAATGGTTTTACAATGTTCCTCCTTTGTAGGTTACAAACTCTTCTCCCCTACTCCTAGATATTTTCTCCATTTCTTTTGTATGTGTATTCTTGTTCAACTTTCTTTTCTTTCTTCTTGGCTCATTATGTTCCTCTTCTAACATTGTTGTTTTTTACTCAAAGACACTAACTTCAAAAACTATTTTCCAAATCTTGCAGACAGAATACCGATGATCAAACAGTCCACACCTGTGGAGTAACGGCTAGCGCGTCTGGCCGGAAAACCAAGTGGCCCGGGTTCGATTCCCGGTTGGGACGAGTTACCTGGTTGAGGTTTTTTCCGGAGTTTTCCCTCAGCCCAATATGAGAAAATTCTAGATAACTTTCGGTGTTGGATGCCGGACTCATTTCACCGCCATTATGACCTTCATCTCATTCAGACGCTAGATAACCTAGATGTTGATAAATCGTCCTAAAATAACCTACTAAAATGATCAAACATAATCTGCAACACCTGTAATAACAAAGCACTAAAACAGTTAAGAAACTAAACGATTATTACAGTGCTTGTCAGCGCTCTAAGCACACCGTATGAAAGCTAACACAATAATGCTCCACTACTGAGTGGAATAAAACTAACATTTCTGGAATGTTACCGTTCTTCAACTTAACTGCAAAACATGGGTCATGCCATTGGCATTAGGATGATAGGAATATTACTCTTTTTCTGCTCAATAGTTGACTATGATATATGAACAAATTTTCTATCTCAGTTTATTTTCGCAATTTTTGGAATGTTACTCCTTTTCCACTCACCGATTCAATTATGTCCTGTGTTGCATAATGCGGAGATCTTTTTACAAGAGTCTGCCGACATATACGCTGAAGTGTATAAAAAGTCTCAATATCGAATTAGATAACACTGTACAAATTATGTAAGAGATACGAAATAATGAAGAAAATATCTAAACAAGTCTGGGAACAAACGACGAAATAAAGGAAAAGACAGAAATGAAAAGAAATATATAGATATTAGAGAAAGAAAATTTTTAATAGTAGCATTACATAATTTAATAAGTAAATAAATAAAGCCGTAGCTCTATATCAGCGGTCCTCAGCGCAGAGCACCCTGGGGCTAGCGTCTCTTACCCGCGGAAAACGCAGTGCACCATGGTGCACTCGTAGCTGCTAGCAGGTATGCTCTCTATCTCTTCCTGCTTCACGACGGTGCACACGGGACGGCACCGCTTACTCTTTGCACATTTCAGCGAGTGCTGACGACGACTGCTCTATATAAAGGCGACGAAAAATTACTTATTACACGTTTCATTTATTTCACAAAATAAATTCAGTTCTTTATTATATTTCGTATGGTACAGTATTTCCGTATATAGAGTTACTGCGCTTTCTTGAGTTACAGGTATGAACAAAGACATATATAAGTCATTTACTGTACATATACACTGTACAAAAACTGCTTTTGTGATTAAAAAAACCATGGCTGGACTCTTTCATACATTTGCAGTTTAATTAGACGTAGACCTAAATAATTAATGTTGTATGAAATCTATTCAAATGGCTGTTCCTATTTTCTAGCCGCTTTTGATGACTTTTTTTCACCCTTCCGAATATTAAACCATAAAACCAATAGAAATGTAATATTTTATTTGTGGTTTATAATGTGATTTTAAGTTTATTATTTACTCGACATTTAATATATACCATTTTGAAAGCAAATTAATTTATAGAAATATAATGTCATTAAATATTTTTCTAAACATTTTTGTAATTATATATATATATATATAACTATGAAAATAATAAAAGTTTTAATATGTTTGGTAAAAATGTGTTTGAAACGTTTGTTACAGGTAAGAAAAAACGAAAGAGTTTGAGATAATCTTAAGTAGGTTCGTGGCAGTTTTATTTATAAGACTCATTCATTATGATTTTAGACATGCACGGCTTTTATAATAGTTGGAGAGTTTTAAAAATTTGCACCGCGTCACAGATGCATAATCATACAACGTTTGGTAGATAGGTATCGGCTCCGTTCTTAGAGTAAGGAAGCGAAGTTTAAATATATTAGGTAAGGTGCCATGTTTAAGTAGATAGGTAAACGAGTAGAGGGATGACTGGATGGTTTTGAGATAGATTAGAGTAAATATATTAGGCTAAATAAGGTAAAGTAGACAGAGTAGAGTAGAGTAGAGTAGAGTGGATGGAAATAATACAATAGGGGGATCGGTTAGGATTGTCAGATAAGATAAAATAGTTGAAATTTGATTAGGCCTACATTATAATATAGTACGTGTATTATGTTATATTGCATTGCTTTATTATCTAATATTATATTATATTATATTATATTATATTATATTATATTATATTATATTATATTATATTATATTATATTATATTATATTATATTACACTTTATTATTTTACATTAGATTATATAGTATTATACTGTAGTAGTAGGAAAGGACACTCGGGAAGAAATTAAACGCAGAATAAGTATGGGAAATGTCTGTTATTATTCGGTTGAGAAGCTTTTGTCATCTAGTCTGCTGTCAAAAAATCTTAAAGTTAGAATTTATGAAACAGTTATATTACCGGTTGTTCTGTATGGCTGTGAAACGTGGACTCTCACTTTGAGGGAGGAACATAGATTAAGGATGTTTGAGAATAAGGTGCTTAGGAAAATATTTGGGGCTAAGAGGGATGAAGTTACAGGAGAATGGAGAAAGTTACACAACGCAGAGCTGCACGCATTGTACTCTTCACCTGACATAATTAGGAACATTAAATCTAGACGTTTGAGATGGGCAGGGCATGTAGCACGTATGGGCGAATCCAGAAATGCATATAGAGTGTTAGTTGGGAGGCCGGAGGGAAAAGACCTTTAGGGAGGCCGAGACGTAGATGGGAGAATAATATTAAAATGGATTTGAAGGAAGTGGGATATGATGATAGAGACTTGATTAGTCTTGCTCATGATAGGGACCAATGGCGGGCTTATGTGAGGGCGGCATTGAACCTCCGGTTTCCTTAAAAGTCAATAAGTAAGTAAGTAAGTAAGAAGTAATAGTACATTTGTTTTCTCGAAATTTAAGGCTGCCTCTTGACAAAGCTTAATAATCAATTTTGTTCACAAAATTATTAACAAATGAATTTATATCATTATCATTCACGGCTCTACAGCCCAAAGTGGGCCTTCCCTCCTGCAATGTCCTCTTCCATTCTGCTCTATCCTTCACCAACTGTAGCCATTCAGTAAGTCCGCACCTCCTTATGTTTTTCTGGACTGAATCCTACCATCTATTCTTCGGTCTTTCTCTCCTCCTTCTCCATTCTGGTTGACTGTGGAATATCTGATATACCTTTCTTTCGATCGTCATTCTACCAACATGTCCTATCCATCTCAATTTGCTAAGTTTAATAGTAGATACTATATGAAGTTCACCATAGATGGCCATTAATTCATCATTATGTCTCCTCCTCCAGTTACCATTTTCACAAACCGCTCCCAAAATCCTCCTCAGTACTTCCTCTCGAACACCCCGAGTCGCTTACACACATCCGCATTCAAAGTCCACGTTTCAGCGGCATATAAAACCACCAGTCTAATCAAGGTTTTATACATTTGGATTTTGGTAATTCTAAATACATTCTGGCTCTTCATCACTGGAAGTAGTGCATAATAAGCTCTGGTGGCCGATTTAACCCTGTTCTCGACTTCTTTTTATGGTCATTATTACCAGTTATAGTAGATCCCAAATATACAAATTCATCGACTATTTCGAAATTAAAGGTACCAAACTCTTCAAATTGTCTAGCCGGCCTTGCATTCTTGGAAACTGTCATAAATTTAGTTTTGGTCTCGTTCATCTGTAGACCAAATTTCTTGGTTTGATATTCTAGCCTTTCACATGTCTCCTTTACATCCTGAATTCTCCTAACCGTGATCACCACATCATCCGCATATGCTAGGATTTGGCTGCATTTGTTGAAGATAGTTCCACTTTCCTGTATATTCGCCTTACGTACTGTACTGATATCTCAAGTAATGAATTTATATAGAGATATCAATAACAAAGGTTCAATGGTCAAGATAGTTGGAATTAGTTAAAATGTTACAAGAAAGAATAAATAAATGTATTACATTATTATTATTATTATTATTATTATTATTATTATTATTAGCATACGAGTCAACAATACCTTACTTCCGTAACAAATATAACGTCCAGAGTATCACATAGTGCTGCGCATGATTAGCTTTTTTTTCTCCGGAGCAGTTGTTTGCCCGCTTTCAATCGGAGATCTCCGATTACCTCCTATTGATGCCGGGCAGGTTGTATATGTGTTGTGGCGCAGACGTACACTTTCCGCTGAGCATTCCTTTAATCGGACCAGGTAGTGATTCGACTCCGCTGACGTCCATGTATCTTTTAAAATAAGTGTGTAATATTTTGTTGTTTGTTCTCTTTTTGGTTGCCTCTCTTTTCTTTCGGCTCTTTTTTTTCTTGTTTTGCTTAAAGTGCTACGTTAACTGACATATTTTTTTTCTAGTTTTGAAATTCATAGTAGGCTATATATGTGGAAGGGCGAATTAGTTTCATGTTATTAATCACATTAATAACATTAAAACTAATTGCAAACACTAACACAGAAATAAACCTTTTCAATAGCTCACGTAAACATTTATAGTTGTCCTGGAAACACTCGTTTATTCACAAAAACTTTTTGTCAATTATTATTCTAATCGGTTTAGTTTAACGTAAAATACGAGTAGGCCTATATTAAGGGAGTTTCAGAATGGAGCAAAAGAAGTGTGGTATCAATGGCTGTATGACTTCCCTTAATGACAGAAGTCCAAACAAGCAGAAGTTAATTGGTCACTTGTCACGTAGTGACCTGTTACTGTTACGTATCCATCTTGCCTGTTGGAGGACTAACATTCTGTTGTGAAAGAAACAGTTTTTGCGTTCTTTAATTCCGTTCGCAGTTTATTCTGAACGCTGTCATATAAGTAAACTAAAATAACCTGCAATATTCATGTAAAAATTAGATACTAATTTAAAAAAGCAACCAATACCCCTGGTTAGTTAAATTATGATGAATAGTTTTTATGTTGGTCAGTTCTGCACACTATCATAACGTTCTTATCAAGTAGACTACGTGCTTTATTTACTTACATGAGAAACAGAGTTACGACACGGCAGTGAATATTTTGGGTTTAAAGCCTTGACGATATCTATAAATCCGGCATCTTCGACCACGCTAAGTGGTTGCATAACTTTGGACATAAACTTAATTGAAAGTTTATCCAACTTAACTTTTTCAGCACTGTTCGATGGGTGTGCTGAGTGCTCGAGCTGCTGTCCAACATAATTGTCGGCGCTTTCTTCAAGCTCGCGATTGTGCGATCGCTTCAAATGGTCTAACAAATTCGAAGTTCCACCACCAATAGAGTAAATTTGTCCACAATGTTTACAGCTTGCGATTTTATTATTATCTTCAACTAAATTAAAGAATTTCCATGCGACGGATATCCGCTTTGGTGCCATTTTATTGCCACAAATACCGTCAGTCCGTACGCGTCGGTCGTCCTTGAGCTCTACGTCCTCGAACTGTCGCTTCTCTCCGAACCACCGCATCCCTCCATATATCCCCTGTTCCAACTACGATAGTACCGGAGATCACCGGTGGAGAGCTTTATTCATAATCTCCGATTCCTCCGCGGTAGTAGTCACTCCGATGAACAGCACTAGTATCACAGTGACAGGTCTGCTGTTGGGGTCCCGAGGAACAGTCCCTATATTTTTTGTAACGTGGAAAGGGAAATAGAGTATAAACTAGGCAAAGATATTCAAGACGAAATTGTCCAAAACATAATTAAATACTCAGTTGCCATCTTAAAAAATCACCTATATGGTAAACACTCCACGTAATTGTTTAATTATATATTTGTGATTGAAAATTGAAAATCTGTATTTTCATGTTAAGTTTTTATCTATATATATTTCTTTTTCATGTGCCCATTCATGTACAACCATTATTGTAAATTGTGTGTTATTCTGTGTCTATAGGCAAGCCTTGGAAGGTTAAATAGAAATAGAAAAAATTGTAATAATAATAATAATAATAATAATAATAATAATTATTATTATTATTATTATTATTATTATTATTATTATTATTATCTTCATCATCATATATACAATATCATATATCGTATCGTATCGTATCGTATCGTATCGTATCGTATCGTATCGTATCGTATCGTGTCGTGTCATGTAGACAGAAGTAATTAAGAAGCGGAAAGAAAGAAACATAACTATAAAGATAGAATGTATTTTAGGACGTTCTGATTCAGTTTTGCGTGTAATACTGTACTACGGCATTCATAAATAAAATGGTTTACATATGCCAGTTGAAAAACTGGCGTGCCATCAAGTACGTGTATCTACGTATCCAGGAGACCTTCCCAATCGAACGACCTGGGAACCTTTCTTTGATTGAGGCGCTTGCAATATTTATGAACTGAAGAGTAGCAGCAATCTCTCCCAACTTCGAACGACTTTTTTTTTTTCCTATCGGAGCTGTACACATACCGAGAAGTTCCGAAACTTGTCGAATCGGATATTCACTAGTACGTGAGTTGTATGCATTACATCTATAATTACTTTGTGCCACATGTTAACGGCGTGCTTTCATGTGCAAGCACATTTAGATGAAATCGTCTGAGAATAAGGTGCTCAGAATGTAGAGAAAATTTGTTGTGTTATGTGGGCGTATGCTTTGTCTCACCTGAATATAGCCTAACAAATCGCATGTCTGAAAATTGTAAACTATCCGACAAAGTGCTTGAACTAAGTTTTCACTATCACTCCAATATTTATTTCTTACTATTGTCATTACTAGAGTCATCATTATTATTATTGTTTTTATTACTATTATTATTATTATTATTATTATTATTATTATTTTTTTAATATTATTATTAGTAGTATTAGTAGTAGTACCACCTAATTAATTGTAATCACTTCTGTCTTAATCATTATCATCATCATCATTACCTCTTACTCGATTATCATTATCATAACCACTAGTTATACTATCATCACTGGGCATTGGCAGAATTTGTATAACAAATGATGTCCATCAATTCTTACACTTCCCATTATTGCATTTATAACGATAGAGTTATAAATTCCTAACAGTGAGTAGTTTCAATACTAATGTAGTAAACGTCACAAGAATTATATCCTTCATGTGAAACATTTCACGAGAATAAAATAAAATTCTCATAGTGACAGCTAAAATGCTGTGTCCATACTACTTAAGTTTTTAAAATGGAACATGATTATGTCCAGATCAAGGTTTGTTTAATAATGTAATTGAGAAAAAAATTAAACAAACTTTTGATATTATCAAAACTTCTTCATTTATGTCTGTGTTTATATTTCCTTAAACATGATCACATAATTACTCTAGTCCAGTAAGTCAGTCAGGTCTGTTACACCATTCTGTTCCTATGAATACACAGTTGAAAAAGAAATCCCACAGATGGCAGCACAAGCCAAGATGATGCACAAAGACCCAGTTTGATTGTACTGCTATGTTCACCCATTTTGATTTGGCGAGTTTGTGTGTCATACTCTTGCTTTGTGTTTTAGTCTAAACTTGCATTTTTACTCCGTCAGATCTGTTTGTGTTGTGTTTTCCACAAATAACAACGTATAAAGTCAAGATCAAGAGGACATAATAGTACACGTGTCCAGTAGTTAAGTTTCTATTTTGAAGATTTTTAAGCAAAAAAAATTTAGGTTAGCACATGCTTGTTTGCTTTGTCAAGTTACCTGTCAGATCTGTTACCCCATGTCATGTCTGTTACATAATTCAAAACAGTGCTGTAAAGAAAGGTGAGTGTGCAGTAGTTGATTGCTATGGCAGAGACATTACACTATATTAATACATGCAGAATAATATGCACTAAATAGTACCTTAATTTTGACGTTCTCAATAGTCCATTTGTTATACAAATTTTGCAAATGACCCCACTACCACCATCACCATCATGACTTTTACCTCGAATATTTTCACCATTAATGCCACAGAGCGATGGCGTAGATGTATTACAGGTGGACAAAAATGAAGATTGTAAAGAGTTTTATCGAGATTTTAGTGTGTCTGTATATTTCCACATCCAAATGAAATTCTCAACACACAACTCAGTTTCAGAACACATATACTCTTTGACTACACATTACAATACACAAACACACCCACACAGGAAACACAAAAGGCGCCAAGACCAGCAACAACCAGTTCTGAAGATGGCCGAATCATGCTAACAAGATAATATAAAATTTAACACGAGAAAAGCAAATAATACATCTTCCGAAGTGATATAGTGTTAAAAGTTGTGTAATCAAGATGTATAAATAAACTTATTTAGTATTTATTTATTTTAGTATTTATTTATTTAACCTGGTAGAGATAAGGCCATCAGGCCTTCTCTGCCCCTCTACCAGGGGATTACAACTATAATACTAACAATAAAATTACAATTAATATTAAATTTACAATTACAATTACAATAAAAATTAAAGTACGACAAGAATACCTGATTAATGAAAGCGAGACATTTTATCATAGAAATTAAGAATAAAGAATATTTCTGTATTTACTGAATTACAAATTAAACCTAGAATAACAAAATTCTATATTGACGAAATTACCATATATTGAGATAATTTGTGATAGATTAAGAGAACTATTTACAAGAAACCATGTCTGAACGAGTCTCAATTACTGACCAAGTGCCTAGTAAGTTTGCGTTTGAATTCAATTTTATTTCGACAGTCCCTGATGCTAGCAGGTAACGAATTCCAGAGTCTTGGCAGGACTATTGTGAAAGAGGATGAGTATGAGGAGGTGCGATGGGATGGTATTGTTATTATTGTTTCATGGCGAGAGCGTGTGTTCAGATTGTGGTGGGAAGAAAGGTAAGTGAAGCGAGACGACAGGTACGAAGGAATATCTATTCCGTTTGCAGTAACGTTGAAGCCGGTTGATTTAAGTTCGTGAAATATTTTGCAGATATTTTCTCACATACAAAATTAACAACCTAAATGCTGGGTAACTTTCGGTGCTGGACCCCGGACTCATTTCACCGGCATTATCACCTTCATATCATTCAAACGCTAAATAACCTAGATGTTGATACAGCGTCGTAAAATAACCCAATAAAAAAACAATCTAAATAGAAACAAAAATATTTTATTGTAGTTCCTCGGAATAATCAAATTGCGACTCATTCACCAAGAGTTGCTCGAAACGTATTTGTTTAGAGAACGGAAACGTAGCAGTTTGTGTAAGAGTATTAAGAGAATATCCGGTCTCAAATGGAACAAATGGACATCTGGTGCTAACAGAATAGTGGAAATTTAACGTAGAGCGAGAAGAAACCTAGAAATCCTCCCATTGAGGCTTATCTTCCGCTTTGGAGTTGTGCCATTACTTTCTCTCTCATCTCGGGGTTGTTGACGACAGATTATCTTTCATGTCAGACCTAAAAGTAATTGCAAATACTCACTCACTAGCGTTAACCGAGGAATTATAAGCCCAGTCGTAGCTCAGTCAGCTGAATGTTCTTGCCAAAGAGTTCGTGTTTAGATTTCTAGCAGATTACATATGTGGTTTTGTAATGTATTCATTTCTTGTGTTACCCAATATTTTTCTTTACAAAGTTTGTTTCTTTTTGTAATTTTTCTTCAAATCTTTCACATAATTCCACGGAATTTTGTAGTTCTCTCAATAATTGAATTTTGCATTCCTTGCAATATATTGTGATTAGCTACTTTCAGTGACAAGACATACTAGTAGATATGTGTGTTGACCTTAAAAATGATGGACTTAGTGAATGAAACTGGACTCGACCACTGGCATTAATTCTTGCGATGTTGCTAGTGTTCATGATTATTATGATTATTGTGAGTATAGTATATACTTGTAGAATATAAGATAACCATTTAAATTACTTAAGATTTTGTATATAATTTCACGACATAAAATGTACTAAATTATTAAACAATTTGTTAATTATAAAAAATGTCTAAAATGTTTATAAAATATTATAAGTTAAATAAGGTTTGGAACCGAGCAAGTTGGCTCAGACGGTAACGTTTGAGACGCGTATTCGGGAGATCCGGGTTCAAACCTCGTGACCGACTGGGGATTTTCATGGTTTCACAAAGAAAAATGCCGGATTGGAAATTTACTTACCATGACTCATTACCGCCTCGATCACCATTATAAGCATTAACCGAAATCTGAGTCAGTTACATGAATACACCCCATCTACATATATCAGAAACAGGAACTCAACAATAGTTCACGGCTTACTGACGTACCCATACATCTTACACACGCAATATGACACACAGATGTTAAAGCGTTTGTAAATAAACTTAACAAAATGTAAATAAATGAAGTTTGGATGTAAACTCGAGTAAAATTGTATAAGATTCTATAACATGCTGTCCCAATGTTGTTATTGTTGTTTATTCATCTGTCCGAAGACAGGTTTCAACAGCATAATTGACACCAATAAAACATCACTCATGAGGCAGCCAAACCTGGAGATATGGCTTCACATTCTGAACAATGAGAAAATGTACGAAATAAATCCCAACAGAGGAAAATGGAAAGTCACGAAGATATACTGAATACTAATCGTCTTCCTAAATTCATTTTAAGTTACAAACCAAAGGAAAGAAGGTGCATAGGTAGATAAAAGAAAGTAAAGCAAGCCACCGGCGTGGTTCAGTCGGTTAAGGCGCTTGCCTGCCGGTCTGAAGTTGCGCTCGGGCGCGGGTTCGATTCTCGCGTGGCTGACTACCTGGTTGGGTTTTTCCAAGGTTTTCCCCAACCGTAAGGTGAATGCCAGGTAATCTATGGCGAATCCTCAGCCTCATCTAGCCAAATACCATCTCGCTATCACCAATATCATCGATGCTAAATAACCTAGTAGTTGATACACCGTCGTTAAATAACCAACTAAAAAAAAAAGTAAAATATATTATTTGTCGTTGAATTCGTGAAAGCAAATTATTATTATTATTATTATTATTATTATTATTATTATTATTATTATTATTATTATTATTATTATTATTATGCATATTATATGAGAGACCTAATGCAATCCCAACATATCTTTCAATGTCTCAAATTTTGTTAATACTACTGTATCTCCTTTTTTATATTGTTTGTATTATTCTATTTCTATTTCTCTTATTTGTTTGTAATTATATTCTTTATTCTGTATATTTAAACTTAAATAAATAAATTTAAATTTAAATTTAAATATTTGGATCGTTTGTCCCTGGTAATGCCGTCACAGACTATAAAGACATACGAAGTTCTCATTTCTTTCCGAAAATCAATATTATTATACTTATATATTTTTAACACTAAATCTGACATTTATCTGTGGAGTAACGGCTAGCACGTCTGGCCGCGAAACCAGGTGGCCCGGGTTCGAATCCCGGTAGGAGCAAGTTACCTGGTTGAGGTTTTTCCTGAGGTTTTCCCTCAATCCAATATGAGCAAATGCTGGGTAACTATCGGTGCTGGACCCGGTACTCATTTCACCGGCATTATCGCTTTCACTTCATTCGGACGCTTAATAACCTAAGATGTTGATACAGCGTCGTAAAATAACCCACTAAATATATGTGACATTTGTCAGACTGATATCGAAAATCTAGACTTTGTATTTGCCTTAGACTTAACTTTGTTGCACTGTCTGCCTTCCTAAACGACATGTATCGATCCTTTTCAAGATTTCTAGCAGTGAACAACAAGCTCCTCGATTATCGAATGCGCATTCAAATTTTCCTTCCCCCACCTCTTCCACGCTTTAAGGTCTTGCACGCAGAGTTTGTTTCAAAGAGAGAGTATATAATTTTATCGTTGAAGGTTATATCGCTTACTTCGCCCTGCTGTACAGCTCCACATAACAAAGAGTTACAGCACTGCCGGAGGGCTTGTTACATTGTTTCTTAAACTTGCATTTACATTGTCTTATCGATTCGATTCGCACTTTTATGAGACAATGCGGCATGGGGGTTACATTCGAGAGAGAAGTACGGCGATGGCGGGAGGGAAAGAAGAAAAGCAGCGAGGAATAAAACTTTAATGTGGTCCGCAATATTGTTGTATCTACATACTGGCGCGCTGCAGGTGGCGTTGTCTGCTATCCTCAGGGATAAGCAGCTGACATCGCTGCCACATCTGCTGCCACATTTCTGAGTTAATTCTGTTTCTGTGTAGCACGTCCTATGATCCAAACTTTTCTACAGCTTGTTTTGTTTACAAGTGCCTTCGATTACTTGACGCTGGATAAAAAGGAACAATTTCAAAACGTACTATAGCAAGGAAAGGAATCTAATTTCTAAGAACTACAAAATCCTGCTGATTACCACAAAAATAAATCTTTAGTCTGTAAAACTTCCTTGTCCAGGACAACGAACTCTAAGGAAACTTGATGCATTTTTTTGCACATGTCGGCCTTCCATGCAGCATTGCTTCTTTCTCATCAGATGTTTGGTAGGTGACATTTACATTAAGGGGACACTCAACTGTATTTTGGAACTTTTTTCCCATTTGACCAATCTTTTTCAAATTTGGAGGAAAAGTTTAATATACACATGGAAAGTAACATGCAAAATCTCAGCTCATTAGATCCAATACTTTTCAAAATAAAAAATATTTCAATTTTTAATCAATCATTAATTGAAATATCACTTTTAATTATCATTTTTTATTTTTTGCTTTTGTGCATTTGACTGTGACTTCTCAATGAATAGGGGAAGAATTCTGCATATTGATTTAGTTCTATTACGTAAATTAGTGTAGAAATTTAATTTTTCATTTCTATGACACTTTTTCTCCAATTTTTTAGTTGAGTGTCCCCTTAAGCATGTGTATCCACTTGTAAGATTGTATCTAAAAGAATGTGTATAGCAAGTAGGACTTCTCGAAATTTCGGTTCATTCAGTTTATGAATATTAGTTTTTTGGGAAAAAAGGTGTGCATCTTTCTGGAAATCAATGGCTTGAGAGAAGGAGAAACATACCACGGTTTATTGCTTCTGTTGTTCGTTATGATTTTTGTTATTACGAGAATTACCTATTTATTTCTTCAATTGGCATATCAGATTTTTAAAATACTAACAGTTTTTAAAACGAAGCATTTTCTTGCGAAATGTACATTATTATTATTATTATTATTATTATTATTATTATTATTATTATTATTATTACTTCAAGCAAGTAAAGAAATAAGTTTGGAAGTAAATCCCGAAAAGACAATGTATATGATTATGTCTCGTGACGAGAATATTGTACGAAATGGAAATATAAAAATTGGAAATTTATCCTTTCAAGAGGTGGAAAAATTCAAATACCTGGGAGCAACAGTAACAAATATAAATGATATTCGGGAGGAAACTAAACACAGAATAAATATGGGAAATGCCTGTTATTTTTCGGTTGAGAAGATTTTATCATCCAGCCTGTTGTAAAAAAAAAAATCTGAAAGTTAGAATTTATAAAACAGTTATATCACCACAAATCTAGTCTTTCAGGTAAAGCTTCCTGTAAAGCAGATTTGAATCATTTCAAGGGAAAAATTGTTCCGGGGCCGGGTATCGATCCCGGGACCTCTGGTTGAATGTACCAGCGCTCTGCCAACTAAGCTACCCGGGAACTCTACCCGACACCGTCTCAACCAGAGGTCCCGGGATCGATACCCGGCCCCGGAACAATTTTTCCCTTGAAATTATTCAAATCTGCTTTACAGGAAAGACTAGATTTGCATAATATATACGTCACTGTGTACGTTAACAGAAAACCACAATTCCAAGTCACATAGAGTTTGCGCTGGTACGTTCAACCAAAGGTCCCGGGATCGATACCCGGTCCCGGAACAATTTTTCCCTTGAAATTATTCAAATCTGCTTTACATGAAGCTTTACCTGAAAGACTAGATTTGCATAATATATACGTCACTGTGTACGTTAACAGAAAACCACAATTCCAAGTCACACAGAGTATGTGTGCACTCGATGTGGGTCTCTGGCATTTCGTCAGCCCACGCGAGTTGTGTGGATATAAAGGGAAAAGTTGAGACGGTGTCGGGTAGAGTTCCCGGGTAGCTCAGTTGGCAGAGCGCTGGTACGTTCAACCAGAGGTCCCGGGATCGATACCCGGCACAGGAACAATTTTTCCCTTGAAATTATTCAGTTATATTACCGGTTGTTTTTATGGTTGTGAAATTTGGACTCTTACTTTGAGCGAGGAACATAGGTTAAGGATGTTTGAGAATAAGGTGCTTAGGAAAATATTTGTGGCTAAGAGGTATGAAGTTACAAGAGAATGGAGAAAGTAACACAACACAGAACTGCATGCATTGTATTCTTCACCTGACATAATTAGGAACATTAAATCCAGACGTTTGAGATGCGCACGGCATGTAGCACGTATGGGCGAATCCAGAAATGCTTATAGAGTGTTAGTTGGGAGGCCAGAGGGAAAAAGACCTTTGGGAAGGCCGAGACGTAGATGGGAAGATAATATTAAAATGGATTTGAGGGAGGTGGGATATGATGATAGAGACTGGATTAATCTTGCTCAGGATAGGGACCAATGGAGGGCTTATGTGAGGGTGGCAATGAACCTTCGGGTTCCTTAAAAGCCAGTAAGTATTATTATTATTATTATTATTATTGTTATTATTATTATTATTATTATTATTATTACTACATAGTATTCTGCCAAATGGCAGCTCGTTCACTTGCGAACCACCATTCTCCAATCTTTCCTATTTTCTGCCTTCCTATTAGTCTCGTCATATGATCCATATTATATTAATTTTGTCTATTATTTGAGATCTTCTGCACCCAACTTTGCTCACATTCACCATTCCCTTCCTCCAGTGCATCCTTCAGAAGGCAGTTTATTTTCAGCCAGTCACCCAGCCAATTCCTTTTGCTCTTCCTTATCAGCTTCAGCATTATTCTTTTTAACACACTTTTTCCAAAACAGCTCCATTTCTTATTTTGTCTGTCCATTTCACACTCTCAATCCCTCTCCATATCCACATTTCAAATACTTCTAGTCGTTTCTCTTCACTTAGTCGTAATGTGCATGTTTCTGCCCCCATACAATGCCACACTCAACACAAAGCACGTCACTAGTCTCTTTCTCAGTTATTTTTCCAGAGGTCTGCAGAAGATTCTCCTTTTTCTATTAAAAGCTTCCTTTGCATTGCTATCCTGTTTTTGACTTCCTGACTTCAGCTCATGTTATTGCTTATAGTACACAATAAGACCTATTTGAAGCTGTCGACTTGCTCTACTGCCTCATTTAGTATTCGCACGTGTATCTTCTTTACTTTTCTGCCGACAAGCATGGTCGTCTTCTGTTGATTATTATTATTATTATTATTATTATTATTATTATTATTATTATTATTGGTCATAGTTAATTAATCTATTTATAGAGTGAGGCAAGTTACGCTATAATACCTCAGTCTAGTATATACAGTCACGAAGCTCAATACGTAGTAAATATGCATCCATAGATAGTTGCTAACCACTAGGATCGCTGCTATCGCCTCATTACAGACAATGCTAAATAGTACCTGCACAGTCTATTGTTCACAGAACCCTCATAAACTCAAGCTTCGTGACTGTATATACTAGACTGTGATAATACTATGGAGCATTTCTGCTGTCAGTTGGCGCAATTTTAAAGGAAGGAGTTGTAGCCTAGCTGTCGGGATAACAACAGTAATGTGCGCGGTGAAAGAAGACGTGCGTTTTTGGTTGTTTTGATGTTTCCGACGGTAAGAAAACTATAATGCACAATATGCATATCGAATACGTATTTCTTGCATTCTGTAGAAAATGACTGTGCTGCAGGTCTCTTGAGATTAATTTAAATGACGTTATAATAACTCATGCATTATTGTGACAATTTAAATTATTTATGAGTGAAACTCAAAATAAGTTAAGAATAATCAGAATAATTGAAAGAGAAGTCCTGAAGATTTTCTACCGATTTAACAAATTCTGATAAAAGGCCTAATAGAATTTTTTTCTTCCTCCAAATCATGCCTGTCACAAATTTAACTTCTATGTCATACAAATTCCTGATATTGTTCTTCTCATTCCATTTAGCTTGTTTTCAAAGTACCAAATTATAATTTTAGGCTCAGAAGAACACTTGAAACTAACATTAGAGTAGTTAAATATAACTGCAAATACTAAGGCATTCGATAAGTACGAGTAATGTCATAATGTCATAATGTAAATCAGTTCTCCTAGCAGTGACCATTGAAATATTGTACTACGTAATAGAGCAGCGACTGTTTCATAAAATGTTAATATTGTATATCTTGAAGTAACCATATTTTGTAACTACAGTGGCTGTTTCTAATTTGTAGTAAACAATAGAGCCCTAAAGGTACGAACAAAGATGTTTATAAAAATCAAAGTTCAAGAGAAAAACATGCAACTCAGTGCTTTAGGGCATTACGAGAAACCTGTGGGAGGGACGTCCTACCATATTGAACAAATGTAAGTTGGGCGGAAGCGAGGTATTCGCTTTCAATCAAGAGTTGACATCCGAAGAGTTTTAGATTGATCAGTGAGAGAGATATCCAGAAATGCCGCCGTCTTCCAAGAATTTGGAAAAGAATTGTTGATATGGCAGGAAACTATATTTGAAGTATGTAATATCAAAGGTAACCTAAATAAAATTAGTGTGAAACAGTAACTATTTTGCCAATACTTTTGGAATGCCCTGGTATATTATGATCTATAAAATCAATTCAGAGGAAACAAAATTATCAATTTCGCACAGACTTAGAATTAATGTAGATTTGGGTGAAATCCGCCATAATGTTGAGTTCATATTTTCTTTGGCTTTATCCGAATTATTTACAATTTAGATGATACAAATTAAGAAGAAATTAATTAAGAAATTAGATTTAGATTTAGATTTAGATTTAGATTTATTTAATAATAACATATACATAAAAACGTGTCATTAAAGTGCCCCGAAAGAGCAAAGCTCGTGTTCGGGGACAGTTCCGTTACATAAATATACATACTTTGTAGACAAAATACTTAAGAAAAAAGATTACATAAAGATCACAATAAAGTTAGTAATAATAATAATACTAGTAATAACTGAGTGAACAAAGAGACGATGTTGAGATTGGTGGATTAATATTAAATTATTGTTAGTAGTATAATTAGTACAGGTCATGTTGATATAGTAACCAAGATAAGGTAGAAAAAATATACTTAAGATAGAAATAAACTTGTTTTACAATACATGGTACATAATATAATACAGGGAAGGCTGTCATATAAATTTTTTAATTCTGAATCTGAAAATTTCATTGCTTAAAGTAGTCAATTTTAGATGAAATTTTATTATCGAATTATATAGACGTGGACCACAATTTGTATTGTGTAGTAAAGCAGCAGATGTGAAATATTTAGGTTCAACTAAATTAAGAATTTCATTTCGTCTTGTATTATGATCATGTGGCTGAGCTACAAATTTCATTCTATTTTTATGATAGAATTTCATTAAAGGGTATTTATCAATTTGGTGAATTCCAAAAACAATCAATTCGGAATGGATCAAATTTGTTGAATAATCCAGTCGCCTTTTCAAACAAATTTTGATTATACGTTTTTGCAACATAATTAGAGGAAAAAGAGCAGTTTTTGTAATGCCTCCCCATCCAGTTATAGGCCTACCGTATTGGATAATAGATTCAACTATAGCCAAATAAACCAAACGTAATACATGAGTAGGCAAGTAATGGCGAAGGTTTACAAATTTATTAATTGTTTTGCGGATCCTGTTACATAAAAAGGTGAAAGGTGAAAGGTGATAAAAGGTGAAATTGCATTATTTAATGCTTATTAAGGAATAAGACAATGTAGTATAAATTAGCATTTTTAAATATAATTATTCCAAAGCAAGTAGTTGAAATCAGTTGCAAATGAATATCCTTCAATTAAATTTTATAAGTGAACAAAATTAAAAACTCGCGCCCACGTTCTTGGATCTTGCGCGCATGGTGAGACATTACGAAATGCGACCATCACAAAATAAGATCCGCAATCGCTCAAGCTCTTCGCGACAAGGAATATACCACCTATGAAGAAATCCATGGTCTATCGGAAACAGGAAGCTGTTGGCGGGTTGATATATTAGCCTTTAACAACACAACAGGCCATATAATAGATCCTACCATCCGCTTCGAATTGAATACAACTCAACCGGAAGATGTCAACAATGAGAAGAATCAAATTAATGGTCCAACTGTTCCTTATTATTTACATATGTGTAAGTTACAAACTATTGAAATTATTGGATTGTTACTGGGTACTAGAGGCACGATTAGAAAAAAAATGTATTAATTTCTGCAAAGAGTTCAATCTTGAATCCTCTTTGACCAATACTGTTTCTTTGACAGATCTAAAATATTCAATCTATCTTCTGAGAAATCAGATATATAATAGTACATTATGCAACATGCCTAGAATGATAGTAATTAAGACGCGAGTATGTTTATGAAACTCGCTTGCGTTCGTTTCATAATTTTCATACGAGCGTCTTAATTACCATTATAGTCAAGTTTCATACGACTTTTTATGCTCGACCATATTTCTAACTTGAAATTATTCATAAGTATTCATGTTATTGTTATCTGAGGAGCGGAACTGACCTTGTGCAATACCTCGTAAATTGTAAGATGTGCGCAGACGCGAAAGTATTGATTTTTTCCGAGAAACAAATGTCGACATTGACCTTGATATAATCTAGAGAGTAAAATAAACATTAATCTTGATATAACCTTGAAATTGAATTAAACATTGAAAAACGAGATGACAAATTGAATTTAGCCTATTTGAATATTATTTACAATTAACGCTAATTATTCTAGTACCAGAACTAGTTGTATTTCGATTGTATATCCGAGAATAATCGATATTTGCGCTTTCATATTGCTACAATGGTATTTTCTGATTGGTGGCACACCTGAACTTTAATGAATAGGTGTACTTTAATGAGGTCCATTAAAGGTCTGCTACCAGGTGTATAATTACTACATTTCGGCATGGTGGAGCATAAAATACACAACAATAATAATTATATTTCTCACGAAAATTGTACGCATTTACTAATACTTGTATATTTGGAATACTTTGTCCTTCAGGGCAACCCCTATTTTGTGGGAAATTTGTTTAAATAAATAAATATATATAGGCCTACGCGAAGATCAAAATCGTAGTATGATAATGGAAAAAAATAATTAATTTAAATGAAAATGTAATCAGAAAACTACGGTATGTATTTTATAGGGCAATATAGATTATAATATGACAATTTGGTCTTCTGAATAGTATAATGGCATTGAACTCTACTAGAATAGAAAACTTTCGGAAGTTCAGTAGACCAATAAAGTAATAATTATTGATAAGTGATAGGTGGTTGCTTACTACGTCCAACAGCAACCAATGCCCTGTTATTCTATCACTGTGTTAAGTCACTCCTTTCCGTTACATATGAAATGTAGCATTTCCCCTTTTTGTACCTCGTCCTGCAGGAGTTTTTGAAACGAATTTCAAGACGTCTCCGCTAGAAATTGGACTTGCCGAAGGTTACGCGTGCTGCAGTCTAATATTATCTCATGTCACTTTTTCCTGTCACACATTAAATGTAACATTTTTGCCGCTTGTACCGCTAATAAATACGTAGTCATGTAAAAATGTAATCAAGATATAAATATAATTTTCTGATATTATGTAACTAGCAGTTTCAGTATTCTACCATAGTCCACCGCGTTGAGCAACGATTAGCCTTCCTGAAACGAGTGGACCCGGGGTAAAATCCTAGTCGAGACAAGATACCTGGTTGGGGTTTTATCTGAGGTTTTGCCTCAACCACTTGAAGGAGAGTTAGTGGGTAAAGGCTGGTTCACAATAAAACGGGAACGGAAACGACAACGAGAACGAGAACGGAAATATTGTTAAAAACATTTATTTGAACATTATTTCCGTTCTCGTTGTTTCCGTTTCCGGTTTTTTGTGAACCAGCCTTAACTTTCGGCGTTGGACCTCGGACTCATTTCGCCTTCATTAGTATACGAGTAATTTCATCTAAATAGTTACCGGTACGGGTTGAAGGAAGACATGGCGAATGCGGTTCCAGGATCCGCCTACAGATGGCATCTGTCTGCTGTACATATCCAGGGAAGCTGCAGAGGTTTCCATAAGCGGACTGCGGTTATATCCGGGGAGTGTAGCTTTCTCGGATAGACGGCGCCTTGACGAGTCGTGGAATCGGTGGCTACATGGTCTTTTGGTTGAGGATGCAGCAGATTCAGGCATGTGAATTGCGAACAGATGCCATCGATTTGAGGAGGCTGCAGAATAACATCATAAATAGGCGGAGGAACGGTTTCCAATCAGAACTGGATGCTGTGGCTGAATCGGTACGATGGCACCATGCAGTGAATCATGCTCTTGAAGAGAGATCCTAAATGGACTTCAACAATCATTCCAACATAAGGAGGTTGCACAATAAGCCTAAGACTACGGTGCTTGCCTTTGGGCCATTCTCCGGAAAAAGAAATTACTCCACGATACACAGAGATCTGAATATGAATAAAAAACAACTTTGCACCATGTTAATCACATGATCGCGAAGTCTTGCTACATGTGTAAATGTTTAGATTTGTTTCATAAAGTCTATGCAAATGATAAGTGTTGAATAGCTCTCGGTGAGAAAGACCTATTACTTGTACGTTTTCGAAGAAGTGGACATATAACATTGATGACATCTTGCTATAATTTGTAATTTTTCAAACTAATAAAATGGCACGTATTATAAAACGTAAGATCTTATCATATATTTTATATATACACGTGGACAAATTATTAGATTAAAAAGTTTTTCTTGAAAACATAATATAATTAGTAATATCAACTATCAGTATAATCCACAGAGTTTCTATTGTTGTAAATATAATAGTTTACATCGTCTGGTTTATTTTTCCAATGGTGTAGTATATTTTGTCTGATTGTGTTGATACTACTGGTGTGTTAAATATATACTGCAGAAGATATTCAACAGTCTGTTCTCCCATAGCCTGCAAGAAGACCGGGCATGAACAAAATTGAAAATTTGTGCTCTATACTGTAGAAGAAACTGAACAAATAGAGGCTTATAACAAAACATGAACTCATTTAAGCACTGTCTGATATCTGGCTAAATGATGCTGATATTCAAAGATTCCAGCATCCCTGACAAAATCATCGTGTTAAAGTAAAATAAGGGAATGTTCACAAAATATTAGCAACCTTCAGACTCCATTTTCTCTTCATTGTTTCTGTGCAAAATACATTTTTGTTCATTATTTCTGCCGATAAATACAGCTTTGTTACACATATAATTACTTCAGTCTCATAATTTGTTCACGTCTGTACTGTATATGGGTAATTAAGCTTGTTGTAGCTCTGGAAACACCATTTCGACCATGTGGGCTATTCCATAATATGAAATCGATCAGTAAAAAACCTCGCATTTTTTTAATACTATAATTTTTTCCCTATTTATACAAGGTGCTGAGGAGAGTGCATTTTCAAAAATATACTGTCGAAAGTCAAACGGTTTTCGTACTAATGAGAGACAAATTTAGCGTCTTTTATAAAACCAAACCTCTTTCAGTGCTCAGAACTCTGGAACCATTTACTGTAGAACATTCAACCAGAGCTCATTTTGAAGCTGACATTTGGTAGGTTATGTTAAGAAGTAATCATTTTTATTGTATACAGAGAGACTGATAATCTGATTTTACTTACTTTTAGGCTTTTTGCCAATTTGTAAAAATGTAAAAAAATATTGAGAAAAAACCTTGAATTATTAAGAGGGATTCGGCATTGTTTGCTTAGTGGTACGGCAATAAGTTTCGAGGGTGTTAAATAGATTATTTTCACACGCCTGGTCTTGAACGGCGCAGTACTGCACGCATTGGCCGAGAGCTGAAGATAAGCGAGCGTTGGGCGTCATTTACTCTTGTATTTATGAAAACTTGTGATAAATCTAGTCCAGCTATGCGCTACTAGACGAAACATCACATGTTTGTTTCTTGGCCTTGCTTGTGTCGGCTAGCTCCCACCTCACAGTAAGCTGGTTAGTTCACTCCCGCGCTATTTATTTTCTTTATTTGATATTTTCAGTACTTTCTTATCAACATACCATCAGTAAAAAATATGTGTTTATTTGTACTTTCATTGCAGAATCTAACTATATATTTTTAAAATATTTCTTCCCAGGAAAAGGCGTTATAATGAGGAAAAATCTAAATTTCTCCATTTCCATAAAAAGTAAGAAAATCTGTTTATATGTCAATATAAACTTTAAGGTGAATATTTCAAAATCCACAAAATTTATCCGATTTGTTTGAAATTGATCATGGATACTAAGCATGTTATTAGTAATGGACATACCAAGTTTCAACTTTCTAAGTACAATAGTTAATAATTTTATAAAACTTTATAGGCTATCGTTTGATATAAAATGCTCCATGCACCATATTGTAAGAAATTTTCAATATTTCTTTTTATTTATATGTTCAGAGAAGGTATATAAATAATGATAAGTATTAGTTTATTATGGGAATAATATAGTAATACAGTTACCTTGGTTTTAATTTCATACTTTTAAGGGCACAAAATCAAAAACTAACATCGGAATATCAAAATAAAGATAATAAAAAAGGAAAAAACCAAATTTTCATTTTTTTCACCTCTGCCTTCCCTTAATTTCTCAGCATCAAAATAAACCAAGATTTTGATCATTGGGTGAAAGGGTTTTGGAGCTACAACAGTTTAAAGTTGCAAATTTTATGAAAATACGGTAAATTTAAATATTTTTAATTTAAACACTATGAAGTTCTCATGCCTCAAACTTTGCACAAAGCTTTCTATCACAGTTCTCTATGTAAAAAAAAAAGTTTTATTGTATTTAAAAATTGCAAGGTCAATTTTCTCAATATTTCGGTCGATTTGAGATGGAATAGCTCATATAAACAAATATTCCCTGATCTGCATGAAATGCTTCTTGTATCGCCTGCAGATTTAGGAAAACACAGTTCAAACACAAGATAGATATTCAATCCTTGGGAAGGGGGAGATAATAAAATTGAACCTGAGTCCTCTAGATTTTAGTCAGCGGAGAACTGGGTTATAGAGTCTATGTGATTTTGCGATTTATAGCTAACAGTAACCGATGAGATAATTACGAATACGATGTTGCTGATGATGACAATGACGTTGTTGATATTAGTAAGGACGACGACAAATTGAACAAAATTAATACTGAAGAATACAATCAGTCACTGAGTCATGTTTTGTACAACCCTGTCGTGTTTATATTCGCACGAGTGTGTGTGCTTTGTGAGTGGCTCCTCTGGATGAGAAGCTCATTCTCTGTACGAGCTAGTAGGCGGTAGAATAATGCCATAAAAAAGGCTAGGACGAGAATATAAAAGACGCAACCCAAGTAGAAACTTGGTTAACATTAAATGTTTTGTACATACAGTTCATAAAGTTGGGATATAAAGCTTTTAGTTGCGGGAATTTCTAAGTAAAACTTTCGATTCGGTCACAGAACGCAATGCAAGAATTATTTACTAGCTTTTGCAGTCGGATTACAACTAAAACCTTAAAGGCTGGTTCACAATAAACCGGAAACGAGAATCGGAACGAAAACGAAAACGGTAAAATTGTTAAAATGTATACATTTAAATGTGAGCATTCACAATTAACGAAAAGCTTGCCGGAGCCCGAGGTCGGGAACGGAGTGTTGGTAAAGTTTCAACTTTGGCGTTCACGTTTCCGATCACAGCACACTAGATTCATTCTATTGCCATCTAAAAGCTATTTTGTCGTCGTATATTTTGTAGAAAGAAGACCGTGACATAACCAATGCATTATTTTCTTCTGTGCTGTGCATCATGGAGCAAGTTTTATTTGATGAGATTCTAATATTGAAATCCTCACAGTTACGATAAGCGACGCGCCTCGTACAAAGATGAGAAAATGAAGGAGAATACGTGGCTTTCAATAGCTGCATCTTTGAACACCGATCGAAAGCGAATCATATTTTATTACTGTATTGGTTGTATTACACACTACATATTCACGCTTAAATTCAATAACTACTGTTGTGTTCATTTTTGTTCTATTACAAATGTTTCTTCTCTAATTATTTTACGTTATGGTAGACTTAAAATAGGTTGTGTAATAAAGATGCGTGGGCATATTTATAGTACCGTGCCTAATGAAATGTTTCAGTTGAAATTTCGTGGTTAACCTGTGTTTATGTAGGCTGCCGTGTACTCATGAGAGAACGCCATTGGTCAATTATACACAAATAACATCAGAATGCGTAATATCGACTTTTACATATCGTTATTGACATACATATCGATATGCATAGTCGTCTACGTTCTCGGTTTATTGTGAATCAAAAATTTTCATATTCACGTCCTCTGCTTCTCGTTTTCATTCTGGTTCTCGTTCCAGGTTTATTGTGAACCAGCCTTAACGCGGCCAGAGGCGGAATGCATTTGATTACATGTTTCAACATATAAATTTGTGAAAAATCTTCACTGCTCCTCATTAGTAGCGTTTGGAAAAACAAATCCTGCGGATCCACTATCGATTTTCAAAGAAAGAGTCTATTTCTATTTCTTCCACAAGTTTTAGGCTAATATCTCTTCTCCTGTGTTCATCGTGGGTTACGTTGAGTAGCCTTGATGCCATGCACACCACATAACGAAAAAGTCACATTGCTTTGGAAGTCAGACAAAGTAATTATGAAAACTATAATATTAAAATTATTGAGTTGCGTTATCCACATAAGTCGGCCTCGGTAGCGTAGTCGGTATAGCACTGGCCTTCTGTGCTCGAGGTTTCAGGTTCGATCCCGGCCCAGATCGATGCAATTTAAATGTGCTTAAATGCGACAGGTTTATGTCAGTAGAATTGAAATAAGAAATATGAAATATGAAAAGCCTGAAATCCCATAAGGGAATAGGGCAGAATAACAATTTTTGGTATCTTGTTGATTCAAATTCTGACTGGTGTGGGAACGGAACAGGTCAAACAATAAATTGTTTATTTTATATATTTGTACAGTAATTAGTGCTAGATGCCCTGCCCATCTAAAACATTTAATGTTACTAATTATGTCAGGTGAGGAATAAAATGCGTGCAGTTCTGTGTTGTGTAACTTTCTCCATTGTCCTGTAACTTCATCCCTCTTAGCCCCAAATATTATTCTAAGCATCTTATTCTCAAACACCCTTATGTTCCTCTCTCAAAGTGAGAGTTCAAGTTTTATAACCATACAGAACAACCGGTAATATAACTGTTTTATAAATTCTAATTTTCAGATCTTTTGACAACAGACTAGATGACAAAAGTTTCTCAACCGAATAATAACACGCATTTCCCATATTTAATCTGCGTTTAATTTTCTCCTGAATGTCATTTATATTTGTTACTGTTGCTTCAAAGTATCTGAATTTTTCCACCTCTTCGAAGGATAAATCTCCAATTTTTATGTTTCCATTTCGTACAATATTCTGGTCACGAGAGACAATCATATACTTTGTATTTTCGGGATTTACTTTCAAACCTATCGCTTTACTTGCTTCAAGTAAAATTCCCGTGTTTTTCCTAATCGTTTGTGGATTTTCAACTAACTTTTTGTATAACAATAAAAAAACAACTTGATGTTTAAATTAGAAGAAAGTGTTATCTTCTATCAATGGTGGATATTTTGATTCTCACCAATTTGTCAATTTTGACAAATTCCTCGAGGTTATGTAAAGTACATTACAAGACTTGCCTATTGTCCTTCGTTTAGTTGAATGATAATAATTACGATTATTTGAGACATGATGGAAAGTCGGAAGAACAGAAGTAATCAATCCGAGATGAGGTGACTTATAGAGCCGCAGTAAGAACTAAAGTAAATGTACTGGTTTAGAAGAGGGAACTATAAGAGTTAAGGAAATAGACAGCACGTTAGAAGCCTGTATTTCGATCCAAAAATACTGCAAACTTTTCAGCTGTGAAAATAACGAAATATACTTTTAACAGTTTTGCAATATTTTCTGTAAACTATGCATCACGATAAAAAACAACTTGTTGTTTAAATTAGAAATAAGTGTTATCTTTTATCAACGGTTGATGTTCTGATTCTCACCAATTTTGACAAATTTCTCGAGGTTATGTACAGTACATTACATGACGTGGCTATTGTCGTTCGTTTAGTTGAATTTATATCACAGCATAATGTTAATAATTACGATCATTTGAGACATGGTGGAAAGTCGCAAGGAAGAACAGGTGTAACTCGCTGAAACCTGCCCCAACAATCTTTGTTCGCTATTAATTCCACTTCGGTAACTGCAATATTAACCCGAATCCCCGGCAAGTAAGGACAATGCTAAAGTTACTGAGCAAACAATACCAACACTAAAATAATATGTAGCTATTGATTTTTACTTTAGTTTAGTGTGCTGGGTACAATATAGAGTCTCTACTACAGCCCCCAATTTATAGAAATGATTGTAGACCGCAGGACAATCTATACAACATTGAAAAGTTCAAAGAGCTTCGCTGCTAGCACGCTGTGATGGACCGTTAAGTGCTACAAGATTATAACGTACATTTTACATCAAAGCTTGCTCCCACTGCTATAACCACTGTATAAAATAATTAGCTCCATATTTCAGTTCGCTTAGAGAATTGTAAATAGTATCATCAATAATACATTATCGGAGGCCAGGGGTATAGCCATAAAAATTTCTCTACTTCCAGCAGCGAACATAGAAGTCAGTATTTGAAATTCTGCCACAGAGATTTGAAACGAAGTTTTGTAAGCCAGTATAGTCCTTCTCCACCCCCAGGCGTCCATCTAATTGCGTTTTTGTGAAACTCTCAACTATCTCGTAAAAAGTGGGTGGAGGTTCTTTAGTGAAAGAGAATTCAATAAGCCGATTAATACTAAATTACAAACCGGCAGAAGACTAATCAGCTTATACAGAACTCACAGAACTTTCTTTATAGTCACATGTTCCTAACTTTAAAGTTATAAGGGCACATTTCGTTTCTTAGCATTGCAATCTTGATAGGCATGTTGAAACAGAAGCCGCTCGCGATTGAAAGACGGGTTGATTTCCTGTGTGTATTAAACGCAGTGCTTAGAACTGAGCTTAAAATGTCTCGGATCATTATAATGTTTATTAAAATTAAGAAAACTTGCGTCACAATTTATTTATTAGGCTAATTCTTTTCTCTAAGCGAATCAACAAAAGTATGTATCCTTGTGTACGTATGCCCGAGTATATGAGTATGTATGTATGTATGTATGTATGTATGTATGTGTAATTCCGGGGGAGATAGCCATGCGGGTGAGACGACCAACCGCTCTTATTTTTATTCTAATCATCTGTTTCGAATGAAAATCGGTTTGCCGCCAGATGTTAATTAAACGAAGTGATTGTTGCACCTGCGAAAACGGAAGGTTATTATTTCCGCGTTTTGTAGCCGTTCGTGAGTCTGTGAGCAAGCAATAATTTTTCACCTTCTGAAATAACAATAGAGAAATACTGCATTGTGTGAGGAAATTTGCTGGAAACATTATTAAAGAGGTAAGGCATATTTAAACATTCTATCTTAACTGTATTTGTTCTCTTCACTGCTGCCAGTTTTTATTACGCGGTATGGCCATCTCTCCCGTAAAAAAGGAGAGATGGCCAGCATTTTTCCGGGATAGATGGCCTACAATTGAGGAATATTATGTTAAAAGTATCGTTATTTCTAGATTCCGATAAAATATAAATCAAAGCCCGGCAGCAAACGTGTCTTTGGAATGAAGATGATTTATACTGTGCTTTTGAAGCCATTAAATATGGCACTTCTGTACGTCAAGCCTTCATTTCATATTCCAAGAAAAGCCCTGGAAAGTAGAGTTAAAACAGACAATTCTACAAAGGGTGCAATGGGACCAAGTGACACATAGGCAATGACAATGGATGTAGGTTTGTTCGCCATATTAAATATGCAGGAACATGGATTTTCCCTTACAGGGACCGATGTCTATAGTCTCGCTTACATTTTTGCTGAGGAACTTGTCAATATTCTCTGACTGGCTGACAAGCAAGCATTCTGATGGGAGCAGATAAAAAAGTTATTTTTTTTTCACCATGTTAATAACGTCAAAAGAAGTGCTTATAAAAATTTTGGCCACTTGACCGCAATTACGAGGGCCGTAAAAAAAGTTCGCCAGGGGTCTTTAACAGAAAGAAAACACAATTTAACTAAAAAAAATTATTGAACAGACACAGCAATTGTTGAGCTATTTTTTCAACACATTCCACACCGGAATGAGACATTTGTCATATCATGGGATCGGTAGATAGGTGCAGGCGGCTGTCCAACGCTGGTTTCGATCCCAGGAAGCTGACTTCTACGACACAATGGCACAAAAATTGATCCCATGGTATGACAAATGTCTCAATTCCAGTGGGAGATACGTTGACAATTAGCGCAACAATTGCTGTATCTGTTTCAATACATCTTTCCATGTAATTGTGTTTTTTCTGTAAACGGCCCCAGGTAAAATCACTTTCTGGATGGACTCGTAATTACGGTCGAGTGGCCAAAATTTGTATAAGCACTTCTTTTGACATTATTAATATGGCGGAAGAAAAAAAATAACTTTTTTATTTGCTCCCATCAGAATGTTTGCTTGTGAGACAACGCTTCCTATCCCGGAAACCAACTGGAAAAGATACTGTTACTTTGACCTTTCAGAATTTTGTTTCATTAACATGTTCATAAGGTCCCGCGTCGTGGCCTAAAGCATCCTGCCTAGGACTCGCGTTACGGAATTCGCGCTGGTTTGAGTCCTCATGGGGGAAGAAATAATCTCATGAAATTTGAGCCAGTGTATGGGACCGGTGCTCACCCAGCATCGTGATGCACTTGGGTAATTACGATAGGTAGCGAAATCCGGTTAAGAAAGCCTGCTGTAACGGCTGGGGGGATCATCGGGCTAATCACACGATACCGCCATTTGGTTGGATGATCGTCCACCTCTGCTTCGACATGTGGACGTGAGGCCAGCAGCCGGCTGGTCGATCATGGTCCTTCACGGGCTGTCGTGCCTCGGATTATTATTATAATGTGTTCATAAGCGTTTCAATTTATTTCTGTGTTGTTTTAAGGAAAATTCACTAAAAGAGGAAAAAACAAAAAATAAAGTTGTTGAAAAGTTTCAAACAATCATAATTGTGCACTTAGACACTATATTTATGTGTCCAGTGCATAAAACCTCATTCTTTTACATAAAAATTGTTATGAATTTACTTAAAAATTATGGTGGCCATCTATCCTTATATCCTATGGCCATCTCACCCACATATGTTGGGTGAGATGGCCAATGGCCTATTAGATTTCAAACGTATTTTTTTATTACATCAGTGAATTCTATGCGCCCTGAGGCACTGTAGTGGAGAAATATAACCTAGAAGGAACGTATTTGATTTGTTTCGTATTTCTTTACCAATCGGTTACCCTGTTCTAAGTGATTTAAAAAACTATGGCCATCTAACCCGGAATTAACCTATGTATGTATGTATGTATGTATGTATGTATGTATGTATGTATAATATAATAATAATAATAATAATAATAATAATAATTATTATTATTATTATAATTCTTTATTTATAGGCCTACTGGCAGAGTTAAGGCCATAGGGCCTTCTCTTACACTCTACCAGGTCACAAAGTATACAAGAAGTTAAAATTTAACAAAAAGTTAAAGAACACAATACTAACATATTACAAAAAAAATAATAATAGCATAATAAAATCGACACTAAACAACATGAAAATAATACCATAATAGGAAAAAAAAGAAAGTAAAATACATTGGAATGTAGTGAAAGCAACTCATTTAGTACAAATGGTTAATATGGAAAAACGTAAGGAAGAATATATCAAAATGGAATGTAATAAAATAGTAATAAAAAAGAAAATAAATACAAAAATTAAATAAAATTCACGATAAAAAGGCTATGATAATAAATTCATTGACTGATAAAAAGAACAAAAATGGAAATGAAGGAAAAAGAAATATATAGCCTGTATTTTTACAAAACTATGGCAGAGAAAAGGGGTTATGATTGAAAGCAATCTAATTGAAAAAGTGCAATTTTAATTTATTTTTAAAACTAGACAATGTCCGACAGTCTCTGACATGTTGTGGTAGAGATTTCCAGAGACCGTGAAAGATGAAGAGTAGAAGGATGTTCTGTGTTTAGGAATGGAGAGTGTGATATGGTGTTGTGAGCGAGTATCTATTTCGTGATATGAGGACAAATGTTGAAAACGAGAAACTAGGTAGCTAGGGTTAGAGGTTGGAAGAATATTGAAGAGTAAAGTGAGAGAGTGAATAGTTCTTCGCTCTTTGAGACGGACCCAGGACAGCATATCTAGTGAAGGTGTGATACGGTCAGATCTACGGACGTTGCAAATAAATCGAACGCATGCATTATGAACACGCTGTAGTTTGTCTGTCAGTCTCATGTTAAGGTCAGTGTAGAGTTTGTCACAGTAATCAAAATGAGGCATCAAGAGCGACTGCACTAAATTCTTCTTGAGAAGCAACGGAAGGAAATTTCGAATTTATTTTTAAGTGTGTGAATTTTCATAAAAATTATTTTACAAATGTGTGTGATTTGTGTATTCCAACTTAAGTTTTTGTCCATATAAATTCCTAGATATTTTACTCTATCACTGTAAGGGATAATAGTTTCACTCATTTTAACAGGAGATAAGTCACCTGTGTTTAATAAACTTAAAAGTCGTTTATGTCCCATTATAATTGTCTGTGATTTCTCTGAGTTCAATTTCAGTCCAAACTTTTTCGTCCATGAAATAATTGATTTTAGGTCATTGTTTACTTCATTTATTGCGTAATGTATGTATGTATGTATGTATGTATGTATGTATGTATGTATGTATGTATATATGTATGTATGTATGTATGTATGTACAGTATTTACACTGCAAATGGGTATAAACCCGGTGGCAGTGGTAACTAATTACACTCAGTAATGACAATTAATATTAAACACAACTAATAAAAACATTAATAAATTAATAATAATTAATAATAAATAAAATAATAATAATAATAATAATAATAATAATAATAATAATAATAAGCATCCTAAATTCAATGAAGCACAATCACTTAAAATAACAGTTAAAATAAATTTTATTTGTATCTTAATCCTAAGTTCGAACTAAGACCCACGAGTGTAATAGGTTCATACCTGCACAAGTACCTTTTGGCACGTCACTTATTTTGCTGTCAACTCACTCACCGCACTGATTCTATCTGATTTCACTAACACTTCAAAACCATTTCACTGTTCAAATACTTTGCACAGCCATTATGAACTATAGAACTTCACTGACACAAACACACTTCACTTACACAATACACTTCACTGACACTACACACTTCACACTTCACTGACACAACACACTTCCTCAATGATACAACACTTCAAATAACAAAATATCAATTACACCCTTTAAATAGTGTATATAATATACTACCGTCTATTAGTAAAGTCCTTAATCCTATTTTTAAATACATTTTTGGTTATTGGTAAAGCCTTTAGTAAGACTGCAGATAAAGCATTCCAATCCTGATAGTACGATTGAGAAAGGAAAACTTTCCAGTTTCCGTCCTCTGTCTTCTTTCCCTCAGTTTAGCCTATATGAGTAAGTTTTTGTTTAATTTTGTACTTGTTTAGCATTTCAAAGCTACAGTACTGATGTAAATGAAATAAAACAATTAAAACTATAACAGTGAATGTCATAGTGTCACCTGGTTGTTGCGAAGGTCATGTTGATATCAAAGTTGGCTTTCGTTAATATGATTTTTGAGAATGACTATAATACCATTATAATCGCTATGAAACTGAGAAAGTTTCCGATTTATGACAGTTATTGGTTTTGTTATTATTTTATTGACGATCATATAAGTTACAGTTTCTAAATTTGGCCCTTTTAGTTGTACATTGCCTTTACTTCCGCTATAATAAATAAGAAGGAACTGACGGTATTGCACAATGTACTGCTAAATGAAGACTCGGGTCAACGACTGAAGAGCTTCCTCCATTTTCATGTGAAAGGAATGTAATTTCCAATACTTGACGTGAAAGCCCTCTTCTTTGATCTAGAAGAAAGTTGCAGGAAAAAAGTAAGTCTGCGGTAAACCAAAGGAAAAAGAGGAAATTGTACATTTTGAAAAGCAATCCCCATTCCACTGGAAAGTTTATATATATAGAAAAGTTTTTAGCAGATCATAGAAGAGCAATTTCGTGTTACATGGTTTAAATAAAAAATATTTGAAGAAAGCTGACCCGGTTTTCTAACTTCTCTCAACATCCAGACTGTAAATATCGGTTAAAGTTCACAACTGGCATCATGGAGGGAATTCTTACGCTATGATTCTGGTAGCGCTCTTGTTATTGACACTTGGATAATTGGTCTCATCTCTTTTCCCCTCCAGATAGCTCGTTAAGGTGAGGGTTCAACACGAATCGTTATGCTTTGTTTCGAAAGATCGTTGAATCTTCCACAAAAATGTATGTGTAACTAAGTCAACTATATTTTAAGTTGTGAAAGACAACGGCAAAACCATTCAGTATTAAAAATCTTGTATTGTTTTCGAGGGTAAAAATATTCAGTAGGTACCTTGAATTGTCAGGTTACTCAAGAGGAAATGTAATTTTAAATTTCCCACACATTAAAGAATACTTAGGAATAAAAACATATTCCTGTTTCGCAAAGTATGGGGCTTAAGGTGTTTAATTCTCACGTTCATATTATTTCATAAGCACAATCGTTTTTGTGTACTGTGAACAGAAATTTCGAGTAAATGTTAAATATCTTAAGTTTGTCGTGAATCAGATTTTTTAAATATTATTATGATGTACCGAAGTACATATGATATATCCGTGCAGATTTTCTGCGTCATTATATGATGAAAGCTGAGTGGAACGGAGAAAAATTCTCTCCGCCATCGGGTTTTGAACCCGGGTTTTTAGCTCTACGTGCTGATGCTCTATCCACTAAGCCACACCGGATTCCCATCCCGACGTTGGATCGAATCCTCTCAATTTTAAGTTCCACCTCTTGGGTTTCCTCTAGTGGCCTACCCTCATGCACTGTGTCATAGATGTATGACAGTGGGACCATGTCCACACATAGAAATATATGTGCGAGTACTTCGGTACATCATAATATATGATATGCGCATAATCACTTAGTGATTTAAGACGGCACTTATTCCGTCGGATCCCGGCCACTTAGTCACTCATTACGAGTGCACCTCTGCACCGGGACGCAATTATAGTGAGTAGTCTTATCGATCGCTGCTCTTACTAGTCGTATTATTTAAATAACTACATCTATGTTGCTGATTGAAGGTTCATTGCAGAGGTAAAATGCCTTAGGTAAGACGCTCAAGCGTGTAATATTGCAGGGCATAGTTGAGGATATTTGAACTAATATTTTCACTTTCACTATAGACAATATTACACATACATTGTGTGAAATAAACGTAAAAGTGACAAAAAACAGTGCACTCAAAGACACTGCAATACCAAAAGGCACAGAATGTCTGTTGAACGTAATCAAAAACAACCAGTACCATCAAAATCTGAAAATTATGAAGATATTAACTCTCATGGATTTGTGAGCCTATCAAGTTATTCAGTGCCAACATTCCAATTAATGAATGAAATAATCTACATTATAGGAAATTTCTAGGAAAGTACATATAAAATTAGTGAGTTTTCATTGATGAACGACATGAAATATCCTAATGAAACACGAAAAAATGTCAGACAATAGGAATATCTTGTACTACATCATGTACCAATAACGTCATATGCTATTGAAAGAAATTTTTGCAGTATAAAATCATTTCTAGTGACATCCGCATATGTTCAAGTTCCGTAACTTACGAATGCACATTATTACTGTATTCACTGCAAAGATCACGACGAAAATGAACTTCACGGTTGAAGCATGTGTTACTAGTATAGCTTCAGAATGCCGGGAGTTGACTGTACTCCACAAACACGCAACGACGACGTGTTTGTTTATTTCCATATCCGTTGCATTACCTATGTTCAGCGTACTATTTACCCAATGTGTCTTCAACATCAGTCTTTAGGTAGCTGGAATACTAAGCCTAGTTATGATATTGATTGATTTTGGTGAAAATGGTGAACACATTGATGTTAGTTATTGAAGAGTGTGATTTCAAAACCCCTTATGTCCATTTTTATGAAAGTATTGGTCTAGTTTTTATTCACTGATCCACGAACTGAGCGAGTTTTCAAGTAACATGCAAAATAGCACAAAATATTAGACAAGTATTAGCATTGTTTTGGAAGAAAGAAAGCATAAAATATAATGATAAATGTCTCTAACATACAGAGTGATTCACAAGGAAAGGTAAAAAATTTAGGATGTGAATTCTGAAGTCATTCTGAGTCAAAACGTTCATAGGAATATAGGTCTGTTTTCGAACGGTTACGGAGATATGACTCTTTGATTTCACAAAAACCTTCTGAGATTCCATTATAATAACTCGCATTTAGAGACAGATAACGGACAAATTTAAAGTTTATATTCACGTATGCATACATACCTAATATTCTTGACGTCGGGGTCGATGTTTTCGCACATTTTCAAAGGTACCTCCTTCTGCTTCAATGCACTGTTGCTCTCGGGCTTGAATCGCGCTCGGGCCTGAATCGTTCTCGTCGCTCGGGAGAGTTGCACGTGGCTGTCTTTATCCCGCATCCAAAATACGGTCGATTAGCGCCCCGCTCGTTTCCTCCTTCCTTTGCTATACCAAGTCTTTCATCCAACCCATAGACAGTAAATACTCTTCGATATGGTACCTTTCTGTTCGTAAAGTGTCGTTCATATTCAGCGACGGCACGCAAGGAACTTCCATCGCACAAACCATAAACATACACAATATCGGCGTATTCTGTAGTCGAAAATTTATAAGGCATCATGAAAAACACAACTTAACACTTCCGATAACTGTACCTGTATAACTATTTTACTGTAGGTAGCTGACTGAGCTGCTGTGAACTGATAAGTGATAGCGTATTTGTTGTGACATTTGTAATACCGCACCACGCGGTTTGTTTCTCTTGTCTTATCTACATCGCTCACAATTCAGATTACAATGTTATGTCATTCATTGCGATCGGTGATCTTGTCTCACGTCGGCAGCATATGGTAACGTCTGATTCACATTGGGGCCAGACGTTTTACCAAAAAAATGCATCTAGCTCCGCCATCGTTCGAACACGGACCTATGTTCATATGAACTTTTTCATTCAGAATGGCCTAAGATATCGTATCCTAAATTTTTTACCATTCCTCGTGAATCACCCTGTAGTCATATACAGCCTACGCATAAATCATAAAAATGACCGAATATACTGAGCGATTTTTGGAATCACACCAGTTAAGTTGCAGAAACAAATATTTGAGGTACTAATATCTGATGCGCTTTCAAATTTAACAATTCAATGTACGTTTGTTTTACTGCTACTTTCTTTCATTTTTCCCATATTGATTAATTTATAGCTTTTTAGTCTGTATGCCGAGTTGGTATAAATCCTCGGAAGTGCTTTTTAAATTACCGTTCCACCGAATTAACTCTAACCATTAAAATGGTTACCTTTATCTTTTAATATAGTGTTCAAATGATAGGAAATATATTTTGTTCTGCGAAAATAACATTTCGAGATTTTCTCAGAAATACACAAGTCTAATAAGGGAGTAATCTATACTAATAATAAATCTGTAGCCGAAATTTTTCTGGTAATTTTCGATTTTCCAAAAATAATTGGTCCTAACATATATAATTAACCACCCTGAAAAAGAAAATCGCTTTTTTGAAAATTGCGTTTGTATGTCTGTATGTATGTCTGTCTGTCTGTCTGTATGTTTGTTACCTTTTCACGCGATAATGGCTGAACGGATTTCGATGAAAATTGGAATATAAATTAAGTTCGTTGTAACTTACATTTTAGGCTATATGGTATTCAAAATACATTGCTTAAAAGGGGGGTTATAAGGGGACCTGAATTAAATAAATCGAAATATCTCTCTTATTATTGATTTTTGTGAAAAGTATTACATAACTAAAGTTTCTTTAAAACTAATTTTCGATATGTTTTATTCCTTAAAAAATTTTGATAGGGCTGATATTTCATGAGATAAATGAGTTTTAATATTAAAATAACTACCATCTAAGGCCGTGTAATTAATTAAAAAACAAATGACTTCGTCTATAAGGGGCCTTGGACAACAACAATCGAAAGCTATGAAAGATAGCCTACAGAGAATGTTTCTGTGTTTGTATGAAGTAATATCGGAAGCTAAATTAACCGATTTGTATAATTAATTATTATTTCACCATTGGAAAGTGTAGTTTCTCTAAATGGACATAATGCTATAATGTTATTACAGTAACTTCTGATATAATATAATATAATATAATATAATATAATATAATATAATATAATATAATATAATATAATATAATATGTGATATTATATAATATAATTTAAGTTATTTTAAGGGTTCAGAACCATAGTGGGTCAAGCGCCATTACTGAATACGTAGAAAACAAGGGTTAAAATTAAGTTATTACCATAATTCAATGGAAACCTATAACAAGTAAAATAAAATATACACATTAAATCTAAATAATGTCAATCTTCATTAAACTATGGTTGCATGTAATAAAAATTAACAAACTTGTTAAAGGAATTGTCATTGCACCAAATGAGTGTCTCTGGACCAAAATGATGACATTTTAATTATTTGGATGCAATATAAATTAAGTAACATATTAAACGATTTATCCTTCTATCAAACACGAATGTTCCCTGGATCAAATGTCGTATTTTAATTATGTAATTACTTTATATTTATTTCTAACGGGTGCAGCGGAGCGCACGGGTACGGCTAGTTTTTAATATAGGTTTTATTTAACATTTTCTCGATATTTTAAAATTGTTTGAAGCTCTTAATGTATACTTACTTACTCATGGCTTTTAAGAAACCCGGAGGTTCATTGCCGCCCTCACATAAGTCCGCCATCAGTCCCTATCCTGAGCAAGATTAATCCAGCCTCTATCATATCACACCTCCCTCAAATCCATTTTAATATTATCCTCCCATCTACGTCTCGGCCTCCTCAAAGGTCTTTCTCCTTCCGGCCTTCCAACTAATACTCTAAATGCATTTCTGGATTCGCCCATACGTACTACATGATCTACCCATCTCAAACGTCTGGATGTAATATTCCTAATTATGTCAGGTGAAGAATACAATGCGTGCAGTTCTGCGTTGTGTAACTTTCTCCATTCTCCTGTAAATTCATCCCTCTTAGCCCCAAAGATTTTCCTAAGAACTTTATTCCCAAACACCCTCAATCTCTGTTTCTCTCTCAAAGTGACAGGCCAAGTTTCACAACCATACAGAACAACCGGTAGTATAATTGTTTTATAAATTCTAACCTTAAGATTTTTTGGCAGCAGAGTAGATGATAAAAGCTTCTCAACCGAATAATAACAGGCATTTCCCATATTTATTCTGTATTTAATTTCCTCCCGAGTGTCATTTATATTTGTTACTGTTGCTCCAATATATTTGAATTTTTCCAGCTCCTCGAAGGATAAGTCTCCAATTCTTATAGTTCCATTGGGTACAATATTCTGGTCACGAGACATAATGATATACTTAGTCTTTTCGGGATTTATTTCCAAACCTATCGCTTTACTTGCTTCAAGAAGAATTTCCGTTTTTTCCTTAATCGTTTGTGGATTTTCTTCTAAGATATTGACGTCATCCACATAGACAAGAAGCTGATGTAACCCGTTCAATTCCAAACCCTCTCTGTTATCCTGAATTTTCCTAATGGCATATTCTAGAGCGAAGTTAGAAGAGCAAAGGTGATAGTGCATCTCCTTGCTTTAGCCCGCAGTGAATTGGAAAAGCATCAGATAGAAACTGGCCTATACGACTCTGCTGTAAGTTTCACTAAGAGACATTTCAAGTAATCGAACTAGCTTCTTGGGAATACCAAATTCAATAAGAATATTATATAAAACTTCTCCCTTAACCGAGTCATATGCCTTTTTGAAATCTATGAATAACTGATGTACCGTACTGTACCCTTATACTCCCATTTTGTCTCCAATATCTGTCGAATACAAAAAATCTGATCAATAGTCGATCTTTTACGCCTAAAACCACACTGATGATCCCCAATAATTTCATCTACATATGGAGTCAATCTTCTCAAAAGGATATTCGACAAAATTTTGTAGGACGTCAACAAAAGTGATATTCCTCGAAAGTTACTACAGTTAGTCTTGTCCCCCTTCTTAATAATAGGTACGATTATGGACTCCTTCCATCTTAATATATACAATGAGACAAAAATTTACTGTTTCGTTTTTGTGAAACAGCATTATGAAATCTAATCTTATCCATTTTGCGATTTTTTTAGGGGAGTGGAATTTTATGTTTTAACAATTCTTTTTATGACTGTTCAAATGTTCGAAATAAATTCTTGTTAATGCACTTCCGTAATACGAATGCTTAACATTCTCTCTCCATGAATTTCATTCTTATTTGATTCCTCGGATTTTAAACTAGGCACTGGATGTCAATTTCCTCTTCTTAGAAAATACGAAACCATCTGAGAGAAGGCTTGTACTGAACGCGGTAATAAAGTGAATTTGTGAAACATCTCCCAAGAATATTGAATTTCTCTTTTGCCTTCTGTAGTAGGTCGCTTTTCTGAAAGAGATGCATCTTGCTGTGCCGTAATCTGGAGACCACGTACAGTACCGAGTATACACTTGGAACTACCTTTCATAGATGTAAGAGCGGCGGCAACTTTATTTCATTACTGTTTACTGGATACCGCGACTGTTATGTGTGCTGTTAGTGTTTGAAGTTATAGGTACACATTGAAACCGGAATTTCGTCTATCTGGCTTATTTTACTATTTAATGTTTCTATAGTGTATTATTCTTCCCTGTAAAACTTAGACGAGTGGAGGAACATTTTACTTGTTTATGCTACGTTGCGGTACATTACATCACTTAAGTTTAGGCTAAATAAAGTTAGATTACACCGTTACGTAAAATTAGGTTACACGGGTTTATACTAGGTTAAATGGATAGATTAACTAGGTTATAATGGATTAGGCCTGTATTAAATGGGGTTGCAATGGATTATGTGAGGTCAAATTAGAGTAGATTGTGTGATGGTAGACTAGTTTAGGTGAGTTAGAATAGGTTAGGGAGAATTAGATTTTGGATATGTAAAACTTGATTAAGTAAGGTTAGTTTATTTTACAACTCTTATTTGGAAAAGTCCGGTAAGCTTTTTAGACTAAATTACAACGTAAATTTTCAGTAAGTCATAAAACTGATCCATTTATATATAAATACTTTTATCTTAATATATAAAAGTGTTATGTATGTATGTATGTATGTATGTATGTATGTATGTATGTATGTATGTATGTATGTATGTATGTATGTATGTATGTATGTATGTATGTATGTATGTATGTATGTATGTACTGTATGTATGTATGTACAATATGTATGTTTGTATGTATGTATGTATAGTATGTATGCATGTACGTATGTATGCTTGCGTGCGTGCATGTTCTCTATAGAAATCTATATTTGCCAAAGTTTGCAAATCTAACCTTCATAACCGGGAGAAAAACATAGGTTACATTAAAAATGGAGAAATGGACGTTAATTTATTTCAAAAAATAAAAGTAAAAAATAAATTCGATCAAATATGCATCTATAATATTAAAATGACCACCTTTGTGGTGTAGGGATCAGCATGCTGGTCTCTTACGCAGAGGTCCTGGGTTCGATTCCCGGTCGGGTTGAATTTCCTGGTTGAGGTTTTTCATGGTTTTCCCTCAACCGTAAGGCAAATGCGAGGAAATTCGAGCCACAACAACACTGAATAACACCGGCCTCATTCATCACCGAAATCATATTCATAACAAATCAGTAATACATATAGGCCTACAGTCGCCATCTAGTTCGAAATAATAGGCCTAGAACCAGTCTAAACAATTGTGCACAGGCCTTCGGATTTCACCCAAAAGATCAACTCGCGATATGACCAAAGATGTTAAAGCGAGTATAAATAACAGCAACAAAGAGAGAGCGAATAATAAAATAGTCTCTTCTTTATTCAATTGTTTATTTCTGTTATATTGAACCAGTGATCTCAACATTAGAGCTCAATGTATTCAACATCGGCTTTCAGCTTTCATGGGGCCGTGGAAAAAAGTAACACAAAATTAAACAACATTCTTAATACATTATGAAAGGCAAAAATCTCTAAAATTCATGTAGTAAGTAACTATTACATAGTCCTGGACAGTATTATGAGTTGATCGATATACTCGTAATTAGTGAGGATGCTATCTTTCATCCAACTGAATTATTGAATTCTTTTAAACTATAAGCAATGCCAGTACATAATTTTTTTAATGCTTAATATTGAATAACCAATGATATTGCTGCGAAATTATACAATGAAACAAGAGTTGGTGTGAAAAAAAACTCGTGCAAAACAAAATAGAAGCGACAATATTAACTGGCAAAACGGAAGGAGATGTTTTTATGTCAAATATTCCTATGATACCCATTAACATGCCTTTCTATTTTAAGCAACTGCAATTTCCAGTGTCACTAGCATTCAAATTGACCATATTAAAATAAAGCTCAAGGCCAGTCGCTCAAAGTTTCAGGCATTAACTTTGAAACTTCTTGTTTGATAAATGCCAAATATGTAGCTTGCTTTTGATTCGGTCCATCTAAACACACACACACACACACACACACACACACACACACACATATATATATATATATATATGGAATAGAGGGGAAAACAAAGAATTATACGCATATAAAAAAAAACAATCCAATGATACATTCTCCTTGCTACTGGTGTAAATGTGATTCTTTGGTACGACCGATAAAGAGGCAAATTTAGCTCATCATGACACCCTAAGGGATTCAGGCTGGGAACAAGGGAATTCTCTAGCTGTCTTTTAAGGTCAAGTGACAGCACAAATGCACATAATATTATATGAAATGTATCTCAGCACAGCTTCAGATCAATGTGAAAAATTGAGTCAATGCTACGCGCGCGTACAGGGACCGAGGAGTGTGTTTGATTTGCTGAATTTCAAGACAATGCTAATTAAAATGAAAAACAGTTGAATGTATGACACGTGATGACATGTTTTCTTTTCACTGCCTGACCGTCAGCTACTTTAAAGTGAGTAAACACTGGCAGACATTTTGGTTAAGAAGGTCATTAATTCATGTAAGTGACGCTACTTAAAGTTTCATCTTTAGGGACGAGGAAAGCTTAGTAAAGGAAATTCGTTTTGGTTTTCTTGAGTTGCCGACATCTCCAAAAATTCAAACAATTATATTAATTAAAGATACAAGTAGAAAAGAAAATACGGGTAACACCGGGTGCATGGATATTTATATAATAGGATGCGAAACTTACTGAGTTTCCCGTAACACATGCTAGAGGCGCTAATGTAGAAATTTATCTTTCTGCCACCTGTTGGGAGTAGGCGAACTTATTACATTTAGCAGCGCACCAAGTACCGAAAATAAAAACTAATTACTCCATGCATTTAGCAGCTCACGCGGTAACGAAAATGTTAAACTGTGCAGAAAGTATTCCCTCCCTCCCTCTCTCATCGATATTCAAAACTAACCCAATTTAAAATAAAACATTTACATTTTTATTCCTCACAGCATCTTCTACTGAAAATTCTTACCGGAGACAACAGGAAGATAAAAGAGACAATCTATTTTACACTACCCAATTAAAATATAACCAGACAGAGACAAAAAATAAAGAACAATGTTAGATAATTGGGATTGTATTCTTTCGGTATTTACTGTACAGCGCAATGGGAAAGTCTGCAAAAACTACTTAGATAGTTTAATTTATTATATTACTATTACTTTACAATACATTCAACAACACTATTTTTTACATCGTCCATAAACATCACTATTTAACGTACACTGCTTATACACACACGTAGTATCACTTTATGTTCAATTATTAGCAAGTTTCTGGCTCCCATCTTGTCTTCTCGAGCAACGCCTCGAACGGATAAATAGAGAACTCTGGGTAATGTACCCAACACATAGTTCTAATGTTCACCACCTACGACGTCGAGCGCTGATCATCTTATTTGAGCTCCCTGCCGCCAGATGGTTCTGACAGCAATTTCGCATCCTATTATATTTTTATCCATGCCGGGTGCTTTAAGTCAGTATGGCTATACTGTATATAAATAGGTAAGTTTTCTGACTGTTATTGAAAATTGATGTCGTAATTAAGGTTAGTTTAGTTGAGATTAGAGTATAATGGGTGAGGTCAGATTAGAGTAGTGTGACGTGAGGATGTGGGATCGTTTCCATTCTTGTAACCTCATCGGGGTAAGGACTGGAGTTATATTTCGTAAGCAACGAATAGCAAAATTATTGAAGTTAAAGAAGCGTATGAAAAATATACATCCCCGGAAGCAATAACAATATTGTTTTCATAGACCAAGTCAAAATTATTGAGACAAAGAATTTTATTTATGTATGTTTTTCTTTTCTTTCCAAATGTCAGGGTCTTTTCTTGCTGTTAATTCACCCCGACTCATAGACTGAAGTGGCTCACAAATATTTATAGTAGCATATAATGTAGGGTACCTATTGATTTTCAATGTGCGGTCACTTCCTGGTGTCCGTGAATGAATAAATAAATAATAAATTCAGTAGGAAATACATAATTACAATACAATCGCACACATGTTTGGTTATATGTTACTTTTTTTAATAGCTACTGTCAATTTATTCAACTATTTTTTAGATTCACATTATTCGCAAACTTTCAAACTCGATTAACAAGAGTGCGTCCTGCCGTTACACTGTATTTGCAATATCGTTTTACACTCTTTGAGCAGAGGAATTCTTGTTATTTGTTGTATAACACTGGTCTACAAAAATATTTTTTTTTTGCGCTTTTTAAATTTTTCCACCTGGATATATATAATATGAATGCCCTAAATTCAAATCTGGTTTTATTTTTACTCTATCGGACTGGATTTCTCAACAATATCAAAACAAAATATCAAGGTATACCTGATTGAATTGAAATTTGAGAAGGGATAATTATGTTTAGGAAATAGTGTTGTCAGTTCAGACCAATATACTGTAGTTTTGTTAATTCGGCCACAGTAGACGATGATATTATGTTAGTCATACAGAGAATGAAATTCATGACCGTAAAAAAATGCAGCATTTCTTCATTTTTAGCGTTAAGTCCACTTCTGTAGATGAGACATTTCGAAGTGATAATTCAGCTTTCAACTCGCAATCTGATGTACAAGAAAAATCCTTTTAATAAAGTAAGGTTATATTACCGGTAAAGTGTTATCCTATTATTTATGAATATTTTAAAAACCATAATGCTCTTTTAATTGGTAATAGAATGTAATTTTTATAACGACAATGATTTAGAGTACGTTGCTTGGCCCTACTCTTGAAGATTTTATGAATCTGCCAATGCCTATGTTTGCCAAGATAAAGGACGGATTTTTATCCAGGATAACAATAATGTTTCCAAGCTCCTGGCAGCGCTTTTGTATGACAGTCTTGCACAATTCGCTGACAATTCCTTTATTATCCACAGGAGTAGAATACACCAATGACTTTAAGTGACCCCACAGAAAGAAGTGCGATGGATTGAAATTTGGTGAGCATAGAGGCCAAGCATGTTCAATCTCGATGATACGACGATCTGCTGCCTGAATTCAGCCAGGAGGTCGATATTATAGAAAGTACACCTAAAGAAATTCAAACAAAATGCATCTTAAATGATTCCAGCAAACGTACTAGAGTGCGCTATGATCGTAATCGCAAATCCTATACAGAAACCACGTCGATGTAAACATTTTTTCTCTATACACATGAGGAATCCATATCTGAAGTTTCACCTACTTTTTTCGTTTCTGTCTGTATATCCAAGTCACGAGACAGTATTATGGTATACGTTATAATAAACGTAAGGAATACCTTTTCAATCGCTCACATTTCTCAATCGCTCCGAAGATATTCGCACGCAAGTGTTAATGTTCTTCTGATAAAAAAATTGTATTTTCAAATTCGAACCATGATGTGCTACGCTTCGACATTTACAATCGGATCAGCTCGCCATGTTTAGAATATCATAAGCTCGACGTTGACTACAAAGCTAAATTGTAGTAATGTAATGTTGGAAATCTTTGACTTCAAAATGTATAAAATGTTATTTCTCTAAATGTACATTTCTCCAAGAAAGAGTTGAAGAAATTAGTATAATATTAAACTTATACACAGAAAAAACTGTTAAAGAGAGATATTCCATTATAATTGAGGTTTCAATTAGAATTTCTAAAAGAAGCAAAATTATATTATATGGGACCTACTGTATTTCTTGCACACTTGGTGTAATCCATTTATAAATTCAATTGCCTCAATTGTCTTTCTGTACGGGGAAGTTTTGCATTTAATTTGAAGGCAGATAAAGTTTGAATGGTAATATTCTTGTTCGCACGAGCAAAATATATCAACATCTCTTTGTGTTGCAGTCAGCTTAGGGAGCGTGAACTTTAGTTTGCGGCAGCCGTTACACTAACATTACCGCCAAAATAACACGATAAAAAGAACCACTGATCATAAACTCCAATTTGAGGAACCACAAACCTGCGCCCACACAGAATAGAGGCCATGCATGCGTGCAGACTGTAGGCGCGCCCATTTCATCCTACAAAAGAGCAGCTAGCAGAGAAAGCATTTCTGACATATTATAGGCTATATTGTCAAAAGGCATTGTTAATTAGTATATCCATGCAGTAAGATAACAACAACAACAATAATAATAATAATAATAATAATAATAATAGTAATAATAATAATAATCATAATAATAACAGAAAAGTAGAACGGGTTACATAAGCTTCTTCTATATGTGGATGACGTGAATATGTTAGGAGAAAATCCACAAACGATTAGGGAAAACACAGAAATTTTACTTGACGCGAGTCAAGAGATAGGTTTGGAAGTAAATCCCGAAAAGACAAAGTATATGTTTATGTCTCGTGACCAGAATATTGTACGAAATGGAAATATAAAAACTGGAGATTTATCCTTCGAAGAGGTGGAAAAATTCAAATATCTTGGAGCAACAGTAACAAATATAAATGACACTCAGGAGGAAATTAAACGCAGAATAAATATGGGAAATGCCTGTTATTATTCGGTTGAGAAGCTTTTATCATCTAGTCTGCTGTCAAGAAATCTGAAAGTTAGAATTTATAGAACAGTTATATCACCGGTTCTTCTGTATGGTTGCGAAACTTGGACTCTCACTTTGAGAGATGAACAGAGATTAAGGTTGTATGAGAATAAGATGCTTAGGAAAATATTTGGGTCTAAGAGTGATAAAGTTACAGGAGAATGGAGAAAGTTACACAACGCAGAACTTCACGTATTGTATTCTTCACCTGACATAATTAGGAACATTAAATTCAGACGTTTGAGATGGGCAGGGCATGCAGCACGTATGGGAGAATCTAGAAATGTATATAGAGTGTTAGTTGGGAGGCGGGAGGGAAAAAGACCTTTTGGGAGGCCGAGACGTAGATGGGAGCATAATATTAAAATGGATTTGAGGGAGATGGTATATGATGATAGAGAGTGGATTAATGTTGCACAGGATAGAGATTGATGGCGGGCTTATGTGAGGGCGGCAATGAACCTTCGTGTTCCTTAAAAGCCATTTGTAAGTAAGTAAGTAACAGAAAAGTGGAAAATCAAATAAATAGAATTGACAAAAAGAAAAATTCATGCTATTAAAACGTACATATTTTATCAACATATTTTTCAGCAATTAGGGCATACACTAAGAGAGAAAAGTCAAACACGGTACTCATAATGCGAAAATTCTTCTCTTCGTTCTACCTTTACCGAATGAAAACCACAATACTATACAAAATATCATTCTTACTGTCGGTAGCAACATGTTTATCATACTGACCATTACCCCTATTCGAGTCTGATTACTGTAATATTAGGTAGTCGGCGATGTATGCAATAGAGGGTGAAAGGAACTGGCCACCTAACCGCATTATATCCTGGTCTAGTTGCTTCATGAGCGATGCCTGTTGGAGTTACTTGGGGGGATTCAGACTGTGTTTGGAGAGTTGACTAAACAACAATAACCCCGTTGGAAGACCGGCTGCAGCCTTGAGCCATAAATTTCTTACAAGTCAGTTAATTAGTTGTCAGTATGCGCATTGTTAGCCGAATACTTAATTTTGCTTCCTACGCCCGTTAAAATCCCGATGATTTCAAATTAATGTAATAATTAGTGACGAGGAGAGAGTGTGTTTGGAACAGAGCAGGGCGTTCACTGTTAGCATTCAGCCATTTCTCTGTCATTCATTATCCGGAATGAACACATATTCACCACTTATCTTACAAAGAAGAGTCATTTTTGGTGGTTCAGCGGTTAACATGCTGACAACTGGATCCAAAGGTCGCGGTTCAAACCCTACCGAGGGCGATGGATTTTAAAGGGCGATAAAATCTTTAGAATGGCATTCTTCAGGGAGGAAGTAAAGCTCTGTATTCCATATCGTAGATTATGCCTCGTAAAAAACCTGTCCTTGATAGAAAGCTTCAAGCAAAATTTGTGGAACATTTCTCACCCACTTTGAATTTCGATGCTGCAGTTGAAAGAGCCGTTAAATTAAACACTACACGCTGAGGAAGAAACCAGATTACATAATAGATCTTACAATGCGTGTCTAATATGAGAACTATCTGCTTGAATGCATGCCTCCAGTGTGATGCTTTGAGATTGTAAAAATTCTGATAGAATGGTGGGTGCGATTTTTGATATGGCTTATGTGATTCTTCTTTGAGGTTGTTCTTGGTGTTAATTTTTAATCGTATATGATGACATTTTAGTGTCCCCTTGAGGAGTCGAGAGGGGAAAAGTGGTATGGACACATGGAGGAAATCTGTAGTGACGTCACCACAAGGTCACAATAAGAGTGTGATGTGTCAAGTGAATGAGAGCGGTAATGTAGACGTTTCTGGTGTCGGCGAAAGAAATAAAGGCAATATGAGTCAACAGCTGGGAAAGGTTGAGGTGCACAAGAAAGACGATAGGGAAAAGAAAGAGGGGTTAGGGATAAGAAGTGGAAGTATAGAGAAGGTAAATAGAGCAGATAGAGGAAATAGGGCGGGGAGCAGCAAGGATAAACCATCATATAATCTAAGGAAATGGTGTGTTAATGGATTGAAGGATTAATTGTGCAGTTAATATGGATGAATAGTGTTTAAGTATGAGGAGAAGGGTCGTGATGAGTTTATTTAATTAGTGGGCATGAGTAGGACGTACTGTAAAGATAGTAAGAGTAGAAGAGCTAAAAGTAGGATTAGACTAGATAGGTATCAGTAGGACAAAGAAGTAATATAGATAGATGTAAAGTAAATAATAGGGTGCAGGCCTAGCTAAGGCTGTAGTACAGTAAAATGATTGTAGTGTAATTGTAAATAAGTAGGGTCTGTGAGAATACGGAGGAGTAAAAAAATTGTTATGTTTTTATTATGAATAGGAAATAGTAGAAGGTAGGATTAGAAGGAAAGAAGGAATAGTTAATAAACGCAGAAATATAGTAAGTGTGGTGAACGAACATGAAAGACATAGTGGATGAACAATGGAATGATGAATAGGTGTCGATCATTAACATCGGGTAGTGTATAAGTTGTAAATAGTGTATGAACGGGACTGCTGGCCCAAATACTAAAATGTGAAGGGCCAACAGGACCAGAGTTTAGAGTGAGAATAAACCATATATCATATCATTTCAGTGTCCCCACAAGTAAAATCCAGGGATGTTAGGTCTGGTGACCTTGGTGGTCATTCAACAGAACCTCGACGACCTATCCACCTTCCTAGAAACTGTTCGTCTAACCAAAAACGAGCTTCGCGATCGTAATGGTTTGGGCAGCTCTTGTTGAAACATTTTGGGGTAAATTTCATTATTCATTCAGAATGCTCGGGAAAACTCTTCCTTCAAGCATTTGCTTGTACCTTTTAGCAAAAAGGCCCAAAAACTCTTGTTACTTTATGTCACACTAACCATAAACTTCCTTGACACCTGCATTTTAGAGGGATCTATGCATTTGGTGTTGGTACCACTCCAATACTACTTAATTTGCTTATTGACTTCGTCATTAATTTGAAGATTTGGTTCATCTGTCAACAGAAAAGGAAACGGAAAATTTTTCTAAGTGACCTGACTTCTGCATCAACCTGTACTACTACCATTACTACAACTACTCCAGCCAAGGGTACGCGACATCTTTCTTGAAATGTATGCCAAAGGTCATGTGATCGAGATGTATTCACTGTTGGAGTGAGTGAAATCTGTCAGTGCATTTGAATTAAGTTTTCGAAAGAGAGAAAAAATTAGTAATACACTCCAAAATGTAATTTGTGTACGAGTATTCAAAAGTGTAGTCTATTTACAATTCTCTATTCAGTGACCTGTTAAGTTGAACCTTTCAGCAAACTGTTATCCAAGTCTTACATTTTATAATAAACAGGAAAATGGAGGCACTTTCGCTAACATTTATGTTCAATTTTATCTTACTTACTTACTGGCTCTTAAGGAACCCGGAGGTTCATTGCCGCCCTCACATAAGCCCGCCATTGGTCCCTACCCTGCGCAAGATTAATTGTCTCTATCATCATACCCCACCGCCCACAAATCCATTTTAATATTATCTTCTCATCTACGTCTCGGCCTCCCCAAATGTCTTTTTCCCTCCGGCCTTCCAACTAAAACTCTATATGCATTTCTGGATTCGCCCATACGTGCTACATGTCTTGCTCTTCTCAAACGTCTGGATTTAATGTTCCTAATTATGTCAGGTGAAGAATACAATGCGTACAGTTCTGTGTTGTGTAACTTTCTCCACTTTCCTGTAACTTCATCTCTCTTAGCCCCAAATATTTTTCTAAGCACCTTATTCTCAAACACCCTTAACCTATGTTCCTCTCTCACGGTGAGAGTCCAAGTTTCACAACCGTTTTTTCCCTAGTCGTTTGTGGATTTTCTCCTAACATATTCACGCCATCCGCAAAGACAAGCAGCTGTTGTAACACGTTCAATTCCAAACCCTCTCTGTTTTCCTGGACTTTCCTAATGACATACTCTAGAGTAGGGATGAGACGATATTAGCTCCCAATCACGGTAGAAGAGCTCGACCTTGATCACGGGCGCATAGCGCATCCACTGTAACGTTGACAACAGGGATGCACATGCACATGCAGCGAATAAAGGCAGCAATTATTACAATAACTTGCGTTACTAAATTTCTGGCTACGTAATAGGGCTAATTATTCACTTATGTAATATACATGTACATATATAAACAAATCGCAATGGGAAGGGTGTTTTAGGAACAAAAATAGAAATAGGAAAATTAATTGTATGTAAACCATTTTCTTGTTAAAAGCAATTATTTATTATGTAAATACTTCACTTCATTGGTGAGGGGAAACTAATAGGGTCTACCTGCTCGACGCGTGTGATCTCTAAGTACTTTTGAGTATCTGTTGAAAAAATAATAATGACAATATTGATTGAAATAGAGTATATTCATTGTATGATTGTGAAAATGTAGTCCTTACTCTGCAGTCGCGATTATGTAATGAGTTTTCTTAGAGTGATTTGTGAGATGCACGTAACACAAAAAAAAACCAATTGATTAAATTAAAATATTGAGAGCCATCGTAATTTTTGGGGTTAATCTTTTAAGGGGATATGTATGACTTTTAAAACTTCCACACTTCTCAGCAAAAAATTTATGAAATTTAAACTATATAAACTGATCTATAATAATATCTGTACAAAATTTTGTGCAATTAGATCTAATAGTTTTGAAATTATATTTTTAAATATATTTTATATTGACGTTGCTAAAAAAAGCTCCTTGCATCAAAGTTTTCAAAATGTTTAGTTCATATTTGCTCAAAATCTTGAAAATAGTTATTGGAATAAAAGTGAATTGGCTCTTTGAGCTTAGTAATAGTATAAGTTAAAGTGCAATCAAAGATAAAATATTATTTCTAAATTAAAGAAACACGTAGTCTAATAAATGTAAATATCCAGAAAGAAGCAACAAATAAAATATCAACAATACATTTAAAATAAAGAAATGAAAGGAATCTAGATACAATCTACTGACCCAAATGTAAATTAATTTATCTTCGATGTCAATTCCTAAATCAATTTATTTCTCTCTTCTCCTGAATAATGCCTATATATTTTTTTTTTAATGTTGCGTCTCATAATGCCGTTTTATGTTGCTTTTTTTTGCAAATGATATATTTTTCCACAAACACTGGACTTCATCACCATGTTCGAAGCATAAATACTGTATCTTCCACTCTTCCTTGAAACTTTATTGTATGAGCGCATTTGTTCCGTCATGATGCCCTGTGTTCTAAGATCTGTACATCCTTTAGCAATGTTTACAGGTAAAAGAGCTCCGCGCGCGCGCTGCGGGCAGAAAATAGCTCTCGCTCGCAAATATTAGTCACCATCGCAAGACTGCTCTAGAGCAAAGTTAAAAAGTAAAGGCTTAATTTTGTTACATGCGCGAAAAAAACTAACGTGTTTCACAAATACTTTCAGTTTGAAGAATTTTATTTTGCATACATATTCTTACAAATTCACAAGAGAGTGATATAATAATTAATAATAATTTATTTATTTAATCTGGCAGAGCTAAGGCCATTAGGCCTTCTCTTCCGCCCAGCCAGGCTCTAATTCTAATTGAATACAATTGCTTACATAGTTATTACAATAATATCTAGACCATAAACAACATGAAAGTAAATAATGAAAGTTGGATAAGTAATGTTCGTGTGACAATAATAAACATTGGTAAGAAATAGTTATAATAATAATAATAATAATAATAATAATAATAATAATAATAATTACATAATTTAGATATTTATCTGTGATATAGGCCTATATAACCATTAAACATTGAGAGACCTGAAACAGCTATTATTGTTAACAAGAATTGTTAGAAAAATATTTCGCTAGTCTATTCTTAAATTGGTTTGATGTCTGACGGTCCCTGCCATTACTCGGTAGGGAATTCCAAAGCCGAGGAACAGCCACAGTGAAAGAAGATGAATATGAGGATGTTCGGTGGGAGGGAATGGATAATATTGAGGACTGTTGTGATCGTGTGTCTAGGTTATAATGGGTGGATAAATTTTGAAAACGAGACGCAAGATAGACAGGAGTGGAGAAATGCAATATGTGAAAGAGAAGGGAAAGACAGTGGATTTTCCTACGATCTTCTAGACGGAGCCAGGACAACATTTCGAGGGATGGTGTTACGTGATCAGCCCGGCGAATATTGCAGACGAAACGGACGCACATATTATGAACACGTTGTAGTCTCTGCGCCGAAGTAACGCTTAGGTCAGTAAACAGAATATCACAGTAATCGAAGTGGGGCATCACGAGTGTTTGCACTAACATTTTTTTCATGGAAAAGGGTAGAAAATTCTTCAATCGCCTAAACGAATGGATTAATGAGAATACATTTTTGCAGGTTTCTGCAACTTGAATGTTCCAATTTAAACTTTTATCTATATAAATATCTAGATTCTTTACTGATTCACTGAACGGAATTTCGGTGCCGTATATTTTAATCGGGGACAAATTTGGTATGGTAATAGTGCTTAGCAAACGTGAATGGCCCACAATGATTGACTGTGATTTTTCTGGATTTAGTAGGAGATATGAGCGTGGTGTTTATAATCCACGAAGGAGCGTAAAATTATTTCCATTGGTGTGAACCTTCCATTAAATCCACGATAAGTTTGCTACTTGGTTCTTCCTTCTTGAAAATTCTCGTCTAGAGCTTGGAACAGCTGGTGACCCAGATTCTTTAACGGTCAGTTTTACGGCACACGTATTCTTACATTAGTGAAGTTCCACAACTGAATAAAACAGGATGTGGAAGAGTAATAGGATCGGTCCCCGCCAATGTGCGATTTTGGTTGAAATAGCCGCCATCTGCTGCACCTCAACTTAACGAATAACAATGACGGCACTCATACTGTCTTGAATAAGCAGATATGGTTCTAGATTATTTTAGTCGAGCATAGTCATATTTTTTGCAGTGATTGTCTATTTCTTAACTTCTCTTTCAACTTATTATTCTCTTCTACCTCTCTGTCTTCTCTGTCACGTTATTTTCCTCCTTTTCTAACATTGTTTCTTCCTGTAATCACTTTAGCATCTCTTTTCTTGTCTTTTACCTTTTCTTATCCTACTGTTTCTCATTCTCTGTTTTTTCTTAATAGTTTTATATCCTTCTGATTTCTTTCCTTCCCTTTTCATCATTTCTTCTTGGTCTTTTTCTTCTCACCTTCTACTTCTTTTCTTAAATTATCTTTATCCCATCCTTATTTTGTTTTCCTTCTCACTTTGTTTTCCTTTTCCATCCTAACCTTCTCCTTGTAATCTTCTTCTCATGCTTTACTTGTCCCCCGTTTTCTGCTTTTTGTTTGCCCATCAGTTCTTCCTATCGTTGCCATGTTATTTTCCTAATTATTGCCATCATATCTTTCTTTTCCTTATCTCCTTATATCTTATCAACTAAAGCGTTGTGATCGTTTATGAAGTTTAAAGAAGGCGCAGTTCTATAATTTACTATATAGGTAAATTTTAGTGATATGTTTTCCGATAATTTGCTAGTGTATGATTAATAAGTAGTTAATAATAATAATAACAACAATAATAATAATAATAATAATAATAATAATAATAATAATAACAGTCTAGTGGACAGCTTCAAATACTTGGGGTGTACTATATGCAGTAACACGAGTTGCTGCCAGGAAGCCAAAGGAGAGGATAGCAATGGCCACGGAAGCTTTTAATAGAAAAAGGAGCATCTATTGCGGATCTCTGGAGAAAGAACTAAGGAGGAAACTAGTGAAGTGCTTTATATGGAGTGTGGCATTGTATGGTGGCAGAAACTTGAACATTACGACGAAGTGAAGAGAAGCGAATAGAAACATTTGAAATGTGGATATGGAGAAGAATGGAACGTATGAATTGTGCAGACAGAACAAGAAATGAAGATGTGTTGGAAAGAGTGGGTGAAGAAAGAATGATGCTGAAACTGATCAGGAAGAGGAAAAGGAATTGGTTGGGTTACTGGCTGAGAAGAAACTGCCTACTGAAGGATGCACTGGATGGAATGGTGAACGGGAGAAGAGTAAGCTGAGTTTGCAGTGAAAGACGTGTCGTTGAACAGAACACTAAATGAATGAATGAAATCTAAATCTCATAATTTGTTTATTGATATAGATTTGCTATTTTATTTGATGCAAGTACAAACGCTTTCATCTAACTAGTAGTCAAGTCCTCAAATATTTATACACTCGTAACCGTACATAGGAAACACACAAAAGTTTTATATAATAATTTACGTTACATCGTATGGTAAAAATTCTAAGGTTAAAAATATGTAAGGGATTGTATGTATGTATTTATTTACACTGTAAGTGGGCACGCACCCGGTGGCAATGGTACAAACAATATAAAGAATACACAATAAAATTACAATACACAATACAATTATACAATACGCAATACAATTGATACACAATACAATTGTCCTTATAGTCACGTTGTAGATCTTTGCGTATAAATTAAATAATATTTAAATTCATCTGTGCTTTCCCATCGTTTCAGCAAATACATTCTTACTGCATCTGTTTTCTGTGGTTCCACTGACACGGTTTCCATAAAATTCACATAAAATATCAGGAGACTTCATAAGACTTGTGTGACCTATAGGACAAATCTATCCTTTAAAAAATAATTTAGTAAGATTCCTTAAAACTGTGATTCCCGATCTTTTTTCACTGACAACACACTTTACAGAACACCCACGATATCCCGACACACTTACTTGTTTTTATTATTAGTATTAATAATAATAACAATAATAATAATAATAATAATAATAATAACTAGTGCTTTTTTCTGGAGAAAAAGGTGGTGGACCTCTGTGTAGAATATTTTATAGCGGACGGTGAGATGATTACTGTTCACTCTACGGGAATTTTGTCGTTTTTAACTTCTTTTTCGTCCAATTAAGACTTTCAAGGTATAAGCGGAATTCAAAGAAAAATTATATTAAAACATAGTTATTCAGACACATTTCGGTTCCATGATGAAGAATGCAACGAAATGGTGCCGGAACGACGAATGATTACTTTCTAAATACCATTTTAGTTTATTCCGCACCTTGACTGATTTCACAAAACATTTCCGCATATAAGACACTCGAGATTTTGTTTATATTTATTTATTTTATTTATTTATTTATTTATTTATTTATTTATTTATTTATTTCATCAATCACTGTTCACGTCATGGCAGATTAGATGTATTCCAGTTCTTAATCCGCCATCACTCTCAGTACAAATATAACACAAACTAATACATAATGAACCTATAAGCATCCTCTGTTTACAATACTACTACTACTACTACTACTAATAATAATAATAATAATAATAATAATAATAATAATAATAATAATAATGGTACACAACTAATAATAAGTATGCTCTTGTATTTAAAACTCCTACCTTAGCTTTTTCATTTTATGCTCAATCTCTTAAGAATTATTCTGTTAACTTCATTGACTACTCTTCGTAGTTTCTTATCGTGTGACTACTCAACATTTATAATTCCATCTCCGTTAGAGCTTTGACTTTCTCTTCCCATCTAATTTTAACTCTAAAAAGAAATTTTCCTAATTTATGCAAATTGCTGGCGTTTAGGTGACCATTCATTTTTTATAAGCTACTATAGCGTTTATTTGTAGAAATTTTTTATCTACCCAACTGTGTCTCAAATCATTCTTTGCCTGGTACATTAGCCCAATATGCATTGCGTCTTCAGCTAGTCACACAAAGGACATTTATCCTTCTCTACGTTCCCTCTCCTATTCTTGAGTCTCCAGATACCTAATCTCCACCATGCCATTCCTGTTCTCTCTTCCCTTGAATTTAGTCTAACATATTCTTCCTGTTCCCAAAACTGCTTAACCTCCCTATAATATTTTAGTGATCCTAGGTCTTTATTATTACTAAAAATATCTTGTCTCGAAGTTTCGTTTGCCCTCTCTTTTACTATTCTTCCAATAGTTTTCGTGCTTATAGACCCTAGTTCTCTCCATAGCCAATTTAGACCTAATCTACTTATTTCTCGTTCCAGCTCCTTCAGCCAATTCGATTTCCAATTAGCGGCTTTCATACAAAAGATACACGTTTTCATAACTGCCGAATCATTCCTACACAGAATATTACCTAAATATTTGCTTTTCTTTCTAGAATAATTCCCAGACTCGAATCGATTTCCATCTCTAGTAACGCTGCCAGGTTAGAGGCATTCTCCGGTATTCCTAGAAATTTTTTACACATTTTGGCTCTTACTTTATCGATGTTTCTGCTGGATAACCTACTACCCCAGATCTCAATATTATATAATATCTTTGATTCTACTAGTGCATTATAGATGTTGACCAAATTCTTCACCCCAATATTCAGCCATTTATTTAGGCATCTGTCTACTGCTTGGAGTGCATTTTTACCTTTATTCAGTGCCAATTAATTTTGCAAATTCCAATTTCCCCTACGGTCTATTATCACTCCTAGGTATTTGAATCTGGAAACACAATCAATTGGAACTATTTTTTTTTTTGTTTATATTAATCTCCACGTCATGTAAAACTATATTGCAAGTATTCATCGCTATATGTACGAAACGCAGTACGTTTTTGTGAACTCTGAAGGGGATTTTCGCTCACATTATTTGAATTAGCACTTCTGTCTTCTAACCAAGAACTTGATTCAGATTGTCTTTTTAGAATTATATATTTGTCCATGATGAAATCTAAATAAAGCACTTTTAATAAAATAGATGCACTATCACACGCGCATACGTATAGGCCTATACTAAAACTGACCAATTTGTTCTGACGATTCTAAACTCTGTTTTCTTACTAACAAGGAGAGGACACGTTCTGTATATCACCGAATTAAATAAGATTGTATGAGATGAAAGTACAAGAAGTACTGTTTAAAGTCATGCCTGGTATGAGTGGCCAATGACCCCTCGTTTTGAAAATATTGGCTATTTTTTGTGACATACTTCCGTTAGGTGCCTAATAGGGAAGCATTAGACTGTGTAACAGCGTTGCCCATATGGTTGGATGCTGAGTTGTTATCCAGACAACCTGAGTTCGAATTTTAAATGGTCCTATATATTTTTCTTTTAATAATGATTAATATCGTGATCACAGTTATCTATTTACAAACCTATATCATATTTTACAATGTATTGAATGCTTCATCATGTTTCAAACAAATTACTGATTAACTAACATTGTATTCTAAAGGATAAACAATGAAAAACTACACACGTAGGAAGGTAAGATGTGTCACTGGTGTTTGTTCTATTTCTGTAGCAGCTATTCCATTTCATTTTGTACCCGATTCATTATGATGTCATAAAAACACACATATTTCCTGCACCATGCACAGAAAATGAAAGAAGGTTGTCCACAGTTACACACATTTTTCCGCATTTCTGCGGCGAAACAGATATCCTTCACATTCACAAACACTTCTCGTTCGTTTATCAATTTTGATGCATACCACGCATATTTCAACATGGCTTTGAATATAGGGACTGACAACTGAAATTGAATAATAATAATAATAATAATAATAATAATAATAATAATAATAATAATATAATAATAATAATATAATAATAACAATAATAATAGTAATAGTAATATCAAGCTTTAAAAGGTGAGAAGGCATTAGGATTCGAACTTTGGTTGCCTTGATGACAACTCAGCATCCAACCACATGAGCTACGCCGTTACACAGTCTAATACTTCCCTATTAGGCATCTAACGGAAGTATGTCATAAACAATAGCCAATATTTCCAAAACGAGGGGTCATTGGCCACCCATACTAGGTATGACTTTAAACAGTGTGTCTTGTACTTTCATGTCATAAAATCTGATTTAATTCGGTGATATACAGAGCGTGTCCTCTCCTTGTAAGTGGCAAGAGTAAACGAATTACTATGTATTACTATGTATAGTTGTAGGTGTTTGAATTGTCGCCAGACAGAAAAATTAAGCTGATCATTGTTGCATTCTCTCATGTTTCATTGGTAAAATCTGTCTCAAAATAAAATATACCATAACAAAGACTTCATTTTAAACAAAACATGCGTTGTAAAGAGTCTTTCTGGATGGCATAAAATTTATTTTTCAGTTCCAAAATTTCGCGACACATCGGTTGGGAACCCATGCCTTAAAGAATGAACGGACTCATATTCAAACAGGGTATTACATAAGACGAAAAAGAAGAATAAGAGAAATGTCCTTTTCATTTGAAACTCACGGAGGAATTTGTGGATGTGCTGTACAGATATTTCTTTTCGTCGGACGGAACTACAGGTAGCAGTATAAGTCTGATAAATGTGAAAATTGCAATGGAGTCGCTTGTCGAGAGTTGCTGATGTGGAAAAGAAGAGAAGACAAAAGTGACAGATATGACGACGGCTGTGATGAAGCATCGAACGAGAGGAATTTGTGCTGTGTCATCGAGGGGAAAGAAAAATAGGGTGAGGGAAAAGAAATATAGCCCCAAGGATCATGAAGTGTATGTCCTGCCAATCAGATGATTGCCTTCTTTTTTATAGGCGCATTTCATCCGCAGGGGAAGCAAAACGCATTAAGGTCGCCAAGAGTCTGATTTATTTACTACACGTACAAGTCCGCAGCAATTCCGATTCAATGATGATATATTACGATCTTACTTCTTAGTGCTACTTAAAAGTCATTCGCTTAAGCCAATCATCTGTCATTAATGAGTAATGGTCGCCAATTTTCAGTTTAATAGTCCACCTTTTCGACATTTTTGAAAGCCCAGATTCCCCGTAATACATTTTACCATAATTAATAAACGAAAATAAAATTAAATTATATCCATAAAAATTTTGAGATCTATATTAATAATAAATCTGTAGCCAAAATTTTTCTGGCAATTTTCGATTTTCCAAAAATAATTGGTGTTAACATGTAGCCTATAATTAATCATCCTGAAACCGAAAATCGCTTTTTTCAAATTTTTGTCTGTCTGTCTGTCTGGATGTTTGTTACCTTTTCACGCAATAATGGCTGAACGGATTTCGATGAAAATTGGAAAATAAATTAAGTTCGCTATAACTTAGATTTTAGGCTATATGACATTCAATTTACGTTATTTAAAAGGGGGGTTATAAGGGGATCTGAATTAAATACATCGAAATATCTCGCTTATTATTGATTTTTGTGAAATGTGTTACATAACAATAGTTTCTTTAAAAATGATTTCTGATAAGTTTTATTCTTTGCAAAATTTTGATAAGACTGATATTTAATGAGATAAATTAGTTTTAAAATAACAATGCGTTTTATTTTGGCCACCTACTGTAATGGGCTGTAATGAAACGAAAACAAATGATTTCGTCTAGGCTATAAGGGGCCTTGGACAACAACAAACGAAAGCTATTCATTTAACATGTTTCTGTGTTTGTATGAAGTAATCTCAGAAGCTAATTAACCGATTTGTGTAATTATTATTTCACCATTGGAAAGTGTATTTCTCTAGATGGACATGATGCTATATACTATTACAGTAACTTCTGTGTGAATCGAGGACAGGTAAGATTAAAATAGATTCTTATGCACAGAAAACTTGATAGGCAATTCTGTATATTATTCGTTTCCTGTATTTCTTAAAATAATGTTTATGCAGGCCTATCACATTCATTTTCATCTCAGAGAATTAACGAACAACGAGAATGTATTGATTTAGTATGCACTAATAGTACATTAGCTTAGCATTCCATTATTTTAATTATGCTCAATTGAATTGTGTTAAATTAGACAAAATGAATAAACTGTGTAATAAATACATAAAGTCAATTCTAGTCCATCATTTAAAGTTCAAGCATAGGCTTATCATTTAATTGGAAATTTTCTTCCAGCTCAGAGTAAGAGCCTTCAATTCTTACAAGTATATTTCATTTCAGATAATTTTTTTTTTTACTTTTTAGTAGGTTATTTTACGATGCTTTATCAACATCGTAGGTTATTTAGCGTCTGAATGAGATGAAGGTGATAATGCCGGTGAAATGAGTCCGAGGTCCAGCACCGATAGTTACCCAGCATTTGCTCATATTGGGTTGAGGGAAAACCCCGGAAAAAATCTCAACCAGGTAACTTGTCCCGACCGGGATAGTATCAATCTTAAAAGTAGTGTTTACTGAACAACTCCAGGAAGTATTGCATGATAATAACAGTTAAATTCATAGTTTTAAATACAACTTTCAAAATGACTCAGAAGCAAACGACTTACAACATACAAAAAGCTATTATTCACTAAGTAATTACAAAACTGTATTTAGGTTGTCAATATTTAATTCTAAGAAGTGCAGCGAAGCGCGCGGGTACGGCTAGTACATAATACTTATGTGGTACATTATTTCGTTTTATATTACTTTGTCGTGTCTGTCCTTTTACTTCTGCTTATTCTTCCTTCATTTTTTCTCTTAAAATTCTTTATTTTTTTACTTTTTCAACATTTATTATTTCTTCCTATATTTATACTTTACTTCTTGTTCATTTCATTTCAAATAACTTTATACTCGCCTAAGAGTACCCTTTACACTATTACTAATGTCTCGTATTCTTATCCTTATCATTCTTCTCACATTCTTATCTTCTCAGTCCTTCTCCACATTCTCCTTATCTACATCTTTCTTTACATTCTCGTCCCTTTCATAGTTCTCCAAGATCAAAGGTGAATACTCAAGATGATTTTTCTCATGTATACTGCATCTTTTTTGTTGTGCCTGTAGCTCTTCGGTACCCGTTGTTACTTAATAACTCTCCTTTTCGACAAAAGCCCAACATGTGTCCAAGGGTTTCTTTCTAGTTGAAGTCATGTTGACGGCAACAGGTCGTGCTGAAAGCTCTGCCAGAAACGAAGCGAACTGCAGGAAGGTTGCAGAACATCTTGATTGCATTAATGTAATAATTAAGCTGCGGATTTATGCCTATATGCCTATTTTAATCCTTAACCTGAAGGCGGAAGATTTTAAGTTACATATCCATTTTAAGACATTGTGAAAATTTTATGCGAATTCTATAGTGCCTATAATTTCCTATTTCACTAGTAAATGCCTATTTACTTATAAATGCCTAAGAGTTGCCTAAATATCCGTATTATATATTATACTTGAATTTACTGTCAATTCTATCGACTTTTTTTAATCTGTAAATTTTCTTTTTTATCTAGCAGAGGGAAGTGATGTAGAACTATCGATAATTATGAGTGTTACGTTTTACTGCCAGCAGAGCGCGGAGAAATCGAATAATTTAAATCAACCAATAAGAAAAAATGTATTTCGAAAGCCACATGAATCATTGTGGTAGTTGACTAAGGTAGTTGTTTTAAACTGTGTATCCGTTTTGTGAGTTTGTGAATTGAGTGTGGAGTTGAGTTTTCTGCTGTGATACGTGAAGTATACCGTGGAGATATGCCAAAGCAAAAGTCATCAGAAGTACTGATTGGAAAATACATTGACATTACTGGTTTGGTCCCCAGCTGAGACTGGATCTCTGAAGTATTGTCCCGTCACTTCATGTGAAGTGGAAGGGAGTTTCTCCAATTTAAAAGCATTCTTACAAACAATAGACATCAGTTCTCATTACAACATTTGGACGAGTATTTAATTATTCACTGCCATAATGACATTACTATAGAAAGTAGTCTATAATGCTACGCTATAGTCGTGTTTGCCATTGAGAATTAGAAATTTGTTAGTGCCTCTTTAAATGCCTATTTTAGAATTTTAATGCCTATTTTGCCTGCCTATTTCAACTGTTTTTAGTGCCTAAAAATCCGCAGCTTGGTAATAATATATAGCTATATCAGATTTTATCTTAACACAAACATACAGACAAATTTTTACGTACTATACTCGTATGCATTATATTTTGTTTGTATATTGATTGCTAAATTTAACAAACATAACTTAAAATTTCTCTAAATATCTGTCACTGAGAAACGAAATTTTGGAGATTTTGAAATTTCAGTGGTTCTTATAATGTTATCGGCTTATCAGTAACAGAAATTTAGGTCATTCGCTTTTCCACGAAACCAAATGGATGCATACGCCGTACCTCATAGTAAGAAATTATGGTGGGTGTAAGTGAGCTAGCTAGCTGCAAGTGGGAGCGTAGCAAGAAAGGAAAGCTTCTCTCAGTCCACTTTTCCTTCCCCTCACGCGCAAGTAGGTTCCACGAGATAACGAATGGCCTATAATGTGAGTTCAGGTAGAGCTTTTGAGTCAGGGTAACTTCGTACCACTGTCCATTTTCGTCTACGGCGACTGGTGCTCCAAAATATTGCTAGTAGACGGAGCACGTTACTTGAAACGAAAATACAACGTGATACAAGGTTGCTCAGACCAGTATAATATTACCCTGAATAACTCCAACTCGAGGATTATTTAAAGGAAAATTTATAATGCATTACAAACAATGGTACACTGACTACTTAACGTACCAATGAACCAACAAGATTACAACGAAGAACTAAATACAATCAAATACATAGCACAAGAAAACGAATACAACCCCAACATAATAGACAACATCATACGTAAGACAAAACAAAACCACAAAAAACAGAAGAATACAACGCAAACACAAGAACACAAAAAATACATCACACTAACATACGAAAACAAAAACACACATAAAATGACTACCTCAGTCAAGAAATTAAACTACAACATCGCATAGAGAACAAATAACACTCTACAAAAACATCTCAATACACAAACAACACAAACAAACAAACAGATACAACCACACAGGCGTATACAAACTCAAATGTAACACTTGCAACAACTTCTACATAGGACAGACAGGCAGATCATTTCAAACACGTTACAAAGAACACATCACAGCCATAACAAAATTATAAAACACCTCCACATATGCAGAACACATCACAAATGCCAACTACACTTACAGAGACATCAACACAGACATGGAAATACTGCACATCCAACCAAAACGCTAGAAACTCAACACACTAGAACAACATGAAATATACAGACACACGAAAACACACCCCAACGATATTCTCATCACACAACTCAATTTCAAAAAACAAACACTCTTTGACTCTACACTACGAACGCACCCACACAGGAAACAAGAGGCGCCAAGACCAACAACGACCAGTTCCGAAGATGACCGAAAATAGGTCGAAACATATTAACAAGGTAGATACGTTAAAATTTAACGCAAGAAAGTTCTTATCATACATATTCCGAATATAAATTAACTTTTAATAACAAAGTCACTTTAAAAAAAAAATATGCCTCTTGTTACTGACATGCAGTATTACAAGAAATTTCCTTTTTTAAAATTTTGAACAAATATATTTAGCAAAGCAAAACATTTATTATACTGTACTACACAGAACATTAAGTTTGCACTATTTTTGTCGACTAAAGCTCGTACGTTTTGAGCGAAAATATGCTGATATCGGCTGAATGTGTTTTGCATTACAATAGAATCGTCTAGAAAACACTTTACTTATACCGTTCTTCTTTTATAACTGCTCTCCTTTCAGTCGTTAAATCCATCTGGTTCTTTTTCCTGCAACCGAATTGCTTAGTAATACTGAAAGCAACAATGTAAGCTTTTCTTAAACGATTTTTAATGGAAAAGTTAAATTGAATAACATATTTTCATGTTTCACAAAATAAATTGTGATTTTATATTTAAATATACTTATTAATTGCAATTAAAACTAAACACTGACAGGTTTAAATAATTCGCATGCATTAAAGTCTTACTCAAATGTAGATTTTGTAGACGTATATTTTAAAAACTGTAACAACGAAAGTTTAAGAAACTATTGGAATATTTTAATACGATATACCTATTAATAGTTAATTTGTAACATTATACATCGATGAAAGTGATCTTGTCGCGTGGACAGACCGATCAAGTGTTTCATCACTATTGAAATAATTATTGTGGGGTATAACAGAAGTTTAATATATAACAATATTCTATTACGACTGATGTAAACTTTGTTAATCGCATTTTCACAGCATGTGGTAAGGTGCGCACAACTCATAGAATCCTATAGCGCAGCCGTGGCGAGAATATGACTCGCGAGACATTGTGGCTCGCAGTGATAGCTGTGCATTTCGCTTGCTTCTAACCTCCGCCAACCCCCACTCTCTCACTCACTGGAGTCAAACTACGTTCCATTTGTATTTGTCTCTGACCTGCGAGTGGCATATGTCTCTCTCGAAACCATGTACGAAAGTTCCAAGTAGGATGGGAGGACGCATTTTTTGCTGTCAGTATGATGAGAATATTAAATGTATGATTTGTTCACAAGTATTACGAGGAAAACGGTTGTATAACATAAAACGGTATTATACTACATGTTACTGATGAAACATTACAAGGTTAAGTGTTATTGTTATCATCATCATCACCATCATTATCATCATCATCATCATCATGATCTCTGTACGTCGACACTTTTTCAGCAGATGTACGAATAATGCGGTTAGCTCTTCAATTCGAACTCACTGATTTACAATGTGATGTCAAATGAAAGCTAGATGTAAGGTCTTGACAAATGTTGAACTTTCAAATCTTTGCCAAAAAACAAATATCCGAAGCTTCGTTTTTTCGCTTCCTCTATTGAAGCCATGTTCGCTACAACTTACGTTTGTGAAAAATTATTTTCAACAATTAAAATAGTAAAAACCAAATTTAGATCACGACTGACAGACAAATACCTTCGTGATCAACTACGACTGGCAGTAAGTGGCATAATTCCTGATTTTGAAAATTTGTCGCAGAGACATTCAGAAGACAGTTGATTTTAGATTGTGATATTGTTCATTTATTGTTCATTTCTTTCTTCATTACATGTACTAAACATTAGTTTGTAGCCTGGTACTGTATAAAATTATATGTAAGTGCTTAACGTAAGGAAAATGAAAATCCGTTAATTAGTCAGACAGTTGCTTCACTTCCCTTTCGGGTGTCCGCCACCCTCCATAGGTGCTATGCACGTTGCAGTTTACACAGTGGCTGGGCGCACGATTACATTTTCGCCACGGCTGCTATAGCGCGTACGTCAACTAAACGTGATTCATGTATTGGTTGTTATAACGTTCGTATTTGGAATTTATAATACACAGCATGATTCAGGAGAAATAATAAATATTTTATTGCGTGACAGTATGGACTATTCTTGGTAAGTAAATGCATGTGTCAATTTTCGTTGCGTGTGGGGGTTCAACAGTTTGAGTGTTACGCATGAGAAGAGTTTCAATTTGCAAGGTGAGATAAAAATGACTCAATGATTACATTTATTGCTTGTTTATGTGGTATCATTATATTTCAATAGTTCAAAGTAATATTTAAAAAATTCCAAAACCGGTTTCAGTGCAATTATCCGCTTTGTTGTCAACAGTAAGTGTTGTTCTTCTGAGATCGTTTTGTCGTTCTTTTACGAGGACAGACTATTCATAATGCGGGCGACCAATTCGTCCCCTGTGTTTACTTTGTTTTTGTACTCTTCGCCTTCCATTCACCCTCACAGACAAAAATTGATAGGAGTAAAATCTGGGGACCTTGGTGGCCAATGCACGTCGCCATCGCTGCCGATCAATCGTTAGGAGAATGTGATATTTATACGATGTGTTTATCATCTGTTTCAGACTTGAGCGCGCATCGAATTTGTGCATGCTGACTACAAACAGTTGTATCGCTACGTCCATTATGGACACTTAGTACAGGCTAAATACAAACAGTTGTTTCTCTACATCCATTATGAACAGTGTTTCCCTCACACGAACTCAAAAGAGCGACACATGCTATTTTTTTTTTTTTTTGCAGTCGATAGGAATAGTATTTATCGTTTTTTGTCTTTATCGTTTCTTCATACTATTTGTAAAGCTTGTTACGCGTAGACCTAACATTTAAGGAGCTGTATCTCCACACTCGTTGAAATTTGGAGATATAAATATTATATAAACTTTTATACTCAGAATAATACGAGTTGCTTAGAAAATTTCGTGGCCTGACACAGAGATAGATGTGCCACATCTTTGTTGATGTCTTGGGTATGTCCAAGGTCTCCCTCCTCAAGGTGAGTTTCACGTTTGTTAACACAGGAACAAAAGCACGTCCAATGTCAAATTTCGAGGGATTATGTGACTCGATTCGAGAAAAATTCGCCCAATTTTTAGGTGGTTTGAGACCAATGATGAAATATGGGTCCACTACTACATACAAGAGACAAAACAGCAATCGAAACAATGGAAGCACAGCGATTCTCCGCCTCCAAAGAAAGCGAAAGCTGTTTAATCGGGATGGGAAAGTCATGGTGTTCGTCGTCTTGTCTGATACACTTAGGCCTGTATTATATTTTCCCTTTATCTTGTTTAATTCGCATGGTTTTGTCTGTAAATTTCATTCTGAATTAGTTATAAATCCTTGATTACACTGAATAACGAATTTTTACTTTTTGTCCTGCTCCAAATTAAAAATAGGCGAATATTACTATTATGTGTGCCATAAATCTGAATTTAAAATCCAATTTGCCCCATCACGTACCATTTTCCGGGGAAAGTGAATTGAATTTTTTATCACATAACATTTGTTTTTAATTGTTCACTGGTACTGGTAAAATTACAACACACTAGGGATTCAGAATTCTTAATAATACTTGAAAAAATGTGTACTGGATACAAAAAGATGTTACATAGTTTAAAACACAACACTAAAAATATTTAATGCGTATAATGAGAAAAATCTCGGAATTTGAACTTACATTTAAAATAATTCTCTGGATGACTTCCGTTTAAACTACACCTGGGACTGTATTTTACAAGGAACCAACAATAGTCTGCAAGCATGCTGGGTGATGATCTTCCTTTATATCGCCTTTCTATTTCAGATATTTCTTGATGAAATCTTTCCCCATGCTCGTCGCTTACCGCTCCAAAGTTAGGAGGAAATAAATCCAAATAAGAATGTAAAAAGTGTATTTTGAGAGAAATATTACACTCCATTTTGTCATATGCACTTAACATGGTTTCCACAAGTTCTATGTAGTTGTCTGCCCTACAATTCCCAAGGAAATTTGAGCAAACGTCTTTGAAAGCGCGCCATGCCATTCTTTCTGTAACGAAAAGTTTTTTCCTCAAACAAAGAGTCAGCCATAACTTAGTGAATTTGTGGACAGATAAAAATGCCCTCTTTTAATTTTCCTTCACTCCAACTGGTAGTTTTCTTTTAAATACTGAAAACCACACCCTTGTTTGCTCATTGCATAGACCTCACTTTGAACTGTTATGAAATTTACTTAATAGAAGGGACCATATCTGTTTATTTATTAGAAGCACAAAAGAACATGCCATAAGAAACCGGAAATAAGTCATAAACTCGTATATGCATTAGCCTTTATTTTGGTTTATACCCCCAACCCGAGCCAGATGTGTCTGAGGGAGCACTTATCGAAAAGTGAAATCATAGTATATCTTAAAAAGCTTACGCGGTACGAAGAAAAGAGATGCATTTTCGGATTCAGCGCACACCAATCCATAAGGGATACATTGTTTTAAGTCGGAGCAAAATTGTTGTTGTTCAGTGTAATCAGTGAGTAAAGTGCGTTGTTATTAAAATATTTTATGAAGATAATTATTTATTATATTTAATATTACTCCGCCGTTCATTTATGTCTTCGATACTTTTAAGCAATAAAATTAATTATCATTTTCCTTATTAACAATACAAGTAACTGAGTAATTAACATTATGATATCTGACAGATAGGAAATTGTTATTTCAATTAAGTTTTGGTTTTTTGCTTGTGTATCCTCATTAGACCGTCTATAAAATCTGAAGATTGAAAATTTAAGGTTACAAGAGAAGAGTGCAGTGGAACTCCACAAATAGACGCTCACCCTCGTATACTTCACGATACAAGGTAAGTCAACGCATCCTGTCCCGCGCTGCACAGGGCTAACCAGTTGAACCAGTGCAGTAGTGTGCAGATACGCGTACACGTTGGCAGCATGGCAGGGAACAAAAAATGTGTACTTATGTTGAAGCAGAAGTTACAAATATTGGAACGGTTTAAAAAGGGTGAATCAATCAGAGCCATCGCTCAAGAATTTGACGTTTCGATGAGAACAGTGCATGGGATAAATCAAAATTCATCTAAATACGAGGCATTCTGTAGTGATTATAAAAAGCTTTGTTATTATCAGTTGATTATAGAATGAAAACACAGCTTATTTTCTGTATTTCCTAAATTTAATCAATACGAATTATTTATGTTCTCTCTTGAAGGGTATACACCATTTTAAAATAATTTAATAGGGATACATAAACACAACTATTACAAGATATTCTCAATAGGTTTTTGTAGCTTTATTCTCTTCTGCTCTAATCAACAATAACAAAATTGCAGGTTACCAGGCGACGATAGAAAAGAAAAGATGCGAAAACAAATGAATGTGGTGAAATAAACAATTGAATGTTCTTTCATATTCAAGTATAAAAATATAGGGGTGCCATTTGAAATTCCAAAGTGGGAGTGGCTGGGGGTGGGAGGTGAAATCTGTAATGCAATTAACCCTTGTTTAAAACTTCCCCCTTTATATCTAAATTTACGTGTTTTTCTGGTTTAAATTGAATTCAATTAATTAACTTGTTATTTAGAGTAGGAAGTTTTGAAATGAAAGTCCCGTATGTAGATATATTTAGAAAGATTTTCCTCTAGAAGTTTGCTTTACGTTTCAGATATATCACGTATATATTATACTTAATCACGGATTTGTTTTGTTATATATTTTGCATATACTACAATATGTTATTTAAAATTATATACGCTAAATATTTATGTTTCGGTCCGCACGCCATAAAAAACATTGTACAGCCCTTATGTTTACCAATTTCCGCAGTACTCCGTAGAAAGACAGTGTTCGTACCTCGTCTCGCACACGGACCATTGCTGTATCTATTTGTGGAGTTCCACTGTATGTGAAAAATTTAAATATAGAACATTAGGAAAGATAGCCTTTGAACTGTGATGTACAGCTAGTCGGTCTTACTGAGAATTATGTTCATTTTAATAAATTTAATTGGACTACAAAATCTTGACATCCGGAATATTCCAAGACTGAACCATTTTCACTGGAAATTTTCTATGTTCATTGGAACAGAATATCATTTCTGATTATTTCTCTGGGGTATAAATCCTGTCATTTCGCTTGAAATGTATTCTGTCTGCTTGCGTGGTATGTTTGTTCAGTTGCAAAGGAACTTCATATGTCGATAACAAGAAATGTCTTCAGATATTGATTTTTTTTTTTTACTTCCATTGCTGCTATTCAAATATGTTATCGAATACAATTACTCTATAAAGTCTGTCCTACCATAAGGCTGTCTCATAAAGGTTAACTCCGTAATATCGAAGTCTTGGAATATGTCGTAAAAAAATTTGTGTATGGCCTGTGGTTTGTTGTTACCATTCTCAGCTTAGATCGATTAAGAATTTGCTTTTCAATATTACGGTTTCTGTTTATGAGAAGGGGAACGTGTAAGTCGGAATTTATTTTCGTAATATGGGAAGATGATGATTACGATATTTGATTTTGACATAGGTGAGAAAAAGTGATGTTGAGAATATTCACTGCCCTTTAAAGTTTTTTTAAAAGTCGTCATCATCATAATCATCATCATCATCATCATCATCATCATCATCATCTACTACTTCAAGGTGGACCGATTCCGATCCGTTCCGACTTAGAGGTCGTCTTCCCTTCGTAGTCGTGGTCGACCAATACTTAGTTTTCCTTTTTGGCTTATATTCATAAAGGTATCTAGCTGGTCTTGATATGTTGGAACCAATTTTTTTTCTCGAATCATACTATTTAAGTCAGTTATATGCAGCTTATCACGTATAACATCATTCCGTACTTGGTCTCTTAGCGTATATCCAGCTACATAACGTAATAATTTCATTTCCGATGTTTCAACCATTCTCTTATTTTTGGTATTCAAAGTCCAATTTTCTGATCCATACATTAATACAGGTAAAGCCATTGTTTTGTAGAATTTAAGTAATGTTTCCTTTACAACTTTATTTTTCAATGTTATTTTGATTGTTCCACACAAGTTCTGAAACTTGTGTACTATATGTTCAATATCTCCTTGATGTATAGATGAAATTTCACATCCTAGATAATAGAAACTTCGAACCTGTTCAGTGGATTATTTATTATTATTTTTTATCTTATGATGTAATTTCCTTGAAAGGCTATGCATTTTGTTTTATCAGTTGAAATTTCTAAATTATATTGTGGCATTATTTTGTTTAGCTGATAAGCTGATATCTGTAGTTGATCTTTGGTTTCTGCAAATATGACTTGGTCATCAGCAAATAAAACTGGATCTAAAATTGTTTTATCTACCTTTAAATGATGTCTTAGCTGAGCTTGCCATTCTGCTACAGCCGCGTCTATGTAGCCTATATATTAAAACGTGTGGGCGACAATGGAAGCCCTCTCTTATTCCTAAAGTAATTGTTTCTATTTCAGAGCATTTGTGCATCCCTCTGTCAATGCTGATGACCGTGTCTTTATTTCCCATAATGTACCATAACTTCTCACGGAGTATCTTATCGAAAGCCTTAACATAATCTATAAATAACATATGGGTCTCTAAATTAAATTCTCTTCTCTTCTGTATACAGTAAGTTGTTGAACCGTAAATAGTCAGTCAGTACAGGATCTTCTTTTTCTAAATCCGTGCTGTTCTTCTGCTAGCATGTGTTAAAAGTATAGGTATAAAATATAGTGGCAAGTATGATAACGAACAGGCTACGATAACGAAATACATGTCCACAATTGTCTGGCCGCGAAACCAGGTGGCCTGGGTTCGATTTCCGATCGGGAAAAGTTACCTGGTTGAGGTTTTTTCTCGGGGTTTTCCCTCAATCCAATATGAGCAAATGCTGGGTAACTATCGGTGCTGGACCCCAGACTCATTTCACCGGCATTATTACTTTCATCTCATTCAGACGCTAAATAACCTAAGATGTTAATAAAGTGTCGTGAAATAACCTACTAAAAAAACGAAATACATGCACGAAGCGCTCAGCGAAAAAAAGGTCCAACTCACGAAATTTCCATATTGCAATTTACTGCTTTAAAGAGTTCCCCATATTGTTCTCTTCAAATTGTAAATAGGCCTAATCATCATTTCCAGTTTTGCCATGAGATTGCATCACAAGTTTCGTTTGTGTACCGCAGACATGTACAGTAAATTGGAAATATAATTTTGTGAGTTGGACCATTTATGCACTGAGCTCCTCATATGCACTTAATAATATTCGCACAGAATAGATTGTTGAGAAATCGCAACGCGGCGACATGGCCCTCGGCTGAGCCGCTCGCAGGTATCGGTGTTATGCAGAGTAGTATTGATAATTCGATCAACCACAAACAATTAACTATATGCAATCTAGGGGGAAAGGAACTGGCCATACTAACCCATTATCTCCTGGCCTAGTTGCCTCATAAGTGATGCCTTCTTGGTATCACTTAAGAGGTTCAGACCTGTCTTCGGACAGTTGACTAAATAACAGTCAGGTAAAACACCATTTACTGATCGAAATTAAGGAAAGAAATGCTGAAACTGCATGTCTTCTTATTTGAAACATTTATCGCAAATGCTTAAAAAATAAGTTATCACTCGCTGCAATTTCCGTTGAAGAATGGAACATTATATTCCCGGATGTTATTTTTCAGTTCTTTCGGTTTATACACATTATTTTTATTTTATACATATATTTATTTGTCCTACAGAATTTATCTGTAATATTGACACTTAATATTTTAGGAGAAAAATTCGCTCCGGTACCGGGGATCGAACCCGGGTCCTTGGTTCTACGTACCAAGCACTCTGACCACTGAGCTACGCCGAATTCAATCCACAGCGCCGGTTCGAACTTTCCTCCTTCGATGTTTCCCTTTGTGGCCTGACTCCAAGTTAGCCATATATATATATATATATATATATATATATATATATATATATATATATATGTTGACTTGTATCCACTGTCAACTGCCATTATTTTTCTCGTTTCACAGGAGGCCTTAGCTCTTTATGGAACACAGAGGGTTCATTCATTCATTAGCTAATCTCGTAAGTTATCGTGTACTATATTTCTGTAAGACGAAATTAAAGGTAAGATGAAATGGAGGGTGGAATGTAACTCTTAAATTAGAGACAAACAGAAGAAACGAGTGAAATAACCTCAGTCTCCGCGATCTTGTCTGCCACAAATATCATAGATTGAGCTGGTGGAAGAACAACTTAAGAATTAATATAAAGCACCATCTGTCAGGCAAAGTAAATGCTTCGAAAGCAAATACATTAAAATAGAAAAATGTAGTCTGTAGCCTTTAGGAGCTTATATCGGTTCTTGTCTTTGTGCCTTAGGAAAAACCATACAAAGTTCACAAAAACCATAAAGTACAAAGGATTCCTTTTGATATACCAAAATAAGATGGTGAGGTGAAAAGTCGTATGTTGTAGACGTAACAGGATAGGAAACGTCGATAGCAACGCATTTTTCACTGAAAATGGAGTCGTGAGAGTTTTGTTGGTTTGTTTATTTTGTGCGCTCAAGAGATATGAAACTAATTAAGGAAAGTAGGCCCCAAGTTTGTTCAGGAGCCTCTTTTTAATCAAGAAAGCGCTCTGAAGAGCTTAGGATTTACTTTACGGACGTGTGTGTATTGTGAGGGTGTGAACTGGGCTGAGCCCCGCTTGAAAGACGTGATTGTGTCAGGAAGAGCGGCTGAACGATAATCGATTGTTCAAGCCACGCTCGCTCTCTTCCAAGATGTTATATAAATAGATGGAACGTTGTGGCGTAACGGTAGCCCTCCACAATACAATATTTACATCTAACTTTAGAAGAACGATTACTCTATGAAGAGTTAAGCTTTCTTTCTTCCATTAAATAATTCTGTGTCGTAAAAGTTAAGTTATCAGAAAGTTTCACCTTACATTGTTCTGTTAAGATTTCCATGCCGCGAAGAGTTATTTTATCTAGAATTGGAGGTCATTCTCTTCGCCTCTAACTGTGACTGTTACTATAATTCTGTGCGATATAATGCCATTTAATTAAGAATTTGAGATTCATTTTTTTAAATAACTCTGTCATATGAGTTTTCAATTATTAAGAATTATATTTCCTTCCCCTCTAAATAATGATTGTACACATTATAACATATACAGGGTGATCTACTTAACTTGTTCACTTCCAATAGCGTGTGAAATATTTCAGATATACAGAAACAGATAACTACAATTAAAATTACATCGAAGGGAACATCTGAAACACGCAATGTATTTTTGTGCGAGATCGTGCGTATTTGGTTGGTTTCCGCACAAAACCAATCCGCGGAAAGTCTAAAATTCCACATTCAGTATTTCCAACCTAACACACATAACAATATCCCTCTTCTTACCGCTTAAGTGACATATTGATTTTACTGCTTTAGGCTTTTAACGTATTATTTTTAGAGACGTTCAATATAGTAATAATTATAAATTGGAAACTTACCACTGCAATTTCACCTAAATTGCACTGTTAATTATTGTTTTTAAATATTTGCAAAAATTAAGTAAACTCTACAACTCCACTAAAGTTACTGCATTCGTGATGCAAGTAACATTAAGGAAGCCGTGAAAAAATCAAGACAGATCACTGAAAAATCATATGCTAAAGCCCAAGAAATTCATTTAGTTTTTATCGATCTTGAGAAAGCGTACGACTCTGTACCAATTAACAATCTGTGGGGAGCAATGGAAAATATTGGCATCGGGACATCTCTGATAACAGTAATTAAAAAATTATACAAGAAGAGTCGAGCTGTAGTGAAGGAGGGAAAAGGCTGTCAACTCCATTTCCAACAACAAAGGGTCTGAGGCAAGGATGTGGCATGTCCCCATCCCTCTTCAAAATATATATTCAGCAAGTCTTAGAGAGATGGAATCGATCGTGTAAAGGTATGGGAGTTCCAATTGGACATGAAACAATACATTCTCTCCTATTTGCAGACGACCAGGTATTAATTGCTCAGTGTCGTGAAGATGCTAAGTTCATGTTGAGGAGGTTGATGGAAGCCTTTGATATAGGAGGTCTTTGCATTAATATGAATAAAACTGAATACCTCGTTGTGGGCAATAGTGGAAGAGATATTATCCTACCGCAAGGAACAATTAAATCTGTGAGACATTTTAAGTATTTGGGGTCTATTATCCACGAGTCTGGGAGCTGTGAAGCAGATGTAGATCACAGAGTGCAACAGGCAAGAAGGGTAACAAAGATGCTGAATGGGGTACTGTGGTGTAGATCCATTTCCAAACAAATGAAGAAAAGAATTCTACAAACTATAGTTGAATCTATACTAACATACGGGGCAGAGGGATGGGCACTTGTTGAACGTCAGAAGTGTAAGATACAAGCGACGGAATAAGAAGAGCTGCTAGAGTATCCAGATTGGAAAGGAGAAGGAATGAGGATGTGAGGCAAATGATGGAGATGGAAGAGTCGGTAATTGAAAGAATCGAAGAACGAACTCTTCAATGGTATGGCCACGTAAAAAGGATGAAAGAAGGAAGATGGCCAAAGATTATTCTGGAATGGTCACCTCGGGGAAGGAGGAAGCGTGCGAGACCAAGAAAAACATGGAAAGCCGGTGTCATGCAAATGATGAAGGACCGACATATGCAGGAGGAGGATTGGCGGGATCGAGAAGGATGGCGGAAGGGAATTCAGGGCAACCGCTGAAGAGTGGAAGAGCCCACAAAAGAAAGAAGAAAAAATCAACAAGATTCCAGACTCATCATAGACTGGTAGAAAAAAAGACAGACGTATATCACGGCCTGCTGGAGTATAGTATAAACACAGAAAATATTTTAAAGCAACAATGTTGAAGATAGTATATTAGTTTAGCAAATTTGCCGTCATTGAACAGAAACCAAGATGGAGATTTCATTGCAACTAATTAGAAATTCCTCTTTCAGGTATGTAATAAACGATCTTCGCACAAAATAATGTACGATACACGAGCGGTATGTTTTCTTTCAATTCTCGGAAATTAAAAAAGCTCAACTACGTTTCGCTTTTTCAAACTTTTCCTCGAACATGAAAACTTCAACATACCGCTCTTGTAACGCATATTACTATTTTTACATTAAATATTTTTCAAGATATTAGAGTCAACTTTCGTTTTATAAATGGGAACCAACTATGTTTTTGTATTGCAGATGTTGTGTTAGCTCCGTCTAATAACATTTGACTACTTTACAGACTAAATGTTGCCATTATTACAAAAATCATAGATAAACAATAATATTCGACCTTTCTTTCTCATATTAAATAATTGTTTAAATTAAGAATATGGAGTTATTTTTCTGTATAAAAATAAATGTACATTAAAAGTGTTTAAGGTTAAATACTTTATCTTCCCTATATCTGTTACAAAAATTCGATTACCTTAAAAAATAAAATAAAATAATTCACTTTTATCTGTGTGATAGGCCTATAATGATTTAGTGCTTGAGCTTCTTCCCTTCCATTTTTAATAAATAATTTTGTACACTAAATGTGTTAGTATACAACAGATAAAAAATGGAACTTTATTCTGTATATTACAAAAATTCCCTATTCAATAATTTTAATTTATCTTGCTATCTTTATCAACAGATGTTTGAATGTGAAGTATTTTAAATAAATAATTTCAACTTTATTTACGTTACGATCATGTAGACTACTAACTTATGTCAAAAATTGCTTGACAAAGAATTGTAGCTTGCTTGTGTGTCATTAAAATAAGTGTCAAATTTGTAGATGTTGTTCATGAAAATGCCGTTTTTAATCAGCAGTAAATTGTCAGATACGTGGATACTTCACGTGGTCCATTTTCCATCTCATGTAACGGATGTACGCCTGAAAACAGGTTTCGTCCAGTACGTTACCTTTGAAAATGTGAAATGGGCAAGTAATAGCTTGCTAAGTTGTATTCCAGCGGATCAGCTCTCGGCAGTAAAATCTTACGAATTATACATTACATAACAAATGTAATTTATTAGCTTTCCTTATAACTAGTGGCTTGTGCAGCAAATGCTGCTGCAAGCTAAGTTCGTTAGACGTTCAAATAAAAATTTTTCAGATTTATTTTCAATGAAGAATACTTGTCTTTTTAATAGTTATTTGCTTCCATAATAATGAAACATACTCTCTCCTAATGGATTTTTTTAGGCCAAATACTTTCTCTTGAACCTATCCAACTTCAGTTTTTGAGTTTCAACGCGAAAACGCAAGTATCAATTTTAGGACGATAGCAGTAGCTATTTCAGGTCATTGTGGATTGTAGGCGAAATTTTAAAAAATGTCAGGTATGCTAAGCTTTCGAACAATAGCATTTTCGTATAGCTGCTGCATGTAGAACTTGAAATGTAGAGCGTAAAATCATTTTATCCTATTAAGAGATCTTGCTCAAATGATCTGGAGGCTACAAAATTTTCTAGGCCTCTTATTTTATTAGCAAGTAATACCTTTCGATCTTTCCTTAGGAACTGTAATTTTTGCGCTCTCTCGAGCCAATACCGAAGACAATGACACATTTCAATATCTACACTACACCGCCATTAATTATATGAAAAAGACCCAACCCCACTGGGCTAATAAGTATAAAAATATTTGATTTTTAATAACAATATTATTATCTTACTTAAGTTTTGTAGTTATATATAGCAGTCACTCAGTAAATTATAGAAATGAAGATCTAAACTAAGATATTCTCTACACTTACTTACATAACCTCAAAACGTTTCACTTTCATGTCATCCATATAGCATCAATTTTATGTACAATTAATGAAAAATAGACGCATCATCTTTATTAACTATAATAATATTTAATTTCTAATGGTAATAATGTCATCAAACCGCCTCAAGTTTTGTAGATTTGAATGTCCAATACACAGTTGTACTCAGAAAATTATTATACAGTGCGGAATCAGTTTTTAATAATAAATTGAATTGAGCTCTAAATATGTCGGCAATCCTGCAGGTCATGGCATTCGTGTAATAGCCTATTGTTTATTGTAGTTTGTGTTTTGTTCTGAAATTCAATCAAGTCGGCCGTGATTCGATAAAATTAGTTCTCAAAACTGACAACAGATGGATTTTGTAAAATAGGAAAATTGTGTAGGAAAATTGACATTTCACTGAAAACTACTACTTTTCCGAAAAACTTTGGGTTCCAAGCTTCAAAATGAGGGGCCATTTATTAAAATCCATTCAACCATTTTCCCGTAATTTCCATTACCAGTTCAAATTATATATATAGATAATTCGGCGCTGGACCATGGAGTTATTTCACTGGTACTATCATCTTCATTTCACTCAGTTGCTAGATAACTATAGCAGTTGATAAATCATCGTAAGATGGCCAATTAAAACCCCTATGAACATGTTATCTCAAATTGCAGTATAAATGATTTAATATTATGTTGAATGTACAGTGACCCTTAACTTGTCTTTATTCGCCTCAACTCTGGAAGCATGCCCGAAGATGTTGTAAGTGGCTAGAAGGGTATACAACTTAGTTCGTCAGAAACTGTCCAGGGTGCACCAGAGGCTGTGGATGCACATTCTACTCGCAGTGAATGATAATGAATGATGATGATAATAGATAATGGTTGGGATGCCACAGAGGAACAGAGTTACCCGGAGAAAACGACTGTGTTGCCTAGACCAGGGATGTCAAAGCGCCTGTATTACGTGCTCATACTACAAGCAATACAAATTCAACAATGTTTAATTTTAGCATATCGTATTTTTATGTCTTTCATTTAGAGTTTTAAATGTTTTAAAATTTTGTTTTTATAATGTGAAATATGCATCATTATTGTATACGAACTCTGCAATATACAATTGAAATGGGAGTACAGAAATATTTCTTAATCTTTTCACTATAGTTTGAAATAAGCGTGTCTTATTGTCTGTGTTCTCTGGACATTTAATTAAATTTAGGTTTTAGAGTTTATTTTAAATTTTCCAAGGTTTTGTATAACGTGAAATGAGCGTTGTTAATTCTCCGCTCTCTAACACAGTTGAAACACAAAAATTAAATGGTTTATCGCGTGTATTTTTCTTAAGAGTTTAAAATCAGTGACCTTCAATGACAATGACCTTCAACAAGCCAGGTGAAGGGTTTGTTCAACAGTAATCTCACTAGAGGTTTTTGATTTATCTAGAGAAAATCAAAACTCGAGTGGGATTTAATTGACTATTACACGATTAGAAGAAAGTATATAAAGATTAGAAGTAACGAAGTACTCGAATACAATAAAACATTAATTGACTTACGAAAATACAACCGTCTTCAAATGTATTATTGTACCATCTCTAAATTACAAATATTACGCTAGATGGCAGTAGTGTGTTATGTTTAGCTGTTTTCTTGTTATCAGTTGTGCCAACTATGGAATCTGTATTGAACTCTGTGGAATGTTTCTAGTCAAGAAAGCTTTGATGATTGTTTCATTTTTATTAAAGAGTTGCATTATCCGGATCCCAGTAATCAACGTCACTTGACAGATGATTTTCAATAAATCTTAGTATTAAACAATCTCTGATACGTGACTATAATATCGTATAGCAGAAACTAGGCTATGACATAACCTAAATAATATAAACAAGTGTTACAAAAGTTTTAATTAGGGATGATGAAATAAATAAGAAAAGTTTTAATTAACGATGTTGAAATAAAAAAATGAACATTAATAATTTTAAAAGGAACAATTATTGAAATACAATTTTCAAATTTGAATACTTTAGTGATTGGTGGTTCAGTTGATGTTATATTAGACATGTGCGTAAACGAAGTGGAACTCTTTGATATACATGATGTATTCCTCAACTTATTCAAGATTTCCGAATGGTGCTCTTCATTTATTTGTAAATAGGGTTTCAGGAAAATGCATAGCCATGACCAGTGATCTTTATTAATTCTTGTTATTGAATGCCAATGCGAGTCATATTTGAAAGTGCTGTGCATCGACTGGAGTGGTTTGTAATTTTATGTTTTTTTTTGACGACCAGACCAATGCAGTTTGAAATGTAGGCAAACAAAGAAACAAATGCTAGGGTAGTGATAAAAATAAACAAATGCTAGGGACGCGATAAAATTAAACAAATGCTAGGGACGCGATAAAATTGTGCGATACCGTTTTATTGGTCAAAAGTAGTATGCCGTAGTAAAAGTGTCATAGTCAGAGCAAAACAACTGAATGTGTACTACCAGTTGGTTGCAGCGCGCTGCATTGCGAGATATCATAATTCACGTATTTTAAAGTACACGTTTTTCTGGAATAATATTCAAAATATAGAAAAATAGTATTGTACTTTTTTGTTGCTCTTTACTCAAGGAATCACCCACCATAATTAATGACATCACTTACGATTCACTCTGTATACCCTATGCACTAACGGTATTTCGGCTGTAAAATAAATAGCACTACGGGCACGTTTCTTGGTTAAAATAAGAGAGAATACCTATCTTCGTCGAAAACTTTCAAAGAATACAGACATTTTGAAAACATTTTTTGACTTCTAGTCATATTCTATGTAGTCGAACTCCATTAAAAATGTAGACCATACTTTATGATTCTTCCTACTTCAGCAATAATAGCTCTAAATCTACCGGTGCGAGGTAAAACATTCGTGCTTCCACCGTCACCCTCCCCCACCTTCCGGTAAATGGATTTTATGGTCTGCAACACCACCAATGCCGTTAAAATAAGAGTAACAGCCTCCACGTCCCCACCCTAAAAGCAACTTCGATGAATACAAATGAACAGAAATAGACTGTTCCATGTCGGATCCATTCCCTGGAGTGGGCGAACGCATACTGGCGGTTAATATGTGATCCGTGACAGCTTCATACTCTTTGCAGGCTATTAGAGATTTCTGACCGTACAAAACAGTATCTGCCATAAGGATTAACAAAGAAGTAGGTAATTGTTCTAAAACCACTCTGTAACGCTTTATCTGTTTTCTTCATCATGATAACCACCATTAATATTATAATAATAATATTTATATTGCCCTTCTATGACCCTAACCATCACAGCTATCATAATTGTCATTACTACTACTACTACTACTACTACTACTACTACTACTACTACTACTACTACTACTACTACTACTACTACTACTACTACTACATAATTTATTTCAAGAAATAGTCTGCCCAGGCATCCTGGGTTGCCAAAAACACAGAATAACACACACATTAGAATAGTAATGATTACAGTAAGATAGATGAGTCAAATTGAAATGTGAACTAGGAGCTTAAGTTTAAGAAATAATAAATTTGTACATATATTTGTAACAATCGCACACTAACGAATAGAAAAGGGGGGGGGGTATTATGATATTCCGTATAAATGATTTTTCATAATTGCCACAGACCCTTTAATGGTTGAAGTAATTATTTTTGGAATGATGTCATGGATTCCAAATGTTTTGATAGTGTTTACAGTTGATCGTGGGATGGTGCCCCTCGCTCCGATCATTAAACCATGTACTTCCCAGGTGCCTTCCATCTGATATTTTTCTCGAAAATACGGAATAGTAGGCTCATAAATTTGTTGTTTTTCTTTGTTGACCTCGGATGGTTGGGTCTGGCTCATCTCAAATCTAACAGTTGGGTCCAGTATAAAGCCTTTACTATTAGTCTTGTCTAGAGCCCGATGTCCGCTCTTCTAATTCCGCCGCCTTCAGACGCAACGCAGTGCACCTCTTCATGGACCTCGAAGGATTTGTTTCTAAGGGCTTGTGCTATTAGTTTTCGGATGTTATGATGGCGTGAATTTCTCAGGAGTTCTCCATGCTGACAGGATCCTAGGACGTGTGCTAAGGTTTCAATCTCGTTGCAGTATCAGCAACTGAAACCGTCCAAGGATCTCCCATGAAGACTTCTCACTGGTGCTACGTTAGCATTCATCTTAATTGCGTCCCGCCATTCAGAGGAAGACAGACCCTCCTTAGAAAAAATCCATTTATTTCCGGGAGTATATTCTTGAAATAAAATAACACCTTTTCCTTTATGTGGAAGCGCACACCATTTGTCGTACTCTTGTTTCCTAAGATTTTGTCGTAGTTTATGGACATTGATGTTACTTATATCCAGATCTTCAGGTGGAATTTTTAACTTCCTGGAACATACTTTCTTTTCTGCTGCTATGTTCCTTGTTGAAACGACAAGAGGATTCGAGGTTCTCAATAATGTGTTGCAAATATTGAGATGCTGTAAATATGCTTCCCATTGAGCTTTGAAAAGGCTGAGACCCTTATATTTACGTTCGGTGTACAACATCGCGTCGGGCGTGTCTCCTGGCAAGTATAAAATTCCCTTCACCGAACTTTTAATTAACTTATCCACATCTTCGAGAAACCGGTCAGAAAGCTGGTGAAGGGGAGCATTTTGAAGAGGATAAACAAGTATAGGCCAAATATACATATTTAAAACATTGAGGATTAACTATTGAGAACCGGAAACACCGTTTGTTACCCCTTTCCACGACTGGAGTTCTATGATACTGGCGTAAAATACAAACAAATCACTTTACTAGGTATAGGAGAGAATGAAAGTAGTTCATCCATTTACGTGAACTAGGAAATATCGCGATTTTGAGTTTGATAATTTTCATTAGTTTTTTTTTTATCAAAATACAGTACAGTATTAACAATAAGTGTTTTTACTCACGAACTGATCTATCCATTCGGACGTATTCATTATGCAGTGTATATTACACTGTCTACAGCACATTAGTGTACAATTATAGAGAATGAAGTAAAATTGAAAAATAATCATAATATGGCTATTTAAACACATTTTTGAAAATGGTGGCCGTTCATTTCGATACAGGCTTCATTTCTTTTGTGCACATTATCGCGCTATAGACTATTGCACCTAATTCCAATTACCAGTTTCGTCCTTCGTACTAGTAAATCCTGTTGAAATAAGTAGCTATGTACCTACTCTTAAAAGAGTACGTACTATAAATTCAGTCTTCACTTCTGTCCGAACCGAAAAGACAAAATTACTCAGACATGCTATCTACTGTCCGTCCAAGTGATTTTGTCGGAGAAAGGAAGGAAATCACATGACAAATACTTAACGAGACCCTTTTATTTAAGTTATTTTAAACAGTTGTATAATATTACGTAGACGTCCAGTTCCTAACAGAAATTAATGTTTTCAGACAAAAGCTGAGACAGGCCAGCCACTAACCTGTACAGAGGGGCGAGCAGAAGTGGGCGTGGGATATCGGGATGCGACGTAGCAAACGAAAATATGATTCAATATTGAAATCTCTTTCGTCACTGGAAAACGCGAACATACTTCTGGAACGTACTATATTCACCAGCTCAGTATTGTTTACTGTTACCGTAAGGCGACTTTGACTTCATAACCGGCCTTGGTTCTGTGTGGAGGACAGTTGCAAGTTTACTGCTAGAGGGGGTGAGAGTGAAGTACATTAATATTCTCAGATACAATAAATATTGAAGTAAAAATAAAATGATGTCCCTGTGCAATCCCTCAAGAATATCCGAAGGTAACTCCAACAAATTCATTGACAGAGCCAACAACAGAACACACAGTAATAGAGACCAGTCTTCCTCTTAACCCCTGATGAGATATACTGTTCATTACCGTTTTATTCAATTACAGACCTACTCGTTTTCCATAATCCATATCTATTCTGTTTATTTTCCGTCTGTGTTTTTTTATTCCTATAATTTCTTATTTAGAACTCTCGTATGATATTTGTTCCTCTACCTATTAACTCCTCACTCTCTTGGCTATTGTTGGTTTCTTGATAAGGTCCTATCCCTAGTCAAAATTAAGCCAGAACCATACCCCTCCCGAAATTCCTGCCGGCGTTCCTCCCCTTTAAGCTGATGGAGCTGAACTCCGTCTTTGGCGACCTGGAATGAGCGACCTATGAAGCGGCAAGCACCTATTGCCTGACAGAGGCTCAGGATCAAAACCCATCCCCAGCACAATTTATGCCACAGACACCCCAACATTCTCTCTCTTGATGAAATTCAACTCGGGTGTTACAGTAACACTCATCCTTCGCAAATAGTATCCTGACGGTCGATCGGGCCATATTTCAATACAGCCACCTAGGAGCCAATTGGCTAGTCTCATAAATTGAGACAATTCATCCTGCCTGTGGTTTTTCTGTAGATTTCCTAAGGCTCTAGAAGAATATAAGAGATTAAAGTACTTATTGCAACCGAAGTCTAACAAGCAAACATTCTAATGGGGGCAGATAAAAAAGTTAAAATTTTTTCTTTCACCGTATAATAATAAGTTTGCCATGGGCCGTTAACAGAAAGAAAACACAATTTCATTATAAAATATATTGGAACAGATATTTTTCAACATATTCCCCACCGGAATTGAGACATTTTTCATATCATGGAATCGACAGACGTGTGCAGACGGCTGTCAAACACTGGTTCGAATCCCAGGCGGCTGACTTCTGAGATACAAGAATACCAAAATTGGTCCCATTGTATGACAAATGTCTCAATTCCAGTGGGGGATATGTTGACAAATGGCGCAACAATTATTGTATCTGTTTCAATAAATCTTTCCATGCAATTGTGCTTTTTTCTTTAAACGGCGCAATGGAAAATCACTTTCTGAACGGCCTCGTAATTGCAATCGAGTGGCCAAAATTTTAAAAGCTCTTCTTTTGACATTATTAACATGGTGTAAGAAAAACAACGTATTTTTCTGCCCCCAGCAGAATGTTTGCTTTATCTATATTGAACTGAGAAGCAAAAATGAACAAAATATGTTTTCAGCTCATTGCAAAATTTCAGTTTATGGCAAGAAATGCAATTGATCCTGTCTTTTTCGTCATTATTTGATACAAAAATAAAGACTGTATCAGCTTCATGATAATGATGAAGATTGTTATTATTATTATTATTATTATTATTATTATTATTGTTATTATTATTATTATTATTATGGTGATGATGATAATGATGAAACTGTACCACATTCATATTGTCATTGATAAAGGTTCTGTGAGTTACTTAAAAGTGGAAAGTGACTTGGCAACTGTTTATACACTGGTATTAGCTTATAGCTATAGTATTTCTGCTTTTCTCACAAGTTTTCATATTAACATAAAGAAAGAAGTATTAAGGTTATTAAAATATACTAAAAATACAAGACGCTTGTTCTTTAGAAGATGGAGCATCTCTAGTGGGTGTAGTCTGACACACAATGAAATCGTTTAGGTTAGGTTAAAGATGATTTGTGGTAAAATATTCAATATCTTAAGATAAACTTTGTCTCATTCTTAGGCACAATTTTGTCACTAAGATAAAAAGAATAATAATTAAGGTTAGGGGAAAATGAACCGGCCACCCTATCCCATTATTTTCTGGCTCAGTTGCCTCATAAGTGGTGTCTTGTTGGTATCACTTGTGAGGTTCAGGCCTTTCTTTGAAAGTTGATTAAACAATAACAACAACAATGGAGGTAATTTAAATAAGATGTTTGTTAGATACGAAATTAAAAGCTTAACAGGCATGGAAATTGTTTTAATGTCGACAGGAGAAACGTTTGTAATCATGATAAGAAATCACTGAAGAAGCAAATGAGGATATCACTTGTACGACTATGATGTCAGAGCGTAATGTATCATCTATACTAATAATAAATCTGTAGCCGAAATTTTTCTGGTCATTTTCGATTTTCCAAAAATAATTGATCCTAACATATATAATTAACCACCCTGAAACCAAAAATCGCTTTTTTGACATTTTTCTTTGTGTGTCTGTCTGTCTGTATTTTTGTTACCTTTTCACGCGATAATGGATGAACGGATTTCGATGAATATTGGAATATAAATTATGTTCGTTGTAACTTAGATTTTAGGCTATATGGCATTCAAAATACATTATTTAAAAGGGGGATTATAAGGGGACCTGAATTAAATAAATCGAAATATCTCGCTTATTATTGATTTTTGTGAAAAGTGTTGCACAACAAAAGTTTATTTAAAAATAATTTGCGATAAGTTTTTTCCTTGAAACATTTTGATAGAACTGATATTTAATGAGATAAATGAGTTTTAAAATTAAAATAACTGCCATCTAAGGACGTATAATGAAATAAAAAACAAATGACTTCGTCTATAAGGGACCTTGGACAGCAACAATCGAAAGCTATGAAAGATAGCCTACAGAGAATGCTTCTGTGTTTGTATGAAGTAATATCGGAAGCTAAATTAACCGATTTGTATAATTAATTATTATTTCACCATTGGAAAGTGTAGTTTCTCTAGATGGACATAATGCTATAATGTTATTACAGTAACTTCTGATATAATATAATGTAATATAATATAATGTAATATAATATAATATAATATAATATAATATATAATATATAATATAATATAATATAATATAATATAATATAATATAATATAATATAATATAATATAATATAATATAATATAATATAATATGTAATGCCCTCAATAGAAGAACCCAGAAAGCGATAGTCTTAGACCCTACGATTTGCTTTGAACGAGAAACAAATCAAGCACTGCAGATTAATGATGAGAAGCGAGCTAAATATGTACCTTGTCTTCCATACCTCAGTGAAAAATATGGCATTTCGCTTTCCAACTGGGATGTTACAGGCTTACTATTTGGAGCGAGGGGTTGTTTACCAAAATTTACATGTAATATTCTTAAATCCTTTAAAATTCCCTTTTATGAGGATAGAAGATTGTAATGGAAATTCTGAAGGCCTCTATTCAAATTTTACACTATCATCTATATATTAACACGTAAATTTTTGTTTTAATGTACAGCTGTCAAAAAAAAAAGTGGCCGCACTCGTGAACAGCGAATATTTTCAAAGTCCACTTCGGGTCGCGGCGATGTTACACGATGCATGTGCTTGTACAAGCAGTTCTGGAACTATGAAAGTGTTCCATATCTGCTCCTCGCAGACCAGCGGTAGAGTGCTTGTTTAATGATTCAAAGGTTCTGGGTTCGCGCCATCTTCAAGTTTTCATTTTATTTTTTAATTGTTCTTTAGCGATGTAAATGATATTCAAATTATCATTTATATCCAGTTATCGTTCTTGATGGATATCACGTTATTTATATTTTGTTATCGTTCTTTAGAGATATGAATAAAATTCAAGTCATCATTTGTATTCTGTTATCGTTTTATAACGATATGAATAATAATTATTACTATTGTAGCTACAGTATCTCCAATGGGGGTTAGCCCAATTTTACATATGTATGTTAGGGCTATAGTTTTATACACAAAAAAGATCAGCATAAAGAGAAATGGAAAAGAAAATTAAATTAGCTTACGCGATGTAAACAAAACATAAACAATCTGTAAATTAGGCATTGCGATTGCAAAACAAATATCAGTTATCAATTTGAAACATACAAAAACATTAACAACACACATACGTAACAATTCTGTAACACAAATATGCAGCTTCCCGTACCATACATCATAAATTAATACACAATAGTCACACAAACACAATCAAACTATAATTACGACATTGCGACGACATCAAGCATCACATAACTGACTCGCATACATAACAAATCAAGCATCCGTTGCAACACATACACTTCAACATAGTAACCACACTTTTAAAAGTTACAAATTTGGCTCCAAGAAGAATAAATAGGACACTGTTACTAATTACTATTCTTCTACAATTTCTTAAATACATCTGTAATAAATCTGTGAAATTCCGATAGGAATAATATTCACGTTTTTTTATATTGTTATCGTTCTTTAGCGATATACATAATATTCAAGTTATCATTTATATTGTTTTCCTTCATTAGCATTATAAAATAATATTCAAGTTATTATATTGTTATTGTTCTTTCGCAATATAAATAATCTGTATTTTATGTAGGTAATTATTATAACACAAATAACCATCTTTCTTTGTAAAATAGGTTATTTTATTTAGATAATTAAATACGTATTATATAATATCTTATATTAATTAAACAAACCGATATTTATCATTTATATTCTGTTATCGTTCTTTAGTGATACTGTATAAATAATATTCAAGTTATTTGTATTGTAATCGTTCTTTAGCGATATAAATAACATAAATTTAATATTAGGTTTGGAAAAATCCAGTTGCATAATACTGCTATTAATTTTTCTTTTTGTATTATTACATTATACTATTTTAAACCACAATAAAATGAAAAGGAGTAACGAGGAATTGAACCTGAGACGTTGACATATAAATTCCGACGTTCGTCCACTGAGCTACGAGGGCAAAAGTGTGGAAACATTTTCGGAAAAATTGGCCCAATCACACTCTAAGATTTTCTGATGATTGGTAGAAGATAGTCCAGGATGCGGGGGGCAAAGGCTAATTGAGATTTCCCGATCTCTGATAGGGTCAAACATCCTGATATAATTAATATTTAGCCCTTGCCGTGACTTTCGGTGAAGTCCGGAGGGCCCAATTAGTCAAATCCACTCTCCTCATCTCCACGCTTGGGCCCCCTGGAATTTAATAAGATGCGAAAGAGATAGTGGTGTGCGGAAAGCAACGGGATGTTACCGCATTTAGGCCTATCCTTCCCAAGGAAAACTGCAAACATTAACAAAGGAAGCTTTTAATAGAAGAAGAAGTATATTCTGCGGACCTCTGGAAAAAGAACTAAGGAAGAGACTAGTGAAGTGCTTTGTGTGGAGTGTGGCATTGTATACGACGAAATGAAGAGAAACGAATTGAAGCATTTGAAATATGGATGTGGAGAAGAACGGTGCGTGTGAAGTGGACAGACAAAATAAGAAATAAAATTGCGTTTGAAAAAGTGAGTGAAGAAAGAATGATGCTGAAACTGGTTAGAAAGATAAAAAGTACTGTAACTGGTTGGGTCTCTGGTTGAAAAGAATAATAGACGACATTAGGATATGTGGATCATATGCGGAGACTAAGAGGAAGGCAGAAAATAGGAAAGATTGGAGATTGCTGGGTTTGCAATGAAAGACCTGCCCATGGACAGAACACTTATGTATGTATGTTCAGAATGCCTGGAATATCGTGTCTAAGAACAGTCGTTATTTGCAAAGACTAGTCAATTCCATGACCACTCGACTGCAAGATGATCGAGATAAGAGGAAGATAGACTAAATATTGAATTGTGGCTTTTTGTTTTGTTTTTTGAACGCTTAATTGTTCGAATGTTTTAAGGCCGACGCCAGTAAATTTGTTTTGTTTATGCCACGAAAGATATTTTATTGAGAATAAAATCTTTTTTCTTTCCATTTGCAGCCACAATATCATAATGATAAAGTCATGGCATAATATATTAATCAACCTGATGTTAATTACTAAAATAATCGTAAAAGAGAAAGGAGCCATTATGTATAGTTTGTCTCTCTCAAAAACAGAACAAAAAAGAACATAAAAAGCACGAGGTTGTAGTCGAACGCAGGACCTCATGAATAAGAGGCCTGAACGCTACCATTAGGCTATCAATAACACACAGAATACTTCAATTATAACTGTAGATATCAGGCAACGTGGCCCAACAACATGTAACATCGCCTGTCTCCGAATTGTAGCGAAGATACCCGAAGGGAACTTTGTTCCAGGAGAGCGGCCACTTTTTCTTTTGACAGCTGTACAAATCTAATCCATATTTTGCCCGTTTCATTTCCCTTTATCTTTTATGTTTGTTAATTCCGGATCCCAGTGGTCAACCTCACTTGAGGACGGATGATTTTAAATCTTAGTAGTATATAATATAATTTAAGTTATTTGAAGGGTTCAGAACCATAGTGGGCCAAACGCCATTTACTGAATACGTAGAAAACAAGGGTTAAAATTAAGTTATTACCATAACTCAATGGAAACCTATAACAAGTAAAATAAAGTATACACATTAAATCTAAATGATATCAATGTTCATTAAACTATGATCGCATGTAATAAAAATTAGAAACATGTTAAAGGAATTGTCATTGCACCAATGAGTGGTCTCTGGACCAAAATGATCGCATTTTAATTATTTGGGTGCAATTTAAATTAAGTAACATATTAAACGATTTATCCTTCTATCAAACACGAATGTTCCCTGGATCAAATATCCTATTTTAATTATATAATTACTTTATATTAATTTCTAACGGGTACGGCTAGTAATTCAATAAAATTATTAAAAGTATTTGAATATATTGTTATAACTTTGTATCAATACTGTAATGCTTTAAATTAATAATGGAGTAAAGGTCCGAAAATTACTCACTTCAGTTTTCTCTCAATCAAATTTATCGATTCATCTTTCTTTCGTCCTTGTAATTGAATGGTTCAGAACCATAGTGGGCCAAGCGCCATTTACTAAAACCGTAGAAATCAAGGGTTAAAATGAAGTTATCATCATAATTCAATGGAAACATATAACAAGTAATATAAAGTACACACAATCAAACTAAATGATATGTCAATCTTCATTAAACTATGGTATTCACGTAACTTTAACCTTTGCTTTCTCCGTTTTTAATAAATGGCGCTTGGCCCACTATGGCTCTGAAACCTTCAATTGTATTTTAATTCTTACCATAAACATCTATTCCAATTAAATTCCAGAATTTCGATATTGAAGAGGTGAAATAAGTAGAACATAGAGCCTATTTTTTTTAGGGTTTCTTAATAAAGTTATGTTTTTTAATGCAAGCCGTAATCTGTGTGAAAAGAATGGTATTTTTACTAGTAATTATGACGTTGAAGTGACCATTTTATTTTCGCGTGGTTTTCAACTCTAGATATTGTTGTTTTTTTGGAAAGGAATTTTATACAGAGTGAATGCTTAGGACTTTAGAGTTCACCAAAACTGAATGTTAATATTACTATGCATGATTTGTTTGTTTATTTATTTATTTATTTATATTTAAATATACAGAATAAAGAATATAATTACAAACAAGAGAAATATAAGTAAAATAATACAATCAATAAAAAAAGGAGATATGAGCAGCGCTCGTGTTCGGTCGCAGTTCAGATATTTATAATTACTGTATTCTTCTGACATTAATTTCTTTATAATCACGAAACTTATAACTCCTCCTTTTACAGTAGTGTTCAGTCTCATAACTATTATATATGTATGTATTTATTAACACTACAATTGGGTATACACCCGGTGGCAGTGATATATAGGCCTAATATACAATAATACCATTACAAGTATACAATAATCACAGCAGTAAAAGAAAAAAAAATAAATTAAGCCTAAATTTATTTCTAACTATAAATAAATAGATGCAATAAACCTAGGACTATAAATAAAAACTATTCTATAATAACGCCTGCAATAAGCAAAAGTAAACCTAACTTATAAGTACTTCTATTTCACCCAACTATTACCAATTTAAGTAATTAAATATCACCTTAATTAATTACAAATCAACTTAATTACATATCATCTTAATTAATTACACAACACCTTAATTTATTTACATATCAACTAAATTACATATTATCTTAATTACATATCAACTTAATTAATTACAGGACACAACTTAGATATTTACACTGCACCTACAATTACATTTTCAGTCTAATCTTCTCAACCTTTCCTTAAATGTATTGATTTTTAGAGGACCACCCTGAAAGATTGCCGCAAGTAAGCTGTTCCAGTCTACTATTGTGCGGTTAACAAATGGAAATTTTGCCACTTCCGTTCTTTGTTTTCTACATTTAAACTTCCTAATATGATCACCCCTTCTTAAGTACGATGGTGTTGCTAATCTAGCATTGATGTCGGTCCATGCTTTGTGTCCCATTTGTGCCTTAAATAATGCGGTGAGTCTGGTTTTTCGTCGCCTTGATTTGCGAGATTCCATTCCCTTCACCATGTCCCTTTCCCATTTTGACATATTTTGCTGTGACATATCATATTACACACAAAAGAAATTTTATTTTCACGCAGAAGATCGTAAGTATAAAATTAATCATTACATATTTGAAACAAGAAAATTTACGAACAATTTTTTTTCTTCTTTCGTGATCTATCCTCTGCAAGCAACTGTATCTAAAGATGTAATTGTGGAGTAGTTACTCTGCCAGAGGAACCTTGAATCATTTAGTGAAATTAACAATTTAGTCTATTACGATTCCCGGTATTTTTATTCGGTGTTCATTTTATTTCACTAATTTAGCGAATGACAATCGCAGTCAGTGCGATGAGCACCGAAAAAGAACTTCAATTTGTAATTTCCACCCAGAAGGTGTTTTGACAACAAAGCCCTTTCCTATCAAATGACCTCTCTGTGGTTGACAATAATTATTGACATCAATTCACGAATGTAGTGGGAAGGGAATGATGAAAGACCATTATTCCGTTATAATGAACATGAATATTAATTATAGGGTGTATTAATAAAGTTGAAGGGGTCACAGAACTGCCCTCAGCTCGCTGTTAGCACTAATACCGCTCTCCACGTTCATAGTGCAGTTGACGCCAGTTGTTGGGTCATCAAGTATTTCAATCTGCATTCGTATTCACGCACTGCAGTCATGGACACGGAGAAGACGAATTGAAGACTCAATTACTAAATGACAACATGAATGACCGATGTGTATAATAATACATATATGTTATAGTATATAAAATGTAACAGTATTAACTACCTAAAGAAAATGCAATTATTGTCTTCATAAAGACGTAAATTCATGCAGGATAAAAACTTACATAATATACAGCTACAAATTAGGTGGGCACTTTCGAAAATCATGAAGATGTAGCAACTCAAGAAATAAAGAAAGTAAGAAAGAAATTTGGAAGACACTGAAGAAAGTAATAAAGAAAAAGGAAAAAGAGAAAGTAAAGGAAAAAGTGAGAAAGATAATTGTGAAACAAAGATGTGCAATGCGTACATAGGCCTACATGCATACATTTTATTTATTTATTTTATTTATTTAACTAGCTAGCTAGCTAGTGAGTACAAACTAAAATTATAAAACAAAAAATGTTTCTGGCCACTACCGTAAGAGCCAGGCTCGTGTACGGTGTGGTCTTAGCCAATAATATAACATAAAACTTACAAGGACAGTTTACTAAATACAATAAGTAACTTAATGCAAACCATTAAATACAACACAAGAGCAAGAATAAAGAAGAAAGAGAAAAAGGGGAAAAAAACACATTTAATATAAATTGACAATCAGACAGAAGCCAGTGATATTTATTAAAAACATGAATATAGTCGACAGAAATAAAAGGTAAAAAATACATACATCTGTTAATATTATATATCATGAATAATTTTATAAATAACTTTTTTAAAAGCTTCAATTTTAAAATGTTTCAAATTTGGAAAATGGTTTGTAATTTTATTATAAAGTCTTTGGCCGAAACTAGCACCATGTTTAAGAGCTGCACTTGTATGACATTTAGGCTCAATTAATGGGAAAGTAGACTTTTGTCTTCGAGTACGATATTCATGTCGATTAGATTTATGTTTTATTTGATTTCTGTGGTAGTAAGTTAGTAAACTATATTTATAAATTTCTTCAATAGTTAATACTTCCAAATCTGTATAAATTAAATTTGTTGGGTAATCCATATTTTTTATTAGACAAATTTTTATTAATCTTCTGTGTAATAAAATTAATGAATTAAGTACGTACGTACGTACGTACGTACATACATACATGCATACATACATACTCGTCCACACATACTTAGGCCTACATAACATATATAAAGTGAACCGTAAGAAATGTAATTATTTTAGGTCGTTGTTCTTTGAGACATTTCAAATAAAACAAATTTAATACAATCTTCCTCGATTTACTTCCTTTTCGAGCTAAATATTGCTTTATATTAAACATTTCATAGCGCGTTTTGGAAAGCTATTGATTTAATTCCCAATACATTAAGCCAATTTAAGAGAGTATTGTAGTCTATTGTGATAATACGTGATTGAAAGAATTTTAGTTTTATCCTTTAAATTTGCAGAAATTTGATCCTAACAAATACAGCTTCTTTTTCTTCATAGGAATTTTTCAACGCTGGATTTGTTCGAATCAACTTTCTGCACATTTAAATGACAAAACTACAATTCTTTCAATCATTTATTATTGTAATACACTGCTCTTTAAATTGACTGAGCACATTCAGTGAATGGCTTTCCCAAAACACACTATAAAATGTTTAATTTAAAACAATTTTTATCTCGAAAAGGAAGCAAAAACGAACAAAATTATATTAAATTATTTTTTTTTAATATCTCGAAGAATAACCCCATAAAATTAGTGACATTACTTGCGATTCACTCCGTATGCATAAAGACATAACTGCGTACATTATTTATGTACGTGGGGTCATATTATATACATGCGTTCATATGTTACAATCTTGCACATCAACAATGTATAAATACGTACTTAGGATGCTTCGTATTGTTGCGTAGAAGGCGCGATAGTATTTAGGTGATGATAGAGAACTGATTAAATGCCGGTGGGAAACTAGACAAGGGGAGTTCCTAATTTTCTTTTTCCCCAGAAACTTGCACTTTGACTCGACGGTATTTTGTAAGATCTATCACTTGGAGGAGAAGTCATAGAGAGAATTCTGTGAGATTATATAGAATTACAATAACTGTATGCAAAGAATATGAGAATATGGCTAATTCAAATCAATCTTAGATATTGGTAATAACATTTTTAATGATAATTGTTGTTTCGTAAAATTATACGCAGGGTGCAGTGACGTTATTTTCTGTTACAGAGCCGACGGGCGCACATACCTACCAAAATTGTATATATTTTCTCATTCATATCAAATGAATAAATATTAAAATATGTTGTTGTTTTCTAATTCCAGGCGTTTGACAATAAAGTCACTTGACCTCTTGCACTCCAATATTTTTCAAAGATATTGTCATTATCAGCCACTGAAGCACAGATTTTGGTGTTCCGAATGCATTTCTTGATTTGAATTGCACAATGGGCAGTTAGGGGACTGATATATTCCAATTCTATGAAGGTGCTTGGCCAAACAGTCATGGCCTGTTGCCAATGTAAATGAAGCTACAGACGATTTGCATGGTAAATCGGGAATTAACTGTGGATTATGATGCAGAGAGTTCCATTTTTTTTCCCTTGAGATTGTGTTATCAAATTTTGTTTGTTGAAGTCTAAGTATGTCACATATTTTTTTTGTCACTTGTTTCATTTATTTTTAATTTCTTAGTAACACCACAGTCTAGTATATACAGTCACGAAGCTCAATACGTAGTAAATATGCATCCATAGATAGTTGCTAACCACTAGGATCGCTAATATCACCTCATTACAGACAATGCGAAATAGTACCGGCACAATCTATTGTTCCTAGCACCCTCACAACTCAAGCTTCGTAGGACCATCGGATCTGTGCCCTCATTCATTCTCTCCCTGCATTGCTATCTCTCTCTTTTCTATCTCTCTCCCTTTCTCTCCCCCACTATTCACAATTTTGAGCCTTCTTGCGGGACAGTTTATTTGCACTTGCAGTCCAGTGTTGTCTACTCAACATGAATACTATAGCACGGAGTGGCGAAAGAAATATTATTAAGCAAGTACGTAATATCATTTTGCGACGAAGAGAAACAAACAAGTCAATATCTGTTTCCTATAAATCAGGCAACGAAAAGAGCAGCTACGATCACAGATGAGGCTTATTTTATTTCAAATGATTACGTATTAAAATTATTTACTTAACTAATACTAATAATACAACATTTTTATGTAATTTATAAAGGCAGGTCAGAGCGCCTAATGAAGAAAATCAGGAGAGAAGGAGTCTGTGCAGATGAAAAGCTAGAATCACTAGGGAAGAAGAGACCAAGGGAACCTTAATTCTTGTAGATGATATGAACCGGTGTATTTTAAGAATTTTATACAGTGCAGAAAGAACTTCCAACATTGAAGAAATTACTGAAGTTGCGAGAGAAACGGTAATTTCCAAGGTTGGAGAGAAACGCTACGGAAAATGATTCGAGACATGGGATTTAGGGTTAAAAATGTAGAAATACAAGATGTATTTTGATTGAAAGAAATGATATTGTAGCATGGAGGACCAGTTCTTTATGACACCGTTTGACGGAAGTTTGACAACATCCCTATTCGGCAAGGTTCGTGGCCTGCTGTTTGACGTGGTGGGAGGAAAGCGGGTGGAATGGAGTGAGCACAGGCGTTAACTTTTCCAAGAACGACGACAGCGCTGAAGGGGCACACATCCGTTGGTCCGACAATATATACAGTTACGAAACTCAATACGTAGTAAATATGCATCCATAGATAGTTGCTAACCACTAGGATCGCTAATATCGCCACATTACAGACAATGTGAAATAGTACCGGGACAGTCTATTATTCCTAGCACCCTCACAACTCAAGCTTCATGACTGTATATACTAGACTGTGGTAACACTGACAATTTAAAAACATAATTTGTATACAGCATTATTTCTATTACAAATTTTCTGCTTTGTATCAGGGATACATCGACACGCATACTGAGGATCACATAAAAAGACTAATTTGGCCGTCCCTTCAGTGTTGCCAACTCATAGTAATCTCATAGTAAAATAGCCTAAATATTACAATTTATTGTACAGGGTAATCATTTTATTTTTACTTCAATTTTTATTGTACCTGAGTTTTTGAATGTACTTCACTCCCACCCCCTCTACTACTAAACTTCCAAGCGTTCTCCTCACAGAACTGAGGCCGCGTAAGCAGTACTGAGTTAGTGAGTATAGTACGTTCCAGAAATATGTTCGCGTTTTCCAGTGACAAAAGAGCTTTCAATATTGAAACAATTTCGCACAGGTACTGTCGTCCGTTTGCCTACGTCGCATCCTGGTTTCCCCCACCTGCTTCTGTTCGCCCCTCTGTAAAGTCTAATAGCTGAGCTGTCTTAGCTCTTTTCTGTAAACATTAATTTCTGTTAGGAATTGGACGTCTACGTAATATTATACAACTGTTTAAAAATAACCTCAATGAAAGAACCTCGTTAAGTAATTAACTGTCACGTGATTCCCCCCCCTTTCTACGACCCTGCAACAAAACCACTTGAACGGACAGTAGCTAGCATGTCCAATTAATTTTATCTTTGCGGATCGGGCAGAAGTGAAGATTAAATTTACAGTACGTAGAGTAGGTATAGATTTATTTCAACATGAGTTACTAGTACGAAGGACGAAACTGGTATTTGGAATTAGGTACAATAGTCTATAGTGCGATAATATGCACAAAAGAACCAAAGCCTGTATCGAAATGAACGGCCACTATTTTCAAAAATGTGTTTAGATATCCATATTGTGATTATTTTTCAATTTATCTTCATTCTCTATATCGTACGCTAATGTGCTGTAACAGTACAATATACACTGCATAATTAATAAGTCCGAATGGATAGCTCAATTCGTGAGTAAAGACACTAATTGTTAATACAGTAGTGTATTTTGATTAAACAAAAACCTAATTATCAAACTCAAAATTGCGATATTTCCTAGTTTACATAAATGGATGAACTACTTTACTACCCTCCTATACCTAGTAAAGTGATTTGTTTGTATTTTACGCCAGTATCATCGAACTGCAGTCTTGGAAGGGGGAGCAAGCGATGTTTCCGGTTCTATACCTTTAACCCAAAGATATAGACAGGTTAATATTAAAAATGTTAGTAAAAATAAAATGATATCCCTGTATAAATGCAATGTAACTGGGTCACACCCGAAAATGTAGATTTAATAAATCTTTTCACGGAGTAATACGCAAATTTAATAACAGGTCTGTTAAGTAGCAGTGCTGTCCTTCTGTGCTAAAGCATTCTAGTTTCCCAAGATTCCATTGGTATCCATTGGAATACTAAAATAATAAAATATTCAGTGATTGAGTGGTCTTAATTTATTTCGTTCCGAACAGGCCCTCGAGTTATGCACTTAATATAATATGTGTGCGTATATGTTTAAAGGGACAATTTACACTTAGTGAAGCTCATAGGAATAATTTCACCACATTATAACACATATGTTTACAATAAAGGGTAACATTACACTCATATTGTGTTATTATTTGCTATGCCACGCGGTTATATAACATTGACTAATGTTTTTGATGCTAAAGTTTGGAGTTACAACAAACGAAACCAAATTATAGCGAAACATCAAACGTAAAAAAAAGTGGTTTGATGTGGCGGTATTAGTGGAAATGCCTTGAGGTGACATAAACTACAATATGCCTGCTGATAAAAGACGGATTTTTTATACAGTCAAACAACTTTTTTAACAGTCAAAATATGTACATGTAACATGAGTATGTAATGTTGAAATATTATTGTACATGAAACCACATAGATCTATTCCCCATCAAACCCGTTGCGCAAGAGTACACTATCAATATTTGCCATTAAATCACTATTTGGACAGTGCAAAAAGCTCTGAATTCCTCCTGATTAAGCTAATTTAGGTAGAAAGCTGTGGTCACTATTATTGAGTTAAAATAAGCTATTTTCAATGTCATCATATGTTTAATAATATAATTCAGGAATTCATTTTTTATCTATTTGTTTAATTACTTGCTCTATTTTTTGTGATTTATTTTCGAGCATCTAGTAAATAGGTCAATTCTGTGAGCTTCACCGCATCCCTTCAAACATGCTTTTCAATCTTCTGATGTTATTTTATACTTTTTATAGTTGTTGCACTGTATTCTACTGAGCATTTCTTTGATGTATAGGATTGTTCAAAAGTTAGGAAAAATTATCTTACTTTGAAACTCTTCTGTTCAAATTGTTTCACTATTTTTTCTCTGGAAAATAAAATAATTAATCAGCAATTCAATATCAACAGGAGTGAATTAATATACTTTTTATTCAATACCATAAAATAATAGTTTTGTCTCTAAACTGGTAATTGACTTTATTTAGTGTTCCTATGAATGTAACAGAATTTGTTACAGCGGATTGCAGAGTTCAAAGCTCGAAATTGATTAAGATATGAATGTATGTATTTATTCACACTGTAAATGGGTATATACCCGATGCCAGTGGTAACTAATTACACTCAATAATGACATTTAATAATAAATTAAATTTCTATGTAAACGCATATTTGTTTGTTATTACCGACAGTTAACATTTTGTCATCTTTACGAATTACAAAATTTGTAATGTTTCAAAACATATTTTTTCCTTATTTGTCTATATTTCCGTATATAACATTTTACACATATTTCAGGAAAACACATATCTTTACATTACTGAAAATTTTATTTTAAATAAATTCCATATTTTAAGGTTTGAAAGTTATTCTCCTCAGAAAATCATTTAAAATTTATTTTACTAGTACCAGTATTTCAAAGCCTGATTCAGATATTCTGGGGATTTGAAATTCAGACTATCTGAACGAGAACTACGCCCCTTTAAAATATAGAATTAAAAAGAAATTCATATTTACTAGAAGTGGAACTCTTACTTTGTAGCTATAAATAGAATAGTCGAGTATCTTTCCTACACATTGCGAGCGAGTAAAGTGACAGTTGCAATTGGCAACAATCAATCTACGATTGTCGCCTGGTCAAGTCCATTTACCATTGATAGAGGATGTTCATGTTTAAGAGTTTATCTGTAACAAGCAGTTTACGATTGTCGCCTGGTCAAGTCCATTTACCATTGATAGAGGATGTTCATGTTTAAGAGTTTATCTGTAACAAGCAGTTTACGATTGTCGCCTGGTCAAGTCCATTTACCATTGATAGAGGATGTTCATGTTTAAGAGTTTATCTGTAACAAGCAGTTTACGATTGTCGCCTGGTCAAGTCCATTTACCATTGATAGAGGATGTTCAGGTTTAAGAGTTTATCTGTAACAAGCAGTTTACGATTGTCGACTGGCCAAGTCCCCAGCGAATAAGGATTACAAAGAATGGACACAGCGAATTTTCCTGTGTTTTGTTTCTCTGTGTTGAGATCACTGGTTGAGATACAGGATCCAAACATCGCCTACCTTATTCTTATTACATAACCCAGTAACGCTTTGCTTCAAATAAATTCAAGTTAACAGCTTCTTCTTATTTCTCAGTGACTCTCAGTTGTAATAATAATTTTTTATATTTTATATATAATAAATTATATTACAAAATAATATAATAGATTATAAAATTATGCATCAATTTCGTTTAATATTTGTGTAAAATATAATATAGGTATATGGTTTACTTCTAATAGGAGTTTTGTTTCTTCATTTTCAGTGCTATCAAATCATTACATATTTTAATTGTTGTTGGGGTCAACGTCTCAACTCTCACTACAAAGGAACTGTAGCGTCTAGATATTACAGTTAATGACGGAATTATTATTTCATTGGTCCAATTTATTTTATTTGAGTACATAATGTACTTAGATGTATTAATAATTGTATGTGTTATATTTCCGCTGTGTCGACTCCTAGCTGGTGTGATGTCAGTGCCAACTCCAGGGAGAAAGCAGAATCTCACGCTCAAACTGGTTTCAAGGTCATTGAAATCAGTCCTTCTACATCAAAGGTACCAACGCGAAGTGTTCATACTGTATAATTATCTCTACGCTGAAGTCCCTTTCCTATTAATAGAGGGTTGTTCAGGTTTAAGAATTCAGCTGTAACATGTTGTTCTGTAGTTCACAGTCAAGAGTCGTGCATGAGCTTTGAGTGCATCTTCAGTGTCTTTACACATTTGTTCATATAGTGTGTTAAGCATTTAAAATGCTTCCATATCGTAAAATTACGATATTATACAAGTGTAAGATTATTAAGTACGAAAATTTGATATAATACATGTAATCTCTGCATAATTTTGAGCAATTTGTATAACATTTTACTCCATAGTTTGAGAGTTGTTAGCCCATGCCTATGCACAGATTTAGCCATCCTTATTACATATAAATCCTAGCCCTGCCCATAACATAGCCCTATTAGCCATTTTTGTTGAATTTCTTCATCTACAGTGGTTTCCACTTCCATTAATCTTCGTATTTCGGCACTTACTACTTTCTCACGAAGTTTTCTGGCTACTGTTTTCAGAAATTAATTTTAAATTTCTTGTCTCTTTTCGCTTTCCATCGCTTGTATGATTTTGTACCGTTGCTCACAACTGTCTTTTACTTGGTCATGGTTACTGATTGACGATGAATATTATAATGATATTACGATTATGGTGACAATCTGATGTACATAGACAAAAATTATTATGGAATGACGACTATAATGACAGTAACGGCGTGTCAACAACAATGACAACACAATGACGACGAAAATTATGATAGTGGGTTGACAGAAATGACAATGGATTATAAATATGATCATTATCATCAGGTGGTGAGGAATAATATTAGTATTAGTATTTATTCTGTATTAGTATTTATTTATTTATTATTATTAGGGATCATCAGTGTGGTTTTAGGCGTAATAGATCAACTATTGATCAGATATTTTGTATTCGACACATAATGGAGAAAAAATGGGAGTATAAGGGTACAGTACATCAGTTATTCATAGATTTCAAAAAGGCATATGACTCGGTTAAGAGAGAATTTTATATGATATTCTTATTGAATTTGGTATTCCCAAGAAACTAGATCGATTAATTAAAATGTGTGTCAGTGAAACGTACAGCAGAGTCCGTATAGGTCAGTTTCTGTCAGATGCGTTTCCGGTTAACTGTGGGCTAAAGCAAGGAGATGCACCATCACCTTTACTTTTTAACTTTGCTCTAGAATATGCCATTAGGAAAGTCCAGGATGACAGAGAGGGTTTGGAATTGAACGGTTTACATCAGCTGCTTGTCTATGCGGATGATTAGGGATTAGGGAAAATACGGGAATATTGCTTGAAGCAAGTAAAAATAGGTTTAGAAGTAAATCCCGAAAAGACTAAGTATATGATTATGTCTCGTGACGAGCATATTGTACGAAATGGAAATATAAAAATTGGAAATTTATCCTTTGCAGGGGTGGAAAAATTCAAATACTTGGGAGCAACAGTAACAGATATAAATGATACTTACTTACTTACTTACTTACAAATGGCTTTTAAGGAACCCGAAGGTTCATTGCCGCCCTCACATAAGCCCGCCATCGGTCCCTATCCTGTGCAAGATTAAGCCAGTCTCTATCATCATACCCCACCTCCCGCAAATCCATTTTAATATTATCCTCCCATCTACGTCTCGGCCTCCCTAAAGGTCTTTTTCCCTCCGGTCTCCCAACTAACACTCTATATGCATTTCTGGATTCGCCCATACGTGCTACATGCCCTGCCCATCTCAAACGTCTGGATTTCAAGTTCCTAATTATGTCAGGTGAAGAATACAATGCGTGCAGTTCTGTGTTGTGTAACTTTCTCCATTCTCCTGTAACTTCATCCCGCTTAGCCCCAAATATTTTCCTAAGCACCTTATTCTCAAACACCCTTAACCTATGTTCCTCTCTCAGAGTGAGAGTCCAAGTTTCACAGCCATATAGAAGAACCGGTAATATAACTGTTTTATAAATTCTAACTTTCAGATTTTTGGACAGCAGACTGGATGATAAGAGCTTCTCAACCGAATAATAACACGCATTTCCCATATTTATTCTGCGTTTAATTTCCTCCCGAGTGTCATTTATATTTGATATAAATGATACTCGGGAGGAAATTAAACACGGACTAAATATGGGAAGTGCCTGCTATTATTCGGTTGAGAAGCTTTTATCATCCAGTCTGTTGTCTAAAAATATGAAAGTTAGTATTTATAAAACAGTTATATTATCGGTTGTTCTATATGGTTGTCAAACTTGGCCTCTCACTTTGAGAGAGGAACATAGGTTAAGGGTGTTCGAGAATAAGGTGCTTAGGAGAATATTTGGGGCTAAGAGGGATGAAGTTACAGGAGAATGGAGAAAGTTACACAACACAGAACTGCACGCATTGTATTCTTCACCTAACATAATTAGGAACATTAAATCCAGACGTTTGAGATGGGCAGGGAATGTAGCACGTATCGGCGAATCCAGAATGCATATAGAGACCGGAGGGAAAAAGATCTATGGGGAGGCCGAGACGTAGATGGGAAGATATTATTAAAATGGATTTGAGGGAGATGTGATATGATGATAGCGACTGGATTAATGTTGCTCAGGATAGGGACCAATGGCGGGCGGCAATGAACCTCCGGGTTCCTTAAAAGCCAGTAAGTAAGTAAATATTTATTTATGTAACCTGGTAGAGATGAGACCGTCAGGCCTTCTCTGCCACTCTGCCACGATTTTTTGACAGTGGTAATAATGGTAATGTAGAAAATATTTATTGACCTTCATAGTTCTAAGGAATTAGTAACTAACGAATTCCTTTCACATCCAACTTCAGCCGTATCAAGTTAGTACCCTGTAGCTTGTAGCATATTGTTAACAGAGTTCTGACAACCCTCCCTCTTCACGCTGCGTACGGAATAATATAATCGTAACGAAGAGTAATTTACGCTACCTCACCCTACAAAACACAGAGAATTTACTCAATATTTTGGAAGGCCTCAATCCACAAGCAACAATGTTACCACAAGCAATTGTGCGGACAGACTCGGCGCGAATATTCTTCCAACATTCCGATTGGTTCAACAGCGATATCGAAAATGTGGTTGCATTCAAGAGAGCTGCTGAAACCGCAGTGATTAGGTAGGTGTAAGGTTTGTATCGAATCTAGTATCGTGGGGGCTAAAAAAATGTATATGTAGCACCATTAGCTACACTAAAACTAATGTATTTCTCGCTGGTCTGTTTTAACTTAAGTGTCGACATGAAATTCTGAAAAATTGCAGTCTCTTCTACTTGACAAATTCCTGATAATGAAGAAGGGCAGCACTGCTACTTACAGACCTGTTACTAAATCTACGTACTACTCTGTGAAAAGATTTATTAAATCTACATACTTAGACTTCAACAAACAAAATTTGGTAACACAATCTCAAGGGAAAAAATGGAACTCTCTGCATCATAAGCCACAGTTAATTCCCGAATTACCACGAAAATCGTCTGTAGCTGCATTTAGATTGGCAACAGGTCATGATTGTTTGGCCAAACACCTGCATAGAATTGGAATATATCAGTCCCCTAACTGCTCATTGTTCAATTCAAACCAAGAAATGGATTCGGAACACCTCAAAATGTGTGCTTCAGTGGCTGATCATGATAATATCTTTGAAAAATATTGGAATGCAAGAGGTCAAGTGACTTTATTGTCAAACGCCTGGCATTAGAAAACAACAACAACAATTCCTGATAATGCCACCTAAGAAAAAAAAGGTGAATCCTTCTTTCTTTCTAGTACTGCTAAGAAGTATTCTATAAATGAATTCAAAATTGCACTAACAATAGATTAATTTATTCGTTCGTTCGTTGTAAAACATTGCTTAATGTTTGTTTCGTTCTCGTGACGGATGGAAACTCTCAAAGCATCGTTTCTTGGATGTACTTAGAATTATTTTGTCTATCGGTTTATATTGAAATAGTAGGTTATGATTTGAGGGGATCATAAGCAAAGGGGTACAAGTGACATTTCTAAAAAAAAAAAAAAAAAACGTGAGTTAAGTGCATCCAGAGCAAGCTAGAGTATCCAAAGTGTTAGTGGCAAAGGGATATATTTCTTAACCACATCACACACTAAAATTGAAATAAAAAAATTTACGGAATTTACGAAAGCTTAAGTAGCTACTTTCAACCACATTTTCTCAAAAGGAACAAGTGTTCTTATACACCTTTGCCTCTGACCTCCCCCATTTGACATTCATTGTGTTCCATTTACATTCTTTGCCTCTGACCTCCCCCATTTGACATTCATTGTGTTCCATTTACATTCTTTGCCTCTGACCTCCCCCATTTGACATTCATTGTGTTCCATTTACATTCTTTGCCTCTGACCTCCCCCATTTGACATTCATTGTGTTCCATTTACATTCTTTGCCTCTGACCTCCCCCATTTGACATTCATTGTGTTCCATTTACATTCTTTGCCTCTGACCTCCCCCATTTGACATTCATTGTGTTCCATTTACATTCTTCAGTCAGTTTTCACTGTACTTCTTTATTATGTCCATTATGCTTTTTTTTTAGTTGACTATTTAACGACGCTGTAATACTAGGGTATCATTCAACATTGTAACGTGCCCCTGATAAACAAAATAAAAACATAAATAAACACACAAACAAATAAACAAACAAATAAATAATTAATTAATTAAATATACAATATGCGTACTGCAGTTTAAAGAGAACTGGCAAAATCTAAACCCGTGAAGAAATACCACTTCCAAAGGAAATGGGAATATGATTATTTTGTTCTTGAAGACGAAAGAATTGCTTGTTTACTGTGTTCCATCCAAATTTATTTCTACTCGCCATTTCAACAAAGCCCATATTAAGAATTATGGAATGCACAAACTTTCGGGTAAGTTTATTATTACGAACTGTATACTGATATTTATTTATATACTGTTAAATTAAGGACGTCACTCGTTGTGTTCATTTTGAATTGAAATTAATAGTGACTTTCAAGGTTCATTACTTATATGCTATTAATTTATGTTTCCGTAGATGATGATAGGAGGAAAGTGCAATAAACATAGAACTATAAATAAAAACTTTGCTATAATAACTCCTACAATAAGCAAAAGTAAACCTAACCTATTTCACCCAACTATTACCAATTTAAGTAATTACATATCACCTTAATTAATTACATATCAACTTAATTACATATCATCTTAATTAATTACATATCAACTTAATTAATTACGTGACACAATGGTGGAGATGAGAGCACTGAAACGGATATTCAACTAATGTAAATCATAAGAATCACGACATGATGTTAAGTAAATAAAATTCTAGTAATAACATGTTTTTGGATCAGAAATTTTTTTTGGAATTTCAAACTGCTTTGTCTTGTTTACATAAACGTTTAATGGGGTTCTGACAGTAAATAACCCCCCCGGCACGCTACGAATGATACACTCATAACATATAGGAGATGGTGCGGGACGAATGAGGAAGACCAAGAATAAATGACGTCAGAATCCTTGAAATGATTTCCCTCGGGAATGAAGGTATGGAGTTACTTGATCCCAGCAGAAAGATAGAGGAGAGAGAAAAAGAGAGAGGGAGAGAAGGATGAAAAAGAAAGAAACAAAGTAGGTTACATGTCTAAACCTGCCATGTAGGTTACACTTCAACATCGTCTTCCCCTCTTCATTTATTTTTAGGTGAGTTCCGCAGACAGCATGTACATATGTGAAGAGGAACTTACTTGTTTGTCATGTGTGCTCGTCTGTCTTCAAGGAGCAACTCAACTGTGACTAAGTGCTCTTGACATTCCGCCGTTTCGCATTGTAGGCTATGAGATTTTTAGACTTTCACAGCGATTGTATTCAGAAGAAGAATTCTAGGCGTTCAAGCGTGGAGAGCAACTTAAAATTTTTAACATTTCATATCTACTAGCACATTCCATCATCACGATATTATATTGCAGGACAGGACTGATTTCTGAATTGATTATTTAAAGATGCTGAATCAAATACAAGGTTATTTGGCATCTGTGCAATAGGTCAGTCATGTCAATTGATGTCCATAGCAAGCGCGCTCTTTGGAGCTCAGGAGAGCCCGAGAGCTTTACAGCGGAAAGGAAAGAGACAGACGAAAGACGTAGTATATGCCGCTTGGTCGAGCTATATACAGGGATGGCCAGCACTGATTCAATGGATAAAACGAAGAGAACTTATTAAAACTGTATCCATGTTAATTTTTAGATTTGTCTGAGAAGTATAAATGCATTATAAGAATGTAAGTTTTAATTTTCACAAGTTTGATTTTTTTATTCAAAAGAAACATTTTCTCAACTGTTTTTTTATAGAAAAGTGAAATTTTCAGATATAGGCCTACTTAATTAGTAGCCTTACAGAATGGTTTCGTAAATCTAATGTACCGTAAATACATATTACTGAAGATAGTGTATTGAAAATTTTGAAAATATTCGCATGGAAATTGTTTGTAAGGAAATGAATTAACAAAGCACATTTCGAGAAAACAATTTAATATTCTGATGATAGGAAGTTGCTCACCAATGTCACCTTAAAAGCATAATGCGATAAGAGTTTTGTTATGGAATATTAGTTACATTTAAAACATATACAGCACCTAGGTAACTTTGCTTTGTACTGTAATATTGTTTTTATTGGTTTATTGATTACTTTTGTAAGGCTAAAGATACCATCAATATCAATTCCAACTTATCATGTCATACTCAATCTTTTTTTTGGGGGGGGGGATATCACTTTCTTTATGAATGACGTGTTTCATCCATTTAGTACAGTATAGTTGTACTACTATGGAATTTATGTGAATATTCTTTCTTAACTCTTTATTGTGTTATTAACATTTAAAACACAACTGCAATATTAAGAAGTTGGTATTAGTGCGTTTGTTTTACAGACAATATAGATAATATCAAACAGAAAGAAGCCAAATGAAAATAACGACATAAAATTTCACGTTCCGTCTGAAGTTTATGCACCATTGTTATCTCAATCCAACACGCTGCTTATTCGTATACACAACCCTTCCTCTTTCCATACTTAGCGCTTGATGCCCGCTCACGACGTCAAGGTCAGAAAAATGCGCTTGCTTTGACATCACTGAAATAGGTGATAACCAGGCTTCGAGATTTCGGACCCAATAGAGCAGTTCAGGGGAAATCCGCATAACGGCGTATTGAGTATAGTGGTAAAGCGTAAAGTGGGAGGGTGTACTGTAGAATGAATGCCAACAAATACGCAAAGGTAAACGTTCTGGATTTGAAGGTTCCGACGAATAATTTGGTTTTCATACAAACCCATTTTCAAACTGTGTCTGAAACTATTACACGGTTAGAAAAGTCAGTGCAAGACAGAAGTGAAAGTCAATTTTATGTAAAAATAACGGATATGGAACATTGTGTAACATAAACAACAAATTATTGGACATAAAATCACCCGAGAATAAAGGACTGTCTCTTAGGGACTGCATTGATGATAGGTTTTTTCCTTTTTGCTCCTATCACGTCATGTGACGTAAAGCGCAGCTTTTCACAGTACAAACTGTGTATGGCAGATAACCGAAAAAATATACGTTTGAGATACTGAGAATGTATCTTGTAGTACATTGCAATATGGTAACTGTATTTCCTAAAGATGACCAATAGGATAAATGAAGAAATTAAAATTGCTACTATATGTTTATTTCCACCAATAACACTGAGTATAATTAAACACAAATGCTTATAAAAGACAGGAGGATAAATGCTTTTCACATTCTTTTGACATTGTCATTGTGTAATGTGTATTTACTTTCTGAATATACAGGGACATCATTTTATTTTTACTTCAATTTTTATTGTACCTGAGTTTTGAATGTACTTCATTCCCACCCCTTCTACTAGTAAACTTTCAATCGTCCTCCACACAGAACCAAGGCCGCGTATGCAGTCAAAGTGCCTTACGGTGATACTAAACAGTACTGAGTTAGTGAGTATAGTACGTTCCATAAATATATTCGCTTTTTTCAGTGGTGAAAGAGTTTTCAATTTTGAATCATATATTCGTACAGGTACTGTCCTCTGTTTGCCTACGTCTCATCCCGATTTTCCCTACCTATTTCTGCTTGCCTCTCTGGAAGGCTAATGGCTGGGCTGTCTTAGCTCTTTTTTGAAAACATTAATTTCTGTTAGGAATTGGACGTCTACGTAATATTATAAAACTGTTTAAAATTAACTTAAGCAAAAGGACATCCTTTCTTTTTTACGACCCTGCGACGTAACTACTTGGATGGAAAGTAGATAGCATATCTAAATAATTTTATCTTTTCGGATCGGGCAGGAGTAAAGATTGAATATACAGTACAACAGGTAATCTTTTATAGATTAAGTACAGAATTATTTCCACATAAGTTACTTGTACGAAGGACGAAACTGGTAATTGGAATTAGGTACAATAGTCTATAGTGCGATAATATGCACAAAAGAACTGAAGCCTATATCGAAATGAACGGCCACCATTTTCAAAAATGTGTTTAAATATCACATTATGATTATTTTTCAATTTAACTTCATTCTCTAAATTGTATGCTAATGTTCTGTAAGCAGTATAATATACACTGCATAATGAATATGTCCGAATGGATAGCTTAGTTCATTAGTAAAAACACTTATTGTTAATACTATACTGTATTTTGATTAAACAAAAACCTAATGAAAATTATGAAACTCAAAATCGCGATGTTTCCTAGTTTACGTAAATGGATGAACTACTTTTCATCCCTCCTATACCTAGTAAAGTGATTTGTTTGTATTTTAAGCCTGTATCATCGAACTCCAGTAGTGGAAGGGGGTAGCAAAGGTATAGTCAGGTTAATATTAGAAATGTTAGTAAAAATAAAATGATGTCTCTGTACATGTGTGTGTGTTTGTGTGTGTTCCCCCATATTAACGTACTCTATTCTAAATAGCAACGTTGTTACCTGAACACATCTCTACCTTTCACTACCTGCAGCGAGTGAACAGCCTATATTATATGCACAGTAAACTTATTGTATCAGGTTCCAAGGCTCGAAGGCTGGTGATAACTAAAGCTTGGAAGTCGGTACCAAAACTGTTAAGTTGTGTGAGCTTGGACTATATCTCTACCGAGCGAAAAATAATAGAGCGTCTCTCAGTGAACCAGAACGACTGACATGTACAGTCGGTTGCTAACCAAACATGTGCTCCATTCGTCCACGACCTTAGAACAAAAAAATAAGACTACAAAAAACTATAGTTTGTAATTATAAAGGTCGCAACTCCCAATCTAAATAAATTTACCCAAACATATAAAAATAACATATAAAGTATACAATTATGATTCTAGGCTCGTTAAAACAAATAATAATAATAATAATAATAATAATAATAATAATAATAATAATAATAATAATAATAATAATATCATCAACAGTAATCTCACTAGAAGTTTTGATTTATCTAGAGAAAATCAAAACTCGAGTGGGATTTAATTGACTATTACACGATTAGAAGAAAGTATAGGCTATAAAGCTTAGAAGTAACGAAGTACTCCAATACAAAACTGTCTTAAAATTTGTACCTTCTCAAAATTATAAATATTATGCTAATAGATAGCAGTAGCGTGTTATGAATAGCTATTTTCTTATCAGTTGTGCCAACTATGGAATCTTCATTGAACTCTGTGGACGGTTACTGGTCAAGAAGGCTTTGTTGTTTCAGTTTCATTTTTATTAAAACAGTTGCATTCCACTTCAATTATCCCGATCCCAGTAATCAACGTCACTTGACAGATGATTTTCAATAAATCTTAGTATTAAACAATCTCTGATACGTGACTATTCATAATACCATATAGCAGAAGCTATAACATAACCTAAATAATATAAACGAGTGTTAGAAAAGTTTTAATTAGGGATGATGAAATAAACAAGAAACATTTTAATTAACGATGATGAAATAAAAAATAAACATGAATAATTTTAAAACAAACAATTATTGAAAGTAGGTACAATTTTCAAATTTGAATGTTTTAGTGGTTGGTGGTTCAGTTGATGTTATATTGGACGTGTGGGTAAAAGAATTGAACTCGGTGATGTATATGGTGTATCCCTCAACTTATTCAGGATTTCCGCATGGTGCTCTTCATTTATTTGTAAATAGGATCTCAGGGAAGATGCATAGCTATGACCAGTGATGTTTATTAATTCTTGTTTTTGAATGCCAATGTGAGTCATATTTGAAAGTGCTGTGCATCGGCTGGAAAGGTTTGTAATTTTCTGTTTTTTGACATCCAGACCAGTGCAGTTTGAAATGTTGGCAAACAAATGCTAGGGTATTGATAAAAATAAACAAATGCTAGGGACGCGATAAAATTAAACAAATGCTAGGGACGCTATAAAATTGTGCGATAAGCAGCCATGATTGGTTGAAAGACGTCCTTTCGTACCGTTTTATTAGTCAAAAGTAGTGTGACGTAGTAAAAGTGTAATAGTCAAAATAAATACTCCTTTTACTAACCTTGACTACAGAAGGTGTTGCAAATAATGTCCCTCTGCTGCAACACATGCCTCACATCTCCGAAAGAAATTGACGCTTACACGTGCAAGTTCATCTTCTGCAATTCTCTCGATTTCTCGTACAATACTGTCTTTAACTCTCGGATTGTGTGCGGATTGTCTTTTTATACTTAATTTTTTAGATTTCCTAATAAATAAAAATCGCAGGCTGACAAATCAGGGGACCTAGAGAGCCATAATCCTCTACTAATAACCCTGTCCTCGAATATTACGCTTATCAAATTCAATTTTTCGGCTGCTGTATGGGCAGTTGCTGAATCCTGCTGGAAATAAGCACTCTGAAAGTCGATATTGGTTAACTCTTCAAAAAAATGCGTTGAGTATTTGTGTTCTGTATATGTCACCATTGATTGTATCGTCAAAAAATATAGGATCTATAATCCTATGCGCAGTTATAGTGCACCGCACGCCTACCTTCTCATCATATAAAAGAGTTTCACGAATGATGTGAGGATTTTTTTTGTATACTTCAGTAGGCCTATCGTTTTGAGTTGTAACATGGCCATGCAAGTGGAACCAAGTTTCATCTGTGAAAACAATCACAATGCCATCGTTAATACTTTGTACAACCCACTTACAAAAATTCACACGACTCACATTATCTCTAGGTGTAATTCATGCAGTATTGTCACCCTGTAGGGCCTAAATTTAAGAATTTTAATGGCTCTAAATGCTGTGCTATTTGAAACACCCGTTTCTTGTGAGAGACGGGGAAGAGAGTTTTAAGGATAATGTTCTAACCTTTCTCCTATCTCATTGAGTTTTTCCTCAATAAGTATACTTGGATTTCTCTTTCCACGTTTATTCAGAACTGACCTCGTTTCTCTAATGTTTTTTTTTTTTTAATTTTAATACAGAGTGATTCAAAACCTCTGCGACAAACTCTGAGGGGTAATAAATCTAACAATAAGAAATCTTTTTTGTTAAACAAGCTATGTCTTTTGACGTGTCGTTTCGAAGTTACAGTTGAAAATGACTTCTTCAAGGGCGTACGTCAATGTATGCGTCTGGCTGACGACTGTTACAGTGCTCAGCGCAAGTATTAATTGCTCACGGCATAAGGCACATCATCAAGCTTCGGAGGGACCTTTCTAAGAATGTGGAAGTGAATGTCACCGTTATTGCACTGTAATGAAAAATATTTAAAATAGTTGTAAAATCTAATCCGGAAGAGGAAAAGGAATTGGTTGGGTCACCAACTGAGAAGAAACTGCATACTGAAGGATGCACTGGAAGAAATGTTGAACGGTAGAAAAGTTCGAGGTAGAAGAAGATACCAGACGATAGACGACATTAAGATATATGGATCATATGAGGAAACAAAAAGGAACGCAGAAAATAAAAAAGACTGGAGCAAGCTAAGTTTGCAGTGAAAGACCAGCCCTTGGACAGAACACTAAATGAATGAATTAAAATTTAATATTTACACTAATAACTTGACCACATCTTAATTAATTTAAAATGCAATTTAATATACAGTGTGTTTCCGAGGTGGTGTTACAAACTTCCAGGGATGATGGCGAAGGGCACATGTATCAATTTGAGATAAGGAACCCTGGTCCGGAAATGACCGAGTCGAAAGTTACATGCAAAAATAGTTCTGTGGAAATGAAATAATTTTATTATTCTGTACGACTTATTTGTGTGTATTTATCTATACATCTTACACATACTGTATTCATCTGATGTTGTTTACGTTGTCTACTTATAGTATTCCTTTCAATGCGCTGTCCGAGGATGGGGACAGGAAACTACACTAAAGCAATGCAGATAGCGTAATGTGTAACGGACATGGTCGGTCCTGATATGCACGTCTGTAGTCAGCAATGTATGTGTACAAGTTGCAGTGTCCAGTCGATCAGTCCTAGTGAAATGGAGGAGTACACGAGAGCGGAATAAGCAGACCTGATTTTCGAATAACGATGAGCCAATGGGAACAGTAGACAAGCTCACAAATTGTATCGGTGCAAGTACCCACGTAGGAGACATCCGCCCATACCATTTTTTTTTCATGACTGTTCCAAAAGTTAAGGGAACGAAGGCACGTGTTGCCAAATTACAATTTCATTTCCACACAACTATTTTTGCTTATAACTTTCGATTCGGTCATTTCCGGACCATGGTTCCTTATCTCAAATTGATACAAGTGCCCATCGCCATAATCCCTGAAAGTTTGTAACACCACCTCGGAAACACCCTGTAGATACAAAGAAGATCCTGGAGAAACCATGTACGTTGATTTCATTGCAACGGCGGCACTCTTCGCGAATGTTAGCAGTTCGAAGTAAATCACTTATAAATCATGTACAAGGCTAAACAAAATTGACGATAACTACTAATCATAGGATATATAAAAATAGTAAAAACTACAGTAATAAAAAGACTTGTTCTGACAACAGGTCATATTTCTTCCGACGTGGGAAGACAAAGCTGCCCTCGTAACACTATCTGGGGGTCGTAGAGGTAAAGGCGTTGATAAATGTTTTCCGCTGCAAGAACTCCACCCCTTTGCTGCATCTTGGAGGCCTCTGCAATTTCAGTGATCACTTTCCTATGGTGGAGAAAAGAGAGAAAGACGGCGATCGTTTTCCCAGAGGTACATTGTAAATAACCTTTCTTACGTCAAGTTAACCTCGTGGCCTTCCGTAACGCTGGAGACTGATTTCCTCAGGGCAGGGTAGTCCCCCTATCCTTGCTGCACTTAACAATTCGTGATAACAGAAGCGTCGTCTACAAGACTTATTATCCTTCTCCAAACAACTACATCACATTTTTCACTTTCGCGGCATTTCAATCTAAGCTTATCAATAATAAAGTTAGGCTGTGAATGAGGATGGATGCAGGAGTGCTGAGAATCTCTATTCCTGCAGGATACACGACGGCGTTTGAGGCGGAAGAGGGATGGGGTGAAGTAAATGTATTTTAGGATGCTCGCAATTCCAAAGGATTCGCCATTCCTGATTACATAATCAGGTTTACGGTAATCAGAGGATTGAAATCGGAACAATGGGGATTGAGAACTGAATTATTTAAGGCTATGTTTCTGAAGTTAGTTTCTCCAAGTATACCTGCAGAGGCGCTACGCGTAATTAAATTAATTTCAGTTCTCAAACCGACAACTTAACCTCTTTTGTTCCAATACGTTCAACTATTAACGGTGAAATCAAAGGTAAACTGACAGAGCTACCAAACCTTCAGTCTGTATCGAGACTTGTGCGCAATTGACAATAGAATGTGGAAATGAAGGTGCAGTGACGTCCGAGGTTTCAATGTAAATCCAATCTGGATTCACTTCAAACGCCACGTACTTCTCAACTCTTATATTAAAAGAGAAAATAGTCTACATTGTCATTGCCTATGATGTACCGTTATTTACACGAAAACACTCAAGTTTAATTATGATATTCTCCTTCACCATAATTTCTTTCTTTATCAGCACCCTTAGGATTCATTGTCAACTTCAACTTATTCATATTGTCTGTCACTAAGATTAGTCACTATAATATTCAATTTCGTCATTATCATATGCCTGATCAACATTACCATGGGTGGGCAACTCGTACTCTCAAAGTGTGAACACAACCTTAGTGTAGGTAGAACGGACTCTGTATCTGTATGCGGTTCTTACAAGAAGCAAATTTGCTCGCGTCTGCAGTCAGTGGCGGCTCGTTTTAAGTGAAAAACAATATAATCCCCAGATCATTTCCCTTTAGTGATGAGTCGAAAGAGAAAGATTCTCTTTTATTAAGAAGAGATGTAAAGCTTATAATATGTTACATTACACTTTCTTACGTATGACTTTTATGTTACAAATAAACACAGTGAAGGTTTTAGTATAGAAATACTGTCTAGATCTGCTTTAGAATAGCTAAAGGTAAAAATGGGATATCAACAAGATGAGACTGATATCAAATATCATTAGCACGTTGTGCGTGCGAGTTACAGAATTGCACGACATATGAACAACTAGCTAAGAGCATTTATGGATAAATTTAGAATGTGACAGTATCATGTAGCACATAGACAACTTTTTTCCTTGACTATAAACTATTTTGAAGAGTGATAAGAAAAACTTCTTATCAAATATAAGACCCTATTTCAAGCCCTATAGCAGAATTCACTGGTAAGTTTGGAGAAATAGTGGCAGTTGACAAGGAATCGAGATTTTTCTGAAATCTTTTTGGCTTACAGCCGATAGAAGATCCTGAAAGTTTATAGCTTGAATTGATAAATCTACAGAACAGCACGCCACTCAGATTCCAGCGAAATCAGGAATCGAATTGTTGGTAATGCTACCTAAGTCAGAATTTCTAAATATACTCTTTGCTTCGATATATACTGTAAGTATGTGCTTGAGTCAGAGTTTAATACAAGAAAGAGGTGTTAGAAGTAAGTTTATTTCATCTTCCGTGACATGTAAAAATACTTCCTTGAATTTGCGATTGTTTGCGAATACTCTTGAATGTATAAATATTTGTAAATTCTCGCGGTTATGTTTCAAATAACACATAATAAAAATATTAACACGTAGTGTAATAATAAATAAGTGTTGCAGGTATATTTGTTGTATCTTGAAAAAGTTGCATTCAGTTTGTATTTCCAGTACTAAACTAATTTACAGAGCTAGGAAATAATATAATTTTGTTATGTGTGCTTAGGTACAGTGTCTAAAATTACTATAATTATTGCACCATGCGTCATTCTGAAATTCAAATCATGGAGTAGATATCACGACCACCTGCATGAGCCGCCAGAGCACATCGTGGCAATGAACTGCTTTTGCAACGAAACTACAAACAACTTGTAACTGCTGCGGCTGGCTCCGTCTGTCTTTCTCTCTTTCAAGTTTTTTAGCACTTTGTGAGCACGAGTTGCCCATCCATGAACTTTACCATCTTCAACATAATTATATCCTTTTTTGTCATCATTACAATCATCTTTCATCGACATTATAATCTTCATGTTCTCCATACATGATGAAACTTCAATATACTTCGAGTTCTGAAATACCGCCGCGAAAGTATGTGTCCCCCTGGAAATATCATTATCTGTGAAGTATTTCGCTTTCGCGGTGAGATTATTTTTTCAGTGGTTTGCTTGGTTTGGCGTTTCGAGGCCCGGATTCTGGACAGATCCTTGCACTTAGACTTCATTTTGCCCCATACACAGGATGTCTCAGGAGGAATGTAAAATACTTCAGGATAATGTAGTTTGGGTAAATCTACATCGATTAAACCTCCTATACCTATTAGTGTCTTGCAATGTTCGAACGTGAGAGAGGCAACCAAGACATTAAAAACTTCGTCTTATTTCATATGAAAAATTAATCACAAGATATGTGCTAAAATTCTGAAGGGCTTAAAACATGAGTGAAGGACAACGAATATTTTTGTAACAAGGTGGAACAATCACCACAGATCTTCTTCTGCAGAGCGAACATCGGCGAATATCGAACTTCGCCGTACTCGACAAACTTGAACCGAACATAGCGCTTGTAATGCACGGCACTAATACCTATGTCCGAAATGTAATAGTTGGCAAATTATTGAGGGCGAACTTTTAAATGGAGAGAGAATTATAGACGTATTTCTACATTTTAGAACATTGTGATATGATGCATTATTGAAAATGCTGCATGTTATGTTGTTGCAATAAGTTTATTTGATAATTAAATACAAAATCTGTAAGAAAATAAAATAATTCCACAAGACAGATTACTAAGGTTGCCCTTCGTATAGATTTCATGAATTGTAAATTCAAATCAGGTACCGTACTGGTTCTCTTGCCGACCTCAATGAAATACCTGGTAACTTACCAGTTTGTGATAACATCCAGCAAACTCGGGAAAACACACAACTAAAGTCCATCCACTCTTAAAGTGATCCTAACATAAACAAACCCCAATTGTATCCTTCCGCCATTTGCGCCGCAATTACTGTCACATTGACAGGTAGCACGTGTGAAGTACATAATTATGGCATGTGATATAAGTACGGTACGCAGTATATTAGCGTAATAAACAAATACATACGCTACACAGAATTAGTTACTATTAATAATAAGTAAGTTTTAGCAGAACAATTAGTAGTTTAAGCATCAATTATACAGTATAATATATACATGGTGAGAGGGCATAACATTGAAAAAAGTACTATGATCAGTGTTGCCAACAGTTGTTCATATAATCCCGCTAGATGACTTTCGAAAACCCGCGATTTTCTAGCAAATATCTCTAGATTTTAATATATACTTATTATTCAATAATAATAATAATAATAATAATAATAATAATAATGGTCAAGATAGAGCATCCCTTCGCCAATGTGACGAATATTGCATACTTTTTTCACTTCCAATGTGGCGCTATAAAGCAATTTTGAACACTTTTATCACAGACACAATCTATTTAAATTCTTATTGCACTATATATGTTACCGTTAAAACCCAAAATCCGAAAAAACCAGTTTCAACTAGTAAAAAGTAATTTTAAAATATAGATAGATAGAAGGCGAATTTTCGTAAGATCTAGAATCAATGACAGGTTAGGTTTGGTTTGTATAGGTTTTTTTAGGCTTTTACCAAACAAAAACCTAACCTAACCAAACCAAACCTAACCTGACATTGATTCTAGATTATACGAAAACTCACTTTCTGTCTGTCTTTATTTTCTTAAACTAGTTTTTACTAGCTGAAACTGGTTTTGACGGATTTCGGGTTTTAACGGTAACATAATATATAATATGGAATTATCACTACATTAACACATCCATTATTTCACAGAACACACACTGAACGTACTAAACGTAATTATGAAAGCCGCTTATAACGCTAATATGAATTTCATTTCATAAATTTTAAAGATTAAAAACCGCTAGTATTCCCGCTAAGCGGGATAATATAATTTTACCCGCGAGATGGTTATCCAAAAAAGATAGATTTAGCGGGAAAACCGCTGAATTGGCAACACTGACTATGATCGCGTTGTGACACTATTATTGAAAAACTGTCCTTTTTTTCCGTTGGCAGACCGTTGATTAAATTTGAAGTGATTGTTGCCAATGTTATTCGTATCCTTTTCATTGTGCGTTTAAGTTCATGTACTCTTTTAAAGAGTTATGAATAAAATTTACCGGGAGTTACAACCTTACCAGTTTTTGTTTTTTCTTTCCGAGCACTATTAATGCTTGTACACGACACACTGGTAAACTCAGACATTAAATTCACTATCTCTTTTATCGAAGGCTCTGGATATTTTTCACTGAACTTGTGAAATACATTTAAAATAACTGTTTTTTTGGCCACTAATGAAAGGTTTGCTGACTTATGTTTTACAAATTTAGCTGGCGACACAGTAACAGAAGACTCAGCACCTTCAGCCATTTTGTTGCATCAGAAGCGACTGAAGTGCTGCCGCCCTCAAGTGCGTCATGCGTATGTAATAATAGTACATTATGCAACGAGCCTATAATGGTAGTAATTAAGACGCGAGTATGTTTATGAAACGAGCGCAAGCGAGTTTCATAATTTTCATACGAGCGTCTTAATTACCATTATAGGCAAGTTTCATACGACTTTTTATGCTCGACCATATTTATAACTTCACATTATTCATAAGTATTCATATTATTCTTATGTGACTGGGGAGCGGAAGTGACCTTGTCGTAAATTGTGAGATGTGCGCAGACGCGAAAGTGTTGATTTTTCCTAGGAACAAATGTCATTGACCTTGATATAATCTAGAGAGTAAAATGAACATTAATCTTGATGTAACCTGGAAATTGATTTAGACATTGAAAAACGAGATGACAAATTGAATTTATTTGAATATTATTTATAATTAACGCTAATTATTATAGTAACAGAACATAAACTTCTGCGACAGTATTGGATTTCCAGGCTCCGTGACGTTTCGCTAGTTGTCTTTCGATTGCATATCCGAGAATAATCGATACTTGCGCTTTCATATTGCTTTCTGATTGTTGGAAAACCTGAACTTTAATGAATAGGTGTACTTTAATGAGGTCCATTAAAGGGCTGTTACCAGGTGTATAATTACTACATTTCGGCATGGTTGAGCATAAACTATTTTAAATTGTAATTATTGATCTCAGAGTGATTTGGTACATTTTATAATCATTTCTATGTCTTGGATATTATTATTTCAATTACGGAAGAATAACAAGTATATTCAGGGGACATATTTTTAATTCAATGAAGGGATCTACTTTTTTCGCGCGCTTATTGGTTATACATTGTGCTTCGGTGTCCTAACCAATGAAACGCGAGCTCGTTATATGGATTTGTTTTGGCGCGGATCACTTTAAGAGTGGATACGGTATAGATGGAACCTTTCGATTTGGAAAACGTCGTACGTAATCCTCAACGGCAGTGAATGCATTGCCATCACAGAATCTATACACAAAAATGATTTCTGCATATTCACTATGTGAATAGACGAATTAAATATCTCGTGAACGTGTATTCAGTTGCGATGTTGCGGTACTCAGTGTGGAAAAGGTCTGGCGTATCATGTCAAGTATAATACACGAAACCGCAAGACGTTCCAGTATTTCTCCGCAACCGTTAAACTACGGACATACTTTAGATGTTTCAGATTAAATCGATGAAGGTTAACCCAAACTACATTATCCTGAAGTATTTTACATTCATCCTGAGACACCCTGTACATCCAGTGATTCTCTACATCCGACAAGTGACCTAGGTTGCATTCGTGAACCCGAATCTGACAGATGGGTCATCCTGCCTCTGCCCTGATAGAGCCAGGTCTTACTCTCAGACAAGTGCCTGATAAGCCCCAGGAAGTGGAGACCAAAGCTCTTTCTATATCAGTCTCTTGGACCCATTTTACTCCCAAGATTTTATCCCAGCTTCTTTTCAGCTATTTCAGATGATGGATAAAATCAGGAAAATGTGGAGAGTGTTAGTGGACTAATAAAAAGAAACTAGAGTACCCCAGAAGAAACTCTCTGAAATGTCTGCATTTTTCACCACAAATTTCATTACGACATGGCCGGGGATTGTACCCGGACAGCCTGGATGGAAGACCAGTGCACTAGTGCTTAAAACACATGACGCGTATGCGAGGTGTATACGATGTAGAGCAATTGTGTGAAACTCCACCTAAAATTTTCATTATGGACATATAGGTAACTATTTCTCAAATTTACAAACGTACAGTATATAGAGAAAACGCAGCCATTGGGGTCATATTCCGCTCCCTTGATATAGTCCGTACTATATCGGAAGGTGATAATATAGAGCTACAAAAGATGGGTTAAAAGTACAGAGAAAAATATTACAAATTAAGACACACAAATAAAACAGGAAAACAGCACCACTTATGAACTTATACGCCATACATTCTGTTGAATTTTTGCGTGGTTTTACTGAAACACTCTGTAAAAATAAATTAACATATAATTTTATTTATTTATTCGATAGATAGGCAGACAGACACAGACAGATAGGTTTTTTAGTAGGTTATTTTACGATGCTTTATCAACAGCTTAGGTTATTTAGCATCTGTGTAGATAGGTAGGTAGTAGGTAGGTAGATAAATTAAATGTAATTCCACAAATATATAGCCCATAGACAAACGTCAAATACAAACATATAATACATGGCCTACAATAATATGGATAGATATTGAAATAAAATCAAAATAAATATACAATTACCAGACAATTACAAAGACAGATTAAAAGTATCTAAAACATAATATTGCTAAACTCATTGACACTGTAGAGTGGATTTGCCATCAGTGCCTTTCTCACTAACCTCCTGAAAGTAAAATATAACTTATTTCTTATATTAATGGGTAAAGAGTTATAAAGTTTATATGGCATGGAAATAAAACTATTGCTTTTAGTACTATATTTGTATTTAGTTTTATATATATATATATATATATATATATATATATATATATATATATATATAAAGTCTGGAACGGGTTGAATAATAATGAATAGGTGAACAAGTAGGAAGATTATGCACATAACGCTTAGCATAAAGAAGACAATCGAGAATAAACATTGACGGTAACGTAGGTATTCCTAGTTGAACGAAAAGTGGTTTACAATGAGTTCTAGAAGAGACACCACAAATAATTCTCACTGCTCTGTTTTCATGAATAAACAACTTATAAACCGAAGTATAGTTACCCCACAAAAGCGTCCCGTAACTTAAGTGACTATAAATATGGGCATAATAAACTGTAACTAAAGAATTATAACATAATGTTTGTCTGAGGATTCTTAACATAAAAATTCCTTTATTAATTCTATTAACAAGATATTCTATGTGTGTACTCCAGCCCAGACCTGCTTCGAGGTGAATGTTTAGAAATTTAACTGAGGAAGACAAGTCAGTAATATTTCTGTTATTTGAGTTGATAACAAACTCTTCATATATCTGAGATTTAAAGCAGAACAACTTTAGGTTTAAAAGTTCATTAGTCACAAAGCAACAAATTTAGTTGGTAGGTTTGTAAGTAAGTTACGTAAGGTGTTTCAAGTCTCTTATGGACCCAGTTCTCGAATCTGAGTTGCGAACTCGACAGAAAGTATCGTGCGAAAGCTATAAAAATTGTCTTGAACATAAAAATAATGTTGATAGATGGAGGTGAGGGTCTGTCGATGACAAACAACACTTTAAGTTGTTCATTTACTGCACCAACTGGAAGACAAGAGACCTCTCTAAGTTCTTTCTTAATAGCACCGTTTTTTATTTCGTCTTCTCCGTAGCTTCATGTCGGATTAATTTTCTCTTATTTCACCATTAACAATGAGATTAACATCCGGCAGTGTAAGAAACAAATTCAATTTAATTCGTAACACTAGTTGCCATCCAGGGACGATCAATCTTCGTCATTTAGACTTCAGGCTATAGTACTAATTTCAGAAAGAAACTAAAATTAATTGGACTTCTTGAAGAGTACAACCCTATAACCTACTCCTATAACTTTTTTCTTTGAGAAAAGAGGAAAGAAAACATTTGCGGAACATTCGGCTGTCTCCTTTCCTCCCTGCCTTTTCTCCCAACTCTCAGATCAATCTGCGTCATACAGGCTTACAGTTCTAATTTGAAATGAGATAGGGAATCTTACGGATCCTCCCATGGAGCTCACGTAGTGACGTTTGAGACTGTAAACTGAACGAAACGGGTTCGAATCCCGAGGGAGATTGGAAATTTATTTCCCATTTATTGTGTTAACCATATGACTTTAAAATCTTTCTACGTGCGAATACCCAATCGTGGATAAGATCCTTGAAAAAACGCTTTATTTATTTATTTATTTATTTATTTATTTATTTATTTATTTATTTATTTATTTATTTATTCATTTATTCATTTATTTATCTATTTATTTAAATATACAGAATACAGAATATAATTACAACTATAGAAATAGAAATAGAAATAAAATAATACATCAATATAAAAAAGGAGATACAGTAATATTAACAAAATTTGAGGACCGAATGAGCAGCGCTCGTGTTCGGTCGCAGTTCAAATATATTATTAATAAGCATATAAGAGAATATACAAAGTAAAATGAAATAGGAACTGAAATTAAAATTACATCTACCGTGAAATTATAATATAATAGGCCTATATTAATATTAGAGGAATGTAGAAAATGAAATAAAATAAAATAGGAAATAAAAATTAAAATAACAGCGGCAATGAATTTATATATAAAATATTAACATAGAGAAGAATAATATCGTACGTGATTAAAGTAGGACAACTTATAAAAAAATATAAATTCCAAAATTATAAAGTACAAATATAATATAGGCTGATTAATTCATACACATAGGCTATACATTTATTTAATCAAATTGAAGACATTAACACGTTTCTAATTTTCTTGTTATATGTTAGTGGGTTACATTTTAGAAGTTCTGGATGTGATTTAAGTAAAGAATTATACTTGTTCTGCAGCAATATACTAAAGTGTCTTAGGAAGTTTTATAATAATTATTTATTTATTTACTTACTTATATTTAATGTGCTGTACAACAGCCAGAGGCCAATTACAGTTCAGCACAAACAATATAACAAAAACATTAGCAATAATTTACAATAAAAGTACAAAGAAATAATTAAATTAATGGCAATTAATTAAAATGATAATTACAAATGAAATAATGGAATCATAAATGAAGAATGGAATCATATAAAATAGTATTACAAAGATATACAAGATTATAATACAACGACAATAATGAGAATGAATGGATGACTAAACTACATAGCATAATGAGATAAAAGTAATTGTATTTGAAAATGAAAGGATGGAATCAAGTAAATTAATAAATAACAAAATGATATAAAAGTTAGCGAGAATAATATTAAAATACATATTTAAACAAAAGATATAAATGAAAACTGATATAAAACTTCAAAATATATACTACACATTAAATGGATCCAAGCTTGATCCATGCAAATTAGCATATTTTATACATCTGCAGACCGGAGAGAGAGATTTAGAATTTCTATTGTAAAACATTTTATGATATCTTAAACCCTTAGCAGGAATACGAAGACTGATATTGCTTAGGAAAGATTCACAATCAATATCACCCTTAAGAACTTTACAAAAAAATAAGTAATCAAGATCTTGACGTCTGGCAAATAAACTACAGCAGTTAAAATATTTGCAGTTAATCTCATATTTATAATCATCAGAATTAGGTAAAAATCTATAAGAACAAAGGGAAATAAATTTTCTTTGAATTTTCTCAAGCTTAGCTGAGTCAGTGGAAGTAATAGACTTCCATACTACAGATGCATATTCATAAATAATAATAATAATAATAGTAATAATAGTAATAATAGTAATAATAATAGTAATAATAGTAATAATAATAATAATAATAATAATAGTAGTAATAATAATACAGACTCAGAAGTAAAAAAGAAATAAAAAATATACATACATTATTTTTATTTTATTTTATTTATTTATCATTTTGCTAATAATTGTAGCATAAAATATAATATATACAGAAAAACTTCAGCTCGTTCCTGAAAGAGTAGAACTCGTGCTCAGGGGCGGAAGGTTACAATTTTACGGACAATCAAAAGAATGAAACCGACTGACTTACAAAGCAAATAGTTGAATTTTATGAAAATAGGAGCAAAGCATAAAAAGAAACAGACATCTTTAGAATCAAAGATCATAAATGAGAAGTTGATAGAGAGGAAAAACTGAAGAAAAAAACTGGAAAACGTGAATTGAAGAAGAAAAGAAGCCCAAGCCAAAGAATGAGAGAACTATGTGCAAAAAAGAGACAAAGAAACTCCTCTAAGTATTTTGCGTAAACCGAAATGGACTTATTCGCAACCAATAATAATAATAATAATAATAATAATAATAATAATAATAATAATAATAATAATAATAATAATAATAATGCAGACTCGGCAGTAAACAAGAAATAAAAAATATGCAGACATTAGAAAACGAAGGTTACAATTTTACGGACATATCAAAATAATGAAACCGACTGACTATAAAACAAATAGTTGAATTTTATAAAAATAGGAGTAAAGCATGAACAGAAACAGTCAGGTCTTTAGAATCAAACATAATAAATGAGAAGTTGACAGAGAGGAAAAACCGAAGAAAAGGACTGGAACAACTGAACTGAAAACAGAAAAGCCCACAGCCAAAGATTGAGGGAACTATAGGAAAAAAAAAAAAAGACAAAGAAACGCTTGTAGGTATATTTATGTAATCCTAAATGGGCTTATTCGCAATTAATAATAATAATAATAATAATAATAATAATAATAGGCCTAAATACTAAAAAAAAGACGAAGATCATGATCATAGGAAGAAAGGTAAAGAAGGTAAACGTACTAATTCTAAATGAGGTAGTAGAGCAAGTGGACAGCTTCAAATACTTGGGATGTACTATAAGCAGTAACATGAGCTGCTGCCAAGAAGTCAAAAGAAGAATGGCAAAGAAAGCTTTTAATAGAAAAAGGAGCATCTTCCGCGTACATCCGGGGGAAAGAACTAAGGAAGAGACCAGTGAAGTGCTTTGTATGGAGCAGAAACATGGACATTACAACGAAGTGAAGAGAAGCGACTAGAAGCATTTGAAGTGTGGATACGAGGAAGAATGGAGCGTGTGAAGTGGACAGACAAAATAAGAAACGAATATGCGTTGGAAAGAGTGGGTGAAGAAAGAATGATGCTGAAAGAAATGTGAACGTTTGAAATTTCAGTCCCCGCGTCCCTTAACTAAAAATAAAATTAGGTACGAATTGTGGAATATTCTGATGTGATAGAAAAAAACCAAGTACACTAGTGGCAAAAAAACCGAATCGACCCTTGTAGCTGATTTCAGAGCCTTGTTCACTCCAGAGCGCGATAGACTGGTAACTAAGACATTCGTGATTCGAATCCTGCCCGGGAAGGAAACTTTTTTTTGTTCCTTATTCAAATTTATTCCGAATACTTTTCGATTGCTGGTAAAATTCATGTTCTGGGTATAATAAGTTAATTAATTAGTAAAATATGGCTGCAATCGAAAAGTATTGGGAATAAATTTGAATAAGGGACAAAAAAAGTTTCCTTCCCAGGCAGGATTCGAACCACGAAAGTCTTAGTTACCAGTCTGTCGTGCTCTGAGTGAAGGGTCGGTCCGGTTTTTTTGCCACTACTGTACATTTTCATAATCAGGATATAAAAGTCTATAAGAAACGCTATTTAGTTTCAATTCATAGAAAATTATTCTGCACGTTGTTGTTGTTATTATTATTATTATATTTATTATTATTATTATTGTTGTTGTTGTTGTTATTTATGAGCCGTTTATACCGAACCCACACTTTCTGCAGTCGAAATTGTCATAGAAAATCTGAAAAATTATAAGTCTCCAGTTATCGATAAAATTCCAGCAGAATTAATACAAGAGGGTGGAACCGCATTATCTAACGAAATTTATAAGCTTGTACTTGCTCTTTGGAAAAAGCAAATTGTACCAGAACAATGGAAGGAGTCCATAATCGTACCTATCTTTAAGAAGGGGGACAAGACTGACTGTAGTAACTTTCGAGGAATATCAATTTTGTTGACGTCGTACAAAATTTTGTCCAACATTTTTTTGAGAAGATTAACTCCATATGCAGATGAAATTATTGGGGCTCATCAATGTGGTTTTAGGCGTAGTAGATCAACTATTGATCATATATTTTGTATTCGACACATAATGGAGAAAAAATGGGAGTATAAGGGTACAGTGCATCAGTCATAGATTTCAAAAAGGCATATGACTCGGTTAAGAGAGAAGTTTTATATGATATTCTTATTGAATTTGATAATCCCGAGAAACTACTTCGATTAATTAAAATGTGTCTCAGTGAAACGTGCAGCAGAGTTCGTATAGGTCAGTTTCTGTCAGATGCGTTTCCAGTTCACTATGGGCTAAAGCAAGGAGATGCGCTATCACTTTACTTTTTAAATTTGCTCTAGAATATGCCATTAGGAAAGTCCAGGATAACAGAGAGGGTTTGGAATTGAACGGGTTACATCAGCTGCTTGTCTATGCGGATGACGTGAATATGTTAGGAGAAAATCCACAAGCGATTAGGGAAAACACGGGAATTTTACTGGAAACAAGTAAAGCCATAGGTTTGGAAGTAAATTCCGAAAAGACAAAGTATAAGATTATGTCTCGTGACGAGAATATTGTACGAATGGAAATATAAAAATTGAAAATTTATCTTTTGAGGAGGTGGAGAAGTTCAAATATCTTGGAGCAACAGTAACAAATATAAATGATATTCGGGAGGAAATTAAACACAGAGGGTGCTATTCATAAACATTTCGCAACACGCGCTACGAGCGTACTAAGCTAGCCCCGGCTATCCACTGGTTACTTGTACAGAATTCAAATCATATTCTATCGCTAACACTGGTTTATGAATACGAAAAACGCTGATCATCCACCGGAAACCCGCGCTAAAAAGTCTATGAATACGGCCCAGAATAAATATGAGAAATGCCTGTTATTATTCGGTTGAGAAACTTTTATCATCCAGTCTGCTGTCGAAAAACCTTAAAGTTAGAATTTATAAAACAGTTATATTACCGGTTGTTCTGTATGGTTGTGAAACATGGACTCTCACTTTGACAGAGGAACAGAGATTAAGGGTGTTTGAGAATAACGTGCTTAGGAAAATATTTGGGGCTAAGAGGGATGAAGTTACAGAAGAATGGAGAAAGTTACACAACACAGAACTGCACGCATTTTATTCTTCACCTGACATAATTAGGAACATTAAATCCAGACGTTTGAGATGGGCAGGGCATGTAGCACGTATGGGCGAATCCAGAAATGCATATAATATGTTAGTTGGGATGCCGGAGGGAAAAATACCTTTGGGGAGGCCGAGACGTAGATGTGAAGATAATATTAAAATGGATTTGAGGGAGATGGGATATGATGATAGAGAATGGCTTAATCTTGCTTAGGATAGGGACCAATGGCGGGCTTATGTGACGGCGGCAATGAACCTCCGGGTTCCTTAAAAGCCAATAAGTAAGTATGTAAGTAATTATTATTATTATTATTATTATTATTATTATTATTATTATTATTATTATTACTATGCTGCTATTATTATTATGCTACTATTATATAGGTTTTGTGTGCGGTTTATCTGGCTAATCTATCTTTGTTATTTTCCGCATCATCTTTCTACACCAGCAATATCGAAATCGTTTTTTATATTCATATTTTGAATTTTCACAGATTTTAAAAGTTACATTTATCTCTTGTTCTGTACAGCAGAGAAGCTATCAACATCCAGTACAAAGTGGGAGAAATTTTCCATCACAATGTGGAGAAAAAATTAACGACAAACATTGAAATGATACTTAAAATCCGCTATATGAGAATGGCCCCGAAGAGAAGCCTTTGCGAAATATCGCATGGTAACAGACCACAACTGCCTGGCTGACCAACTTTGTCATCTGGGCCATACTATCTAGACCACAATGTACGCTCTGAAATAGTTTGGATATCATGGATTCCAGACATAGGCCTATAATGATTTGTCCATCTCTATTCACTAATGGCTTCGTGAACAGATACTGAGAGATTAGAGACAAGATGATGAATTTTTTTTATCGCAAGAGCATTATTAATTTTATTAATGTTATAATTGTTTTAATTCACTTACTTGTGTTCGTTAATGTGCGGCTAATCTCTTGTCTAATTTTTTATATTATTTATATTTAAGGATTTGTGTATTAATTTTACACACAACTTATGTTTTAAAATGTACTTAAATCACGTGGTAATTGATGCATAACTTATAGATAATTAGGGATTATAATCAGAAACACAAAAGAATTTAAAAAATATAAATACTATTGATACCTACTCTATATAAAACTCTAGTTAGGAGTAAACTAGAGTATGCGTCTGTAATATGGTCACCTCAGTTCCAGTCCCATCAGATGCAAATAGAAAGGATACAGAAAAGATTTTTACGTTATTTATATTTTAAAAAACATCACGTGTCGTCTTATGACAAGCATATTTCATATAATCAGTTACTTTTTGAATTTAATTGTAAAACTTTAAAATCTCGACGATTAATAAATAGTCAAATTTTACTCTATAAGACCGTTAACTGTATATTGAATAACTGTGATTTTCTTAAATTCCTTCAGTTCAATGTAAAAAAAAAAAGAATTACGTCATACGCAAGCTTTTGTTATTCCCATTCCTAGAACTGTTTTCTTCAAGAACTCTCCATTGTTTGTTATGTGTAATACTTACAACTCTCTGTCTGTAAACTGTGATTCTTAATTAGATTTCAGTTTAACAGTTGACAAATGTCATACAATATTAAAAAGAATTTTATTTCCTTAGATACTTAAATTATGAAGAAGTGTATTATAATGTTTTTACTCTAGTTTTAAATAATTTTTGCATCATTATATTGACATTTGGCACTATATTAATAGCAATACTATATTCTAGCATCTATTACTGTTAAGTATTTTCTTTCTTTCGTTTGAGTTGTTTGTTTTATTTTTTTCTTATTATGTATTTTGTATATATATCTGTGTAAGCCACCTGTAATTGGAAGCCTGCTTCTGTTGGTGGTGGATTTAAATAAATAATTAAATAAATAAATATTGCTAAAAATGGAATAAATAAATTGGTGTGTTGTCAACAGAGCGGAACGCAATACAGTGCTACGATACGATAATGAATACACACCCGACATCCACCAAATAGGTATGAATATGTACTGTTTTCGCATACTTTAAACCAAATCCAAAATAAAATTTGGGTTTGAAATGGCATCACTTTTAATGCGTAAGACACAGTGTAGAATTTAGATAACAGTCCAATCAAATTGAAGATATCCTTGGAATCTTCCTCCCTTCGCTTTTTAGTGGAATATATTTTTCAAAAGTGAAGCAAAAGACCTGGTTTCCGAGATTGGTAGAAGTTTGGTGACTATTACTGCGACCCTCGCTGCACAAATTATCTACTGCAACGAATAGGAGTAGCCATCCAACTTGGAAACCCAGCGAGCATTTTAGGGACCTTTCCAGAGTCCAATTCTCTGGATGAAATTTTCTTCATTTGAATATCAATAAAAAAAATTAAATTCGCACCACTGACAACAATTTCAATAGAATGAAATTAATAATTATGTGTTTGCAATAACAAATATAATTAATATTTTAGCTACTGTAAGGGCTATTCCATATGAAACAGATCAGTAAAAAACCTCGCATTTTTTTATACTCTAATTTTTTCCCTACTTATACAAGATGCTGAGGGGAGTGCATTTTCAAAAATATACTATCGAAAGTCAAACGGTTTTCGTATTATTGAGCGACAAATTTAGCGTATTTTATAAAAACAAGCCTCTTTCAGCGCTCAGAATTGTGGAACCATTTACTGCAGAACATTGAACGAGAGCTTATTTTGAAGCTGACATTTGGTAGGTTATCTTAAGAAGTAATCCTTATTTTTTATTGTAAACAGAGAGACAGATAATCTGATTTTACTCGCTTTTAGGCTTTTTGGCCATTTGTAAAAATGTAAAAAAATATTGAGAAAAAACTTTGCATTATTAAGAGGGATTCGGCATTGTTTGCTTAGTGGCTCGGCAATAAGTTTCGAGGGTATTAAATAAATTATTTTCACACGCCTAGACTTGAACGGCGCAGTACCGCACACACTGGCCGAGAGCTGAAGATAAGCGAGCGTTGGGCGTCATTTTACTCCTGTGTTTATGAAAACTTGTGATAAAGCTAGCCCAGCCATGACTGCTAGACGACACATCACGCGTTTGTCTCCTGGCCTTGCTTGTTTCAGCTAGCTCCCGTCTCACAGTCAGATGGTTAGTTCACGCGCGTACTATTCATTTTCTTTATTTGATATTTTCAATACTTTCTTATCAACGTACCACCAGTAAAAAAATGTGTTTATTTGTACTTTCAATGCGGAATCTAACCATATATTTTAAAAATATTTTTTCGTGGCCAAAAGCGTCTTAATGAAGAAAAATCTAAATTTCTCCATTTCCATGAAAAGTAAGAAACTCTGTTTATAGGGCCTATGTCAATATAAACTTTATCTTCTCAGTATCAAAATAAACCATGATTTTGATAATTGGATGAAAGGGTTTCGGAGCCACAACAGTTTAAAGTTGCTAAATTTATGAAAATACGATAACTTTAAATAGTATTTATTTAAACACTATTAACTTCTGATGCCTCAAACTTTTGCACAAAGCATTATATCACAGTTGTTTACAGACTGAAAAAGTTTCATTGTATTTAAAAATTGCAAGGTCAATTTTCTCTATATTTCGGTCGATTTGAGATGGAATAGCACGTATGTTATTGTAATTTTCAGTCCTTTTATATTATTATTTAATTGCATTTTCTCCGCAAATTATTTAGGATCAAATTACTTTTTATGTAATCTATTTTGTATCGGTGTGAATTTATTTCAAATTCTTGTCATAGACATATTTCGTCATTTGTAACATGACCCAAAACTAATACGTCATTACCGATTTTAACTATCTCGTTTCTAGGCACTACAGATAATAATGTAGCTGATGTGGGTGATAGCTAATGAAATTGTTGACAACAGACCCCAATTTGCAAACAGATTCCATTATTCTTACTTGCACATACTGAAGAACGAGACAATTGCAAGAAAATCCAAATTACTTATATACAAGAGCATAATTTTTTCCTGCCCTTAGATATGTACCTAAATCTTGGACTTTAACATAGAAAATCTTTTAAAGAAAGGTGATGAAGAAATGTTTGAACCACTTCATGTTAAATGAAGAAACTTATACTTTATATAAGCATCCACATATATAATTGAAAAAATAAAAGCATGAACCCATACGTTAGAACAGGTAAACTCATTTAAATATTTGGGTTATAATTTGACATATTTACCTATTATTCTTATATCTGAAAATATTCAACATTTAATGGAGCCTTAAGAACCATCAACCAGGTTTTTACAACCACGAAAACCGAAAAACATACCAGGTTAAAAGCATATAAAGTTCTAGCAAGACCTGTCCTCATGTATGGTAGTGAGACCTGGACTGTCCGAAACTCAGATGCTCAACGCCTAACAACTGCGGAAATGAGATTTCCAAGGAGGACTGCCGGCTACAGCTTGCTTGACCACAGAAGGAATGAACTAATTACAAAATAATTGAAAATTATTAACATCTCAACCACTATAGACAAAAATGGCTTAACCATGTCAATAGGAAGGACCGTTCCAGACTCCCAAGACAAATTCTGCGCTATATACCACATGGAAGACGATCTTTGAGACGCCCCCTGAAAAGATGGACCGTAACAGGGCACTAGTCCTAATACCTGCAAGGACGATGATGATGATGATGATGATGATGATGATGATGTTGATGATAATAAAAGCAAGACAATTTGAAAGGTTGGGTCATGTGATCAGGGCCTCACTAGAAAAAAAATAGGAAAGTTAGAGAAGAAAGACTGTCGGAAATAAGATAACTGTGAGGGCCACATATGAGATATTTAGAGTATATAGGAAAAAATTTGCAAACAGTAGGCATACCGGTTAATTGGTTAGAAAAATATTTGTTTGGGTTGAGTAATCTGACAGAATATTGTTTGTTCTTCAGTGTAAAGCCCGTAAAGCTGCTGCTGCTGCTGCTGGTGGTGGTGGTGGTGGTGGTGGTGGTGGTGGTGGTGGTTATATATTATTTCCTATTTTAATGACTTGTGTAGAAAAACGTTCCGAGTGTTAAAATTTGTCAGCGCTTATTTCGCTGGTATGAATAGTAACACTTTCAGCAGACATGTTCAGCGCGGTCATTTCTAGTCTTTAAACGAGGTGCAGAATATCTTTTAAGCATGTGCCTCCATGCGATTCTGGGATTCTACGTCACTCTTGCACCTCGTTTAAAGGCTAGAAATTCCTGCGCTGGACATGCCCTTTTTTTTAGTGTACCATCTATTTAATTAAATTGATTAGTTTTAGTGTTTACTTCCATTTGTTCTGCATTTTTACATAGTTTAAATAATCAAAACGAGATTCTGATTCCACTATTTATTTTAATTGGAATTTTGGTGTCGCCGGAAACTTTCCTTCTAATGTAACAGTTTTAGTCCTTGAATTGATAATGATGATGATAATGATACTAACATAATAATAATAATAATAATAATAATAATATTAGTTTCATTTTCCCTGGCAGAGTTAAGGCCATCAGGCCGTCTCTTCCACTCAACCAGGATCAAATTACATACAGAAAAATATCTACCGTTATACAAATATTAACTTAAAAATAATAATAAACATAATAAAGTAAATAAGAGAGATTGAATACATATACACAATCAGTATTAACTTTAAAATAATAATAATAATAAAAACAATATATATATATAATAAAAAAGAGACTGAATACATAATCACAAACAGGAAAATACATTCTAGTATACAGGTATTAACTTAAAAAAAAAAGAATTAATACATATGAATATAATCTCACAAGGAAATGAATAGTACAATTAGTATGATCAGCACAGCACGTGTTACATTGAGACAATGACAATTACCTAGATATTAGTATTAATGGAAAAATAAAGTAATGACTGTGTAAAATAATAGTAATAATAATAATAATAATAATAATAATAATAATAATAATTCTGTGCATTTAAAATATTTCTAAACAACCTAATTTTAAACAACTGAGGACTACGACTACCCCTGATTTCCAGCGGAAGCGAATTCCATGAGCGGGCCATGGGTATTGAGAAAGAACTTGAGTATAGAGATATTTGATGACGTGGTATTGGTAGCACCAGATTGTGCTGTGAACGTGTATTACGATTATGATGTGAAGGTAGGAGAGTAAACCGAGAGGCAAGGTAGTTGGGTGTGGAATCATGTATAATTCGATATTGCAGGCAAAGAGAATGTACTAATCGTCGATCTTGCAAGCGGAGCCAGGAGAGTCGTAGAAAATACTCCGATATGTGATCATGTCGGCGGATATTGAAAATAAATCGGACGCAGACATTATGTACACGTTGAAGTTTTTGAGAAAGTTCAGCACTTAGGTCGCTATATAAAACATCACAATAGTCAAAGTGAGGCATTACAAGGGTCTGTACTATAATTTGTTTGAGTTTAGTAGGAGGGAAATTTTTCAGGCGTTTCAAAGAATGCATGATAGAGAAAACTTTTCTACGGATATATCTGATTTGCGTATTCCAGTTCATATTTGAGTCGAAATAGATGCCGAGGTTTTTTACAGTAGCACTGAAAGGAATTATTTTGTTGTTGAGAGAGACAGGCTGAAGGGTGTTCATATTAATAGAGGATAAAAGCCTTTGCTGCCCCAAGAGAATGGCTTGGGTTTTATCTGGATTGATATTAATTATTAATATATATTAATATATTTTAATTTCCTAAAAAAATTAGTTAATTACAGTGTAGAACCACTACATTGAAAGAAGAACTTCAAACAATCCATATTAGAAGGAATTACTCTAGAAGCTTTTATAGGGTGTACTTCCATTCTTGATAGCTACCATTGGATCTTGTTAAGTTATGGGGGACCTCAAAATGGCGTGACCGAGGACGTTGTCCTTACTGTGAAAGTGGACGCGGTTGAGAGTGGCAGGCCACGTCCCAGAAGGAAGGTTTCTGGTGCAGTGATCAAGGAGGGTTTTCTCATCACTGCCACCAGCACATAATGCATAGAGTGCACTACAAACAGAATCTAAACTTCAAAGGCACATTTTTTCTCAGATAAGGGAAAGGAAACTGAAGAAAAAAACAATTTCGAAACTGGTTGTCATAGCTCGTTGAACGTCGATGCAATTTTGTTCTTCCACGCCGCAGGACACTCAAAGAAGACATTATTCCTGTTCATTGTGCTTAGACAGTGCAGAGAATGGGCTAGAAAGAGAGGAAATGACGAAACAGCGCTTGTTCTGAGATCTGTTGTTTTGAAAGCAACGGTTTGCAGGCGAGACACGTCTCTAAATTATGGAATTCCGATATCTGAATACAAGCAAGTACTCGGTCTGTGGAATGTAATCACAGTACACAAATTATTATTACTACTACTTCAAACATTTGTAACAAGATTTATATTCTGTTCCTTATGTCTTAGGAATACATGGAAATGAGAAATAAAATTCTCACTTCGTGCATGGTTATAGCATGTTCGGTAGGAATAATAATAGTGCAATAAAAATAATATTAGCCTAATTGGAAAAAATTAACCAGACACTCTTGTGACACTCTTTGCTCTTTCTCTTAAATGGCGAATTTTACGTTAATTTTTGTAAGTAATTGGATGGTATTTAAAGATAAAACACACATGTTAGGTCCATAATACAGTATTAATTGATTTGATAATAGTACATTATGCAACGAGCCTATAATGGTAGTAATTAAGACGCAAGTATGTTTGTTTATGAAACTCGCTTGCGCTCGTTTCATAATTTTTATGCGAGCGTCTTAATTACCATTATAGGCAAGTTTCATACGACTTTTTATGCTCGACCATATTTCCAACTTGAAATTATTCAAAAGTAGGTCATGTTATGGTTATGTAAGTGAGTAGCGAACTGACCTGAATTGTGAGATGTGCGCAGACGCGAAAGTATTGATTTTTTCCGAGGCCGAATGTCATTGACCTTGATATAACGTAGAGAATAAGATGAAGATTAGTCTTGATATAACCTGGAAATTATATTTAGAATTGAAAAACGAGATGACAAATTGGATTTATTTGAATATTATATACAATTAACGCTAATTATTATAGTAACAGAACATAACCTTCTGCGACAGTATTGGATTTCCAGCCTCCGTGACTTTTCGCTAATTGTCTTTCGATTGCATATCCGAGAATAATCGATACTTGCGGTTTTATAATGGTACAAAGGTGATTTGTCATTGGCTGAACACCTGAACTTTAATGTATAGGTGTACTTTAATGAGGTGCATTAAAGGGCTACTACCAGGTGTATAATTACTACATTTCGGCATGGTCGAGCATAAAATACATTAAAGGTGACTAAAGAGTAATAACTCCATCGGTAAAATTCTGTAATAAATTTCATAATAGTAATTTTGATAAATTCAGTTCGGCAGGTGTATACAAATTAAATTAATAATGTAATGCTACATATGTAGATCAAACAGGCAGATATTTTAATATAAGATATAAAGAACATAGAAATATCTCCCATGAAATTTGTCATTCTGCTTTCAGTCAACACATATACAATAATCAACATTATTTTACAGACATTAACTCAGATATGGAAATTTTACATATTAATAGGAAAGGTAAATTATTAAATATTCTGGAGTCTATCGAAATATACAAATTCATAAATTCTCACAATTTGAATGAAAAAGCAATTTACGAAAAAAACATTCTCTTTACCTTTATAACACTTCCGATTTGAATAGTAAAAGACTAACGTAGTATTAGTCAACTTAATTATTTCTATCCTTTCCTTCATCTCAGTTAGTCTCCTTTAAGCCGAGAAACAACACGGTTTGAACAACTGAACCATATCGGTGAGTCATTCAACCAAGTCGCAGTTTTGTCCATTCTTCTTTTATCATTATTTTTAAGTATGATCTGTGTAAACGTTTTATCAGGAAAATGTACATACTTTATAAGATTTTAACTCTTTAGGGCCGTATTCATAGACGTTTTTAGCGCGGGCTTCCGGTGGATGATCAGCGTTTTTCGTATTCATAAACCAGTGTTAGCGATAGGATATGATTTGAATTCTGTACTAGTAACCATTGGATAGCCGGGGCTAGCTTAGTACGCTCGTAGCGCGTGTTACGAAATGTCTATAAATAGCACCCTAAATTTTTAAATCTCAATTCTATTATCATACTTTTATTCAATTTCATTATACATTATTATGTTTCTCATATTGTTTTCACTTATCATATGCATATAGCATAGAATATATAACAATATTGCTTATTGAGAAATCAATTATATTTTATATTTTTAACTTTTCTAGTCAATGAAAGACATTTACAAAGTATCACAATTTAAGATATCTTCTATTTTTCCATATGTCACTTTTCAAATTTTGAAATATAACTAAACAAGATACTTACTAATTGGCTTTTAAGGAACCCGGAGGTTCATTGCCGCCCTCACATAAGCCCGCCATTAGTCCCTATCCTTGGCAAGATTAATCCAGTCTTTACCATCATATCCTACCTCCCTCAAATCCATTTTTATATTATCTTCCCATCTACGTCTCGGCCTCCCCAAAGGTCTTTTTCCCTCCGGCCTCCCAACTAACACTCTATATGCATTTCTGGATTCGCCCATACCTGCTACATGTCCTGCCCATCTCAAACGTTTGGATTTTATGTTCCTAATTATGTCAGGAGAAGTATAAAATGGGTGCAGTTCTGTGTTGTGTAACTTTTTCCATTCTCCTGTAACTTCATCACTCTTAGCCCCAAATATTTTCCTAAGAACCTTATTCTCAAAGACCCTTAATCTCTGTTCCTCTCTCAAAGTGAAAGTCCAAGTTTCACAACCATAGAAAACAGTCGGTAATATAACTATTTTATAAATTCTAACTTTCAGATTTTTTGACAGAAGACTAGATGACAAAAGCTTCTCAACCGAATAATAACAGGCATTTCCCATATTTATTCTGCGTTTAATTTCCTCCCGAGTGTCATTTATATTTGTTACTGTTGCTCCAAGATATTTGAATTTTTCCACCTCTTCGAAGGATAAATCCCCAATATTTTTAGTTCCATTTCGTACAATATTCTGCTCACGAGACATAATCATATACTTAGTCTTTTCGGGATTTACTTACAACCCTATCGCTTTACTTGCTTCAACTAGAATTTCCGCGTTTTCCCTAATCGTTTGTGGATTTTCTCCTAACATATTCACGTCATCCGCATAGACAAGAAGCTGATGTATCCCATTCAATTCCAAACCCTTTGTGATATCCTGAACTTTCCTAATGGCATATTCTAGAGCAAGTTAAAAAGTAAAGGTGATAGTGCATCTCCCTGCTTTAGCCCGCAGTGAATTGGAAAAGCATCAGATATAACTAAACAAGATATTAATTATAATTGTTTTCGTTTTGCAGTCGTTGTAATTTGTCACTGAAGATGGAGAAGCATCTCCGAAACATATCTAACATATTCAATAATCTTATTTTACTTATTAGTGTTCATACAACTGAAACATATCATCTTTAATGTATTTTATTTATTTGGATGGTTTTGAACAAAGGAAGATAGGTCATAAAATGAGTTTTGAGATAAATTGAAATTAAACTTGGAATTCTCATTGCTAATCATTTTCAACACAAAACACATCAAATTATTTTTTTGCACACCCAATTGCATAATTAACTTGTGTATTCACCGGAGGAATAAAACTCCATTTATACAAAAAAAAAAAAAAAAACTTCATGCCCTTTACCCGAACACCACCGAATTTATACAGAACATTTTAAAGGAATTGATAGTTATGGTATATGATAAATTAGAAAAAAAATATTCTGAAATCAGGAAATCAAAAAGCTACTATCATTAGGACCAAATCTATGGAAATGTGACTTCAAGCAAAATTTTTTTTTTCCTACATCGTAACAACCATAACGCCGATATTTTTGTCTGGAAAAGTTTAGATTTGTCGTGTAATATTTTATAAGGAAAGTATATGTACCTTATTGAAGTTGGTCAACAAGTGCGATAATGCTATTCTCTGTCACCAACTAAGGAAACTAAGCACTTTGGTATAGTAACCACATAGGCTACTTCAATTAATAAAATTTACATTTTTATTTCATTTATAGTAAGATTTCATTTCACGTAGGTACTCACTTCGAGAATTAATTGACACTCAGTTCTTAGCTTCAACAAAATTAATTGAATTCTATGCGAAAACAATGACATTACCTCACATGCGTATATAATACACACATACAGGGTGATTCACGATGAAAGGTAAAAGATGTAGGATGTGAATTCTGAAGTCATTCTGAGTCAAAAAGTTCATATGAATATAGGTCCGTTTTCGAACGGTTACGGAGATATGTCTCTTGGATTTCACGAAAACTTCTGAGATTCCATTGTACTAACTCGCATTTAGAGACAGATAACGGACAAATTTAAAGTTTATATTCACGTATGCTTACATACCTAATATTCTAGAAGTCGGGGTCTATGTTTTCGTACATTTTAAAAGATAACTCCTTCTGCTTCAATGAACTGTTGCGCTCGGGCGTGAATCGCGCTCGTCGCTCGGGAGTGTTGCTTGTGGATGTTCTTTATGCCGCATCCAAAATACGGTCGATTAGCACCTCTCTCGTTTCCCCCTTCCTTTGCTATACCAAGTCTTTCATCCAACCTCATAGACAGTAAATATTCTTGGATATGGTACCCTTCTGTTTGGAAAGCGTCGTTCATATTCAGCGACGCCACGCAAGGAACTTCCTTCGCACAAACCATAAATATACACAATATCGGCGTATTCTGTAGTCGAAAATTTATAAGGCATCTTGAAAAACACAACTTAACACTTCCGATAATTATACCTGTATAACAACTGTACTGTAGGTAGCTGACTGAACTGCTGTGAACTAAGTGATAGTGTATTTGTGTTATGTGTCGGTTCTGTGTAATTACATCAGCCAAGGGCAGGCGATTGGAGATTTGTAATGCCCCACCACCCGGTATGTTTCTCTTATCTACATCGCTCACAATGCAGATTCCAATGTTACGTCATTCATTGAGATCGGTGATATTGTCTTACGTTCTCACGTCAGCAGCACATGGTAACGTCTGATTCACATAGGGGCGAGACTTTTTACAAAAAAAAAAAATGCATCTAGCTCCGTCATCATTCGAAAACGGACCTATGTTCATATGAACTTTTTCACTCATACGATATCGTATCCTAAATTTTTTACCTTTCCTCGTGAATCATCCTGTATACACGTATGCAAGCACATACATACATACATACATACATACATACATACATACATACATACATACATACATACATACATACATACATACATACATACATACATACATACATACATACATACATACCTTTCATCAATTCAGTAGATTTTGAACAATTGTAGGAATGCATTTATCGTTAGGTTACACATATTTATCATTCAACTTTTTATAAAATTAACAATTTCTTTAACAATCTCACAATTGTAATATATTCATATCATGTATATATACTTTCTTTTCTTTTTATTTAGGTTAAGACATATATATATATATATGTATGTGTATTAATTCTGTATCTTGCTTAGGTACGATCAATGTAAATAGGCTGAATAGACTAAATCGGGAGTATTCACCAATAGAAATCCAAATGTATGTTTATCGTAGGAAAGGGAAAACCCTAAAAACATGTAGTATTACTCTGTAATGGAGCATGTTGTTAAAAAAATACATACATACGTACATACATACATACATACATACATACATACATACATACATACATCCCACACCTGTGGAGTAACGGTTAGCGCGTCTATCCGTGAAACTAGGTGGCCCGGGTTCGATTCCCAGTCGGGGCAAGTTACCTTGTTGAGATTTTTTTCCGGGATTTTCCGTCAACCCAATATGAGCAAATGCTGGGTAACTTTCGGTGCTGGACCCCGGACTCATTTCACCGGCATTATCACCTTGATCTCATTCAGACGCTAAATAACCTAAGCTGTTGAAAAAGCGTCGTAAAATAACCTACTAAAAATAAATACATACACACATACATACAATTTTATATATATATATATATATATATATATATATAAATTTTCAGAATATTGTGATAAGAGTGATAAAATATGATTTAAAATACTTTCCTGTTTATATTTAAGAGGTTTATATGACGAATTAGGCAAAGTAATCGATTATTTTTATACTCGTGGTAAGCGTTTCGTATGTGAGAAACACTGGCATTGAGCGCTAATGGGATTGATATTTTTATTAAAATCATCAATGAATAATTGCAAGTATTCATCTTTTGTGGACTTCTTATGTTAACCCGATGCTCGTAAGTTGTAAACTGATTTGCCTTTGTCCTTACGCTGAAGTATTTCTGGCTTTGTGTCTGCAACTTCCGACTACATCCGAACCTTTCCTCTCGTCTAAGTAAGTTCTGCCTCAATTGTTCGTACATACATATGAAACAGATCTGTTTTTTGCTCCCATTTTATCGGAACCAGACGACCAGGGTGATATTAAAATACCCACAGGTCAAACCGCGTAGTATCAACTTTCAAAGAGCTGCCCGGAGTATGCTGTTGAAAATTAATCCAATTTAACGGGCAGCGGAGGATATTGGTTGTAGTTTTAGTGACACAGAGAGTAAAGACCAGCTTTGAGGGCCCTTGTATTCTACAGGACGGACAGAATTTTCGCTACCTCCATTGTCATGTATTGTTGTACCTTATTCCCCACAGATCAGTTTCCAGTGCTTCATTGCTATAGCATCGTTTTATACAGTGCATTTATGTTGATTATAGGTTTTGTTCTGCTCCCCTGCTCTATACAGAAGCACCGGAAAACATTTTGCTGTGTCTGTGGATGTTTACCGATAAACGGATAGGCTTCAGTTTGTGATAATGCTACGAGTAAACTGCATTGTGTAGTAGTGTTCATATGGAAAGCTCAGCGAGTATAAAAATTTAACTGTTCAGACTCTATTCCGTTCCTCTGTATTCGGTTTAATCCTTTCATTACCACACCAAATTTTACTAATCCTTCACATACATTTGAAGGAAATACGTGTGATTTGTCGTGCATTACAATTAATCCTATTCACTATATAGTCCTTTCCGTAATTATAAAGGGAGATATCTTTTGTGTTATAGGCTTTTCTGTTACGGAGATTTCAATAATGTATTGTTATTAATATTATATTTGTTATATTTCGCCTATGCCTAGGGCAGAATTAATTCTTCTAATTCTTAAAAAAAAAAAAAAATGTTAAATTCATGTGTCTGCACACATATCTATCAAAAGTTTCATGGTCCTATGCAAAGAAACGTAAGTTTGTTAGTGTATGACTTACAAATGGGAAAATCGTTGGTTTCAAGAGACAAAAACGATTTTTGTATAAACGTTAATAAAATCTATAAATTAGATTAGATAGATGAGTATTATATGAGTATTATACAGGGAGATCATTTTATTTTACTTCAATTTTTATTGTACCTGAGTTTTTTAATGTACTTCACTCCTACCCTCCTATTGTGATGTTTTATATAGTGACCTAAGTGCTGAACTTTCTCAAAAACTTCAACGTGTACATAATGTCTGCGTCCGATTTATTTTCAATATCCGCCGACATGATCACATATCGGAATATTTTCTACGACTCTCCTGGCTCCGCTTGCAAGATCGACAATTAATACATTCTCTTTGCCTGCTATATCGAATTATACATGATTTCACACCCAACTACCTTGCCTCTCGGTTTACTCTCCTACCTTCACATCATAATCGTAATACACGTTCACAGCACAATCTGTTGCTATCAATACCACGTCATCAGACATCTCTGTACTCAAGTTCTTTCTCAATAGCCATGGCCCGCTCATGGAATCCGCTGCCGCTGGAAATCAGGGGTAGTCTTAGCCCTCAGTTGTTTAAAAGTAGGTTGTTTAGAAATATTTTAAATGCACAGAACTAGTTTTTAGGTATAATTTTTATTTATTATCATTATTATTATTATTATTATTATTATTATTATTATTATTATTATTATTATTTTACACAGTCGTTACTTTATTTTTCCATTAACACTAATATCTAGGTAATTGTCATTGTCTCAATGTAACACGTGCTGTGCTGATCATACTAATTGTACTATTCCTTTAGTTGTGAGATTATATACATATGTATTAATTATTTTTTTTTCTTTTAACTTAATACTTGTATACTAGAATGTATTTTTCTGTTTGTGATTATGTATTCAGTCTCTTTTTTTATTACATATATATTTTTTTATTATTGTTATTTCAAAGTTAATACTGATTGTGTATATGTATTCAATCTCTCTTTTCTACTTAATTATGTTTATTATTATTTTTAAGTTCATATTTGTATACCGGTATGTATTTTTTCTGTATGCGATTTGATCCTGGTTGAGTGGAAGAAAAGGCCTGATGGCCTTAACTCTGCCAGGGAAAATAAAACTTATTATTATTATTATTATTATTATTATTATTATTATTATTACCCCTTCTACTAATGAAGTTCAACCGTCCTCCGCACAGAGTCAAGACCGCATATACAGTCATAGTAGCCTTACGGTCATAGTAAACAGTACGTTCCAAAAATATGTTCGCGTTTTCCAGTGACGAAAGAGCTTTCAATATTGAATCATTTTCGCGCAGGTACTGTCGTCCGTTTGCCTACGTCGTATCCCGGTTTCCCCCACCAGCTTTTATTCGCCAGCTAGTGGCTGGGCTGTCTTAGCTCTTTTCTGAGAACATTAATTTTTGTTATGAATTGGAGGTCTACGTAATATTATACAACTGTTTAAAATAACTGAAATAAAAGGGCATCGCTAAGTAATTAACTGTCACGTGATTTCCTCCCTTTCTACGACCCTACGACATAACCACTTGGACGGACAGTAGATAGCATGTCTGAGTAATTTTATCTTTTCGGATCAGGCAGAAGTGAAGATTGAATTTACAATACGTAAGGTACTCTTTTATAGAGTAGGTACAGAATTATTTCAACATGAGTTACTGGTACGAAGGACGAAACTGGTAATGGGAATTACGTACAATAGTCTATAGTGCGATAATATGCACATTAGAACTGAAGCCTGTATCGAAATGAATGGCTACCATTTTCAAAAATTGTGTTTAAATATCCATATTATGATTATTTTTCAATTTAACTTCATTCTCTAGATTGTACGCTAATGTGCTGTAGACGCTATAATATACACTGCATAATGAATTCGTCCGCATGGACAGTTCAGTTCGTTAGTAAAAACACTTATTGTTAATACTGTACTGTATTTTGATAAAAAAACTAATGAAAATTATCAAACTCAAAATCGCGATATTTCCTAGTTCACGTAAATGGATGAACTACTTTTCTTCCCTCCTATACCTAGTAAAGTGATTTGTTTGTATATTACGCCAGTATCATCGAACTCCAGTCGTGGAAGGAGTAGCAAACGGTGTTTTCGGTTCTCAACAAGGTATAGCCAGGTTAATATTAGAAATGTTAGTAAAAATAAAATGATGTCCCTATAGAAATACTATGGACATAGTCATAATAAAACAGAGTGAATAAAATTATATTAAAACATAAGTTATTAACGGAGGACTCAAAGTATTCACTAATACTATAAAAGGGATGATTAATCATCCAGCGTTTTAAAACATTCTTAAATGTATTATAGTTAACAGTGTGTGCAGACTTATGTGATCTATTAAACATAGATACTGCCATGGACATAAATTGTTTTTTAGTTGTTTCCAGTCTAACATTAGATTCAGCCAAGTATAAATTGTATCTTGTATTGTAATAATGATGATCAGATCTGTGATAATAATTTGCTAAATATTTCTTTACCTTCAGCAAAGAAGTGAAGACGTAAAGATTAACAACAGTCAGAATAGCCTCATTTATGAATAGTGGCTTACAGTGCGCATCATAAGCAGAACCAGCTAAAATGAGTAAAGCTTTTTTTTTTTTTTTTTTTTTTTTGCAGAAGGAGAACATTAGATACACTAGAACTATTTCCCAACATAGGAATACCATGGGTTATTATACTATTGAAGAAGGCAAAATAAGCACTCCTTACATATGTTTTAGGTACTAGTTATTTCAATTTGCTTAATAAATAAATAATCCTTGAGAATGCAAGTTGAATCTTTCGTACACTACTTTTAACACTTGAATATAAATAATTGATTAATTGGCGATCTTACTCGTGTTAATTATGTAAGCATGTGTGGCTTACAGCTGTTTCGGTGCGACTTGACACCATCCTGAGAGCCTACTAGATCTCGGCGCTATCTCAACTTCGCTGCCTGTTGTGTGGGTGTGTTCGTGTGATGAAGAGTTCAGTCAAATAGTGTGTATGTTCTGAAATTGATCTGTGTGTTGAGAATTTGATTAGGGTGTGTTTTAGTGTGTCTGTATATTTCATGTTGTTCTAGTGTGTTGAGATTTTGGTTTTTGGGTTGTATGTGTAGGATTTCCATGTCTGTATTTATGGTATTGTATGTGTGGTTGGAATTAGTTATGTGTTCGGCATATGTAGATGTATTGTGTCCTCTGGTTATTGCTTTAATGTGTTCTTTGTTTCGAGTTTGGAATGATCTGCCTGTCTGTCCAATGTAGAAACTGTCGCAACTATTGCATGTGAGTTTGTGTACGCCTGTGTGGTTGTAGTTATTTGTTTGTGTTGTTTGTGTGTTGAGATGTTTTTATAGTGTGTTTTCTGTTCTGTATGCTATGTTGTATTTCTTTTATCTGAATGAGGATGCGATCTTGTGTGTATTTTTGTTTTCGTATATTAGTGTGATGTATTTCTTGTGTTTGTGTTGTGTTTTGTGTGTTTTTGTGTTTGTTGAGTTTTTGTTTTGTCTTCTTTGTGATGTTGTCTATTATGTTGACCCTTGAGAGTTTAGTACAAACATAATCAATATGTGGGGCCCAGGATAATTTGCGGTCCAGTACAATTCCAACGGATTGTACTACTTCTTTCAGAAAGTGTTAAATTCGTGCGTTTACATCAGTATATATCATAGGTTTAGATATCTTATTTACATGACTTTAGAGGGCTAGATAACTAATGCGCAAAATAACCGAAAATAATAGTCAAAAATTTTGTTTCGATACCGCAAAAACAATATTTATAGTTCCGCACAATTCATCTGATAACGTAAAATAAAATTTATTTTAATCTATCCTGTACTGGTGAAGATGACGCTGATGAATGTGTGTTCGATGTTCGGTGTAGATGGCGCTGAACAGGGGCGGGGTTCGATGTCTCCATAACCACAGTTGAAAGGAAGTGTTGATGTTGGAAGGAAGTGCTGGCTGTGATAGGAAGTGAATTTAAAGTGAAATGTCATTTATAAGAACGGACACAAATCTTGGTGTGAAATGCATTGTTAAGAGCATTTTTCAAATATAGGAAAAATCGTAAAATGAGTACGGGAAATATTTCGTGGAGATGCGCGGAAAAGAAATGTAGCCTACTGCAATTTGACAGACTAATGCAGAAGCTAGTGAAATAGTGAATGTAAGAGACTTGCATGATCATGAAAATAAAAGCGCTAGGGCTATTGAATCACATATTTTGAGGGCAAATTGTAAAAGAAAAGCGTGTGAAAAAATTATTTTACAACCCAGTGAAATAAAACGAACAGAATTATCGAGGTCAATACTTACAATATTCAGAGAATGGAGACGGTCAAACTTCGATTTGCATTGCACAGAGCTCGGAGGAAACAGATGCCCACTCACCCTCGCAATATAAATGAGGCATTAGAACAGTTAAACATTTAAAATATTTTAACAATTCAAGGCGAAAGATTCTGTTTTGTAGACATCGAAAATAAGGTAGTAATTTTTACTTCTGAGCTAAATCTGCAGTTTCTGTGTAGTAATGAGCGTAATAATATATTAGCGGATGGAACATTCTACGTTTCACCAAAACATTTTCATCAGGTTTATACTCTGTAACATATACTGCAGGGACATCATTTTATTTTTACTTCAATTTTTATTGTACCTGAGTTTTTTAATGTACTTCACTCCCACCCCTTCTGCTAATGAAGTTCAACCGTTCTCCACGCTGATCCAAGACCGCATATACAGTCATAGTAGCTTTATGTTCAGCGTAAACAGTACGTTCCAAAAATATGTTCGCGTTATCCAGTGACGAAAGAGCTTTCAATATTGAATCATTTTCGCACAGGTACTGTCGTTCCTTTGCCTACGTCGCATCCCGGTTTCCCCCACCTGCTTATATTCGCCTTTCTGTTAAAGCTAGTGGCTGGGCTGTCTTAGCTCTTTTCTGAGAACATTAATTTCTGTTAGGAATTGGAAGTATACGTAATATTATGCCCATACAATTGTTTAAAATAACTTAAATAAAAGGGCCTCGTTAATTAATTGTCACGTGGTTTCCTCCCTTTTTTCTACGACCCTACGACATAAGCACTTGGACGGACAGTAGATAGTATGTCTGAGTAATTTTATCTTTTCGGATCGGGCAGAAGTGAAGATTGAATTTACAATGCGTAAGGTACTCTTTTATAGAGTAGGTACGGAATTATTTCAACATGAGTTACTAGTTACGAAGGACGAAACTGGTAATTGGAATTAGGTACAATAGTCTATAGTGCGATAATATGCATATTAGAACTGAAGCCTGTATCGAAATGAACGGCCACCATTTTAAAAAATGTGTTTAAATATTCATATTATGATTATTTTTCAATTTAACTTCATTCTCTATATTATACGCTAATGTGCTGTAGACAGTATACAGTAATATACACTGCATAATGAATACGTCCACATGGACAGCTCAGTTCGAGAGTAAAAATATTCATTGTCAATAGTATACTGTATTTTGATTAAACAAAAACCTAATGAAAATGATCAAACTCAAAATCGCGATATTTCCTAGTTTACGTAAATGGATGAACTACTTTTCTTCCCTCCTATACCTAGTAAAGTGATTTTTTGTACATTACGCCAGTATCATCGAACTCCAGTCGTGGAAGGGGGGTAGCAAACGGCGTTGATCCAAAGGTATAGCCAGGTTAATATTAAAAATGTTAGTAAAAATAAAATGATGTCCCTGTATATTGCGGTAGGTCCAAGTTGCTTTTTGTTTACTGTTATCGAAAACTGTATCAGCTTACGAATGCATGTGGAAACGTATTCAAACTGCAGACAGACGGCATACCGGGACAATCAATGGACAGTGTGTTTTAAAGGTAAGTTCTTTTACATGTATTAAGTTTATTTAAGGATCTATTAATTTAGGGGCTTGAAATATTTTACGCATTTGCAATCCGTCGTTTTGCGGGAGAGAAAGTATGGAATTTTGCGGATTAGCAGTACCTATTTGCATAAAAGCCACCGGCTTACAGCGTCCCTTTTACTTCAAGGGCCTGTTTCACAATGTTTACAATCTTTGTAAATTGTAAACTTCGCTTGTAAATTGTAAACTTCTGTTTCACAATCTTTGTTTATAATGTTGAACTTTACAAAGGAAATCAAATCTGTACAAATTAAATTTTGCTCACTTTACAAGTATTCTGTTTCACAATGAAGAGTAATTTTACAAACGTGTAAATTTTACTGGTAAAATTAGCACATTTTCTACAATACCTCTGATATGTGTAAAGTTTGATATTGCAACAAATTATGAATAAATACAATAAAGAAATACTTATTAAATTAATTTTTGAGTAACTGGATAATATTAAGAATTAAACTAAAGCAGTTTTGATGTTATTAAGGACTTCTAATGACTCAGACGAAGATACTGAATTTAGGTCTAATCAAGCGAAGACGTATACGTAAAATTCTCCGGCCAAGAATTAATAACACGTTCGTATCATTGTATAAATTTAATGAAAGCTTTCTAATGAGTCCCGCGCTATACTTCAGAATACCGCGTAAGTATTTATATACGAAGACTGTATTTAATAAATACTCACACTTAATAAAGAAGTTCCCTGCACCAAAAATAAATAATTCAATAATGCAATAGCGACACTACTTACGCGGTATTCTAAAGTCGTTTCGAGTCCCGTTTCGCTGGAATCTCTCCTACAAGATATGGGACATCATATCCAACATCCAAAAGAGAAAAGTGATGCCGTAGCCCCTAACCTCAAAGCGAGAACTGTATTGTTTTGAATTGGATGCATACTAGCTGTCAGTTACGTGGGTTAGCAGATAAGCACGGTATTTCTAAGATATCAGTGTGCAAAAGTGCCCACAGGGTAGTTGATGTTGTTAAAAGAGTTAAATTCGGGGCAGGTTTTTGATCACCGAAATGTTATTTACTATAGCTCAGAATTTTTATGCTACTGATGGGATCACTAATGTTTGTGAGGTTATGGATGCAACATTAATAAATACTGATGGATCAACACAAAAAATTAACCTGATTTTGCGGTTAGACATCGTAATTATTTTATCAATTGCATATTTGTACGTGGACCAAATCTGTTATTTACTTATTTGACTGAATTTTGTGCTAACTTTGGTCATTTAAGTAATAGACGTATTGGTATACTCGACCAATCACATCACATGAAACTCCATTGTCGCCAATATATAAAAATCTAAATACTTTTAAATTAAAAAAAATACTTTATATTTTCTGTTGATGAAATATGAATCAGCAAGCTTAGAATAATCTATTTCAGTACAAAATATAAACATATGTATCGATAGTAGTAAAAATACAGCGACTTTAGCTCTGCTCCTTAGCAATTTTTGTAAACTGTCGTTGGCGATCGTGTGTAACCAATAATGCGTATTTGTAAATTTCTTTAGCTGATTTTGTAAAGTTCGTCAGACTTTCCAAACTAATAAAATAGCATTGTGAAACACAATTTACAAGCATTTGTAATCTTTTACTTGTTATTTGTAAATTGTTAATTTGTAATTTGTAAGGATTGTGAAACGGGCCCCAGGTCTCTAAATACTTGTATAACAACAAATGTTACAAAATAACAGAATTATGTGGGACACATTTATCATTAAACATTACATATCCAATTGCAGTTGATTTCGCAACGCTTCTTTGGCTTAGAGTGGCATGGAGTTTAGATTCCAAAAATTCGACTAACCAATGACATTCTGAAAATTACTCTTTAGGCATAATTTATGTCCTTGAAAGATGCGACATACTTAAAGTACACATATTGTTCCGGATAGTCAAGTTTATGTATGCTTATACTGGGTGTTCATTTCAAAGTGTGTCATGACGTCACTGTTGTTGGGTCACCGGTTTGAAGCGAGTTTCAGCTTATATGTCAGAGAAGTTGCCTATTATTTAAGGCGTTCTTCAATCTGAACTTGAGAACGTGTACGGTATAACTTGAACGTCGTAGCAACAGATGGCGGTCTGTACGGTCTGTGTGCTACCATAACCTCTTTCGAACTGTGTTTTGCGCCGGCAAGTCGTACGCAGGGTATTTGTTATCGTCGGTTGCGTACGGTAACATTCCACAACACAAATCAAATGCTCCGTGTCCATGTTGACCGTCGAAGTTAATGTCAACAAATGCGTAAGTAATCGTCTTAACCCTCTCCCCATATCCCGACAGTACGTATTTCCAAACAGTTCACATTCCTGTCACTACCGGCGTTACCGTACATATCGGTACGTACTCTTCAGAATGAACGCCGTACTTGCTAGGCAACTTCTCTACCTCATAGGTTATACTCCTCTGCGGAAGTGTAGGAACATTGAATTCTCTAGGGTCATCAGCTAGCCACATGACGGCATACAGCGAGCCATGACACACTTTGAACTGAACATCCAGTATGCTTTTGGCCGTTACTTGGTTTCCTGTGGGTTTAATATTAATCCCACTTCTATTCTATAGTTACGAACTTCCTTCAGAACATTATAACATATTAACAAATTGTTTATTTATATTTGATATGCGTCCGGTTTTCTAGGATGTGAAACAAGTATTTTTGTTTATGCAGGCCAGGCCTCTCCTATTAATAGCCCACAAGTGACTGTAATATTATATTTCTACAACGCAGGCATAACGAAGTTTATTAACAAATGCCATTTCACATTTAAACTAATAAATTAATTAAAAACTAAAATTAAAAAAAAAAAACATAAAAATTATTTTACGTTACTGGAGGCGAACTCACAACCTCTGGAACGGACGTCAGACTTATTACCACTGGGCCACACACAGCTCGTAAAGGTTGAGTATATTGTAGACGGACGACTTTCAATGAAAAGAGACCACAGCAATGCCTTGATGCGCGATGCGTTTGCACGAGTGAACCGCGCGATAGAACTCAGCATTTCTATTGACCAACAGTCGGCCCATTCTTTTTGCCGTTAAGTGTACAGAGACGGACATAAAATTTGGAGCTCCATTATTCTGTTTCGCTTACAACAGCCTGCGCATGTGCAGTAAACAAGAGTACCTGTATCTTATGCTATTTGTGGACAGTCGTGCGAAATTGTTGCCTACATACAAGTGGACTTCCATCAATATTCGCTCAAAATTTTAATTGCGTGTTTGTACATATCACAGCAATATTGTCAGCAATGCTTAAGTTAAATAGTTTTTCCTCAACCAATGTCAATTCCATTGTTGATATATATTTTTCGGAATACTTTTTCCCAACAGAGGACCTAACATTCTAAATGTGCTAAGTGCCAAACCCAGCTTTCTGAGTTATTGATGAAAAAAACACTGAAAAATGCATGTTCAGATACTTACAACCTCGCCTTTTGGCGCACGAATGAGTCACTTATAGTTGAGCTACGACAAAGACAATTTGAAAAGAATCCTTTCACCCTATGGTGTTAATTTATCAAGATCTGGTTACTGTCAATTACAAAAAAAAATGACAAGAGGAGAGTCTGGTTCCTTCAACCGTGATTAGATAATTGATTGCAAAAACTTGGCCATCTGTGTAGTAGCTAACATCTTGGCTGATGATTCTTTCTTTTCGTTCAGGAGGATAGCTTGCATGAATGTGGACTGGATTTGGACAAGGTTTCGAATTACAAACATTTTGTTTCGTAGTATTTGTTTCCTTTTTCTGGTGGAACCGCCTTTTGATTCTTCTTCTTCTTCCTCCTCTTCTTCTTCTTCAGCATAGTTGAAGTTAGAAGGAATCTTCAGTCCTGGGTTAAATATAATTTTTTGTTACTGCCGGAGAAAATTCGCAGTTTAAGTTCTCTCAAATACATTGTATTGCGTATCTCACGTTGTACCATTTAAGACGAGGACCTGAAACTGAAAGAAATATGTATATTAAGGATTTATACATTTTGTGCATAAAGCAAACTATTAGGAATATGTTTATCGTATTTATCATTTATTTGTGTATTGCATTTAAATGCGTGCACGATTCTTTTACAAATAGTAATGATCAAATAAAATAGTTTTAAAAAATATTAGTAATGTAATATATTTTTTATAAATATAGCCACAGCTAAGGGATTTCAAATACCTTCACTACTACTTTAGAACTGGGATACAACTATTGGATTAAAAACCTGTGAAGAAATTTTGGACCTGCTGGATCTGTTATAATATATATTATATTATAATATATGTTTTAATTTATTTTGGAGAAGTGAAAAGAAGTGGCAAGATGTTTTGAAGAACTCTATAAATTATCCAAACTGTTGTAATGTAATACGTGGAAACATGTGCTCTTTCAATATCCACGGAATATGGCTCTTCAGTTTTTAATTGAGAACTTTCATTCCATTGTCTCACACGTTGTAGCAGTTTTAATCAATGATGATGATAAATGCATAGCTACTGTTGTGGACGACTATGGAACAAACGATGACCGGTGCTTTCGATATTTCTAAATTTGGACAAGTATTTTATAAAAGAAAACTTAATCTATGCGTTCCTAGAAAAGCGGATACGCAAAACGAGTATAATCTGCTGTACGTATTCGTTGTTGACGAAAGTTATCCTCTGACACCAAATTTAATGAGATCTTTTCCAAGAAAATCCCTGAAACGTGAAAAGCGAATGTATAATTTACTGCCACTCCAGAGAGTGTCAGATCGTTGAGTGTGCTTTTGGTATGCTTGCAGAAATATTTAGAGTGTTTGAATCTATCACGTTAGTAAAGCAAGGAAAGAAAAACAGAGTAGATATTATGTGGGTTATATTGCAATCCGATTATGTTAGTGTCCATGGCAAAATAAAATGAAGCAACATAATGAAAAAATATATACAGGGCGGAAGGTAAGGTAATACATTAATTAATAGGGGCCATAGATATCATTATTTAGAGTAAGTTTTGTCAAATAAAACAAATTATAGGACTTACGGATAGTGAGATAATTACAAGTGTTTCGAAAGCGCTGACGGCAATTGCAAGATGTCTCAACGCCGCATAAGTAGTACCGCACACCCCATGCGGTCAGCGACTTGAAGGCGGTGGGTTAAATTCAACTACCTTTCACCATGTATCTTGCAGCAGGTGAGGGTAGGACGGCAGCAGACAAATGTACTGAGCTTCGGTGCAATACTTCGGAAGCTAATCTGGGGATAAATCGTCGCACAAAAATGACCACCTACGTAAACTCCGGATCGGGACATAAATTTTATTTGCTTAGTTTGTGTAATTTAATGGCAGAAAATGTAAATTATAACCCAAATGAACAAAATAGCTCGTGTCCGGGCGCAGTTCAACAATGAATACAGAATTATCAACTTACAATGCCATACACTAACAATTCATTACTCAGTATGGCGTAGTAATTTTAATGTAAGCAAGAAATACATACAGCAATAACAAGGAATAACGTGAAAATGAAGAAATTATGTTCAATTTACTGAAAACACTTAGGATTGAAGTTTCAGTTACAATTAATGAAAAAATAAAACTCCGGTAACTTCGTGAACAATATGTAATTAACATTACAGTTTGTTGTCTTAATAATCTCTAATTCTGGACGTTAATAATGAAATAAAGTGTAATAAACTCTGTACACCACATTCCACTCACATCTTAAGGTACTGCTCAAAATGTCCACCATCAGCGTGCGTGCAGATTTCACTTCTTCTAGTCCAATTATGACGAACTCTGGCCAGTAGTTCTTCACTGTTCCGAATTTCTTCCGCGGCGTGGATATGTCTAAGTACTCACGATTTGTGAACTCTGGCATCTCATAGTTTTGAAATAAACTAAACTGTATCGCTGTACGTCCAACTGTACACTAATGCAATGTAAACATCACAACAGCTGATCAGTTGCGAGTACTAGCCAACTGTCTGCCGTCCGGACAGCGATGCCAGATTTTTAGACCTTCTGTACAGACCGATTATTTAGTCGTGACAGCTCAGCGACGTGAAAGAGGGGAAGTAATAGGAGGAGTGAGGAGAGTACCGGAGTAGAGATAAGGCGAGCGGTTGGTAAAGGCAAGCCAAACACTTCTTGGCGTAACTAAATGGACTCTCCTGTCCCACGCGCACATCTCCGGCGACTGTCAGGACTAAATAATCATACTGTACGTGACCCGACAATTAAGGTTTCCAATGTTTCTTCAGTCTATTTATTCGAAATATGTGAATTTTCTAATTAAAATACTGCTGCAACGTGAACATAATAAACGTTCTCTTCGTTGTTATACAAGAAATGAAACCTATTTTAAATAGTATTCAATAAAATTCGCGATCGAAATGTCAGCATAAAAGTATTATTTCTTCAGAAACCTCGCAAAAACGAGTAAATGATATACATTTTGTTAGTTATATTTCAAGGAATCACATCCTACAATTGATGTACTACCTTACCTTTCACCCTGTATATAAAGCAGATGAACTAACATATGATAAATTCAACTTTTGTTTATTTGTTACATTATGTTACTTATAAGACTTCTATTTTTATAATTTTATTTGGAAAAAATAGTATTTTGTTTCCTAAGTAAATAATAATAATAATAATAATAATAAAAATAATAATAATAGTATTAATGTATTCTCTTTCATACCTGAAACATTCATTTTATGTGCTACTTAAATTGACTGTGTTTGAATGAAACAAGTTTATCTGCATTTAATCCTTATTGATAATAATTTCAATAATCACATTGTTCATTAACCGAGAGAAACAGCAATATTAGTAATTTGAAATATCACACGAGTAGACCTGATGAAGAATTGCAATGTATCGAGCTTGCTTACAGGAAGATGTCTAGACGTCCCACTAGACAAGACGTAATTCCGGGCACCTTGGTCGTTTTGCCTCAAACTGATCGCATGAGACAATCATCGCGACTGTCTGGGGTCGGCGGAAGAGCTTTATCCAATAATTAATTTTAATTCATTTTTATATTTATGTATTTACATTTTATTCATAATGTAGAACATAAGTTTCTCACATATAACACAGTGTTTAAAGTAGATTTTCCTATTAGGAAGCATTTTCCATCCTTTTACATCACGAAAATATAATGATAATCAAGAGCCATCTTAGGCGTTTGACAATACTTCGAGCCACATCTCGCCTAACATTCAACTTTTTAAATATTAATTTATTAATGTTGTTATTCACAACTGCACTGTAGAACATAAGTTCTCATACACGATATAGTGTTTGTGTGTTTTATATTATATAGATAAGTTTAATATGAAACACACTTTATCTTTTCCATAAAATCCAATTTTATCACACACATTGTCATCACATATTTATTTTAACTTTTGATTTTGATATTTGATATTGTTATTCCAGCCTGATGATGCCCCTGGAGGGCGAAAACGTTTGCACTTGTAATAAAAGGCACATAAATGTTACGTAAAACAGTTTATAATGTAACTTGTTTTGTATATTTCTTGTTAAGCCATTAAGATTGATTACTGCAAATTATTGACATAAGCATATATAATATGTAAAGCATTAGGAATAACCAACGACAAAAGCAATTCGTTTTTCTTAATGGATACTCTACAACTGGTCATATACAGTTTAACTAATGTACTGTAACACCTGTAAAAAGACACAAATTTACTCACAGCTAAAATTTTACTAACAGTAGCTGGTTTAGTTCTACTAGGAGAAACCTGTTTTAATTAGACCTACACTAGTGGAAGTTGTAACAGTCGCTAATAGCGGGCGTCGGAAACTGCACACCAATATTTCTATTTGGATTTTGGTCATATGGGAACTGCACACCAACATTTTCTACCTGGATTACGGCCATATGGAAACTGCACACCAAAAATATTTTCTACCTGCTTTGCCAATACTATAGATAGTTTTAATTTACCAAACTGTTTTAAATTTTGTTTGAAATGAGCGTCTGTTTACATCTGAAAGTGAACGGGGTAATTTAGCACTGGTATATGACGATTGTAAATTTTATAAAGCCAAGGAATTGAATAACTATGAAGTAATGTGGAGATGTGTTAGAAAATGCAATGCGAAAATATATAGCTTGCTGAACAATGTGGAAGTTATTAGAGAACGCGGTGGGCATAACATGTGGTGGACATTAGTATAATAAATCGCCAAATAATTAATGCAGCTAAGAAAAGAAAAGCCATCGATGTTGTTAATAGTAAGTCACCAGAAATATTTCATGCTGTTTGTCAAATCTTGCCTACAGAAAAACTAAAAGTGCGTGACATACCTCAAATAAAAGATAACATACAAATCGTGGAGGAAACTTCAAGCTATTCCACCTAAATCGCAACTCGAAGTTCATGACAGATTGAGTCATTTAAACTTTATTATTCAAGGAAGCCAAGAGTTTGTTCTTTTCAATGACAAGAAGTTGGGGATTTCTTCGCTATGGAACTGGCTGAGGTAAGACCGATAGGTACTAGACTTGGGAAATTTGCAGATTGTTTAGCCTACAAGAAACGTACATCTCCGAAGATGCAATTTTCTCTCATACTATATGAGCAGCCCTGACTGCATAGACCTCTCGCACAAAAATGGCTGTGAATCATTTCACAAGCATTTTAATGTCAGTTTTTACAGCAGTAGTCTTTCATTGTATAAATTCGTGAATCAACTTTTGGACGTACAAACTGATACTTATATTATTAAACTGGAAAGCACTGAAGGAAGTAACCGAAGTTTCAATGTAAAGTCAGCTAAATGCAAAAGAAACATATTTTGTAAATTGTGCAGTTTCCGGGTAAGATTAGTAAAACCCTCGTGAATCAGTGTGCAGTATCCGGATAGGATTAGTGGGTCCCTCGAAAAGCGGTGTGCAGTTTCCGGATCAAAGTGTGCAGTTTCCACCTACCCGATAATAGTTATACTAGCAGTTGTAGTTTTACTACTAGTGGTTGTAGTAGTAGTAGTAGTAGTAGTAGTAGTAGTACCGGTAATAGGGATAGCAGTGACAATTGTAATAGTGGTAGTAGTAATGTTAGTATTTTATTTTGCGAAGTTTTCAAGTGGGGGAATTATTCAACATCGGAATTGAACATAGACAAAAAAATTACACGAATTTTGCCTGTCTCTATTACAGACAAGGTTTTTTTTCACACCCTGCAAATCTACAATATACGGTATACGGCATAACAAACGACACTGAAATTATTGTTCATCTGCTGTCCACGTTTCCCTAGTAAATAAATATTTATTTATTGTATATTACAATAGTTTGACATATTGTGAATTCAGTGCTGTGTTGTTTTCTGCGTTATGGTTCCCACAACAGGGGAGAAGGTGTTTGCCGTGCAACATTATTTTCGGTCATATACTGTAACATGTAAGGTGATCCCTTACGACGGAACTTCTCGACGACAGTTAACATTGTTGTGTTATTTGGTGCCGCATTGTTAAATCGCTCCTGGTACTGCTCTTTAACGTGGCGCAAGCTTGACCCATTCTGACGCCCTATTCCGTATGACAGGAAATAATGCTCGACAATAAATACCTTCTCCTCTGTTATGAGAACTATAATTGCAGCACTAACCCCAAAACTGAAAATATATTAAGCCAAACTAACTTACTTATGACTTTTAATGAACCCGGAGGTTCATTGCCGCCCTCACATAAGCCCGCCATCGGTTCCTATCCTCAGCAAGATCAATCTAGTCCCTACAACAGTGATGTCAAAGCAAGCGCATTTTTCTGACCTTGACGTCGTGCGCGGGCATTAAGCGCTAGGTATCCTAGAAGGAATAAGCAGCCTGTTGGATTAAGAAAATAGTGGTGCACAAACTTCAAACGGAACGTGAAATTTTATGTCGTTATTTTTATGTGGCTTCTTTCTGTTTGTTATTTTCTATATTGTCTGTAAAACAAAAGTACTAACACCTATTTCTTAGCCTAATATTGCAGTTGTGTTTTAAACGTTAATAACATAATAAAGAGTAAAGAAGGAATATTCACACAGATTCCATAATAACTACAACTATACTGTACTAAGTGAATTAAACACATCATTCATAAAGAAAGTGTTATCCCAAAGAAAGATTCTGAATATGAACTAATATTACATAATAAAACACTTATCGCATTATGGTTTTAGGTGATAATGGTGCGCAGCTTTCTGTTATCAGAATATTAAATTATTTCGAAATCTGCTAAAGCTATAGAGCTGACATTTTACCAACACATAGGCACATATCTTTTGTTTGTGATGTAACAATATTTGCTTTGTTAATTCATTTCCTTACAAACATTTTCCATGCGAATATTTTCAAACATTTCAGTAATACGTATTTGAAGAGCACAGGAAAAGAACGTGCTTTGTCCACTTTTTTTAAAAAATGAGTTATGCATGCTATGAGATGCAGGATTCCATGTAGTTTAAAGTTATTAATCGACCAATGTGATAATGTGAATAGTCGAAGTGCTACAAGAGATTTTAGATTTGGCGTACAGGGAAAGAACGTGCTAAGTCCTCTCACTACAGGGAAATAATGTGCTCTGTCCACTGTTTCTGTGATTTAATTTTTAGTTTCCTTACGGATTGGCATGCATGCTATAGCAGGAAGAAGGGAATTGGAGTAAAAATAATATTCCATTGTTTTTCATTATTGTTATAATGAGAAAATTCGTTCTTGCTGCATAAACTTTATGTACAAGTATAAATCTTTTTAGTTTGAGAAATTCAGTTTAGAAGTATAAGTGATGTAAATTTGTCACTTAAATTTTAATATTATTATTAATATTATTATATTATTGAATGTTGAGTACTTCATCTGAGGATGGAACTCAGAGACCTTCGACTTCTAACAGTGTTAAGAAAAAAGAAAGTACGAGGGAGAATGACTGCAGTCATGAAGAAATTAAGGGTTTAATCACATGAAGTAGGAGAAGACTGAAACTGTTAGTTAAAGTGTTTCGAGGAAGTAAGTGCTGAAGAAAGATCAAGTATTATAAGGCAATTTAATGATTTAGAAGACTGGAATCAACAATCATTACATATGACTGGGCTCATTACAATAATTGCAGTTTATCGAAAGCGATCAGTCATTACAGCAATGGAAGGACCAATAAATTGTATCTCCCAGAAGAACTATCAGTGAAAAAGATGTATGAAATGTTCAAGAAAAAATACCAAAATTTAATAATTTCATATGAAACATACAGAATAATGTTCAACACCAAATTCAATATAGCATTTGGATATCCAAGGAGTAATACATGCATATGATAAGTACACAGCTGAGATGGAAGTGCTGAATGCAAGACTGACTGATAATAATTTAGATGGCAACATGAAGAAACAAGTTTTGGAATAAATTAATAAGATCACCAGTAACAACAAGGTCCATAAACTCAAAGTTGAAATATTTTATACCAGAAAGAGGAATGCTCGTTTAAGAAGTCGGAAGTTTGAAGAAACAGAAGCAATTTTCATGGACTACGAAAAAATGTATGCTTACCGTACATTAGTATCAATGATGTCCATTAGTATTACAGAAGACAATTATCTGTTTACTCTTTCAATATTCATCAAATTTCAGATGAAACTTCAGTGTTTTTAGTTGTACTGAAGATAATGGTAGAAAAGGAGCCAATGAAGTCGTATCCTTTTTAAATCACTTTGTGGCAGGAATAATGGACAACAAAGCGGATATCTTGAAAATTTTTGTGATTCATGTTCAGGCCAGAGCAAGAATTAAATTGTTCTGAAGTTTCTTAATTATCTTGTGAACGAATTGAAACTTATGAACAGAATGAAACATTCGTTTATGGAATGTAATAAAATATAGGACTAACTAATACAAAAGCAGTAGCAGAACTTCCAATGGGTTGGGTGCGGATCATGGTACAAGCTCGAAGTAAACCTACGCCTTTTGATGTTGTGGTGTTCAATCAAGATATGATGGGAAGTTGGGAGTCATTTCTGCAGAAGAAATATTTGAGGAAATATTCATTTCTTACAAGGCCCATCAGAGGGGTAATCATCACAAAAGAACACCCTCACCTCATTCAACATCGTGATATGTGTAATGGAACTAGGATTTCATCGGTGGTGAGAGCTTCACTGCGATTTCGAGAGCAGCAATCTGAAGAATACCCATCTCCTGCTTACAGAGGCAAAACACAAATTATTTTGAATAATGTATTTTATATCCGCTAATAATTTAAATATCGGTAACATTATTTCTAACAAAGAAACTTCTCTGGTAATATCGAAGGAAAAGTATTAGGACCTCCAGATTTTGAAGGAATTTCGTGGACACGAAGATAGAGTGTTTTACACAAACCTTCCACACTAGACTGGGCTGTGCATTTTGGGTCAAAAGTGATTTTTATTGTTATTAGGTCCTGTGCAGTTTGGAACAAAAGTGATCATTATTATTATTATTATTATTATTATTATTATTATTATTATTATTATTATTATTAGGCTCTGTGCATTTTGAGTCAAAAGTGAGCAAGTATTGGCCTTGTGCTGTTGTTTCGCACATTAATATTATAAATAAATAAAAATAAATAAATAAATTATTATTTTTATTATTATTATTATTATTATTATGTCCTGTGCATTTTGGGACAAAATTGCACAAAAGTGATCTTTATTATTATTATTATTATTATTATTATTATTATTATTATTATTATTATTATTATTATTATTATTATTAGGCTTTGTGCATTTTGGGACAAAAGTGATTTTTATTATTATTAGTTCATGTGTATTTTGAGCCAAAAGTGATCTTTATTATTATTATGCCTTGTGTGTTTTGGGACAGAATTGATCTTGTTTTATTCTTATGAGGCCCTGCGCATTTTGTGACAAAAGTGATCTTTATTATTATTATTATTATTATTATTATTATTATTATTATTATTATTATGCCCCACTCCACTTCATTACAGAAAAAGTTAAAAAAGGAACGAGAAAATGTTTAACGTTATGTTATCATTTAAAGGTTTGTCAATCCCGTGATTTTGAAATTCTGAATGTTAATTCAAAATTTCTATACACACAATACGCACAAACAGACATACAAACACGTTTCCGGAAGAAAACAGCTTTACTTGTAATATTTAATCTAAAATTAATTCCTCCGTACATAAGAAGCACGTTTTTTCCCTGTAACTTATGACATTACTTTACGTAAATGTCAGTAAAACTACAATTTTCAAAAATAAGGATAGAAACTTAAATTCAAATTCATTCAGATAACCTGTTCTTTCATACTGACTTCAGTGTTCATTAATATCTCCGTTAGTATCCATGGAATTCGGTTTCAAACTTTGAAATTGCTCTCCTGAAAAATTTGATAAAGTGGACAAAGCACATTCTTTTCCTGTGCTCTTCATTTACGATATATTAGATTTACGAAGACATTGTTTTAGTACCTGTAAGGCTACTAAACAAACATATATGAAAATTTCACTTTTCTGTAAAAAAAGTTGAGAAAATATTCCTCTTGAATAAAAAAGCAAAGTTGTGAAAAATGAACATTAAAATTAAAAATTACATTCTTATAATGCACTTATACTTCTCAGACAAATCTAAAAATTAACATGGATACAGTTTTAATAAGTTCTCTTCCCTTTATCCATTGAATCAGAGCTGGCCATCCCTGTATATAGCTCGACGAAGCGGCATATACTACTGTACCTCTTTAGTCTGTCTCTTTTCTTACCGCTGTAAAGCGCTCAGGCTCTCCTGGGCTCTATAAAGCGCGCGCTTGCTCCTATGGGCATCAATTGACATCAGTGCTCTACAATCATATCCAACCTCTCACAAAACCATTTTAATGTTATCCTCCTATCTACGTCCCGGCCTCTGGCCTCCCAACTAACACTCTTTTGCACTCTTTTTGGGTTTCGTAACAAGCTGTTTATTTATGGTGATGGGTTGTTAGCTCTTCGTCCAACCCCAAAGCTGGAGGACCACCCTCATTGGCTGTCCGCGGCTGTTTATTCAATATATTCGAGATCTACCCTCCATATCTGGAGGCCGTCTCCTCTGTTCGCAACCTGAGGACGCACCATGCCGTGGTGATAGGGACCCACAATACATGGATAATATGTCAAACGCCAAACTATCATATAAAATAAATAAATAATTCGTTGCTAGGGAAACGTGGACAGAAATTTCAGTGTCGTTTGTTTTGCTGCATACGGTATATCTCGGTTGGATTTCAATCCCCAAAAATGTCGGATTCAACTGCCGACATGATGATCTCAAGGCGAATAGTTACAATTAATTAATGATAAAATATTCACTGATTGCAAATTCATTCACAAGAAATTTTGTTTGTATTTGCTGTATTATTACGCATTGAAATACCATACATAGACTTTTAGCTGAATATTTTGTCGCAGTCGATTTTTGAAGTAACTTTTGTGTATGTTTGTATTATTTTTGTTTAAAAACAAAACGTTGTTTATTTTAGAGCAAAAAAATAATATATCTTGTTACCCTCGTTTTTTCTCTATAGGCTACCTGTGTTTAGTTTTGTGGTTCTGATGTTTTTTCGTGATAACAGTGAAATTGATTGATAACAAAGAAAAAACGCTGAGGGTGTTTTTACAGTACTGTATTTCGTTTTATTTTACAGAGTTCCTATCTTATCAAAAATATGTAGAATTCAAAGGTTGGTTGTTTTATTTACTTTTAAAAATGGAAACATACATCCCTCGTGAATGTATTAATGAAAGCATCTCTGGTTTTTGGCTCCATGTATACAAGTGTTCAAACGTTTTGCGCTACGGTGTAATGATGCGTTAACTGGAATGTAAAAGAATATATATTGCAGCTTTATGAGTCAACAAAACCATCTCCGGTCTTAATATGCAAATGTCAGCTTGTGTAACTGGACTAGAATGTCATTATTTGAATTGACGACGCCATAATAATGCAAACGTTTTATAGTTAAGTGTTAATATTGAAGTTTCATGGAGCTATATGAAAAATGTAGAAATAATTACACGGTATTCGGTTTCTAAAGAGTTGTGAATTTCAGGGTAATTGTAGTATAATTTTGGAAATAACATGATCATATTCTTGATGGGGGGAAAACACATAGACAGTAACAGCACAGAAACATCGGAAAACAGAGTTCAAGCGACCACCATCAACTCTATCACTATCTATATCAGGCATGTCAATTGATGCCCACAGGAGTAAGAGCGCGCTTTAGAGCCCAGGAGAGCCTGAGCGCTTCTTTACAGCGGAAAGGAAAGACAGACGAAAGAGGTGGTTTATGCCGCTTGGTTGAGCTATATTCAGGGATGGCCAGCACTGATTCAATAGATAAAAGGAAGAGAATTTATTAAAACTGTATCCATGTTAAGTTTTAGATTTGCCTAAGAAGTATAAGTGCATTATAGGAATGTAAGTTTTAACTTTAATGCACATTTTTCACAAGTTTGATTTTTTTTATTCAAAAGAAATATTTTCTCAACTTTTCGTATAGAAAAGTGAAATTTTCAGATATTTATTTAGTAGCATTACAGAAAGTTTTCGTAATCTAATATGCCTTATATACGTATTACTGAAGATAGTGTATTGAAAATTTTGAAAATATTCGCATGGAAATTGTTTGTAAGGAAATGAATTAACAAAGCAACTACTGTTACATCATAAGCAAAAGATACGTGCCCATGTGTTGTAAAAATGTCAGCTCTATAGCTTCAGCAGATTTCGAGAAAATAATTTCATATTCTGATGATAGGAAGTTGCTCACAAATATCACCTTAAAAGCATAATGCGGTAAGAGTTTTGTTATGTAATATTAGTTACAGTTAAAAAAGATACAGTACCTAGGTAACTTTGCTTTGTACTGTAATATTGTTTTGATTAGTTTATTGATTACTTTTATAAGGCTAAAGATACCATCAATATAAATTCCAACTTATCATGTCATACTGGATCTCTTTCTTTGGAATATCACTTTCTTTACGAATGATGTGTTTCATCCGCTTAATACAGTATAATATTATACTACTATGGAATTTAAGTGAATATTCCTTCTTCACTCTCTATTATTTTTTTTAAGTTTTTTTTTATTTAAATTCAAATATACAGAATAAATAAATATAATTACAAAACAAACAAAGAGAAATACAAATAAATAGGCTAAAATAATACAAGCAATATAAAAAGAAGATACAGTAGTATTATGTTATTAAGATTTAAAACACAAGTGCAGTATTAAGAAATCAGTGTTATTACTTTTGTTTTACAGACAATATGGATAATATTAAATAGAAAGAAGCCATATAAAAATAACGACATAAAATTTCACGTTCCGTTTGAAGTTTGTGCACCACTGTTTTCTTAATCCAACAGGTTGCTTATTCATATACACAACCCTTCCTCTTTCCATACTTAGCGCTTGCTGCCCGCGCACGACGTCAAGGTCAGAAAAATGCGCTTGCTTTGACATCACTGATCTATATCATCACCACCATCTGTGTATTAATTTATTATTTTAAGGTTTACCATCATAATTGTCTTATTTATTATAGGCTTTATAATAACTGAGACCCCAAGAGAAGAGTGATAGGTATGTCAAGTTTAATCAAAATGAGATTTTGCGATATGGTGTGCACTCTTGTGATATCTTTATTGCGGCGAAATATAGGGTATTTCAAAATCAGTTCAAACATTAAACCGCTATAAATATTTAAATATCTGAGATAGGAAAAAAACAAAAATATCACAGTGTTGGGTAAACAACAGGGTTTACAAAACATTCTCATGTTCAACGTACAGCTTTCTGTCTATGACACCATGTACAGCATTTTGCAGATAATGTCTTGGAATACTGGCAATTTCTTGCGAGTTGGCATCTTTCAGTTGCAGTACCGTTGCTGGATGTGTCAGAAAACTCATTCTGTAAGGTAACCCCAAAACCAAAAGTGGCCGGATTGAAATCTGGAGTTCGCGGAGGTCACATTGTTGGAAAGTGGCTACTGATGACACGATCGCCAGACATCTGCATAATTAATTGTTTTGCAGGGATAAATATATGGGGTGGAGCACCATTTTGCATGAAGTTTGTGTTCCTTATCGAGATTCCTCAGTCTAGGAATGACGATGTTCTGTAACATGCTGTAGTAGCGCTCCCCGTTTACTGCAACAGTCTGTCTTATTCCATTATTGAGGAGTAACGGTTAGCAAGTCTGGCCGGGAAACCAGGTGGCCCGAGTTCGATTCCCGGTCGGGGCAAGTTACCTGATTGAGGTTTTTTCCGGGGTTTTCCCTCAACCCAATATGAGCAAATTCTGGGTAACTTTCGGTGCTAGACCCTGACTTATTTCACCGGCATTATCACCTCCATCTCATTCAGACGCTAAATAACATAAGATGGTGATAAAGCGTCGCAAAATAACCTACTAAAATTAATTAATGACGGAGTTAACACGCGTAATTGAGGTTCGTGGCTCTATCTAGGAGATAAAAGTTTTAAACTGAAACATCTCTATTTATTAAACAATATACTCAGTAATGAAAAGTCACAAAGTTCTTGCAAAAAGATGTTGTTACAGCAATCTAAAAAAGAGGAAGTTTTTTAAAAAACTTTGAAAATTACTAAGACATATTTTCTCAACAGTGGACATAAAAATATTATTTCGTAGTATCATAGTAGAAAATAGAAACTCACTACAGCAATTTATCCGGTGAAGAGAAATATGGGATTAGGAAGGGCAGATCGTGTGTTGATTAATTTTTACGTTGAAATTTTTGATAATAGGCCTATAGCTTTAAGTCACACAGAGTTAGTGTGCACTCAATGTTGGTTGCTTGACGGTTGTCAGCCCACTTTGAAGACTGTGGATATAGAGGAAAAATTGGATCGATGTCTGGTATAGTTCTCGCGTAGCTCAGTTGGAACAGCATTGGCACGTTTAACCTAAAGTCCCGGGCTCGATGCCCGGCCCCGGAACAATTTTTCCCTCGAAATTATTCAATAATAATAATAATAATAATAATAATAATAATAATAATAATAAATTGTAATCGCTATAGTTATATCTATATAGAAGTTGTAGTAGCGAGATATTATTTGTCTTTATCTCGGTGGTTGCGAGCTCCGAATTGAAAACTTAAAATATATCTCTGGGCAATTTTGATATGGGCGCCAGACTGGATATAAATTCAGTTTCGTAACATGCAGTAAAGGGAAGCACTCCACTGTACAAGCAATTTCATCCAATGAATTGTATACATTAAGTATTTCGTTGTATGAGACCGATGTTGTGTTTGTGTTTACGAAAATAAAACGCCGAAGAAGATGCATCAATCGTTTGATTAAAATAGTTCTACGTCTGTCCTCTCCAATTGATTGCGTGAGCAATCTCACAGTCAGCTTTTGTCCATATAGCGTAGTAATAATATTGAACCTCGTCCTGATGGCTTGGAAAACCTGCCAGGTAAGTACTAAATACATCATTCTCCAGGTTCGGTCTGGGTTCCATCTCTGGCCAGGTCATATGTAATTTATGATAGAGAACACAGTCGTTCCAGAATGCTTTTCTCGGGGTACTCCCGTTTTCCTACACCATTCCATCAACACTCTCCAGCTCCTCATTTCATCTATTATCTGCAATAGTAAAAATAAGCTGGGGTGATGTCCTGGAGTAGTACGGGTTTCCGATGCTGATATAGGAAATTATGGTTCCGGGCACCTGGGACAGACCTGCAGAACTGTAGCTTCTCAGAGCAACTTCTTACCCTTTCTACCCATCCACCTTTTCTACCAGTGTGGTCATAGCGTTCTAGTTACGCTCGGCTGTATCAACATTCATTCTCGCGGCGGCAGATACACAATACGCTATCAAGAATTACAAATGAACAGATAATAAAATCCTTAGGAACATACCTTTGGAAAGTAAGAGATAAACGAATGAGGGAAATAAATAAACAAGTTAAGAGACATGTAAAATAAATTTGAAATTGAATGTGTGCTTATAATGTAAGATCGTCTACCTATATATAAAGTGTATGTTGGTAAGTGAGTGGTAGCTATACGACCGGAGGTCAATGCTGTCATTCAACATTGTAACGCACTGCAGCCAAATAAATAAATAAATAAATAAATAAATAAATAAAGAATGAAACAAAGAAAGAAACAAACAAGCAAACAAACAAAGAAACAAGCAAACAAACAAACAAAGAAAAAAACAAGCAAGCAAGGCAAAGCAAAGCGTGTAGTAACGCTTGGCATACAGTCTTGCAAGTTTGTGAATTTCTATTCATGACACCGTACATATTTTCTAATTCCGAGTATGACAATATAACTTTAGTGCAGTATACCTATGGATTTTGTGAAGGAAATGGTTTTGCTACTGTTATAGAATAGCAGCGATTGTATTCACACCTGTGTTCCTTTCGTATGTAAAATATAATTTTACTGTCCCCCACCAGGAATTATAATTGCATATGAACTATAGAGAAAAACAAAGCATAAAAGCACAATAAATAGATTATTATTATTATTATTATTATTATTATTATTATTATTATTATTATTATTGGTGGTGGTGGTGATGGTGGTGGTCGTGGTCGTGGTCGTGGTGGTAGTAGTAGATTAGGGACCGGATTTTTATCTAATATCAAGGTGTGAAATATGTACATATTTATGTAAGAAAAATAAGCTGAATATGTACCAAAATACGTAAAATTATGAAAATATTTACTATCAATATCTGGCAGATATAGGATAGGTAAGACTCTCCAGTTGTGATTTCATAGAGTACCAGACTTTTTTTTTTTACCGCACACTTGACACATTACTATTTTTCCATCTGTAGTGAAAGCTTCATCTATTGGAATCCATGATATTATTTTTATCGTTAGGGTTGAAGATACAGGGGTCATTTTAGTTAGTTAAAAGCAGTAGATAAACTCACTTGCACTTTATACTGTAAGTACTAAAACTAGAGAACTGAGCGAAATGAATGACACAACAGTACTCCAAGCACTGTTTCGTTTTACTGGATTAGGAGAAAATAAGAAGAGATGTGGGATACATGCATTTTAGCTGCTCCCTGTAAGAAACAAGTACCTACTAAAACCTCAAACTATAGACATTTAAAAAAGTGCTGTTTGAAAATGGCATTCCTGTCTCATTCAGAAGAGTAGGACTATTCCAGCCGAGAACCATACTTTTTAATTACTCGGAAAATCCCATTTCCGTATAGGTCTAATAAATTTAAAATAAAGAGGTCAAGCAATAGTAGTACTTGTCACACCTAAAATGGCTTCTATTCATTTTTACTTCTCTGAAAGGAAAAAAAAGAAACTTTTGCTGGGGAAGTTTTTTTTTTTTTTTTTCCTTGTAGAGAAGTAAAAATGAATAAAACCCCTAAATATGTAGATTTATGTAATATCAAGCCATAATATGTAATGTGAGGTAAACATGTAGGTAGTATCAAATTTAAATATATAAATGGTAATTACAAGATTCGCAAAGATTAATTAATTATATACGGTTAGGTTGAAAGGAATATAATATGTGGTTACATAAAAATCCGGTCCCTGATGATGATGATGATGATGATGATGATGATGATGATGATGATGATGATGATGATGATGATGATGTCTCCAGTGCAGGTCACATTATCCTGACTGTTTCCATGAGTTTCTGAGGTAAAATAAGAAGTTGGTCGTTGGAGGGAATGGAGTTGTATCGGCTCAGTCAGATAAGGGGTCTGTTTATGTGCTGCAGGGGTCAGAGGGAGCTGGGCGGTGTTTCCATCCTATCCAGATTTTCTCGTCTTCCTGTGCTGAGTGTGTTTTCCAGAAGCGAATCCGATACGGGGTGAGGGAGAGGGAGGGAGATGGAAGAGGCTGGAGAACTGAAGTGGGATGTATGACTATCCAGAAGGCGGTCAGCGTCTCTCAACAATATGGTAATGGTTGATGTCAAAGAACGGCGCGGCGTGACGCTAGACAGAAACAAATACAACAAGAACACAAGTTGAGAGAAAATTCAAGGAGCAGAAAAATGTTGGAATTGCGAATCGTAGTTCAGAAAGTTTACAGGACATTTTTATTTGGCTCATGTGTTGTAGTGTCTATCTGGTATATGTTTCTCGAAACGACATTGTCTAAATTGTGTATCTCTCTTGTAATCTCGAAATACAGGTAATTGCATGCACGTTAAAAGTTCATAATTCAGTAATATGTCAAATAAACTGTAGCTGACACACTTGACGGCGTCGCCAATGTCAAATTATTTCTTCAATCAAAAACATTTAACTGTCTCCTTCTCCTTATGCCTCACGTATTGGAATGTATTAGTCATATCTAACTCCAATTAAAAACGAAGAAAGCAAGGGTTAAAGTTAAGTGAATACCATAGTTTAATAAAGATTGTCAGATCATTTAGTTTTAATATGTATACTTTATATTACTTGCTATATGTTTCCATTGAATTATGGTAATAACTTAATTTTAACCCTCGTTTTCTACAGTTTTAGTAAATGGAGCTTGGCCAACTATGGTTCTGACTTACTTACTGGCCTTTAAGGAACCCGGAGGTTCATTGCCGCCCGCCATTGGTCCCTATCCTGAGCTAGATTAATCCAGTCTCTACCTTCATATCTCATCTCCCTCAAATCCATTTTAATATTGTCTTCACATCTACGTCTCGGCCTCCTCAAAGGTCTTTTTCCCTCCGGCCTCCCAACTAACACTCTATATACGTGCTACATGCCCTGCCCATCTCAAACGTCTGAATTTAATGTTCCTAATTATGTCAGGTGAAGAATACAATGCGTGCAGCTTTGCGTTGTGTAACTTTCTCCATTCTCCTGTAACCTCATCCCTCTTAGCCCCAAATATTTTCCTAAGAAACTTATTCTCAAACACACTTAATCTCTGTTCCTCTCTCAAAATAAGAGTCTAAATTTCACATCCATACAGAACAACCGGTAATATAACTGTTTTATAAATTCTAACTTTCAGATATTTTGACAGCAGACTAGATGACAAAAGCTTCTCAACCGAATAATAACAGGCATTTCCCATATTTATTCTGCGTTTAATTTCCTCCCGAGTATCATTTATATTTGTTACTATTGCTCCAATATATTTGAATTTTTCCACCTCTCCGAAGGATAAATCTCCAATTTTTATAGTTCCATTTCGTACAATATTCTGGTCAGGAGACATAATCATATACTTAGTCTTTTAGGGATTTACTTCCAACTCTATCGCTTTACTTGCTTCAAGCAGAATTTCCGCGTTTTCCCTAATCGTTTGTCGATTTTTTCCAAACATATTCACGTCATCCGCATAGACAAGAAGCTGATGTTACCCGTTCAATTCCAAACTCTCTGTGTTATCCTGAACTTTCCTAATGACATATTCTAGAGCGAAGTTAAAAAGTAAAGGTGATAGTGCATCTCCCTGCTTTAGCCCGAAGTGAATTGGAAAAGCATGAGATAGAAACTTGCCTATACATTTTAATTACTCGAACTAGCTTTTTGGGAATACCAAATTCAATAAGAATATTATATAAAACTTCTCCCTTAACCGAGTCACTCGCCTTTTTGAAATCTATGAGTAACTGATGTACTGTATCCTTATACTCCCATTTTTTCTCCAATATCTGTCGAATACAAACCTTCAGACCCACATGAAATTCCCACTTGTTGCGCAAGGCGACGAAGAAATTTTCTAGGAGACCTAGATCGATCTTTCTAGAGGTGAGATTTTGAAGTATATTTCGGGTTAAGGGTTAACTTTTATTTTTAAGCCAATATATATTCTGTGACAGGAAATAGGCTATTATTATTAGTAGTGACAATAATAATAATAATAATAATAATAATAATAATAATAATAATAATAATAATAATAATAATAATAATCCACACCTGTGGAGTAACGGTCAGCGCATCTGGCCGCGAAACCAGGTGACCCGGGTTCGAATCCCGGTCGGGGCAATTTACCTGGTTGAGGTTTTTTCCGGGGTTTTCCCTCAAACCAATACGAGTAAATGCTGGGTACCTTTCGGTGCTGGACCCCGGACTCATTTCACCGGCATTATCACCTTCATTTCAATCAGACGCTAAATAACCTAGATGTTGATACAGCGTCGTAAAATAAAATAAAATAAAATAAATAATAGTAATAATAATAATAATAATAATAATAATAATAATAATAATAATGAAACACAAGAAATTGACTTTTTACCATTGTGTACCTTATATCCAGGTCCGAATGAAAACAACGTGTACATACAAAAATGTTAAAGGATATTATCTGTTGTAAGATAAAAGAAACACAAAACATATTCACCTGGTGGCTACGGGAAGATCATGTATTTCCATATTTCAGGATATAAACCCGCGATCTTCGATCTAATGGCAAACTGAGAGGCATTTACTTGTTGAAATACGAGTGTGGAATTTTTTCATGATATATAGACAGCGTTGTCGTGGGGGCTGTAATGGAATGCTGTCGTGTAGTTGTTATGGGCAGGTCTGTGTGATATGGAGTGGAAGGTAGGGAGGGAGGTTTATCTCTGGAGTACAATCCCTCCAGCACTTCTTGTATTGTGTTCTGCTCTCCAAGACGTGTCTCGCAGAGTGTGGGGACAAAAGGTCAGAGCAAGATGAGTCACCTCTCTTTTTATCTATATAATTACTTTCCAAAGAGGAGAACAGTGATGAAGTAAAATCTCAGTGTTAAATTTATGTAGGTCTACCTTATGACAAGATCAAATAAAGTAATCAACTAATTGAAACAGTAACTGCAGGTTGCCGTCCCTAAATTACGTCCAGTAATTAAAGAATACTCCCAGGTTTAACGTTGCATGAAAGTAACATTTTTGTATTCGAATCTGCTTAGGAAATGAATTATTATTATTATTATTATTATTATTATTATTATTATTATTATTATTATTATTATTCATTGTAACTGAAATTTCAACCCTAAGTGTTTTCACTAATTTGGACATAATTTTCCTGGTTTTCACGTTATTTCTTGTTATTGCTGTATGTATTTTTTGCTTACATTAAAATTATTACGCCATACTTAGTATTGAATTGTTAGTGTATTGCATTGTAAGTTGATAATTCTGCATTCATTATTGAACTGCGCCCTGACACGAGCTATTTTGTTCATTCGGGTTATTTATTTACATTTTCTGACATTAAATTACACAAACTAAACAAATAACAGTTACATCCCTAACCGGAGTTTACATAGGTCAATTTGTGCAAAATTTATCCCAAGATTAGCTCGCAAATATTGTACCGAAGCTCAGTACATTTGTTTGCTGCCGTCCTCCCCTCACCTGCTGCAAGATGCACGGTGAAAGGTAGTTGAACTTAATCCATCCCCTTCAAGTCGCTGACCGCATGGGGTATGGGGTACTACTTATGCGGCGTTCAGACATCTTGGAATAATTGTCAGCGCTTTCGAAACACTTGTATTTATCTCACTATCCGTAAGTCCTATATATTTTTTCTATTTGACAAAACTTACTCTAAATAATGAGTTCTATGACTCCTGTCAATTATTGTACTACCTTACCTTCCACTCTGTATATTTACCGCCTCTCAAAAATTTCTTTACTGATGTAATCATGCCATCTAAATTGAGGCACAGATGAAGCGGTAATGTACGGCAGAACAGTTGATGGATACTCGCTGCGTCGTCTCTATTGTGCTGCTTGAGAGCTTAGCATGTAATTCATGTATTCCAACAATTTTCCGTAATTTTGTGCCCCGCATTCTATAATAATCTAGTGAATCTTCCGAACAACTAAAAGCACGCTAACTTCACAAGTTGTATTGCTTATTACGATTGCGACGCAGGTCGGCTGAATTCACGCGGTGAGATCAATAACCATTTAAGTCCACTTCTGGTCATTCATTTTTTGCATTTTAACTATTAAAATTTAGCATTTTGTGGCGTTTTGAGATGGAAAATGTTTTATGGAAAGTTTTCTAGTAGAAATTCAATGTCATCAATATGTTAATAGGTACACTTTCTGGATTTTTTAGTTGAAATTCTTAAAAATAAGAAGTGAGTAAAAGAACACAATATAAAATTGCAATGAAATTGTGAATAATAAAAACATTCCAAAAGTGCGTGTGTGTTATGCCTACCCACTTCACTTTCGTGATTCGTGTTCCATATATTGCGGATAGATGGCAGGGCTGTGACACATTTTAAATTTGTACACCACTTCGGCGGGCCACGCTGTATATCAGTCAAGTCAAACCAAGCGCATTTTTCTGACCTTGACGTCGTGCGCGGGCATCAAGCGCTAGGTATGGAAGACAGTCGTGTACAAACTTGAAACGGAACGCGAAATGTTATGGCGATATTTTTATATGGCTTCTTTCTCTTTGATATTATCTATATCGTTTGTAAAAGAGTTTCTTAATATTGCAGTTGCGTTTTAAACGTTAATAACATAATAATAATTTAAGAAGGAATATTCACATAAATTCCATAGTAGTGTAACTATACTGTACTAAGTGAATGAAACAAATCATTCATAAAGAAAGTGATATTCCAAGGAAAGAGACTGAGTATGACATGGTAAGTTGGACTAGATATTGATGGTATCTTTAGCCTTATAAAAGTAATCAATAATCTAATCAAAACAATATTACAGTATAAAACAAAGTTACCTAGGTATATGTTTTAACTGTAACTAATATTACATAACAAAACTCTTATCGCATTATGCTTTTAAGGTGATATTGATACGCAACTTTCTGTCCTCAGAATATTAAATTATTTTCTCGAAATTTGCTGAAGCTATAGACCTGACTTTTTTTACAACACATCGGCACATATCGTTTGTTTATGACGTAACAATAATTGCTTTCTTAATTAATTTCCTTATAAACATTTTCCATGCGAAAATTTTCAAAATTTGTAATGCACTATTTTCAGTCATACGAATTTACGATGTATTAGATTTACAAAAACATTGTTTCAGTACCTGTAAGGCTAGAAAACAAACATATCTGATAATTTCACTTTTCTGTAATAAAGTAGAGAAAATAAGCCTTTTGAATAAAGAAAAGCAAATTTGTGAAAAATGAGCATTGAAATTAAAACTTACATTCTTATAATGCAATAATTATACTCAGACAAATCTAAAAATTAACATGGATACAGTTTTAAATAAGTTCTCTACCCTTTATCCATTTAATCAGTGCTGGCCTTCTCTGTAGGCCTATATAGCTCGACCAAGCGGCATATACTACCTCTTTCTTCTCTCTTTTCTTTCCGCTGTAAAGCGCTCAGGCTCTCCTGAGTTCTAAAACGCGCGCTTGCGCTTATGGGCATCAGTTGACTGCTGTACATGGTATGTATTTGTGAAAAGTTATGTCTTGTACTAGGGTGAGTGTATGTGTATGTATGGAATGGATGAGAATGATGAAGTTGAGAAAGTGAGAAGGAGAAACCCTGTGCCGGCATGTAATCTACTCCTGTGGAATAGCAACAAGGGGACAGCCAGGCTGGCCATCCGACGGACGAATTAGATCTACTATCAACAGTGACAATGCCTTCTCTTCATATGCACTGCGAAGAGGTTTCGGATTTAACAGGCATATTAGTGCACAATTTAGTGATTAGAAATTGTGCACCGCCACCTCTCCTAGTCCTGAAGTAGAAATTTTACATGAAAATTTCTGATCCCGCCAGGAATCGAACCCGGGCCGGCTAGTCTGCAGGTAGACGCGCTACCACAGAGCTAACTCGGCGGACTACATGCCACAAGTTGTGGTGTAATTTTATCCTAACCCATCTTGTAACTCAATCACTATCACTCGGTACCAATATACAACTTAGTTTTGAGTGAACAGTGGACCTAAAAATAGCATAGGCAGCCAATATTCTACCATCAGTACCAGAAAGATAAAAGTAAAGATAACAACAAAGTGAATGTCAGGTAGGTCGCATTCCCGTGATATTTACACTGTAAAAGCTAACATGGATAGGTAACCAAACTATTTAAAAGATTGTTAGAACCTGTATGCGGCAGGTCCTTCAGTTAGATTCCGATACAAAATATCTCTTAAAATATACCTATTCGCTCTTATTTCGCAGAAGTACATACCTTTCGCATTTTGTACTCAATTTCTCATTTTATCGTGGCTTAAGAACTACAATAATAGTCAATCTAAACTCAACATGCTTTTAAACATAAAATTACTTACCGTGACAGCATTTGGGCACATTTCGCAATTCTCGTGATTGCGGAAATAAATATACATCGTAGTTTCAATGTTCAGTGGATTTTGAAAAATAACGTATGGAAAAATTAAAAGCAAATCAGTGTGATAGCCGCCTTGATAGCTCAGTTGACAGAGCGCTCGCACAAAGCCCGCGGATCCGAATTCAAATTTTCGTATTGGTGGAGCTGCACTACGTGACCAGGATGTGAGGGGTTTTGCATCTTCATTCCACCAAAACTCTAACAAATTCCTATTTCATTATCATCTCCGTCTCGAAAAATAGGAAATTTGTTTACTTGACGTCGAATTGATCGTCCGCCATGGTGGATTTTCTTCGCAGTTTGTACAAAAGATAGACAAATGATCTATGCTACTCATAGATCTGCATAAAAGGTTTTTATTTTCTTTATGGGGACAGGACTACGGCAGACCACAACCAGAGGTATGTTATAAGGACTTTATGGATGGAAATAAATGTGTAATGCTCCATATGATCAAGCTGCTTAGCCGGGCAACACAAGGCACGCAACGATGTACAGAAAGCCTATTTTGGCTAAAATACTAAGGGATGATTCACGTTCAGTCCATAAGCACTTCATGCCTCTAAATTACCCTGATTCTGATTATGAGAATGCAATGTGGTATGAAAAGAATAGTCTGCATTAAGGTTAATGCAGAACCTCTGATTACATATAACAGATTGATCAGCGAATTTCACTTTCAAAACTTTTATCATTTTCACTATGCTGCCATCTAGCGATTGCAACAGAAGTCGCGTTATAACCCTGATGGAATTGCGTGAATTAATAGCGCAGTCTAATACATACAGTCGCGCAACTTCAACACTATTTTTTTGCCAACATCCGCCACACTAGCGCCCAAGCGGCAGGCAAGGCACAAGTCGTAGGGTTGATACAGTCAGCACGTGCTTTTAAGGGATGCGAGATGTTATAATAACTTTTTAATCATGCGTCGCAATAAAGGCAATGTGTGCAGTGCTGTAAATTGCAGGAACAACAAGTTTAAATCTCCGAATTTGTCGTTCTTCAGATTTCCTGAAGACCCAGAGAGATAAGTGTAGTATATCTGAAAATCATAACTCAGTCATAACCAATAATCCACATTGTAGGTGCCTACATATTGTGTTCTATAAAACATTTATTAGTTGTCAGTTACCTACTTGTATGTCAGGAAGGACAGTTTAAATACATACGGAAATACATGTACAGTCGGTGTATATTTTTATTTAAAGCAACACAGGTTATTTTACTTGTCCATCTTATCTTGTATTTTGTTTGTCCTTTCAGGAGTGGAAAATGGCTGATAAATCTTAGAAGATCAAATTTAATGAAGAAAAGCGTAGATTAATTGTTCAACAATATACCCTACAATTTTGAAGCTACTAATTGTGACTCTTTCCACAGGAAATATAGAGTTCCAATGATGCATAAATATATCTAGGAATGAATTTAATTAACCGTCCACGTACGAAGAATTACATTATTTCAAACCATTATACGTGATCAGGGCCATGATTCAATTATAAGGAGCAGAAAGAATTACGTTTATTTCCAGATTATGAAACTTGTAGATTAAATGCGTGTGAAATTTTTCTAGGATTCTAAAGTAGAATTAATAATAACCATATACACTTACTGTATAGCATAAAAACAAAAATAAATCATGCAAAACCCGTTTTTTGATGTGTTGTTATAATTCTGCACACTTTTAATTTGCCTGCCTCTAGAGCGCTAGTGTCGCGCCAACTGTCAAATGTTGGCATATTTTATACGTGTGAGTTGCGCAACTGTATGTATTAGACTGTGGTAATAGCTTGCAGCTGTACTTCCATCTAGCGGTTGCTATAAAAAATTCATTTTCGACAGTGGAGATCCTAATGGTTGTTCTCTTCTATATGTTGTCATTTTATAACATCAAATGGCGAATCTGCTGTATTGACTATGTGATCAGGTATAGAACCAACCACTTTTTATAGTTATTGAAGCGATCTGTAGTTTCGGCAATTTGCTTCTTGACAGAAATGATTGAGTTAATGATCGAGTTTCAAATTTTATTGCACATCCATGCGGAAAAATAAACTCATCACATAGTAATAATATCTGTGGAATTTTTTGCGGCTACGAAGTCCAAAATCAACAGTTCCTGGTTTCGTGTTCCATGATGACTTAAAAATTTATTTTCCTCGTTATGTCCATTAGCCGAAAGGCTAGAGCACCTGTATTTCACTCAGAGGACACACATTAAAATTCCGGACTGTTACACAACTGTCTTTGCGACTGGTTCGTAAAATATTTCTAACCTACAGCACTGCATCGGATTTAGTTTATTCCACTCTTTTGTTGAATTATTTTTTAATGTGTATCGTTGTCATACTGACCACGTTGTCACGTGCCCTCAATAAATTTAAATTTCGTATTATGTAGTAATTACGTTACTTCTAGAGACAAATACCAGTTGGATTAAAATGATCACTACAGTTAGTTTCAGACCGATTCATTCTAATTCATTTCAGTTCAGTGCACCCAATTCATTTCATTTGATGTGAGGTCTATTCAACAAAATTTTTCAACCAACAATATTTTGCCAATTACGGATGAGCACGTTAATAGTATCAATGAATAATTGAACTGGTACGATGTAATGAATGTTTTACCAACAGGAAATGAGTTTATCTTTTTATTTCTGTAACATCTGTGTTCGACCACATCTGCGGCTTAAGCGGTAGCGAGCTGGCCTTCTATTCAGGCGGTGTGAATTCGATCCCCGAACAGGTGATAGAATTTGTGGTGGACAAAGAAGGCGTTGCAGGGAGGGTTTCTCGGGATTTCCCTCTTTCATTCCACCAACACTCTCCACCTCCCTCACATTCAACCTGCCACCTGCAGTAATTAAAAATACACTGGGGTTAGGCAGACGAGAATCCTACCACTGAATCATACACTCGGTGAGACGCTGCGGTCATCAAGAACGAATGATCAGCCATCGATTCAAATACAAACTGCATGAAAGATGTTCTAACAATCAGGCAGAACGAACAGCAATCCTAAAGGCACTACAGCAAATTGAGTATAGAAATAACAGAAGAAGCAGAGAAAGTAGCAAAGAGCGTATTCCGAATCTCAGCGCTGAGCAATCTGATGGCATCACGGTGTTTCGAATTTCACCGATGGCGACACTGATGCTCCACCGGTGTCGCACCGGTGCCATCAGCTTGCAGAGGTGGTGGCAGCCTCCATCAGCCGCCATCAGTGAATCTGATTGATTCTGTATAGGGCGGGAATTAGCAGACGAATGACATCGTGCACTGTTGTGTTATGGCGGTGTGTTCTGCTTTAGTTCTGCTGTATTGTTTGTAATGACCACAACGTAAAACCAATATGTTAATGGCTTATGAGCGAACATGTCAACGGACCCGTTATTACTATCGGTTCAAGAAATAAATTGTTTATGCTCTCTTTTCTTTGAACGAGATGGAAGTACGGAAATTTCGCAAAATTTTGCTAGCGTAGCACAGACAACAACTTATACAGTTGCCATGACAGCCATCGATCCTTCCAGCAGTTTTGTTCCTATTTTGCTGCAGCGTGACGTCATTGTTGTCCATCGGTCCGGTGAGATTCGGAATATGCTGAAAGGTTATCACCAGCAGCAAAGTAAAACTGGACAATTTGCAGAACAAAAATAAACACCATGCAATCATTGAAAATATAAGGAAAGAACTGAACAAACTGGAGAGAGAGCAATGCACAGTGCTTTTTTAGGTGCGTGAATGCTCATGTCGCAATACTGGTGAATGAAAAGCCTGACCGTCTTGCTAAACAAGCCGCCACAGAAGACGAAATAATAAAATATCGAGAGATATCATTCTATCAGAAGAGAAAGAAAAGAGCTTAATAAAATACCAAGAACATGGACTAATCAACTAAAGGAGCAATAACCAAATCATGCTTCCCATCAGTTAAAGAATGATTGAAGATAAAATTACCTATCGGAGCCGAAATTACTTCCATTGTCACAGATCATGGTTTCACAAGGTCGTACTGTCACAGGTTCAAGATTATTCCAGGTCCAACGTGCCCTTGCAGACTACAAGCAGAACACACAATCAACCACATAATACTAAGATGTGCCAATCTGGAAAATGAAAGAGGAATTCTACGAGCTGCGTAGAGGCCAAACTTGGCCTCAACCATTTTATCAATTCACAAAAAAGTACATGAAAGCTTTACAAAATATGTAAAATATATAGATTTTTAGCAAAATGTAATAATAATCCAAATTATAAACAACGCTAACAATTATTGTAACCTAAAATAGGAAAATATTAAATTTAAACAATATGTATATATATATATATATATATATATATATATATATATAATTTATTAGACACCTGAATCCAGTCATGTCAATTGATGCCCATAGGCGCAAGCGCGCGCTTTAGAGCTCAGGAGAGCCTGAATGCTTTACAGCGGAGAGGAAAGAGACAGACGAAAGAGGTGGTATATGCCCCTTGGTCGAGTTATATACAGGGATGGCCAGCACTGATTCAATGGATAAAGGGAAGAGAACTTATTAAAACTGTATCCATGTTAATTTTTAGATTTGTCTGAGAAGTATAAGTGCGTTATAAGAATGTAAGTTTTAATTTTAATGCTCATTTTTGACAAGTTGGTTTTTTTATTCAAAAGGAATATTTTCTCATCTTTTTATTATAGAAAAGTGAAATTTTCAGACATGAGCCTATATACTTAGTAGCTTCACAGGTATTGAAACAATGTTTTCGTAAATCTAATATGCCGTAAATACGTATTACTGAAGCTAGTGTATTAAAATATTTTGAAAATATTCGCATAGAAATTGTTTGTAAGGAAATTAATTAACAAAACAACTACTGTTACATCATAAGCGAAAGATACGTGCCCAAGTGTTGTAAAAATGTCAGCTCTATAGCTTCAACAGATTTCGAGAAAATAATTTAATATTCTGATGATAGGAAGTTGCTCACCAATATCGCCTTAAAAGCATAATGTAGTAAGAGTTTTGTTATGGAATATTAGTTACACTTAAAACATAAACAGCACCAAGGTAACTTTGCTTTGTACTATACTATTGTTTTGATTAATTCATTGACTACTTTTATAAGGCTAAAGATACCATCAATATAAATTCCAACATTATCATGTCGTACCCAATCTCTCTCTCTCTCTCTTTTTTTTGGTGGGGGGATATCTCTTTCTTTATGAGTGATGTGTTTTTATCCACTCAGTACGGTATAGTTCTACTACTATGGAATTTATGTGAATATTTCTTCTTAGCTGTTGTTATGTTATTAATGTTTAAAACACAACTGCAATATTAAGAAATTAGTGTTAGTAATTTTTTCAGACAATATACGTAATATCAAACAGAAATAAGCCATATAAAAATGACGACAAAATTTCACGTTCCATTTGAATTTTGTGCACCACAGTTTTCTCAATCTAACAGGCTGCTTATTCATATACACAACCCTTCCTCCTTGAAGAGAGAGAAAAGACCTTAAGAAAATGGCAAGATCAGTGGACTATCTCAACCAAAGGAGCAATAACGAAACATTCTTCCTATCAATTAAAAACGGATTGAAGATAAATTTACCTGTCGGGGCAGAATTTACTTCTATTGTGACAGGTCATGGCTTCACATGATCGTACCTTCACATATTCAAGATTATTCCAACTCCAACGTGCCCTTGCAGACTAAAAGAAGAACAGACAGTCAACCATATAATATTAAGATCTGCCACACTGATAAAAGAAATAAGAATTCACGAGCTGATATAATACGCACAGGTCAAACCTGGCCTCCACTTTTTGATCAGTTCACAACAACATACCTTAAAAGCTTCAGAACATTTATAAAATCCATAGAATATGGCAAAATATAACAGTAATTGAAATTAGAAATAATATTAACAATGATGGTAACCTAAAATAGAAGGAGTACAATTAGGCAACACTTGTATCTATAAGAATTTCAAGATCTCACTCAAAATTGTAAATATCTTGTTCTCATGTCATAAATTATGTAACTAATTATTGTAATATTTTATGTAAAGCATGTAGTATTACTCCAATGTAATGGAGCATGCTGATATACAAAAAAAAAACCCTTCCTCCTGCGCTTGATGCCCGCGCACGACGTGAAGTTCAGAAAAATGCGTTTGCTTTGCCATCACTGCCTGAATCTATAAGAATTGAAAGCTCTTGATCAAAATTTAAATATCTCGTAAAGCGCCGTGTTATAAATTATGTATAACTAATTATAACATCTAATGTAAAGCATTTAGTAATATTCAAATGTAATGGAGCATCTTGAAATATGTAAATAAAATTTAAAAATACAGGGGAGAGGCTTTTGAGGTAGTAGGGGTTTCCATGCTGAAGTAGGAAGGGCTTGAGATTCCGTCCCTGGAGCGTATCAGGTTCGTCATTGCTGAGGCAGGATGGCCGACCTGCCAGCATCGGATACACGAAAGTTTCATTCTGTAAATGTGAGACATAATGTAGAAAGTACTACGATATAAGGTTGCAATCAGATATTCAGTACGAATTAATGATGTGTCCGTTTAATATATGGTTGGAAAAGTATAATTATGAGGTCACATTCGTTTACAAGTATGAAAAACCGTGAATATCTAATATAATAATAAGATCATAAATAATCATACCGTTATTATTCCGATCATTATAACCTTAATATTGCACATTTGCATAAACGACTAACGAGAAATGGTTACCAAACATAAAGTCCAGGATTATAATGTCCATACGTCAAAATGTCCATGAAATAATGTCCACGTTGAAAATGTTCATGTTAAATCGTTCAGAGTCAAAATGTCCATAATTTCATAATGTCCACTTCACTCTGAAGTCCAGAGTCATAATGTCCATAGCTCTATAATGTACACTATATCCCTTGTTCAAGGTAGTTATAGCAATCTATGTAAAATTTTCAAATACAGAACTAACCAGAACTGAAATTTTTGAAGATGGAACGAAATCCTGAGTTAGTGCCATCACAAAAGGGTATGCCACTTCTTTCTTTTCGTGGGTACCTGTACCAACATCATGACTTTAAAGAGATAGGACCAAAATATATTGGCGATGCAGGGAAAGAAAATTTGTAATGCTACAATGATAACAGCAACCTGGATAAAATTCGGGTTTTGCGGAATGGCACAGATAAGCATTTGCATAGTGCTGATGAAGCAGGTATAGAAGTAAACTGCATCTTGAACCGCGTTAAGGCAAGAGGAAGAGCGTTGGTTGTACATCAGCCATCCATTTGGCGATGTATACAGTGCCTAAAGCGCGAAGAAAATGAAATTTGGAGAGAAATTTTGCAAGAAAGAGGGGGCATACACAAATTAAAGAGCCGGTGAACAAAACGTATTTGACGAATCAAAGTCAAATTCTCCAGATTGTGAGAAACTACAACAGGTACCAAAAAATGGAGAAATTCTCATATAGCTACCTTAAAAGTTTTAGTTACCATCTTAAAAGTGGGGCTCCTGTTTCCGATGATTAATAACTTATTTGTACGAGTTATGGAATAAAATTTATTGTGTTCTATTCAAGCAGAATTTTCCTTTGAACTTGAACATTATGGACGTTTGACACTATGGACATTTTCACCTTACGAACATTTTATCATATTGGCTTTCTGTCATATGGACATTTAGTAGTTGGACATTTTCACCGTATGGACATTTTGACAATGTGGACATTTTGACCTTACGGAGATTTTATCATATAGACGTTTTGCAGTATGGTCTAGGCTATATACGGTGGAATGACGAGAAATAGTTTTATACGGTGAGTGAAAGATTATGTTTAAGAATGGACAGATGTTGAGATATTATATTATTTATCTACTGCTGGCTGTTAGGATAAATTAATGGAAACTATAAAAAGCACCATATTACAAATGGTGGTTTGAGAAATAAATATTGTTAATTGTTTTTTAACTTTGCCCATTTAACTGAGAATCTATCAGTTAATTGTAGTTGTATTACAGGATCACTTCTATGAATATACCTTAAATTTATTTAGGGTTAAAAATAGAGTTTTCTGTGAAAGAAAGGAATTAATTGAACGGTGAATTGAAATTGTCTGCAAATCGACAGAGGCCATTATGTTCAACTGAGTAAGAAGTTTCACTGTCTGCGATATTCGGATCCCTCGCACCGTAATACGGTTTGGCTCTATCCACTTTTCCTTAATTCTGCTCTTAATTTAATTATTCTCACAGCCGTTGAAAATTACAGAATACCTAACCTAGTATTATAGCTGGATCTTCAGGTTAGTAAACCAATTTGCCTTTATTTACGGCATTGAAGTTTCCTTATTTCCTCCATTTCAAGCAGGCAAATTTAAGGGCAGAAATTAATGGTAGGCTGTGAGTGAGGGAGAACTGTGTTTCCAACTTCACTGTTGCTACACGTCTATCACAAATACATTAAATTTCGAATATCAGATATACTTTTTCACTAAGTGCTCTTTTAACCTCTTCCCTTACTATATATTTTACCAGTTTTGTGAAAAAAGTGTCATTTTTTAATTTTCGTAAAGAGGTCATTTAATATTGCAGAATCACTGTACATCACTAATTTTCTTACATACCTAAAAAATCACTATGAAATAGACATACATTCATACCTGAATTATTATCCCGAGTTATCTCCTGCACCTTGATTCCAGCTCTGGTAGTTGTCCCACTTTGATTTTCTCCTGAACTATTTACCAACTTATGTTTTTTTATGGATTAATTTATGAGGTACAATACCAGTGCTGTTACCAAGGCATTAAATGTTGTTTGTTGTGTGATAGACTCGAAAGCAAGGTATTACGCACAGTGGCACATTGCATTCCGGACAGTAGTATCTGCTCTCCTATATGAGAGCGTTTTGGGAAGAATGGTGTAGCAGTCATTGAATATATGTACCAGTACATCTGTTCTTCAGGTTTGTGAATAATGTTCTGCAGTATCACTATGCCCAAAAGTACACGTATTTCAGAATCTGTACTAGGCCGCCACGAGTTAATTTCAGCATTCTGTGAACACTTATTAGCATGCCGAATCGTCTCCTCGAATATAATGATGAGGTCATTATTAAAAAATAATTAAAAAAATTGAGAATTATCGTTATCAGAAACAATGTTAAAATTTCAGGGAATGGGGACCTCAGAGGTGCAGAAGAAATGGTGCCAGATGTCTTTTATTCAAACCACTGTCGAAAAGACGCGACATCAACTGATCTGAATTTGTTTGTTGGTCTATAACTTCGTCTTCTGATATCGATGTTTCATTTCCCAATCTTCTACAGGAATATATTCCTGATCAAAAGTTTCAGAATCATTAACTTGATCCATCTTTACACAAAACAGCACAAAAACACTAAACACAAACACAAACCGACAAAACTAACTAGCATCTACTCGCTACTGTGTGTGAATGCTATATTAGCATATAATTCCACTCGCAAGGAAGAAGTACAAAAAACACCACCAAATATAACAATATCACTAACTTCTTGTAGCCATCTAGTGAGGAAAAGGTTAATGAAAGAATGGAAACGTATATATTCGGAATATAATCCTTAGCAGCGAAAATGGGACTCAAACGAGTTAACTCGGGTTAATAAATTTTGACACAAGTTAGTAACCCGAGTTAACTCGGGTTAATCAGGGAAGTGGTTAACGTGGAAAATCACTCCAGGAAAACTGTAACAAAAATTAGAACATTGCCCCTTACAAGAGTTGCGTCGATAAAATCCGCAATGTATTTGTTAGGCAAGAAGCTTTATTTATTCATTAATGGCACAGGTTATGCTTTTGTAACAACATTAATCAAATGGAATGCGTAACCTGTGCTTGATACGTTACCAGATCCATCCTCGTTTGTGTTTAGATTTTAAGAGATGAGTGCATCGCAGCATCCGGATGTCGTCTCTTGGTATAGAGAATTCCAAAAATAAGGATGATGTATTAATTGGTAAATTAATAATGTATTCTGGTGCTTCTTTATGTCAGTTATTTATATATTTATACAAGGGGGCCATATTGATGTGCGATTTTGGTATCAGATGGATATGGAAAAGATTGACATGAAACATTTTTATGTGCAAAGTTTGCCGAAAATAAATGTGGGAAATGACTGTTATTATTCGATTGAGAAGCTTTTGTCATCTAGTCCGGTTCCCGCAACTTTATTCTACTCACGGCACACCCTAGTTGGGCCTTGGCTCAACACGGCACACCAAAATGTTAACCCCCTGAAAAACATATTTATTTATTTTATTCACTCACTCATTCATTTATTTATTTATTTATTTATTTATTTATTTATATATTTATTTATTTTATTTATTTATTTAGCTAATAATTGTACTATAAAATATAATATATACAGAAAAACTTTAGCTCGCCCCTGAAAGAGTAGAACTCGTGCTCAGGGGCGGATTCCTGAATTGAAATTAATAATTAAACAATACAATTTGTCTTATGTCTACTATACAGTTATAGTATATAAATTTAAATTTACAATTTTTCAATTTTTATAAAATCCATACATAACATTTTAAATTTAATACTACAACTATATGATGTGACTCTGTTAATATAATTAGGCTACGTAATGTAATCAAAATTATTATTATTATTATCATTATCATTATCATTATCATCATCATCATCATCATCATCATTACAAAAGAGAAATCGACTTTTGCATTTATTAACAATATATGAACTTTAATTCACTCTGAAAAATAAACATTTCTATTACAAATTTAATATTAAAGTAAATAACTTTCCTCGTATCTTCAATGTTATACTTGGACTTGCTTAACTGATTCGTGGGAGAATCGTGCCTCAGTTGTTATCGATGGACTTAAATCTCTGCCTCTTTGATGTTTTAATTTAAGTTAACGTCGAGAGGCCCAGTTCACACATATATGTAGTTGAAAATGGCAATAACATATTAACTGCCATCTCGGAGATAGCCGGATAGCCCTAGTCACTCATTATTGACAACCGAAATATCTCAAAAGGCACTACGAGAAGTTTTAATTTTATTGTTCCGTCTGCTCTTAAATCTGCCAGTTTCTCTTGTATGAGTATATTCTTCGGAAGATGTTTTGAATCCACAATAAATGGATCACGAACTCAGTCGAAATCTTGAACACTCTATCTAAAATAGTTCTAGAACTTCTGTTGCAAGATTACTAAATGTCCTTTCATCAACACTTTATTACTGTCAGCACGGAGCCATATAGTTTGGAACATCTCAAACGACCCATGATGATTGTGACAGCAATGAGAGGAATTTAACTTTAATGTGATTTTAATTAATGTTATTAATGTCTTACAATAATACGTAAATGTTCACGTCACACCTTCCACGTTGTGGAGACACACCGGTTGCGGAACACTGGTCTCGCCTGTTGTCAAAAAACCTTAAAGTTAGAATTTAGTAGTTAAAATGGAGTATTAATAGAATGACTGAAGAAAAACAAGAGTATCCATGAAATGCTATTTGAGTACTGTTTTATTTCAAGACATATTCCATTTGGAATGTGATCTGAATCCGATTCTCCGGCGAAGTCAATAAATTAGCCATTTGCTGTTATTTTTCCTTGCATTTTTATTGTACCTGCGTTTCTGAATGTACTTGACTCCCACCCCTTTCACTAATATCCTTGCTAACGTCGCCACACAAACTTACGGCCGCTGTTGCTAGTAATGAAGTAAACAGTACAGAGTACAGTGTGTTTCAGAAATATGCTGCATTTTCTATAGAAGAAAGAGCTTATATTATTGAAGTTTATTTTCACACAGGTATGGTGTGTAGCATAACTGAATTTATCTGTGTGGACTTGGTAGAAGTGAAGATTAGAGTTACCGAAAGTATGGTACCCTACAATATGGTACGGTACTTAACAGCATTATTTAAACAAGACTTTTGTTTTACTATTTGTAGATATGAAGGACAATGATAGAAACTGGAATTACAATATAACCGAATGTGAACAACAGTTTTTTTTACGCTTTCCTGATTATATAATTACGGAATATTTTCGTGGAAGTATCATTACTCTGGTAGATAAATTTAGAGCAACAGGGTGTACAGAAAGGAAGAAAAGTGTAAGATGGCAAACAAAGGTGACAGAAGATGCTGTAGAAGATGCTAGAGAAAGAGTGCAGCGAAGTCTTAATAAGTCGGTCAATGAGATTTCTTATGGAAGTGCTCACAAAATTCTCAGGAATAAATTAGGTTAGTAATATGCTGAATAAAGTAGACATTACATAATGAATATAACCGCCTGAAGAGTTGAGTTTGTGAAAAAAAAAAAAAATTGTTACTTGTCCACTATTTTTTTATAAAATACCGTAAAAGTATTGATCAAACGGAAATTCGTAATACTGTATTTCCCTATAACATAAATGGATAAACTACTTTTCTCTCCTCCTATAGCTAGTAAAATGGTTCGTTTACATATTTCACTAGTAACACCAAACTCCTGTAATGGAAGGGGGGTAACAGTGTTTCCGAGTAAAGCCAGGTTAATGTTAAAAATGTTGGTAAAAATAAAGTGATGTCCCTGTATAAATTTTCAACTTGAAACGGCACAGTTCTTGGTATTTGTGCAACACGCTGTATACATTGGAAGGTTAGGTAGCTTATATTAATAGTGTCTGCCATTCTGTTCATCTGTCGATACAAGCATGAAACTTTTATTAGGGCTAGGGTATGTACTTCTTTTTTGTCACATATGACAGAAGTAGAAGCTCGCTATATTTCGTTGAAGTGTTTGCATATGAAGTTCTGTCGTTTTTAGTACAGTCTCGATAGAAAACCAGGCTTTCACAAACTTTCTTGTTACTTAGATTCCAGAGCAATCTTGTTGAAAGCCCGTAGGATTTTAAAACTGTAGAATAAAGTTCGTCCATTGAATACATGACAATGCTGTGTAATATATTTTAACGTTCAACTAAGTAGCGACAAAATGTTAACCGTTGTCATCTGTGACCTAGAGGTTACTATGCTAAGCGCTACCTCAGAGGTTCGTGCGTTCAAATCCAGTTGAGGGCGTTGGAATTTAAGAGCGATAAGTCCTTAGTTTGACTTTCCTCAAGATACAAATAAAGTTGAGAGTTTCGTGTCATATATTTGCGACATGGGGTAGAACTCTGTCTCTGACAGAGGGTTCCAGAGCATTTATGAAATTGATAGAAATATGATAAATCGAGTGTGAAACGAACTTTACTGCAGAGTTGATGTGTACAGGGTCACTAGGGGAACACTTATTGAGAACTTGTAAGATGTCGAAGAAAATGGTAAGTTTTTCATGTAGGCTAATTGTAGATACAATTTTGTGGTAATATGGTTATGTAATCTAAGTCGATGTAGTTGGATCATTTGCAGAATTTGTATAACAAATTATGTCCATCAATTCATACCCTTCCCATTATTCCATTTATAACGATAGAGTTATAAATTCCTAATAGTGAGTAGTTTCAAGACTAATGTAGTAAACGTCACAAGAATTATTTCCTTCATGTGAAGTATTTTACGAGAATAAAATAAAATTCTCATAGTAAGTGCCGTGTCCATACTAGTAAAGTATTTAAAATGGAGTGTGATTATCTCCAGATAAAGGTTTATTTAATAATGTAATTGAGAAAAAAATTAAAGAAACATTTGATATTATCAAAACTTCTCATTTATGTCTGAGTTTATATTTCCTTAAATATGATTGCATAATTACTCTAGTCCAGTAAATCAGTCAGGTCTATTACACAATTCTGTTCCTATGGATACACATTTCAAAAATAAATCCCATAGATGTCAACCAGGATGATGCACAAAGAGCCATCTTGATTGTACTGCTATGTTCACCCATTTTGATTTGACGAGTTTGTCTCTCATACTCTTGCTTTGTTTTTAGTCTAAGCGTGCATTTTTTCTCTATCAGATCTGTTTGTGTTGTGTTTTCCACAAATAACAACATATAACGTCCAAATCTAAAGGACACAATAGTACACGTGTCCAGTAGTTAGGTTGCTATTTTGAAGATTTTTAAGCAAAACAATTTCAGGTTAGCACATGCTTATGTTTGCTTTCTCATGTCTGTTACCTGTCAGATCTGTTACTCCATGTCATGTCTGTTACATCATTAAAACAGTTCCTTTTTTCTAATTATCTATCAATAAAGAAACTGAGGCTCAAATATCTTCGCCTTAAGGGCAATTTACTAAGATAATTGTTACTGAAAGAATGGTTTTCTTTTAGTTATTGAAGAAGTTATTATCTTTATATTAGGTAACAGATCTGATATTAAAATGTTTAAAATATTTGTTCATTTTTGATCTGAAGTTAGTTCTGTTACTTTTCTAGGACCCATGCACTATTTAAAGAATATCTGTTATAAAAATAAAGGAATTATGTTTCTTTGAAAGATCCATTATCTTGTCCTATAACACACCTGACATTTAGTCGTACCATCAAAGATTCATTGGTACTTGTAGACAATGCTGTAAAGCAAGGTGAGTGTACAGTGGTTGATTACTATGGCAGAGACATTGCAGTATATTAATATATGCAGAATATGCACTAAATACTACTTTAATTTTGATGTTCTCAATCGTGCATTTGTTATACAAATTTTGCAAATGACCCAGTTAAGATTATCTTTTATCTACCTTTCGTGTAATGTATTCGGAATTTAAAGACAAGATATCCAATTAGAAAATAAGTGGAATTTATGGAAATAATAAGATTGTAATTGTATATATTTTCAGATAGAAAAGAGCATAGAGTGTTTGAACATTTGAAAGAGTAAATATACTTAAAAAGAGTATGTCTGGTCACCCTATTCAATCGGAACATTGAATAATTACATTCACTTAAAATTATATCTCTATTGTCTTTTAATAACGCCGATGGTTTAAATAGCATGTTAATATCAATTTTTACTTATGCGTTTCTCTTAACGTTTTCAGAATTATACGTGAGTCACACTGTATGTGAAGAATGTCGTAAAGAAATACACATTTTTGCTCTGAGTGTACATAGGAACTCTGCGCCAATGCTCTTACTAGAAAGGGGAACATAAAAGTTTTGTGCACATCTCCCCTTTACCCATCTCAAAAGTAGGAGGTCAGACATTTATCTTTTACAAGAATGTGATAGTTGCAGTGTTTTTCACGGAATTTCGAAGTGACATGATACGCATTCAAATATCTGCCAAATTAACAGTATGCTGCTCTTTGAGTGTACTCCTGCATAAGTTTCTTCCACCATATCGTAACATCGTATAAATTTAAGAATTGTATTTGAATAAATAAGGCTTAAATGTATTTATATTTTAAAATATGTCATTTTGTTCCATTTTCATGTAATATAATCCACCGAATCTGACCTGGGATAATGATGTTGCTGTGAGTAGTTACAGGCTATATTTGCACAAAGTTTATTCATGTCACGAAAGTTATTAAATGCACTCGCGGACATACGAGTACATACAAGATATGTGCCATTTTTATAATATGATTTCTTTCTTTTCCGTAATCCGAAGTAGAAATAGATCTACCGTAATATCGATAGAATTATATCGATTGCTCACTATGAAGGCATCCATTCCATATACGAAATGAACTTATCTTATTCGACTAGCATAATATAATGATAGATTTAAATTAAAGTAATAACCCGCAATCTGCACATATCGTCATAATAATGAGGTAAGAGAAGGAAAACCAGAAGAGATAGCAGCGATAAGGGAAATGTCGAAGGGCAAGAAGAAGAATGAGTACAATAATATAGAAGCACATAAAATAAGGGGAAGAGAAACGAACCAGAAACTAAGGGTGTGAAAGAAGAATAAAAGAAATTAAGGAAAAGTAGAAAGAGGAAAGAATGACGTAGAGGAACTGAAGGATAAGTACAGAATTAAGAATAAAAACGAAGAGTACGATGTACAAAAAAAATATAATAACAAAAAGAACGAAGAAGAAAGAGGAAAAGGATTATAGAATAACGAAAGGAAGAAGAGGAAATAAAACGCGATGGAGGAAATTAAAGGAGAAAAGAATGAGAAGAAGAAGTGATAGCATGGCGAAAAAAGAGGAGGAGGAGAAGTGAGTTAGATTTATTTATTTATTTACTTATCTATTTATTTATTTATTCATTCATTCATTCATTCAGAGATAGGTTTGGAAGTAAATCCCGAAAAAAAGTATATGGCTATGTCTCGTGGCCAGAATATTGTACGAAATGGAAACAAAAATAGGAGATTTATCCTTCGAAGAGGTGGAAAAATTCAAATACCTGGGAGCAACAGTAACAAATGTAAATGACACTCGGGAGGAAATTAAACGCAGAATAAATATGGGAAATGCCTGTTATTATTTGGTTGAGAAGCTTTTGTCATCTAGTGTGCTGTCAAAAAATGTGAAAGTTAGAATTTATAAAACAGTTATTTTACCGGTTGTTTTGTATGGTTGTGAAGCTTGGACTCTCACTTTCAGAGAGGAACAGAGATTAAGAGTGTTTGAGAATAAGTTTCTTAGGAAAATATTTGGGGCTAAAAGGGATGAAGTTACAGGAGAATGGAGAAAGTTACACAACACAGAACTGCACGCATTGTATTCTTCACCTGACATAATTAGGAACATTAAATCCAGACGTTAGAGATGGGCAAGGCATGTAGCACGTATGGGCGAATCAGAAATGCATATAGAGTGTTAGTTGAGAGACCGGAGGGAAAAAGACTTTGGGGAGGCCGAGACGTAGATGGGAGGATAATATTAAAATGGATTTGAGGAAGGTGGGATATGAAGATAGAGAGTGGATTGTTCTTGCACAGGATAGGGACCGATGGCGAGCTTATGTGAGGGCGGTAATGAACCTGCGGGTTCCTTAAAAGGTATTTGTAAGAAAGTTATTTATTTATTTGTTTATTTGCTTAGTTATTCATATATCTTTTTACTTATTTATGTACCTATTTATTTACTTACTTAGTTACTTATTTACATATTCATTTATTTATTTATTTTATATATTTATTTAATTGTAATTATTTTATTTATCTTACGACAATGGTTATTTCTTGTACTTAATGGTAGAAATTAATCTTGTCTCATTTACTTATATAGTTATGAATTTATATTTATTTGTTGTATGTAGTGCCATGAGAATGGAGAGACGGCTGTAAACTATAGCAACTAATGTAAGAAATACAAATTACAAAGATTGATTAAATACAATTCAAAATGAAATAGAAACCAAAATAGTCTCAACAATATTCACTACTGGAAAATATTTAGGTTTACAGAAGAATCAAAACATTCCTTAATATCATAAAAGGGTTTTCTATTATCCAACTTCAGAAGAATCGAAACATTCCTTAATATCATATAAGGTTTTCTATTATCCAACTACAGAAGAATCGAAACAATCCTTAATATCATAAAAGGGGTTTTTTATTATCCAACTACAGAAGAATCGAAACATTCTTTAACATCAGAAAAGGGTTTTCTATTAACCAACTACAGAAGAATGGAAACATTCCTTAATATCATAAAAGCGTTTTCTATTATACAACTTTGCAAGATGGTTTTAAATCTGTTAAATTGTACAACGTGCTCCTGTTATGAACATTTATTGAACATAGCAACTGCAACCGAGCTAAAACAAACCTCTGATTTGTTCAATCTAACGTTTGGTTCAGAAAGATAGTAATTATTATATCTCGTGCTGTGAAGTTCAGATCTATTAATATAATTTTTTAGGATTTTCTAACACCTAATAAGGAAAGAGAATAAGATAAGCAGGCAGGAGAGGTATGAATAGGAAATGAAGAAGTCGAAGAATATAAAAATAAAAAATGGAGAAGGTTACGTACAAGAAAGATTGCGGGGGGAAAGGTATAGAAGAATTAAGAACAAAATTATAAGACGGAAGAATGAGAAAAGAGAATGTAGATGAAGAGGTGGAGGGAGAGAAATGCAGTGGAAAAATAGAAGAAGAAAAAAAAATGAAAGTGATGAGAAGGACGAAAAGGAAAATCTAGAAATGAAAAATGAAAAATAAGCAGTATGAAAAGAAAATAACCACCATATTGATGTTGTGCAAGTTGAAACTCTGATGAGATAGTATCCATGCCTAACAAAACTGAAAATAATTAAGCTGTTTTATCAAACTTTAGTTGAAAGTTTTTTCTGCGGATTAGCATACAGCTTTAGAAACAAAAACTGTGAGTGAATGTAGAAGTTGTAACATAAAGTTGTTGGTGGAGTAGTTGTAATAATTCGCGTAATTTCAACAAAAATCCAGTCGGTGGAAATCTATGTCTTTTCGTGCGGAAATACCAACCGAAAGCAGTTTCTATTTTACGAACTGTTGCTGACGTAACCAGTTCAGTCGCAAAAGAAGATTAAAAGTAATAAAATTGACATGGGATAAATCAAATTAAAATACTGAAATATGTGAATCAATTATAATTTAAATCAACGAACTAAAATAGACTTCGTTAGTGGAATGCAGTATTTTGTTTTTCAGCTTAGAGGTCTACTTATCTACACGATTTTCTTAACAAAATTAACATGTCATTAGTCATTAAGGCAACAAGAAAAAAACACTTTCCGTAAAAGAAATGTAACTGTCTAAAAATACACTTTAAATTGAAAACTTATTTAGGCAACACTTTTAGGAATTATCTGTACTGTCGGTGACTCAGGAGAAGACGAGAGCGGACTGAGGAGGAAGGGATGTGAACAGATAACGTGCGACAAGTACAATATTTGTACTGCAGTAAACGGAAACATTAGGTCTCCTTCTGTTCAACTTAGCTTTAATTTCCATACGCATTGTTACTCATGTTTCCTGCACGAGTAATAACCTGGCTACTGGGTTGCTTATCTGAGCGATGTTTATAATAATCAACAGCGATAGTCAAGAAGGTCACATTCTTTCCGCTTGTCTTCTCCTGAGTAACGGACAGCAGTAACGTCACAAGAGGTCTGAGATTTATTAAGACTATTTCGTGAATAAAATAAAAATGTAAATAATATATCCCTAAATTTCGTTCACAAAGTATTAATGATCGTATATTTATGAACACTTAACCTATTCAGACATTGTAAAGTTGAAATAGATGAATATCGATTACCCCAATAGAGAAATTTGATGTTATTCCGTAATACCAATTGAGAAAAGCGAAATACGAGTTTAACAATTTTAATTACATGTACTGCGATTTTCTCTTGTTATTATAACAGAAGTAGATTTTTCATTATGTGCTGAAATCATAATTCAATTTAAATATTTTACATTACAATTACAAAATAATAACATGATTAATAAATTAATTAAATGAACAAACATGGGAGAGGTAAAAGTAGGAGGAAGAAGAATAAAATGCATAAGATTTGCTGATGATATGGCGTTGTTAACAGAAGAGGAGACGATACTAAGGGATATGCTACTGGAGCTAAATTACAGCTGTGAGCAGTATGGGGTGAAGATAAATGCAAACAAGACGAAGACCATGGTTGTCGCAAGTAAATTAAGAAGGTTAACAAAATGAGACAGTAGAGCAAGTGAATAGCTTCAAATAATTGCGATGTACTATATAAGCAGTAAAAAGAGCTGCAGCCAGGAACTCAAAAGTAGGATAGCAATGGCAAAGGAAGCTTTTAGTAGAAAAAGAAGCATCTTCTACGGACGTCTGGAAAAAGAAGTAAGGAAGAGATAAATCAAGTGCTTTGTGTGGAGTGTGGCATTGTATGGGGAAGGAACATGGACATTACGACGAAATGAAGAGAAACGAATAGATGCATTTGGAATGTGGATATGGAGAAGAGTGAAGCGTGTGTAGTAGACAGACAGAATAAGAATGAAGTTGTGTTGCAAAGAGTGGGTGAAGATAGAATGATGCTGAAACTGATTAGAAAGAGAAAAAGGTATTGGTTGGGTCTCTGGCTGAGAAAAAACTGCCTACTGAAGGATGCACTGGAAGGAATGGTGAACGGGAGAAGAGTTCTGAGCAGAAGAAGATATCAGACGATAGACGACATTAAGATACTCGTATTTGGATCATATGTGTAGACTAAGAGGAAGGCAGAAAATAGGAAAGATGGGAGGATGCTGAGTTTGCAATGAAAGACCTGCCCATGGGAAAACACTTATGTATGTATGTATGTAAATGAACAATTGTTATGAAGGAGTATGTTACAAATCATACGACTTTAGGAACTTGATTTTTCACAGTTTAATTATGGATCCTAATGTACAGTTTGAAGAATTTACAAGAGTGGCGTGATTTGTAACAATTGTTGTGATAAATGCGTTAGAAAATGTAATTTTGTAGTGAAAATGGAAGAAAAAATGGATACGGAATTAGAAGATGTGGATGTAAGTGTAGATTTCATACTTTATTTAGTACAATGGATTCATGCTCATCGATTTACAGGGAAACAGTTGGCGACACTGACTAAAGAAAAGAACGACCATGTGACAAATTGATAGTGATAAATCGAGCTGCAAGAATTATCGCGATGTATGACTGTGAATGGTTACGTTTTTCCTCAAACAAAGGGTCAACCATACTTTTGTGAATTTGTGGACCGATGAAAATGCCCTCTTTTAATTTTCCTTCACTCAAAATGATAAACTTTTCCTTTAAATACTGAAAACCACACCCTTGTTTGTTCATTGCATATATCTTACTTTGAACTGTTATGAAATATACTTATTAGAAGGACCAATATCTGCTTATTTATTAGAAATACAAAATGACAACCAACAACCATAATAAACCATAAATAAGTCATAAACTCATAAAATACATTAGCTTTTGTTTTGGTTTATACCCCCAACCCGCGCCAGATGTTGCCTGGGGGAGGGCTTATCGAAAAGTGAAATCATAGTATATCTTAAAAACCTTATGTAATACGAAGAAAAGAGATGCATTTTCGGATTCAGTGCACATCAAACCATAAGGGACACATTGTTTTAAGTCGAAGCAAAATTCTTGTTGTTCAGTGTAATTTGACGGCCTTGAAAATGGAGCTTTATAAAGAATAACTCGCTCCTTCTTAGTTAGCAAAAAAAACATCTGATTTGAAAGAAATTTTCCATGAATGTTTTCACTTCAGTAATTTTCTGTTAGGGTTATATGTAACATAGGAGCTCATTATAATCGTAATATCTTTTCATGTTTAGCATATTTAATTTTTAATACTATCTTTGTAAAAGCAAAATTTTATTACACGCGAATACACAATACCAAATTTTTGTAACATGCTAATTTGTGAAAAGTAAAAAATACAAGTAAATACATCTACTTACGTCATTGACTTTCTAAATTAACTCAAATATGTTACTTTCTGAAAGTTATAAGGAATGTTTTTTGTGTGTAATTCAGAAAATGAAACTATATTCTTACGTTGGTGCATTATAGCGAAACTATTTTATTATTGTGTCTTTAAAAATATGCATAGTTCAAGAAAGTAAAGGATGGAAGCTAATATTATTCGCAAAGATGAATTTTTATATGAAAAAGAAGTCTTTAATGGGAGCCACTTTTATTTCAATCATTTTATAATTTAATAACGATGTACTCTTATCTTTGATAAGATGTTTCCTTGGGGAAATGACATCTTGATTTCGCACTATGAGGCAGACTATCTCAGACTGCGTTATTGAGCTATCTTCCATACCATAAAGTCCAGGAATTAATGCGAGATAAAGTCCATGGGGCAATCAAGTGTGTGGCTGATATCTCCATCTGTAAGGGCGAGTATTATAGCCATAACGTTGGCTTTAGCCCCTCATAAACATGGGCGATAAATGCTCTTGACGTCTAATTGGTATGTACCATCGCGGACCCAGTACGCAAACTTATTGTTCGTGATAGTATCTGCTAACTCTGAGAGGAATATGGCTGTGATTAAAAACTGTGGGCGTGTGGGTGTGGCCACCTGTTCGATCCCGATATGTTGCATCGTTATTTTGGGAATAGTGTGGAATAAAAATATCTTGAAGAATGAGAAATACTCATGTAGTAGGGGAGTAGTGGGTACAGTAAGACAGGGAGAACAGTGAGATATATTTTACTAGATGGTAAATTTTGATGCTGAGATGCTGGTAACAGTGGAGTTGTATGTTGCATGAGTAAAGTAACAATATTTTCATACTCGATTTGATTCTAGTTATAAAGGTGAGTGATGAAAAAATAATTCGTAATTTTTCATTATAGAAGTAAAATTTTGGCTATGTGTTTAATGAAGGTTATATTGTATATACAAATGAGATATAAATATGAATGTTTTGTTAACTAATACTATGGTATTTGAGATTATGTTTGGCAAAGTTTCGTCTTTCTTGTTTTAATTTTGAAGTGATGGGGTCATTTTTAAATGAACTATGCGTAAAGGGAACAATGAGACATGCCATTGAAGGTACACTGAGACGTCTCACTGTTCCCATTTAGCAATGATTTGTAAAAATAAACTGTAATTATATTACATTTACCAGTAACTAACATTAAAAATGAACATATTAGTAACCAATTTAGGAACTGTATCTTAAAATAATGGATACATTACATTTTAATAATTTCATAAATAAAAAATTATTCACAAAATTTAAGAAAATGTTAAAAAATAATAAAGAATTACATTGAATTCTTATAATCTTAAGCTTTGTTGTCACCAAAAATTCATTTAATTTTCAGAAAAGTTTGAAATGTCCTGAAAAATTCACTTTTCCAAATGTTATGTCTCACAGTACCCTTCTGAATGTGAACAGTGAGACATTTGACAAGCACGTATTGTATATTATGTCCTTTATCTATTAACATTTTGTTTATGTATTATTGTACTCCATGTTTTAATGTCTATTTCTATTGCAGTTGATTTTAAAAATACCTCAATTATCACTTGCATACATATGTCTTAATATTTTGTGTCTCACTATACACCCACTACTCTACTGCTCTACTGTTTATGGTGTAGCAGTTACCGATGAAATAGGTACAAATTAGATACTTGTGTTTGAAAATTGACCAAAATTTCTTCCACTCTCTCATTTATACGATTTGTACAGAGAAAGTACAGGATGCTAAAAGAATTGATTTCGTTCTCAGTATTTCTGATGGGGGAAAAAGTGGTTTTTAGTTAGTCGTCTGTGTAAAGCGATTTCTGCTGAACTATTAATTACATTTGTGTTCAATATCTGCAAAAAAAATTAAGTCTGTCGGGTCATAGTGCAAATGAAATATAATATAATTTATGAAAAATGCTAGATCTTTATTCTTTATTAGAAATAAAAACCACGCAATTGGCATCCAATCCAAATCGCATCACACGATTTTATTCGTAAATTTTGTGTTGCTCAGAATAAAAAACAGGGGGGAAGAAAAAGGAAAGAAACTACGCAGTTCTTACTATAGGATGAAAATGATTATAAAAGAATAATCAGTTATTATACAGAGTGATTCACGAGGATTTAGCGTCAATTACGGAGCTTATTTCCGAAGACATTCTGAACGAAAAAAGTCATATAAACATTTGTCTTAAACTCAATATTTTCAGGATTACACTAATTTGAAGTTGTTTGTAAAATACTATTATTCTTTAGTTTTAAGGGTAAAAGAATGTTACAAATAGAGAATGAGCTAATCAGAAGTGCCATTTCTTTAATTGACTAGTGTTCTGAAGCTAAAAATGTGTCAGTTGATTTGTACAGATTTTGTTTTTCAATTTTTAACTAAAAATGACATACTTCTTACGAACGTACTACAAAAATTGTTACAAATCATACGACTTTAGGAACTTGATTCATTACAGTTTAATTATGCAACCTAATGTACATTCTTGAAGAATTTATAAGAGTGACATGATTTGTAATAATTGTTGTGATAAATGCGTTAGAAAATGTAATTTTTTAGTTAAAAATTAAAAAAAAAAATCTGTATAAAGCAATAATGGAATTTACAACACAATTTTTAGCTTCAGAATATTAGCTAATTAAAGAAATGATACTCCTGAATAGTTAATTCTTTACCTGTAATATTCTTTTACCCTTAAAACTCAAGAATAATGGTATTTTACAAACAACTTCAAATTAGTGTGACTCTGAAAATTAGTGTGGCTCGTTTCATAAACATACTCGCGTCTTAATTACTACCATTATAGGCTCGTTGCATAATGTACTATTATTTAACATGATTGTCGAAATATGAATTTCCTACATAAATGATCCTAATGGTACTATGTCTACCTTAGCCTAGTATTAACTTTTCATTACTGTAATAAAGTATTTCCTGTACAACGTACACCCGTTACTGACATTTTCTCTTATACTGTTTCAAACTAGAGCGTTCGCAAAATTACTGTGATGGAATTAGTAACCTTGTCCATGTCCTTTGCATGCCTGACTTAAGGAGAATGAAGATGAACACTGACAAAAGACAAACTTGCATGCGCTAGACCAGGGCTGGGCACCGGGAGCGAATCCAGACTCTCAACGGGGACGCTTAATATTCATCCGTTACGACATCAACGCTGCGCGGTGTTCTGCGGGAAAGAAAGGGTTGAAGAGAAGTCATATGGCTCCCCGCGACAGAGTAAAATTCTCTCTTGTTGCCCAGCCCAGTCCAGGCCTGCGCTAAACTGAACTCGAACTGTAACCTCACGCCAATGAAAAGTCAGACCCTCTCCTTAGCTGTTGCGTACACCAGTGATGTCAAAGCAAGCGCATTTTTCTGACGACGTCGTGCGCGGGCATCAAGCGCTAAGTATGGAAAGAGGAAGGGTTGTGTATATGAATAAGCAGCCTGTTGGATTAAGAAAACAGTGGTGCACAAACTTCAAACGGAACGTGAAATTTATGTCGTTATTTTTATATGGCTTCTTTCTGTTGTCTATATTGTCTGTAAAAGAAAGGTACTAATACCAATTTCTTAATATTGCAGTTGTGTTTTAAATGTTAATAACATAATACAGAGTAAAGAAGGAATATTCACATAAATTCCATAGTAATACAACTATATTATACTAAAGGGATGAAACACATTATTCATGAAGGAAGTGATATCCCAAAAAAAGAGATTGAGTATGACATAATAAGTTGCAATTGGTATTGATGGTACCTTTAGCCTTATAAAAGTAATCAATAAACTAATCAAAACAATATTACAGTTCAAAGCAAAGTTATCTAGGTGCCGTATATGTTTTAAATGTAACTAATATTCCATAACAAAACTCTCATCGCATTATGCTTTTAAGGTGATATTGCTGAGCAACTTCCTATCATTAGAATATTAAATTATTTTCTCGAAATGTGCTGAAGCTACACAACACATAGGTATGTATTTTTTGCTTATGATGTAACAGTAGTTGCTTTGTTAATTCACTTCCTTACAAACAATTTCCGTGTGCCAATATTTTCAAAATTTTCAATACATTATCTTCAGTAATACGTATTTACGGTATATTAGATTTACGAAAACATTCTGTAAGGCTACTTAATAAATAGGTCTATATCTGAAAATTTCACTTTTCTATAAAGAAAAGTTGAGATAATATTTCTTTTGAACAAAAAAAAAATCAAACGTGAAAAATGAACATTAAAATTAAAACTTACATTCTTATAATGCACTCATACTTCTCAGAGAAATCTAAAAATTAAAATGGATACAGTTTAATAAGTTCTCTTCCTTTTATCTATTGAATCACTGCTGGCCATCCCTGAATATAGCTCGACCAAGCGGCATATACTACCTCTATCTTCTTTCTCTTTCCTTTCCGCTGTAAAGCGCTCAGTCTCTCCTGAGCTCTAAAGCGCGCGCTTGCTCCTATGGGCATCAATTGACATGACTGGCGTACACTGTGGAGTAAGAAGATCACTACAGAAGGTAAACTACAGAACTGGTTGCAATGAGAGCTTGGTCATATAATACAAATTTTAATTGGTATTTGGAAAACACTAAAACTGTCATGAAATACTTCTCCTTTATTTGAGGACATAATACATTAACAAAGTTAAGTGATGAGATAAAATATTTACCGTATTTTTATGAATAAAATAGAGTATAAAAATACCTGCGAGCTTCGTCAGAACGAATCTTCCACGCTTGTTTTATTACATGTTGTAATCTCTGAAAGACGTGTTGCTAGCAACGATAATTTTTTGTTTAATCGCCAGACTCAACATATGGCCGTACCTATCTAAATAATTCTCTATAATCCTTGTGACAAAAGTCGATAAATTAACAGATTAGTAAATGAACAACAGCGACGATTGGAAAATCGAACAACAGGATAGTGGGGGGACTCATAATCTGAACGCGGCAGGAAATATCGGTGTCATGATCGGATCGTTAAGGCTACTGTGTAACAGCTGGCGTATATCTCTTTATCTTTCTCTCTGAAAAGTTTCGCCTACTCCGAACGACGTATCAGATTTAAAACAAGATTATTAAAATCGCAGTTTAGATCCCGTAAGTCATACCCCATCTGTTTTCTACGGTGTGTCCCTTTCACAGGATTCTATCGACCGCTTAGCGACCTCGATACCTTAAAACGGTAGGCTGTTCTCCTGTAATCTCTTAACAAATATCCCAGATATAAAAATTGTATTTTAACTTATATCAACTTACAGTATAAAATTTATTTATTTGTTTAGTCATTTATTTATTTATTTATTTATTTATTTATTTATTTATTTATTTATTTATTTATTTATTTATTTATTTATTTATTTATTTATTTATTTATTTATTTATTTATTTATTTAATACGTTTTAATTTTTACTAGCATACTTATGATCATAAATATGGGCCGGATGTTGATGAAAAGTCATCTTCTTATTTTTCACATTAGGACGATGCCTATAATGTAAAAATCCTTTCTATGTTAATATCAACGTAAAAAATAATTTCTTATATTGCATCATCAATAACAGTCTTGGATTAGGCCTCCTGGCCTGTTCCGCTTCTAGAAGAAAGTTGATCTTTCCATCTCTTCCTTGGTCTTCCGATGTCTCGTTTTCCATGAGGTGTATAGTCCAATAGTCTCTTGGGTAACCTATTGTTGGGCATTCTTAACACATGTTCATACCAGTTATTGCGGTAAGATTCTATAGTATCCGTAATGGCGGTGATATTCAATTCTGCTCTGATGTCAGCATTCCTTTTATGGTCGTCAAGAGTATATCCAGCAAGAGGTCTTAGCAATCGCATTTCAGCAGCTTCTATTCTTCGAAGTTGTCCTTTCGTTAATGAACCTGTCTCTGATCCATATAATAATGCCGGCACTGCCATAACTTTATAGAATTTCAAAATTATTTCTGGTCGAAATTTCTTTAATAGAGTTTATTTGAAATTTGGCAAGTTTAATATCTACGTGCCTGGAGTTTATATAAGAAAGATTGCAGCCAAGATAGTTGAATGTGTTGACTTGTTCTATACAATTATTATTGATTGCAATTTTGGATCTTACATGATTCTTTCCTTGGAAGTCCATGATTCTGGTTTTATTTATAGAGATTTCCAAATTATAATTTTGTGCTATCTTGTATAGTGTGTGTATTGCTCTTTGTAAATTATCTTCAGAATTTGCTAAGATTATCTGATCATCTGCGTAAAGTAATGTGTTAAGTGGGAAGTTGTCAATCATAAAATATGTGAGCAATTCGTCTTCCCAATTTTTGGTAATGTTATTTATATAAATATTAAGTAAGGTGGGTGAAATTGGGCAGCCTTGCTTTACTCCTCTTATATTGTAGTTTTTGCATTTTTTTACGTTTTTGACCTAATAGACCATTGTTATATTTTTTTCGGCATTTTTTAATTATTTTTAATACTTCGAAAAACTTTTAGATTATTTGGAATGAGTTTTATTTTCTTCTTTATCGATAGGTCTGTTAAATATTTTCTAACCAAATGATTCAGTATTAATTACCTACTGAATAAGTGAATAACAGTGAAGTTTGAGATCTATAGTTTGGAACAGACTGCATCCCTCATTCCACTGAAGGCTTCACTTCACACAACGGAAGTAATAGAAAATGCTTGATAACAGCTTAGTTTAAGTAAGGGTTTTGACCGCTACTGTTCTTTTGTCTTTAGAATTTGTTTGGAAGGCGGGAATATTTCACCGTGTTCTGGACAGGACGTTGTGTCCTCAACATAGTTCGGAAGGGATGTCTACTGTAGTAGACAGTATTTTTAACACAAAGATTGCAAGAATGCACGCTGCGCCCACAATTTGTTTTGTCAGTCGCACGCCCTCATCTGGAAGATCTGGTAACAGAAGTGAAGCGTGGACGGAGGAGACAGTGAATGAAGGCACTTACATGACCACCCCTAATTGAAACACATTGTAAACCCTCATTAAAATCTATATTTTCCTCTTAAAACCTTAACTTTGTTTCCTGCTCTTTTCCTTTATCTTAGCCAAATTCCAGGAAGTTGCCTCATCTCTCCGAGATTTGTAGGGCAATCATTGAAACAAGGTGACTAATTTTTAAGAAGTTGTGGTGCGAGTATGGTGAATAATATTTAAATGTCATTTTCTTATAATTCTCTGTCATTTTTCCATTAGTTTAAGGGAATTTTAATGATCATTTAAGTATATTTTTAGGTCATCAACATCCGCTCCTTAATCACAAGGCATTCTGGTTCATTCAACCAGTATAAAAACATATTGTAAATACGAGGGTCGTTCCGAAAGTAATATCCTCTATTTATTTTCATGCAAACTACAACAGATACAGAAATAATAATAACACAGATATATAGAGTAAGATTTCAGCTACATACAGTTATTTTTGCTCTTAGTCACCAATATTCACTATGCACTTCTGCTAGCGATGAAGAAGAGCCTGTATGCTGCTCTCGTAAAAATTTGAACTATCAGAGACAAGCCACTTTCTTACAGCTGCGATGACAGCATCGATAACTGGAAAATGTTGCCCACCTAGTCCAACTTTCATACGCTCAAAGATGGAAGTTTTAAGGCTCTAAACTCGGACTATTCTGTGACTGTGGTAGGGCAGTCCAGCTATTAATCTTTCGTAAAATAATACGAGCAGTTTGACTGATTGTCAACTTCTCCAAAATGATATTATATCAATTGCATTATGGTCTGTTGAAAATGTAATGATAATATTATTAATGAATCCAAAACGTTTGTCATTTCCTTCTCACGGAAAACTACTTCCCTAAAGTATAATTATTCTCTTAATAATGACATAATTACTAAGAAAGGTTGTATTAGAGATCTTGGTGTCTTACTTTATTCTAAATTGTATTTCCATGATCATGTGCAATATATTTATAACTATTTATAAAGAATGCTTGGTCTAATTAGGCCTAAAATTTATTCTTTTTCTACACCTATTTGTCTATTATTTTATACTATACGTTGGTTAAATCCAAGCTTGAATATGCATCTGTTGTATGGAATTCCATTACTTCCACTGACTCGGCTAAATTGGAGAATATTCAAAGAAAATTTATTTCCTTGTGTTCTTATAGACTTTTACCTAATTCCGATTATTATAATTATGAGATTGACTGCAAATATTTTAATTGCTGTAGTTTATTTACAAGATGTCAAGACCTTGATTATTTATTTTTTTTAATCATTAACCCTTAAATTCACAAAGTATCCTGTAGGATACAACAGGTTAATAGGCTATGTGCTATAATTTTAATATAAGAATAGAAAAAAATTGGTAGGAAAATTAAAATTTCACAATAGTATAATATTGTACAACATATGAAATATGGACATGGCGATAGTTGTTTTCTTTACAACCGTCCGACACGGTTTAATAAACAAGTGTGAGAAATAAAGTTTTGCCAATTTAATCCTTTTTTGGATTCTTCTCTCAGACTTCGGAAATTCTGCTAAAGGTTTAAGATTTCATAAAATTTTTTACAATAGAAATTCTATTTCTCTCTCTCTTCCGGTCTCCACAGCGTATAGATAATTAAACAGTATGGACACTTCGACCAGTACCTTTGATGTAGCAGGACTGATTTCAATTACCTTCAAACCAGTTTGAGCGTGAGATTCTGCTTTCTCCCAGGAGTTGGCACTGACATCACACCAGCTAGCAGTCGACACAGCGGAAATATAACACAATTAATAAATCTAGGTACATTATGTACTCAAATAAAATAAATTGCACCCATGAAATAATAAATTCGTCATTAACTGTAATGTCTAGACTCTAGAGTTCCTTTATAATGAGAGTTAAGACGTTGACCCCAACAACAATTAAAATATGTAATGGATAGCACTGAAAATGGAAAGCAAAACTCTTATGAGAAGTAAAACCATATACCTATATTACATTATATTATATACAAATATTAAAAGAATTTGATACTTGATTTTATAATGTATTATATTATTTTATAATATAATTTATTATATGTGAAATATAAAAAATTATTATTACAACTAGTTTGTCATTGAGAAATAAGAAAAAGCTGTTAACTTGAATTTATTTGAAGCAAAGCGTTACTGGATAATGCAATAAGGTAGGCTATGTTTGGATCCTGTGTCTCAACTCTATTCTCAATTATCACCTTAGCGTGTGCTCGATTACACTAACCTCTAGCGCTTGAAATTGGAACTAAACGCCGGCGCACAGAGAAACAAAACACAGGAAAATTCGCTCAGTGTCCATTGTTTGATCTGCAGATGTATAAAATAATTGCTAATTTGCATGAATTGAACTTGGATCCGTTTAATGTGTAGTATATACTTTTTGGTGTTTTATGTCGGTTGTTATTAAGATATGTGTCTTGTTTTGATATGTATTTATATTATTCTCATTATCATTATATAATTTGCATTATATTAATTTATAAGATTCCATCCTTTCATTTTAAACTGTCCTTATTTTAATTGTCTTTATTTTAATAAATATTCTTATGTACTTTCATTGTAATTTCTAAAATTGTTTTATGTTTTGTAATGAAATTGTCATTTGCTGAAATGTTGCAACTGAAGTATTACTATGAGGTTTTATAATTGGAGAAATATCTGTATCAATATGCATTGACGTAGCATGAAATTTAAGCAGGGGAAGCTAATTCAAGTTGTCTTTCATGCAATATGAGAAAAAGTGTTACAAAAATATAGTCTTAAAATAAATAGTAGTCAATGTCAAGTCAGCAGTCGAAGATTGGTTGGAACCTCGTAAGTAACACAAATAAGGCATGACCTCAAATGGTACGTAGTAAAATATGATTTCACGGTTTACACATATCTCTAACAAATAGACACGTATACGTATAACATTAGCTCATTCCCTGCCATAGTTAGAGGAATCACAATATTAACGCTCAATAGATACAGTACGTAAGTATGCGTCTGTCTTTTGGTTGTGTCCTTCATTGACAGCAAGGGAGTCGGTCATTTGTTTTTTTAAATCACACTTTTGTTCGTAAGTCAGTCTTGATAATAGAATTGTCCTAAAAAAATTCAAGTAAATTGGTGTCAGGAACTGTTATTTCACACATTATTTATTATATCAGCCACAGTGCACATTAACACTTCAACTGAACACAACTGACGAAAAGGGATAACTCGGAAACTACTTATTTTCAATGTCAAAGCTAGCTTCTTGCTAGCCTTGCGACTAGGGTAGTTTAGTTAGAAAGGGATTGAAAATCTGTGGGGTGGGTTACACAGAAGAATGAGTGAAAGAAACCAGTCTGCTTGGAAGCTGGTGTGTGTAGGCTTCTTGTTTACTGCTGCATCACAAATCATCCTGAGCTGTCGCATCACAATATTTAACGCGTAAATATAAATTCTATTAAAATTAATAAATAATTTTGTCCATAGACTGAAAGTATTATTAACTGGGGAAGCTGAGCTTTTTAGCTTACATTGACGCTACGCCACTGTTAATATGTGTTTCGAGAAATGGAGAAAAGTAGTAGTAATGGTAGTGGTAGTAGAAATTTTTAGGAATGAAAACTTACTTGTAACAACAGTGTATAGTAGTGTGAGGTTTGAGAATTGGAGGAAACGTTTCAGATATAAATAGTAGTATTACGAGGTTTGACAAATTGAGAAAGAGCTATAGCAGCAGTAGTTTTTGGATTTTGAGAATTGGAGAAAAGTTGTAGGAGAAGTAGTAGTAGTAGTAGTAGTAGTAGTAGTAGTAGTAGTAGTAGTAGTAGTAGTATAAATTTTGAGGAATGGAGAAATGGTAAAATTGTAGCAACAGTAGTAGTGTGAGGTTTGAGAAATTGAGAATAGTTCTAGCAGAATTAGTAGTATCAGATTTGAGAAATGGAGAGATATTTGAAGCAGCTGTAGTAATATTTTTATAATAGCCTTTATTAAACACAATGTGTACAACTTTTTTGTATTTGTTGTGGAGGCCTTCTTCGGGACCTCGCAGGGTGAGGATGATTGTGGAGTATAATGGATAGATTTATTGATATTAGTTCACAAAAGTACAAACTTAATGATCTATATACAAAAGTAGTTATACATAATAAATATAAAATTTCCTAAACTAGTTAATTTATCGCAAATCTCAGTAATTTATTGGTTCAAACTTGCACTTACGTCTGGTTTTAGTGCATGTTTAAACCAATCGTGATAAGTTTTTTAAGTTTTAATGGTTATTTATCTGCTCCTTTTCACAATTTTCTACCATAAACATTTTAAATCAATTTTTATTTTTTTTTTATTTTAAGGGGAGAGGATGGTATTTTTGGTGAAAAATGAGTAAATTTTCAAAAACAATATCTTTAAAATACTCTGTGGTATGTGTGGAATGCATAGCATAAAATTTTGTGGATATTTGTGCCCTTATCGGATGCTGAGTAGCCATTTTTAAACTTCCTGCTTTATGGATTTTTAAATCACTCGCCCACTTTTATTGTTGTTTCCGGTAAATTAAATTTTCAAAAACTTTTTTTTCCTTAAAATACCCTTTGATATGTGTGGAATGCATTGCTTAACATTTTGTGGATATTTGAGCCCTTATGGAATGTTGAGACGTCATTTTTAAACTTCCTGCGCTATGGATTTTTAAATCACACACCCGCTTTTATCGGTTTCCAGTACCTTCATTTTTTTTTTTGCTACATTGCCAGACAAAAATGGATATAATTTCTGACCTATTAAAGATACATGCATGAAATTTAGAACAAACATTCTTTAGACTAGGAAGTTTGTTACTTGATTTCATTTTAAAAATACGTCCGTTTGTTTGCAAGAAAGGAAATCAGAAAATTGTTATTAAATTGTAATTGTTTATTTACAAACGGAGGGACTAATATCAAATTTCTGTTAAAGGCAGTTTGTAGAACATGCTTTTGCAAATACATTGCAAAAAATTGTTTGAATCTATCTTTAAAAACGGTTTAGAAATATCGGTTTTAGTACAATCCTGCAGTGGGTATATGTTTTTTAAATTTGGGCCCCCAAATAATTATTTTTTAATATTTTTATTTGGTTGAGTTGTCACAGCTATGAGCTCTCTACATACCAAAAATTAATATTTTACACCAAATAGGAAAAAGTTAAAAAAAATACCATCCTCTCCCCTTAAACATATAAATTTATTCTATAACTTTAATATTTATGTTTAATTACAGGTTCTCTTATGCATGTTAACTAATTATTCCGCGTCATCATACTGCATCCAGGATAGCAGTTGTTGACATAGAACCAGCAAATTGCAATAGCTGAATCGGTATTTTTGAGTGAGTACAATAGGTCAGTCTATATGTTGTGGAGTATGATGGAATTATGGTGATAATGGTGAAAGAAACCGGGAGAACCCTAAGGAAAAACCCTTGCGCCCGTTTTTTCCACCGCGTATTTCCTCGTGTCTCAGACGTGGATCGAATCCGGGTCGCCACTGTTGAAAGCAGAGAGGCTAACGACTCCACCACAGGCGAGGACAGTAATATCACAGTCTAATATGTACAGTCACGAAGCTCAATACTTACTAAATATGCAAACATAGATAGTTGCTCACCACCAAGATCGCTACTATCTCCTCATCAGAGACTCTTTCCCTAGCAGACCATAAAATGTATTCTACTTTCGATATCGTATTCTTTTGACAAAATTAACATCTTCCTTCCACTATTGAAATGTGAAATACATAAGGTTTATATATTATTTTTATGAAGTATATATTATATTTTATAAACTCACCTTCCTAGATCTTTCGGAAGAAGGATCACTCTGACCTCTTTTTCTTACAATATTTATAGTACCACAAACGTCTCCTTGTCCCATATTATTATTCAAATTATTGTATTTTAGCCATTTACAGTTATTACAACCGATCACGAACATTTCACAGTTTACACAACTTCTCACAACAAAGCGAAAAACGGCACAGTCAATGCCTTTTCGATCTAGACTAGGTCGTAATGTATGTTCGAGTTTTCTATTTCAGTGTATGGAGCTCAGTGAAATATTATATTATAACTTTATTACGTATCATTGCTAAGCTTTATTTAGTGTAATATGTCTATAAGTTCCGTTTACGTCTTGTTGCATAATATGTTGCAGAAATAATTACAAAACTGTGTTATTTTAATGTGAAGAGAATTTTACTTGTTAACATAATCTGTTCGCATCAACATAGTTTAGAATGGAAGCTATTTTGAGGTTCAATAAAATCGAATTTATATTGTGATTTTAATTTAGCACATCTACCTTCCTTAATTGTAGACAGAAAATTACCATACCATTCCTATGAAATTAGTGTACGTACGATTGTGTTACTTCGTCTCTTAGGTAGCAGATAAATACAATAATTCAGTACTCAATTGTAGTATTAACATACAGACAAATGGAATGTGACGGGTATCATACATGACATTATGTTTAATTATAATGTATAATTGCGAATATAGGAATATAAATTAAATATAGTCAACATAACCTATAATATCCATATGACATAACATACATACCTATGTAGTGGCAGAGCATTGGAGACCACTAAAATTAGACAGAAAGGGGCAACTGGTAAAGTAAACATAACGTATAGTTTCAACATATCTAAATATTCGTGCGGTGCAACTGAAAATTATTGAATCGTGCATAAATGAATGTACAAGAATTTCGCAATATTTAATCGAAATAAAGGCAAGTATTACACATACAAACAACGTAATTTTCACACCAAAAATAATATTACATCTTAACTCGCAAGGAATTATGTCTGTTTTAAATTTTATTAATGCAATTACACTACATTTTAGAGAAATATATGTTACTCTTTATGCATTCCAATTACTTTATATGGTTGAAACGCCGCCCTTCGTGATCGGGTTAAGGGAGTCACATGGCCTGCCTTACGGCCTGTATTAGATCACGATGGCAGTGACACAGTCTATTGTTCCTAGTATTCACAGCGCTCCAAGCGGTTAGCAACTATCGCGAGAAATACAATTCGTTGGCAAAAAATCATCCCAAGCTTCGTGACTGTTTATAGTAGACTGTGGTAATATTTTATATAACGACGCTTTCAGCTGCAGATTTTGCGTAGCGTTGAACTTTAACGTGGTCGATAAATAGCTAACATTTTTTTTTGCCTTAGAACTCTCTCAAAGATAGATCAGTTTATCTGCCGTAGAAGTGTGAAATGGAAGGTACATTTTTACGTTTTTCCCGAAGGAAGGAATACTAACGATGTGACGGTTTTTAAAATCCAACTTCTTCTATCGGTTTTCAACCCGTGAACCTGGTATGCAACGCTAGTCTAATAACCGCTAGATCATGGGGGAACGACAGGAATGGAGAAATAATGCGGAGTGAAGGGGATAATGCCCAGGAAAGATGAGTAAAGTCTTTGTTTGTCCAAGACAAATTTAATTTTGAATGTCTGAATTTTTAACCCTGCTCTCCGTCACGAGAACGCAACTCTCTGGCATTTGGCTAACGATACTCTCTGCCTGAGCAGACGCACCTGGAAAGAAAAAAATATTACGTCATATGCCTTATGTTTGCTTTAAGTTGCATATAGTTGTGCGCTAGAACAAAGATAGTACTCCGGCATAGAAAGGAAGGTGGAGCGGGAGGAATAAAAAATGATAATATAGATAATCCTGTGTTGGACCATGTTCATCCAAGACCCGTAGCAAGAGAAAATTAAATTACTGTTTCCTCGCTCGGCTCAAGTAATCCCACTCGCGCAGGGGCTGCTGCAGCGCCTCGCTGCGCTGCGCTGGCAATCTGGAATACGAAACCGAAATTCGCTACGGATTTACGGGGACCTGCCTGCTGGAAATCTTGTAGGCTGTTCGGATTTTAACGGTCCGGAATATTGAAAACCTCTCTCTCCTTCTATGCATTCTTTTCTATGATTTGACCCGCATAAATTTGTGCAAAAGATTACATTGAATTCAATTCAGAGTTTAATTTTTGTGGTGCAATAATTTGCCTTAGCTTTACCATGCAAGAAATTCTACAGAAGTTCTGTATTTTTTCATCATCCTTCTTATCCTATCTTACTTTTAGATTTTATAATAGTACATTATGCAACGAGCCTATAATGGTAGTAATTAAGGCGCGAGTATGTTTGTTTATGAAACAAGCGCAAACGAGTTTCGTAATTTTCATACGAGCGTCTTAATTACCATTACAGGCAAGTTTCATACGACTTTTTATGCTCGACCATATTTCTAACTTGAAATTATTCATAAGTATTCATATTATTCTTATCTGACTGGGGAGCGGAAGTGACCTTGTGAAATATCTCGTAAATTGTGAGATGTGCACAGACGCGAAAGTATTGATTTTTTCCGAGGAACAAATGTCATTGACCTTGATATAATCTAGAGAGTAAAATGAACATTACTCTTGATATAACCTGGAAATTGATTTAGACATTGAAAAACGAGATGACAAATTGAATTTATTTGAATATTATTTACAATTAACGCTCATTATTATAGTAACAGAACATAACCTTCTGCGACAGTATTGGATTTCCAGCCTCCGTGACGTTTCGCTAGTTGTCTTTCGATTGCATATCCGAGAATAATTGATACTTGCGCTTTCATATTGCTACAATGGTGCTTTCTGATTGGTGGAACACCTGAACTTTAATGAATAGGTGTACTTTAATGAGGTCCATTAAAGGGCTGCTACCAGGTGTATATGTAGGCCTACTACATTTCGGCATGGTCGAGCATAAAATAATTAAATTGTAATGTAGTAAATATTAGTTTTCAGATGGTAACATATTTTTGAGTTACACAACGAACTGGTGTCGGTGTCACTCCTGACGAATAAATGGTAACTTTCCTTCATATGGGAGTGAGCGTGGTTCTTGGTCATGTAGTTATTTTCTGTTATGTTAGAGATGATTTTGTGATAAGACAGACATTGAATACGAATCCCCTCCCCTATCAAGTCAGTGACGCGAGGATGGAAGGAAGGGGTGAGTGACTTATCCTATGAGTGACGAACGTCACAATTGTCGCCCAGTTCTCCAAGCCTGGTCTAGACATTTTAAAAGAACGGAGTGACGTTCACAGCATAGTTTCGAAGCGTTCAGTAATAGTTTATAACTTGTGATTTTGAAGTTAATAAGATCTTGAATTAAAAATAAAAGTTGAAAACGACATATCGTATGTAGGAAGACTTTTCATGGTAATTATGGCGAACTTGGTTTTATTCACGCCATACTAAAATAAAAACTGCGCAAAATGTAGCCTCAACATTACCCGTTCATGCTAATGAATGAAAATGTATAATATTATGTGATATTAAAAAAATGCAGTTCTAGTTTAAATGTTACAGGCTTTTAATTTTTCTGGTTACTTTAGGGAAAATAAAGGCACTGAGAGTCATTTTAGTGTTAGTGGATAATCATGACAATTAACAAATGCTAAATTAAAACGCACATTAGTCAATTAGAAAAAGAAAAGTTATTATAATTAATATTGCATAATATATTTATGTTAGAATTCATCACTCAAATTGTTTTCATTTCTGTGATTATAAATTAAACTATTTAAAATAATTATATACTTGCTAGTTATAGTGTCATATTATATATCTGTCCCTAGAATTTATAGAAAAGTTATTTGAATGATTGTTCATTTTCGTTCTTGAGAGCAAGTTTTTAAATTGTACGGAACTGTGACAACGTCGTAAAAGGATATCGTCTGAAGTCAACAAATACGTACAGCACGCGTGTATGTTTGTTAGAGCCAGGAGAAAACAAGAAATTTAAGCAATATTTAAATATAACTGATAGTATATAAAGAAGCTCTGGAAATTTGCATTCTTTTATGTAAGTTTAGTGGTCAATTACTGAAAGAATTGAAGTGGAAGGCATTTATTGTATCTAATTGCTTGAAACAAAATTCTGCTTTCAGCTTCTCTCTATACATTTAAAACAGAAACATTAAATAGTATACCGTCTGTATTGTTTTTTACGCCATTAAAAACAATTTACATTTCAATTATTCCTCTATTCAAAACACATCCAGTGAAGGGGTTGTTCATCGGAACACAACAGACTACTGTGTATTCAGGAAACGATAACAACGTTGCACGATGGCATAATTCAATGTTTAATTGCAGTTTTTTTTGGAAAATATGGCAAAATGTTATTGTACTTGACCTTTTTGATACTTTTTACTGAAGAAATCATTCACCAAAATTGAATCGGTGAGTGGAAAAGGGGTAACTTTCCAAAGTCATGCTTTCGAGATAATAATGGAAAACTGTTTTGTGATTTTATTTTTAGTTTAATCAAAAAACTTATAATTGGTCACATTTACTACTAGTTACAAGTAACTCAGTCTTTGTATTTGTTTGTTAATATATAAATTGGTATTTTAGATTTAATTGTTTAAATTTTGGGAATGTTACTCTTTTTCCAGTCAAATGGAATATTGGTTAAAATGAACAGAAATATTTTGAACAATTACTAAGTTTCTTTATAGCGTAGATCTAACTGTCGAAAAAAAGTGTACAAATACTATTTTCCGAATAGGTGGAAAAAGAAACCATCATAAAAACGGTGTTACAATGTTGTTTTTTTGGTCTCGACTAATACATCTTTGTAGGTTACAAACTCTTCTCCCCTACTCCTAGATATTTGCTCCATTTCTTTTGTATGTGTATTCTTGTTCACCTTTCCTTTCTTTCTTCTTGACTCATTATCTTCCTCTTCTGATATTGTTGTCTTTTACTCGAAGACACTATCTTCAAAAACTATTTTCCAAATCTTGCATACAGAATACCGATGATCAAACAGTCCACACCTGTGGAGTAACGGCTAGCGCGTCTGGCCGGAAAACCAGGTGGCCAGGATTCAATTCCCGGTTGGGACGAGTTACCTGGTTGAGGTTTTTTCCGGGGTTTTCCCTCAACCCAATGTGAGCAAATGCTGGGTAACTTTCGGTGTTGGATTCCAGAGTAATTTTACCGGCATTATCACCATCTCATTCGGACGCTAAATAACCTAAGATGTTGATGAAACGTCCTAAACAGAGGTCTGCATCGGACGTTTTCGCTCGAGCGCCAAGTAGTTCATAGCATAATCCGATAGGTAGCGCACATACATGATGGGTAAAATTGTCACGAGCGATAAATCCTCGAGCGGTATAAGCCAAGCGTTAGACATTCGTTCTTGTTACAGTGATGAACTGTGTAGTAACATCGTAGAGTTTTCATTTCAAAACTTTGCAGTGTTTAACTAACCTCTCCATAGTACAACTACAAAACTTGCCTTAAAATGTAATATACATGTTGTAGGTAAATGTATTTTTTGTTTCCCCCACACAGGAGTGATATTGTTTTTGCCACATCTGATAGAGGTTATTGGATGTAAATGTAATTATTATAAACGCAGAACACAATCACAATAATGCAAGAACTGTATCAAGTTTTCTAGTAATAATAATAATAATAATAATAATAATAATAATAATAATAATAATAATAATAATCTCTAATAATTAGTGTATCAATCTTTGCGTCTGTAACAGTTGTGCAGCATGATTATTCGTTCTATTATATTTTCTGTGACGTTATCTCTGTACTAATATTGTTATGCTATATCAATAATATTTTGTAAAACGTTTCTACATTGTCGCAGTATATAAGCGGAACACTATATATGGGCCTATCATATTATTTATGTGGTAAATCAAATGTTGAATAATTATTAATTAGCAATAATAATTCTATATGGAAGTTTTCATACTATTTTATTTATAACTTCATGTTCCTGTTTCATTGGTACGTTTCATTGACTATTCCATTAAACGTTTGTCATAAACGCAGAAAATAAAGCCTTATTTTTACCGTGTGATCAAAACATATGTGTAGCTTATCTGTCGCCTTCCATACAAGATAAGAGATGTCGGTCAGATGACCTTGTACTGTACTTCTATTTATTACGAGCGTATCACGACCGATCGTATCTCACTCGAGGGTGCGACACTCGACCGAGTTCAAGCGAGCGATTTAGCTCCAATGCAGCACTCTGGTCCTAAATAACCTACTAAAAAAAGAATGCTCAAACATAACCTGGAACACCTGTAATAACAAAGCACTAAAACAGTTAAGAAACTGAACGATTATTACAGTGATTGTCAGCGCTCCAAGCATGCCGTATGAAATCTAACACAATAGTACTCCACTATTGAGTGGAATAAAAGTAACATTCCTGGAATGTTACCGTTCTTCAACTTAACTGCAAAACACGGATCATGCCATTGGCATTAGGATGATAGGAATATTACTCTTTTTCTGCTCAATAGTTAGGTCTATGATATATGAGGTTATGAACAACTTTGTTATCTCAGTTTATTTTCGCATTTTTTTGGAATGTTACCCCTTTTCCACTCTCGATTCAATTAATGACATGAATTACGGTTCACCCGGTATTTATTCTGTACAAACCTACTAAGCTGTTCCCTACCAGTTGTAATTTACCACCTCTCCATTATTCCCAGATCATCAAATTATGAACTCTGCTTAGCCTATAAAATTATAAAAGGACGTTAAACTTTCTGTTAACATAATCATGTTCCTGGAATCAAGTTGGCTTTGTTGTCAAAGCGACAGACCGAAGCTTGTAAAGGGTGAGATTTAAACCGAAGCGGAGCGGAGGCGTAATTTTCATTTTGCCCATGAAACTGAGTCGCTGGTGTTTCTCTGGGGATGAAAGACTGGCTCAGCGTAATACTGATCACATCACCGTTTCTAGTGTCCGGGTTGAGAAAAACAGGACCCCTATATGCTTGTGGCAGTCTGTGTGCTTGGGTTAACTGATGATCATTTTAATTTCCACTGCATATCGTCATTGCGTTCATTTATGATTTCATAACTGTGTTGAAGTATATTTTTAACTGTGTTAGACATAGGCTACACATGGTTACCGATTTCGTTGAAGTGACAATATAGAAGGGAAAACTTTACAGTTTTATTTATTTATTCGTTATTGAACATAACAGGCAAAGCCCCATTACAATGTTCAAGACTGACAAACTAATTTATAAAACATAAACAAGGAAAAGAAAACATACACTATTAAAAACTGAAACAAATAGCAATAAGAGAAAGGAAAAAAGAGAAATTGAAATAAGGTGTGAAAGTAGCTTCAAATTAACTAACAACAATATTCTGTAAAACATGATAACAAATAATTCTGAATCGAGAGAAATTCATATTGAAAATATTAACATTCGGATGAGGATGTGTAATTTATTGTATAACTGTGGAAAACTGGGGAATTTTTGTGGGATTCAGTATTTGCCCTTTGTATGTAAAATAAATTTCGAAATTTTGTATTAAGCTTAGGTGCATATAATGTCATATAATAAAATAAACCAACACAGTCCAACATATTGTTAATAATTTTATAAAGAAAGTTTAAAGATTGACAATTTCGTCTAATCTGCAAACTTGTAAAATGGAAATGTTGAAGCATTGAAGCATAACTTTCATAGGTAGGATAATTATTATAAAGTCTGTAATATAATCATTTTAGAAATTTATTTTGAATTTTTTTTTCAGTAACAGAATATATTTGCTAGTAACTGGGTTCTAGATAACCGCAGCACACTTTAATTTAGATCGAACAATGGAATTATACAAAATTATTATAGTTTTGACTTTAAATTTACAAAATTTCTCATAACAAAGCTAAACTTTTATAGGACAAATTTACAATATTATTAATATGGCTATGAAATGTAAAATTACTCCTAAATAATATACCTAAATATTTATGTTCATTTCCTGCAGGTAAAACGGTTGCCTATATTTTATATGAAAATTTAATTGTATTTTTCAATCTAGAAAAGGTCACATGTATACACTTAATAATATTATATAACAATTTACTATTAATACTCCAAATATGTAGGTTTGTAATATCTTTTTGAAGTAGCTTACAATCTGATACAGTTTTGATTTCTTTATACAATTTAATATCATCCGCAAATAATAAAATTTTAGAATGTTGTACACAATTCACAGTATCATTAACAAACAATAAAAACAATAATGGACCAAGATTGGAGCCTTGAGACACACCAGGATTTACTGTAATAGGCTTAGAATTATGTCCATGAAAGTTCACAACTTGTACTCTTCCTTTCAAGTAAGATTTAATTAACGATAGCAATGAGAAAGAAAATCCTAACTTTTTCAATTTGAATAAAAGAATATCATCGTCAACCTTATCAAATGCTTTCTGAAAATATGTATAAATAACATCAACTAGTAATTTATTATCTAATTAGGTTGAAACAAATTGAGTGAAATTTAGTAAATTTGTTATCGAAGACAACAATGAATCGATAACAATTAACTCAAGACTTTAACTAACCATAGGTGGAGAGAGAACCGTTTCCTTCGAAGGGCAATAGAATCTCCATATAACGGGGTTGTGGGGGACGTCATTTACCTCCTATACCCATATCGGAATACAGAATATCGCAATATGATCATTTAATAAAGTTATTTTCGGAGACATGTTTCTTACAATGTTACATCCATATCCGCGATGTTTCGGACCGAGTTGTATAGGTCTTGAACTGTAGGTCTACTACAAATTATAATAGGGCGTAACTTAAAACAATTTCCCTCTTATTTCTCTCTCTTACAGAAACATATCCATAAACCAATAAAACTACGTAACAGTGCTAATAGAAACTCTTTTATATGACGTTTACCTTCCTGAAGATATCATATGAAACGTAACTCGAATTATTTTATTTATTTTTGTCTTTAAGTTTACATATTACACCGGAATCACTTTTCTCTTTTGTGCAGTATGTTATTCATAATTCTCCACGTTGCGGCCTGAACACCTGCAGACTTTTAACACGAGTACAGGGTGTTTAAAAAAAAATTACAGTGCTTCCATTCCTCAGATGAGGTATAGAAATTCCTATATATTCAGAAATTTAAAATAAAATATATTATTGTCCAGACACAGGATCTGAAGACATTAATTCATTAATTTAAGCACAGAAACTTAAATACATAGGTTGTAACTTTAATAATGGCAACTATTTCCTTTTTACGAATATACAAGTGATACATCTGTGAAACTTCTACAGTCGTTCAGTGTAGTAACCAGCATTGTCTACAACACATTGCCAGCGATGTGGAAGTCGTAGTATCCCTGTAGCAGCTCTTGTTCTGTTGATGTTTCTGATGGACCGCCCTACTGCCTGCAGAATATCGGGAACGGTCCGGAATCGAACGTCACGAAGTGGTTCCTTCATTTTTGAGATTAAGTCATAATCACAGGGGCTTAAGTCAGGTGAATGTAGTGGATGAAAAAGCACTTCTCACCTCCCACCGACAGTACAAATCAGCTATAGAGCGTGCCGTGTGCACCCTTGTGTTATCCTGCAAAATGATAGGAAGGTTCTGCAAAACGTGTGGGCGCTTTCCTCCCAACGCTAGTCTCAGATTATGCTCCAAAAATGACGGAAATACTGTGCATTAACATTCTGTCTTTGCGGGAGACCCGGCAGAGCCATATTTTCCATGCGGTCACGCCCTTCGTTGAAGGCTCGAATCTACCTCGCCACAGTCCTGCATGGTAACGCCGTCTCTCCACATGCCTCAACAAGTCCGTCATGACATTGTCGTGCTGAACGACCAAAGGCAGATTGAATTTTCAACAAAGATCGCTGTTCCTGCTTTGTAAATATGGCGAAACACAACCGTTTAGAGCCGTAACTAACAGGAGACTAACTTCAACTTTCCACACCGCATGCGCTGTGAGTTGGTCGGAAGATTCCTTTTAGGGGGGAAGAGGTCAGACATAGACTAACATGTGGTAGAAGTGACGACAATTAACTCCGTCTCGTTTCGCTTTTACAGCAGTGTTGCCACAAAAGCAAAAAGGATATTCTGAATCCAATATTTTCTAACGTTAATATAAAAATGGAGTTCAGAAAAGTTTGGAGGGGGCAGTATCCTCCCCATTCCCCCCACCCCATAACTCCGCCTACGTAACTAACTATACGCTATTGAGATAGTGAGATCAGTGCATGGATGTCTAATCACCAATCCTTGCAGTTGATGCTGGTGATAGTGTTTGCGAATGTTGATAATATCTTTTCAGTTTTGCATGTATTTTCTTTTCCTCTATAATATTACAGTTCTGGTATGATTGTTATATTAATATTTATAACTGTGATTTATATACCAACTGTCACTTGATCTGCAAGTCAATCCTGATCAACTTTAGGTAATTTGTAACGAATGGTTTATTTTGTATTTCATAAATATTTGAGGGTGATAATGATGAATATATAATGCCAATGTTTGTAGTGTAATATAACGTAATGTGTAATGTAATTGGAGCTTGATTCAGGGATTTTGGCCCTTGCAAAAAGTACGTAGATAGACTAAGAACGAGTTACTCATCACTACTGGCGGGCTAGGTCACACAGGTCAGGTCGCACAGTCACAACACCTAACACTTCCTTCTTATGTCGCGGAATACTCCGTCTTAAAAACACAATATTCTCACAGTCTAATATATAGTCATGAAGCTCAATACGTAGTAAATATGCATCCATAGATAGTTGCTATCGCTAATATCGCCTCATTACAGACAATGCGAAATAGCACCATCACAGTCTATTGTTCCTAGCACCCTCACAACTCAAGCTTCCTGACTGTATACACTAGACTGTGTTATTCTTCCACACGTCCCGTTACTAACCACTACGTCTGCAGACTAAACAATATCATGATGACTTATATTTTCTTGACATGAGTGTCCCTCAGCTACGAGCATAGTTATTACTTGCATTCATTCCCTTCCTTCTTCTCCTCCTATGCAGGTTTGTGATTAAATTTTTTGTGTTGCACACAGCTCGCTCACTAGCCAAAGAAGCAAGGAAAAGGGCCAAGATCGTGGAATCGAGCTGTTATGTATGTATGTATGTATGTATGTATGTATGTATGTATGTATGTATGTATGTATGTACGTACGTATGTATGTATGTATGTATGTATGTATGTATGTATGTATGTATGTATGTATGTATGTATGTATGTATTTTTTAACCTTGTTTACAAGCATGTTCCATTACACAAATGCAATACTACATGCTAATAGACTACACATTACAATATTGCTAACTCTTCCGAATACAATGTATACACATTATTGCTAGCCTATTCTATTTTCCCTAAATATACTATTTACAACATGTTAACATCTATGCTAATGTTGAAGCTTCTAAATACTTTGTACAACACTATTTTAGTACCTATTCCTTTTCTATTTATAGATAAAAAATCAATACTATTGCTAATCATTTTAAAAACTATGTTTAGAAATACAATATTTAACAAATTAACCTACTTTCCCTAAATTTACTATTTAAAACGTGTTAACATCTATACTACTGTTGAATCTTTGAAATACATTATACAACACTATTTTAGAGCCTATTCTGTTTTTCTGTTTACAAATTTAAAAAAATCTATACTATTGCTAATACTTTTAAAAACTATGTTTAGAAGAATACTATTTAACAAATTATTCTATTTTCCTTAAATTTACTATTTAGAACGTGTCAACATCTACTTTATGGTACTGTTGAATCTTTTAAATACATTGTACATCACTATTCTAGAGCCTGTTCTGTTTTTCTATTTACAAATTAAAAAAAAACAATGAATACTATTGTTAAGTCTTTTACAATCTATGTTTAGAATTATACTATTTATAAAATTAACCTATTTTCCTTGAATTTACTATTTACAACGTATCAACAATGTATGTATGTATGTATGTATGTATGTATGTATGTATGTATGTATGTATGTATGTATGTATTTTAATATTAGTTGAACAGCATGTCCCATTACAATAAAGGTAATACTACATGCTTTCCTACCTGTATGTTTACAAAATACACATTATGCTTCGTTTCTATCACTCTTTAGTCGTATGTAGGTTTTGATATTCTGTTGTGAAAATTTGAGTCTTTCACTATATCTAATGCCTATTATTATCTATCCTAGATTAATTATCCTAAGTTTACTCGTCTAAATTTATAGCATTGACATAGTTTGTGAATGTATGCGCATGTTCTTGAATTTGTTTACGCTTTGTGAAAGTCCACTTGCCAGTTTTCCTTAACATTTCCCGCTGAAACGCTAGTCTTCTTTGTCCAATTTCGGGCACTCGAAAAGGAGGTGATCGACGGTCTGTTCCACTGCTCCACACGTCCAGGAAGGGTTGTCCCTCAGCTTGAATCTGTATAAGTAAGCACCGGTTTTTCCATGTCCGGTTAGGAAAGTTGTGACCTTTCCATTCAGTGGAATGTTAACGCGTAACCTCTCTTTTACACTGGGGAAAAACGATTTTGTCACTGCACTTTTTTTCGTGTTTTGCCACTCACTTTCCCACTTAACCACACTTTCTTCTTGAAGTTCCCGCATGATGTCGCTGACTGGTATCCTGTCGAAGCTCACTGGTAACTCGTTGTTGCTTGCTGCCTGCTTTGCCAAGTGGTCGGCCAGCTCGTTCCCCGCAAGTCCAACGTGTGCCTTGACCCATGCAAAGTGAATAGTCCAGTTTAGTGTTTCCAGTTTTCTTATCTGTTTTCTAATTTGTTCTATCAAGTGGTGATGGTTGTTGAAATTTTGTAAGGAATCGAGTGTGATTCTGCTGTCGGTATGAATGGCTGCTGATTTTCGAATATCCTGCAGTTTTGTGTGTGTGTGTGTGTGTGTGTGTGTGCGTGTGTGTGTGTCTGTATGTATATATGTATGTATGTATGTATGTATGTATGCATGTATGCATGTATGTATGTATGTATGTATGTATGTATGTATGTATGTATGTATGTATGTATGTATGTATGTATGTATGTTTTCATATTACAATTTAGGTATATTATGTATTATATCCTTATTTAACACAAGATCTTAATAGTCGCTTTCTTTATTTTCAGGTGAGTTAGAGGAAGATTATTTTAATACAACGTGGAATTGTGAAAATATTTTCAAGACTGCATGTAAGTTATTAAAGGTAAAAAAAGTATTTACGTACTGCCTTAGAAAGTAATATCAGTATTAACAACATTACAGTAGTCACCAAGATTAGGTAGCACTATATTTATGATTTAATTATAATTAGCTTGATCTTAATCTTACCATCATCATTATCAGTATTATTATTATTGTCATTATTATTGCAGATTTATTTTCACCGTAACCATTATTGTTAGCAACTTATATTTGTTCCTTGCCAAGAAGAATGAGAGGAATTAATTTCTCTCGTATACATACACAGTGCTCTCATTTTACAAGAAAACTTCGCATCATTCCGCCCCCTGCCTACTTCCTACTATCCCGATTTCAGCGTGGGAAGCCAGTTCTACGAAACATCTCACAAGTAAACATTCTCTTGCGGGGGAGGGGACCAGATAAAAAAGTTAATAATGAAAAATACAAAAGTAAAGTTTGATATTTCCGTCTCTGACTTATTTATTAAAATGTCAACAAAGTTATTTTGGTATACATCTTATTACACGTGAACGTTTTCGCCCCTTGTTATGGGCATCATCAGACAACTGTGTAGATATCTATAGGACATAAGGTGAATAAATCAATATTACATATTGCAAGAGTTTAACCAAATTCTACAAACCTTAAAATTTAAAACCTTTTAAAAACTTCAATACCCAAATTCAAATAACCCGCTGTTTAAGATCATACGGAAGTAACTTTCACCAATCCACTAGTCTTGCCAGGTATACAGTTTTCGTCATTATGCTACCACTTAATGTAAAGCTGAGTCGTGTCGCCGCCCTCATGGATTGAAGACGCTTTTCCAACTTTTTGTAAGTATTGTTTTAGAAGATTTAAATAATACTTAAATGCTTCTAAATACTCTTTCATTCCATCCTTACAATTTACAGGATTTTTCCTGCTTTCCATAATCGGCCAAATGACCGACCTGTTTGTAGCATCGTCAAATCTGTCTTGAAAACTGTATCTGCAATGACGGAAGAGTTTCGCCGTTCCCTTGGGTCACACATGCCTCTTTCAACATAGTGCCTCTACATACATCGTGGTGGCTTTTGCTAAGTTATATTCTCTGTTTTAAGTTACATTGTAGTTTTAACTTCTGTTTTTAACTTTATATACCAAGTGTTCACTTATTATAACATGTTCTCTTCGACCTACACGACCTGAAGATGCCAAACAAAATTGGTGAAAACATTTGTTTTTAAATCTGTTTATATGTTCTTATAACATATTTTATTGTGTTTTTATGTTAAGTATTGACTGAATAGAACTCATTTATCAATTAATATTAAATAACGTTATTAAACTCTACCGAGGTGTAACGGTTTATTCTTCAATAGTGCAGTAATTACTTCAACCTTTTATATTAAGAAAATAAATTATTTGAATTTTTAGTAACTGCCGGGGATTGTAGTCTGTTATTTTTCTGTCCATAAACAGAAATAACTGATTGACCGTTATATAAATTGATCGTAGATTGTTAGCTGACCACCTGTGTTAACTAATAGTGCACACAATATATAAATTGCTCCCACATCCTTCGGGCGATCTATCCATTGCACAGGCTTTCAGTTTCAGAACTTAAACGACTCCCATGGGTCTTGAAATTCACGATTCGCATATAAATTACGTGAAATTGTGCTTAACAAACATTATCAATTCAGAACTGACACAGCAAATGCTGTAGAATACCTGTTGTACAGACTACAGGTACGGAAATTGAAGCGTGGAGAGACGTGCTGGTGGGTAACGTTGCTGCATGAAGATGTTGGAGTAATCTGCACATAAAAACAACTGCAGGCACCTTGCTACAAAGTGATCGATAACAGGTGTCTACTTTTTGGTTACAACTAAGACACATGCACACGAACATCTAGCAATTACAGTGTATAAAAGACAATCCAGCAGTCAAATTATAGTGTACTCTATACTTCAACAGGGAAATATATAAAGGTAGGCTACAACACATTATTAAACATCGAGTGAATTCAGGGTTCGAAAGAAACCTAATGCTACATATTTATTGAACGTCCATGAATAATAATTACTCGAAGCTGTTGCTAATTATTAGGAACACTTCTTGTATATGATAATAAAACTACCTTACTAACTTACTTACTAAATTACTTACTTACTGGCTTTTAAGGTGCTCGGAGGTTCATTGCCGCCCTCATATAAGCCCGCCATCGGTCTCTATCCTGAGCGAGATTAATCCAGTCCCCATTATCCTATCCCACCTCCCTCAAATCCACTTTAATATTATTTTCCCATCTACTTCTCGGCCTCCCCGAAGGTCTTTTTCCCTCCGGCCTCCCAACTAACACTCTAAATGCATTTCTGGATTCGCCCATACGTGCTACATGCCCTGCCCATCTCAAACGTCTGGATTTAATGTTCCTAATTATGTCGGGTAAAGAATACAATGCGTGCAGTTCTGTGATCTGTAACTTTCGCCATTCTCCTTTAACTTCATCCCTCTTAGCCCCAAATATTTTCCTAAGCATCTTATTCTCAAATACCCTTAACCTATGTCTCTCTCTCAAAGTGAGAGTCTAAGTTTCACAACCATAAAGTACAACCGATAATATAATTGTTTTATGAATTCTAACTTTCAGATTTTTTGACAGCAGACTGAATGATAAAAGCTTCTCAACCGAATAATAACAGACATTTCCCATATTTATTCTGCGGTTAATTTCCTCCCAAGTGTCATTTATTTTTGTTACTGTTGCTCCTAGGTATTTGAATTTTTCCACCTCTTCAGAGGATAAATCTCCAATTTCTATATTTCCATTTCGTACAATATTCTCGTCACGAGACATAATCATATATTTTGTCTTTTTGGGATTTACGTCCAAACCTATCTCTTTACTTGCGTCAAGTAAAATTCCCGTATTTTCCCTAATCATTTGTGGATTTTCTCCTAACATATTCACGTCATCCGCATAGACAAGCAGTTGATGTAACCCGTTCAATTTCAAACCCTCTCTGTTATCCTGGACTTTCCTAATATCGTACTCTAGAGCAAAGTTAGAAAGTAAAGGTGATAGATAGTGCATCTCCTTGCTTTAGCCCACAGTGAATTGGAAACGCATCTGACAGAAGCTGGCATATACGGACTCTGCTGTACGTTTCACTCAGAGACATTTTAATTAATGGAACTAGTTTTTTGGGAAAACCAAATTCAATAAGAATATCATATAAAACTTCTCTCTTAACCGAGGCATATGCCTTTTTGAAGTCTATGAATAACTGATGCACTGTAGCCTTATACTCCCATTTTTTCTCCAATATCTGTCGAATACAAAATATCTGGTCAATAGTTGATATATTACCCCTAAAACCACACTGATGGTCCCCAATAATATCGTATACATATGGAGTTAATCGTCTGAAAAGAATATTGGACAAAATTTTGTACGACGTCAACAAAAGTGATATTCCTCGAAAGTTACTAATCTCAAATAAAACTTACAGATTTTTTAAATAAAGGAACATGATAATTTGTTTAACTGTTAATGTGATAGTAGTATATCGCACCCATGGAGAAACATTGACGCAAGTGCAAAAAAGTAAATTGTTCAGGTGAGGCATTTGAAGATTTTTCAAATATTTAAAATTATATTACATATCTTAATTATGCATTAGTAGTACTTCTATCGATTGAAAACATGTACCACATATCTCGCTATTATATTTTATTACGTATTTCATGGTATTTCGGAAACTAACCCTTCCACAAGAAATTTAAGGGAGACATGCTCATCAATTGTGTTATTGTTACCCTACGATTTTGTTATCTCTTTCAATTGCGACAAACCTAGAAGGACGGTTTTAAATTAAAACAACTTAAGGGGTTAAGTACAGCTTACAGCAGTAAACTTGTGAAAATATTCAACTTTTTTCCTCCGTTACTGTATCTTTTACAATATTGAAAATTAGTATGTTTAAAACACTGTCCTTCTGCTATATGAAAAAAAATATTTTTACGATAAAAAAAATACATTTTGTTTTCAAATTTCAGTTCACTGTGCAGTGATGAAGTGCTTCCCACATAACTAAAAAAATATCCAACATTCTGTGATGAACGTTTTTGTGTGTATTTATGCATGTCATATCTACACTATGATGCAAGATCACTTCTCTACCTTTGGTAGATTGATTGATAAAAACTAAATTAATTTTAAAATGGTCAAATATCAGTACTTTTTTCTAACACAATTTGATTGATAAAAACTAAATTCATTTAAAAATGGTCAAATATTAGTACTTTCTTCTAACACAAAATAAAAAATATATATTATTTATTGACGAATGTAGTTGAAAGAGCATGATATTGTAAACCTGAGTTTCAGCAATAAAATAAAAGAAAGAGAACATGAAGGAGTTAACAAGTTTATGAGGGAAACGCTTCATCACTGCACAGTAAACTGCCACCACTATTAATTTTGAAAAAAAAAAAAAAATAATAATAATAATAATTTTTTTTTAAATTGTAAAAATATATATATATTTTTTTTTTTTCATATATCAGAAGGATAGTGCTTTACACATACCAATTTTGTTTATTGTACAAGATTCAGTAATGGAGGAAAAAAGGTGTTGAGTATTTCAAAACATTTTACTGCTGTAAGCTATACCTAACCCCTTAATTGTAAACGGAATTATTATTTTATGAAGAAGAAATTCAAAACGGAAAATTGTATAAATTTCCATATTACTTTGCTGTTATCTCAGTTTGATCAATTTCTGTAGATCGTCCCCCGTGAAGCCCATTGTTTGCGGTGTAAGCCTGGTTTACTTTTAAATTCTTGTTTTCGTAGTGATCAATTCACTGTTATAGGAGACTATGTTGCCGTATTTGATCTTCACCATTTTTATGTCTGGCATCTCGATGTGATTTTTAACATTATTATTTCATTTTTCACCAATTCTTTTGGATTCCTTTATGTCTTTTCTCCTTTTTATATGGTGAATTTTTTTTTACATATTATTCTGTCTTTTCCCTCTCAGGTGATAAGGATCATGTTCGATCATGAAGGCTTAAATTCATGACTGTCAGTTCCGGAATAGTACATTATGCAACGAGCCTATAATGGTAGTAATTAAGAAGCGAGTATGTTTGTTTATTAAACGAGCGCAAGCGAGTTTCATAATTTTGATACGAGCGTCTTAATTACAATTATAGGCAAGTTTCATACGACTTTCTATGCTTGACCATATCTCTAACTTGAAATTATTCATAAGTATTAATGTTATGGTTATGTAAGTGACGAGCGGAACTGACCTTCTAAATTGTGAGATGTGCCGAGATGCAAAGTATTGATTTTTTCTGGGGAACGAATGTCATTGACTTTGATATAATCTAGAGAATAACATGAACATTAGTCTTGATATAACCTGGAAATTGATTTAGAATTGAAAAAACGAGATAATTTGAATTTATATGAATATTATTTACAATTAACGCTAATTATTATAGTAACAGAACATAACCTTCTGCGACAGTATTGGATTTCCAGCCTCCGTGACTTTTCGCTAATTGTCTTTCGATTGCATATCAGAGAATAATCGATACTTGCGCTTTTATAATGCTACAATGGTGATTTCTCATTGGCTGAACACCTGAACTATAATGAATAGGTGTACTTTAATGAGGTGCATTAAAGGGCTACTACCAGGTGTATAATTACTACATTTCGGTATGGTCGAGCATAAAAATCTTAATTCTTCAACTCCTGGATTTTTTAACATGTTTTGGGATCTTCGTCTCAATTTTAATCTTACAGCTCCCATTAATAGCGGTTCATTAACAACCTAAAATGGAATGTATTCGTTTTTCAGTGTACAAAATAATGATCATTATTTACAAACGTGTCTTTGGCGGATTCGCCCTTATCTCATTTACAATTAAAATACTTTGAACATCGATTATCTCTACAAGTACATTTGGCGGGTTCGCCCTTCTCTTACGGAACGCCTCAATTACAGCTTTCATGCGCCTTAAGGTTTGAGGCAATTTTGCGTTTACAGACTGTACAATATTATTAAGAATTTATATAGTGATTTCCTTTTCTCTTCGTATGATGAAATATTTATATTAATGTGTTTATAATATATGCAAACCCATCACAAAGTCATGATTACACTTGAACAAAGAGTGCATAATACAGCTCTTGAAATATTAAGCGCCGGCATACGATGTACTCCTGTTATACTCTCCATTATCTTTCCGACACAGTAATAATAAGTAATGGAGCATGAAGGCTTTCGCTTGTCTCGTATATTCTCAAGTAGTTTTCCTATAAGCTTCTTAGTTTAAATACGTCTTTGGTAGGGTCATAATTTTCAGCTATTTTAAAATTGAGCAGCTACAACTTCATCAGCTTTCTTTCAAGAGGGCGTATCATCGGTACAAGGGAGTGTATATTTTCAACACTTGTAACCTCTGAGGTGCTCTTGCGTGACTGAATACATATACACGTTAGGAAATGATATACCATGAAGTAGGAGGAACAGTCGTTACTTGGGAAACCCGACTATCCCTCTGCCATTTTCATGTCTAAACAAAATATTTGTGTTCTTTCTTCGAAATTAAACTGATATACTAGATGTTTCTTCAAGCATGGATCATATTTTCTTTGTTAGATATTATGTCCTCGATGGAAAATTTAACATAATTTGAGTTGTAGTCGAAGTTCATGGACTCAAACCCGGCCGAAGTCCATGGATTTTTAAAAGAGCAATTAAAATTCTAAGTTTCCTTCCGAAAGCAAAAAATACGGGCGTGATTTTATTACTAGTGTTGACATTACTATACTATACTATACTATATTATACTATACTATACTAATATACTACACTATACTATATACTGTACTATACTACTGTATAATGTATACTATACTATATACTATACTATACCATAATATACTATACTATACTACATTATACTATATACTAAATATAAATAAATTAACTGCCTCCCATTGGAGGTAGCCCAGAAGGACTCAGTATACTTTCCTACATGAATTTTACAATATTAAATGTGTGCATAAATTTTGTTGGAAGAAAATTAAAATAAACATATATGAATTATAAAGTGATGAAAAAAAAATCAAACAGTGTGAATATGATGATCCAGAATTTGGCAAGAGCGTTTTAAAACTGAAGTTATGATGTCAGCAGTAAGTGTCTGTGGTAGTTCAAAAGTCTTCCTGAAGCTTTCAAAGAACTTGGGAATCACACCACGAGCTCCAATAAGAAGACCAATCACCTTAATGTCTTCAAACTGGTATTTTGCTTTGAAGTAATCAACTATTGGCAGATAAATGTTGATATTTTCTTTATTGACATCCTCCGGCTGGCTACTTCCCGTTTCAATCCTTATGGTAGGATCAATTATATATCCTTTCTTGGTAGTCTGGGAATACGCTATGATGGCAATACGTCTAGAGGAGCCATTAGTAGCAAGGCAAAAAACTTCCTCTTCTACTATCCAAGACATTTTTTTCAAAGCAATTGCAATTAAGGGTCGAACATGATGATGTCTGGCATTTCACAATAGCGTCTCGTGATCACAACAGCGTCTTATTAGAAATCTTCTGGGAAAACACAGTAAATCCGAGGTCAAGTCCACTGTCTGTCTGGAATTTTAACAAAACCGATGTCCATGAATTACAAACGTTTCTACGACAAAAGCATGATGACTTTCTAAGGACTGAAGGAAATATGGAAAATGTGTGGCATAAATTTAAGAGTATAATTTTCGAGGCATTAGTAAAATGTGTACCTTCTAAAATAATTAAGAAAAATCCGGACCCAGAATATTACACTAATTATATTCGCTACTTAAAGAAAAAGACAAGGCGCGCATTTAGCAAACGTAAACAAAGCCATGAGCATTGGGAAAAATATATCGAATTAATTACGAAACTTGACTGTGAAAAAAGGTTAGCTCAGGAAAATTTTCTGAAAACTATTTTAAAAGAAGATGAAAGTAACAATTGGAGACAGTTTTATAATTATGTACGCAGGAGAAAAGGAAAAAACGGAGTAGTGCTTTTACGAAATCAGAACGGAGAAAGTATAACTAATGACAAAGAAAAGGCCGACTTATTAAATTCCTATTTCATTTCGGTTTTCAATAATAATAATAATAACAATAATAATAATAATAATAATAATAATAATAATAATAATCCCGCTGATAGAAGTGGTTGTGTCACAGACCATGAATGTGAACCAAATTCGACTTTCAAAATAACTTCCAAAGGGGTTAGAGAGAGAATAACGAAATTAAAAAATCGGAAGTCTCGAGGACCAGATAGTATTGCTACAGAGATTCTTAAATTAGGTTCCGAGGCCATAATTCCATACTTAATGCGTATATTTCATGTTTCCATAAACAATGCAGCTATTCCATGTGACTAGAAATCAGCTATAGTGGTACCCATACATAAAGGTGGAAATAAATTAGATGTCGGAAACTACAGACCGATTAGCCTTACATCTGTCGTATGTAAAGTCATGGAGCATTTGATATCGGATTATATTCGTCATGTTCTAAATGCGAAAGACTGGTTTTACAACCGCCAGCATGGTTTTAGGGAAGGCTTCTCATGTGATAGTCAAATTACGTCGCTGGTTCAGGATCTAGCTGAAGAGGTAGATAGAGGCGGAAGAATCGATGCAGTTGTGATTGATTTTTCGAAAGCATTTGATTTGGTGCCACATGACATATTAATAGATAAGTTAAGTAGGCTAGGAATAGATAAAAGAGTGGTGCTATGGATCCAAGAATTCTTAAACGGTAGAACCCAGAGAGTTAGAGTAGGTCATGAAATATCGGAAATTGGAAATATAAGTTCAGGCAGCGTTCTGGGTCCATTACTCTTTATAATATACGTAAATGACCTATGCCAGAATATTACATCAAATATGAGGCTATTTGCAGACGACTGCATTATCTATAGAAAGATTAGAAATAATTTAGATGTAGATGCTATTCAAACAGACTTGAATAAAATTTATAACTGGGCGTTAAAGCATAGGATGAAAATAAATGGTTCTAAAAGTAAATCTATAACATTTTGTAAAACCCGATAGGAAACTAGTCTTAATTACGAATTCAGTGGTGTTGTAATTCCGCAAGAACAATGTTGTAAATAGCTAGGAGTGTATTTAAACTCCAAACTTTCTTGGGGAGAGCATGTTGATAATGTTACGGGTAAAGCATGGAGGGCACTTCACTTTATTATGAGAATCTTGAGAAAGGCTAGCCCCAAATCGAGGGAAATAGCATATCTAATGTTAGTGCGACCGTTAATGGAATACGGAACTACATGTTGGGATCCCTATAGAATATATCAGATAAATTCCTTAGAAAGAATCCAGTATAGGGCAGCGAAATTTGTAAAAGGTAAAAGAGAAGATGGAAACGATACGATAAAAGAACTTAAATGGGAAACTTTGGAAAACAGACGTAGGAAAACTAGAATATCATCATTGTATAGAGCACATCTAGGTCAGAAAGCATGGGTAGACATAACGGCTCGGTTAGAAAAGCCAACGTACTATGGTAGGAACGATCATGATTTTAAAATCAAATGAAGGAAACAGAAAACGGATGTAGGTAAATTCTCATTTTTAAATAGAACTATAAATGATTGGAATGACCTACCTGCAGCGGTCTTTGAGGGCTGTCCTTCCTTAAGGAGATTCAAGAATAATTTAAAAAGTTGTATATAAAGTGAAAATTAAAATTAAGGTGACATTCAACATTTAATTTTTTTAAGGTGACATGTATTTATCTAGGCTGACGAGTTTACTTCCTTGGTTTGAATTGTAAATTATTTAAAACTAGCGTGTAAGAGGGCCTTAGACTAGAAATGTTTAGTTTAAATGTAGTTCTGTTTATAAGTATGCATAAGGATGTAATTATTTGACTTATTTGAACTGTTGTATCAGTGAAGCGAGGTGAGTCAGTGAAGTTATGGTTTTACAGTGCAGTGAACAGTTCCGATCAGTGATAATTTATAGCGTCAATGAAATGTGTTCTATAGTGTCAGTGAAATGAGTTACAGAGTGTCAGTGAAATGTGTGCTAAAGTGTCAGTGAAATGCGTCATAGTGCCACTACAGGGAATGAGATGAGAGTAAAGTGAAAGACTATTGAAACTTATGTAGGACCTATAGATAATTATGTAGGTTGTATTGTAAAATTAGGTATTTTATTTTATGTTTTATTATTATTGTGTTAAATTGTATTGTGTATTATTATTGTATTGTGTGTAAAATTGTATATGTGTTGTAAAATTGTATTGTGTATTGTAAATTTTATTGTGTATTGGTTATCATTTTATTGTGTATTGTTAATATTGTATATACCACTGCCACCGGGTGCTTGCCCACTTGCAGTGTAAATAAATACATACATTTCGGAGGAGTAAACCTCTGTTACACTGACCTTGGTCGTGGGCAAGGGTTTCAGTCTCCGGGCAGCCATGTCTGCACCGGAATCCGCCCATACTATACTATACTATATAGGATACTATACTATACTATACTATACTATACTATACTATAATATAATATACTATACTATACTATACTATACTATACTATACTATACTATACTATACTATATTATACTATAGGTACTAATACTGATACTAATACTAATACTAATACTATACATTAGTGAGATCGAATGTCTACGTTTCTAACTTAATTTTGAATTTCGATAGCGTCCAGCAATCCCTGATGTCACTAGATAGAGAATTTCATAGACGAGGTAATGATATTGTAAAGGCTAATAGAAGAAAATCAAAGGGATACGATGAAGAAAGTAAATCAAGTATGGCTCTCCAACATATTGATGCAAATGTTTGTACAATCTAGGGTCCGAATTAAGCCAGGAAATTGAAATATTGGAGAATCCCTCCATAAACTCTCTCCATTCAGCCTGCGAAATTCCTGGGGCCAAACGATACTATTACATTTCCCACATCGTCAACATAATGTTATAAACAGCCAATTGTTTCTGTGTGTTGGATATTATAAGTGATTCCTCATATGTTACAGCAGAAAAGATACGGTACGCTTAGATAAACGAAAACTCTCATAATATTTTCCGTCTTATTATATTTCGAATAGATTTCCTGTCTGCATTAACAGAATTTCTCGTTCATCATTGTCATTCCTGATCTAAATATAATAATTTGTCTTCGAAATCATCACCAACGAATCTGTCTGTCATTTCATTTTACTACTAATCACTAATTATCTCCCTTAACCGTTCGAATATGGCCGGTTAGAGATTACCGTGGTTAACCTCTTCTTTAAGTTCTAACCGAATCAAGTGTTAAATGGCAACTTCATGTTAACCATGTGTTTTTTTAAGTTGGTTATTTAATGACGCTCTATCAACTACGAGGTTATTTAGCGTCGATGAGATTGGTGATAGCAAGATGGTATTTGGCGAGATGAAGCCTAGGATTCGCCATAGATTACCTGGAATTCACCTCACGGTTGGGAAAAACCTAGGAAAAAAACCCAACCAAATAATCAGCGCAAGCGGGGATCGAACCCGCGCCCAGGCGCAACTTCACACCGGCAGGCAAGCGACTTAACCGACTGAGCCACGCCGGTGGCTAAACCACGTGTTAAATTGCAACTTCAATTGGTGGATGTACAAATTTAGATTGGTGCACGTGACCATCAGTTGTGTTTTATTATTTCAAGATAAGTAAAAGTTTCAGGCTTAGAGAAAAAAATGGTCTTTCTAACCGAAACTTTTTCCCGACAGTAAAACTTCAAATTATGTCAAATTCAAATTCAAATTTATTTACAATTTACATTTGAATTGAATACATATGAATAGATACCCGAAATGAGCATATGCTCGTGCTCGGGTATAGTCCAGTAGTCTACATATATTTTACAGGGTTCAAATAATAATGCTGATGATATTAATAATAGTAACAATAATAATAATAATAATAATAATAATAGAATAATTGTGACAGAAATGATACAAAGATTGTAATACCAAATAATTCATTAATAATAATAATAATAATAATAATAATAATAATAATAATAATAGTGATAAAACAAAAATATTTACAATAATAAAATAGATTCTAAGACGGATAAAATAAAATATAAAACCATTTGCGAGAGTTAACACAACTTAAATAAGCATATAATAACCGGAAAAAATGACGAACTCGAAAATCAACAGAAAAGTTCGTTGTATCGCAGACGACAGCAACCGCCGTATTGACATTGTATTGTGCATTAATGGTAGTAGGGGGGAGCTGAAAGTCTACGTAACTGCCGTTCTCTTCGAATCTTCTCGTACAATCATGGGGAGTTAATGCTGCAAAAACAAAATGTCTACGTGTCAAACTGTTCATTATTACCAGGATAAATACAAATAATACTGAAATATATTAATCAAGTTTCAGTTATAGATCTGTCCTTTTGTGCAAGAGGTATCATATCAAAATATTTTATGAATGGCGGGGAAAATATAAATTTCAAGAACTTTCCAGTGACAAGATATAGAGACAAGTACAATCAAGTGTATCTGTGGCGATGCTAAGGAATCATTTATTGGAGATATACACTGTTATTAATTAAAAATGATCTAATTTATATTTATTACAATGTTTTATCTTATATGTTACATGCATCAGATAAATACAATAAAAATTAGTACCATATAATGCTAGTAACACTTAAAAAATAAAATAATAATAATAATAATAATAATAATAATAATAATAATAATAATAATAATAAAATTTATCAAATATCATACAAACATTTTCACTTTATTTTTAAACTTAAGAATGTGTAAATTGCTTAGGTCTGGATTATTTTTCAATACTGAATTGTATAGTCTTGGTCCATAATTCCTACTGTGTCTTAATCCAGCTGTAGTATGGCATTTAGGTTCTGCCAAAAGAATTGGGACATTTCTTCTGGGTTTATGTATATGTTTTTCAGTTATAAAATTCATTCGATTTTTGTGAAAATAAGTTAGCAATGTATGTTTATATATTTGCTCAATTTTTAGTACTTGGAATTCAGAATAAATACATTGTGTCGGATAATCAAGTGGTTTATGCAGACAAATTTTGGTGATACGTTTTTGTAGTAATATTAATGGAGTTAAGATAGTCTTTGTCACTCCACCCCATCCTATTATTCCGTATTGAATGACTGATTCAAACAAGGCTAGATAAACAACACGGAGAACATAGATAGGCATATATGCACGAAGGGTTACAAAGTTGTGAATTGTTTTCCGTAACCTATTACATAAATATTTTACATGTTTATTCCATCTTAAATGTTGATCAATGACAACATCTAAGTATTTTACTTGCGTGGATTCTGTCAAGGTAGAGCAATTACAATCAATCAAGTTTATTTACTGCAATTGTGTATTTTTAAATTTGTATCCTTATCGAGTTTGATTTTTCTCAGACTAGAAGCCGTAAATGTAAAAGGAACTGCAATTGTTTTTGAAATGTTCAATGAGAGCAAATTTTCATCTAACCATTTCTTAATTACATTTATACCTCTATTAGCATTTAGGTAGGCATCATTCCAATTCGACACACTGAAAATTATGGCTGTATCATCGGCATATGCAAACATATCTCCAGATGTGTTTCCTATATCAATATTTAGCAAGTCCATTGATGTATATTAAAAATAGTAGTGGGCCTAAAACTGTACCTTGTGGCACACCTATATTTATATTACGAATTTCACTGTGTTGGTCGTTAAATTTCGTTAATTGGGATCTGTTGCTTAAGTAGGACTTAAATAAATTTAAAGCGATTCCTTTAATACCGTAGGCGTGAAGTTTAGAAGTGAGTATATTATGGTCTACAGAATCGAAGATTTTTTGAATATCTAGAAAAACTCAACATTTTTTACCCGAGTCTAATTCTTTGATAATCCTTGAAGCTACGTTCATAATAGCGTCGTCTGTGCTCATGTTAGTACGGAAGCCAAACTGCTTTTGACTTAATAGACTGTTTTTTTTTTCTAAGAAATTAATTAGCCTGCCTTTAATACATTTTTCTAATAGTTTAGAGAGACTTGGTAAGAGTGAGATGGGTCTGTAGTTACTGAGATTGTTTCTGTCACCAGATTTCTATATAGGTATTACTACAGCACATTTAAGATCAGTTGGAAATACACCTTGTGATAAACACAAATTAAAGACATGGGTTAGTGGGTTCAATAATCATTTTGAGTGTTCTAGTAGTGATACCATCAACACCCGGAGCCACATTATTTTTTAAAGTTTTAGCAATAGTTATAATTTCTTTATCGCTTACGGGAAACCTGAACATTGATGATGGTGATGATGACGATGATGTTGAATAAGAAAAGGAAGAAGAGAGTCTTGTGTTTTTGTTTATTTTTGATGCTATATTGTGTCCTATGTTTGTAAAATGAGCATTACATTCGTTTGCAATATCATAATGATTCTTAAAATTAAGCCATCTTTATTTACTATTTCCATAATACTGCAGCTTTTATTTGTTGAAACGTTGGTAGCTTCGTTAATAATCTGCCAAAATCTTTTGGGGTCATTCCTATTGTTGACAAATTTCTCTGAGTAGTAACTAACTTTCATATTTCTTATAACGCAAGTTAAGATATTTCTGTACCTTTTATATTTTTTTGATAAATCTTCATTCAAAGGTTCACGTTTTACTTTTTTGGCTAGTCTGTCTCTTGTGCGTATTGATTTAACAATACCCGAAGTGATCCAGGGTTTAATTCTTTTTATATTTACTGGGTACATTATTACAAGTATGAAAGGTATATTTAGTTATTAGATCGCGGAATATTTTGTAAAAATTTTGAAAACTAACTTCAGCGTTTTGGCAATCAAAAACCGTTTCCCAGGTCTCTGAGCTAATATTTGAGACTAAGTCTTTGTAATTAATATGTTGCTTGCAATTATTATGTGAATTTATGATGGGATCCTTAATAATATCTTTAGTAGTGATAGTGACTAGTCCAAATACCATATCATGGACTGTAATTGCACTATTATATACTCCAGATTTGAAATCTAGGTTAATAGATGTCTTGAAGAATATATGATCAAGGCATGCATTATATCGAGTAGGAGCATTTAAGTATTTCAAAAAACCATATTCATGCATAATATTCAAATATCTGTTGCCAGAGTTATCTAAATTGTGTTCTAAAATTTGAATATTAATGTCACCTAAAATAATATGATTTTTAACGTCTTTTAGTTCATACAGAGATTGTTCAAAGCTATCCAGGAAATCAATTTTGCAGTTATTTGGAGATGTGTAAATTGCTGTTAGAGAAAATGGAATATCGCCTATAGAAAAGTCAAAATGAATAGAGTTACAGTGATTAAATTCTACATCCTTAGAGCAGACGTTAATATAATCTTTAAAATATACCACTATTCCATCACATGAATTATATTCATTTATTTTAACGTATTTTTTATAGCCATGTAAGTCAAAACCATTATCATGATCGATCCAGGCTTCAGCAAGAACTATTATATCGAAAAAGAAAGTAAAATTTTCTAGTAATACACAAAATTCATCATAATTTTTATTTATACTACGAATATTTAGATGAAGAATTTTTTAATGTGATAGACTAGTGCTAATATAACTGTTGCAGAGAGAGAGGTCTTCGAAATTTTCTGTGGCGTTGTTATTTTCGTGGTAGTACTGGTTAAGTTTATTTATAATACTATTGTGTTCCATTGTTAGTTAACATTAAGAAAAATACTAGAAAGTAAACGTTTGGAATAATGTGCAAGACTTTACAGGTTATTTATGTCATATGTACTACTTATCTTAATAACCGGACTTCTTTCATCTCTGCGAACCAGTACTTTTCCATCCCTTGTCCAGACGAATTGGTAGCCTTTGTTCCTGGCGGCATCTCTTGTGCTATTCAGCAGATTTCTAGTCGCGGCTGTTAAATGGTCCCCTGCTGAGAACCTCCCGGTAGGTAGATTCTCGTTCAACTTCTGAAGTGGAATGCCGGGTCCGTTGTCCTTTCGCGCCTCGTTCTTGTAGCACTGCATCCATTCATCCTTGCTCCTACTCCTCATGATATAATTATGGAGAAATAAACAAGTAATAATGTAAATTACTCATTAATGGAAAAGTGAAGTTTAAGCAAAGCACTAATTAAATCCAGAACAAGGCACAGTAAACACTGATAATAAAGAGATTCAAGTTACATAATATACAGCAATTAATTTTCATAGCTTAACGTTACAAGTTTATTTACTTTGACTATTTCGTTTATATGATGTCATTCCATTTTCGACCAATGAAGTGTAATGAAATTTTGAATTCCGACCAATCACAGCCAGACTTTGCAATAATTTTTGCAGCTAGATTTATCGCTATCAATTTATCGCATGGTCGTTCTTTGTTTAGTCGTTGTCGCCAACTGTTTCCCCGTGAATTGATGATCATGAATACATTAAGATGCACCTACACGGTTAAACGTTTCTTTCAACTTTCAAGCATTGAATGTAATATTGATATTTAATATTAATTATATATTTACGCAGTGAAAACGACGTTCAAAACGGCGCACCATGTAGACACAAAATCTTCATGCATCTTAATTGAACGTACCTTTTGAACTTGATTCTTTCAATATTCTTCTCAGATTGCACGCATACGCGATTGGAATATTGAACTGTGTAGATGCAGCTTTAGTTGTGTTACACACTACAGCGAGAATGCGTTTGTCGAGCTATAAAAATGCTTTCGTGTAGCACTGATTGTAACGGTCGAAATAAGACAAGGCTGACATTGGTCCTGCTCCCACAGGTAACATAACCTATAATAATTGTAGCCTATAAAATTTCTATTTTGTGAATGAAATTAAACAATTACTTGAAAGTCAGATGTTCAAATTTATGTAACATCATCGCATATCAAACCCAAAGACCTTGCATAGTAATAATAATGTCTTTTCATCAAACTGCCTTCCGTATGGCGTAATAAAATTCGTGTTTTAATTAGGCCTATCTCTACAGAGATGGCTTCACTGTGTAGCAACATGTCTCGCTGTGAGTACATAGGCATTGGTATACAGCTGTCCCCACTGTTACTGTTAAATTAAATTATGATTTCAGGAGATAATGAAAATGTATTTATGTTATAATAATAAGAGAAAAGTGCAGTACATGTAATTAACATTGTTAAACCTGTATTTCGCAATTGGCATTACTGAATAATATCGAATTTCTTTATTGCAGTAATCGATATTCATCTACGAGTATTTCAACTTCACAATGTTTGAAAGGGTTAAGTATTCGTTAATAAAGAATTATTAACATTTTGTGATCGAATTTTAGGGATATATTATTTACATTTCTATTTTATTCACGAAATAGTCCTAAGAAATGCCACTCGAGGTCTGAGATTTCCCTGATAATTGGGCTAAGCCTGTAAATCTAAGAAATTCAAGTTATTCAGTTAAGACACTTAAAATAACCCTGTTGTTGAATGAAGAATGCTCCAGACTCTCAAATAAGCTTTGCGTTTCCCATCAACTTAGACTCCACATTTCTGCAGGCATAGTGTTATATAATGCTCTAAACTGAAAATATAAATAAGATCGTGGCATTGCTGCGAAGTCTCTGAAACACTACTGAAAAATCAAAAGATACTTCCTTCTTAAAAAGAGGTAGTCCTCGACGGTAGGCATACTGATTGCGATACTAGGAATTATATCTAAAACTCTGAGATTCAAACCCAGCCAAGGAAGATGGACTCTTAAGGTCTTCCAAAGAGAAAATAAAATTTTGAAAGTTTGTGTCTGAGACAGAGAGGAGATAAAAATGTTTTGACTGTCAGTAAAATATTCTCCAGTTTAAAGTAGCCCCTAGACAATCAATATTAGAGGGTTTTTGGACCCTAGTAGCTAACGCTATGTTGACGTCAGTGATGAAAGAGCCAATCAGAGCCATTCATTTCATGTTATTTCAGTAGCGAAGTCGCTATCTCTAGGCGGATAACGTACGAAGTGGACGAAATTTATCGTAGGTCTAATTCGGTGTTAAAATATGACATCTCATTTTGAGATTTACCACTGTGGATGATATTAATCTACAAAGAACAGCTCAAATGGATAAATATTAGTACAAGAAGGATCAGGAAATAATCTTTGGTTGAGATTCCTGTTCTCTGGTTGAGAACGTTAAAGGAACAGGGCACCGATTCTTTGCGATATTTTTTTCCGAAGTTTTACGAATGTGAATACATCACTAAATACGTCACTAAAAACGTCAACATAGCGTTAGTCGTTTGGCCGACCACTAGGGTGCGAAAACTCTCTATTATGCATAATATTTAAAGGGCGAAGACGATATTTTTTGGTGAGAAATGAGTAAAATAAAAAAAAAATCTTTAGAATACTCTGTGATATATGTGGAAAGCATTGCATATCATTTTGTGGGTATTTGTGCCCTTAGCGGATGTTGAGACGCCATTTTTAAACTACCTGCACTATGGATTTTTAAATCACACATCCCTTTTCATTGTTGTTTCTTGTAAAATAAATTTTCAAAAAAAAAAAGTCTTTAAAATACTCTTTAATATGTCTGGAATGCATTGCATAACATTTTACGGGTATTTGTGGCGTTATCAGAGGTTGAGCCGCCATTTTTAAACTTCCTGCGCTATGGATTTTTAAGTCACACGACCCCTTTATCGTTGTTTCCGGTAACTTCATTTTTTTTGCTACATTGCCAGATAAAAGTGGATATAATTTCTGAACTATTAAAGATACATCCATGAAATATAGAACACACATTCTTTCGCCTATTAGGAAACTTTTCTCTGTGACAGAATTTTGTTAATATATTTCATTTTTAAAATATGCCCATTTGTTTGGGAAAAAGGAAATAAAAAAAGTGTTATTAAATTTTAATTGTTTATTTTACAAACGTAGGGACTAATATCAAAATTCTGTTACAGACAGATTGTAGAGCATGCTTTTGCAAGTACATTGCAAAAAATTGTTTGAATCTATCTTTAAAAATGGTTTAGATATATCGGTTTTAGTAAAATCCTGCATTGAGTATATATATATATATATATATATATATATATATATTTTTTTTTTTTTTTTTGAAACCTGGGTCCCCACATAATTTTTTTTTTCAAAATATTTATATTTGGTTGAGTTGCTACAGCTATGAGCCCTCTGCATACAAAAATTAATATTTTACACCAAATAGGAAAAAAAGTTTTAAAAAATACCATCCTCTCCCCTTAAGATTGCGCAACAATATTGAACATGTGTAAGTTAGATTGAAAGGTTGAGCAATATTATTGGGTACTTATATAAAAGGTTTTGGAAGTATTGTGAAGTCTAAAAAATATTGTGCCGTCTGTAGGTGCATTGTGCAATATCCCATCAGTTGTTTACGAGAAGTCTTGGTTTTATTTCCGGCGTAGGTAATGGAAGAAATGTAACTTTCGTCTACAGGAATGGATGGTTGTTCATTGTCTCGTGATGGTCCTGTGATTTTTCTGGGGTGATCTCGCTTTGTGTCAATTCTAAATCTAGGAAGGACCGCAATGTGTACATGTCTAATGTTGATTCATAGATATTACTCTCCCTCCTTTACACCACTGTGATCTATAAGTTGGTACTACAGGGAAGGTAAAACGGGTAAACAAATAAAGAATATAATGAACACAGAAATACAAATACAGTATTTTTAAGATACTTGTCCGAAAACACTCTTAAGTAACACCAATAAGGCATTACTCATGAGGCAACTAGACCAGGAGATAATGGGGTAGGGTGGCCAGTTTCTTTCCCCCTCCAATGCATACACCGCCGATTAGCTACATATTCCACTAATCAGACTTCAGATGCATACAAACAAATTGTTCTTCCTCTGACACATATCAAGTGAGATGTACTGCCTGATAATAGATATACATATCAGCCAGAATCTCAATCAGAGGATGCTATCTTTTGTGTAAAGTTAAAATTTTTTTGAAAATGTTGAATGTCCAAAAAACCGAAAAGGGACGAGAAATTGTAATAAGTTTTATTTGTCAGCAATCGAATGACAATTAATACGTCATTTTATCGGCAGTCGTATATCAGCTGTTGCTTCATTATGCCTGCTATATGGCTATATAATTACAAATCATTGGAGAGAGATCAATAACCAGTTACTGTGAAGACTTCATTACATATTCAAATGTTATCATTTCGGCAGTTCATCCCACTGTCTTCTTTCAAACTAGACCATGCGATTAATATACTCTAATTTCGCTGTTCGTCCGACAACTGCCTTACAGACTCACAGACTCATGGGTTAGTTAGTGATTTATTATTCAATTAGTGTTTGGCAATGTTCTGTAGAAATCAGCCATCAATAACTAACTCACTAACCTATCAATTGACTATTGGCTAATAGCAAAATGTTTATCTGTTTAGCATTCAACCGACAATTCACATCGCGCCCCAGATACCTCTGCATACAATATAACTGTCTCATGGCTGTATGGCCGGGCAGTGTATTTATTCTTCAGTAACTGACTATGCCCACTATAATTTGTACCTAATCGATGAGATGGATGGAGCATTAGTAGAAGCCAGACCGTTTCCTGCCGGAATTTGACAGGAAATTGGATGTAGGGAAGTGTGCTTTATACATTCGAACAAACTTTACGCTATGAGGCTCATATAACAGTGTTTGGTAGTTTCTTTTTAACAAATAATGCTATGTAGCGTGAACATTTCTTGAGCAAACATTCATAGAATTCACTGTAACGATTTTGTATTTTTATGGTGAAACCAAAATGTTGCCCTCACAGTAATAAACAAACAACAAAACGAAACTTCAACGTGCTCATAATTTGTGTGTACGTTTTCTAAGCAATGTTCGTAAATATGATCATATCATCCCATCACTGGAATCAATAGGTTGGCTTAAACTAGATAAGAAAAGAAATTTACATTCACTTCTCTTTCTCTTCGAAATCTTGAACTCTTCTATTCCTTCGTACCTGTCGTCTTTGCTTTACTTACCTTTCTTCCCACCATAATCTGAACACACGCTCTCGTCATGAAACAATACTAACAATACCATCTCATCACACATCCTCATACTCATACTCTCTCACAATAGCCCTGCCAAGACACTGGAATTCGCTACCTGCTAGCATCAGGGAATGTCGAAATAAAATTGTATTCAAACGCAAACTAACTAGGCACTTGGTCAGTAATTGATTTCTTGTAAATATTTCTCTTAATCTATCACAAAATATTTCAATATCCGATAATTTCATCACTGTAGAATTTTTTTATTCTAGGTTTAATTTGTAATTCAATAAATATAAAATATTCTTTGTTTTTCTATGATAAATTATCTAGCTTTTAGTCAGGTAATCTTTTCGTACTTTGATTTTTATTGTAATTGTAATTGTAAATTTAATATTTTAATTTTAATTGTAATTGTAACTGTAAATCTAACACTAATTGTAAATTTATTCTTCATATTATAATTGGAATCTCCTGGTAGAGGGGCAGAGAATGCCTGACGGCCTTATCACTACCAGGTTAAATAAATAAATACTACTACTAATACTAATAATATGAATGTCAAGTCAGATATTTAAAGTTCTTTAAGTTGGAAATTTCCTTCAATTTTCTAATTTAGTGACAAAAGTTATATTTTTCAATATTTTAGTAGCTCGTCTGTCCATATTACGCAAGATCATCTGCAGGGGAGCAAAAATTAATTGGGATTTTTCGGTCTTTGATCGGGTCAAAAACCCTGATACAACTGATGTTTAACCCTGTGATGAATTTCGATGAAGTCCGGAGGGCCTAATTAGTCAAATCCACTCTCCTCACCTCCACGCTGAGGTCCTCTGGGATCTTTTAAGATACGAAAGAGAGAGTGTGAGCGGAAAGCAACGAGAAGCTACAGCATTTACCTCGTCCAGGAAAAACTGCGAAAATGGTATGGTGAGTCTTTCGGTGAGTCTTTCCACTGTAAAAGATTCCGAACGTATTAATGAAGATAAATGCCAACAAGACGAAGACCATGGTCCTAGGAAGGAAAGTAAAGGAGATAAACTTGCGAATTCTAAATGAGGCAGTAGAGCAAGTGGACAGCTTTAAATACTTGGGATGTAGGCCTACTATAAGCAGTAACATGAGCTGCTGCGAAGAAGACAAAAGAAGAATAGCAATGGCAAAGAAAGTCTTAATACAAAAGGAGCAGACCTCTGGAGAAAGAACAAAGGAAGAGACTAGTGAAGTGCTTTGTGTGGAGTGTAGCATTGAATGGGGTAGAAACATGGACATTACGACGAAGAGAATAGAAACGAATAGAATAATTTTATTCCTCTGTACACCTTATTTATGTGTATTTATCTGTACATCTTACACATACTGTAGGACAGGAAACTATACTAAAACAATGCAGATAGCGTAATGTGTAACGGACATGGTCGGTCCTGATATGCACGTCTGTAGACAGCAGTGTATGTGTACAAGTTGCAATGTCCAGTCGATCAGTCCTAGTGAAATGGAGGATTACACGAGAGCGGAATAAGCGGACCTGATTTTCGAATACGGATGAGCCAATGGGAACAGTAGACAAGCTCACGGATTGTATCAGGCTAAGTACCCACGTAGGAGACATCCGACCCATACCATTTTTCCACGACTGTTCCAAAAGTTAAGGGAAGGAGGGCACGTGGTGCTAAATTACAATTTCCATTTCCACACAACTATTTTTGCTTATAACGTTCGACTCAGTCATTTCCGCACCCTGGTTCCTTATCTGAAGTTGATACATGTGCCCTTCGCCATCATCCCTGAAAGTTTGTAACACCACTTCAGTCCACGCCTGTGGAGTAACGGTTAGCACGTTTAGCCGCGAAACCAGGTGGCCCGGGTTCGATTTCCGGTCGGGACAAGTTACCTGGTTGAGGTTTTTTCCGGGGTTTTCCCTCAACCCAATATGAGCAAATGCTGGGTGATTTACGGTGTTGGACCCCGGACTCATTTCACCGGCATTATCACCTTCATCTCATTGAGATGCTAAATAACCAAAGCTGTTGATAAAACGTCGTAAAATAACCTACTATAATTAAAAAAAAATAAAAACACCACCTTGGAAACATCCTGTAGATGTAAGAGATCAATGAACTCAGGTCTGTCTACCATGCGAACCTCCCTCTCTGGCTACAACATTGAAATCTCGTATCGTTCAGTGGCTTCAAATTAGTGGTTTTTAAATTAAATTTACACGAAAAAACCGTCAACGCTATTGAAATACGAAGGGATAAATGATTCTTAATTGGATTTTCTGCCGAATGCACAAAAATCATGATCCTACTCGCAATAGTTACTGAAAAAATAAACTAAACCAATATGTTATTACACTTTTTTGTTACATACAACATAAGTTATTTACTCTGAAAATCTGCAGTTTGTTTCTCTCCATTCTGTATATGTACCAGCTCTTGGACATGTGACTATGACTTTATCCTCAAACTAAAGTTTAGAAATCACTTACTCCGCTTCCCTATAGTCGTCGCAAACATTTGAGATGGGTCATTAGCCGTTGGAATCATCTGCATCATTGCCCCGAACAAAAATGATATAAATGCCTTTATGAGAGACTCGCCGAAGCAGTTGTTGGCCTCTGCCACAGGATATTGCGAGTCCACAAGAAGCCTTAATATGCTTTTATATTATACGTCCTACAGTAATAGCAGGGCTCTGTGTCTCACAAAACAATTTCCGTGGTTCTTTTGCCAATTTGTATACGAAATCGAGTTCTCAAATGTTGCATAATAGCACATTACATGTTATGTGAGATTGTGGTTCATTGGGCTGGACACAGAATTTTAAATGTAGCCTGAATCACTGCCAACATCCGTTTTTGTTCTTGGGAGCCTCTGTAGTAATGTCGAAACCGTGTCTCTGCTTCCCAGCTTCGGTGCGTTTCGTATTGCATTTTATCTTTCACTGTCAAAATTGAAAATATTTGAAGGTAAAAAAAATTATCTGGCGTGTAGCATGAATCACGTTGACCCAAATTCATATCTAGGCAAGCCAAAATAGAACGTATGGTGGAAAGACACGGTATTTGAGCCTTTTCGTCTCTTACCCTCATTTGTCCTGCATTACAAATAATATGTGATCAATAAATTATCAATAATATAAACTGAAATGTGACAAGGAATTAATTTTTTACCGTTGTGTGAAACGCTTTTATTCTTGGCAATAAATTAAGTTCACAGGTTTTAATTCTTGTCCGTGTCACAGTCTATCATACACATTACAAAATGTAACCGTAATTATTGTTGTAACATGTGTATTGAACTAACTGAAATATTCTTTATGACATGGCCTTCAATATTTATCACATTATTATAGTTTGCACATTTACAGCTGATGTATTATTATTTATAGCTATTTCTCGTAAAATTGTCATTCTTTTTGCATTGTCTACACTCCGTTCCACGTCCTTTTCCACACTTTTTAGCGTATTTTGGTTCTACCGGTTCAGCATTTTTACTTTAATTATTATATTGCCTTTCTCACTTGCAATTCTGACTCATAAAAGTTATAAATTTTAACAATCACATGTAGATATGTAATGATCTCATTTCCTTTTTAATTAATATTTGAAAGTTTATTATTATCACAATTACAAGCATTATTATTATTATTATTATTATTATTATTGTTATTATTATTATTATTTTATTAAATAAAAATAACTACATATTTTTAATAGAAATTCCTTTTTGATTACATGCTGTTTTTCCAGATAAGATACATAGGATATATTTCAGCGGATTAATAGATTATCACATAGATGTCCAATTGTAACTCGTACGAGGTAACCCCTGGCGTAAGCAACCCGTAGCTCATATTTTTTAAGGTCGTTTTTCCTATTTTATATGGAAAGTTATTGATCTTAGCAGTGCATGCTTGACGTGCAATATCGCCTGGTTCTATAGGAGTTTAGACACCGATGGACTATCTTATCTTCTTAGCTTCTGTATTCTATACCGCAAATGAAAACGTCAACTAATATTAATTAACACAGTTTAGTTGCTTCGTTTCTTTAACCTAGTTTCTCTAGCAGAATTTTGTAGTCCCATAGATACAGTATGCTCATGTGTGTCCTGTTTTTGTTTACGGATCTGAATTTCTAGGTACTCCGAGCCCTAAATAGGAGACCTTTCACCTCCTTGCAATAAAAGGCAAGTTAATGTCTAATATAATTGTGATATGCTTCCCTTTTCTTCAATAACTCTGCAGTATGTTCAGTATTGTCTTTCACGAAAATCGACGTTTAAAAGTAACATAAATTTTACATTACAGGTTTATGACAAGATTCTAATTATATAATTTATTTTCATATTCAGCAATGCTATCTTTCAAACTTATGTGCGACTTTGTCTTTGTAAAAATTCACCAATGAGTAACAAGGGAAATTTACAATTAGTGACCTGCAGTCCTTTAATGAATAGGAACTCCTCATCGTCTATGCCAGTAATATTCAAGAAGCGCATTTTTCTGACCTTGACGTCTTGCGCGGGCAGCAAGCGCTAAGTATGGAAAGAGGAAGGGTTTTGTATATGAATAAGCAACCTGTTGGATTAAGAAAACAGTGGTGCACAAACTTTAAACGGAACGTGAAAATTTATGCCATTATTTTTATATGGGTTCTTTCTGTTTAATATTATCTATATTGTCTGTAAAACAAAAGTACTAACACTGATTTCTTATATTTCACTTGTGTTTTAAATCTTAATAACATAATAGAGAGTTAAGAAGAAATATTCACTTAAATTCCATAGTAGTATAATATTATACTGTATAAAGTGGATCAAACACATCATTCATAAAGAAAGTGATATTCCAAAGAAAGAGATTGAGTATGACATGATAAGTTGGAATTTATATTGCTGGTATCTTTAGCCTTACAAAAGTAATCAATAAACTAAACAAAACAATATTACAGTACAAAGCAAAGTTACCTAGGTACTGTATCTGTTTTAACTGTAACTAATATTCCATAACAAAACTCTTATCGCATTTTGCTTTTAAGGTGATATTTGTGAGCAACTTCCTATCATCAGAATATTAAATTATTTTCTCGAAATCTGCTGAAGTTATAGAGGTGACAGTTTTACAACACATGGGCACGTATATTTTGCTTATGATGTAACAGTAGTTGCTCTGTTAATTCATTTCCTTTCATTCCATGCGAATATTTTCAAAATTTTCAATACACTATCTTCAGTAATACGTATATACGATATATTAGATTTACGGAAACATTCTCTAAGGGTACTAAACAAATAGGCCTATACCTGAAAATTTCACTTTTCTACACGAATTCTTTTGAATAAAAAAATCAAACTTGTGAAAAATGAGCATTAAAATTAAAACTTACATTCTTATAATGCGCTTATACTTCTCAGACAGATCTAAAAATTAACATGGATACAGTTTTAATAAGTTCTCTTTCTTCTATCTATTGAATCACTGCTGGCCATCCCTGAATATAGCTCGACCAAGCGGCATATTCTGTCTCTTTCGTCTGTCTTTCCTTTCCGCTGTAAAGCGCTCAGGCTCTCCTGGGCTCTAAAGCGCGCGCTTGCTCCTGTGGGCATCAACTGACATGCCTGGTCTATGCAGTCGTTTGTCCAAAAGTAGTAAAAGCAGAGCATAAATGTTACAAGAAAATGTATAATTATTATTATTATTATTATTATATATATATATATATATATATATATATATATATATAATTAATTAATTAATTTCTGCTATGAATTCGATGTTTTATTGATCCCAAACACACCGTTTCATTTCTTAATTAATTGTACGTAATAAAAATGTATCGAAGAATATCTAGATTGCCACTGGCTTGCCACTGTAGGTTTTCAATTTCAAATAAGATCACAAAACCATTTTTATTGTATCAAATATGTGTAGGTTTATTACAGTCAAATTACTTATCAATAGTATTTTTGATAAGTAATTTGACTGTAATAAACCTACACATATTTGATACTTATATTATACTTATCGGACCCAATATACCTTTAAAATCACTTTTATTGTATCAAGACTATTGAACAACCGAAACCACTTTTATTGTACCAGGACTGTTTAACAAATATATTATATCTAGGAAAATCTCTAAATCAATTTTTACAGCATATTAACAGTATTTTCCCCTTCATCCTTAGTATGATGAAAAATTTAAAATATTGTCACAGAGTGACATACGAACTTCGATGATATCGGATATCGGACAGAGGTGGCATGCCGGATGAATAACTCTCACTGTGAAACGCCCACGACCATGTACGGTACTAGCGCCGCACGGAATTGTTGTCGGTGCTAATCGACGAGAACGCCCTATTGGCGTCTCGTCGTGTAACATTTTAAGAAAGATTAGGTCGTACACGGAGGACGCGGACGTTCTGTTGACCAGAATTGACGATACTTTTTATAAAGAGCGATGCAAATAATTAGCACCGTTCATTTCAGAAAGCAAGTAAAGCTGAGAAGATAATGTCATACGTATGTTCAGATAGTTAAAGAACTCTGTGTTTGATTTGGTAAAATTTATCACCCATTTTAATAAAAAAAAAATTAAGTGGACTATTTCGTTTATATGACGTCATTCCATTTTCGACCAGTGAAGTGTAATGAAATTTTGAATTCCAACCAATCACAGTTACACTTTGCGATAATTTTTGCAGCTAGATTTATCTCTATCAATTTATTGCATGGTCGTTCTTTTGTTTAGTCGTTGTCGCCAACTCTTTCCCCGTAAACTGATGATCATGAATACATTGAGATGCAACTACACGGTTAAACTTTACTTTTAACTTTAAAGCAATGAATGCAAGATTGATATTTGATATCAATTAATATATTTACGCAGTGAAGACGACGTTCAAAACGGCGCAACATGTGGACACAAAATCTTCATGCATCTTAATTGAACGTACCTTTTAAACTTGATTATTTCAATATTCTTCCCAGATTGCACGCATACGCGATTGGAATATTGAACTGTGTACATGCAGCTTTAGTTCCGTTACACACTACAGCGAGAATCCGTTTGTTGAGATATAAAAAATGCTTTCCTGTAGCACGAGTAACGGTCGAAATAAGGCACAGCTGGCATTGGTCCTGCTCCCAAAGGTAACGTAACCTATAATAATTGTAGCCTATAAAATTTGTATTTTGTGAATGAAATTAAACAATTAATAGATAGTCAGATCTTCAAATTTGTGTAACATCATCGCATATCAAACCCAAAGACCTTGAATAGTAATAATAAGGTCTTTGATCAAACTGCCTTCCGTATGGCTTAATAAAATTCGTGTTTTAATTAGGCCTACCTATACAGAGATGGCTTCACTGTGTAGCAACATGTCTCGCTGTGAATACATAGGCATTACTATATAGCTGTCCCCACTGTTACTTTTAAATTAACATATGATTTCAGGAGATAATGAAAATGTAGTTATGTTATAATAATAAGAGAAATTTATAGTACATGTAATTAACATTGTTAAACCTGTATTTCGCTTTTCGCAATTGGCATTACTGAATAATATCGAATTTCTTTATTGCAGTAATCGATATTCATCTACGAGTATTTCAACTTCACAATTTCTGAATAGGTTAAGTATTCGTTAATATACAATTATTAACATTTTTTAATCGAATTTTAGGGATATATTATTTACATTTCTATTTTATTCACGAAATAGTCCTAATAAATGTCACTCGATGTCTCAGATTTCCCAGAAAAATCTCAGACCTCTCGTGACATTACTACGGAGAAATCATTATCATCCTACCTTCGGGAGTAATGTCAAAGTAGCAAAGACAGAAAGTACTACATTGACCATATCTGTAGGAGTCACCAACCATTCAAATCGAGGCAAGTCCACGTGAAACTTTTGCTTTTGATGTATATTTTCTTGAGGTATTCACATTTGCATGTGATCATTCTGTCATTTCTTATAGGATTGGTTATAACCAGACTGTTGCCTAGGGCCACCGATTCGCGAGACTGAAGTTTGGAGCGCACGGAGTATACATGACGTCATGATCCATGGGGTGGGATGGCGCTGTGAGAATACAGTTGGTTTCATAAAAAATTACATTACCGCATTTCTAATTCTGCTTGGCGTGGGTCCTTGCAATCACGATAAATGCTAGAGATATGATTAGACAAATATATTTTATTTATTTTCATTTATTTATTTGATCATTAATACCTGCATATTTGTGTTAGTGTTAATTTTGCAGCTTCATAAGCCACACTACTGCGGAACATGTCGAAAATTAATATCACCAGCGAACTTATAGAGAAGTTCGGAAAGGAATATTTTCTTACTAAAGGCAAACCATATTGAATTTTGCAAATTGTTAAGCAAAAAGTATAAGGACAGATGGAACTCGATTCTTTAAAAAACGATGTAATACAACAGGTGCATGGAAAATATGTAATAATTATAATACAGTCAAAACTGGCCTTCAACATCAACATAAAACATGGAAAAGTATTTCATCGAGATTTCTGTATAATGTTGGTATATGCCTATGTTTATGTTTCGTGACCAGAATATTGTAGAAAATGAGAATATAAAAATTGGAGATATATCTTTCGAAGAGATGGAAAAATTCAAATAACTTGGAGAAACAGTAACAGATATAAATGACACTCGGGAGGAAATTAAACGCAGGATAAATATGGAAAATGCCTGTTATTCGGTTGAAAAACTTTTGTCATCTAGTTTGCTGTCAAAAAGTCTGAAAGTTGTAATTTATAAAACAGTTCTGTATGGTTATGAAACTTGGACTCTCACTTTGAGAGAGGAACAGAGATTAAGGGTGTTTGAGAATAAGGTTCTTAGGAAAATACTTGGAGCCAAGAGTGATGAAGTTACAGGATAATGGAAAAAGTTACACAACGCAGAACTCCACGCTTTGTATTCTTCACCTGACATAATTAGGAACATTAAATCCAGAAATTTGAGATGGGCAAGGCATGTAGAACGTATGGGCGAATCCAGAAATGCATATAGAGTGTTAGTTCGGAGGCCGGAGGGAAAAGGACCTTTGGGGAGGCCGAGACGTAGATGGGAGGATAATATTAAAATGGATTTGAAGAGGTGGGATATGATGATAGAGACTTGATCAAACTTGGACAGGATAGAGAGCGATGGCGGACTTACGTGAGGGCGGTAATGAACCTGCGGGTTCCTTGAAAGCTATTTGTAAGTAAGTTGGTACGTGCCAATATCCCTTTCAACAATTTTTCAAAGCGTTTCTTGAAAAAAAAAAAAAATCTTTTGATACGTTGCGAATGTACCATGTAATTCGGTGCATTGCATTGTGAAGAAATGTATTTTATGTAAGTACTGTAGGCTATATATTTTCTTTCCTGCTCACATATAAAGGATTATTTTATTTATATTCTTTAAACTTGTATAGTAGGCCTGTAGTGTAAATTGTAACATGTAATGTTAGGTAGTTATTTTTGTACTATAAGTGCAGTAATAAATACATATTATATTTGTAAACGTGAACACTTATTTTGTGCCCTACTGTGACTAAATGTTTACATGTTGAGCCAAGAAGTAACTGCACTCTCAACCTCCCATTCCCTTCGATCTACATAACGCAGTGGTCAGTGCGTTCGTAATTTAATGCGTTTCGGTACCTTGCGCCGCAGTGTGCTTATAAATATTTTTAGGTGTTTAAAGCCAAAGTAAGCCCATGTAAACACACTTGACTATTACAACTAATTTAATCACACTGCTCCGTCGATTCAGTAGAAATTCAATGTTTACCTACTTTTTGTTAGATACAGCATAATATGCGGAGCAAGTTCCCTGCAGTCGGCAACTATCATCTTTTGGTAGAGTAGTCTATTCAATGTATGGTACTGTACGCTTCCCACTGATTACGTATATAAAAATATTGTCACATTTATTTTATTATATTTGTTGATAATTATTGCATTATAGTTTGTTTTGCAATATCAACTTTATTTTTCATTGCTTGAATAACATTTTACGCCTGTCTCTTTGTTCGATTGAGATGTGCAATTACATTGGACCGATTATAAAAAATGCTACTTTAAACCACTTTTTCTTTATGAGAAGCCCTGTGTTAAAAATGAGGTTTAAGTTTATTTTTAGTGTAATCTGACTGTCATGGGGTTATATTAATAGTTAATTTTCTACACTAGCGACTGTTAAGCAATTCACTTGTCGCTGCGGACAAACCAAGTGGACAAAAAATTTCTGAATAAATGACGACATAAACGAAGTTTCGCAGCCAACCGGACGCTAACATATTTCTATTATTTATATTATGAATGGAAGTGTTGAGGACGAGGGTTTACTCTTCCGTCTCCCATTACCGCTGGCACTTGGTTACGCTTCTGTGTGTACGCAATCGATCAATGTACACAACTGCGTCAAGAAAGAATACAGTCACTTCGGAATCACTATAGACTCTCCTATTCCTTCTCGGAACTGAATTGCTTTGTCGATAGAACGAGTGCAGACTGGAAGAGTCCTGGTTCAATTTTAGAATAATTCTCTCAGCCACTCAATCTCCTACAAAATTGAGCAACAAGGGTAAATTGCTGCCGAAGCAAGGAACCTATCTGTTTGTGTGTGCAGACGAAGTGCACGGAAGTCCTCCATACTTGATTCATTATGCATATGACCGCCAGGAGCGAGGGATGAAATGTCTAAATTTTCAGCTCCCGAGGCACCTCTATGTCAGCGGGGGCGCGCGGTAGCGTCGACGTTAAAGGCTGGTTCACAATAAACCGGAAACGAGAACCAGAATGAAAACGAGAAGCAGAGGACGTGAATATGAACATTTTTGATTCACAATAAACCGAGAACGTAGACCACTATGCATATCGATATGTATGTCAATGTAAAGCCGATATTAGGCATTCTGATGTTATTTGTGTATAATTTACCAATTGCGTTCTCTCATGGATACAAGGCAGCCAACATAAACACAGGTTAACCAACTTCGAAATTTCAACTGAAACATTTCATTAGGTACGGTACTATAAATATGCCTATGCATCTTTATTATCACAACCTATTTTAAGTCTACCATAACGTAATTGTAATAGAACAAAAATGAACACAACAGTAGTTATTGAATTGAAGCATGAATATGTAGTGTGCAATACAACCAATTAGTAATAAAATATGATTCACTTACGATCGGTGTTCAAAGAAAGCCACGTATTCTCCTTCATTTTCTCATCTTTATACGAGGCGCGCCGCTTATCGTAAACATGAGGACTTTCCTCAACACTCAATATTAGAATCTCATCAAATAAAACTTGCTCCATGATACACAGCACAGAACAAAATAATGCATAGGTTATGTCACGGTCTTCTTGCTACAAAATATATGACGACAAAATAGCTTTTAGATGGCAATAGAATGAATCTAGTGGGCTGTGATCGGAAACTTGAATGCCAAAGTTGAAACTTGGCCAACTCTCCGTTCCCGATCCTGGGCTCCGGTAAGCTTTTCGTTAATTGTGAATGCTTACATTTAAATGTACACATTTTAACAATTTTACCGTTTTCGTTTTCGTTCCGATTCTCGTTTCCGGTTTATTGTGAACCAGCCTTAAGTCGTAACATTGCAAGCCGGAAGGTCGTGGGGTCATGTATTGTGAAATTGGTACTGTAAAACAGCATATCTTCTAATGTCAGCTCTTTGCTCTTTTCTTATTGCGATACAGTGAACAGGCAGATGTGACATCCCCTCCCCCAAAATAAGCAAAGAACTTATTTAAGAAGATATCCTTTTGCTGCAATACCAATTTCACAGTAAGCGTACATGTATTAATTTAGAACCCTTGTTAATTAGACTTTTTTGTATTTTAATGTATACTACTTCCCCTCAAAATATTAAACCCGTTTTTAAATACCCTATATAGCCTATATCTTTTAAGAATATTGAATAAAGTTGAGGAATCAAGTTGTTGTCGTATGGATTATAAATTGTAACATTTCAAATAATCATAGTTTTTCTCATAAATAGACAGCAGATTTTGGGTCCCGATACTGAACATTAGGTGTACGGACTGTTCCATATGAAATCGGACAAAATTTCAGAAAATTTGACCTCGCATTTAAAAAAAAGAAAGGTGCTTCTGTTACTGTAAGGCAATCACTGGACAAGCTTAATGGTGGGTTAAAATATCCCCAACTAGTATTACTTTTCATTTTATAGAGCGTCAAATTTATCGTACTTTGGTAAAAATCTTAGTTTTGAAAGAACATTGCTCAGAGACATTTAGTGGCAGGATTTTCAACAGCATCTCTTTTTAAAGTAGACTCAGAGAGTAATATAATGAATTTGGAGGGATTTATTTTAAATTCTTATTCACTTGACTAGTCAGATTTATTTATATTACTTTTTTTCTTGACGAAATAGTAAAAAATAAAAATACGACAATATGGGTGACTTAATATAGAATAAAACACAGTTTACAGATTGAAAAATTTCTTTTGGTAAGGGTGGAAAATAAAACAAAGAAAAGAATTCTCATTGTGAATTTCTTCGCCGCGCGGCTCCATCCCACAGCAAGCTGAGCGTGCACGTAGTTGGCCAACGCTAGCAGCTCGTAAGTTCCGTCATGCGAGTAGTTCACGCATTCGAAAACAACTCGAAATGAAAGATTCATTTCTCTGAATACTAAAATGGTTTTATACAGACTATTACACTCTTACTACGTCATACTACTTTTGACCAATAAAACGGTACGAAAGGACGTATTTCAACCAATCATGGCTGCTTATCGCACAATTTTATCGCGTCCCTAGCATTTGTTTAATTTTATCGCGTCCCTAGCATTTGTTTCTTTGTTTGCCAACATTTGAAACAAACCACTCCAGTCGATGCACAGCAGTTTCAATATGACTCGCCTTGGCATTCAAGAACAAGAATTAATAAAAATCACTGATCATACCTATGCATCTTCTGAAATCCGATTTACAAATAAATGAAGAGCACCATTCGGAAATCCTGAAGAAGTTGAATACACCATGTAGGCCTAAATCAACGAGTTCCACTTCTATTATGCACACGTCCAATATAACATCAATTGAACCACCAACCACATTCAAATTTGAAAATTGTACATTCAATAATTATTCCTTTTAAAATTATTCATGTTTATTTTTTATGTCATCGTCGTTAGTTAAAACTTTTCTAACACTTGTGTATATTAGTTAGGTTACGTTATAGCTTCTGCTCTGAGAGGATGAAAAGAACTTCTGCTATATGATATTATGGATAGTCACGTATCAGAGATTGTTTAATATTAAGATTTATTGAACAGTAATCATTACAGTGTCTGTATAAAGACACTACTGCCATCTAGCATGCAACTAGCGTAATATTTGTAATGTTGAGATGGTACAATAATACATTTGAAGACAGTTGTATTTTCGTAAGTCAATTAATATTTTATTATATTGGAGTACTTCGTTACTTCTAATCTTTATATACTTTCTTCTAATCGTGTAATAGTCAATTAAATCCCACTCGAGTTTTGATTTTCTGTAGATAAATCAAAACGTCTAGTGAGATTACTGTTGATAATACATAATCACTACACTAACCTGTTACTGTCTACTGATGGTTACAATCGGAATAATTCTTGCTTTTAAGATAATACGTTCGTATTCATTATCTTACCTTCATATAGCAGTATTTTTTTTTAATTTGATGCAACACAATAAAGGAAAACTCTCAAGCATTGGAATTGAATAACCACTGTCACCTTGTAATAAATACACAGAAGATTGGCTGTTGGGTCACGTAATTGTTTCATTCCTTGCGTTGTGTCAACACCAGCTGTTTCAAGACCACTCAAGGCCAGCTGATAATATTCTGGCTTCTCTCACATCTCCGATTGACGCTGCAGGGAGCGCGTATTTTATAGCGAGATTTGAAATATTTATTTTAAGGCTTTTCATTTAAAATACCTTTTTAAAAAAATTGTATGGTTTTTGTCTCAACAATAACTAATATTATAGTATTTTATATCCATACTTTTTTAGTGGTAACAAGTTATAAATCGCAAAAGCAATATATCCATAATTTCCACAAACAATAAAATATATGTTATACCCCATTAATACACTTAAATATGCACTACAAAATTAGCTGTAGCTTACATTTTTATTTCGAAGCCAGATGTAGTAGTACGCGTTGAAAGTAAGAATGAAATATAAAATACGCTAAATTTTAAGGAATTACATCAGAAAAACTACTGATCTAAAGAAAGTCAAAATTTACACACTTACTAGTACCCATATACTAAACCTCTGTACGAATTTTCAGAAAATTCTGACATGTCATAATATTTCGTTGTCCGATTTCACATGGAATAGCCCGTACTTCAGTTGCAAGAACTCATTACTACGCTCCCTCCGTAGGCTACGCCAAGGATTCGACGTCATGTTGCTATGTAGGGACTGAAAATCCGCTGTCTGCTCATAACTGTCCTGTAAGTCACTGGGCCGAAATATATATCAATATAAGCATATCAGGACATTTCCCTATTACGTCATTGTCATGATGAAGAGGTTGAGGCTACATTTGACTGCACGAAATATTTTTAAATCATTAGCGAATAATAAACAGCGAGAACTTATTCTTATCCGGTACTAGCCTATGTGAAACTACGTAAATATATTGAATCAGTTTATCCCCACATTTCAATAATAATAATAATAATAATAATAATAATAATAATAATAATAATAATAATTATAATTATAATAATAATTATAATTATAATAATAATTATAATAATAATAATTATAATAGTAATAATTATAATAATAATAATTATAATAATAATAACAATAATTATAATAATAATAATTATACTCCCATGAAGTCTATTCTACATCTAGCTAGTTTTTTTGCTATTAATGTTACCCCTCCTGTTCTATAAAGACTAGTTACGTTTCAAGTGCCAAATCTCATAACCTTATTCCTTTGCTGTGGTCGTGCCAGAGAATCAGTCCCATTCCGAGGCTTAAGCCTAGTTCAGACGGTGCAGGTTTCTGTGATGGATTTCAAGGTGGCTGCGCTGATGGCTGCCCTGCGTGGTCACTTGCTGGCTCCCGTGTTGCCTATGGTGACGGTAGTTGTTCACACGGAGCTGGCTCTTCTCACAGTTCAAATTGGAAAATCATCTGCTGTTTCATCTGTTGCCAACACTCATGGTCAAAAAGAAACTAAACCATGAGTGGAAAACAACTGAAGTCCTACATTAGTAGTAAATGTCGTGATAAAGTAATTAAGCCACAAGTGCAAAACAGCTGAAGTCTGGGTAGCCTGCGTGGTCACTTGGCGGAAGTAATGCGCTCTGGTGGCTCCGTGGATAGCTAGCTTGCTGGATTTCGAGGGTAGGTTCCTTGCTATTTTTCGTGATGGTTTGCAGGCTGGAATCAAAGATGATCAGATAATATTACCTCTGAAACCATGTCGTCATGTTCGTTGTTTTCCAACTAAACCTGTTTTTTCTATATTCTTTAGTTTCTAAGAAACAACAATTAAATATCGGACTTCAGTTGTTTTGCACTTGTGGCTTAATTACTTTATCACGACATTTACTACTAATGTAGGACTTCAGTTGCTTTCCACTCACGGTTTAGTTTCTTTTTGACCATGAGTGTTGGCAACAGATGAAACAGCAGATTATTTTCCAATTTGAACTGTGAAAAGAGCCAGTTCCGTGTGAACAACTACCGTCACCGTAGGCAACACGGGAGCCAGCAAGTGACCACGCAGGGCAGCCATCAGCGCAGCCACCTTGAAATCCATCACAGAAACCTGCACCGTCTGAACTAGGCTTAAGCCTCGGAATGGGACTGATTCTCTGGTACGACCACAGCAAAGGAATAAGGTTATGAGATTTGGCACTTGAAACGTAACTAGTCTTTATAGAACAGGAGGGGTAACATTAGTAGCAAAAAAACTAGCTAGATGTAGAATAGACTTCATAGGAGTAAAAGAGGTTAGGTTAGATGGGAATGGCATATCACAAATAGGAGATTATTGTTGTATTATGGGGAAAGAAACGCAGAATAAATATGGGAAATGCCTGTTTCTATTCGGTTGAGAAGCTTTCGTCATCTAGTCTGCTCTCAAAAAATCTTAATGTTAGAATTTATAAAACAGTTACATTACTGGTTGTTCTGTATTGTTGTGAAACTTGGACTCTCACTTTGAGAGAGGAACAGAGATTAAGGGTGTTCTTAAGAAAATATTTGGGGCCAAGAAGGATGAAGTTACAGGAGAATGGAGAGAGTTACACAACGCAGAACTGCAAGCATTGTATTTTTCTCCTGACATAACTAGAACGTTTGAGATGGGCAGGGCATGTAGCACTTATGGGCGAATCCAGAAATGCGTATAGAGTGTTAGTTGGGAGACCGAACGGAAATATATCTTTGGAGAGACCGAGACGTAGGTGGGAGGATAATATTAAAATAGATTTGAGGGAGGTGGGATGTGTAGATAGACTGGATTAATCTTGCACAGGATAGGGACCGATGGCGGGCTTATGTGAGGGCAGCAATGAACCTCTGGGTTCCTTAAAAGTCATTTGTAAGTTATTAAGTTCATTTTGTAAAAACGAGTCTTTCAATTGCCGTTATTCCCTCCGATTCTACGAACGTTGCCAATAGATGACTCTAGTGCCGAGAAGCTTATACCACTTAATTCATCAGAGACTATATACAGAGTTCACCAAAGGCAATGGGTCTACATTACACTCTTAATGAATGACTATCAAGATGATGAAGTGCTGAGATGTCACAGAGGACTCGGAGAATTGGGAGAAACCCCTATATTGTCTGTATCACGGACTTGCCCAAGAGGAATTTGAACCCGGACCCCTTGTGTTACATGCCTAGCGCTACTGAGCCACCGTGGCGGTTATTATTATTATTATTATTAAGCTGCGGATTTTTAGGCTCTAAAACAGTTGACATAGGCAGGCAAAATAGGCATTCAAAATTCTAAAATAGGCATTTAAAAAGGCACTAAAAATTCCTAATTCTTAATGGCTAACACGACCATAGCATAGAATTATACACTACTGGGTGTTCAGTTCAAAATGTGTCATGGCTCGCTGTATGCCGTCATGTGGCTAGCCGATGAGCCTAGAAAATTCAATCTTCCTACACTTCCGCAGAGGCGTATTACCTATATGCCAGAGAAGTTGCCTAGCAAGTATGGCGTTCATTTTGAAGAGTACTTACCGATACGTATGGTAACGCCGATAGTGGCAGGAATGTGAACTGTTTGGAAACATGTACAGAGGTGAGTTTTTTTCTTACTTTCGGGATATGTGGAGAGGGTTAAGACGATTACTTACGTATTTGTTGACATTAACTTCGACGGTCAACATGGACACGGAGCATTTGATTTGTATTGTGGAATGTTGCCGTACGCAATCGATGATAACAAATACCCTGCGTACGACTTGCCCGCGCAAAACACAGTTCGAAAGAGGTTATGGTAGCACACAGACAGTACAGACCGCCATCTGTTGCTACGACGTTCAGTTTATACCGTACACGTTCTCAAGTTCAGATTGAACGCCTTGATTAATAGGTAACTTCTCTGACATAAAAGCTGAAACTCGCTTCAAATCGCTGACTCACAACAGTGACGTCATGACACACTTTGAAATGAACACCCAGTAGTTTCTATAGTAATGCCATTATGGCAGTGAATAACTAAATATTCGTCCAAATGTTGTAATGAGAACTGATGCCTGTTGTCTGTAAGAATGTTCTTAAATTGGGAGAAACTTCTCTCCACTTCACATGAAGTGATGGGGCAATACTTCAGGGATCCAATCTCAGCTGAGGACCAAACCAGTGAGAACGTAGTAATGTCAATGTCATTTCCAATCAGCAATAACACTTGCTCCCAACCAGGATTTCTTTTCACAATTTTCAAATAGGCTACTTATTTCTCATTGTTTCTCCCACACTGCTTGTATTTCTTTAAGAATAGTTTCTACTTTCTTCATAACTTGCACAGCACTGTGGAGTGGAATACTCCTCGTTTCCAGTTTCGTTATGTAAGCAGGCAGCTTTCCAAAGTTTGCTTTGAGGAAAGCAAGATCAGATGTTAGCTTTGGGTTTGCCAGGATAATATTTTCTACTGGATAAAAAAGAAACAAATTACAGATTTAAAAAAAATCTATAAAATAGTCAATAAATTCAAATATAAAATATAATACGGATATTTAGGCAACTATTAGGCATTCATAAGCAAATAGGCATTTTCTAGTGAAATAGGCAATTATAGGCACTATAGAATTCGCATATAATACTCACAATGCCTTAAAATGGATATGTAACCTAAAAGCTTGAGTCTTTAGGTTTAGGATTAAAATAGGCATATAAGATAAATCCGCAGCTTAATTATTATTATTATTATTATTATTATTATTACTACTACTACTACTACTGGTAAATATTACTTATGCCCCGGCCACTACAGGAACTTGATAAAGTACCTTCAAAATGCCTTGGATTTAAAGTATTGAGTAGTAGAAATTGATGTGATCACTGGGAGAGCTGTAAGCCCACCCAGCCCGGCCTATAAACGTACTTTACTTATATACGTACCTTACCTATATACGAAAATCTTCGTGCGTGAACGAAGAATACCGCAATATTTCTTTAATGTAACAGTAGGTTTCAGTGTTGCCAACATAGTAATAATATACACACCTAATCGAACCTTACCTAACCTTTCCCATAATACTACACATCTAATCAAACCTAACCTAACCTGTCACATAATACCACACATCTGTAGTAACATTCCTCACATTTCGTTTTCATGTCTTGCCGGTTCTGCCAATCGTGTCGGTTTCCATCTAGTGGAAGTGGATCGTACTAATACTACTAATTTGAAGAAGAAGGAATGGCGACTTTCGTAATAATTACATTTTACATGTTTCGTGATATACTAATTGTGTTAATGTAGTAATAATTCTCTATTATATGTTACAGTAAGATTTTAAATGTGTTTTGGTTGTGATAAAAGTATTGAAAATTGGTTTATAGCGCCACATTGGCAGCGACAAAAGTGTGCAATATTCGTTCAGTGACCGGTGGATGCTCTACATTGACATTATTATTATTCCTTATCACCACAATGACCTGACTTCACTGGTTTCCATGAAGTTCAACCAGTCAACAATGAGGCAGTTGGGCAAGGAAACAGGCAGTAAAAGCTATCCCATTGATTAATAGTACATTATGCAACGAGCCTATAATGGTAGTAATTAAGACGTGAGTATGTTTATGAAACGAGCGCAAGCGAGTTTCATAATTTTCGTACGAGCATCTTAATTACCATTATAGTCAAGTTTCATACGACTTTTTATGCTCAACCATATTGATTTTTTCCGGCAATTGGTGAAAGGAATTCGCGGGAATGCGCTTTGTGAAAGGCTGGAAAATGACTGTGAATTGATGTTAATTTGTGTGTTGTTTTTTTTCGACTGAGTTTAATATTGTCTAATCTCGCGCTAGTTGTCTTTCGATTGCATATCCGAGAATAATCGATACTTGCGCTTTCATATTGCTACAATGGTATTTTCTGATTGGTGGAACACCTGAACTTTAATCAATAGGTGTACTTTAATGAGGTCCATTAAAGGGCTGCTACCAGGTGTATAATTGCTACATTTCGGCATGATCGAGCATAAAAACAGTGATATTATGTCGAGTTTATTACTTTATTTTCATTTTGTGTTAAACTCCAATGTGAATTCCTCTCCTTCACATCTGGTATATGTTTCCACTTCAAAGAGAAAAGAAAATGTCAGAATCATCATTGCTGTCACAGTCTAGTATATACAGTCACGAAGCTTAAGTTGTGAGGGTGCTAGAAACAATAGACTGTGCCGGTACTGTTTCGCATTGTCTTTAATGAGGCGATATTAGCGATCCTAGTGATTAGCAACTATCTATGGATGCATATTTACTAAGTATTGAGCTTCGTGACTGTATAAATCAGAGTGGTGCATTGGAGTTAAATCGCTCGCTTGAACTCGGTCGAGTGTCGCACCCTCGAGTGAGATACGATCGGTCGTGATACGCTCGTAATAAATAGAAGTACAGTACCAGGTCATCTCCCCGATGTCTTATCTTGTATGGTAGGCGACAGATAAGATACACATATGTTTTGCTCTCACGGTAAAAATAAGGCTTTATTTTCTGCGTTTATGACAAACGTTTAATGGAACAGTCAATGGAGCGTACCAAAACTGGAACATGAAATTATAAATAAAATAGTATGAAATACTTCGATTTACAGTTACTATTGCTAATTAATAATTATTCAATATTTGATTTACCACATAATTATATAATATGATAGGTCCATACATAGTGTTCCGTCTATATACTGCGACAATGTAGAAACGTTTTACAAAATATTATTGATATAGCAATAGATTAATAACAATATTAGTACAGAGATAACGTCACAGAAAATATAATAAAACGAATAATCATGCTGCACAACTGTTACAGACGCAAAGATTGATGCACTAATTATTAGATATTATTATTATTATTATTATTATTATTATTATTATTATTATTATTACTACTACTGGAAAACTTGATACAGTTCTTGCATTATCGTGATTGTGTTCTCAGTTTATAATAATTACATTTACATCCAATAACATCTATCAGATGTGGCAAAAACAAAATCACTCCTGTGTGGGGGGGGGGGGAAACACTGCAAAGTTTTGAAATGATAAACATCTATGATGTTACTACACAGTTCATCACTGGAACAAGAACGAATGTCTAACGCTCGGCTTATACCGTTCGAGGATTTATCGTTCGTGACAATTTTACCCATCATGCATGTGCGCTACCAATCGGATTATGCAATGAACTACTTGGCGCTCGAGCGAAAACGTCCGATGCAGACCTCTGCTGTATATATTAGACTGTGATTGATGTAGTTGGCATTCCAACTCACGATCATGCTTTCCACGCAAGTTAGATCTGAGAGCCTTACCATTTGCGTGAGCTTTTGTTACATCTGTGTCAAAAACACGGAAGTGAATAATTGAATCATTAGTACAGAACGTGTTGTCTGCTTTAAAATATTTGGCTGTGTTGATACCAAGAAAAACAAAACATAATGTTGTGGTTTAGTTTTGTTTCCTATTCCAAGTGTAAAATTAATTTCAACTGGCGGAGATAAGTCTCTTAAAAAAAGAAAACGAATGGAATCCTTTCGTCTTCGTCGTAATCTGTACGTCAACATCACGTCGACCTCCCAATTAGAAAGGGGACGGGTGTTCAAATTTAAAACTGTCTCGGAGATCTCCTCTTGTCAAAAAGTACGAGAGTTTCGGAATGTAACACATAAAACAAAACTTTCTAGCAACCCTCCTGTTTGTTTCGTGGTTTCAGCTTTGTCTTCAGCCTGGTTGACATGGAGGTATCCAGGTAGGAAATGGCGCTTTATTTCTCTTCCACCACAAACATGTCGTGCTGGCGATGACATATAAACGATTCTGGCACCAGTTCCTGACACCTGTCCTGGCCATGATTACATATGCATAGGATTCTGTGGAAGCGATTGTTTTCTCATGACGTCACAGTCGACTGTGAAATGTTGTTATATCAGTGATCATTATTGTCAGTGAAAATATGCACGAATATTTTGTCTACCACACCACTCTGATCGGCACCAGCAGAATACAGTGTAAATGTAACTGAATTTGCATAGGAGCGTTGTGTAGAATTTTTTTTTTTCATATTTGCTTATTCATTTTTATTTACTTATCTTAATTAGCCATGTAAGACGGGCAATCATTCCGTATGTAACGGTTAAAATGTAGATTTTTCATCCTGTCTCCGAACTACAGAGCGATCCAAAAGTCGCGCACATACGTTCACATATAAGTTATTAGCCACTGGAGTGGCTCATTCGGTTAAGGCGCTTGCCGGTTTGAAGTTGCGCTCGGGTGCGGGTTCGATTCCCGCTTGGGCTGATTACCTGCTTGGGTTTTTTCCGAGGTTTTCCCAACCGTAAGGTGAATGCCAGGTAATCTATGGCGAATCCTCGGCCTCATCTTGCCAAATACCATCTCGCTATCACCAAACTCAGCGACGCTAAATAACCTCGTATTTGATACAGCGTCGTTAAATAACCAACTAAAATAAAAAAATATATGTTATTTATAAAGATGAATTTATTACGTTTACTTACATCAGTTTTCACATTAGTTACATCAGTTTTCACATGAGTTACATAATTTTTTCACAATATGTGCTCAAAATGGCAGCCTCGTTCAGTAATGCATGTACGAGCTCCTTTTACCATGTTTGCGGCCACTGTTTTGAGCACGCGTACATTGATGTTGTTAATCTCCGTTGTTATGTTACTCTTTAGTTCCTCCGGAGTGTGCGGCCTGTTTTTGTATACCCTTTCTTTAAGAAGAAATCTGAGGACATCAAATCGGGGGAACGTGGGGGCCATCATCCTTTAGAAATGATACGCTCACAAAAAAACTCGCGCAAAATCTTCATGGTTTCATTAGATGTGTGACATGTGGCACTGTCATGCTGAAACCAACAATCACGTTCATCATTGTCAAGAAGCGCTGATACATATTCCCTAAAACGGGCGATTAATCTAGTTATGGTCGAATTGTTAGGCACTGCCACATCCGGATAATTCCTACGAAATTCGTCTACAACACGTGCATAAGAACGATTGGAAAAATAACGTTCAACAATGAAAACTCGTTGCTCTTGGGAAAAGATATGTTTGCCGAGCAATAAACAAAGGACTACTGCAAGCGTCACATACACATCACAATGACGTCTAGGTTTGTTGCTGTTAATACCCATGATGCTATCTATCGGTAGCCGATTGCACTTTCCAACTAGTCTACATTACAACACAATATAATAATAATAATCCGTGGCGCTACAGCCCGTAAAGGGCCTAGACCGACCAGCCGGCTGCTGGCCTCACGTCCACATGCCGAAGCAGAGATGGACGATCATCCAACCAGAATGAGGTATCGTTTAGTTAGCACGATGATCCCCCAGCCGTTATAGCTGGTATTCGCAGCCGGATTTCGCTACCTACCGTAGCTCCCCAAGTGCATCACGATGCTGGGTGAGCACCGGTCCCATACACTGGCCGAAATTTCATGAGAATTTCTTCCCCCATGAGGACTCGAACCAGCGCGCATTCCATAATGCGAGTCCTAGGCAGGATGCCTTAGACCGCGGTGCCACGGCGCGGGACTTACACAATATAGACACTATAATTTTAATGTGCGTGACTTTTGGATCGCTCTGAACCTATTGATTCTCTATAAAGAACGCCACACACAACCAAATTAATAGGACTAAGTAGTATAGCACCATTTTAAGTTGAGTTATTCAGAAAAAAAAATAATGTCATATTTTAAGTCTTAGACTTCAGTATGATCTGAATAGGTTCCTTCGCAACAATTACTTGCCCCAAGACGAAGTTGTGTAGTGATTTTTCTGACGATTTCTGCATGCATTGTAGGGTTGATTATAATTATGTAATAAAATTGAAGACGCATATGGTGTATTTTTTTTCGTGTTACAGCAGTTCACGAAAAGATTCTCACAACTTTGGATGCTGGAGCAGTTACATCGGCGTCATTCTGTTTGATGAAACGTTCCTGATAGATATTTTTAACGAATAGGCCTATGAATTATATGGAGGAAGAAGGTTACCAGCCTTGTGTTAATTATGACCAGACAGTGTATGCGGGATGACTAAAGGAAAAGTGAAGTCGTTTCGTATCGGAATATATGGCACGTGCCACGTCGTCCGTCTTTTGTGTACCTGGCGAGTACAGCAGCGTACACAACGAAGGAACCCCGGTCCGTTCATAGTAACATTGCAAAGCAAAGTTTGCAGTTGTGTTATCCTGTTCAAGTATCTAGTACGCGTTGAATAGTGTTATGCTGATCCATTCATGATGACGAAGGCAAAACGTTCAATTCGCTCAGAGATACGAAGTGCAATTAAGAAGTATGGGAGTGACATTTTATGTATTAACGAAACAATATCGTGTGTAATGTATGTCAAATTGAAATAACCAGAACAACTCAGGCTATAGAGAAACATTGCAACAGTACATCGCACAGGAAATGCGTTGAAATGAAATCTGAGGAACCATCACCATCATCATCATCATCATCATTTATTTGTGCGGGTCTAAACGAAACGTTTTGCAAAGACATGTGCAACATGATGCTCAGTGCAATTATTCCTCCAAAGAAATTGAGTGATCCCCATTTTAGAGGTTTTCTTCGGAAATTCTCTCAATACAAAACTGTTTAAGCGTTAGGCGAAGACGATTCAGCTTTGGCAACTTACGAGAATTATATCGTCGTTTACTGCAACGCTGGTAATTGCATCAATGATGACGAGGTATGTGCTACAGTACTTCATTTTTCTTTTCCTTCTGACTGTACGCAGATACAGTAGCATGTTGTCGTTGTCTGTTTACGTTTAAAACCTGTTGAGCCAATGGTCTGAATGAAAAAAAAAAATGTAACATATGATGAACTTGTGGGAAAAACGTTGAATGTCACATTTCTATTAAGGATTACATAATGATCTAATTGAGTCTATAACTGCAAGATGTAGTGCTGTTTCTATAGAAAATAAAGGAAAGGATTACTGTATTCGTGGTGATAATTCCCCTTTTTACCATTTTTCATAAGAACAACATTAAATTTCGCAGTAATCCATTGAATTAGATAATGACATCAATCTTAAGAAAACTGTGACATTCATCGTTTTTCCCGCAAACTCTTCATATAGTAAATGTGCACCTACATTCAACGATAAGTCATCCCGCATCCACTGTCTAATTATGACTAATCAGTAACGTTTCTTGTAGCAATTATTAAATTATCATGACGAAATTACTGTGCACTCGAATAGGCCTAACCCCAATTCGTATCACATCCCATACTGAGTGCTGAACCTTGACTAACCACGGGTTCTTTATCACAGTACATTGAGAATGAATGATTGTTGGCAGAGTTCGGAAGCAATCTGTATGTGCAGCCAGTCAAACCGGCCTTTACAAACCACAAACTGCTGTGCGTAGTCAACGACAGATTAATTGTGGACCCTTTCCCTTCACGTGAACTGTTGCAACTATCCTAGCATATTCAATGTCACACACGGTCGTGAGGAGTTTATATGATAGCCACCCCTTTGATCGTGACTGCTATGTATGGTAAGGTCAACGTTACACTTGACGTTACTGGCAAACATGATTATAGGGAATCAACATTTGTTCCCTGTTTCCATGCGAAAAGTACCAAACAGTTATACGGCTGCATTGTTACCGTGATATTGACTATACATGTATAGTTGTCAATCGTAGAAAATATTTGAATAAGGATATAAGCAAAAAAAATTTAATTAATGTTTCATTAGAAAGGAAAATAATTTCAGGGGTATATTTCATTAGCTCAGTATTTACTATCAGAACCATTTGATTATCAAGGATACGAGTTTACTTTACTAATGATTGATAAAATGGCAAACTTACTAGTGTTAATTATATAAGAAAGTGTGGCTTACAGTTGTTTCGGTGTATACTGTACACCATCATCAGAGCCTATTCGATCCTGGCGTCATCTAGATATCGCTGCCTCTTGTAGGGATGTGTTTGCGTGCTGAAAAGTGGAGTCAAATAATGAGTGTGTTCTGAACTTGACTCCACTTTTCCAAGATTTTCTGTATTTCTCAACTGCATTTCATTTCCTGTTCATTTATTAATTCATAATGTTCTGCCCAAGGGCAGATTTTTCACTGCAAGCCCAGATTCTCCAGTCTTTCCTATTTTCTGCCTTTCTCTTTATCTCATCATATGATTCATATACTTAATGCCGTCTATCATCTGATATCTTCTTCTGCCCCGAACTCTTCTCGCGTTCACTGTTCCTTCCAGTGCATCCCTCAGAAGGCAGTTTCTTCTCAACCAGTGACCAAGACAATCCCTGATGTCTTCCTGATCAGTTTCAGTATCATTCTTTCTTCACTCACTCTTTCCAACACAGCTTCGTTTCTTACTCTGTCTGTCCATTTCACACGTTCCATCCATCTCCATACTCACACTTCAAATGCTTCTAGTCGTTTCTCTTCACTTCGTTGTAATATCCATGTTTCTGCCCCATACAATGCTACACTGCACACAAAGCACTTCACTAGTCTCTTCCTTAGTTACGGTTCATTTTCATGCGGGTTGCGCAATGTGTTATCTCCAGTTATGAAATTCAATTTTTTATTGCTATTATTGAGCAAGGCCTGGCTTAGACGGTTAAACAACTGTCTTTGACGAAGGCAACAGAGGTTGGATCCCTGGTGTGCGCCGCTGAAATTTGTGTTGAAGAAATCAGCTCTGGGACACGTTTCCTTTGGGTACATTATAAGTCGTTATACCAATTCTCCATCATCATTCATGTATCATCACCAGACCCCGGAGAAAGTATTGCTTACAGGGAAACGCCCGATGTAATATAGCTGATGTTTATGAACCGAGGACTCTTACACGCATCACTGTGCAGGTAGGAGTAGTGCCGGCGCAGCTTAGTACAACGCAGTCAAAAGCAATCGACACGTGTCTTCAGAATGCCGAGACCAAAAGTACGCAAGATAGACGCACTAAGGTAATATGTTCGTCAATAAAGTGTGTTTTCCATCCATGGTAATGAACTGTTTTGTGAAATTGGCAGCCGACATGGCATGCAAAGTTAAGAAGCATATTAAATAGGAATAAACATAAACTCGTATGTAACAGACAACAGAATTTAAGCAAGGTACAGCAGGAATCTCCTTCACAACTACTTGAACGAACATTTCAAAGATATGTGTGACGCGTTTATTGCTTCAGATATTCCGTAAAAACAATTATAAAACGCGAAACTCCGTGACTTTTCAGAAAAGTACACTGGAACACAAATTCCTAAAGAAGCAACACTGCGGAAGAAGTATGTACAATATGCATATTAGAAATGTCTGCGTGAAGTGAAGTGTAAATTACAAAATGAGAAGATATGGTTTTCTTTCTATTGATGAAAGCATGGACTCCGTTGGACATCATGTTACAAATGTGGTTATGGCTGCACTTAGTGCGGAATGTTGCTGAAGACCCTATCTCTTAATGAGTGAAGTGTTAGAGAGGGTTAATTATTCCACCATAAGTGACTTTTTGATAGTGCTATGGAGTTGCTATGGCCATCATATGTGTGCAATTCGAAAATGTGTTACTATATGTTACAGATGCTGCAAGCTATATGAAGAAATCTACTAAGTTTCTTGAAACACGTTATCCGAATATGATACACGTTACAATCTTGCACATGCATGTCATAGTTCATTGCAACGCATCAATACGTAAATAATATTACCAGTATGTCAAGTACAATGAAATATTTAGGTCTCTTAATGAGATTAAATTAGCATTGCACTTTGTATGCTTCATAGCTAATCACTGGAAACTGGTCAAAAGGACGCGTAAATAATGAGACTTTCATGTATTACGTCATTTCTCATGAACAAAACTGTACTACTGCCAACTTCACGCTGTCTATCGTTATTTACCCCATCCCTCTCAAAGCAGGTATGCTATGTTGCATACTAAGCTGATAGCAATACTTTTCCCGGGGCCTAATCCTCACCCCCAGGAATCTGCTAAAGCCTGACAAACCCGCACAAATGATCTCCATTGGTCCATTGGCTGCATATCTGATGGATTTTAAGAGCTAGAGGATTATTATGATGATGATTATTATTATTATTATTATTATTATTATTATTATTATTAACCAACATGTAAATTTTGAAATGTATTATTATTATTATTATTATTATTATTATTATTATTATTATTATTATTAAACAACATGTAAATTTTGAAATGACTTGCAATAAAATAAGCATATTATGCAAATCGGATTAGAGCTTTTTATCGATTGAAATTAATAGATTTTTTCAGAATTTCATATATTTTAGCTCATAATATGAGACAATGGCTAATTGACACACGTCATAACATAGACATACGTCCTTTGTCAATTGTATCAGATAACAGGACTACGCTATAAACGGTTTCAAAATTAAAAATGGTGCAAGGGGTTAGATTGAAGTTAATAGATGCGGAGGATGAGGGAAGTGATATGCCAACTCCGCCAACCAGGCCGACTGTATGGATTTATGAGTAGATGGATATTGGAAGGCAAGGGTCAGAAGATGAATGGATGGATGAAGATGTCATTGGGTGAAACGATGAATGGTGTATCAATAGACTTATAAATGTATTGTGGAAGGGAAGAATGTTTGGATGAATGATGGATGGATAGGAGATTGAATAGTTTGTGGTTGGTACATCACATATTCATTATATATGTGGTCTCGCCTACTTCATTGAATATTACACGATTACTATGAAGTAGCCAATGTGTATTATTAGCATTTAATACGAGAAAAATTCGTTCCGGCACCGGGAATCGGACCCGGGACCTCTCAGCTCTGCGTGCTGAGTGCTCTTTCCAACTGAGCTATACCGGGACACGATCCACGGTGCCGGCCGAACTCCTCTCGTTGTAATATTTTACGGCCTTACTACCTGCACTTTAGACAATGTAAGTCATACATGCAGGAGCGCATATTTAAATGACTTTATGGACATATTCAACCACAGTCTGTGACAACTGCTAACAGTTAATACATCACATATTCATTATATGAGGTCTCGCCTGCCCCATTGAATATTACACGACTACTATGAAGTAGCCAATGTGTATTATCATCCCCGCATAGCTCAGTTGGAAAGAGCACTTAACGTGCAGAGCTGAGAGGTCCCGGGTCCGATTCCCGGTGCCGGAACGAATTTTTCTCGTTCCATTACTCTTTCATCGTACAAATGGTCTTATTACTGTTTTGTATAATGTAAGTTTTTCTTTTTTACTTATACATCTCGCACTCAATGTTTAATTAAGGGCTCTTAAGCATCTGTTTTCTGCTGCAATTTTGTGCCTCATGTCCGCATCTGCAGTATTTTCTTGAGTAATCAATACTCCTAAATATTTGAAAGAATCTACATCATTATAATTATGTCCATGTATTAAAACAACATTGTTGGCAGATCCGCTTGATTTTATGTTATTCATATATTTGGTCTTTTCTTTATTAATTACTAGCCCCATATGCTCTGTTTCTATTTGGATTTGGTTGACAATTTCATTTAGCACTCCTAAAGATCTACTCATAATCACATTGTCATCGGCATAAGCCATGCATTGTCTTGTGCTATTAAATAAGTTATAATAATAACAATAATAATAATAATCCGTGGCGCTACAGCCCGTAAAAGGCCTAGACCGACCAGCCAGCTGCTGGCCTCACGCCCACATGTCGAAGCAGAGGTGGACGATCATCCAACCAGAATGGAGGTATCGTGTGGTTAGCACGACGATCCCCCCAGCCGTTATAACTGGCATTCGCAACCGGATTTCGCTACCTATCGTAGCTCCCCAAGTGCATCACGATGCTGGGTGGGCACCGGTCCCATATACTGGCCGAAATTTCATGAGAAAATTTCTTTCCCCATGAGGACTCGAACCAGCGCGCATTCCGTAACGCGAGTCCTAGGCAGGATGCCTTAGACCGCGACACTACGGCGCGGGACAAATAAGTTATAGTACTTTTAAAATTTGTATCAACATTCCTCATAACTTTCTCCAGACCAATATTAAACAGAATTATAGATAGGGAGTCTCCTTGTCTCACTCCGTTAACAGTTGAGAATTCATCAGATATCTTGTTTTTTATATTTACCTTATTATATGTTTTGTTGAATTTATCAATTTAATTGGGATACCAAATTCCCTCATTGCCTCTAGAATTATTTTTTATCGGGATGCCTGTATTTACCTATGTGAAAATTCTTCAACATGCCGCCGATTCTATATTACAAAAATTCACTGTGTGTCCGTCTAGTGAAAAAATATACACCTGGATAAGGCCAAAAACTCTCCAACGTCTTTCGCACAAATTAAAAAATTAAGGTTAAAATTACACGCTAAATATATTGGCCGGTACATAGTACTGTGGACTTTTATTAAAGCACCGTCAAGCATGTACAATAAAAAGGGAATATGCTATTATAATTCACAACATGAAAACCATGATCTGATCATGACTGCTTTTCTGATTCATGGTTGTGAAAACGTTTCCATCGCGAAAGTATTCATATCCACACACACAAGGCACATTGTGTAGTTTTATCTCAGATGACCAAAATCTGGTTTTTTAAACATCTGCTTATTTTTCAAGCGTTTATTCTCTTTTATCTGATATCCGATGGAGATAATGTGACTTCAGGACAATGTGTGATAAATATATGACATTAAATTGATTACTTTGTCGCGGAATAAAGGTATGGTGGATATGCTCGATGAATAGTACGCAACATTTTTACGTGAACCAATAAAAAAGCAGTATCTATGAAACTTTGCAGCTGGAATAGATTACTCCCGTTCATAACTGGTGCTTCTGTCATTGTGGTGGCTTATGTGTGCGTCTGTGTTTTTGCTAGTTTCGAAAACGTACGTCAGTGATGCACTGTAATCACAGTCTAGTATACGGGCTATTCCATGTGAAATCGATCAGTAAAAAACCTCGCATTTATTTTATACTCAAATTCTTTCCCTATTTATACAAGGTGCTGAAGAGAGTGCATTTTCAAAAATATGCTATCGAAAGTCAAACGGTTTTTGTATTGTTGAGCGACAAATTTAGCGTATTTTATAAAAACAAGTCTTTTTCAACGCTCAGAACTCTGAAACAATTTACTGCAGAACACTGAATAGGAGCTCATTTTGAAGCTGAGATTTGGTAGGTTATGCTAAGAAGTAATCCTTATTTTTATTATACACAGAGAGACAGATAATCTGATTTTACTTAAGTTTAGACTTTTTGCCAATTTGTAAAAATGTAAAAAAAAAAAAAGTATTGAGAAAAACCTTGCATTATTAAGAGGGATTAGGCATTGTTTCCTTATTGGTATGGCAATAAGTTTCGAGGGTATTAAATAGATTATTTTCACACGCCTGGACTTGAACGGTGCAGTACCGCACGCACTGGCCGATAGCTGAAGATAAGCGAGCGTTGGGCATCATTTTACTCCTGTGTTTATGAAAACTTGTGATAAAGCTAGCCTAGCTATGCGCGACTAAACGAAACATCACATGTTTGTCTCCTGGCCTTGCTTGTCTCGGCTAGCTCCCGTCTCACAGTCAGTCAGCTGGTTAGTTCACGCGCGTACTATTTATTTTCTTTATTTGATATTTTCAATACTTCCATATCAACATACTATGAGTAAAAATAAGTGTTTATTTGTACTTTCAATGCGGAATCTAACTATATATTTTTGAAATATTTTTTCGTGGCCAAAGGCGTCTTAATGAGGAAAAATCTAAATTTCTCCATTTCCATGAAAAGTAAGAAAATCTGTTTATAGGGCCTATGTCAATATAAACTTTAATTTCTCAGCATCAAAATAAACCATGATTTTGATCATTCGGTGAAAGGGTTTCGGAGCTACAACAGTTTAAAGTTGCTAATTTAATGAAAATACTATAAATTTAAATATTTTTAATTTAAACACTATGAAGTTCTGATGCCTCGAACTTTGCACAAAGCATTGTATCACAGTTGTCAACGGACAGAAAAAGTATTTAGAAATTGTAAGGTCAATTTCTCTATATTTCGGTCGATTTGAGATTGAATAGCTCGTACACAGTCACGAAGCTCAATACGTAGGGAATATGCATCCATAGATAGTTGCTAACCACTAGGATCACTATTATCGCCTGACCACAGACAATGCAAAATAGTACAGGCACAGTCTATTGTTCCTAGTACCGTCAAGAACTCAAGCTTCTTGACTGTATATAGGCCTACTAGATTGTGCTGTAATGCTTATGGCTTACATACAGACTCCTTTACAGGTTAATCTCAATTAATTAAAACACCTGAACGTACCTAACACATTTTCTCATGCTGATTTTCATTTCTGTATTCTTTCACATTGTGGCAAGGTAGCCCGTTTGGTAGAGCAACTGGCTACGGAGTGGGTAGGGTGGTGGAGTCTTTCTCGCGAAACTTCCAGAATGGCCCCTAAGTCCATTCAGTTTCCAGTCAACGTGAGCAAAGATCTTTCCAAGGGATTGAGACTATGATGGTATCCATATGTCCATGATCGGTTTACGATACTACGAGCGGATCTACGTTGTTACTGACACATAATTAGGGACCGGATGTTTATGTAATATCAAGGTGTGAAATATGTGCATATTTATGTAAGCAGAATAAGTGGAATATGTACCAAAGTATGTAAAATCATGAAAATATTTAATATCAGATATAGGATAGGTAAGATTCTCCAGTTGTGATTTCATAGAGCACCCGACTTTTATACTGCACCATCTGTAGTGAAAGCTTCTTCCATCACAATCAATAATTTTATTTTTGTCGTTAGCGTTGAAGATAGAGAGGCCATTTTAGTTATTTAAAAGCAGTAGATAAACTCACTTTCTCTTTATACTGTAAGTACTAAAAACTAGAGAACTGAGTGAAATGAAAGACACAACAGAACTGCAAGTACTGTTTCGCTTTACTGGATTAGGAGAAAATAAGTAGAGCTGCGGGACACAAGCATTTTAGCTGCTCCCTGTAAGAAACAAAGTACCTACTGAAACCTCAAACTATAGGCATTTACAAACTGTTGTTTGAAAAGTGACATTCCTGTCTCACTCAGAAGCGTAGGATTATTCCAGCCAAGAACCATACTTTGTAATTTCTCAGAAAATCCCATTTCCGTATAGGTCTACTAAATTTAAAGTAAAGAGGTCAAGCAATAATCTGAAAAGCTATTTATTTTAATCTTTCAACATCTTTCCAGTTTGTTGCTTTACTCCAGCTTCGTTTTCAAAAGTCGGCTACTTTATTGCGGATCATGCCAGACTTGACACGGGTTTTCCCTGGAAGGATTAGGAATAGGGTGGGTAAGGTTGCAAATTGCATCGGAACGACTTGTTAAGACGTGTGCAGAAGAATTATAGTTCGAGATAAATCATGTCGTCCTCGTCCTATTCCACCGCATGAAGGCAACGCTCTCTCTGAGTGATTTTTACAATACAAGATAGTTGTCTGAGAAAGTTTGTCTTTTGTTCACTCATATTTACAGTGGACGGTATGGGGTGAGTGCCTCTATTACTTCCTAGAACAAAGGACGTTATGTTTCGTTCCGAAATATACCCTTTCTTGGGTAGGTAAAAAGGCTTTTTAAATCTGTGTATTTAAAATTGTAAACTTCCCCAGCAGAAGTTTTTTCTTTTTCCTTTTAGAGAAGTAAAAATGAATAAAACCCTCAAATATATAGATTGATGTAATATAAAGTCATAATATGTAATATGGGGTAAATATGTAAAAATATGCAGTATCAAATTTTAATACATTAATGGTAATTACAAGATTCGCAAAAATTTGTTATTTATATACGGCTAGGTTGAAAGGAATATAATATGTAATTACATAAAAATCCGGTCCCTACACATAATCATAGTCGTCTTAGTTCTGTGGATGTTTTCTGTATTCATCGTCAGGGCGACGAAGACGACAGCGAAAACGTCTCAAATGCCAGCACAGCAGTTTTAAAAACGCACAATAAGCGCTCGGCTTGGCACGGCTGTCGAAAGACATTTCAACGTTCCCCAGCTGCGAAGACGAGGTGAAAGTGTGAAAGTTTGGAATGATATTTAAAATTAACCGATTCACAGAATAAGAAGAGGAAATGAAAGAAGAGGAGAGTAGAAACGAGTGAAGTAGTAACTAGGAAAGAGGAGAGTAGAGGGGTGTCATAAATAATATCGAACAGAGAACAAAAGAAGTCATGGGAAAAAAGAAAAAGAGAGAGTTCGAGTATATAGGTTAACATAGATGTGGGAAAAGAATATAATAAACTGGAATAAAGTAGATAACAGAGTAGAAGAGAGAACAGCACAGAAGAGGGAAAAAGAATAGAGCATAAAAGGAAGTGAAAATGAAAACGAAAGACACTGAAGGTGAAGAAGAAAGAGAATAAACAAAAACAACGTGAAAGAATGAAATGGTGTTTAACAAAAGTAAAATTAAGAAAAGAAAATTTATGAAAGAAAACAAAAATAGAGATGAAGGGAAGAAAAATGAATTTGAGTTAGGTAAAATTTACACAAGCAGGAATATAATATGAAAGGTGGACAAGACTGTGGTAACTTTCGAGGAATATCACTTTTATTGACGTCATACAAAATTTTGTCCAGTATTCTTTTGAGAAGATTAACTCCGTACGTAGATGAAATTATTGGGGATCATCAGTGCGGTTTTAGACGTAATAGATGGACTCTTGATCAGATTTTTTTTATTCGACAGATATTGGAGAAAAAATGGGATTTTAAGGGTACAGTCAGAGCCTTCTTCAGTTACAAGCCGGAGCATGGGTAGGTTTGGCAACGCTATGTGGAGGCGGGCGGAGGCGAAATGAAGGCATGACGTTCGACGTTTTAGTGTTTTGATTTTGTTGTCACATGTACATTTTCGACATTAATTGATACAAAACTAAGTGCATATGATCAAGATTCAGTGTATTGATGAACGTAATTTATTACGGAATCCGAAATGGTATTTTATTTGCGTTTCAGAATACCACGTAAGACTTGCATATAGCCAATTATAACTTTAAAAAATTAAAAGCATACCTGTTTTTCGTTGATGGTACAAAGGAAAATAAATAAATACTTAAAGAAATGTTACTTGTAGCAAAAATAAATAAAATAACGACGTACTTTCGCAATACCATATTCCAATCAATTAACCATTATGTGGCTACTAAATTGACAACGTTTTGCCGTCTTATGTTGTTTTTCCTCTGACGTAAAAGGTCTAGGATATCATATGCATTTTAATTTCATGTGATTAGGCCTATCTGTCGTGCTTTTCTGTAAATATTTCAGATGCCCAGGAAGCCAGTTTAAGCTTGAACATGGCCAGTCACCATAACAATACTGTTATCCTAAATTATTTTTTATGAACTTTTTAAAATACGGTATAATTTTAAATAAATATAACTACACTCATAACGAGTGCACCTCAGCACATGTTTGGACTTCAGTCCTACGTTCATAGACATCTATGACGTAGTGCAGAGGGCGGCCACTAGAGGGAACCCAAGAGTTGAAACTTAAATTGAGACGATTCTGGCAGGCGCTGGGGTGGGTATCCGGTGTGGCTTAGTGGATAAAGCATCAGCACGTAGAGCTGAAAACCCGGGTTCAAATCCCGGCGCCGGAGAGAGTTTTTCTCCGTTCCATTACTCTTTCATCGTATACAGAAAACAAGCTAAGAGTGTAAATTATGCGAATAAAATAAAAATGTAAATAGAGGAAACTATTGACATAATATTATAATAAAGTATGAGGATGTAAATACAGTTAGGCCAAGTATAAAGGTCTATGAAAAAATGAATAAACATACCTTCAACATAATACATAACAAAACACATCATTATCTATTAAGTATGTGCCAATTAGCGTAAACTCAGTAAACTTTAAATCCTGTAAATACGAAGTGAAAAGAAACATATTTATAACTAATTTATTGCAAAAGAAATAATATGAATAAACAAACCTTGAAAGCCAACAAATTGAGTGTATGCACATACAAATTATAGGTAATTCTGACGTATAGCAGGCATTCCGATTCTTCAACAAAACTGTAACATTTATGGGATCACAAAACAGCTGTTTACAATGAACTTGGAAATCAACAACGTAACTTTATTGATATAGCAGACGAGACCCAACAATTTGGCCAGAATTTTGATACAACACAAACCACAAGTAAGACTATAAAAATGTAGTGTATACAATATTTAATATTTAGAAGAATTGTCAATCACTTTGTCATTAATAATAATCGTAAAAATTGCTAACAACTGCAGCCACATTTTCATTTATTGTCTTGTTTTTATCGCCAGCACGCACTTAGTTTATAATACGTCAACAATTAATGTTTGGTACGACCGCGAACATAATTCCCTCGACACACACTTATATTGTAACATTAATTTACATTGAAAATCGGCATTAGCACAAACACGTGTACTGGAAAGTTGGCCTCCGGCTGACAGTAAATTACAGTGTTGCCGACGTATGGCTCCGGCTTGTAACTGAAGAAGGCTCTGGTACAGTACATCAGTTATTCATAGATTTCAAAAAGGCATATGACTCGGTTAAGAGAGAAGTATTATATGATAATCTTATTGAATTTGGCATTCCCAAGAAACTAGTTCGATTAATCAAAATGTGTCTCAGTGAAACGTACACCATAGTCCGTATAGGCAGTTTCTATGTGATGCTTTTCCAATTCACTCCGGACTAAAGCAAGGAAATGCACTATCACCTTTACTTTTTAACTTCTCTCTAGAATATGCCATTAGGAATGTTCAGGATATGGCAGCAAATGATGAAAATATAAACTCTCTTGATCTTAAGGAGCTATTAAAAGTCATTAATAACATTCAAGGGAGGAAGACACCAGGAGTAGATGGTATAAACGCTCCGACCTCTTTTCTTTCAAATTTATGCTAAATTTATGTTGGAAAAGTGGCACAGTTCCGGAGAAATGGCACTCAGCTATTGTAGTTCTCATCTTCAGAATAGGAGATGGCAAAAGATGTGAGAATTATAGAGGGATAAGTCTTCTAACTACTACATATATAAGATATAGGCTAAGATCATAACTAATCGCTTGAGATGTATAACTGAACCAGGATTATTAGACGCACAGACAGATTCCGTAAAGGACGTTCATGTACAGATTATATCTTTTTAATGCAACAGTTAATAGAAAAGAGGAATGAGTTTAATTTTCTTACTTGCATCTATTTTATTGATTATATGAAAGCGTTTAACATGGTCAGCAGAAATCTTTTATGGGAAATTTTACATATTAAAGCCTTGCCACAACATCTTATAAGAGCCATTCAGAGTCTATGTAAGGAAACCACTATTATTGTATCGATTGAGACAGAACGGAGTAAAAATAAAAATATTATAAATCAAGGAGTTAGTCAAGGTTGCCCTATGTATCCCATTTTATTTAATATACTAGCAGTACCCGTGCGCTCCGCTGCACCCGTTAGAAATAAATATAAAGTAATTACATATTTAAAATAGGACGTTTGATCCAGGGAACATTCGTGTTTGATAGAAGGATAAATCGTTTAATATGTTACTTAATTTATATTGTATTTAAATAATTAAAATGCGATCATTTTGGTCCAGAGACCACTCATTTGGTGCAATGACAATTCCTTTAACATGTTTCTCATTTGTTATTATATGAAAACATAGTTTAATGGAGATTGACATCATTTAGATTTATTGTGTATAATTTATATTACTTGCTATATGTTTCCATTGAATTATGGTAATAACCAAAGCTCGGAACTTGGGGACTTGTGTGTCGTGTGCATGAGTAAGGTTAAGATACAATGTACACAAAGCTCACGGTGCAAGTGCTCAGGGACAGTCGTGTGTACTAAGAAAGTGGTCACATCGAATGACAAGAAGATGGACCAGGAAACTGTGTCATGTCGAATCCAATGACATTGAGAGAATTACAGGTAAACGGTCTGTTTGAGGAATTAGAAAAATACATATTATTCGAATGGGTATTATAGAAGTTTGAAAATACATTTTTTAAGTTTTAGGTACAGAATGTCGTGGAGGAATTCGGAGGAGATACGTTATTTTCTTCGAACAGAAAGTTTATATTTTGTAAGTTGTGCCACACACAAACTAGAGGCATTCATTGAAAGATTGTGCAGTCCCTTAAATTGTGCAGTCCCTTGAGTTTGTGGAAAATTTGTCCATAGCCAATGGATCAAGTAGTAGTGACACACAAATTGAAAACTATTTTCGAGAAAAATTGAGGATACACTTATTTTTCTCAGACACGAGATCAGCTAGCAACTGCTTGAAATCGAACGGGAAACAGTGACAGTGCTATATTCAGTATGTTAAGTTTGCTCTCAGTGGAATTAAATTTTTCTCGTTTGAAATTAGGTTTAACTAGCAGGCGAAGAAGTTATGGGTTCGAAAATCTTCGAATGTACGTAGTCATACACTGTAATAAAATGTACAGAGGAGAACAGTAAAGTTAATATAATTCTCATGTTTATTTTTATTATATATTATATGCTAAAAATTACGTGTTTCAACCTACCGTAATACTATCAATATGTTGTTCCATCAGACCTGACAGTACCTCCGTGCTTGAAGCGGAAGATTCTTAATATTGGAGTCCGTTCGCTTAACCACGTGCACAGACACAAGTCCCCAAGTTCCGAGCTTTGGTAATAACTTAATTTTAACCCTTGTTTTCTACGTCTTCAGTAAATGGCGCTTGGCCCTATTGTTCTGAACCCTTCAAATAACTTAAACAGTGATACAGCATATATGAATGAATGAATGAATGAATGAATTTAGCCTATAACATCCCTTGAGGGCTAAGGCCTCCCACCGGTAGGTGTGGTAGCTTTACGAGCACTCACTTAGTAGCGGGTGCCGACACTCACTAGGCTAGCTATTCCTAGAGTGTTTGTTGCTATTCCGACTACAGTGTATTCACTGAACATTTTGTGTGTGATTGGTACGTTTTCTTTTCACTTCACTTTTGCACTTGCACTTGCACCTATATTGCACTTTCACTGATCACTGTTGGTTCTGTTGTTGCGTCTGTATTTGCAGCTCGCTTCGGTTCCGGCGCTTCCTCTGTATTTCTACGTTTACATTTATGCTGTGCTTCTCCTATCGCTGTCGTCCCGGTGCCTGTTGTTTCCACTCTCCTCTGTTCCTTGCTAGTCTCGTCCATTGGTGACCAGCTCGTTTCACGAATGAGTTCGCCCATCTGGTCTTCTGTCTCCCGACGCGCCTTTTGCCGGTCCTGGGGTCCCACACGATTGCTCTGTATGTCCATTTGGTACTCTGCATCCTCGCCACGTGGCCTCCCCATTGCCATTTGAGCCCTTCTGCTATGTCGATCGCGTCCTTCAAACCTGTGGTTCTACGTATGTCTTCGTTCCGGATCTTGTCCCTTAGAGATACTCGCAATATCATCCTCTCCATTTTTCTCTGGCATACTTGGATGATGTGCTTTGTCTTCCCGTTTAATGACCAGGTTTGGCTGCCGTATGTCAGTACCGGTAACACACATTTTCCTAGCACTTCCGCTTTTGTACTAGTTTTCAGGGTTGCGTCTTTCAGAATGAAGTTGAGCCTCCAGAATTTCTTCCATGCTTGTCCAATTCTTCTTTTCACCTCTTTCTCTATGTTGTAGTGGATTGCTAGGTTTTGTCCCAGGTAAACGTATTCCGGTACATATTCCATTGGTGTCCCGTTGATGTTTATCGGTAATTCTGTGACGTTGGTCATTACTTGTGTCTTTTTGGGGTTCATTTGCAGGCCCGCTTCCGCGCTCGTTTTTTCCAGGTCTATTAACATTTGTTCTAACTTCTCCGCCGACCTTGCCACCAGCACGATGTCGTCCGCGAAGCGTAGGTGGGTGAGGTTTACTCCGTTAATATTTATTTCATGCTCAGTGTCCCCGTTCAGTTTGCGTATTTGACTTTCCAGTAGAGCTGTGAAGAGCTTTGGCGATAGGGGATCCCCCTGTTAGACTCCTCTTCCAAGTGCAAAGGGTTCCTCCTCCCTCTCCGTTCTTATTTTTGCTTGGCTGTTGTCATATAGCTTAGCAAGTAGTCTGACTTATTTTTGTGGACTGCCTTGTTCTGTCAGTGTTTTTCAGACGAATTCATGCTCTACTGAGTCAAATGCCTTAGTGAAATCGACGAAGGCTATGGAGATCCCTATGTTGTACTCTTGCGTTTTTACAAAAAGTTGGTTCATGACTTGTAGGTGGTCTATTGTACTGTACCCCGATCGAAATCCAGCTTGTTCTTCGGTAATACGTAATTATATTCATTTCTTTCGAAAATCTAAGAATTCACGATGTCCTATGTACCATTGCCATGGAATGAATAAATGTTTTCTTTCTTACTACTCAAAAAATTTATGTTTTGCACATAGGACTTATTGCAGGAACAACAACGCTATAATCTGAGGCGGCGGTGAAAATATATTGTATTGTTATTTTAAAAGTCTTGCATATCCTTAAATATCAGTCCTATCAAAATTTTGCATAGAATAAACTTACCGGAAATCATTTTTAAGAAACTTTTGTTATGTAACATTTTTCACAAAAAGCAATAAGCGAGGTATTTCGATTTATTTAATTCAGGCCCCTTTAATTAATGTATTTTGAATAACACATAGCCTAAAATCTAAGTCACGAAAAACTTTTATTTATATTTATATTTATATTTATATTTCAATTTTCATCGAAAGCCATTATCGTTTGAAAAGGTAACAAACATCCAGACGGACAGACAGAAAGAGAGACAGACAGACAGACAGACCAACAAAAATAAAAAAAAAAGCGATTTTCGGTCTCAGGATGAATAATTATACATGTTAACACCAATTATTTTTGTAAAATCGAAAATTACGAGATAAATTTCGGCTACAGATTTATTGTTAGTATAGATATTTAGACCATGATATCAGAGATTGGCAGGATAACTTACCTTTTGACGAGGAGATACATTTTTTGAACATACTTTTCGCAGATGATCAAGCAATACCAGCCTATAACGAAGGTGATCTTGAATATAGGTATATTATCTAAAAGAATGAAGAAATATAATCTAAATATATCAAAAGAGAAATCTAAAATAATGGCATTTTGCGGGAAAAAAACCCATTAAGAACTAAAATAATATTGAATGATTCTGCTGTAGACTAAGTTTTAAATTTTAAATATCGAGGCTATAATATGAGCAACCTCAAACAGTTAGACACTGAAACAAACATAGAACTATGTGGTACATTAAAAAGAACCCTTCTTCATAAAAAATGGAAAGAGACATTACTAAAATGTTATAAAGTAATTGCAGTCCCAATGCTGCTTTATGGATCCGAATGTTGGGCCTTAACAAAGAAACTAAAAGAAAAATACAGGTTGACGAAATGAAATATTTACACAACTTTTAACACTGTATCACTTCGGAATATGTATGATAAGACTTTCTTGTGTTAAATTCTAACGTTCCTTGTTTATATGTTTCGACCTTTTATGTGTCATCCTCAGAATTGGTCGTTGTTGGTCTTGGCGCCTCTTGTTTTGTTTCCTGTGAGGGTGTGGTTGTGTGGTATAATTTAGAGTCAAAGAGTGTGTGTGTTCTGAAACTGAGTTGTGTGTTGAGAATTTCGTTGGGGTGTGTTTTCGTGTGTCTTTATATTTCATATTGTTCTGGTGTGTTTAGTTTCTGGCTTTTTGGTTGGATGTGTAGTATTTCCATATTGTCTGTGTTGATGTCTCTGTGGGTGTGGTTAGCATTTGTGATGTGTTCTGCATATGTGGAGGTGTTTTGTAATTTTGTTATGGCTGTGATGTGTTCTTTGTAACTTGTTTGAAATGACACGAACACAAGAATACAAAAAATACATCACACTAACATACGAAAACAAAAACACACACAAAATTGCAATCTCATTCAAGAAATTAAATTACAAAATCGCATACAGAACAAATAACACTCTACAAAAACATTTCAGAACACAAACAAACAAATACAACCACACAGGCGTATACAAACTCAAATGTAACACCTGCAACAACTTCTACATATGACAGACGGGCAGATCATTTCAAACACGTTACAAAGAACACATCACAGCCATAACAAAATACAAACACTTCCACATATGCAGAACACATCACAAATGTTAACCACACCCACAGAGACATCAGCACAGACATGGAAATACTACACATCCAACCAAAAAGCCAGAAACTAAACACACTAGAACAATACGAAATATACAGACACACGAAAACACATCCCAACGAAATTTTTACGTTCAGTTTCAGGTAAACAAACCCACAGACAAAATCCGTAACGAAGCTATACTGTCAGAACTTAACATTTTCAATTTGAATGAAAGTATTTTAAAGAAACAAGAAGTATATTTAAGGGTGGATGAATCTAGGTTACGACATGTCCTTTTTCATTACAAAGCAAGAAGAGGAAAAAAGAGTAGAGGACGCCCAGAAAAAAAGATGGAGCAACGAGTTCAATGACTAGTTTGGAACCGAAACGGGCCAATTGGACCCAAGCCATGATGATGATGATGATGATGATGATGATGATTTATTGTATTTGTTAAGCAACACATGTACATGAGTGAATTTTAGACACCTTGGCTCTCTCAAATGTAATTAAACGTTCCTTTAAAATATCTATAACAATTGTAATTCATATGAAAAATTCACCCAGAAACAATAAGAACGTACATCCAATATTTAGAAGATGCAGATATTTTTTGCAGTTTTCTCAAAACTTAAAGCTAAGGACATGTGTGGTTTAAAAAATAACTGATTCAAATTTGAAGCATCTCTGTGTATTAAATAATCCTAGTGTGCTTTATTTTTCTCGAACTCTGGTACGTTAACTGAGAAATCCTCAGCCGACTTACCTACGTTCAGCCCGCATTAGTGGAGAGTGAATGTACCATATGGTTCATTGGATATGCAGGATGATAATTCAAATTAGGTTAGGTGAACTGAACTTAAATCTATTGGTGCATTGGTGGCACCAGGTGAAATGGTGGTATTGGCGTATATAGAGTACATAGAGGCAGCTTAAAGCGAGGGGTCGGTAACAGCGAGAGAGAGGGTGCATCGTGCAATAGCAAATAATTCCTGTAATCACGCACCTCCCGCTCATGACGACGACGGCAGGAACCTTATAAATCTGTAAATAGGACTAATCGGATCAGCGCATAACGCAGTCTGTTATCTGCCGTCCGGACGGGCGTGATTGAGATCATGTAGCAGGCACTAATCCACCCAGGCGGAGTCCAATAGACTGTATTGTTCCTTTTATTCCAACGTTTGTCTAATGTCTGTGGCGTTCTTTATAGAGTTAATATTAGTAATATTGGTATTATAAATGATATTATTCTGTGCAATTTGGTACCACGTGTTTTTACTTGACATACTCAGAGAGGATTACATGACTGTATATTCGTTTATTCATTCATTCATAGTTTTCTGCCCAAATGCAGGTCTTTTACTGCAAATCCAGCATTATCTAATCTTTCCTATTTTCCGCCTTCCTCGTAAAATTGTATGTTGGTGATTATTACATTTTTACCACGTCACACTACTTTTGCCCAATAATACAGTACGAAAGGATGTCTTTCAACCAATCATGGCTGCTTATAGCACAATTTTATCGCGTCCCTAGCATTTGTTTAATTTTATCGCGTCCCTAGCATTTGTTTATTTTTATCACTATCCTAGCATATGTTTCTTTGTTTGCCAACATTTCAAACTGCATTGGTCTGGACGTCAAAACACAGAAAATTACAAACCACTACAGTCGATGCACAGCAGTTTCAAATATGACTCTTATTGGCATTCAAGAACAAGAATTAATAAAGATCAGTGGTCATAGCTATGCATCTTCCCTGAAACCCTATTTACAAATAAATGAAGGGCACCATTCGGAAATCTTGAATAAGTTGAGGGATATACCATGTACATCACCGAGTTCACTTCTTTTACGCACACGTCTAATATAAAACACTAACACCAACCACTAAAAGATTGAAATTTGAAAATTGTACTTTAAATACCGTCGCAAGGGGTGACTTTGTGCCATTCGCGAAAAACGTATGGAAGTATTCTTTAAGACCGTGACAAGGTTTTGAAGTCTACTTCCTTACGTTTAGTAGTCTTTAAAATCTTGTGACGGATTTAAAGACTACTTCCTTAAGTTTTTTTTTATGAAATGCGCGAATGGTACAAAGTCACCCTCATGGCACAAAGTCACCCCGCTCGACGGTAATTGTTTCTTTTAAAATTATTCATGTTTATTTTTCATGTCGTCATTGTTAGTTAAAATTTTTCTTGTTTATTTCATCATCCATAATTAAAACTTTTCTAACACTTGTTTATATTATTTAGGTTATGTTATAGCTTCTGCTATATATTATGGATAGTCACGTATCAGACATTGTTTAATACTAAGATATATTGAAAATCATCTGTAAAGTGACGTTGATTACTGGGATCCGGATAATTGAAGTGGAATGCAACTGTTTTAATAAAAATGAAATTGACTCAACAAAGCCTTCTTGACTAGTAACCGTCCACAGAGTTCAATGAAGATTCCATAGTTGGCACAGCTGATGACAAAAAAAAAAACAGCTAAACCACCGCCGTCTGGATCCAGTGCTAAACATAACACACTACTGCCATCTGGTGTAATATTTTAGAGACGGTACAATAATACATTTGAAGACAGTTGTATTTTCGTAAGTCAATTAATATTTTATGGTATTGGAGTACTTCGTTACTTCTAATATTTGTATATTTTCTTCTAATCGTGTAATAGTCAATTAAATCTCACTCGAGTTTTGATTTTCTCTAGATAAATCAAAACCTCTAGTGAGATCACTGTTATTACACTTTTACTACGTCACACTACTTTTGACCAATGAAACGGTACGATAGGACGTCTTTCAACCAATCATGACTGCTCATCGCACTATTTTATCGCGTCAGTAGCATTCGTTTAATTTTATCGTGTCTCTAGCATTTGTTCATTTATATCACTACTCTAGCGTTTGTTTCTTTGTTTGCCAACATTTAAAACTGCACTGGTCAGGACGTCAAAAAACAGAAAATTACAAACCACTACAGTTGATGCACAGCACTTTCAAATATGACTCGCATTGGCATTCAAGAACAAGAATTAATAAAGATCAGTGGTCATAGCTATGCATCTTCCCTAGAACCCTATTTACAAATAAATGAAGAGAACCATTCGGAAATCCTGAATAAGTTGAGGAATACACCATGCACATTAAACGAGTTCACTTCTTTCACGCACACGTCCAATATAACATCAACTGAACCACCAACCACTAAAACATTCAAATTTGAAAATTGTACATTCAATAATAATTATTTCTTTCAAAATTATTCATGTTTATTTTTATTTCATCATCGTTAATTAAAACGTTTCTTGTTTATTTCATCATCCCTTATTAAAACATTTCTAACACTCGTTTATATTATTTAGGTTATGTTATAGCTTCTGCTGTATGATATTATGGACAATCACGTATCAGAGATTTTTTAATACTAATATTTATTGAAAATCATCTGTCAAGTGACGTTGATTACTGGGAACGGGATAATTGAAGTGTAATGCAACTGTTTTAATTAAAATGAAACTGAATCAACATAGCCTTCTTGACCAGTAACCGTCCACAGAGTTCAATGAAGAATCCATAGTTGGCACGGCTGATACCAAGAAAACAGCTAATAATAACACACTACTGCCATCTACTAGCGTAGTATTTATAATGTTGAGTTGGTACAAATTTGTAGACTGTTTTGTATTTTCGTAAGTCAATTAATATTTTATTGAATTGGAGTACTTCGTTACTCCTAATCTTTATATACTTTCTTCTAATCGTGTAATAGTCAATTAAATTCCACTCGAGTTTTGATTTTCTCTAGATAAATGAAAACCTCTTGTGAGATTGCTGTTGATAATCTCATAATAATAATAATAATAATAATAATAATAATAATAATAATAATAATAATACTTACTTACTTACTGGCTTTTAAGGAACCCGGATGTTCATTGCCGCCCTCAAATAAGCCCGCTATTGGTCCCTATCCAGAGCAAGATTAATCCAGTCCCTATCTTCATATCCCATCTCCCTCAAATTCATTTTAATATTATCTTCCTATCTACGTCTCGGCCTCCCCAAAGTTCTTCTTCCCTCCTGCCTCCCAACTAACACTCTGTATGCATTTCTGGATTCGCCCATACGTGCTACATGTCCTGGATTTAATGTTCCTAATTATGTCAGGTGAAGAATACAATGCGTGCAGTTCTATGTTATGTATCTTTCTCCATTCTCCCGTAATTTCATCCCTCTTAGCCCCAAATATTTTCCTAAGCACCTTATTCTCAAAATACCCTTAATCTATGTTCCTCTCTCAAAGTGAGAGTCCAAGTTTCACAACCATAAAGAACAACTGGTAATATAACTGTTTTATAAATTCTTTCAGATTTTTTGACAACAGACTGGATGATAAAAGCTTCTCAACCAAATAATAACAGGCATTTCCCATATTTATTCTGTGTTTAATTTCCTCCCGAGTATCATTTATATTGGTTACTGTTGCTCCCAGGTATTTGAATTTTTCCACCTCTTCAAAGGATAAATTTCCAATTTTTATATTTCCATTTCGTACAATATTCTCGTCATGAGACATAATCACATACTTTGTCTTTTCGGAATTTACTTCCACACCTATATCTGTACTCTGTACTTCCTTCAAGTAAAATCCAATAATAATAATAATAATGATAATAATAATAATAATAATAATAATAATAATGATAATAATATGTAATTTATTTTGTTTTACTTTATTTTACGTGCCAGATTTAAGGCCTGTGACCTTCCCTTCCACTCAAACAGGACTATTTTACCATTAAAAATTTGCAACTTCGTAAGCTTTTACTTTTCACTTTTCAACTTTTGAGATGCAAAAAGTTTTTCTGTTCCTTCATGAATTAGAGACTGCCTTGCACTTTTATTTTCGTTTATGCAATTTTAAGTTGTTCAGCTTCATTTTCTAACCAAAATATACACACATGAAGCGTGGATCACTTTGTGTAATAATTTTGAATAATTTTTTATAGTTTTATTTTAAGTCTGTATCATTATTATTTCTGCTCTCTATATATATATAGTGATCTCTTGATTTTGCATGAGATTTTAATACCTTGTGTAATCGATCTACTGTTCCATATTTTTGCATTTTTATACTTTACAGGAAAACTGAATTCAAAAGTTAAAAAATATATTTAGAAATGTTTTATGGAACTCGTTGAATTCACTGTTCATATCAGTTTGACTACATACTGATTATCATGTTTCATTTTCAAGATTTGTTTAAAAATTATTTTAAAATTCCCTGTTTATATTTCTGAATCTCACTTTAGTTGTTTTTTTTTATGATGTGTTAATATTTATATTTAGGAGTTGGGCATCATATACTGTACATAAATATATAGTAAAATGTTCCCAAAAGCAGTGTATTATGATGATAATTGACGGAAATAATGGTAGTTTTTGTCCTTTAAATAGGCCTATGTAGAAATCTGATCCGAACAAATGTAACTTTTCGTTCTGAAAAAAAATTTTTTAAATTTTACATAATACACTGCTCTCTTAAATTTGACTGAGAATGTTGGGAATTCAATCTGTGGCTTTCCCAAAACACGGCATGAAATGTTGCATATAAAACAATTAATTATTATCTCGAAAAGGAAGCAAACGCGAGTAAAATTATATTGCACTTTTTTGCACGATCTTGTTTTTTTGCTGTATTTACAGCTATTGTTGTTAGGTCTTGAAAGTTAGAATTTCCACACAGAAACTTGTTACTAGTGAAACCATTCTTCATAACATAAAACCATACTGAAATAGACCCATTAGAGTGCACTCATTTTTACTTAGTTTCCATTCAACTGTGTAAGCAAGTTTTAATCCTGGTTGAGTGTATTATTATTATTATTATTATTATTATTATTATTATTATTATTATCATTATTACAGTGCAGTTTTGGGAAGGCTTTGGAATAATATTGCTCTAAATTTTCAATGGAAAATATATTGTATTGCAATTTTAAAAATATGATCGTGCAAAAAGTGTTGTACAATACATGTTTGTAAAGTGCATTACAAAATCTCGGAAATTAAAAAACTCGCTCTGTTCGTTTTTCAAACTTTTTCTCGATTTTGTAAAAAAAAAAAACACTTCCCAAACTTTTTTATAGTAATATACTATTTTCTTTGGATTATTTCAAAGAATACCCCTTGAAATTAATTACAATACTTACGATTTATCCTGTATGTACTTAATTAAAAAAAGTTGCAACTTAAAAATCGAAGCTTTATAAAATGTATTTATTTTACACTGATTCTGAAAAAAGAAAGGAACGTTCAAAACACTTGACATTTTAGAGATACTGTTTGTCACATTTATCTTATTTAATACGTGTTGTGTTGTTATTATCTCTCCTTACATTAGTGAAAAATCTATATGTATACAAGAAAAAGCAAACAAAACTTCAGACCCATAGAATAGAACAAAAGTAAACATCAATCAATTGTCGGTTGATTCTTTGATGGCACAGTTAATGAAATACATGTATGTAACAATACAGTCCCTGTACAATGGAACTCACCGTTCGCATTGCCATTATTTTAATGCTTTCAAAAACATTATTTACCGTTACTGTTTAAAGGATATTCAAACTATCAACATAAAAAAAGAATGTCCATTCTTTAATTCTTATCAGAACATCAATCTACTCCAGTAGAAATGTAATATAACTTTGATTCGTGCAGGCATGAAAGATAGAGGGACAGGCGGTGTAAACAATTCCAAACGCATGCTACAGTAATTGAGGGAATCTGGGTTCAAATAGCAAGAATATACAGTATCCTGTGTTGTTTTTTTTCAAAATAGGTAGTATCTTTTCAAAATATTTAATATACACAAATGTACAAATCATGTACCCATCACCGTAAAAAACAGCTTGTTACGAAACATTCAAATAAGCCTCTGAATGGGACTGATTCTCTGGCACAACCACAGCAAAGGATAGGTTTGGAAGTAAATCCCGAAAAGACAAAGTGTATGATTATGTCTCGTGACGAGAATATTGTACGAAATGGAAATATGAAAATTGAAAATTTGTCTTCTGAAGAGGTTGAAAAATTCAAATATCTGGGAGCAACAGTAACAAATATAAATTATACTCGGGAGGAAATTGAACACAGAATAAATATGAGAAATGCCTATTATTATTCGGTTGAGAAGCTCTTATCATCAAGTCTGATGTCAAAAAATCTGAAAGTTAGAATTTATAAAACAGTTATATTACCAGTTGTTCTTTATGGTTGTGAAACTTGGACTCTCATTTTGAGAGAGGAACATAGATTAAGGGTGTTCGAGAATAAGGTTCTCTGGAAAATATTTGGGGCCAAGAAGGATGTAGTTACAGGATAATGGAGAAAGTTACACAACACAGAACTGCACGCATTGTATTCTTCACCTGACACAATTAGGAACATTAAATCCCGACGTTTGAGATGGGCAGGGCATGTAGCACGTATGGGCGAATCCAGAAATGCATATAGAGTGTTAGTTGAGAGGCCGGGCGCAGATGGGAAGATAATATTAAAATAGATTTGAGAGAGGTTAGATATGATGATAGAGACTGGATTGATCTTGCTCAGGGTAGGGACCAATGGGGGGCTTATGTGAGGGCGGCAATGAACCTCCGGGTTCCTTAAAACCCAGTAAGTAAGTAAAAATCTTGTAACATAACTTCGGAATGAAGACCATTTTAGTATGATTCAGCAACATTTCTGTTGTTCTCTTATCTTCATATAAGTAGACCTATTATATTGAAATAGAATATGTAACTGCATAAAATCCGGGCGCTAGTGATAACAAGCTGAAAGCGATTATCACATTTTAAAATTTGTATAATATCCTATATAGGCCTATTAGTATAATTATAGGCTATTATATACTGTGTATTATGTCATATTAAGTAATTTATTACTTTTCAACCATTTTTAGTTGTCACGATGTTACATTTTACTATTTTGAAACTCTGTATCTGTGGCGTTCAGGTAAAGGAGGATGTCACTTTTTGTGCTGATTGAATTTTGTTCCCCAGATGAACACACAAGTCAAATTATACAAATGAGTCTGCAAAAATCAAAGAATGCTAGCAGCTGTTGTGTTTTATTTGTGTAGGCCTATAAAATTATTTGCAATAACTCCAAACTCATTTGCATGACATCTCCCTTTACCCAATCACCACAGATATATTGATAATGAAATGATTGTTGTGAATTTTTATTATTAGAATCAATTTAGAAGATTAGTATAATTTTACAAAATAAAAGTTGTTGAATAAAATTTATTACTTTTGCAGAAAATAAAGAAAAGCTTCCGTCACGGATGTTACAAGATTTGTGAACTCGCTTCACTCCTTATTAACAAAAAGTGTAAAACTCAGATCTTTGCCTCAAACAAAAAGAGCTTCATTGTCACAGTGTCCATATGAAAGCTATGCAAATCTCATGGCATCCAATTAGTTCACAAAAACATATTCCGTAAATATTTTATAGCTGTTTCTTTCATATCAGGAATGTTACACAGATTTTGTCACGAATGTTACTGCTGAGTTAATTTCCTTCATTTTTCCGATTTAAAAGCAACTGTGACATTTAAGTCAAAATATTCACTTGAATTGTAAGATTAATCGTTATTAACCCAAAGTACTGAAAATAAATGACAGAAAGTATATGGTACAGAGTAAAAAGTTTCTTGATCATGGAGCTCTGGAGTTATTACTCGACCAAGGCCAGTGGAGTCCTGCAGCCCGGAGCCGTGGCGCTACTGCCCTGCGTTCGTAATACCGCATCGCGATAATTCACATTACGCCCGCGTCTCCACTCGCCTTGGTCGAGTAATAACAGTGCAGCTCTCAAAAATGTAGAAATTTCTATAATAGCTTCTTGAAAAACATACATGAACAGCCAAGAAAATTTAGATTCAATGCCCTTAAAACTTGTAAAATGTTCTAAAATAAATCATTCAAATAATTAATTTAATTTAATTTAATTTAATTTTATAGCCTTACATTAATAATAAACAAATATATCTGAAAAATCTTTTTCATTGGATTCCCAATGTTCTCGGAATTGCTGTTTTAGTCTGTTGAATTTTTCACATGTTTTAAAACATTTCTTGAATGTACTAGCCTACGAAGTTTGTATTTCAGAATACATTTAAAACTGCATCTCTTAAAGACCTGAAAAGGGTTATCACGATGAATTTGATTAAGTTTTAATTTATTCCCACTTATGTTAGGTCCACAGAGAAGAGGGAAACATCCATTGACCTTGAAACAGACTGTTGAAATCTTTCGGCCATGCTGATGAATTTGTGATGTGAGAAATCAAACCACTATTCGTGATTATCAATTAGTAGCTAATATTGCCAATATCACTCTGTATCCGATACAAACAGATAATTTAACTTTCCTTTTGTTGGGCGTTTTGGGCGATGAGCCGTATAGCAGTATATGTCATCATCCGTTTGAGATATTCATGGTCACCATTGTTGTGGTCTGCCAAACAGCACAGTTTGAAACGTCATGACTGAACTGTTACCGATTGGTGCAATTATCGTTCCTCACCCCTTTATTTGTATTATGTTCGTTATTTCGTCACAACCATTTCATCACACCGAAAATCTGCCTTCGTGTTTGAAGCTTGTTAAAAGTGTGGAAATATTTATTACTGGAAACAATACTCCCCTTGTCTTGAAGTAATATTTTATCCAATTTACAGGTCTGATTCTGCGGTGTGTAATTTTCTGAGTACAGCCGTGTATTGGATATTAAAATATACAAAACGTGAGGTGGTTTGATGACATTATTACTATTACAAATGAAATATTATTATAGTTAATGCCATTATGTGACTATATATATATATATATATATATATATATATATATTAATGCAATGTTGATATGAAAGTGAAACGTTTTGGGGTTATATAAGTAGATGTAGAGAATATCTTAAATTAGATCTTCATTTCTATAGCCTAATTTACTGAGCAGCGGCTATTATATATATATATATATATATATATATACTGTATATATGACTACAAAACTTACGTAAGATAAATAATATTTTTATAGTTCTTAATCAAGTGGGGTTGGGTCTTTTTCATATACTTAATAGCGGTGTGGTGTAGGTATTTATATGCGTCATTCTCTTCTGTATTGCCTCGAGTGACCGCAAACATTTCAGTTCCTAAGGAAAGACCAAAAGGTATTACCTACTGATAAAATAAGAAGCCTACAAAATTTTGTAGTCTCCCGATCATTTCAACAAGATCTTTTAGCAGGATAAAATGATTTTACCCTCTACATTTCAAACTCTACATGCAGCAGCTATACCAAAATGGTATGTCTATTGTTCGAAAGCATAGCAAACCTGACATTTTTTTAACTTTCACCTACAATTCACAATGACCTAAAATAGCTATTGCTTTACTCCCACATGAGAAACCCACTGATCATCCTGACATTAGTACTTGCGTTTTCGCGTTGAAACTCAAAAACTGAAGGTGGATAAGTTCAAGAAAAAATGTCTGGTATTCTGCATCGAAAATAAATCTGAAAAATTTTGATTTCAACGTCCAATGAACTTAGTTTACAGCATTTGCTGTACAAACCAATAGTTAGTAAATATTTTGATGTCTCTAGTTACATATTTATGTACATATTTTTAGGGTCAATATTACATAAAAATTCGGACTCTAGTGATTGAATCTATATTCGGACTTGTTATATATGTTTAGTCTTTTAATCGTAATATAATTAATATTTTAATGCTAATTAAAATTTGCAAATAAACTTTTGTTTGTGAACATTCTGCAGTGGTTATGAAAGACGTAAACATGGCGATTAGTATCCAACGCTGTCTGTTACCCAGTCGCCTGTTAAACGCCATTTAAATTAGCCTATTGTATTCTGACGTTAAACACTGTGACAGGACAATCACTAGCTTACATGTTTACTTACTACCTCTGATCTCATGGCCTGAATGCAAGAGATTAATGTCGAAGGCGGCGATGCCCTCGCCAGTCATCTCTTCCTTCCGAATTAACTTCACCATCAGAAATGAAAAGCAACAAAACACCTATCGGTACTTACCACTCCTTTAGAATTCAGTTTTATAAAGCAATTTGAATATAAATACTTTCTAGGATTGTGATAGGCCTGTTTCTAAATTATGAACTTAAATAAACTGGAAATCATCACTATGTTTTCAAGAACTAGTTACAGTTAGTTTAACTGCGAATAAAATATATGGACTTAAATATTTTTTTGAATATTCGTTCTTGGAAAAATGGCAATATATAATTTTAAGAACACAGCTATCCAAAGAATTAGGCACATTCTAAGAAAGTGTATAACGTAATAATGTAACCTATCTTATACTTACAAGGTTTATTGTAAAAGTTATACTTCATCTTTATATGAATCATAAACGAGAAGTTTTCTGAAACAAAAAAAAAATATATATATATATATATATATATATATATCTTTTAACACTTTGTGGATATAATGCATTTTCCTGCCACCAAAAGGAAAGAACATCTCGCAGTTTCAAATTATCAGATTGCGCGTTGTTGATTACTTTATGAATCTATTGTACAGGGTGTTTCCGGGCTGGTGTTACAGACTTTCAGGGTTGATGAGGAAGGACACATGTATCAATTTAAGATAAAGAACCCTGTTCCGGAAATGACTGAGTCGAAAGTTATAAGCAAAAATAGTTGTGTGGAAATGGAATTGTAATTTCGCACCACGTGCCCTCCTTCCCTTAACTTTTGGAACAGTGGTGGAAAGATAGTATGGGCCGGATGTCTCCTACGTGGGTACTGGCCCGATAAAATCTGTGACCTTGTCTACTATTCCCATTGGCTCATCCGTATTCGAAAATCAGGTCTGCATATTCTACTCTAGTTTTTTTTTTATTTTAGTAGGTTATTTTACGACGCTTTATCAACACTTTAGGTTATTTAGTGTCTGAATGAGATGAATGTAATAATGCTGGTGAAATGATTCCCAGCATTTGCTCATATTGGGTTGAGGGAAAACCTCGGAAAAAACTTCAACCAGGTAACTTGCCCCGACCAGGAATCGAACCCGGGCCACCTGGTTTCGCGGCTAGACGCGCTAACCGTTACTCCACAGGTATGCTCCGCTCTCGTGTACTCCTCCATTTCACTAGGACTGATCGACTGGACACTGCAACTTGTACATATACACTGCTGTCTACAGACGTGCATATCAGGACCGACCATATCCGTTACACATTACGCTATCTGCATTGTTTTAGTGTAGTTTCCTGTCCCCACGCCTCAGACAGCGCATTGAATGGAATACTGTAAGTAGACAACGTAAACAACGTCAGATGAATACAGTATGTGTAAGATGTACAGATAAATACACATAAATAAGGTGTACAGAGGAATAAAATTATTTCATTTCCACATAACTATTTTTGTTTGTAACTTTCGACTCAGTCATTTCCGTGCCATGGTTCCTGATCTCAAATTGATACATGTGCCCTTCCCCATCATACCTGGAAGTTTGTAACACTAGCCCGGAAACAACCAGTATATTCCAGTGTCTGCATAAAGCTGAAAGTGCCCTGTGAAGTTACACCTGTTTCCAGATTTCTTAGAGAGAAAATAACTATAATTGCTTATTATAATATATAGCACAGATTTAAATCACACATGTAAGGTCAATTAAACAGTGTTCATGGGTTAGATAATAAACATAATATATATATATATGTATGTGTGTGTATATATATATATATATATATATATATATATATATATATATATATATATATATATAAAACACAGTTGTATGAACACTTTACAAATGATGATAATTAAGATTGGTAAAATTCAGACATTATTATATGGCACAGAGATAATTAAATTGTTTCGACTATAGAATCTGCTTAAAAATTAATATATCCTATCCTATTTTAATTATTTCCTACTGGCAGAAATACGAGATTATCAAGCATTTGTACAAATAGATTTCAAAAGGTCTTTCGCATACACATAAAGAATCGTAGAAAATAAGGAAGTGGCTATATATTTATACAGTAACTTATAATTATTTCTGTGCATTGAGTGGAAATAACGCTACCTAAATTGGCGAAGCCCTTGACGAAACATCGAAATCGTCCATAACCATAGTTTCGAATACTTCAGACTTCCTTTTCTAATTTATTCCGTATCAGATATAGCACGGAAGTTAATACGAGCGAATTTTTCTCCTCTAATATTAATTATTTAATATGTATTTAGATACTGCAATAATAAATTGGAAAGAAAATACATATACTCTTATGACCTGAAAAAAGTTTAAGTTGCCAACGTTCTTGTATGCAAAAGATCAGATCCTATCGTTACGAAAAGGAAAAATATTTTAGTCTTCGCAAAGTGCGTAATGGCTATATTGAAATTTGTCAACAGACAAAACAAAATTAATAGTCTTTTGTGGAAAAAGGAAACTTGAAGGAAAATAAAAATTACAGGACAACACAACAAATTAATATGTTTAACAATTAAGGCTGCAGTATGAGTTATAATTTAAATTACGATTTAGAAAAGAAAATTTTCAGATTCCAAAATATGTGAGGCAGATAGGCACAAAAGTATGTCGTACTGAACTTTTATAAAGGGCTGGCCATTCCTACGTTTTTATACGAATGTGAAACCTGGAATTAACAGAAGAAATAATTTTTAAACGGAACCAGGCAGAGGAAAATAAGTTTATGTTATCAGCGACAGGGTTTAGGCAAATAGACAGAAAGAGGAATGAAGCTAATCACGAAGGAGCTAAATATTTTCTCAGTAAATAGAAAAAAATATAATAGAAAACAGAAGTAAATGGAAGAAACATTTAAATAAACAGCTCGAGAGTAATATTTTTTAGCAATATAAGGGACGGAAAGGTCTGTCACCTTTAATATCTAGATGGATGCAACAACCATTTGACGCCGCAATAGACACGAATGTCTAATCCCTGTATGCTGCTGCTGCTGCTGATGATGATGATGATGATGATGATGATGATGATGATGATGATGATGATGATGATGATGAGGAGGATATGATGATTACCTACTTACTGGCTTTCAAGGAACCCGGAGGTTCATTGCCGCCCTCACATAAGCCCGCCATAGGTCCCTATCCTGTGCAAGATTAATCCGGTCTCTATCATCATTTCCCACCTCCCTCAAATCCATTTTAATATTATCTTCCCATTTACGCTCGGCCTCCCCAAAAGTCTTTTTCCCTCCGGCCTCCCAACTAACACTCTATATGCATTTCTAGATTCGCCCATACGTGCTACATGCCCTGCTCATCTCAAATGTCTGGATTTAATGTTCCTAATTATGTCAGGTGAAGAATGCAATGCCTGCAGTTCTGTGTTGTGTTACTTTCTCCATTCTCATGTAACTTCATACGTCTTAGCCCCAAATATTTTCCTAAGCACCTTATTCACAAACATCCTTAACCTATGTTCCTCTCTCAAAGTGAGAGTCCAAGTTTCACAACCATAAAGAACAACCGGTAATATAACTGTTTTATAAATTCTTACTTTCAGAGTTTTTGACAGCAGACTAGATGATAAAAGCTTCTCAACCGAATAATAACAGCAATTTCCCATATTTATTCTGTGTTTAATTTCCTCCCGAGTATCATTTATATTTGTTACTGTTGCTCCCAGATATTTGAATTCTTCCACCTCTTCAAAGGATAAATTTCCAATTTTTATATTTCCATTTCGTACAATATTCTCGTCACGAGACATAATAATATACCTTGTCTTTCCGGAATTTATCTCCAAACCTATCTCTTTACTTGCTTCCAGTAAAATTCCCGTGTTTTCCCTAATCGTTTGTGGATTTTCTCCTAACATATTCACGTCATCCGCATAGACAAGCAGCTGATCTAACCCGTTCAATTCCAAACCCTTTCTGTTATCCTGGATTTTCCTAATGGCATAGTCTAGAGCAAAGTTAAAAAGTAAAGGTGACAGTGCATCTCCTTGCTTTAGCCCACAGTGAATTGGAAACGCATCTGACAGAAACTGACCTATACGGAATCTGCTGTACGTTTCACTGAGACAAATTTTAATTAATCGAACTAGTTTCTTGGGAATACCAAATTCAATAAGAATATCATATAAAACTTCTCTCTTAACCGAGTCATATGCCTTTTTGAAATCTATGAATAACTAATGCACTGTACCTTTATATTCTTATTTTTTCTCCATTATCTGTCGAATACAAAATATCTGATCAATAGTTGATCTATTACGCCTAAAACCACACTGATGATCCTTACCATTATTATTATTGTTATTATTATTATTATTATTATTATTAATATTACTATTAATATTATTGTTGTTTTTGTTGCTATGGTAGATCTATATGAATACATTTACGAAAGGCAATATGCTCGCTTATGTCAACTTTCATACCGTATTTGTCCTAGTATTATCTTGACGCATGGCGAAGAAATGAATACTTCCGAGGTGGAAACTGAAGCACTCCGACAGAATCTGGCAGAGCAGGATCTTTGGTTGCCATAGTTATATCTGTGAGTTGCTCATTGGCGTCTACTCGTGGATTCATGAGAATAGGTCTGCGTAATTCCTCACGGTTTCGTAATATTGAATTCCATTGAAACTGTTTCTGGCTACAAAATTTAGTCTCTCTCACTCGTGATTATCAGAGTAAAACGTGGTTATGACGCTCCGTTATAATCATTAGGGGGAAACTTCTACGAAATACAAATACGATACAAGCCTTTCGAGTGCCTTCATCATAGCACGGAGAACACTGTATTCGTATCACACAAGTTCTGCCATTGAAGGAGGTATCCATGAACAATTCGTAATACAGAATTTTCCTCGAAGTGAGGGACACGTTAAGTGTACCGTAGTATCGGAATTTATTAAAAATTTTTCATTAGTCCATAAACATACTTTCATATTAAAATACCTCTTCTTTCGTTATTTATATCATTTTCTCACTTCAGTGGTAAAATTGGTGATGGTGGCGGTGAAAATAATTGAAGACTGTAGTGTGTTTATTGTCATGATGGTGGTGACAAAATTTATTAACGTGACGATGATGATAATTATGATAGAAATAAAGATAAATTTATGCTAATGGCTATAATAGGGACGAAAAAATAGTATGGTGATTAAAATGATATGGAAAAGTAGAAAGAGGTGGTGGTGACTAAGTGAAGATTGTAATTGCTGTTATGGTGGTAGTTGCATGATAATTCAAAGTAATAATAATAATAATAATAATAATAATAATAATAATAATAATAATTTATTTTAGCGGCAGAGTTAAGGCCGTAGGGTAAGTCATGTCAACTGATGCCCATAGGCTCAAGCGCGCGCATTAGAGCTCAGGAGAGCCTGAGCGCTTTACTGCGGAAAGGAAAGAGACAGACGAAAGAGGTAGTATATGCCGCTTGGTCGAGCTATATACAGGGATGGCCAGTACTTATTCAATGGATAAAGGGAAGAGAACTTATTAAAACTGTATCTATGTTAATTTTTAGATTTGTGTGAAAAGTGTAAGTGAATTATAAGAATGTAAGTTTTAATTTTAATGCTAATTTTTTCACAAATTTGTTATTTTTTATTCAAAAGGAATATTTTCTCAAATTTGTTTATAGAAAAGTGGAATTTTTTCAGATATAGGCATATTTATTTATTATCCTTACAGGTACTGAAACAATGTTTTCCTAAATCTAATGCACCGTAAATACGTATTACTGAATGTAGTGTATTACAAATTTTGAAAATATTCGCATGGGAAATGATTGTAAGGAAATGAATTAACAAAGCAACTACTGTAACATCATCACAAAAGATATACCTGCCCATGTGCTGTAAAACTGTCAGCTCTATAGCTTCAGCAGGTTGGGAGAAAATAATTTAATATTTGATGATACGAAGTTGCTCACCAATATCACCTTAACAGCATAATGAGATAAGCGTTTTGTTATGGAATATTAGTTACACTTAAAACATATACCGATCTAGGTAACTTTGCTTTGTACTATAATATTGTTGTGATTAGTTCATTGATTACTTTTATAAGGCTAAAGATAGCATCAATATAAATTCCAACTTATCATGTCATACTCAATATCTATTTTTTTCGGATATCACTTTCTTTATGAATGATGTGTTTCATTCACTTGGTACAGTATAGTTGTACTACTATGGAATATATGTGAATATTCCTTCTCAACTCTTTATTATGTTATTAACGCTTAAAACACTACTGAAATATTAATAAATAGCTGTTACTACTTTTGTTTTAGAGACAATATAGATAATATCAAACAGAAAGAAGCCATACAAAAATGACATAAAATTTCACGTTCCGTTTTAAGTTTGTGCACCACTGTTTTCTCAATCCAACAGGCTGCTTATTTCTCTTTCCATTCCTAGCGCTTGATGCCCGCGCACGACGTCAAGGTCAGAAAAATGCGCTTGCTTTGACATCATTGCCGTAGGGCCTTTTCTTCCATTCAACAAGCAAAAATTATACATGCTTATGAATGAACTAACAAGCTACAAATAATACAATTTGATTTGGATAAATGTTACGTGTATACTAGAGTTACTGATGAATTAAACAGTAAAATACTATGAACTATAATTAAACAATGACAAACAAACTGTGTTGCAGAATTAAACTAAAATACATAGAATGTTAATACATTTCAAATAATGTTGGATAATAAGAAGAGATTATTAAGAGACAATTTTGAAAATACAGCGCTATCAAGATGAATGCCTAAAGGAAGAAGTTACCATATAGTCACTGACCGTTAAGTCAGTATAATTAGAGTGAATTGCTAAAAAGTTTATCTTTTAAGATATTTTTAAAAATGTTTATTGTCTTGCAGCCCCTAATACTTTGTGACAGGAAATTTCATTGTCGCGAGGTGGATCCTACTGTTAAAGATGATGAATAACGAGATGTTCTATGAAGAGGTATACTTAGCGTGCCACAGATAAGTATTTACGTCGTGATTAGAATATAGATAAGACATACGAGACGAAAGGTAATTTGGTGTTGAGGTGTGCATAATTCGAAAGACTAAAGATAAAGAGTGTAAAGTTGTAGGAGCTACGAAAGACTTGCAAAGGACGGTGATATGTGATCATATTGTCGAATGTTGTATACGTATCTGACGCACATATTCTGAACTCTGTAACTTAACTGACAGTTGAGAACTTAGGTCACTTAACAGAATGTCACAATAATCGAAGTGCGGCATTACTAGGGTTTGTACTAGGGTAAGTTTTAGTTGCTAATATGTAGTCTAGAACTGGTAGAGTTATGCACAAAAATGCTCCTCCGCTTTCTGAGTGCTAGGACGCGGATAGATGATTTCCGTATATAACACAATATTAGGAATATGACATCAGGATCTTTGTACAAATTATAAATAACCGACCCGGAACAAAGAGGAGACCAAGGAAACCTTTTAATGGGAGAGGATGGTATTTTTTGGTGAAAAATGAGCACCTAAAAAAAAAAAAAAAAAAAAAAAAAACTCTGTGGTATGTGTGGAATGCATAGCATAACATTTTGGTATTTGTGCCCTTATCGGATGTTGAGTCGCCATTTTTAAACTTCCTGCGTTATGGATTTTTAAATCACTCGCCCACTTTTATTGTTGTTTCCGGTAAATTAAATTTTCAAAAAAAAAAATTTTTCTTTTAAAATACCCTTTGATATGTTTGGAATCCATTGCATAACATTTTGTGGGTATTTGTACCCTTATCGGATGTTGAGATGTCATTTTTAAACTTCCTGCGCTATGGATTTTTAAATCACACGCCCGCTTTTATCGACTTCCAGTAACTTAATATTTTTTGCTACATTGCCAGACAAAAATGGATATCATTTCTGAACTATTAAAGATACGTGCATGAAATTTAGAACACACATTCTTTAGACTATTGGGAAACCTTTCTCTGTAACAGAATTTTGTTAATTGATTTCATTTAAAAAATACGTCCGTTTGTTTGCAAGAAAGGAAATCAGAAAATTTTTATTAAATAGAATTGTTTATTTTACAAACGTAATGACTAATATCAAAATTATGTTACAAACAGTTTGTAGAACATGCTTTTGCAAATACATTGCAAAAAACTGTTTGAATCTATCTGTAAAAACGGTTTAGATATATCGGTTTTAGGACAATCCTGCAATGGGTATATTTTTTTTTTTTCAAATTTGGGCCTCCAAATACTTTTTTTTTTTTTTCAAAATGTTTTTATTTGGTTGAGTTGCCACAGATATGAGCTCTCTACATACAAAAAATAATAATATTTTACACCAAATGGGAAAAAAGTTAAAAAAAATACAATCCTCTTCCCTTAATTGTTTGTCGGTTTCTTTCATTTTATGTATCGAAACGAATCATTAGAAACGCGAAAAATAATATTTTATATGATAATGTGATTGGTGACAAAATAAAAACATGCTGATTCATTGTGGTAATAGATGATAAAGAATATATTACATTTATGACTGTAGCTAATGGTACTTGGATGACTGATGTATTATAAGAGATTAAAATGCAATACAAGATAATGACTACGGTTGATGATGTTGCATGAGAGATGATAATGTCTTATTGATGAGAATAGAGTTGTCTGACCATAAGCTTTATGACAACTGTACGAGTAAGCCCATTGATTAACAAGTTTAATCTATCTGAATTTCATAAGAAGTGGCAGAAGTAGTGATGTATTTAAGGGTGATTTTCAATTCAAGAGGTTCTTTTACGTTAAAAATCAATACAGCTTTACTTACTTCTCTGAGGAATGCATACTAAGAAGTTTATCAACATTGAAAATTCATTGTCCTCGGCCAGGTATGATCCCAATGATCTCGGATACAACGGCCAGCACGGAAAACTGAAGGACCACCAAGGGCGATCAGAAGTACTGTAGTAGTAGTCTTTAGTTATTGATACGAGGGTGTTTTTAAAAGTAATGCCTGCTAATTCTTTTTGTTATTGTTAACATATATCAGACTACTAGCTGTCATATATTCTACTCAGTTAACTTTCCTACTTCACTGACAAAACTTTCGTACTTCTGCGGCTAGAGAGCTCTGAATTATAATTTGAAACTTACTTACAAATGGCTTTTAAGGAACCCACAGGTCCATTGCCGCCCTCACATAAGCCAGCCATCGGTCCCTATCCTGAGTAAGATAAGTCCAGTCTCTATCATCATATCCCACCTCCCTCAAATCCATTTCAATATTATCTTCCCATCTACGTCTCGGCCTCCCTAAAGGTCTTTTTCCCTCCGGTCTCCCAACTAACTCTCTATATGCACTTCTGTATTCGCTCATACGTGCCACATGCCCTGTCCATCTCAAACGTCTGGATTTAATGTCCCTAATTATGTCAGGTAAAGAATACAATGCGTGGAGTTCTGCATTGTGTAAACTTTCTCCATTCTCCTGTAACTTCATCCCTCTTAGCCCCAAATACTTTCGTAAGAACCTTATTCTCAGACACCCTTAACCTATGTTCCTCTCCCAAGTGAGAGCCCAAATTTCACAACCATGCAAAACAACCGGTAATATAACTGTTTTATAAATTCTAACTTTCAGATATTTTGATACGAGACCGGATGATAAAAGCTTCTCAACCGAATAATAACAGGCATTTCCCATATTTATTCTGCGTTTAATTCCTTCCCGAGTGTCATTTATATTTGTTACTGTTGCTCCAAGATATTTGAATTTTTCCACCTCTTCGAGGGATAAATTTCCAATTTTTATGTTTCCATTTCGTACCATTCTCTAGTCACGAGACATAATCATATACTTTGTCTTTTAGGAATTTACGTCCAAACTTATCGCTTTACTATAGTTTGAAACATGGTGACATAGCTATACAGTCGACCTGGTTGGCGAGTTGGCATAGCGCTGGCCTTCTATGCCCAAGGTTGTGGGTTCGATCCCGGGCCAGGTCGATGGCATTTAAGTGTGCTTAAATGCGACAGGCTCATGCCAGTAGATTTACAGACATGTAAAAGAACTCCTGCGGGAAAAAATTCCGGCACATCCGGCGACGCTGATATAACCTCTGCAGTTGCGAGCGTCGTTAAATAAAACATAACATAACATAGCTATACAGCACTGTGTAGGTGCGTCTGAAGCAGCTGGCTGTTACAAAGTTTCTGACGGCAAAAAATATGGCCCCGATTGACATTCATCAGGAGAATGAAGTTGTTTATGGAGATGAATGTGAAGACTTCAATACTGTGGCACGTTGATCTGTTCGTGCTTGCAATGAACTGGTGCAACTCTCAATTTGTGTGACAAAGGACGGAGCAGAAGACCGCTGCAAATAATGACGCTCATCAGAATCGTATCGATGAACTTATTAGTCGGAATCATCACAAAAACCCAGCAGCAGCTGTCAATCAGCAGTGGCATATGATGGGAGAGTTTGCAGGAGATAATAGCAGAAAAGTGATTCCGAAAACTTTGTGCACAATGGGACTTGGTTTCACTATCTTTGACCATCCTCCATACGTCCCGATCTGCCGCCATCATGTTTTTATATGTTTCCAAAACTTAAAGAACACCTGAGAGGACTGCACCTTGATTCTGAGACGATGCAGTGCAGACAGAAGTAAGGCTGTGGTTCTGTCGTCAAAGTGAAATATTCTACAGTGACGGTATCAAGACTGGTCTCCAGATGAAGAGAAATGTTGATCGTCAGGGCGACTATTGCAGAAATAATTATATGGACATCAACAATAAAGTTGTAGGAAGTTATCCCTTTTTTTTTACTCAAACAACTACACCAATTTGCAAATAAAAAATTAGGAGGCAAATTTTTTTCAAAAAAACCTCGTATTTACTGTGAAGCACTTGGCGTAGTTAATTGTCATTGATTCTCTTAATTGATAGCCACTCTAGCGACAGTCTACTTGAAACGTTTGCACCTAATTGTGGAATATCGCTATAGACCAGCAATACTTTGAACATACATATGTTTTCGCACATGTTCATAGAAATATAAACGTTTCACATATAAACATAGATTTCATCATCAAACGGCAAGATAAAGGCAACCCATCTCTCGGATTCGTTTCAATAGTTATTCTTCAGGACTTCAATTTTTTTGCATAGAGTCATACAATATAGAGGCATCTGACGTTTCGGAACTACATATAAACATCGTCATGAGGGAAGTTGAGAAAGCGATGACTTAGCTATTGGATTCATTACCAGAATTTGAGAATTTAACTTGATAGCTGTTTCTCTTAATTTCTGGAGAACAGATAGTAACACTGAACATGTCCCGTGTCCACACCTGTGGAGTAACGGTCAGCGCGTCTCCGCGAAACCAGGTGGCCCGGTTTCGATTCCCGGTCGGGGCAAGTTACCTGCTTGAGGTTTTTTCCGGGGTTTTCCCTCAACCCAATATGAGCAAATGCTGGGTAACTTTCGGTCCTGGACCCCGGATTAATTTCACAGGCATTATCACCTTCATCTCATTCAGACGCTAAATAACCAAAGATGTTGATAAAGCGTCGTAAAATAACCTACTGAAAAAAAAACATGTCCCATTAAGAAAAGTTTACATGACTCAGTTTTCAGTTTTGCTTATCTTTTCATCAACTTCCGATTCTTTAAGCTTCCAAACATCACATTGATTATACAGGGACATCATTTTATTTTTACTAACATTTTTAATATTAACCTGTAGAACCGGAAACACCGCTTGCTCCCCCCTCCAAGACTGGAGTTCGATGATACTGGCGTAAAACACAAATCACTCTACTAGGTAGTGAAGAAAAGTAGTTCATCCATTTACGTAAACTAGGAAATATCGCGATTTTGAGTTTGATAATTTTCATTAGGTTTTTCTTTAATCAAAGTAGAGTACTGTATTAAGAATAAGTGTTTTTACTCACGAAGTGAGTTATCCATGCGAACGTATTCATTATGCAGTGTATATTATACTGTCTACAGTACATTAGCGTACAATATAGAGAAAGAAGTTAAATTGAAAAATAATCATAATATGAATATTTAAACACAATTTTGAAAATGGCGGCCGTTCATTTCGATACAGGCTTCAGTTCTTTTGTGCATGTTATCGCACTATAGACTATTGCATCTAATTCTAATTGCCACTTTCGTCCTTCGTACTAGTAACTCATGTTGAAATAATTCTGTACCTACTCTACGTACTGTAAATTCAATCTTCACTTCTGCCCGACCCGAAAATATAAAATTGCTCAGACATGCTATCTACTGTCCGTCCAAGTGGTTATGCCGCAGGATTGTAGAAAGGGAGGAAATCACGTGACAGTTAATTACTTAACGAGGCCCTTTTATTTAAGTTAAATTAAACAGCTGTATAATATTACGTAAACGCCCAATTCCTAAGAGAAATTAATGTTTTCAGAAAAGAGCTAAGACAGCCCAGCTATTGCAGAGGGGCGAGCAGAAGCAGGTGGGGGAAATCGGGATGCGACGTAGGCAAACGGACAGTACCTGTGCGAAAATATGATTCAATATTGAAAACTCTTTCGTCACTGGAAAACGCGAACATATTTCTGGAACGTACTATACTCAGTAACTCAGTACTGCTTACTATCTGTGGTCTTGGTTCTGTGTGGAGTTGGAACTTCCTTAGTAGAAGGGGTGGGAGTGAAGTACATTCAAAAACTCAGGTACAATAAAAATTGAAGTAAAAATAAAATGATGTCCCTGTATAATTTGCATGAAAAGATTCGAATCTCAGTTAATTTAACATTTTTACCTGTTACGTAATTTTATCTTTCGCAATTTTATGCTTCACGATATATAACTCATATAAATTTTCTTTTAATTCCCTGACCGATAACTCGTCCATAAATGTTTATTTTCTATGAAATTTGTCATTTAGGGCCTTTTTCTATGTTGTAATCTCTTGCTTAATCCATATTAAAACAATATACCATGACTTTAAAGTGTTTTTCCAAATGCACGTTTGTTTACTGAGCAGTGAATGAGGATTACTTAAGTATCACGGAATTAGGATATCACTCACGGAATTAGGAATCCACTACCACGGAATCTGGATCCCTGTCACGGATTTAGGAGCCACAGTATAACAATGAAGAATCATATATTATATACCAAACTTATGAAACTGTTGACACTGAATGTTGTAAAAACTGTAGCTAAAGATCCAAATAACGTCATTTAGGTGTTATTTGAAATTTTTAGTACAATTTTGGCATAAATAGTCTTTATTAAATATGTCACGGAATTAGGTGACCTTACCCTATAGTGGATGTTACGAATTTTGTGCTAGATTCGAGTAAAGATTACCCAGAAAAGTTTTAGAATGGTGTCCACCTGGGGGGGGAGGAAAATAGAGGTGATTCTCGAAACACATGGATGCAAATGTTCAGAACAGGGATGAGAGAAAGAGGACTGGGTGCATAGGGACGAGTCGAGAAGAAAGAAAGATAAAAGTTTATTCACTGGAAGATATGTACACGTAATTATGTAAATAAATCAATCAATTTCAGAATGTTGTTGCAAAGTGAACCGCAATTCACTTACAACTTATTTTCTTAAATTCTCTGTAGAATGGAAGGCAGGCTGATTATTTTGCCGTGTCTGTGGCTCACGCACTAGCGTAATGATCTCTTCCATCCAGACGGCCCGACTTCGATCTCCGTTCAGATCGTGATAGAATTTGTGTTGGACAAAGCAGACGTTGTAGACGGTTTTCTAGGGGTACTCCCGTTTACCTTTATCAATTCAACAACGCTTTCCACTTTTTTTCTCATTTCACCTATCACCTACATATCTACTATAATTATATATATAATGAGGGATCAAGTCTTGGTGGTCTTCGATATATTGACATAGAAAGGGTTGAGAGTTCCGGGCCCTGGGACTTATCATGTAGGCAGTTGTTTGAGGATGGGATATGACTAACACCCGGATTTCTAAGCACAGTCAAACAGTAAAATAAACAGGCAAATAAGCACGAAAAATAGTGAAAATAAGCACCAAAATAAGCAAAAACGAATACACGGAAACAGTAAAATAAGCACGAAGAATCCTGAAAACAAGCAAAAATGAATACACGGCAATATTATGATAAATAAAGTGTAGAATATGGACGAGGAATTACGAAAAAAATGGTAGCAATAAACCAGGGAGTGAAACAGGGATGCTAATTGTCACCAGCAATCTTTAATGTATATACTCGTATAGACGCAGTCTTTGAAGAATGGCAAAATATTTTAACAGAACACTTTATACTCGGCAAAGAGAGCATAGATACTCTTTTCTTTGCCGATGATCAAGTGATTTTCAGTAATTCAGAGGACGGTCTGCAAATAGCAACAAATAAGTTATTAAGATTTATTAAAGATTATAATCTTAAAATATCCTTAACAAAAACTAAAGCAATGGGCTTTCTGGGAACTAGGCATCTAAGGACCAACATAGTAATAGAGGATAAAATAATTGAGCAGGTGAGTAGTTTCAATTATTTGGGTTGCAACGTATCCTATTGCGGAAATAACAATGTTAACAACAAAATAAATAAATTCCAGAGAATGTGCGGTATTTATTTCGAATAAATTTTATTCAGCTTCCTCCAAGTGAAGGCTGCCTAGAAGACAAAGCTTACCATAAAATTGTTGTTATAATAGAAAAACAATAAAACAATGGACAAGAAAGAGAATAAGAAATAGCACAATTGGAAATAATTGGAAAAGACTAAACAAAACATCATTAATTCCAGAAGAAACATAAAATTTCCTAGTATCTATTAGCTATTGGATGATCACAGTCGTCTATTTAGCACTGGTTGCAAGACCCAACTTAAGTGAGCAGATCGCCATAGCAAAGAGATCAATCTATATAACTGTAGAGATGGTTTCTTAGGATTTACAACTTCATCCCGGAAAACACTAAAAGAGATCCAACTAAAATTCTATAAAATAATGGCAGTCCCTGTTCTTATGTATGGCAGTGAAAGCTGGGCATTGGCTAGATCAGAAAGAAGGAGGATAGAGGCTGCAGAGATGAGATTTCTGAGATCAGTGGCAGGATACACTCTATTGGACCAGAAAAGAAGCACAGACATAAGGACGGAACTGGGAATTTTCAACTTAAACGATAGATTAGCAAGACAAAAAAAACTGGAAAGAACATATATTAAGCATGAATGAAGACAGATTCCCAAAAAAATACTGAACTACACACCGGAAGGAAGGAGGAATGTGGGAAGACCCCGCAATAGATGGGAGGACACTTTCCAAGAGGAAGGAACAGGCCACCAGGCCTAAACCTTGAAGATGATGATGATGATGATGATGATTATTATTATTATTATTATTATTATTATTATTATTATTATTATTATTTGTTTCGTAGAATTCTTACCTCATTATTATTATTATTATTATTATTATTATTATTATTATTATTATTAACTTAGTGAATTATTATTATTGAAAAATATATCACTAGAACTCGATTGTTCACCCACATTGCTTTTAATCATTTGCTGGTTTAACTTACATTTATTCTTAAACCTCTCCTTATGCCGCGTTGTATTAATATGCTGCAAAATGTCATATTTTTTCTTCGCAAAAACACTCTTTTCACACACCAAACAAAATAAGACACTGCCGTCCTCACTGAAAATATTACTGCTAAACTCATTTGGAAAGAATTTGCGTAAGAATGCTGATTGAGAGGTTTTTGTGGGTGGCATTCCTGAACTACAACAACGAGCAATGACAAACACCTTATTGAACCAACGCGTGTTGCACAACGTGCACACTACAGCTTGGAACTCGGGGATTCACCATCCATGCACATGACATCATGCCGATAACGCGATAATTGCGATAACCGATTGACCAGCCTAGTCACAGAAGCTTGGCGGGGAATCCCAAGGTTCTCTCCTAATTAGAACTGCGCAGTATTATTTCACAACATCCTGGGTCATACCCTAGCATTTCTTTCTTCGCATTCGACTGAAGTTCATTTTTGTTAGTCAATAAAAGATAAATGACGGCTAGGAGTGAAATATGCACTTTTAAAATACAGTTTTGGGCAAAATATGCTGTTTTAATTAAAAATCGTAAAATAAGTAAGCAAAAACGTTTTCCTGCGAAATAAGCATTTATAAGCACTAATAAACATAGTTAAAACTGTTTATCTAGATGTGTCTTACAAAGTATAACCTTTCTGCTTAACTTTAAAAGTGTGGAAAATATATGCATTTTGCTTAGAAATGCGGGCTTTAGATGTGACTGTCAGAACTGAGGCACGATAGGCCACGTGTCAGCGTCGGACTCACGAATGCCACTCTGGCCAGAGGAAGAACAATTGTTTGTATACATGTTAAGTATGATTAGTGTAATATGTTATTTGTCAGCGATGTACGCAATGGAGGGGAAAAGGAACTGGCCACTTTACCCAGTTATGTTCTGGCTTATTTGTCTCATGAGTGATGCCTTATTGGTGTCACTTATGAGGTTCAGACCTGCTCTCGGACTGTTGACTAAACAAAAAATTGACCAAAGTAATCCTTAACATATTGATCCCTTCAGGTCCCAGCCAAGTATGATTATTTCTTTGAAAAAATGCATTCCCTCCGACGGATTTCTATGTATGAGTCAAGAGGCAAACACTAGACCACCAACGCCGAGGCAAAACGACATATTTCGTGAAGAATTATTGAAAGAAAATAACTTAGGAAATTTCAATGAATGAAGGGTGATGATGAGATGAGACTGTAATGTTTGTTTTAGTGACTGATGGTTGTCATGATTATGATGATAATTACGAGATGAAATAATTTGGCGATGATTTAATGACAAAAAGGAAATGGTTATTGATGAAGGTTTATGATGACATTACGGTGGCGATGTTGATGATCATGATAACTAAGGAGCGGATTCCTATGTAATTAAATATTATTTTTGCGTGTAATAAAACACAATTGACAAAGTTAAACATTTCGAACATGAAGTTTCAGGTTTAAAACCCGAATTTTATTTCACATAAAAACACATATTTTCACAAAAAAAATTATATAATTACATATTTTCAGGAAATCTATTATGAACACATAAATCTTTGAGTTTTTTTACTTAAATAATTTTTTACAAAAACTTTTAAATGTTTTAAAACTAAATCAATTATGTCATTCAGAAGTAAGTTATCTTTTTAAGAATCTTAGTTGCTTCGTGTTTCTAAGCGCTGTGTGGTGTATCCGTGATCAATTTTTGTAATAGTATCGCCTCAAATTCTGAGAGGAGAGATCTTGCAACACATAATTAGGAATGTTTGTTGTTACTAAAGATAATTTCATTCCACGCTTTGTTTGTGAAACACAACAGATAAGAGCTCGGGTATGAACATTATTTAATTTAAACAAATCTCTCGCCTCTCACTCATGTCCATCAAGTAAGGCAATACGTCTTGTTGTGATTCCTTGTTATCGGGCTTCGTCAATCGATATCCTTCAAGATATACTGAAAGATGGTTGTTTAAAAAACGATTTGGCTTTCCTATTAGCAAATCTAAGCTTTTTGTGTGACACCATAAAAAAAACTCGAAACATCCAAAAACCTGTTGTCTGAAACAGGGAGGTGCGTGCCGTGGAAATTCAACTAGACTCGCTACCAGTTCAGAAGTACAAGTACTAAGGGACAAATTCCAGAATGTGTTTGGGAAAAACAGTGGATATAAAAAAAATGTGTAAAGTTGCTCAAGTATTGGAGGGTGTGCCTGTAGGTGAAATTGACGGTGTTTGTGTTTGTGACATTCCTCTCTTTAAATATGCACGTCTTACTTCCTGTGATGTGGAAAGATCGATTACATAGTATAAGTCGGCATGCATTTGTGATGGAGAATTTGGAGATGACCTTTGTTGTTCACTGCAATTCTCGGCCAACTACTAGCACTCAAGTATGGATGGTGAGTACCTAGTAACATTTTTTTTTTCCAAGCTAAGTAAGGTATTTTTGTCATATTTAAAAGAAATATTTGTTATTTTTACCAAATATTTTCGTACTTTTTAGCACATAAAAAATAAATATTTTTAAATTTTTAGCACATAAAAATCCTCTTCCTAATGATAACGTACAGACAAAATAAGTTAAATGCAGTGAAAGGATCTCTTCCACCTTGCTAGGGGAGTACCTTTCTATCTTATGAAGTGCTTGTAGTGACGCGTTGAGTACTTCGTCACCTGTCTTTCCGATCGGGATTGCATTAATCAATGTAGTGAAGAGATTGACTTGGCAAACATAATAATTAATTATCCGCACAAGCGATTAACTAACCAACCGATTGATTGATAATCCTCACACTGGCTCTCCTGTCAATTCACGTCTCTTCTAGGTTTTATAGTTGTCGTCCGCCGTATTCAGTTGGGAGCACGCGAACACAATACAGTTTTAATACGCTTTGTTACCCAGTTCATCATTGATTTCGAAGGTTTTGTATTAAAATTTCTGTAAATAACAAATTCTCTTTTCAGACACGTTCCCACATATGGAATATATGACAGAATACACGCAATATTACCGTCATACCTGTTTGTATGTGACAAAGCACAGATCAGAACACCATTTCATTGATTGCAATACGATCATTTTATTCTTTTTATTATTAAACATTTCTAGCTAAGCTACTTTTAATAATCCTTCCTTAAAAAGACGGGTCCTGTTTGTTGTCATTGTGATATTAACTGCAAAACGTGGTAAACTACTTACCCGTTATGAAAAACGTTTCGGAAGGTGAGTTTACCATTGTACTTTGAGGCTCAAGTTACTCAAGAACCCCAGTATGTAATGATTAGAGTCTGCGTTTGTTTACCTAACGCCTCCAAGTTACCTACAACAGTGTAGGTATGTATGGAGTATAGCTATTTAGTGTAAGTCTGCTGTTCATTGAACATATGAAAACAAAACGAGTGCAAATGAGTGCTACAATAGAAGAATTTAATAACGAGCACTTCATTAAGAAAAAAGAAAATATATTTTATCAGAAAGAAGGAAAAACTTTTCATTTTAATCACTCAAATTATTTACAGTCATCAATTGCAATTTGTAGAGACTGGTAACGCACGCACTCATAATTTGTGAAGAACAGGATTATCGGTCCTTTTTCTTCCATGAGGAGTCAATAACTGGCCCGGTATACCAAGACAGTTGGAACAGTTCTTGTACCACCAGATAGCTGATCTGCAACCTCAAGTAATCTTTCAACAAGACGGAGGCCTCCCCACACACCGGAGCCTGGATGTTCGAAATTCCCTCACAGACACCTTCCCAGATCGCTGGATTGGACGTGGTGGACCAATTGGGTGGTCACCACGTCCGCCAGGCATCACTCCACTGGACTTCTTCCTCTGGGGCTATGTAAAAGATCGTGTATTTGCGATTCCAGTACAAGATATTCAATATTTACAAACCCGTATCAGTGACACAATTGCAACAGTATCAATGGACAAGTTGGACAGAACGTGGAACGTAATAAAATACAAGCTTGATATTATTCCTGCTAACAGTGGTGCACATGGAGAGGCGTATTAGTGTGTGACAATTAAAATTATTTAAGTTTCTCTTTCTTTTAATACCAATCTCACTTCATAATTCCTCATACATTGTTAGCAATAATTAATTAAAATGTGGGAGGTTTGAAAGGGACGATTTGTATTAATAAATTATTATCATTATCATTTACCTCTGATTGAGGTTCTGCTGATATGTATAACTATTATCAGACAGTACATCTCATTTGACGATATGTGTCAGAGGAAGAACAATAATTATTTGTATGCATCTGAAATCTGATTAGTGGAATATGTAGCTAATCGGGGCTGTATGTATTGGAGGGGGAAAAGAACTGGCCACCCTACCCCATTATTTCCTGGGCTAGTTACCTAATGAGTGATGCCTTATTGGTGTTACTTATGAGGTTCAAACCTGTGTTCGGACAGTTGACTGAACAACAAACATTATCATTATAACAATTTTGCCGGACGCTATGGAAAATCAAAATTTAGTTAGAAAAGCATTTTTGTCTAATGAAATTTATTATTAATAAGTTACTAGATATGTCAATTACATCCTTTATCTAATGGATTATCATTGTATTTCTTGTTTACATTATTAGTTGCCTTTTCTCGTTTAGTTATTTAGATTAATAATGTTAATATAGATCTTGACCTTTGTTTAATTGTATAGGCTTACATAGCCTATTCCAAATATTTTATGTTTTTGCATTATCTTTTATGTTTTGTGTTACTGTAATTGTAAACGTTCTTATTTTGTGTAATTGAACGATATTAATTAGTTTCCTCGCTGCTGTCCTAAAATATTGTATTTCTGCTGGTGTGCAGGAGAAGGCCTGATGGCTTTAATACCACCAGAATAAATAAATTTATTGTTGTTATTATTATTGTTGTTATTGTTATTATTATTATTATTATTATTATTATTATTATTATTATTATTATTAAACACAGACGTTAGTTCGTTTTTATAATGTCCACAATTTTAATGCCCATTTTATTATGTCCATTACATAAAAGTCCATTGCACTATGTCCATAAATATATGTTCAATGTAGTATATGTCCACTTTATTTTAGTCCGATTGCACAAATTTTATGTCCACATTTTTACGTCCACTACATGATAGTACAATACATTATGTCCATCTACAAATTTACTTCAATTCCCTACTCAGTCTCTCCTGCCTGTTCGTCTTCACACAGCTTCAGATGAAAACTATTAGCTTTGATGTAAGTTCTGATGTGTCCTTCGTTGTAGTGGTTGTAACTCCGAACAATCTCTTCTACTCGACTTAAATTTTGTAGGTTCGATCTTTAAATAGGGTGTCGCACATCAAATGCCCGCCAAGCAATTGAATTATTATAATTTCATTATTCCTTTGGTCTTTCTTGATAATTCCATGAATTTTCAGACCGGCGAGTGATGTGTGACGATGTGTTTCTGAAAGCGGTTGCAGGGTGGACATCCCACATTGTTTCCTATTCACCATCCGTACCATTGCCATTCTATCGGACAGTAACATCAACGCCTCTTCATCTTCTATTTCAGATAGTTCTTGAATAACAATACCTTGAGGTGGTCCGTTTGGGTGACTTGCAGCCCTGTATTTCACTCGAGCGACTATTTCCTTAACGCGATTCTCGGCCGGGTTTGCGATATGCGTATGATTACCTTTAAAGATTGGTAGGCCTATGTCATTCTCCACATTCCTGTTTGTGCAACATCTTGCATTAAACACATCTCTCTTTTCACATCTCCACTATCTCTTTTACCCATTACTGCTGTATGAATGATGATAACAAAAACTTTTGTACAATAGCAAAGTTTTTCCTTTTTTAGACTGGATCAATTTTGCTTCATCTATGGTTATGACTCAATGTCCTCTATAGAGGAAACAGGGTAGACGTTTCCATAGTTTCGATGAACGCTAGAACAGGAAGCAAAGAATACTGCTGATGCAGTATTAAATAAAAGTGGACATAAATAACGGTGGACTTAAATAAAAGTGGACAAAAATAAAAGTGGACTTAAATAAAATTGGACATAAATAAAAGTGGACATGAGTCATGGACCCAAAAAAATGGACGTACATAAAATGTGGACATAAATGAAAGTGGACAAAAATATTAGAGGACGTAAGTCATATGGACATGGTTTCAATGGACTTAACGTCTTGGAAGCTTATTATTATTATTATTATTATTATTATTATTATTATTATTATTATTATTATTGTTATTATTGTTATTGTTATTGTTATTGTTATTATTATTGTTATTGTTATTGTTATTGAGATGTAATAAGCTTTTATAGACAGCATCCTGCACCACAAGTTTTACTGTCTTTTTTTTTTTTTTTTTTTTTCAAAAGTATGGCGGCATCGGTACCAGTTGTCTTTCTTCTTGAGAATGCTCGATGTAATATTTCGTATTTACAATCTGGTATTGTGCCCAAATAGTTATGTTACCAGCCTCACCCATTTTATTTAAAATAGTGTGGCCATTTTAACAGTTCTTCCTTAATTTATTACTATTATTGTTATTACTATCTTCCTACAAATCGGACTTAAAGAACTCGGAGGTTCATTGCCGCTCTCACATAAATCCGCCGTCGATGCCTATCCTCAGCTCCATTAATTCAGTCCGTAGCATATCTCATCTCCCTCAAATAAATTATAATATTATCCTCCTATCTATGTCTCGGCCTCCGCAAAGGTCTTTTTCCCCTCCGGTCTTCCAACTAACCCAATACATTTCTGGATCTATGCAAACGTGCTACATGTCCTGCCCAACTCAAACGTCTGGATTTAATGTTCCTAATTATGTCAGGTGAAGAATATAATGCGTACAATTCTGCGTTGTGTAAGTTTCTCCATTTCCCTATAACTTCTTCCCTTTTAGCCCCAAATATTTTTACACACTTATTGTCGAATATATTTCACCTCTGTTTCTCTCTCAAAATGAGAGTCCAAATTTTACCACCCTACAGAACAACCGGTAATATAACTATTTTATAAATTATAATTTTCAGTTTTTTTTAAGCACGCTGGATGACAAAAGATTCTCAACTATTCCATAGCAGGCATTTCACACATTTATTCTGAGTTTAATTTCCACTCGAGTGTCATTTTGTTTCTCTCTTCTTAGCTTTCACAATAAACTGTCTAGCTTTTATTGATCAGTTAATCTTTTAGTACTTTGAGTTTTATTGTATTTGTAAATTTAATATTAATTGTAATTATAATTGTAATTGTATTCTTAATATTGTAGTTGTAATCCCCTGGTAGAGGGGAAGAGAAGGCCTGATGGCCTTATCTCTACCAGGTTAAATAAATAAATGAATCAATGAATTGATATTTGTTACTGTAGCTCCAATGTAATTGAAATTTTCCATCTTTTTCAAAGAATAAATTTACAATTTTTATATTTCCATTTCGTACTATGTTCTGGTCACGAGACATAGTCATACACTTTGTTTTTCTTCTGTATTTGCTTTCAAACCTAAATCATTACGGCTGCTATTCATAGACATTTCGGTAGCCCGCGCTACGAGAGTGCTGAACTAGCCCCGACTATCGACAGGTTATTTGTACAGGATTCATATCATAACATATCGCTAACACTGGTTTATGAATACGTAAAACGTTAGTTTGCTGATCATCCACTGGAAGCCCGCTCTAAGAAGGTCTATGAATATGGCCCTAAATGTTTAAAGTAAAATTCCGGTGTTTTCCTTAATAGTTTGTCGATTTTCTACTACTACTACTACTACTACTACTACTACTACTACTACTACTACTACTGTTATTATTATTATTATTATTATTATTATTATTATTATTATTATTATTATTATTAAAGAGCCTCAGCACTTTTATATTGAACAAAGTATCGGAGCTCCCTGCTCATGTTGATGCCGAAGTAGTATGAAAGAAGAAAGGTGCATACATCCCTCTGTTTCAGTAGTCGAACCCTAGTTCGCTCAATTCATAATCCAACATGTTGTCATCGCAGGGTGATAAATGTTGCTGACATCCCTCGCAGCGTCCAGTAAACCAAGAAACAGCAAAGAAGCAGCTAGCCGTCATGTCACCGGGGACTGCGGGCAACTCCTGTATTCCGTGTTGTTTGTAATTACTCTCTCGTCGCCGGCTAGATGTCAGGCCTGTAGCACGGACAGACATATTGATGGATGGACAGACGTCGTCTCCGAGCCAAACATACTTATTCTTGTTTATGTCGTCTGACAACTCAAGTTGCGCGTGCGGTAAGATGCACCACCTCCACCAGATAAATATGTTGTCTCGTAATTTATGTTCAAGCTGCTTCGTTTCAAACCGAGACAAATGGCGGCACTTCCAACACTGCAACCACTAAGCCACTGTCTTCTGAATTGTTGGGTTTCAATTTATGTCTTGAAACAAATAAACGGTTACCTTCATTCTGTCGCTTCTAGTTACTATCATCATCATCATCATCATCATCATCATCATCACCTTTACTTTCATTCTTCTTCAGAATATAACCATCTGGACTTTTCAATTGATCAGGTTTTAATTCTTGTCTTCTGGTGATCTGTTCTACCAACTACAGTATTCATTTTTTCACTATATTAGTAATAATTGTATTACTATCATCATTTTCTCCACCACCACCACCACCACCACCACCACCACCACCACCTCCATACTCATCAAGCAATAACTGTCAGCGTTTTTGAGTTAACTGGTTTTCAATGTAAGTGTTCAAGCGATCTGTCTTTAATTTTTTCTTCACTGCCTCATTATAGATATTATCTCATTATCATTTTCATTAAAATAATCATCATGCATTTTCTAATGACAAATGTTTGGATTTTTCAAGTGCCAGGTCTTCAATTTTAATTTTCAGGTTACTTCTTTCTATTTTCTCACTACTTTATTATTATTATTATTATTATTATTATTATTATTATTATTATTATTATTATTACTGTTATTATAGTCATTACGATCATCAACCTTTTTTCAAGCGATAAACTTCTATGTTTTTAATTTAATAGGTCCTCAATTTAAGTATTCAAGTGATCTGTCGTTTAGTTAGCCCCGTTCTCTGGGATTAACATTATTATTATATTATTATTATTATTATTATTATTATTATTATTATTATTATTATTAACATTATCATTAACATTATCATTAACATCAAGTTCCTTGAAACTACAATCGTCTCGAGTTTTTAAATGTTGCAGCCTCAACTTAAATGTTCAAGCAATCTGTCGTTTACTGGTATTTTACCAATGTAAATGTATTATTATTATTATTATTATTATTATTATTATTATTATTAATATCGCCATCGTCGTAATCATCATTAACGTCGACTTCATGTCATCGTTATCAATCATCGTCATTAACTTCATCATCAATATCAGACACCATCGTCATCATAATCATCATCACTATCATCTGGCTTTTACGAGCCATAACTGCCTGAGATTTTCAATTAACAGGTTTTCTGCGTGTTTAAACGATTTGTCGTTTACTTCTTTTATTTCCCACAGTCATTATTATTATTATTATTATTATTATTATTATTATTATTACGATCAGGCGCTCTTATATCCAGACGTTTGAGATGGGCAGGGCATGTAGCACTTATGGGCGAATCCTGAAATGCATATGAAGTGTTAGTTGGGAGGCCAGAGGAGAAAAGTCCTTTGGGGAGGCCGAGACGTAGATGGGAAGATAATATTAAAATGGATTTGAGGGAGGTGGGATATGATGGTAGAGACTGGATTAATCTTGCTCAGGATAGGGACCAATGGCGGGCTTATGTGAGGGCGGCAATGAACCTCCGGGTTCCTTGAAAGCCAGTAAGTAAGTAAGTAAGTAAGTATACTAGGCGCTCATTACTCAGTTGGTAGAGCACTTGATTGCGGACAGATAGATCCTTTGTTCATTTCCGTGTGGAGCACCGCTCCACATCTACATCCCTGCAGAACGATTACACTGATCTTTGGCGATCCAGTAGTGTCTGAGTTGTAAACTCCAATACCGGTTGTGGAGCTAGATCGGAGCTTGAACTTGCTTATGTCTGTGGAAACACCGGAGCACGCAACCAGTCTAGTGGAGCGCTCCGCTCCGTTTAGTACCTGTCTGACATCGCTGGTTTAATCCAACATTATGGCCCCCATGATTTCCAGATCTCAATCTGGCCCAGTTTTAACTACAAGGTTACTTTAGGAACGAGATTTTGTGGCACACCCAACAACTTACTCGCGAGAAATAGGGAATATTGGAAGACTGTGTACAAAATACTACGCACAGTGTCACAGAAGAAATAATGTTTGTTGAACATAAAAACGGCGGCTATAACTCTCATTATTTTCACAACATACTATGTTTTTATTTATTTATCTGAAATATCATAATATTTATAACGATTTTCTTTTAATGACCTTATACTCAGCTATTTCCCAATTTCCTCTTTATGTCTTTCATACTGTTGACCTGTATTTCTTTGTCTCTTCATTTATTGAGTAAGTTAATTTTGGAGCATTTTACTTTCCGGTCATTTGTGTATACTTATAAGCCACTGCTTTCATTTATATTGTTAGCACCTAGGTTTTTCCTATTGTGATAAGAAGAAAATGCCTAATCAGAATTGTGTACGTGTGAACAATATCATACGAGAAGAACAAGTTAGTACGTTTAATTACCTAGACAGGATTTAGTGTTATTAAGGTGAGAAATATATAGCATAAAAATAAAAAAATGGACTAAAATAATAGATGTTTCAATCAAATTTTCAAATACTCACTAATACAGAAACACACAAGCTTACATGTGGACAAGTACTTGAAAAGATCAATATTGGCATATGTGAGTGAGGCCTGGACCATCGAGGAAGCAGATAAAGGAACGTTCAGAAGTGCAATTCATGAGTCGAACGGCTAGCTATTCGTCACCTGATTACAAACTAAATGTTGACCTATGAAATGAAATAAAAGTATAACCAATATCATATTTTATACAAAATCCGAAAAACCATAATAAAAGAATGAATGAGACTAGACTGCCAAGACTGGAGTTCGACAATACTGGCGTAAAATACAAACAAATCATTTTATTAGGTATAGGAGGGAAGAAAATTAGCTCATCCATTTACGTAAACTAGGAAATATAGCGATTTTGAGTTTGATAATTTTCATCACGTTTTTGTTTAATCAAAATGCAGTACAGTATTAACAATAAGTGTTTTTACTCACGAACTGAGCTATCTATTCGGACGTATTCATTATGCAGTGTATATTATACTGTCTACAGCACATTAGAGAATGAAATTAAATTGAAAAATAATCATAATATGGATATTTAAACACATTTTTGAAAATAATGATCGTTCTTTTGTGCATATTATCGCACTATAGACTATTGTACCTAATTTCAATTACCAGTTTTGTCCTTCGTACTAGTAACTCATGTTGAAATAACTTTATTCCGTATCTAATCTATAAAAGATTACCTTACGTACTGTAAATTCAATCTACACTTCTGCTCGATCCAAAAAAATAAAATTACTCAGACATGCTATCTACTGTCCGTCCAAGTGGTTATGTCACAGAGTTGTAGAAAGGGGGAAATCACGTGACAGTTAATTACTTAACGAGGCACTTTTATTTAAGTTATTTTAAAGAGTTGTATAATATTGCATAGACATCCAGTTCTTAACAGAAATTAATGTTTTCAGAAAAGAACTAAGACAGTCCAGCCACTAAACTTTACAGAAGGGCGAACAGAAGCGGGTGGGGGAAAACCGGGATGCGACGAAGGCAAACGGACGACACCTATGCGAAAATATTGAAAGCTCTTTCGTCACGGAAAACGCAAACATATTTATGGAACGTACTGTACTCACTCAGTACTGTTTACTGTGATCGTGCGACTCTGACTATAATACAGTCTTGGTTCTGTGTGGAAGACGGGTGTAAGTTTACTAGTGGAAGAGGTGGGAGTGAAGGACATTCAAAAACTCAGGTACAATACAAAGTGAAGTAAAAATAAAATGATGTCCCTGTACAAAATAATTATTGTATGACTATTACACTTTTACTACGTCATACTACTTTTGACCAATAAAACGGTACGAAAGGACGTATTTCAACCAATCATGGCTGCTTATCGCACAATTTTATCGCGTCCCTAGCATTTGTTTCTTTGTTTGCCAACATTTCAAACTGCGCTGGTCTGGATGTCAAAAAAAAAAAAAAAAAATTACAAACCACTCCAGTCGATGCACAGCAGTTTCAAATATGACTCGCATTGGCATTCAAGGACAAGAATTAATAAAGATCATTGGTCATACCTATGCAACTTCTCTGGAATCCTATTTACAAATAAATGAAGAGCACCATTCGGAAATCCTGAATAAATTGAGGAATATACCATGTGGGCCTACATCAACGAGTTCCACTTCTTTTACGCACACGTCCAATATAACATCAACTGAACCACCAACCACTAAAACATTCAAATTTTAAAATTGTACATTCAATAATTATTCCTTTTAAAATTATTCTTGTTTATTTTTATGTCATCGTCTTTAATTAAAACTTTTCTAACACTTGTATATATTATTTAGGTTATGTTATAGCTTCTGCTATATGATATTAAGTTATAGATAGTCACGTATGAGAGGTTGTTTAATATTAAGATTTATTGAAAATCATCTGTCAAGTGACGTTGATTACTGGGATCCGGATAATTGAAGTGGAATGCAACTGTTTTAATAAAAATGAAACTGAATCAACAAAGCCTTCTTGACTAGTAACACTGCCATCGTGATCTAGATCGAGAAGGCATTGCTAGTAATCGTCTACAGAGTTCAATGAAGATTCCATAGTTGGCACAACTGATAGCAAGATAACAGCTAGTCATAACACACTACTGCCATCTAGCATGCATCTAGCGTAATATTTGTAGTGTTGAGATGGTACAATAATACATTTGAAGACAGTTGTATTTTCGTAAGTCAATTAATATTGTGAATTTATTTCAACTCAACAATAGGATTTTATTCTTCCAACAATAATTCCTTTCTACAATTCACCTTAAACGCTCTCGTCAACAATTGGATTTTCACTCAACACAGTATTCGTTATAGCACTCCACCGACGACAATGACAATTCATTTGGACTAGTACGAACAACAATGAACTGTTAATCTTAACTAATATTTACAAAGCACTATTTACAAATCAGAACTATCAGTTCTCAGTTCACAGTTCTTCTATCTCAGTCACTCGAGTTCACAGTATCTCGAACCACAGACCTTCAGAGACAGTTCACTGTACTCGAACTCAGGTCCCTCCAACTGCGGTCCACTGCACTCGAACTCAGGCCTTCGAATGCTGACGCAGATGCGGACGCACACTCGAGTCGAACTCCGGCACACAAGTCTGGCTTGCTTGCTCTGGCTTACCCACTGACTGAATAACTGAAAACTACTGTCGTTCCTTCGCGACCGTAATTTATAACCACAGCGACGTAGCCTCGAAAGTTCGAATTCGCGAGTCTTCCACTTCGACAGATTTCTCGGCCTCTCTAGGCAAGCAGAAGATGCTCGCGCAAACTCCCTCTCCACTCTCTCGCCGCGTAGGCCCTTCCCCCTTACTTCTCTCCGCCGCGCGCCGTCCCCGCGCGATCTGCTTTCTTGCGGGACGCTGGTCGTGAGTTCGAATCTCACGTCGCTGTCACAATATTTTATTTTATTGGAGTACTTCGTTAGTTCTAATCGTGTAATAGTCAATTAAATCCCACTGAATTTTGATTTTCTCTAGATAAATCAAAATCTCTAGTGAGAATACTGCTGATAAACAACGTGGGAATAGTCGCTTATGTCGATTTTTTTTATTAACAATGTATTATAAAACCGTGAAATTCGAACACATAGACTTACTCCGCTCTTGAGCTCAAAGTGACCGGTTATGGCTGTCGCCCTTTATGCGGCTGAAAATACGGACGAAACCCACGAGCACAGTTGTATGTTGGTTGTATCCAAGGTTAGACAGTCTTTACTCTGTCTGTATTATCTTGTGTTATGTTATATTTCTTTCGTAAGGAACGGACTACTTTTGTGTTTACTTTTTGTATGGAATAGGAAGCTTATAAGCCTATTATTACGTGCATTAATACCATTAGTGTTAAGAACATTTTAAAACTGAAAGTTTATAAGATGTATAGTGAAATAGTCGGAGAAGGAGCAGAAGATCAGGCATTTGCGTATGAACTTCTACAAATGGTACATGACAAATATAGAAACAGGATATTTATTGTTACGTGTGACACTTTAGACTTCGATAGGGATTCGGGTAGTGGTGAAACTTTACATGTAGGAAGTGTAGATTCAGAATCTGATCCTAGTGAATAGCGAACCTTCAAATCCTGAAAAACGTGTGATCTGCACACGAAAAAATGCAAATGTTCTTGGCAGGTACAAAAGCATTACGGAACATTATGAGAGCCTAAACACCCGCGGAAACAACAAGCATCCGATTACATATACAGCAAAAAAACTAGTGCAAAAAAAGACTATAGAATATTAAAAAAAAAAAAACCTCCAGACCCATGTAGTTGTGCAATCGTTTTTTATGACGCGTTTCTAGACTATACAGGCCCATATTTCGTTGGCTGGCATCTTAGGAACTAGATTTTACCCTCGTTTCCAAGAAATGAAAGGAGATAAAGTTACATTCCGTTGTCTATCACCTGTTCTGTTCTGTATAAGCGTGGCGGAAATCTGAATAATGTAACAAACTAACTGGACATTGGTTTTCGAAGTATTCTTCAAACTCTACTTCAAGTTAATAGTAGCGAATGTGAAATGGACGATTGTGAAGAAGCAGCATTTGTTGATCGTCTGTGGTTCCATGGCCCTAACCACTTCGAATTCACACTACCATCGAAAAGGTAAGAGTAGTTTAAAATTTCAATTGATAGCCTATATTCAGAATTGAATATGTTATATTTGTATGGAGTCATTAAATGAAATAAGGATGAAGAGTATAGATTTGGAACTTGGCGCTTGTTGTTTTTCCTGCATTTAACGCATGAATAGCATATATCAGTCCTTATTTAAAGTTTTATACACAGAGTGTAAGGTGTACAAGTTTCGTCATTTTAGTCGTCGGGGACGATCTACAGGATCAAAAAATGCCCATACAAAATAGGGTCAGGATAGTTTTACCAGAAAAAAGTATTTCTTTCCTTATTTTATTTGCGTTTTACTACTTATATCGTTACTAAAATTACGAAAACAATTACATCACTAGATGCATATAGCAAAGAATTAATATTAGTTTAAATAAATATTTGTGTTCTTTTACGTTTTCGTGAAATTGATTAAAAATGCATGCTTAAATTTGTTAATATTCTGGCGTGAGAGACTTCGTAACGTGTTCGTCAGGCAGTACTCTGCACAGACGTAAGTAGGAGTCAGCTGAGTTCAAGCTCCCTGTCCATAGCTCTACTGCCGAGCGGATGGTAGTACGGAACAGGGTATTCGATAATGTAATTCACAGTTTAGGAATATCTTATATTATTAATTTACTGTATGAAGAAAGTCGTAATTCAAGTGAGGCAAGAAGGATGTACCGTCAACGTTTTCCTCAAAGAAGGTTACCTAATCGGCTAACTTTTGTAGCAGTTTCTCAACAATTATTAGACACTAGATTAATTGTGAAGCTTGGGCACGCCAAGATGGAGTATATTACTGGCCACTGAACGAATATTGCAGACTGTTCTTCTTCCTGGCAGTACGATCTACTTCTACTAGATGACTGCCCGACACGAGTAGCTGGGTTGCCAATATATGCAAACGAAATGATACTAAACGTGAAGAATTTTGCTACAGGTGGAAGGTTAGGTTAGGTTTTATTAGGTGTGTAGTATTATTACTATTTTGGCAACACTGAAACCGACTATGAAATTAACGAAATATGGCTGCATTCTTCATTCATAGACGACTATTTTCGTATATAAGTACCTATTTAGGGCGGGTCCACAGCTCTCCAAATGATCACATCTATTTGTACTAATGAATAATTTCATTTTATAGTTTATTTCAGCGATTTTGAAAAAGGTAAAAAGTGGCGTTCCTGTAATTCACAATTACCATGCCACCATAAACCTACACAGAGCACGGTACCAGACGACAATTCAATCGTACCAGCATTCAGTGATCTGTGACCGAATTGCCGTGTGCGAATGTAAGACCAGGGAAATTTCTTGTGCACGATTAGCTACAGTATTTAGCGACAAGCTTATGGTCTCGAACTTCGAAGATTCATTGGGACATACATTCTGTGCTGTTGTTAAAATGCAGTTCTTAATAAATTTTCCGTCTGCATAACTTGCATGTCTTCCGAGAATCATGCGCCCTAGTCCATAACTTGCTCTCTCAGCATCAACACTATACACCTCCATGTTCTACTAATATGTATGTATATAAATAGCCTAAGAACAGTGCGTTAACCGACACGTTATTATCTCTGTTTTCACTGAATCCCATGAAGCTTTCACTCAATCACATCGACGCATAAGATGCACTATGCTTTTCAGACCTATTTTCAAAGAAAAAAGTGTGTATTATGCCCAGGAAAATACGTTACATAGCGAGGGATGTATAATATACATCAATTGAATACGTAAGTAATAATAATAATAATGTGTACCTTACGGAATAATTAATGTTTATTTATATCACTCTCTTTAAATTTGTGGTCATTTTCTTGAAACTCTAGTACAAATTTAATTACCAGTTTTATATTTTCTTGAATCATCGGAATGCAAGTCCCGATCATTAATATTATCTATTACTGGTACGACTTTTTCGTACATATTAACTATGATTCTATGAAACATTTTTATTTTCGTCTTAGGATTGTACAACAATAAATAAGCCTAAATGTACTATCAGGAAGTTCCATGAGCTTTAAAACTGTGCAACTGCAGTAAATGATATTTAACTTGGTAGACAAATAATTGTCCACAAACGATAAGGGAAAACACAGAAATTTTACTTGAAGCAAGTAAAGCGATTGGTTTGGAAGTAAATCCCGAAAAGACAAAGTATATGATTATGTTTCGTGACCAGAATATTGTACGAAATGGAAACATAAAAATTGAAGATTTATCCTTCGAAGAGGTGAAAAAATTCAAATACCTTGGAGCAACAGTTACAAATATAAATGACACTTGGGTGGAAATTAAACGCACAGTAAATATGGGAAAATGCGTGTTATTATTCGGTTGAGAAGCTTTTGTCATCTAGTCTGCTGTCAAAAAGTCTGCAAGTTAGAATTTATAAAACAGTTCTATTAGCGGTTGTTCTGCATGGTTGTGAAACTTTGACTCTCACCTTGAGAGAGAAAGAGAGGAATAAATGTTCAGAGTGTTCGAAAATAAGGTGGTAGGAAAATATTTGGTGCTAAAAGGGATGAAGTCACAGGAAAATGAATTTTTATTTTATTTTAGTAGATTATTTTACGGCGCTTTATCAACATCTTTGATTATTTAGCGTCTGAATGAGATGGTGATAATGCCGGTGAAATGAGTCCGGAGTCCTGCACCGAAAGTTACCCAGTATTTGCTCATATTGGGTTGAAGGAAAACCCCGAAGAAAACCTCAACCAGGTAACTTGTTCCGACCGGGAAACGAACCCGGGCCACCTGGTTTCGCAGCGGGACGCTTTAATCGTTACTCCACAGGTGTGGACGAAAAATGGAAAGAGGTACACAACGCAGAGCTGCACGCATTGTATTCTTCATCTAACAATTAAGAACATTAAATCCAGACGTTTGAGATGGTTAGGGGATGTAGAATGTATGACTCCAGAAATGCATATAGAGTGTTAGTTGGAAGACCTGGGACAAAAAGACCTTTGGGGAGGCCGAGACGTAAATTCTAGTGGCTGGGCTGTCTTAGCTCTTTTCTGGGAACATTAATTTCTGTTAGGAATTGGATGTCTACGTAATAATATACCCATACAATTGTTTAAAATAACTTAAATAAAAGGACCTCGTTAAGTAATTAACTGTCACGTGATTTCCTCCCTTTCTACGACGCTACGACGTAACTACTTGGATGGACAGTACATAGCATGTCTGAGTAATTTTATCTTTTCGGATAGGGCAGAAGTGAAGATTGAATTTACAGTACGTAAGGTATCATTTATAAAGTAGGTACAGAATTATTTCAACGTGAGTTACTGATACGAAGTACGAACGTGGTAATTGGAATTACGTACAATAAATATTCTATAGTGCGATATTATGCACATTAGAATTGAAGCCTGTATCGAAATGAACGGCCACCATTTTCAAAAAATGTGTTTAAATATCCATATTATGATTATTTTTCAATTTAACTTCATTCTCTATATTGTACGCTAATGTGTTGTAGACAGTGTAATATACACTGCATAAAGAATACGTCCGCAGGGAAAGCTCAGTTCGTGAGTAAAAACACTCATTGTTAACACTGTACTCTACTTTGATTAAACAAAAACCTAATGACATTATCAAACTCAAAATCGCGATATTTCCTAGTTTACGTAAATGGATTAACTACTTTTCTTCCCTCCTATACCTAGTAACGTGATTTGTTTGTATGTTACGCCAGTATCATCGAACTCCAGTCGTGGAAGGGGGTAGCAAACGGTGTTTCCGGTTCTTAATCGTTGATCCAAAGGTATAGCCAGGTTAATATTAGAAATGTTAGTAAAAATAAAATGATATCCCTGTACTTCTACAGGATGAACAAGGCACGAATTAAGTGACAATCGTCTTCCTTTCGAAAATAAATCGGAAAAATCAAAGTGTAGAGGTAACATCAAAGTTAAATATTCTGATCATAGATAACAGACCGATTTAATTGTTAAAGCTGCAAGCATGGCAGCCAGATCAACAGGAAATTAAATCTTGCTTTAGTGTTCAGGAAGTGAATAAAACATCCCCTGGACCAACTGAAGTTAGAAAAATAGTGTTTGAAATAATCCATCACCATCACCTGTATCTAAGTGGTGGTGAGGCGTTGCCAATTGCCTAGATAATAGGTAAATAACTATGTATCAATACCACATTAATATGTTAAGTTCAGAATACCAAAACTTTCCCTCCTAAGGAACCATTGAAGAAGCAAACCTATAATGCTGTCATGCAGCCCTATAAGTTGATGATACAAAAGCTGAAATTCCCTAAAATCTCGTACTGAATCACAACGTTAAAAGATTACTTTAACTTCAGAAAGAAGTAACACTATAAGACATTAACAAATAGCACCCAATTTTTCAATTTAAACTAGCCTTTAGCTATGGATTTGATTAAAGTTCAGGCCAAGCAATATACAAACAGAAATTCGCACATTTATTAGTTACATTAAACCATGGTGAACTTGAACCTACCTTGTTTGCAACAACTACAGTTCCATTGCTATAGATCGTTCGGGGCTGAGAAAATGTAATTGGATATATACTGTAGGTGTTTTATTAGCGGACGTCACTCTCTTTATATTACTAAATTATTTACGTATTTTCTACTGTATATAAAAGAATAGAAATAAATCTAAATACTGTAACTAAGCAAATGTAAACGCTTTGTAATAGTATTTATAAATAGACTTGTATTTTGGTTTGTTTCTGTTTTCAATAACCGAATAGACTACATTTACTTTTTACTCATACGTACATAACGTATTTTACTTACATTATAAGGGGGAAGACATCTATATACATAGCTAATTATATTTTTTAAACCTCAAACGCTCTATAATGATTAGATCAATTTATTACATGAAAGACATGAAAAAGGATGTCGTACAAGGAAAAACTAATATATTTAAAAAATAAACCATTGTAATGTAAAAATAAACCATTGTAATGTAAAAATTATACAAAATACTTCAAGTATATTGTGCTCTTGATTGATGGAAAAATAACAAACATTCTAACAAATGAAGAAACCTAACCAAATATACTTCATTTGTAAATAAAAATCCTTGAAATTTAAAAACACAGAAACTTTGGACTCATTTATATGGGGTGGCGCAAAAGTAACTACACACTTAGAGAATGTATGTTTCTAAGTTGGTAGGACGTACTACGTACGTTGATATTGAAACAGGAATGACGCGTAGTGTTAACAAATGAATAATTTATTTCTTAACTATAGTAACTCGGTCCTGACAACACAAGTAACAGTTTTGACAAGATCTTAACAAAAGAAGAAAGAATTTTCGCTTTGAAGACCGCTTACCAAAGCGATGTAAGTGCTGTAATGAGGGAGAGAACATTACGAGTCAAATCCACCAACAAATAAGGATGTTTGCAATTTAATTAATAAATTTGAAACTGAAGGTTCTGTTTTGAATGCACTTTGCAGTGGGCGACCTAGGATAGCACGAACTGAAGAAAATCAACTGAATATCTGTCTGGCTGTTATGACTAGTCCAAAGAAGTCCACAAGACGATTAGCGGTAGAGTTTCCAGAAATGTCACGTCGGTCAATCCAAAGGATATTGCATCAGCAGAACTTCCACGCCTGATACATGGGTTGCTGGAAGATGGTCCAGACAGGGGGCTACAATTTTGTGAAATTATGGTAGATCGTTATCGACTTGACCAGAATTTCTTTCTTAACATTTTGTGGTCTGATGAGCCCACATTCAAGTTATCGGGACATGTTAACCGACATAACTGTACTTATTAGTACACGGAAAACCAACATGTTTTCTTGGAGCAACCGCTAAATCAAACTGTGTAAATGTGTGGGCTGCAATATCAGCACGTGGTGTAATTGAGCCGTACTTTATTGATGGAAATCCTACTGGAAACAAGTACTTGACTATACTTCATGAGGTTACACCAGGAATCATCATGCATCTGGATAACTTTTATCGACTCTATTTCCAGCGTGATGGAGCTTCTGCGCATTATGCTTGTATCGTGATAACGTTTTCAATGGAAGGATGCTTCGACGTCTTCCTGTAATTGAATTCCCACCATGATCCCCCGATATTACCCCAATGGATTTCTTCCTTTGGGGTATTGTTAAAGACGAAGTCTATGGAAGGAAAACACAAACTGTTGATGAGCTCCTTCCACAATCTGAACAAGAATATTCAACAGTGTTTGCATGTGTGTCAGAGTGTTCCAGGTAGACTTCAATGGTGTATTGATGAAGAAGGGAGACAGTTTGAACATAAAAAGAAGTTATGTGTACTGTAATTTGTTCGTAGGTTCTGTATCATGTTCAAATTATTCAAAATTAACATAAGCGAAAAGTGTGTAGTTATTTTTGCGACACCCTGTATTTACGGTTAAACGTTGAATACTAAAATATGGAATTAGCCTCCACCATCCCTGGGTTCGAATGTATGAAAACATTACATATATTGCATACTGAATTGAAATATAAAATTGATAAACTAAATGGTTCACCTAATGTTAATAAGGTCAAACTGCAAGATCGTAAGAGAGAAATACAGAAGACGTTTTGGGAATTTATTGTTAAATGTTGACAGCCACAAGCCACATGGAAGCGGCTGAGGTGATGGGAATACACCCTGACATGCATTTTCTAAAACAAAATTATATACAGAAGTTAGTGATGTTGGTATAGAATTGATTGAAACGTTTACACTTAATTTAACAACTGTGTCTCATCTTATATATATAATTTGAACTGGTAATGGAAATTACGGGAAAACGGCTTAACGGATTTTAATAAGTGACCCCTCATTTTGAAGCTTGGAACTCAAAGTTATTCAGAAAAATAGTAATTTTCAGTGAAATGTCAATTTTTAAACATAATTTTGCTATTTTCGAAAATCCATCTGTCGTCAGTTTTGAGAACTAGCTAATTGCATTTCAGAATAAAACAAAACACTCACTACAGTAAACAATATTACACGAAGACCATGATCTCCAAGAATGCTGACATATTTAGAGCTCAAATTAAATTGGTTATTAAAAACTTAACTTACTAAAAATAATTTAAAGGTTCGAATCTGTGGTGTGTAATTTTCTGGGTACAACTGTGTATTGGATATTAAAAACTACCAAACTTGAGGTGGTTTGATGACATTATTACCATTAGAAATGAAATATTATTGTAGTTAATGCCATGATGTGACTATTTTTCATTAATTATACATATTAATGCTATATTGATGATATGAAAGTGACACGTTTTGGATGTAGATGTAGAGAATAAATTAAATTAGATTTTGATTTCTATATTTTACTGAGTGACGGCTATATAGTATATGTTACTGAAATCTATAAAACTTACGTAAGATAATAATATTATTAAAAATCAAATATTTTTATAGTTATTCATCAAGTGGGGTTGTGTCTTTTTCATATATTTAATGGCGGCGTGGTATAGATATTTATATGCGTGGTTCTCTTTAGTATTGGCTCGAGAGAGAGTATCTTTCGATATTATGGAAGCAAATAACTTTCAGAATGTCTGGTATTCTTCATTGAAAATAAATCTGAAAAATGTTTATTTGAACGTCTAATGAACTTAGTTTGCGGCATCTGCTGCACAAGCCACTAGTATCAGTATATTCTTCATCTGATTTATTTAACCCTTAACTGGTATCACGACGTCTATGAAACGGCGTTCAATTTTACTACACACTTACTCAAGGCCAAACAAAGCGATGGGCAGTTGACTTTCACACCACAGAACCAATATTTCAACTGGAAGGTACATAAATGTAGGAAGCAAAATAACCCTTGTAGGAGGAGGGATGGCAGTGGAAATGTTCGGAACTGTCTCACAGTCGTCATGATACCAGTTAAGGGTTAAAAAATTCTGCGTAGGATCTGCTGAGGTGTACATGAAACTCCATCAATGGTTTCCAATGCCAGTGTCTATACATAAATTACTTGTACGTATAAAATTTATTCTTAATAACAGTGTTTTATCACTAGGCTTTTTAACAAAGATTGTCTCAGAATCACAGAATAGGATATAGCCTATAAGAAAGAGTGGAAGAATTTCACGAGAGGAAGGATTGTGGGAGTTAAAATTCGATAGATATTTGAACACAGCCTTAGAAATTTCTGATTCGATACTATCTAGCTTCAAGGTTCAGGAAAGAACAAGGAAGCACGAGAAATCTTTATTTAATGAAGTTGTAAAAATGTTGAAATGCACCGATCCAAAAACTGGAATCTCCCGTCCCTACATCATTCTCCTCTGTACATTGCGACTTCATTTCCGAAACACAAGAAGAATAAGAAGTGGACATAAAGAAATTGAAGATTTTTTTTAATAGATTCCTCGACAATATTGAAATAAAGATATCAGATTTTTTTTCTGTTGTACGGAGGAGGACTCGAAGACTTGCACTTCAGCCTGAGGCTTATTGTGCTTACCACTCCTATTCTGAGAATGATTGGGTTGCCGAACGGTCGCGCTGTTGTACAAGTACAGCATGCCGCACCATGAACTTAACCCAGACTGTGGTATGGATGATGATGATGATGATGATGATGATGATGATGATGTGTGAATTAATTATGGCGAAATGAGTGTGAGGTCCAACGCCGAAATTTACCCAGCTATTCTATTTCAATTAGTTGAGGGAAAACCCCGGAAAAAATCTCAACCAGGTAACTTGTCCCAATCAGAATTTGAACCCGGGCTCGCTCGTCTACGGTTAACCGTTAATCCACAGCAGTGGACGAAATCAGTTGTTACTCAAGTGGGTGGATATGTGCCTAAAATCTCGTTTAATAATTATTATGGGTTTATTATAGTTCGCGCTTACACTGTAGAATGATAAAAGATAGCAACAGTTCAGTAAACCCCTTAGGCTCTTGTTTATTGCACGCACATATTGAATAAATTATTTATAGTAAATGTAAACACACAAACGTCCATAGTAATCGCCATTACGCAATGAATTTATTGGAGCTAACTTCATCACTAAGCTTCAATTAATATAAATGTTACAATGTTACTAGTTGGCCCTAATCTGATCCGGGCAAACATAGGCCTACACAGGATGGAAGTGAAATAACATTGTACATTTTCAGAGCGAATAACTTATGTTGTATGTAACAAAAAGGTATAATACTATATTGGTGAAAAGTTCATATTTTCTCAGATTTTTTTTTCCAAATGTATAACACCCTATTTTTCGGTAACTATTGCGAGTAGGATCGTGATTTTTGTCCATATCGATATAAAATCTAATAAAGAATCATTTCTTAGGCGTGTTTCATTAGCGTGGACGGTTTTCGTGTAAATTTAATTTTAAAACCACTAACTTGAAGCCACTGACAAAAGGTACCAGAATAATTTCAAGGAAAAATTGTTCCGGAGCCGGGTATTAATCCCGGCATCTTTCGCTAAACGTACGAATGCTCTACCGACTGAGCTACCCCAGGAACTATACACAATTTTTCCTTTTATATCCACAGAATTCACATGGACTGACAAGACTCTAGAATCCAGTGTCGTGTATAGTTCCTGGGGTAGCTCAGTCGGTAGAGCATTCGTGCGCTTAGCGATGGGTCCGGGATCGATACCCGGCCCCGGAACAATTTTTCCTTGAAATTATTCAAACCTGCTTTACAGGGAGCTACTACCTGAAAGCCAGATTTGCATAAATGGAACCAGCTTGCAACATTATAGCCAGAAAGGGAGATGCGAGGTACTTCACTAAGGCAGAGAGGCCTGAATTCGTTGACCTCTTACATCTATATTACAAGAAGAAAGAGGAATGAGTTAGCGGGTAAGTTGTCATACTGTTCAAACATCCAACTCAGTTTTCTAATTAATCGTGCATTTAATCACAAAACGTAATGTAGGTTTTCTATACTTATTGTCTCTTTCAACCTGCAGGATTATTTCACTTCCATTCTGTATGTAACTATTTAAAAATCCATATATTTTTATTGATATACCTTCCACCTTCGCAAAACCTGAATTATTTTCCTTATTATCGCCCAAACATCAAGAATAGCATATATTTGTCGAGACTTAAATTATGGTTGAATATTAAGTCTTAAGAGAGGCAAAAGACGAACATCGAAATATGCCAAAGGAAAATGGAGAGGAAGATAGTTGGCGTTTCACTGAAAGACAAGGTCTCCAACACGGCACTGCAGAAAATTACAGCTTCTGAGAACATCACACAAAAAGCCCTCATAACGAAGTGGAAGTGAGGTGGTCATGTAGCAAGGCAGCAACAAGGCAGACGGGCGCGAGAAACCACCATGTGGGACCCGTACATAGGAAGGAGAACACAAGGCAGGCCAAGAAGGAGATGGGCAGATACATTCAAGCAGCAGCTGGGAGGGAACTGGTCAACCATCGCCCGCAACAGGAACGAGTGGAGACAGATAGTGAACAAAATCAAATAGAACTAAAATTTGACAAACTCTAGTGTAGCTCACATAGTGAATGTAAATGTAAATATTGTTCACGTGAAATAGCTCATCATGTGAACCACACCAACCGAGCTTCCCCTCCTGTAGGAGGCCCTAGCCCTTCATGGGACACAGTGGCTTCATTCATTCATTCATTCATTCATTCATTCATTCATTCATTCATTCATTCATTAAGTCTAAATTTCAACATTCTGAGAAGAGCTTATACAAAATAGTAAAAATACAGGGTTGTTTCCGATCTCTGATATCGAATTTGAATGACATCATGTGCGTCAAAGGTCACATGACAGCTGAACTGTGGCGCGAGGTGACAGACCAGTAGTGAGTGATCTCATAGTCAGAGTCTATGGCGACTCACAACAGAAATTCCCAAGAAAATCGAGCCTGTTTGGGAGGGGTACATAACAACCCTTTCTGATGCTAAGTAAAGTTGAGTGAAAATAAAAGAAGCCTGCAGTGAACGAGGTTCCGTTATTTCCAAGAAAGGCATCTTCTGTGTACTTAATAAGAATCTCAGTCAGAGGTAGTAGACACACTATATCGATGGCTAAGAAGTGATATCTCGTATCTGTGAATTTGCAGGTAAATCATAAAACTGTTTTACAAATTAATTTATCTCAAGTAGATTTTTTTTAACAAAAACAACCGCCCTAAATAAGGGTTCGAATAGATCGGCCTACTAATCAATTCATAAAGAATAATGAAAAGCAATTGTGTGACAATTTGAAAGGAAAAAGAAAACATTAAGATAAATTATACGAAAACATACTGTAGGAAATCATTTACAATAAAAGTTTGTTGGGTACAAATGATTACTAATTATTGCTAAAGGATGATTTTTAACACATGAGATCCTATAGCATCAATCGCTGCATCAGAAATTTTAATTGTTTAAGTTGATTTAAAGTTTCTCGTGGGATCGTGCCATCGGCACCGAACAATGTCCAATGTGGTATTGTGCTCCAAGATGCTGACAACAAGACTCATATATGACTTGTTTGTCACAAACCTTTCATATATATTTTTGCTTTGCAAGATCTTCTAGTCGAAAGCTAAATATTAGATAACTGTCCAATTTTGTGAACATAATATCATAATTAATCTAAATAATAATGTACTGTAGTTAAACTAAATGACCATTTATGTATATACAGGTATCACTTCTTAGCCATCCATTTACGGCAAATAGACATGCAGTTAAATGCTTTCTAAAATATATTTCGGAACAACACCAAGAATATACAGTCCTATATAAATAATCACTTGCCTGGCAACTGAAAGACAAATGAGTAAAGTATTTGAGGAAGAAACTTTTGAGAAGGCTTATAGCTCATTATGATTAAAAATTGCATAAGATTCTAGATAGGCCTACTTGTACACTGGCGTTCAAAGATATCTGACTTCAAATTTTTTGATCGTTTAAACGAACTTTCTAACCACGGGATACGTCAGAACCAAAGCTATAACAAATTTACAAACATTTAAATAGTTCCCTAGTTCTCAACAGGTATTGGGACGGGTAAAAAATTGTTCGGGAAAATGTTTATGTAGATTAAGTATAAATTATTCTCATAATTGACAGTATAAGCGATTTTCCGCTAAATCTAATCTTTTACAATGGTTAGAGGGGATTTAAATTTTGAATTTTATAATGCGAGCATATTTATGTACTAAAAACGACAATGACTGTCATCTTCGCCATCTATTCATAGAAGTAATAACTAAAGAAGCCACACTTACACGAAAACTTTATCGATCACTATCGATTAGTAGGGGTCAGGTATCTTTGAGCGTCAATGTACGTAGTTTGTTCAATATGTTTTTTATTATGAACGGTGTGATATCTTACTCAGATTCAATTTTTTTCGATACAAGCTCAAAACACAGCTACAGTCGTGTCACAAATCAGCCGACTGATCTGTAGGCGTCTGGAGTATACAGTAGATGCTGATGTGAGTGATTATTTCGTATAGTGTGTAGACAGGTTAATATAGTTGTGAGCTACGTGAATACATTTAAGATTACTGGAAATGCAGTCAGTGTAACCTAATATTTATGGTTCAGCTGTGATTGGGCTTAAAATATTGATTCCCAATTTGTATTCGGCCAGAATGAACGAGTGGATCAAATTATTAGGAAATGGTTTTGCATTCCGTAATTATCGTGAAGCGTTGTTTTGTATTTGTGTCCATAATTATATTGTTAATGTTGGCAGTGTGCAAATTTATTCCTTGTAAATTCGAAATGTATCGAATGTGTGCAGTATCAAATTCGTAATAACTACTAATAACGTAATAATTGATAATAGGGTCAATATTATCAGCGTCCCACATAAAATAAACAATAATAAAGAAAGTACAAAAGTCTGTAAAATAGTACGCAGATATTTTCAATGACAGCCCTTTTCTCTACACGATTTACATTTACCACGCTCAATACTTACATTCTGGATAAAGAGGGTATTCACAAAAACTTCCTCAATTCCCTGCATTCCATTATCATGAACCTGGGCTTCTCATATTCTTTTTGTTGTTACTTTCTTACTGGTTTTTAAGGAACCCGGAGGTTCATTGCCGCCCTCACATAAGCCCGCCATTAGTCCCTATCCTGAGCAAGATAAATCCAGTCTCTATCATCATATCCCACCTCACTCAAATCCATTTTAATATTATCTTCCCATCTATATCTCGGCCTCTCCAAAGGTCTTTTTCCTCCGGCCTCCCAACTAACACTCTATATGCATATCTGGATTCGCCCATACGTGCTACATGCCCTGCCCATCTCAAACGTCTGGATGTAATGTTCCTAACTATGTCAGGTGAAGAACACAATGCGTGCAGTTCTGCGTTGTGTAACTTTCTCCATTCTCCTGTAACTTCATCCCTCTTAGCCCCAAATATTTTCCTAAGCACCTTAGTCTCAAACACCCTTAACCTATGTTCCTCTCTCAAAGTGAGAGTCCAAGTTTCACGACCATAAAGAACAACCGGTAATATAACTGTTTTATAAATTCTAACTTTCAGGTTTTTTGACAGCAGACTGCATGATAAAAGCTTCTCAACCGAATAATAACACGCATTTCCCATATTTATTCTATGTTTAATTTCCTCCTGAGTATCATTTATATTGTTTTTTCTGTTGTTACAAAATTAAACTAGACGTCCTGTTACATCAAGACTTTCAGGCTAAGTAGTTAGCAAGACGTAAGGCTGCACAAAGAAATAACAAAAACACACACGTAGTTCATAATCAAAATGCACTAGCGTTCAAAAGTTAAGCATAATTCAATATTTTGTTCCCAACCTATGAGAATGGCACCAAACTTATAGAAATGAATCACAGAGAAACTGGTATGCCACAGAGTAACACATATCAGCAAATTTTGTGTTATTGTGGCCTAGGGACACATTTTGCAGAATTACTGTACAAAATCTATCACGTCCACAACAATGATGGTGCCGAGCGGTTAATATGGGATGTGCATACCCCTCATAGTTACACAGGCGTCGCAGCGCCGTGGCATGCCCACTATCAGGTGGTTCAAGAGCTCTGTAGGCAGCTGTTTCCATTCCAGACGGAGAGCATTGCGGAGGGCTGGAAGTGTCCTCGGTGGAGGCTGGCGGGCTGTAGCTCGTCTTCCTAATGCATCCCAGGCATGCTCTATAGGGTTCAGATCCGGGGACATCGCTGACTAGTCCATGCGCTGGATATCTTCCTCAGGCTCTATGCGGACGTGCATTGTCGTCCATAAAGATGAAGTGTGGACAAACTGCACCTCTGAAAAGTTGCACTTATAGTTTCAATACCTCGTCTCTGTACCTCTGGGCATTCACAATACCAGCTGCGAAGATGTGCAGGTCTATACGTCCATTTAACATTATGCCTGCCCACACGAGTACGCCACCATCACCAAACGGGCGTTTTTCCATAATGTTTGTGAGATGAAACCGGGTTCCACGTTCTCTCCAGATTAATGTCAAACTGAATCTGGACTTGTCTGTAAACAGCACGTTCCTCGATTCATTCAAGGTTCAATGCTGATGTTGCCTACTACACTGTAAACGGTTACTTATGTGTACTCGAGTGAGCTGGACACACACTACTCGTCATCTGGCATAGAGACCGCCTGCCCTGAGCCTCCGGTATACACTTTGCCTGCAAACTCGAACGCCTGAGGCGGCTGCGAGCTCAGATGGCAGTTGTCTTGCAGGCATCGTCCGATTACGTCGTGCTGTTAAGGTAAAATATTGGTCCTCTTGCGGCGTTGTGACCCATGGGTTACCTTGTACAGGCATACGAGAATATCTCCTGTGTCTTCGAACCGTCGCCAAAGCCTGGAAATGATACTTTGTGCCACATTCAGTGCTCGAGAGACTTCGGTCTGTGTCTGACCTGCTTCTAGACGTCCGATTATTCTACTCTTCAAAACAGGGTCCAGTTGGCGTCTCTGTGGCATGTTGGTGCTGTCCTGTATACACTGTGATAAGAAATTGCTCTCTGTTCACAATGAGAGAACAAGAACCGATGAGTCGCAATGGGTCTGTTTGCTTACCATCTAAACACGTGTTTATTTGGAGGGGAGGCGGAGTTTGGCGTATCCCCTCCCTATGAACACAGCATAAGTAGGATGCGCCACACATTGTGATAAAGTTATGTAGCGATTTCTCACCATTTTCACTTTCATTTCTCTGTTTTACGAATTATGCTTAACTTTTGGACACTAGTGTAGATAGATCTTCATTTCTCTTCAAGGAATCAATTTACAAAGCGAAACCATCATTAAACATTTCTTATTGTTACTTTCTCAAATACAAAGTACGGATATAAAGTATTCTCTTGGTATAAAATATCAACTTAGAGATTAATCCGGATGGGCATATTTTCAGCATTCCTGATACCGAAAAATAGTTATAGGGTATGCTGTTTGTGCAGGATGATACAAAAGTCTGGTGACATAGACAAACTCCGATATTAGTGCAGATAACGAAAAATGTAAAGAGGAAAAAGTTGTTGAAAATATGTAGTTCGGGTAGCACGGCTGGTCGCGAAACCAGCTGGCCCTGTTTCGAATCTCGGTCGGTGCAAGTTACCTGGTTGAGGTTTGTTTTCCCTCAACCCAATATGAGCAAATGCTGGGTAACTTTCGGTGTTGGACCCCGGACTCATTTCACCAGCATTATCACCTTCATATCATTCAGACGCTAAATAACCTAAGATGTTGATACAGCGTCCTAAAATAACCTACTCAAAAATATGTAGTTTTCAATCTAATGTGCTTGAATTTTCAACGTAGAACACACCGTTGAGGCTGTAAATTAGTACGACACAGTCACCAGTTCCAATGCTTCCAACTTAGTGGCTTTTCCACTAGTTCTACCGGACTTTAGATAGGTTTACGTATTATTTAACGGAGAAAAATAGTCGCCATATAGGGCCATATTCATAGACATTCTTAGCGCGGTCTTCCGGTGGATGATCAGCGAACTAACGTTTTTCGTATTCATAAACCAGTGTTAGATATATGATATTATATATGATATGATTTGATAAGATATGATATGATATGGTATATGATATATGATATGATATGATATATGATATATGATATGATATGATATGATATATGATATATGATATGATATGATATGATATGATATGATATGATATATGATATATGATATGATATGATATGATACGATACGATACGATACGATACGATACGATACGATACGATACGATAGGATACGATACGATACGATACGATACGATAGGATAGGATAGGATAGGATACGACATGACATGACATGAATCCTGTACAAGCAATCAGTCGATAGCCGGGGCTAGCTTAGCACGCTCGTAGCGCGGGCTAACGAAAAGTCTATGCATAGCATCCTTAGCGTGCTAAACTTGCCTCGGCTATCGACTGATTATTTGTACACGATTCATATCATATCATATCATATCATATCATATCATATCGCTAACACTGGTTTATGAATACGAAAACGTTAGTTCACTGATCATCCACCGGAAGCCCGCGCTAATATCTATGAATAATATGGCCCTTAGGGTTTAGCGGTTATTTAATTTCTCGCACTGCAAATAAACATTTCATTGAAAGCATAAAAATTCAGGGGAGTTTCATTATTGTCTGGCGGTTTTCCTGAACTTGTATTGACAACACTACTAATTATGTTCATCATTTCTTAATTTACTAGAACTAGCGGAAAAACCACTAATTTGGCAGCATTGGGCCTGGTGGATGTGCCGTACTAGTGTACAGGCCCTAAGGTGTATATTCTACGGTGAAAATTCAAGCACATTAGATTGAAAACTCCGTATTTCCAACAATTTTCCACTCTTTCCAGTTTTCGCTATCTGCACTAATAACGGAGTTATTTATGTCGTCGGACTTTTGAATTACTCTATATGCCTGTCTTTCTCTGTCTGCAGCGATTTTTCCCATGCTATTAGACGGATGTTGTTTATATTTAGTGTCTGCGAGTCAATTTTTATGAGAATGATACATATGAAATACAAGCATAATAGCTTTCTAGCAAAAATTACATTTATTTGAAGTAAATAAAAAACAAAATGGTAAATTACATGATGTCGGCTACAGCGACTTTAATTTAAATTAAATTTCTTATATACGATGAAGAAATAAAGAAACTATGCTAGGCAGTATTTCCCTAAACGCCTACAATTTGATAAATTAATTAGTCTATTTTTGTACGGAATTATTTTTCTTGCGCATTGTTAATTTTATAAAATTTAAAAATGCTGCAGGCCACATAGGGTGAAAACCTAAGCTGTGAGAATCTCATTGTATTTAATAGACTAGCATTCTTTGTGGTACAGAAATTAGTCACACATGAGTGAACCACTGAAGCAAGGTCTAGTATATGGTATTATTATTATTATTATTATTATTATTATTATTATTATTATTATTATTATTATTATTATCATCATCATCATCATGGCGGCCGGGTAGCTCCAGTTGGTAGAGCAAGCTGGCTACGGACTGGAAGGTCCGGGGTTCGATCCCGAGTGGTGACGGGATTTTTTCTCGTTGCCAAACTTTCAGAACGGCCCCGAGGTTCACTCAGCCTCCTATAAGATTGAGTACCGGGTTTTTCCCGGGGGTAAAAGGCGGTCAGAGCGTGGTGCCGACCACACCACTTCATGGAAAGCATGGGGCTCTACCTCCATGCCCCTCAAGTGCCTTCATGGCATGTGACGGTGATACCTTTACCGTTTACCTTTATTATTATTATTATTATTATTATTATTATTATTATTATTATTTCCCACTCAGTTCATCAAGATATCTCTGCTGGTTGGCGCTTTACCAAGATGAGCCCTGAAATACTGCAGGTTAAGTTTTTTTTTTCCGGTATGTGGCAAATCGTGGGCTCACACGGCAGCCACAAGTCTCTTTAATCCACGTTAATAATGATCGTATCTGCATTTTACAGTCTTAAAATGGCAGGGAATTAAAGTAATGTCGTGATTTTGTTATGATTAGGGTGGCACAGACAAAAGTAGTCCGCCTCCCGTTTGGAAGCGAATGCGATATTTTGACTGCTTGAAATTCAATTATCGTATTCCAGCCGTGGCGAGAACGTGACTCGCGAGACATTGTGGCTCGCAGTGATAGCTGTGCATTTCGATTGCTTCTGATCTCCGCCAACCCCCACCCTCTCACTTATTGGAGTCAAACTCCGTTCCATTTGTATTTGTCTCTGACCTGAGAGTGGCATATGTCTCTTGAAACCATGTACGAAAGTTCCATGTAGGATGGGAGGACGCATTTTTTTGCTGTCATTGTGATGAGAATATTAAATGTATGATTTGTTCACAAGTATTACGAGGAAAACGGTTGTATAACATAAAACGGCATTATACTACATGTTACTGATGAAACATTAAAAGGTTAAGTGTTATTATTGTTATCATTATCATCATATACATCATCATCATCATCATCTCTGTACGTGACTCTTTTTCAGCAGCAGATGTACGAATAATGCGGTTAGCTCTTCAATTTAAACTCACTGATTTACTATGTGATGTCAAATGAAAGAAAGATGTAAGGACCTGACAAATGTTGAACTTTCAAATCTTTGCCAAAAAAAAATAAATATCCGAAGCTTCGTTCTTTCGCTTGCTCTGTTGAAGCCATGTTCGCTACAACTTACATTTGAGAAAAATTATTTTCAACAATGAAAATAGTAAAAACCAAATTTAGATCACGACTGACAGACAAATACCTTCGTGATCAACTACGACTGGCAGTAAGTGACATAATTCCTGATTTTGAAACTCTGTCGCAGACACATTCTGAAGACAGTTAATTTTAGGTTGTAATATTGTTCATTTATTGTTCATTTCTTTCTTCGTTACACGTACTAAACATTAGTTTGTAGCCTGGTACTATATAAAATTATATTTAAGTGCTTGACGTAAGGAAAGTGAAAATCCGTTAATAAGTCAGACAGTTGCTTTACTTCCCCTTCGGATGTCCGCCTCCCTCCATAGGTGCTATGCACGTTGCAGGTTACACAGTGGCTCGGCGCACGATTACATTTTCGCCACCGCTGTCGTATTCTATCATATCGCATGATAACAAAATAAGTTAACAGCTACAGCGATGGACAATTTTATGCAATAATCGATTCTTGGCACTCTTTCTGTCAGTATTTCATCAGTCGAATTAAATGTGTCTGTTTGCATTATGAAAAATGACTTACTCGATAGAAGAAAAAGTGGAAATTATGGAAACGTATGTGAGAACAGGTTCGATTAAAGAAACACACGAAATTTTCAGGGACAAGTTTCCGGATAGAGGACAACGGGCAAAGAGACAAATACAAGGTTTGAATAAAAAGTGGCGCGCTGCGGAATCTCTGCAAATTATATCTGTGTAAGTAGATCTGAAGATGATTACACGTGCACAGCTGTGTATTGATACTGGAGGGAGCCATTTTCAACATTTTCTATAAAAGACGAGTCCTTTTCAGCACTTCGCTTCTGTATTTACTCTATAGCCCCTACTTACACGGGCTACTTTTATCTGCGCCACTCTGTATTAAGCTTTGTAATATCTCTTAACACTTATTTGTGTTTATTCCGGATACTCTGTATGTTCCTAATTACAAATTCGAAATCCAGTTTTCTTTCCGTTATACTCCAACGCAGTCCGAATTTCGAAGCATATATTCTCGGGTACCGTATTTATGCAAGTTGTCCTTTACGTTGAAGGGGAGCAGGTCCACCGAACAGCCTTCAACTTGGAGGGCCAAGCGTTTGATTTTCGTGTCGCCTTCTCCTAGAGAAACTGATTTCAACACAACTAAAATGTGTTTATGCTGGGTTCAACACATGCGGAGTGAGATAAGTAGTCAACTGGCTTGGAGCTCACATAGATACTTCCTCTGAGTCTCTAATACTCCTGCGTGCACACGCGATCGTCTACCTTTTAATTGTCCCTCCTCCCATTTTTTTCTTATATTATTCATATGATATCTACAATTCCAAAGGCTGTGGAAACATTAATAAATTGGTTCAAGAAACTACGTTATGGAAGATCCAGCTGTAACATATCCATTTTCAAAATATTGTTTGTTTGCAATTCAAGGGTTCAGAACCATAGTGGGTCAAGCGCCATTTACTAAAACCGTAGAAAACAAGGGTTAAAGTGAAGTTATTGCCATAATTTAATAGAAACATTTAGCAAGTAAAATAAAGTAATAGCCTACACATTAAAACTTAATGATATGTCAGTCTTCATTAAACTATGCTATTCACTTAACTTTAACTTGCTTTCTCCGTTTCTAATAAATGGCGCTTGGCCCACTATGGCTCTGAACCCTTCAATTATAACTAGGCCTATTATAAACGAATAGTTATTAAAAACGAAAAAAACTACATTCCTGTTTTAATCTTTGATATTTGATATTTTTACATGTATATCTCTTCTTCATTCTGTAGCACAAATCAATATGGATATTGTGAGTTATGTAGGCCTGTGTATTTTTAAGTTACTGTTAATATATAAAATTAATTATGACATATGAAATCACCTGGGTAGCCTTTTCAGATTGCTAATTAACGTCTTATAGTAAATTCGGAGACAATTAAAAGCCATTCCATGGTGAATAAGAGTACCTCCAGTTTCTTTTACATCTGAGTAACACCTTTGAAATTGTCGTGCATTTAATTAAAAAAGAACACTCTTCAGAGATCAATATCAAATTATTTTCATCACATCTGCAACTTAGACAAACTTCGCTACTCTTCTGACATGGCTAAGTTTGTGATATTTCTTTTTAAATTTACCACGAAATTACAGCAACAAATGAAACTTTGATGGTATAGTATAAATAGCAGAAGATTTACTGTAACATAGATTTTATTCACTGCGCTCTTGCAGTGACGTCCGCGGATTTTGTTTTAAATTACGTGAAGAGTTCTGAGATCTATAGCTTTGAATTTGTGAGTGAATAACCATGCGATTTCCTTTGTTAAAAGAAGAGTTGTTTTTGCTGTTTTTGTGGTCCAAATTGTTTTCAATGGTAAGCACTAACATTGTATACTTCTTGGTGAAAAATATATACCTATAAATGCACTAATTATGTAAAAGAGCCTTAACTTGGGAGCCTATTTTCTTAGTGTGTCTGTCATTCCACAAAGCTATTTTTCTTTAATTTTTTCTGTGCTATAACAACACTCTCTGGTGGAAAAAAATATCCAATGCATGAAACGTAAAATATTTGTGTGTATGTATGTGTGTGTGTGTGTGTGTGTGTGTGTTCACAGCATCTTTTATACATTGTGCATGTCGAGAATGTTACAGAAGGCAGATAATCAAATATGGAAAGAAATACAATATAAATTATATGAAAGCGAGAATTGATTGTGTCATAAAGAAACGAAAACTGCGCAGAGAAAGCACGTCTTTTTCTTGGCTAGTTCGACGAGAACAAGAAGGGACCGAAGCAGCAGTCAAGGAGAATGACATTTTCAACCCCTCAAGTGAGTTAAAAGAGGTAGACAACGAAACAGCATCATCTTCAGGAGACAAACAAAGAAGATCTGTGCTTAAAGAAAAGCCGAAAGATAAGTCTAGTGATTTGTGCTGATCTTGCTCAGAACATTTCGAGGATGACAAAAATGGTGAAAAATTTGTCAGTTGTGGTCAGTGGTTTCGTGAAATATGTCAAGGCCTTTCAAAGTACCGAAAGAACTTTAATTGTTTAGTTGTAGGTGTGTTTCTGACTAAGGAATTTATAATTTGAATGAATATGCCTAAATATTTTGAATTTAAGGACGATCACGAAAATACCCTTGTAGTGAATAATTTAAAGGCAAAATTGTTCCGGAGCCGGGTATCGATCCCGGGACCCTTCGCTTAGCGCGCGAACGCTCTACTCACTGAGCTACCCCAGGAACTATACACGACACGGTCACAATTTCTCAATTCGAGCTAACAAGATGCCAGAACTCAACTATGAGTGCACACAATACTGTGTGACTTAATAATACTCTTGTAGTATCACGAAATTATACCAAACATTTCCAAAAAATCTATTTTTTTGTTTATTTGTATTGCTTGTTTGTGAATATTTTATAAATTTGTTTGAGGTAAAAATGCTGACGTGTAACTTCCTGAAATAAAATAAAATGTACGTACATTAAAAACTATTCCTTTTTTTTATATTTGAGCCTTATTTTTGCACCAAAACCTTTGCAACACGAAATTAACCAAATCTGCCCTATTTTTGTCATGCACTCACTAAACCAAACAAAAGGACGGAATGTACCAATCTCGTATAGTAATGAACTAAGATAACCAAAGCGACTTTCATTGGCCTGATGTCTACCCTCCTGAGTCCTGAGACATTTGTTGTCTTATTTATGTATGCATGTATTTATTAACACTACAATTGGGTATACACCCGGTGGCAGTGATATATAATATACAATAATACCATATATAATTCTACAATAATTAAAGCAATAAAATAAAAATAAAAGTAAAAAATAAAATAAAATAAACCTAAGATTTCTAACTATAAATAAATGGATGCAATAAACCTAGGAGTATAAATAAAAACTATTCTATAATAACGCCTACAATAAGCGAAAGTAAATCTAACTTATAAGTACGTCTATTTCACCCAACTATTACCAATTTCAGTAATTACATATCACCTTAATTAATTACAAACGAACTTAATTAAATAGCATCTTAATTAATTACATATCACCTTAAATTTATTTACATATCAACTAAATTACATATCATCTTATTTAATTACATATCAACTTAATTAATTACATAACACAACTTAGATGTTTACACTGCACCTACAATTACATTTTCAGTCTAATCTTCTCAACCTTTCCTTAAATGCATTGATTTTGAGAGGACCACCCTGAAAGATTGCCGCAGGTAAGCTGTTCCAGTCTACTATTATCCCTACGCTAATCCCTTATTCATCTGTCGTAAAAAATCTTGGCTTCTTTTTTGATAATAATCTAAGTTGGAATTTTCAAGCTAAAGAAACGATAAAGAAAATCTGTTTCTCCTTTCACTCTTTGAGTCGCTTGAGAAACTTCTTGCCCCAGCAACTAAAACTTACCCTAGTACAAACCCTAGTAATGCCGCACTTCGATTATTGTGACGCTTTGTTAAGTGATCTAAGTTCTGAACTGTCAGTCAAGTTACAGCGAGCTCAGAATATGTGCATCAGATACGTGTGCAACATCCGACGATATGATCACATATCACCGTCCTTCGCAAGTCTCTCGTGGCTCCGACTTAAAGAACGCAGAACTTTACACTCTTTGTCTTTACTCTTTCGAATTCTGCACACCTCAACACCAAATTACCTTTCGTCTCGTTTCTCTTATCTATACTCTAACCACGACGTAAATACCAGATCACTTATCTGTGGCACGATAAATATACCTCTTCATAGAACATCTTGTTATTCCTCATCTTTTACAATATCCACCTCGCGTCAATGGAATTCCTTGTCACAAAGTATTAGGGGCTGCAAGACAACAAACACCTTTAAGAACAGCTTAAAAGATAACCTTATTAGCACTTCACTCCAATCATACTGATTTAAAATATTACTGACTACACTGTTGCTTTTTTTCTTTAGACATCATCCTGATTGTGCTGCATTTTCAAAATTGTCTCATAATAATCTCTTTCTATTATCTAATATAATTTGAAATATATTAACATTCTATGTATTTTAGTTTAATTCTGCTACCCAGTTTATTTCAGTGTTTAATTAATAGTTCATAGTATTTTGTTGTTTAATTCGTAAATAACTCTTGTATACATGTAACTCTCATCTAAATCAAATTGTTGAATTCTTTGTAAGTTCATGCATATGTATATACACTTTTTGCTGGTTGTGTGGAAGAGAAGGCCTTACGGCCTTAACTCTGCCAGCTAAAATAAATCATTATTATTATTATTATTATTATTATTATTATGCTGTTAACAAAGGAAAATTTTGCCACGTCCGTTCTTTGTTTTCTACATTTAAACTTCCTAATATGATCTGCCCTGCCTAAGTATGATGGTGTTGCTAACCTAGCATTGATGTCGGTCCATGCTTTGTGTCCCATTTGTGCCTTGAACAATGCGATAAGTCTGGTTTTTTGTCGCCTTGATTTGAGACATTCCCACCCTAAGTCTTTTACTATCTCCTCACCATGTCCCTTCCCCATTTTGACATTTTGCTGCCTTGCGTTGGACCTTTTCTAGTTAATCGATTTGGTTTAGTCTGTACGGATCCCAACCTACTGTTCCATATTCCATAATTGGGCGAACAAGGGTTTTGTACGCTAATTCTTTTGACCTTCGGTTAGATTTCTTCAGAATACGCATATAGAAATGTAGTAATTTCTAAAATTCAATATAATTCTACACTTCAAAAAGGAAAAAAAAAGTCTCTGACATGAGGAAAAATGCTGAAAAAATTCTGCATGTTATAGTTAGGACACAAATGCGTATATATTATACTATACTACGGGTCTCTGCACATACATTAATATCATAATCATGTATGAAGTATGGAATACTAGTATATTATATTCTTAGGACTCAGGAGACTATGCGAGAAATATTTTTGTAGCGAATGTTCATTTGAAATAAAATTACTTCAAACAATAGCCGTACTCATCATGTCACAAGGGAAACTTGACCGTCGGAGAATTGTAATGAAATATTTGTTCGAAATATTTGGTCCCGTATGCTAATATATGAATATGTGATAATAAATGTGCAATTATATATAACCTGCATTTTACAGTATAATGAATACTATATGTATGTAAATACGCTACTTATACTGGTTAGTGAAACGTAATAATGGAACACTTCCACTATAATTGCATGCTTTAAATTCACGGCGCAATTGTAGTGACAATACACGAGTTTTGTGAAGCGTTTCTGCTGTTCTGCAGTATCAATAATGCGGGACTTAACGTTTTTACACCTCCGTATACTAGAATTAAATATATATAATAAAATGTTATTCCGATAAACAAAAGTACTGACCAACACAGTTATTAAAACATTGCTTTTTTTAGTACAACTCCCCTACAAAAATGGGAAAACGCTGTAATCGAATGAAATCATCCTTTAATTATACCCGCAAATTTTATAAATCCCAAATACTGTATGTAGGAATGTATACATATATGAAGCAATTTCTACTCGAATAATAAAATCAGGCCGATCTAGATTCATGACTGGTTTTATAACCGGTTGGTCATACCAGTGTTTCTGGAAGTGTATATCTCGGAACCCTCCGCGAAGAAATCCTAGGAATTCCGTGAGTCCTAAATGTTTTATAAATTATACATTGTACTCAAAATAATTACGAAAATAGGTTGTATTAATCATAAAACATTATCAATAATAATAATAATAATAATAATAATAATAATAATAATAATTTTTTTTCTTCGAAGACGTGGAAAAATTCAAATAAATTGACGCAACGGTTACAAATATGAATGACACTCAGTAGGAATTTAAACGTAGAATAAATATGGGAAATGCCTGTTATTATTAGGTCGAGAAGCTTTTGACATCTAGTCTGCTGTCAAAAAAATATGAAAGTTAGAATTTATGAAACAGGAATATTACCGGTTCTGTCTGGTTGTGAAACTTGGACTCTCACTTTGAGAAAGGAAGAGAAATTAAGAGTCTGAGAATAAGTTGCTTAGGAAAATATTTGGGGTTAAGAGGGATGAAGTTACAGGAGAATGGAGAAATTTACACAACACAAAACTGCACTCTTTATATTCTTCACCTGACATAATTAAGAACATTAAATCCAGACATTTGAGATGGACAGTGCATGTAGCACGTATGGGCGAAACCAGAAATGCATATAGAGTGTTAGTTAGGAGGCCGGAAGGCAAAAGACCTTTGGGGAGGCCGAGATGTAGATGGGAGGATAATATTAATATAGATTAGAGAGATACAGCAGAGTCCGTATAGGTCAGTATCTATCTGATGTTTTTCCAATTCACTGCGGGCTAAAGCAGGCAGATGCACTATCACCTTTACTTTTTAAGTTCGCTTTAGAATATGCCATTAGGAAAGTTCAGCCTAACAGGCAGGGTTTGGAATTGAACGGGTTACATCAGCTTCTTGTCTATGCGGATGACGTGAATATGTTAGGAGAAAATCCACAACCGATTAGGGAAAAAACGGAAATTTTACTTGAAGCAAGTAAAGCGATCGGTTTGGAAGTAAATCCCGAAAAGACAAAGTATATGATTATGTCTCGTGACCAGAATATTGTACGAAATGGAAATATAAAAATTGGAGATTTATCCTTCGAAGAGGTGGAAAAATTCAAATATCTTGGAGCAGCAGTAACAAATATAAATGACACTCGGGAGGAAATTAAACGCAGAATAAATATGAGAAATACGTGTTATTATTCCGTTGAGAAGCTCTTATCATTCAGTCTGCTGTCCAAAGATCTGAAAGTTAGAATTTATAAAACAGTTATATTACCGGTTGTTCTGTATGGTTGTGAAACTTGGACTCTCACTCTGAAAGAGGAACATAGGTTAAGGGTGTTTGAGAATAAGGTGCTTAGGAAAATATTTGGGGCTACGCGGGATGAAATTACAGGAGAATGGAGAAAGTTACACAACGCAGAACTGCACGCATTGTATTCTTCACCTGACATAATTAGGAACATTAAATCCAGACGTTTGAGATGGGCAGGGCATGTAGCACGTATGGGCGAATCCAGAAATGCATATAGAGTGTTAGTTGGGAGACCGGAGGGAAAAAGACCTTTAGGGAGGCCGAGACGTAGATGGGAGGTTAATATTAAAATGGATTTTAGGGAGGTGGGATATGATGAAAGAGACTGGTTTAATCTTGCACAGGATAGGGACCGATGGCGGGCTTATGTGAGGGCGGCAATGAACCTTCGGGTTCCTTAAAAGCCATTTGTAAGTAAGTAAGTAATAGATTTGAGGGAGGTGAGATATGATGATAGAGACTGGATTAATCTTGCAGAAGATAGGGATCGATGGCGAGATTATGTGAGGGCGGCAATGAACTTGCGGGTTCCTTAAAAGCCATTTGTAAGTATTATTATTATTATTGTAATTATTATTATTATTATTATTATTGTTATTGTTATTATGATTATGATGATGATGATGATGATGATTATTATTATTATTATTATTATAATTATTATTATTATTATTACTGTTACTGTAAGCAACAGTATATAATTATTACTTCCTCGTACGGGCATACTATCTGAATTTAATAAACTGTAGTAAACTGTATAGTGTGACAGCCACGTGAGATTCGATCTCACGACCGGCAGAAGAAGGGCAAGGTCGGCCGTGGTTCGGCGCAAGTTGCGCGGGCATCTGCTTCCTGAGGCATGTGCTGTGGCGTAGAGAGGAGAGGAGAAAGAGCGACCGCGGCAGAGAGGGGAGAAATCCAGAGAATTCGAGAGTGCCATCTCTGGACATCCGTGGAAATTTCGAGCATCGTACATTCTCGTAGCTATGGTTTGGTTATAAATTACGACACGCGAGTGAACTTGAGCAGTTGTTGTTGTAGTCGTTGGACAGCAAGCCAGCCATTCTTGTGTAGCAGTGAAGCCAGCTTCGAGACCGGAGTTCGATTCTAGTGTGTCCGCGAGTTCGACTCTAGTGTGTCCGCAGCTGTGTGAGCGTCCGAAGTCCTGAGTTTGAGTGCAGTGGACCGCAGTTGGTGGACCTGAGTTCGAAGCTCAGTGGACTGTCTCTGAAGGTCTGGGGTTCGAGATACTGTGAACTCGAGTGACTGAGCTAGAAGAACTAGCCAAGGCAAACGAACTGTGAACTGAGAACTGACAGTTTTGATTTGTAAATAGTGCTTTGTGAACATTAGTCAAAATTAGCAGCACATTTTTGTCCTCAATAATTCAAGTAAATTGTCATTGTTGTCTGTGGAGTGCAATAACGAATACTGTGTTCCTGTGTGAAGTGGAAATCCCATTGTTGACGGGAGTATTTAAACTAAATTATAAAGTGACTATTGCTGGAACGATAAAATTACATTCTTGTTTTGTAATAAAGTTACAATATTATCTAATCAATAGCTTTCACGTTGGCTGGCCCAACTATGTTGCTACCAACATGTTAAAATCTAAAGTAACCAATACACAACGTTGCAAACGTCAAACAAAAATTACTCTTCAGTCTCCTGAACATATCGCCAATGTAATTAATTAAGATTAATTACTGAATATAGTACGAAAGTGATACTATTCGTCTTGAAACACAAATTTAGTCTAATATGCTAACATAAATCATAAATTTAAATATTGTTGAAGTCTGCTAAAAAAACACAACTTTCGTGCAGGTCTTTTGAAAGTTTCCCTTTCAGCTTTGATTGTCAACACTTTTTTGATACGACGTACTTTTGTAACCAGTCCCTTTCTCAACAGTAGAGGGAGAAGATTATCTTCTGTGATTAAAACCACGGATACCTTCAGGAAGTTGGGTTGTTTCCATACTGCTGCAACTGGTCCAAGTACTATAGTGACCACGTATTTTTTTATCTGTTGAGTCATCTATTAAACACGATTTCATCTAGAGAAGTAATTAGGTTTCAAACTTGTTACATTTAAATCAGGTTGCGTAAGGGAGTGACCAGGAGTTAACACATGAAAGTCTTCTGGGTCAATGAATAGCATGATAGGAGGACGAGAATTTAAACATGCTTCAGTCTGACACATTAAGCTATGTAATTCTTTATAAGTTAGACATGCATTTCCAACTGCTTTTATTAAATGAAATTTCAGTCACTTTATTCCAGCCTCCCATAGACCATCCATGTGAGGATAATTTGGAGGGATGGAATGAACCTTTATGCCCTGTCCTCTGAATTAGATTCAATTATTTGTTTTTCGCCATAACGCCATACAATAAATTATTTAAAGATGTGTCATTTAAAATTCTGTTCTCTGATTGTATAATTTATCTCAATGTGTTCATATAAGTAAGTACACAAATTTCCTCTAAAATAGAGGTTGCCCTGAAGGACAAAGTATACCAAATATACAAGTATTAGTGAATGCATACAATTTTATGGAAATGTTTTCATGAGAAATATTATTATTGTGTTATTAATTTACTTTATATATGTGATTTCTCAGAAGTCAGATTTAATATTTTAGAGCTATCAAAGAAACAGTCTTGGCGAAAGAAGATTCAAGATTGAACTCTTTACAGAAATTAATAATTTTTTTTGTACTCCTGCCTCTAGCACCCACTAATAACCCAGTAGTAATTTCAATAGTTTGTAACTTATACATATGTAAATAATAAGGAACAGTTGGACAATAAATTTGATTCTTCTCATTGTTGACATCTTCCGATTGAGTTGTATTCAATTCGAAGCGGATGGTAGGATCTATTATATAGCCTGTTGTGTTTTTAAAGACTAATATATCAACCCGCCGACAGCTTCCTGTTTCCGGTAGACCATGGATTTCTTCATAGGTGGTATATTCCTTGCCGTGAAGAGCTTGAGCGATTGCGGACCTGATTTTGTGATGCCTGGCATTGCGTAATGTCTCACCGTGTGGACAAGATCCAAGAACGTGGGTGAGGGTTTCTATCTCGTTGTAGCAGTGGCGACAGCGGTTACTGTCCATGGATCTGCCCGGAATAGCGCGTACAGCCGCAACATTACCGACCATTTTTATAGCATCCCTCCATTCATTGCAGCTCAGTCCTTCATGATGAGTGATCCACCGGTTTGTGGCAGGATATTCCGCGAAAAGGGAAACCCTTTCCCTTTTTGAGAAAGCGCGCTCCTTTTCTGAAATTCTAGATCTCTTAGCGTAGCCCTCACTTTCCTTGAATCAAGAAATCCGTCTCGGGAGTCAGTGAGACTGTCATCGTATGTTAAATTTAGTCTGGTTAAGCAGTGTTTGCCTTCATCTATTGGGCTTCTGGTATTTAGAATATAGGTATTATTTGATTTGTATAGTGTTTTCAAAACATTAATTTCCTGCAGAACTGCTTCCCATTGAGATCTTAAAAATTCCGAAGCCTTTAAATTTTTTGGGGCTGTAAATAGGTTAAAGGATGAAGGATATACTGTTGACTCCTATATGTACTGTATTTATTGGATTTGTGTCATCGTTTTATTGCTTAATTCTGCAATTAGTATGTTGTGAGAATAAAAATGAAACATTGTAAGATATATAACTTTTTAATAATAATAATATTAATAATAATAATAATAATAACAATAATAACAATAATAATATATTATAATTATTATTATTATTATTATTATTATTACATAAGACGAACCACCTTATTTATTAGAAATAAGTGAAGCTGCTATACAGGGTGTTTAAAAAATACGGGGCATAATTTCAGGTATGTATTTCCCACATGTAGACAATCAAAATAGTTCATTACAACACGTGTCCGGAAAAGCTTCATTTCCGAGTTATGGCCTTCACAACATTGAAATTCACCGGAACGTTTTTCTTTCCGCAGGTCGTTGCCGTCAAAGGATACATTAAGAGGGAACTCTGACAGTTCATTCCGAGGCGAAGGTTACATTCAGTGTTATGTAGGCGTTAGACTGTGCGACATGTATTCATATCAAGAGCTGGCAGAGATACACTTCATGTACGGTAAGGCGGACGGCAATACTGCCCTGGCTCGTCGTTTGTACCAGGAAAGGTACCCACAACGACATTGTCCAGATCGGAAGACATTTGTACGTCTCCATTACCGTCTGTGCGAGTATGGAAAATTTAACTCTCCTGATTTGGGAAGGGGACGACCAAGATCTACAATTTCAGAAGTACAGGAGGAGATTCTGAAGGCTGTGAACATGACTCCTTCTATCAGCACACGAAGGGTAGCGTTGCAAGTCAATGTTCCTCATACGACTGTCTGGAGACTGTTGAAAGAGTATCAATTGTATCCTTATCATTTCCAACGTGTAAAGGCCTTGTCACCAGCAGATTACCCTGCACGAGTTAGTTTCTGTCAGTGGTTCTTGCAGCAGTATGGTGTAAATCCGAACTTTCCTGCCTTAGTATTATTTACAGATGAAGCAGAGTACACACGAGATGGCATAACAAATTTCCATAATCAGCATGTATGGACGTATGCAACTGTTCCATCGCATCACCAGGTGCGGTTCTCCCTCAACATGTGGGCCGGTATCATTGGTGATCGATTAGTTGGACGCCATGTACTTGAAAACAGACTTATGGGGCAGGCGTACACAAACTTCCTGGAAAACACCATACCTCATGTTTTAGAAGACACTCCACTGATCAATCGTCAACACATTCACTTCTTGCAAGATGGCGATCCTGCACACTTCTTCAGTAGTACGGCTCGCCGGTACTTGGATCGAAGGTTTCCTGATCGATGGATAGGTAGAGTTGGCCCAATTGCTTGGCCTCCACGCTCACCTGATCTGAACCCTCTCGATTTCTACTTGTGGGGCCATTTAAAATCATTGGTTTATTCGTCTCCGGTGCCTGATTTGGAATCCCTTCGGAATCGAATTGTGGCATGTTCTGAGGACATACGCAATACTCCTGGAGTTTGGGATCGTGTTCGCAGGTGAATGAGACATCGATGTGAGATCTGTATTCAAGCAGGAGGTGGACATTTTGAACATCTTCTGTAATGACAACGACCTGCGGAAAGAAAAACGTTCCGGTGAATTTCAATGTTGTGAAGGTCATAACTCGGAAATGAAGCATTTCCGGACACATGTTGTAATGAAGTAATTTGATTGTCTACATGTGGGAAGTACATACCTGAAATTATGCCCCGTATTTTTGTATTTTCGAGATGCAATACATCCCACCAAAGTAACCAAGTAATTCAAATTTAATTATAAATTCTATTAAGGAATGTAGTAAAGAGATAGGTTTGGAAGTAAATCCCGAAAAGACTAAGTATATGATTATGTCTCGTGATCAGAATATTTTACGAAATGGAACTATAAAAATTGGAGATTTATCCTTCGAAGAGGTGGAAAAATTCATATATCTTGGAGCAATAGTAACAAATATAAATGACACTCGGGAGGAAATTAAACGCAGAATAAATATGGGAAATGCCTGTTATTATTCGGTTGAGAAGCTTTTTTCATCTGGTCTGCTGTCAAAAAATCTGAAAGTTAGACTTTATAAAACAGTTATATTACTAGTTGTTCTGTATGGCTGTGCAACTTGGACTCTCACTTTGAGAGAGGAACAGAGAGTGAGGGTTTTATGAATAAGGTTCTTAGGAAAATATTTGGGGCTAAATGGGATGAAGTAACAACGCAGAGCTGGACGCATTATATCCTTCACCTGACATAATTAGGATCATTAAATCCAGACGAGCGAGATGGGCAGGGCATGTAGCACGTATGGGCGAATCCAGAAATGCATATAGAGTGTCAGTTGGGAGGCCAGAGGGGGACAAGACCTTTGGGAAGGCCGAGACGTAGATGGGAAGATAATATTAAAATGGATTTGAGGGATGTGGGATATGATGATAGAGACTGGATTAATCTTGCTCAAGATAGGGACCAATGGCGGGCTTATGTGAGGTCGGCAATGAACCTCCGGGTTCCTTAAAAGCAAGTAAGTATTAAAGAATGTAATGAAGTTATTTAGAGAAGGCTATCTTATTATTTCAGAATTAAGTATGGGTTGGGTGTTTGTAATAATATTAATGAATGTTATATTTTGTCATATTAATTAATAATAACCAATACAAATCGTTAAAAAATATTATAGACTATTTCATTGACTGTTATTTTGCAATAATCTGATTCATATTTCTCTTTTGTCTTCCAGGTGAGTTCACTGGTGATTTACTACAAACCTCTGCATGCTAGGACTTATTCTTGAAAACGTAAGTTGGAAATATATCTAATTGTAAGCTCCAATAAATTATTAACGTCATAATTTTTTTAAACTTAATAAATGATAATATTCAGTCCAAGAATAACTGTATATCTACGTACATTAAATTCGATAGTACTGGGTATATTACGCAATTCTATTATTATTTACATATCTATACAGGATGGAAACGATATGAACTGCCAAAATTACTAATGGTAGAGTGATAATAACTGAAGGAAAGTCAAATAATGTTTTCTCTCTAAGTGTCAAGGTTCTTCAGAAAAAAAAAAGTGTTTTGTGAGTCTTACATTTTTAAAATTAAAATACACAGTCATGACATACTTTACCCGATACGTACGCTGAAACAGTCGTTTGTTTATACTTAAATCTGTTGTGTATTGGTATGTATTGGCGCAACTTCATTGTTCAAAAGATTGCGTATATTCTTCTAGTAGTTATAATGGGGAACACAACTATTAATCACTAAAATCCGAGAAAATAATTCATATACGAGGTTTAAAACAGATAGATCCTTTAGTGTTTAAACAGTGAATATTGTAACACAAACACTATATACAGTATAACAGGTTCTCAAGTGGAGTATGACCATTGCTCGTTATAATGTCATAATGTCATTCTGACTGCAGTAAAACTCTTAGCGTAGTTGGTAGAGCTTAGTTAAGAGTTCGTGAGGGTGGAAATTCAAATCTTCGTGGAGTTATTATCATTATTATTTTTTTAAATGCATGAATGAAAATATAACATGCTTTCGTCATTTTTGTATTCTTAGAATACTTTTCGCTTTATTATTTTTTTCGTGTTAATAGAAACTTGTCCACATCTGTGGAGTAACAATCAGCGCGTCTGGCCGCGAAACCAGGTGGCCCGGGTTCGAATCCCGGTCGGGGCAAGTTGCCTGGTTGAGGTTTTTTCCGGGGTTTTCCCTCAACCCAATACGAGCAAATGCTGGGTAACTTTCGGTGCTGGACCCCGGACTCATTTCACCGGCATTATCACCTTCATTTCACTCAGACGCTAAATAACCTGAGATGTTGATACAGCGTCGTAAAATAACCCAATAAAATAACATAAAAAATAGAAACTGCTCACGCTAGATGGAAATAACACTAAAGACGACAATTAGAAGCTTTCATATTAAAATGCTGTGTTAATTATTTTATTAATCCCTGCTGATTTGCATTGTATTGCCTAAGGAACATTCAGTAAATATGTTGACGGTTAAATAATTGGCATTAACTAATTTGCAAATTGTGCTAGAGGGAATATGATTATTATACTAATCTAAATCCTTAATCATCCGGGATTAAACGTAGTAATTGTAAACAAGAAGAAAAGCATAATTCTGATGACAAAACATATTCTGATGTCCTGGAATTATAACCACAAATTTTCACCAATTTTGTAATTATCTGTAGTCTAAGCAACATGAATGAACATTATTTGATTTTACAGGGACATCATTTTATTTTTACTTCAATTTTTATTGTACCTGAGTTTTCGAATGTACTTCACTACTACCCCTTCTACTAATGAAGTTCAACCGTCCTCCACACAGATTCAAGACCGTATATACAGTCATAGTAGCCTTACGGTCATAGAAAACTGTACGTTCCAAAAATATGTTCGCGTTTTAGAGTGACGAAAAAGCTTTCAATATTGAATCATTTTCGCACAGGTACTGTCGTCCATTTGCCTACGTCGTATCCCGGTTTCCCCCACCTGCTTTTATTCACCAGCTAGTGGCTGGGCTGTCTTAGCTCTTTTTTGAGAACATTAATTTCTGTTCGGAATTGGACGTCTACGCAATATTATACAACTGTTTAAAATAACTTATATAAAAGGGCCACGTTAATTATTGAACTGTCACGTGATTTCCCTCCTTTCTACGACCCTGCGACAAAATTACTCGGACGAATAGTACATAGCATGTCTGAGTAATTTTATCTTTTCTTATCTGGCAGAAGTGAAGATTGAATTTACAGTACGTAAGGTACTCTTTTATAGAGTAGGTACAGAATTATTTCAACATGAATTACTAGTACGAAAGACGGAACTGGTAATTGGAATTAGGTACAATAGTCTATAGTGTGATAATATGTAAAAAAGAACTGAAGCCTGTATCGAAATGAACGGCCACCATTTTCAGAATTGTGTTTAAATATCCATATTATGAGTATTTTCAATTTAACTTCATTCTCTATATTGTACGCTAATGTGCTGTAGACAGTATAATATACACTGCATAATGAATACGTCCACATGGACAGCTCAGTTCGTGAGTACAGACACTCATTGTTAATACTGTACTGTATTTTGATTAAACAAAAAGTTAATGAAAATGATCAAACTCAAAAGCGCAATATCCTAGTTTACATGGATGAACTACTTTTCTTCCCTCCCATACCTATTTAAGTAATTTGTTTGTATATTACGCCAGTATCATCGAACTCCAGTCGTGGAAGGGTGTAGCAAACGCCGTTGATCCAGAGGTACAGGCAAGTTAATATTTAAAATGTTAGTAAAAATAAAATGATGTCAATGTATTACACTAAAAGGAGTTGTAAAAATAAAAGAAAGGACATAACAAAAACTTCACTACGGATATTCGAAGCATGCTGTGGAGGTAGCCCAAATCAGCGCCTTGTATTATGGAGTTAACTAGAGCGGCGCACGGAGGTTTACGGTAGTGAACTGCGCGCTCACCCGAAAATGTTCACTGCTCAAGAGACCGGCCACTTTCATTTTGACTCTGATAGTAAATCGATGTTAAACGTTGAAATATAGTTTTACAATATGATTTATGATATAGGATTCTTAACTTTATTATATAATTCTTAAGATAATTTTTAGATATGAGAAATATAAACTGCATACCGTTATACGTATAACAGCAACAGTTTAACAGTCTTAATAAATAATGATTAGGCTTCGTAATCCAGCTACCTAAAGACTGACGTTAAAGACACATTGGGTATATAGTACGCCGCACACAGATGATGCAACGGATAAGGATATAAACAAACACATCTTCGCTGCGTGTTTGTGGAGTACAGTCAACTCCCGAAATTCTGAAGCTATACTAGTAAACACATGCTTGAGCCATGATGTTCATTTTCGTCGTGATCTTTGCAGTGAATAGGCCTAATAACGTGCATTCGTAATTTACGAAACTTGAACATATGCGGATGTCAATTGAAATTATTTTATATTGCAAGAAATTCTTTCAATAGCACATGACGTTATTGGTGTATGATGTAGTACAAGATATTTCTATTGTCTGATATTTTTTCTTGTTTCGTTACGATATTGCATCTCATTCATCACTGAAAACCCACTAATTTTTATGTACTTTTCTTTAATTTCCCTAAAATGGAGATCATTTAATTTCTTAATTGGGATGTTGGCATTGAACATCATGGTAGGCTACACAAATCCATGCTAAACGTCGAGTTAATATCTTCATAATTTTGAGATTTTTATGGTACTGGTTCTTTTGTAATACGTTCAACACACTTTCTGTGCCTTTTGGTATTTCAGTGTCTTTCAGTGCACTGTTTTTTTTTGTAATTTTTACGTAATATACGTAAAAATATTAGTTCAAGTATCCTCAACTATGCCCCTCATAATTACACGCTCTGCAATGAACCTTCAATCAGCAACAAAGGTGCAGTTATTCAAATAGCCCTAATACGACTAGTAAGGGCAGTGATCGATAAGCTTATTCACTATGACTGCGTCCCGATTTTGACTTTCTAGAGCAGTAGTGTCAGAGTTGTAAGCTCCAAAACCAGTTGTGGAGCTAGATCGAAGAGTGAACTTGCTTATGTCTGTGGAAACGCCGGAGCACGCAGCGAGTCTAGTGGAGCGCTCCGCTCCGTTTAGTCTTGTCTGACAACGCTGTTCTAGAGGAAGAGGACAGAGAATGCGTAAGTATTTCGTATACGAACGTACTTGTATCTGCGCTGTGACGTCACATATACTTTGAATCGAGTAACTTCATTCTCGTTTATAGGTAGCTGGAATACGAAGCCTAATAATGATGGTATTGAGAAAAGGAATTTATTGTGTAACAGGATATTAACCCGTTCAATACACTTTTCCAGACGACCTTCTGAATAGAAGGGTTCTCACCCCTGAACAGGTTTCTGCGAAGGGTGGAATATAGGTCATGTTTACCTGTGTAGAAGGTTCGCAATGCTTCACCGTCTGACAGGCGGGTAGGATACATTTTTCATATCTAACTCCCCAGCCTTATGGCAATATACCTTCTGTTGCCGTGGACGCCCTAATATTGTCGGTAGCGTCTAATGGGATATAAACTGCACACGTCGCCCCGACAATGGAAGTGCAGTACAATGTATCTCGGTGTCGGAGGCGTCTGTACTCTCGAACACTAATTAATAGATCCCAGGATAAACAACTCCGCCCACTACATTCAGTGGACACGTTTATATCACAACTTCATGACGCAGATTTGTCTGTGTCTGCCTGTGTTGTATTCAGCATTACTTAAGTACTCTGTTTTCAAACTGGCGTTCCATAATTTACATATAATGTGACAGAAATGCTATTAATTTCCAATTGCTCGAAGCTTACCGTAAAAAAATGATTATGAGATAGTGATGAAAATTCATATTTTTTGCACCCAACATGACCTAAAGATAAATCTGAAACGCTGTCTATTTGCGTATGCATCAATTTGATGAATTTTGTTCATAGCCACTGACTTCAAAATTTTAACTAAAGCGGAACTGGTATTCATTAAAAGTGATATGAAAGTAGCCGTTTATTCAAAATTACATCCATAATAACATTATCTTCTAAAATCTTAACATTGAGTAAGATACCTGGTACGCGTATATGTAATTATCAGAAGTGCATGCTGAATCACTTAAGGAAAAGTAAAGTTGTTTCGTATCAGAGTATATGGCACATGCCGCGTCGTCCGTTTTTTTGTGTATCTGGCGAATACAGAAGCGTACAGAACGAAGGAACCCCGGTCCGTTCATAGTAACATTGCAACGCAATGTGTGCAGTTGTGTTATCCTGCTCAAGTATTTACTACGCGTTGAATATGTTGTGCTGATCCATTCATGATGTCGACGGCAAAACGTTCAATTCGCGCAGAGTTACGAAGTGCAATTAAGAAGTATGGGAGTCACATTTTATGTACTGTATAAACGAAGACAATATCGTGTGTAATGTATGTAAAATTGAAATAAAAACCAGAACAACTCAGGCTATAGAGAAACATAGCAGCACAGGAAATGCGTTGAAATGAAATCTGAGGAACCATCTACATCATCATCATCATCATCATCATCATCATAATCATCGTCATCATTTACTTGTGCGGGAAACCTTTTGCAAAGACATGTGCAACATGATGCTCATTGCAAATATTCCTCTAAAGAAATTGAGTAATCCCGATTTTAGAGGTTTCCTTCAGAAATTCTCTCGATAGAAAAACTATTTAAGCGATAGGCGAAGACGATTCAGCTTCGACAACTTACAAGAATACATCATCGTTTACTGCAACGCTAGTAATTACATCAATGATGACGAGGTATGTGCTACAGTACTTCATTTTTCTTTTCCTTCTGACTGTACGGAGTTACAGTAGCATGTTGACGTCGTCTGTTTACGTTTAAAACCTGTTGAGCTAATGGTCTGAATGAAAAAAGAAAAGTAACATAAGTTATAGTAAATGTGCACCTACATTCAACGATAAGTCATCCCGCATCCACTGTCTAGTAATTATTATTTAAAAATGTTTTCCTTGAATCGAAAATTTATACAATGAAAAATTGTAAAATCTAAACAAGTCCCGACAAATTTATTTAAAAATTGTTAGGATCTTAGCCGTGAACAGGATATATTGCACATGTATTCACAGTACTAATAGCGAGAAGATACGTAAAGCTCGTAGAATAGTCAAATTTTGATGATATTCTTTCGGATGTAATGTAATGAAACTACCGGCATAATATGTAGCAAAAGAAAAATATACAAAGTCAAAATGTTGCCGAGCAATTGACATTGAAGTTTTGTCTGCCACCTTAATTCAATATACTTATTATTATTGTGATGTACTGAAGTATAATATGATATGCGTAAATAATCACTTAGTGATTTATGATGGCGCTCATTTCGTCGGACACCGGCCACTTAGTCACTCGTAATGAGTGCACCTCTGCACATAGTGTGTTGGATATTGTGCCACTGTCACACATGTGTGACACAGTGCATAATATGATATTCGTAAATAATCACGTAGTGATTTAAGACAGCGCTCATTCCGTCTGATCCCTGCCACTTAGTCACTCGTAATGAGTGCACCTCTGTACATAGTGTGTTGGACATTGTGTCACTGTCATACATCTGTGACACAGTGCATAATATGATATGATATAATAATCATATAATAATCACTTAGTGATTTAAGACGGCGCTCATTCCGTCTGATCCCTGCCACTTAGTCACTCGTAATGAGTGCACCTCTGTACATAGTGTGTTGGACATTGTGTCACTGTCATACATCTGTGACACAGTGCATAATATGATATGATATAATAATCATATAATGATCACTTAGTGATTTAAGACGGCGCTCATTCCGTCGGATCCCGGCCACTTAGTCACTCGTAATGAGTGCACCTCTGTACATAGTGTGTTGGACATTGTGTCACTGTCATACATCTGTGACACAGTGCATAATATGATATGATATAATAATCATATAATGATCACTTAGTGATTTAAGACGGCGCTCATTCCGTCGGATCCCGGCCACTTAGTCACTCGTAATGTGTGCACCTTTCCACATAACGTGTTGGACATTGTGCCACTGTCACACATCTGTGATACAGTGCATAATATGATGTGCGTAAATAATCAGTGATTTAAGACAGCGCTCATTCCGTCGGATCCCGGCCACTTAGTTACTCGTAATGAGTGCACCTCTGTACATAATGTGTTGGAAACTGTGCCACTGTCACACATCCATGACACAGTGCATGAGGATTGGCCACTAAAGGGAACACTAAGAGGTAGAACTTAAACTGAGAAGATTCAGTCCGGCATCGGGACTGGAATCCTGTGTGGCTTAGTGGATAAAATGTCAGCACGTATATCTGAAAACCCGGGTTCGAGTCGGTGCCGAAGAGATGTGATGTAGAGAGTATAATATACACTACATAATGAATATGTCCGCATGGACAGCTCAGTTCGTGAGTAAAAACACTTATTGTTAATACATTACTGTATTTTTATTAAACACAAACCTTATGAAAATTATCAAACTGAATATCGCGATATTTCCTAATTTACGTAAATGGATGAACTACTTTTCTTCCCTCCTATACCTAGTAAAATGATTTGTTTGTATTTTACGCCAGTATTATCGAATTCTAGTCATGGAAGGGGGTAGCAAACTGTGTTTCCGGTTTTCAACCGTTAATCCAAAGGTATAGCCAGGTTATTATTAAAAATGTTAGTAAAAATAAAATGATGTTCCTGTATAAGCGCATTTGTGTTGCTTGCATTTATCGAAACTCTTTTCAATGTCTTATTCACTTGCACAGTTTATTTCAGTCGCACCACACAGTTTATAGTTCACTGAGCTGTTAATCAGTGTTTTGTTCTCCTGTAAACGGTATGCAAGGCTTGGACGGACTTGAGAACGGCTCGTTTCTGTGTGGGGGTAAACAGTAGCTCTGTAATGGCCTCCACGTTGAAAGTGGCTCTGTGTGTGGCATGGATGGTAGATTTATGACGGCACAAAGAGCTTAGCTGGTCGTGTTGGTCGACAAATTAATATGATGTGACACCTGTGCTGAAACACAACATCCGCAACCTGAGATGCGATAATGTTTCGCACAAATTAAAATGTGTTCCATGCATTCTTAGGGCAAAATTCTTCGTTTTACAATTATTAAATAGTAGAAACAATATTGTATAAAACGCAGAGAAATTGCAATGCTTTACTGTTGTTATATAAATGTATACCTAAATAATAAAATAGATGATTGAAATATCTTGGCGCAACAGTAAGAAAAAAATGAAGGTGGATATTAAGGGGAGAGAATGGTATTTTTTGGTGAAAAATGAGTAAATTTTCAGAAAAAAATTCTTTAAATACTCTGTGATATGTGTGGAATGCATAGCATAACATTTTGTGGGTATTTGTGCCCTTATCGGATGTTGAGACGTCATTTTTAAACTTCCTGTTCTGTGGATTTTTAAATCACACGCCCGCTTTTATCGGTTTCCACTGTAACTTCATTTTTTTTTTTTTGCTACATTGCCAGACAAAAATGGATATAATTTCTGAACTATTAAAGATACATGCATGAAATTTAAAACACACATTCTTTAGACTATTAGGAAACTTTTCCCTGTAATAGAAGTTTGTTAATTGATTTAAGTTTAAAAATACGTCCGTTTGTTTGCAAGAAACAAATCATAAAATTGTTATTAAATTTTATCTGTTTATTTTACAAACGTAGGATATAATATCAAAATTCTGTCACAGACAGTTTGTAGAAAATGCTTTCACAAATAAATTGCAAAAAACTGTTTGCATCTATCTTTAAAAACAGTTTATATATATATCGCTCTTAGTACAATCATGCATTGGGTATATATTTTTTTTTTTTCAAATTTGGGGTCCGAAATATATATATTTTTTCAAAATATTTTTTTTTTGGTTGAGTTGCCATAGCTATGAGCTCTCTACATGCAAAAAATTAATATTTTACACAAAATAGGAAAAAAAGTTTTAAAAAATACCATCCTCTCCCCTTAAACTCAGAATAAATATGGGAAATACCTGTTTTTATTATGTTGATAAACTTTTGTCATCTAGTCTGCTGTCAAAAAATCTGAAAGTTAGAATTTATAAAACAGTTATATTACCGGCTGTTCTCTATGGTTGCGAAACTTGGACTCTCACTTTGAGAGAGGAACAGAGATTAAGGTTGTTGGAAAATAATGTTGTTAGGAAAATATTTGGGGCTAAGAGAGATGAAGTTACAGGAGAATGGAGAAAGTTTACACAACGAAGAGCTGCACGCATTGTATTCTTCACCTGACGTAATTAAGAACATTAAATCTAGACGTTTTAGATGGGCAAGGCATGTAGCACGTATGGGCGAATCCAGAGTGTTAGTTGGGAAGCCGGAGGGAAAAATACCTTTGGGGAGGCAGAGACTTACATGGAAGGGTAATATAAAAATGGATTTGAGGGAGGTCGGATATGATGATAGAGACTGGATTAATCTTGCACAGGATAGGGACCAATGGCGGACTTATGTGAGGGCGGCAATGAACCTCCGGGTTCCTTAAAAGGCATTTTAAGTAAGATAACATTAGCATGAAAGATAATATTTCTTATTATGTCCCATACAATGCTTCTTACAAATACCATAATATTTTTTATCCCAAAATAAATACAAATTCAGTCTATTATTGTCCTATTTATAGGTTCTCACTTATAATAGATTGCATAGCTTAGGAGAAATGTATATATTTTAGATGAGTCTTAAACAATTTAAATACACTTGTAATAAATATGTGAAAATTATGTAGCTTATGTTACATTCTGCTGTTTTGTGTTGAGATTATTGTTGCATTAAGATTATTATTATTGTATTAAGTTTATTATTGCATTCACATTAACTTTGTTTTAAGATTTATATTTAATTTATTTTGACTTAGTTGTTCATATATATCTTTATATATTTTTATGTCCTTGTATTTATATCATTAGATTGTCTTTGTCATCTTATCTTTGTGTGTGTGTGTGTAATTTTTGTATTTAATAATTAATATCTTAGTTATAAGTGAACATTGTAATTGGTTGGCCTGTTATGCCACATCTTAAAATAAAATAAAATTTAATAAAATAGAGATAAAAATAGGTCAGTCTGACGTATTATTAGCTGGACTTTCGCAAAGAAAATAAACCATAGGGAATCATAATTCCGCTGTATATTTTATCTGTGAGAGCTACTTAATAACATCTTCATGAGTGAGTCGATTCTGAACAGAATTTGCTACGTACATAATACCATCTAAAGATATTACAGTGCAGCAAGTAGTGGTCTATATACTTTCCAAAGTTCCAGATGTATACAGTATCATCCACACCTGTGGAGTAACGGTAGGCGCGTCTGGCCGCGAAACCAGGTGGCCCGGGTTCAAATCCCGGTCGGGGCAAGTTACCTGGTTGAGGTTTTATCCGGGATTTTCCCTCAACCTAATACGAGCAAATGCTTGGTAACTTTCGGTCTCATTTCACTGGCATTATCACCTTAATTTCATTCAGAGCTAAATAACCTGAGATGTTGATAGAGCGTCGTAAAATAGCTCAATAAAATAAAATATACAGTATCCTATTAAGAGTTTGGTCGTAAATTTCATAAGGTTAATCCTTTCGATAATTCAAATAGAAAAGTTAAATAAAATTTTACTCGTCTTTCCTTGTATTTCAAGAAAAATATCTGAAATAAAACGTTTATAGTGTATTTTAGAAAACTATTGATTAAATTCCCAATATTCTGAACTAATTTAAGTGAGCAGTGTGTTCTGACAATGAATAATTGAAAGAATTTTAAGTTTATCCCTTAAATTTGCAGAACAAATGTAAATTTTCGTTCCCGAGATTTACAAGGTAGAAAAGGTTATTGCCTGGAGTCAACAGATGCGTACTGTAACTCGTGTGTACGTTAGAGCGATAGAGGTGAGAGCAAGAGATGTAAACAAACAATTGCTTTTAAAGACAGCTCTGGAAATTTACTTTCTCTTATGTATGCTTACCGCTTAACTACTTTAAAAATTGAAGTGGGTGGTAACTGTTGGCAATTGGTTGAAGCAAAATGCTGCTTGCAACTTCTCTCTACACGTCTAAATGAGAAAAATTTGAAATATATACTTTTCTGGGATAAGCCTGTTTTGTTTCAGTTTCTTTGCTCAGTTTGTAGATGAACCTTGTTTGTTTAGTTTGCTAAAGAAAAGAAATCAGATACCTATGGCCTGAGAAAAGTGAAAAATGCATTACGTCATATGAGAATTTGAGAGATAAACTCTGTGAAACGTTTGGATTTAAATTGGACGATCGTGGAGAAGTGCTTGACGGAAAAAAAATTTTCGTGTTTAGTGATGCAGGAAACATTGTTACTAAACGTAGAATGGCACTTAATTCGGAGCATGTGAATGCGCTCACATGTTTAAAATTATGGATGGAGGAATTTTAACTGGGTGAGTCTTCGTACGCTTTTTATTTGTTTCTCCTCAAAAATTCTCAGACAGATTGACTCAATTAATTATAAGCCTACATAATAAATGTGTTGTTATATAACTAAAATAGTTGTTTCGTAATATAACGATACAGTATATACAACATTTAATACTTATGCTTATCACGAAAACAAATTAAAATTGTCTTTAATTGTGTGTATTACGGTATAGTATTTTTAATCGATCAAAACTCGATTAATCTATTGATTAATCGATTATATTCAAATCGTTATTCGATTAAATATTTTGATTGATCGACAACACTAATTAGTGCTTATGTCATACTAATATTAAAATATCCATTTAGACTAATAAAATGGTCGCCAACAGATCTAGAGGACATTGATAAAATTCTAAGGAACTATCTCACCAAACACAGAATTCGTCATCCTAAACCAGTAGTAGAACGTGTAACGTTACTATTAGGTGAAATGGGCAATGAGCATCCTGCAGGTGAAATATTCGAATGCATCCCAAAAACCTACCCTTAGACAATACAAGTTCGATCAAAAGTCATTTTCTCCCAAACACTTCCCTACGTTTAATTACATTCAATTCACATTTGACTACACATTTTTTTTTACAGATTTTGTTCAAAATGGAGGTTCTGTTTCTCGATACACAATTCAAAACATTTAGACACTGATGGCATTTGGCATAATATACAGTTACTCACTTTAATATTCGGCCAGATCCTTTTTTCAGGTTTTGTCTTTTTATGCAGTAGAAATTGGACTAAGTCTAAAATAAAAATTGAGAACGATGTGCTGATTGGGAAGAAAGAATAATAATTCGGAAAATAAAGAACAACTCGAGGCTAAGTGCTCCAAAATTATCAGGTGAACTCTTTGAAGAGAATAGAAAAAGTGTCCACCCAGAAACTGTCCGAAGAGTAATAAGGAAAGCTGAGTTCAATGGCAGAGTGGCATGAAAAATGCCCTTCATTGGTAAGATGAACAGAACGAGAGGCTGCAGTTTGCTAGGGAATATGTAAATAAAGATGTTTCTTTTTTCAGACGAGAGCAAGTGTAATGTTTTTGATTCAGTTGGCAAGATAAATGTCTGGTGGAAGCCAAACGAAGAACTTGAAATGAAGAATTTGCAGCCCACTATGAAATATGGCGGAGGCAACATAATGATCTGAGGTTGCATCTGCAGCAGGAGTTGAAAAGATGTCACAAATCGAGGGGATAATGAAGAAGGAAGACTATCTTCGTAATTTGAAGCAACACTTACACAGAAGTGCAGAAAAATTGGGCATTAAGAACACATTTAAATTTTACCAGAATAACAACCCTAAACACAAATCCTATCTTCTGAGAACTGGCTCCGTATAATTGTCTCAAAGTTATTGACACCCCTCCCCAAAGCCCTGACCTGAACCCCATGTAAAATATTTGGGCTGAGCTGAAATCAAAAGGTGAATTAGAAGAAAAAATAAAGAAGGAATGAGCTAAAATACCCACTGAAATCATTAAGAAATACATTTCTAATATGCTACAACGCTTGAGAGAGGTTTCAAGAGGAAGAGAATATGCTACAGGTCACTAAATGTTATTTTGCTTAGTTTCTACAAAGGATTAATTTAGTTAAAAGTTGAAGTGGCAGAATATTAAAGTGACTGTGATAATTGTCAATTTTTGCTATGAATTTATTTTTATGCTTTATAATGAAGAATAGAATGATTAATTTTTTAGTAGTATCTTGAAAGAGGAATAAGTTGACTTCATATTTTTCGTTGTTCATATTTTTCATTAAGATAATCACAATGAACATTGATTTGGTTACAAACGTAAGTGGCCGAATATTAAAGAGAGTAACTGTAACTCTCAATTTTAATCGATTTTCACGAATGACTGTTCAATCATCTATCGCAACTGATAGAGATCCTGCGGTTTCTAGCAAAAACATCAAATTTCAAGATACTCCACAGCGAAAAATCACATGGCGTCAGGTCACATGATCTGGGTGGCCATTCTGCTGTGCCACGACGGCCAATCCATTCATGGAATTGCTGGTTCAAGAATTCCCTCACTCCTACACCAAAATGAGTTCGTGCTCCATCCTGTTGTCATTTCATCGGAAAAACAGTTGACGCATGAACATGGTTGTCAACCCACCATTTATTACACTAGTTATTCGTTTGTTCAAGTGATGACATCTGTATGTGTGTACAAGTATGAAATCTAAGAACGAATATTGGGGAAAGCCACTTTTGACCCACTTTGTATTTCAATGACAAAAGTCAGACAAATCATATGTTTAAAGAGATATGTAAAACAGATTCTACCGACCCATTACTCCAGCTTTCAAATTATAACAAATGAAATTACCACACAGGATCAAATAGATCATTGGAAACAAAAATAAATTCATGGTGAGCACCCATATGCATTGCAGCAAAAGGAATCAGAAAATAACGTTTAAAATCTCTGGCTGAAGATTGGTAACATATTCGGAGAAACTGCTAGATTCATGCTAGCTATCAGCGTATTCCGAATCTCACCGGACCGGTGGACAACAAAGACGTCACGCTGCAGCGAAATAGGAACAAAACTGCTGGAAGGATCGATGGCTGTCATGGCGACTGTATAAGTTGTGTTCTGTGCTACGCTAGCAAAATTTTCCAAAATTTCCGCACCGCCATCTTGTTCAAAGAAAACAGAGCATAAACAATTTATTTCTTGAACCGGTAGTAATAACTGGTCCGTTGACATGTTCGCTCATAAGCTATTAACATATTGTTTTTACGTTGTGCTCATTAAAAATAATACAGCAGAACTAAAGCAGAACACACCGCCATGACACAACAGTGCACGATGTCATTCGTCTGCTAATTCCCGCCCTATACAGGAACCAATCAGATTCACTGATGGCGGCTGATGGAGACTGCCACCACCTCTGCAAGCTGATGGCACCGGTGCGACACCGGTGGAGCATCAGTCACCCCATCGGTGAAATTCGGAACAACGTGATGCCATCAGATTGCTCAGCGATGAGATTCGGAATACGCTCTATCCAAGACACAGTTATTCCTACAAAATGATACAGAAAATATATATAGAAATAAAATAGAGGAGACGCTAAATGCCTACGCTGGAGACACAACAATATAGCCAAAATCATTCACAAAGAGATAGCAAGCAAAACCAAGCTTAAGAACGAATCAGCTCCCTACTACAAATGAAGAGTCCACTGCAAGAATGATGTATGCCACTTTCTTGTCGAAAATGAACTAAGACTGTCAATGCATAGCCTAAGACATATATAATGTACATAGAGAGTTACATGGCATTAACACTGATAGTCATTGTACAGTAATGATCGGAAAATCACAGTTAAGCTTTGAGCGCTAAGCATTTCAAGCTTTCAATTGCTTCTCCTGCAAAATGTATTCCAAATGACATCCATCATTCTTGTAGTGGACTCTTCAAATATGAACCGCAGGATATCTGAGGAAACGAAAACTTTAAAATACACTGAGATAGAGAAATACGACCGATAAAAAGTTGCAAGGCAACAGACTAGGTATACTCCTTTTCAACTAGAAGAAACAATAAGTCTTAATAATTGACTAAACATAGCAGTACTCCTATATCTCAACCAGAAACACACGTATGTACAAACAAATCAACAAGTACATGGAACTAGCTTCAGAAATAAAGGAGATCTGAAAGGTCATCACACATCTGATAATTTCCACCAATGATATCAAAACGAAGGTATTAGTCCAGCAGTTACACTTTCTACATCTGCAACATATTTTACTACTACCTCAAAAATAGTAGGCCTAATTTTGGACACATTCCATATAATTCGATCTTTACTAATGCTGAATAATTTCTGATACTTTATGTAAATTCTAGAGATGAACAAAACTAACTGCCGCTCTCGCTCGCTGTGATCGTTGCATTTGTCTTTCGACTCGTCATTCTCGTGCGCTTAAAGTCTTGCTCATCATTCTCGAAATAGCATTTGGTCGGCGTGGGAAGATTTCGTACGTTTGAATAGCATACATCAATGAAATAAATAACATTATAAATGTTCAAATGAGATAAAAAGACAAAACAGAACAGTATCTTAGTTATCAAGATGTTCTGGTTCTCTATATTATATTACCTGTGATTATATAAATAGAAAAAAAAAACAATTCTCAAATAAATTTGCAATTCGAAGGAACATAAAACATAACATTAATATCTTCTTACTTGAGATTGCACACTTGATCTTAAACATATGAAAAGAAAATTCCTAGCCTTTTAATAAAAACTTAGTAATTAAATAAAGACTGGGGAACGGATTATTATACACTGAAGGGTAGAGATGTTTCAAATAGACTACTTGATTGTTTATACAAATATATAACAGTTGCCAAAATATATAAAAGTTCAGGCAGGTATAAACAACTGTGGCGATTCAAGACTGCTTGACTTCGGGACTTCGGAAGTCATCAATATCGATTCTCGGAACACTCACAAGCAGTCTTTACGTCAAGGACGCAACGAAATACAACATTGTCGTGCGGGTTTTCGGCTTTGCGGGCGCTATTTGTCTCGCTTTCTCGATCGTTGTTCATCTCTAGTAAATTCGTTTCATGTACCATTTTTTCGTTCTATGAAAATGAGAAAAATCAATTCATAAAATAATAATAATAATAATAAATCATCATCATCATCATCATAATGGTGTCTGGAATGGTGTAAACGTAGTAACAGGGACTCTCGTTCCGAGTTTGGTTCTGGTGCGGGTTCGAATCCCTCTTAAGTTGATTATATAGTTATATTTTTTCTTTAGGTTTTTCGATAGCGATTACTCAGCTTAATCTTGTCAAAATAATATCTTACTATCGCCAATTATATCCGGGTTGAAATACCACTCAGTTTGATATATAGTCGTTAAATAACATTACAATAATAATCACATTAATTAATTATCTCTTCAATTAGAAAACTTCCATACACTGGTTGTCAGATAAACTTTAATTTTGATTTTATTTTCATGACAATCTGTCAGAAATTCAAGTGACATTGGCCTTAGCAAGAGAGTAATGTTTAACAGATGGAATCAATATCAAACAACGACGAAAATATATTGCCCATTTCATTAACGCTGGGATCTACATGAAAACAGAATGGCCAACTTGGTGTACTATATATCCTCTATACTCTTGTCACACTCTTGTTTAATACCTGTCTAATATATCAATCAGGCTGACATGAGGCACTGCCTATATCCTCTGCGAATTCGGAAGGCGATTTAGCTAGAGCTTATAGAATGTCATGCAATGATTTCTCCCTGCCCGGCAATATTTGGCATGCCATGGGCATTCTCTGCGTGTATTGTGCCCAGATTTTATATCACTCAATCATATACATGTTATTGACATCCAGTGACATTTGATTGCAGATTCCACTCTGACTGTTGCATGTTGGCTTTCACTCGGACTTTATAAAAACTGTCCGCTTTTCCGTATATTTATATGATCCGTATTAATTTAGTAACTAAAAACTATTTCAAACTAACAACTTATAATAAAACTAAACTAAAATTGCCTAACCTCATTCTCAATTCAATTTAATTTAACTTAACATAATCTACACTAATTGTAAGAAAGATTGTTTTATACCAGCTATGGGGACTATCAGCAAAGTAGGGAGGGAACGTTTCACCCCACATTCATTTGATTGGCAGGCGAGGGGTAACGCAGTTGTTTTGCTAAGTCAAGTGCAGTGGTGGATTCGACACACACTTGCGCATCAGTAATTTCTCCGCCATTATTTCTTGTTTCAAAATCTTCACAGTGTTTTGTTTATATGAAGTAAATGTGTCATACAATAATTATTACAGCCACCTACTGTCATTAGGCAAATTATATATTCTTCAATTGTATAACAATTCTTTCATCATACATGAAAAATTCTTGAACTGCCTTGTGATCTACATAAAAAGTTGTTTCTTTTTAAAAACAATAAAAAAACAAAGCACCATTGTCATTTAACTGTACAATATATTAAAAAATGTAATAATCAACATAATAAAATGTTTCTTTTTAAAACCAGTAAAGAAAGTAACTAAGCTCCATTGTCATTTAACTTTAAAACATATTAAACAAAATATATGAGATATGAATGAAACGAAATACTACTGTAGGCCTATACTGCTAGTTTTCACTTTTTGTGTTGATGTCCCTGGGAGTTTTCTGTTATTAATTAAAAAGGATATACTGTATTTGTCTCTAAAGTAGAACACTCAACCTTAATACTGAAACTAAATGCATGTCTGTGATCCTAGACCTGGAGATACTTTTGGTCATATTCATTTTGGAAAAAAACTGCTCACAACAGTAAGTTGAGCCAAACATAGATACAATAAGCATTGCAAATGTGCGCAGATTAGGGAATTGCTTCTCTGGTAGGTATTTACTGCCCTGCTCGTTTGCATCTCTATAGTGGCTCTGTTGCTTGGGTAACATAAAATACAAATGGATTATTGAACAGACACATCTCCTTGTCCATTGCAGTTACTTCCGAAAACCTTGCTTGGAAGGAGAACGCATCAAGTAGGCCTAATATGCACTCAAAGTTTTAAATAAGTAAATTCAGTTCCAGATGCTTAATAAAATAATAAGTAACTTAACCCCGAAAATACCATAAACATATTTTGTTTTGTGTATTCTCACAAATATTACGAAAATAGCTCTTAAACTTGTAAATCATATTTGTAAGATCACCGAAGTCCGCTTTATGCTTCAGATCAAAGTGGCGTTTAATATTGAAGCGTTTTATATGCGCAATTTTAAATGCATATGTTAAGCAGCAGACTTTTTTCTTTTTGTAAGTAAGAAAAAATTCTTTCTGTCACTCTTCCTGAAACTAACGTCCCGAGATCGAAGCCATACCCGCCACTCAATGAAGCGTGTCTAGAGAAGCACCAGGCGGAGGAGAGGGACGGTGGAGTGAAGTAAGGCGGCTTTGAATGCAGTGGCCCTTCGGAGCCATTTTTCCCCATGCTTGTTTTATACGAAGAAGGGACCGAAGACTAGCGCTGTGGCCTCTGGTGTTCATTTCATAGTGTGTCATGACGTCACTGTTGTGAGTCAGCGATTTGAAGCGAGTTTCAGCTTTTATGTCAGAGAAGTTGCCTATTAATCAAGGCGTTCAATCTGAACTTGAGAACGTGTACGGTATAACTTGAACGTCGTAGCAACAGATGGCGGTTTGCACTGTCTGTGTGCTACCATAACCTCTTTCGAACTGTGTTTTGCGCGGGCAAGTCGTACGCATGGTATTTATCATCGGTGGCGTACGGCAACATTCCACAATACAAATCAAATGCTCCGTGTCCATGTTGACCGTCGAAGTTAATGTCAACAAATACGTAAGTAATCGTCTTAACCCTCTCCCCATATCCCGATAGTAAGAAAAAACTCACCTCAGTATGTATTTCCAAAAAGTTCACATTCCTGCCACTACCGGTGTTACCGTACGTATCGGTAAGTACTCTTCAGAATGAACGCCGTACTTGCTAGGCAACTTCTCTGGCACATAGGTAATACGCCTCTGCGGAAGTGTAGGAAGATTGAATTCTCTAGGCTCATCGGCTAGCCACATGACGACATACAGCGAGTCATGACACACTTTGAAATAAACACGCAATAGTGCGCTTATAGTGTTTTATCTCTCTTACCATAGGCATGATGTTTGAAGTCCTAAAGGTCGCGCCCTCTTGTAGATATCGTGACTCGGCTGTGTGATGTCATCTGTCGATTCAACTTGCACATATTTACTGTTTCTATGAAGTTCCACTGCACTGTCCAGTGTTGCCAATTCAGCGGTTTTCCCATCTAGATCTAGAGTTTTTCAATTTTAGTTTAGCGGGTAAAATTTATGAAATTTGTATTGCTCATTTAGGGATTGAGCGGTTTTTTAACACTCACGGCGGTAAAATAATCTTATTTTCCATTGAAAGCGGTTTCTGCACTGTATTTGAGCGGGGTTTTAAGACTCGAGTTGGCAACGCTGACATTGACTTTCATTCGTCAGAAATAGCAGTACTGTCTTTTCTGTCTGATGCCATTCGTACACCGATCATAGCATTGCAACACGTGAGGCACCATTTTGAGTAATACCATTGAAATTATGATGATGAACAATAATTGAAATGAAGAATGACTGTGAAATAATGGAGAGAAGATTAATAATACTGCAACACCTACATTTGAACATACAGTCTTTTAGTCCAATTGTGTCGCTCTAATTCAATCCAACCTAACGAAAGTTAACATAACATAACATAACAAACATAACATAACATAACATAACATAACATAACATAACATAACATAACATAACATAACATAACATAACATAACATAACATAACATAACGGCCCATTCACAATGAAAATTAAACATAACCGTAACATAAACACAGAAGTTTGCGCCCAGATTACCAAATGAGATCATTCACAATGATTAACAAACACACTGACACTAACATTTCCATTAGACGTTAACATGAAAGCACAGTCTAGTATATACAGTCACGAAGCTCTATACGTAGTAACTATGCATCCGTGGATAGTTGCTAACCACTAGGATCGCTAATACCGCCTCATTACATACAATGCGAAATAGTACCAGCACAGTCTTTTGTTCGTAGCACCCTCACAACTCAAGCTTCGTGACTGTATATACTAGACAGTGGTGAAAGTTTACAAACTCCAAACTTTCATGCTTATGCTTACGTGATTTGCAAACAGTACGCAATCGTGGAGCGCTGAAGTATACGACAGAATATGAGGAAATGATGTCGTTATGTTTCCATGGTTACCAAGTATCTTTGCGGTTATGTTTATGTTCCCATCGTGAATAATGGTATGATTTTACCGTAACGGTAGCATTTTTAAGTTAAGCTTACGATATATTTAATTTACATTGTAAATGAGCCTTAACGTAACATAACATAACATAACATAATATAAAGGCCCATTCACAATGAAAATTAAACATAACCGTAACATAAACACAGAAGTTTGCACCGAAGTTACCAAATGGGATCATTCACAATGATTCACATAAACACTGACATTGACATTGCCGTTAGACGTTAACATGAAAGTTTGCAAACGCTGAAGTATACGACAGAATATAAGGAAATGACGTCGTTGTTATGTTTCCATGGTTACTATGTATCTTTGCGGTTATGTTTATGTTCCCATCGTGAATGTTCTTGAGTTTAACGTAACGTTAACATTTTTAAGTCAACGCTTACGTTATGTTTAATTTTAATTGTGAATGAGACTTAACATAACATAACATAACATAACATAACATAACATAACATAATATAGCATAGCATAACATAACATAACATAAAGGTCCATTCGCAATGAAAATCAAACATAAGTGTAACATAAACACAGAAGTTTGCGCCCAGATTACCAAATGAGATCATTCACAGTGATTCACATAAACACTGACATTAACATTGCCGTTAGACGTTAACATGAAACTCTCATGCTTATGCTTACGTGATTTGCAAACAGTACACAATCGTGGAGAGCTGAAGTATGCGATAGAATATGAGGAAATGACGTCGTTCTGTTTCCACGGTTACCAAGTATCTTTGCGGTTATGTTTATGTTCCCTTCGTGAATGTTCTTGATTTTACCGTAACGTTAACATTTTTAAGTTAACGCTTACATTATGTTTAATTTTCATTGTGAACATAACATAACATAACGGAATGCAATGCAATATAACGTAACGTAACGAAACGAGCCTTTCTAGTCCGTAGTCAATTGCTCTGCCAAAATTGAGCTAGCATACCGCCAATCTCAGAGATGCTGAGCTATAATGTGAACGAGTCAAATGTTCCTCGAAAGAAAGAATATATCAAATACAGGCCCTCGAGTTTAGATTTGTAGGAGTTGTTAAGGAATGTAGATTGATTAACCATACGGAGAATGGCTACTACATTGCTTTTATTACCGACTGCTTAGTTGAAAAGTTAATAAAGTGCGAAAAAAAAACATGTAGATGGGATGCATGATTTACTAACTTTAACTAACAAATAAGCATGTTCTAAAATAGAAACTAATAGAAGGAAAAGAATATGGTTACTCTTGAAAAATGATTTCAGATTAATATGAGGACTCAACGGAATACATGTCAAACGTAACACCCTTCAGTCTCAAATTTATATTTGAAACAAAATGGGGGAAAAAATAGTCACATAATCATTCTGGGGATCCAAAAATCCCAAATCAAATCTTCACAGCAAATCAAAATTTGGGGGAAATTTTGACCCCTGGGGCCCCACAATTTTAAATTTTACTTTTAATTCAGGTATAGCAATGTTTAAAAAATTATACTCCCCATTTCTATCACATTGAATTTTTAAAATATTTGAAAGTATGGAAGACATTCCAAAAAAGAAAAAAAGAAACAATGTACACTATAATGTACATCAGGCCTGAAGGGGATAAATTGAAGGAATAAACCATATTGTCTCTAAATTTTATTTGTAGTTGAAAAGGAACCTTGAAAATCAGTTCCTTATGTGCAAACAAAGGCATGGACAGCGGACTGAAAATTATAATTACGTCATCATAATCATCATCATCATCATCAGTGATCAACATCATCATCTACTTGGAGGATTAGGGTCTTTCTGCTCATTTTCGTCCTCTTGTGGTGATTTTTAACTAACACCAGGCATTAACACTTGACGGGAATTCATGACAGTTGCCCAAGAAAATGCAGGATAAACAAAAGCAACTGCTGGGTAAAAGAAAATAGCTCCAATTATTCTGTATATGGTACGAACGCAATTCCTCTGAAGTTTGTATACGGAAATATTGCTACTTCATCCACATTGGAATGCGGGTAATACAATAGTCTAGTATATACAGTCACGAAGCTTGAGTTGTGAGGGTGCTAGGAACAATGGACTGTGCCGGTACTATTTCGCATTGTCTATAAAGGGGCGATATTAGCAATCCTAGTGGTTAGCAACTATCTATGGATGCATATTTTCTACGTATTGAGCTTCGTGACTGCATATATACTAGATGAGTTAATACTATTACCCAATACATATTTTGGTCTGTGACGAAAAGAAGGTGTGTTTTGAAGTATACATGTCTGTATTACTCGGATTAGATCCGAAGTCATTTTGGAGTTTAGAATACAGTACATGACCAACTTTTGATGACAGATAGGCGGAGCTCTTAGTAATGAGGTTTAACATAACGTCACTTGGGAAATCACGGACTACGCAATTAGTATATCACAGCGTTTATGTAGGAGTTTTGAAAACGTTGTGGCATCCTCGCTTCTCCAAAGAGGTTCGTTGGTTGCGCTTAGCAAGTGTCTTTAAACTTTCATGAAGCGGAAGAAATTCCAGTCGAGTCGGTTTCTCAGAACATTGAGTCCCTTCCCGTGGTGCAATACGCTTCATTCATCTTATGCCACTCTTATTAATTTCATTTGCCTCTGGCATTTGGAATTTTTCTGTGATAATAATTTGTGTCATATATTTCAAGAATACGACTTTAATTATCAGAGAGAATTTTTTGTTCAAAGAAAAAGACACTGTTTATTTACGTCCGGTTTTATAAATACGGTTAATCTAAAGATTTTGTTAAACGTAAGTTAAACCTAACAACTTACCGTATTACAGAGTCTCGGTTAAGTCAAACCATAGTGGAATACGATTGGTATTACTACTAGTAAAGAAAAGAAGAACGTCGCAACTGTTTAATTATAATATTGATTTAAAATAGCCGACATTCGTGGAGCATCTTCATTAAGAAACATCTTTGTTCTTCGATATCAGAGAGAATCATAAAAACCTAAAGAGGACCAATACCGCGTACTTCAGTATGCTTGTCGGACTTAACCTCAAATAGTTTCTTAACGCTGGCTACGAACATTATACTCCCAAACACAATGCAGCCAAACTAAACCTTGCATGACCATCCGCGACGTAACTCCATACAGAATCAACTGAGTAATGAAGTAATAATATTAGTGTGCGTATTTTATGTGTTGTCTAGAATATTTATGAAACGAATTTCAGTCAAACAATAAAATTATTTTTATTAGTCAAGTAAAATTAGGTAATATTATTAGTGTGTTTATAAATCAGGCCCGATAGTAAATCTTACCAGAAGACTGTCTGCCACACACAGTACAATGCGCAATAGGTTTATAATGGATTTACGGACACCTCCGAAATCTTCCATAGTTTTCAGTATGCTTCAACTAAAGGAAAAATAACGCAGCGCAACTAGTAAGCGATGCAGAGATTCAACAGAATGTTTTCAAAAATAAAAAAAGAAATCATTTATCTTTTCAAATAATCTTTAAATTCAAACTCTAAAACACATATATTTGCATTATCTCATTTTACTGTTGCATGTTGTATCCGAGTTTCAATTTTTCGAAACAATGTTAGGACTATAAGCCTAATTTTGAAGATTAGGACTGTTTGATTCGACAACCTCAATCTGTTTTAAAACTTATGTTCATTTATGTATATTTCAATGTGGTGCACTCTATTTCGAAAAACTCTTGGCCGCCGTGGTCGTTCAGTAATATTGATTATTCACATATCGTCACTCACAAGTTTTAGGAAAGCATCTGCAATATCCATTTGCATTGCGGCAACCGCCATCTTGCACTATTGAGCCTTGAACTGCAGTTTAAACGGTAGAAGACTGTCGATCAAGTTAAACTCAAGTTAACTCAAGATTAATTGATAGTTAAGGTTTATAATACGAAGCAGAAAGAAAAACTTCAGTTTAAACTGAACGTAAGGATTAAACGGCGTTTATAATACCGGCCCTTACTGGCTTTGAAGGAACCCGGAGGTTCATTGCCGCCCTCACATATGCCCGCCATTGGTCCCTATCCTAAGAAAGATTAATCCAGTCTCTACCATTATATCCCTTCTCCCTCAAATCCATTTTAATATTATCCTTCCATCTACGTCTCGGCCTCCCCATAGGTCTTTTTCCCTCCGACCTCTCAACTAAATCTCTATAGGCCTATGCATTTCTGGATTCGCCCATACGTGCTACATGCCCTGCCCATCTCAAATGTCTGGATTTAATGTTCCTAATTATGTCAGGTGAAGAATACAATGCGTGCAGTTCTGTTTTGTGTAACTTTCTCCATTCTCCTGTAACTTCATCCCTCTTAGCCCCCAATATTTTCCTAAGCACCTTATTCTCAAATACCCTTAACCGATGTTCCTGTTTCAAAGTGAGAGTCCAAGTTTCACAACCATAAAGAACAACCGGTAACATAACTGTTTTATAAATTCTAACTCTCAGATTTTTTTGACAGCAGACTGGATGATAAAATCTTCTCAACCGAATAATAACGGGCATTTCCCATATTTATTCCGTGTTTAATTTCCTCCCGAGTATCATTTACAATCTTAAGTATCGGGGTAAGTAATTTACTTACCGTAAAAAGAAATGCCAAGATACATTCATTCATTTCTGTGCCGACAACTGAAATTTATAGCCTAGATACATTTACAATTATTATCACATCTATTAATATTAGTTACAACATTTACATTATGTAAATCCAAACCATTTTTTAATGAAACAAAAGAATACTAAGTAGATTTAACCATTCTCGGACTTAATTGTCGCCCTCGCTAAAGCTCAGGCGCAAACTGGTCCTCGACTGTTAACTACTACTTTACTTACCTCCCTTGTAGCATAAATAACTATCGAATCACACAAAGTGAAGTGGGCAGACATTAGACACACACGCACACACACAAACACACTTTGTGCAGAGTAAAATTCAGAGCACTTTTTGTTCATGTACCGGTACATCAGAGATGTATGTAGGCTTATATGTACAAGATATATGGTAGTTCAGATTAAAATTGTTACGCAAGGGACTTTTTATGTCGAGTAGTATAAAAAATAATAAATGCTCTTAAATTCAGAGTAAAAAAAAGGAACTCAGTCCAAATGTAGTATAGATTTTACTGATAAATAGGCTACATAAGTACCTGACAAAAACTTCAAAATGACTTTAAAACTGTATAATTTGCAAATTCAGTCATAACTAACTACCTTTTTAGAACTTTAAATCCTATTTTTTTAGTAGGAAATGTTTCCTTCAGTTTTGAATTGTATATAGGCAAACAGGCACAATACATATGTACATATATTAACTCTATACATATATTTTCATTCCGTTTATTTTTCTGCAGATTTTTTCTGTACTGCATAAAGTTATGAAAAATGTAGAAATGGTTACGTGCATGAATAATAGGTAGGGATTAATATTTTATAATTGTTTTCTCTTTTTGTTGTCTTTTCGGGGAATAAAACATATGGATCCTCAGGGCAAGCTCTAGATCATCCAGATGGGATTTAATCCAAATTCATACGTAAAACGAAAGAGAAGGGAAATTTTATCCTTTTTTCTCGTAGTAGGATTATCGTGCTCTCCTGCGCCAACACATTTATTTTATATCGTATCAAGTTTGAATTAAAAGTACAAAAGACCACAAACACTGAGACAAGAGCAAGAATGGCTTCACATTTAGCACTCTAATCAGTAAATCCTTCTGGATTATAAATAAAGTCCTGTTTGGAAAGCGAACGAGAGTAACATACTGAAAATATTTTTTATCTGTTCTATTCTATGTAATTCTATGTAAGTTCAGTTACAAACAAGGATTTATCTTGCGTAGGGATCTAAGACGATGATTAGAAATGGCAGGAAAGGAAACTGTGTAATACATTACGGAGACGATTCAGTTTTAATAGCAGAAAACGAAGTAATGGGTATAGAAGTACTAAATTTACAAGTCTCCAGTCAGCTGCAAGAAATATTAATTATTGAGTTGAAAGGAAGTCTATAACAGATTATAACCATTCATGATATGAATGGAAAACGCGTTTCAAGAAATGAGATAAGATCTTTCAAGTGGGAACTTTTATTCACATATAAACAAAAGCTAAAGATAACGATAAGCTAGCAGAATCTCATTTGGACAAGGGCCTCCTGCATTTTCATGGCTAGTTTTCTTTCTTCCTTGCCAGGCAAGCTACTCCTGGTAAGACCTAGGCCTATTTAATTTTTTTAACGTTTTCTGTAAGTCCTCTCAATATTGTTTCTAGTCCCTAACATATTTTAAACTGCCCGCCTTTCCTCTAGTTGTCTCAAGGATGTTTTGAATTTAGCTGCTTGTGTCCACTGTCATATCCAACGCGTGCGTGGTGTCCGGTTTCTTCTTTCCCGTTCTTGGGTCCCACGTTTGTTGTCAGTGCCCTCCTCGTCGGATCAAATTTGCACACGTAGCCCCTACAGTCGTTGTGTTGTTACCAGTCATGTCGTCAGTCATGTCTTCTTTCTTATGTCGGTGCTCCGTATTCTGTTCCTCAGGCAGACATTTGTGATAATGCGCTTCATTTTTCTTTCACATCTTTGGCGCTTTGTCTTCTCACTTTCTCTTAACGACCATGTCATCCAAACGTACAGAAGAATAGTAATCACTAGAGACGAGAATTTCATGCACTATAAAATCCCAAAATATACAATCATTCATGCACTATAAAACTATAAAACACGCACGATCAAGCGAAAAATAAATTAAAATGTGCACTTTCATTTTTGTTTCAAATTTCTTATTTCACTTCAATTTTTTTGCACAGTTAACAAATAACAACATTTATAAATTGATTTCTGTGAAGTCTCTGCGCTTGTCAGTCAAATAGGCAGAGAATGACCTCTCTACATTGCAAGAAGTTATGGGTGCAAACTTGAATGAATATTTTCCTGTTATTTAGTTTTTTTCTTCAATCCTGATTTCTGAAGCCATAATAAGGGACATAAAATCGAGAAACTGAGGTGTTCACTCAAAACCATAAAACATACAATTAAACTGAATATAATGTATATTATGGGCTATGCATGATTAAGCTAAAAATTAGTTAAATATAGGCTACATTATGCATGTTTTTACCTCCAAAAGGCCAAAATATGCAAAAATGCACGGAAAAGGTACACATATTTGGAACGGAAAAGTAAAGAAATAGATAAATACTAAGTTTGAGCTACAACCTATTTTTCTATAAAAACATGCATTGCATGAAATTCTCGTTTTTAGTAATCACTTTTGTCTTCAGCATTTTTGTTTCGTTGTCAGGGTTTGTTATTTTTCAGTCACAATGAATTTAAAGCTTTGTCGTTAAAACCAACTAAAAGAACACTACTACAACTGCTACTGCTACTGCTATTACTGCTACTTCTACTACTGCTACTGCTACTACTGCTATTACTACTGCTACTTCTACTACTACTACTACTACTACTACTGCTACTGCTACTACAAATACTAATACTACTACTACTACTACTACTACTACTACTACTACTACTACTATTCATACTACTACCATTACTATCACCCCATCAGGAGGTCACATCAATTTGGCCGTCTCCAACTAGCACCATATTTGGTTGCGATCACTAGGCTGGCGTAAAGTTGTAACTCTATTTCGTCACGCGCCGTAGCGTTCTGGTTTGAGCATCATCATCATGCCTGAACTCGCGTTACGGAATGCGCACTGTTTCGAGTTCTCGTGGTGAACGAATTTTCTCATGCAATTTTTACAAATGTGTGGGATCTGTGCCAACCCAGCATCGTGATGAATTTGAAAAGCTACCGTAGGTAGCGAAATTCGGTTTCGAAACCAGCTATAACAGGTTAGTCTTCCTTCTCGTTGGATGATCGTTCACCTCTCCTGAGATATATTAATTGACACCAGCAGTAGATTAGGGACTGTTCGCGATACGGATTGCATATCTAAGTTGTGTATTCACTAGCCATCTCCACTCGGTATCATCGTCTTCCGAACTTGTTCACCGCAATTATATCTTAGGTTAGCACCGGGAAATAAACATAAGTTCGCGGAATCGTAACCTCTCACTCTAGCATCGACCTACAGGGGGAGCAAACGAACATGTATTAAGAATGGCACCCAGCAGAATTGTAAAAATGGCAAGAGACAACTTTTCAGATAGAAAATGTAGTGCTGGAAGGTTCCACGAATGATGCAGTAAATCAATTCTGGCAACAACAACCACACAGTCTAAACCACGAAGAGGAAGAAGGTTTTTGTATTATTTTCATATGCAAATGTTATATATAAACCTCGTACACAAAAAGATAAGCTTTCTGTTTGGGATGCTTTAAAATTTTACATTTATATTAAGTGTAAATTATGACCTCCGTACGGTATTCAATGAAATCTTCTTGCTTTATTCCTTGCGAGGTAAAAGAACAGTATGTGTCAGCGCTTGAGCGTTTTTATTATTGGTTTTGGAATTACGTGTTGCATTATTCTCGAGTTGGATCTTTTATCTTATAATCATATATAGTATATATATATATATATATATATATATATATATATAACAACTGGAGCTACGAAGTGAGAAGCATGAGAAGAGTTTTAATCCCTTTTCTTAAAGCAGCCCGAAAAAATAGACAATTCGCGAAACTCATCAAGGACAAAATTAAGATAAACAATTTGTTTTTTAGTGTAGAGGAGTGCTTAGTAATGTTAAAGGAACCGATTGTAAGCTCAGATGAAAAGAAAAGGAACAGAAGAATTTTGAAAGAAAAAATCTAGAATATCGTATCTAAAGGCGAGGTTAGTGACATAAGTGTCGTGAGTGTATGCGAGACAAATACAAACGTGTCAAACTCAGCGAAAATTTCCGGAAAGTGGGCAGTGACGTCAACTGAAGAAGAAATAGGAGTGACGTGAAATAGTATTCAGCAAGCTCAGCAGGACAAGACCTCAATGCAAGCGATTGGAAATAGTGGACATCAGATGGGAGCAATTCCGAAGCGGGTGAAGGAGCTAAGATCTAAATCGAGGCTGACGAGAAGTAGAGTAACGCAAGTAGGGGATAGTTCAGGGAGCAGTGATGAAGGAAGAGGGGAAAACAAGGTGGAAAACCGAATGACTTAAGGAAATGCTGTGGAGGGGAAATAAATCGTGAGAAAAGAAAACTAAGACCTAAAAAGTAGCAATGTGGAAAAGTGAGTAGTGAAAAGTGCAAATAATTAGAGATGTAGACTGAGGGGAAGTGTGTCATACAGGAGGGGAATTACAGTACTTTTTGTATAATGATGGGTTAGGAGTAAAGTATTGGAAGAATTAATGACAGACAAGAAAAGACTAGTGGAAGAATTTCAATAATAAATTAAAAATAAGTAATGTCCTAGATGACTGTACGCGAGGCGTGTAAAACGAGGAGACGGCACTGTATACTAATAACGTGAAGTGTCGCCTCATCGAAAGTTATATTGCTTAAAGACAAATATATATATATATATATATATATATATATATATATATATATATATTCGTAATCCAGAAGTATAGGTAAGAAAGAAGAACTTCATATAATTTTACACTCGAATTTCATTGGGCTACATCCAGTCAGCATTACCACATCAACAAATTTAATTGTGAAAAGTAACAACATTCCCCCATAAGTATATACATAAATATACTTGGATTTCTCCAGACTGATTGACACACAACGAAATAGATTACATCTTGAAAAATAAACGACGACATACTAGTATAATATATATTCAAACCTTCAGTGGGACAGACTGTAATTCTGATCATTATTTGGTAATTAAAGAATTAAAAGAGAGACTATTAGTAACCAAGCAAGTACAGCAACAAGTTAATATTAGGAAATTAAATATTCCGAAATTAAAACACGGAGAAAGTAAGCAACATTGTCAGGTCGAAATTTCAAATAGGTTTCGTGCTTTGCGAAGTTGAGAAGGAATTAGTTATTAATAGAGTGGAGGAAAATTTGAGAGATAGTATCAAAATTGCAGATGAGCATAGCACAGGTTATTATGAAACTAAGGAAAAGAAACCGTGGTTTGATGAAGATTGTTGCATGGTAGTAGACAGAAGGAAACAGGAAAAATTTAAATTCTTACAGGATCCAGTCCAGACGAATAGGGGTAATGAAAGACAGGAAGCAAGTCGTACATGTAGAAATAAAAAGAGAGATTACTTGAAGGAAAAAGTAAATGAAGTAGAAACAAATAGTAAGAATAAAAAATTTAGAGATTTATAATATAAGAGCATCAACGTCTGTTATAATACCCCTAACTTTGTCAATTCACTTTGGAGGTAAATTTTGCAGTTTAATTTGTTATTGACGCTTTAGTGTCCTTTATCTTCAGATAATAATTTTAATAGTAGAAACATAAAAAAAACACCAAGACATGACCATAAACTGGACGATATTAGGAAATAATCAGTGTGACTCAATAACGCACTTGTAGCACTGTATTTGTAGATGTATTTGTTGAGCAAATAGCAAAAAGGAGAAAGATTCGATCCGGTGTTGTGGATTGAGCCTCGGCTTAGCTCAGTGGTAGAGCACCCAGTGCGTAGAACTGGGGTCCTGGGTTCGATCCCCGGCACCGGAGCGAAATTTTCTGTTATTAATAATAAACATAACAGATAATTCTGTAGGACTAGAAAATTAATAATCTTTATATAAACCTTTAATTATATTCGAGAGCGCCAGGGTGCCATAAATTCCGTGGACAACTGTTGACTCTCAAATACCTGAAATATTTGCTGCAAATATTATAATAGTTTGTATTTATTTTGTGTGCAAGTTGGTGACAACAAAAGTTATTTCACTACAAAGTTAGTACACAACGTATTTTGTCCTTCATATTACAAAATTAGAAGAAAAATTCTAAAACTTGCTAAAGTAAAACTGTGATATCTTATCGAAGTCCCACACTACAGCTCCTCAAGGTGCGTCTTCTCTTGTTACAACTAAAAGTACTTGTCCAGAGAGCTAGTTTTCTGTCCATTGCAATGAATTTCCAGCGCAAGGTCACTATTGCACCGTGTAAACTGCACAGCAAGCTGCTAGATTCCAGAGGCTATGGGAAAGAGTGCACAAATGACTTCTGGCTTGCAGTACGATCCTTGCGCCGTGTACAGCGTTGAGGAAAGTCTGGCGCTACCTCATTCTGGCATGATCAAGCTTCTGTACGGTGTTAGATATTCCATTGTGTTTATTGAAGAAAACTGTAGAGGAAATAGAAAATACTCTAAGTATATTAATGATAATAGAGCCTATATTGTATTTTTTATATAGTGTAGAACCTAAATCTTCATTTATTATAGTATACCAGTGATGTCAACTGATGCCCATAGGAGCAAGCGCACGCTTTAGAGCCCAGGAGAGCCTGAGCGCTTTACAGCGGAAAGGAAAGAGACAGACGAAAGAGGTAGTATATGCCGCTTGGTCGAGCTATATACAGGGATGGCCAGCACTGATTCAATGGATAAAACGAAGAGAACTTATTAAAACTGTATGCATGTTAATTTTTAGATTTGTCTGAGAAGTATAAGTGCGTTATGAGAATGTAAGTTTTAATTTTAATGCTCATTTTTCACAAGTTGGCTTTTAAATTCAAAAGAAATATTTTTTTTTTTACAGAAAAGTGAAATTTTCAGATATATTTGTTTCGTAGCCTTACAGGTACTGAAACAATGTTTTGTAAATCTAATATATCGTAAATACGTATTACTGAAGATAATGTATTAAAATGTTTGAAAATATTCGCATGGAAAATGTTTGTAAGGAAATTAATTAACAAAGCAAATACTGTTACATCACAAACAAAAGATATGTGCCTATGTGATGGTACAACGTCAGGTCTATAGCTTCAGCAGATTTCGAGATAATTTAATATTTTGATAACAGAAAGTTGCGTACCAATTTCACCTAAAAGCATAATGCGATAAGAGTTTTATTATGTAATATTAATTACAGATAAAACATATACCTAGGCAACTTTGCTTTGTACTATAATATTGTTTTTATTACTTTTATAAGGCTAAAGATACCATCAATATCAATTTCAACTTATCATGTCATACTCAGTGTCTTTCTTTGGGATAACACTTTCTTTATGAATTGTGTGTTTAATTCACTTAGTACAATATAGTTGTAGGTATTATGGAATTTGTGTGAATATTCCTTGTTTACTCTTTATCGTGTTATTAACGTTTAAACCACAAACTGCAATATTAGGCTAAGAAATAGGTGTTAGTGCTTTTGTTTTACAGACAATATAGAAAATAACAAACAGAAAGAAGCCATATAAAAATAACGACATGAAATTTCACGTTCCGTTTGAAGTTTGTGTACCACTGTTTTCTTAATCCAACAGGCTGCTTATTCCTCCTAGCACACCTAGAGCTTGCTGCCCGTGCACGACGTCAAGGTCAGAAAAACGCGCTTGCTTTTACATCACTGTGGTATAGGATATATATACAAGCTGCTTAAAAGTGTCGCATATTTTTATAAGAGATGTATAGTTGTGAACTAGAAAAAAGTTCCTATGAACATGTCCGGAAACAAATATCTGTTCTGATATGTCCCATGTTGATTTACATTAACACATTCCTAGGTCTATGAGCGCTACTGCGCATTTAGCCCTCAATGGGAGGGAAAATATTTTCTATGATGCGTGCAATTGCGGAAGTAGGAGGAGACAGGTACCTGTAGGTCGCTCAAGCTGACACGAATTGCCCAGCCCTGCACTAACCCATTAATATTAAATATTTCGAGATATATATATATATATATATATATATATATATATATATATATATATATATATATATAATGTGTAGGAATGGTTTTGCTATTGTGAATTGGCATACAGTATAATCAAGAATATTTCTTATTTTACTGAACACTTTGTCTTACATTCTCACTTTATTTTTTTTAAGGTCAAAATGGAAAAATAATTACAATCGACACTTAAACGAGTAAGGCTACACTGTGATTGTCAGCGATACAGGGTCAAGTAGAACGCTCTTGTGCCTGAGAATCTAGCGCGAATTTCATAGCGACATGTAAACATGTGGTGCAAGATCTTCCTGAGAGCTTCTAGCGTTATACAACAATTTTCAAATGGCGTGCTATTCTCACCATGTGTGTAAACGCGATTTGATATTTCTGTTAAAAAATAAAAACTGAACAAATTGCAATCTATTTCAAAGTAGTTAACATTTTGACATTCCCACTGTTACCAAGCCTTCCTGTTCAATTAATGTCTAATTAAATTGGCATTTGTATAGTATATACAACGTTAATTATTAGTACCTAATGAAGCGTTTAATTATTATGCATAACATGTTTGTGTTTCTCCATTAGGTACGCGGACAAATGAATACATTATTGCTAACAACGTAACACAACATTTCAAGTGTCAAAGTTTGAACGCTAATCTGAGAGTTCAAATTCGAAATTACCTTCTTAAATTTAGAAGTTACACGATAAAAAAAATCCATGAGCAACAAAAGAAAATTAACGTATTACATAAGATGAAAATCAAGGCGACTTAATTTTAAAACGTTATAAGACATAACCTCGAATATCGTCGCTTTTGTACAGGTTAACAAGACAAAACAATAAAACGCATTCAGGGTACAGAAATGAGTCTGTTTACAACTCTCGCAAACTGCCGTTTTTTTAATTGCAAGAAAAATTAATAAATTAGAATCTGTCTCAAACTAGGTAATATTATGAACAAAGTAAGCTAAGACCCACGTTAAGTTATAAGAAGTCAACCGCAATATGGTATTTATTTGACTTTAGACTTTTTAAAACATGCAAGCCAGACATTTATAAACAGACTCCTTGACTTTCTAAATAAGATATGGACAGGAGATGATATACCAAGTTGGACAAAATCAATCGTTGTTCCTAAATTCAAAAGAGGAGATGTAAAACAAAGGGATCAATCTATTAGGCTAACTACAGGATATAAAATCTTTACCAGCATAATCGAGAACAAATTGTATAAATATTACGAAACACTTATAGGAGAAGAACAAAATGTCTTCCGAAAGGGAAGATCATGTTGCGATGGATATTTTACATTACAATTATTGATGGAAAAACACAGGGAAATCAACTTAGAAACACATATTGTTTTCATTGAGTTGGAAAAAGCATTGGATAGGGTGAACAGAAATAAATGATTAAATGTGTTAGCCACAGACCATGTTCCACAACAACTTACAGCAAACATATATAATATCTATAAAACAAATCTAATTGTAGTGAGGTGTAACAATAAATTATCGCAGTGGGCAGAAATTCATACAGGAGTAAGACAAGGTTGAGGTCTTTCACCGTTGCTTTTTATTGTATATATGAATCAAATAATTAGAGAATGGAAGTAATTACCTTATGGATATATACAACTCAATAGACATTTACTACTAGATTTATTACTTTTTGCAGACGATTTAGCTCTAGTGGTATCCTCAGAAGATGAATCACAACGTTCAATTTTTAATTTGAACAAAATTGGAATTAAATGATATGAAAATCAATAAATAAAAAACTAAAATTATGGCCTTCTGCGGAAAATACTCTGTGCCTAGCAAAATATGTTTAGATTAAAAAAATATTAGAAAGAATAAATTTTACATTTCTCGAATACACATTACCTTTTTTCGATGAAGTAGACATTTCACAGAAAATTTCTAAATACACCAAAACAATGGGAATAATTAACAACTTTATGAAACCTTTCCTAGTACAAAGGCATACTATAGTTCGCCTGTACAAGACCTTGGCGAGACCTGTACTTTGTTACGGCAGTGAGGCATGGATATTGAGGAAGTAAGACGAAAATACAATAACGGCTAATGAAATGAAATTTATGAGATATACAGCGGGATGTACGAAATGGGATCACAAACGCAATGAAGATGTAATGGAAGAATTACAACTAGAAGCTGTAATTAATCATGCAAAACATTATCGGAACAATTGGATAAATCATCTACATCGCATGCGTAGAGATAGAATCCCAAAAGTCATGCTCCACTATCGTCCAAACGGGAAGAGATCTCTCGGTCGTCCAAAGAAGCGGTGGATTGAAAATTCAACTGAGAGATCGAACAGGTCATATGGCCTAATACTTGGAGACAAGAGGAAGAAGGAGAAGAAGAAGAAGAAGAAGACTAGAGGATGAAGGATAATTGGGACAGTCGCTTGAAAGATGGAGAGTCTATTCTGAGCAATCTTGGAATATTGAAAAGAAAAAAGTACTTGTACTAACCATTGTTGTAATCATGATGGTGATGTTACATAGGACAGGAAAGTTCATTTTCGTCTGTTTAGAACAGCCATTTTTAAGCGTTGTGCCGCGACAGAGTAGTATGCCGCGAATGATAAAGAAATTTTCAAAAATAAAAATTAAGAGTAGTAAAAAAAGTGACTTCACAAGATGTATGTAGATGTATGATCGGCAGAAAGGAGAATGATTGACCCTCAGCCAGGGTTGCTAGATCAGTGAAGTTAGAATATTGTACAAACCATAATTGAAATGATCACTGCGACCTTGTTAGATCGATTGCGCTGACGCTCAAGCTAGACGCATTCCTAACCCACACCGGCTGACCGCACTAAGGTTCGCTGCGTACCCAGATTTGGAGCAGGGAACCCCACTCGTCCCTAGGCCAACCCCCCTAGGCCAACCAACCGGTGTTCGGGGAATGCAATGGAATGATGATGAAATAGAGAGATGTTGACGAAATTATGTAGATGCCTAATATGGAGATACAGAATAATTCCGACAAAAACCCAACAGTGACCTTTTCCGCCACAAGTGTCACTATGAAGTGACTAGAGATGGGAACGATATATCGGTTTTTACGAAATACCGATATTTTCGTTTCGATATAGCGATATATCGATATCGAAATTTTGATTCAATATATCGTATAATATATCGGTTTTCTCATAAATTTATCGATTTTTGTGTAATTATTATCATTATCAATAACAACAAAATCCACACTAGACAACTCCGATAGTTCCCGAGAGATGGCGCTATCCCTATAATCATCACATTGTTGTTTGCAATGTTGGAGTGTAACAATAACTTGCAATGGGAACTTACTATAGAAGGATTGTATTAAATCAACTGTGGAGTTTGTTAAAACTTGTAATATTCTAAGTACGGTTTACTTACATTTAAAAATAATTGCAAGTTCTGTTTACTTACATTTAAAAATGATTATGTTAGGTAGAAAAGAGCATTATATCTGTGTCCTGGATTGAATCTTATATAACATCAGAATAATTTAATCGTGTTCCAATATCAAATACTCAACCATTTAGAGTTCACTTGACTCCTTCCCACTATATCATTTAAGTTCCCTTGCCTCCACCATAATTTTAATTTAGATTAGGACCTACATCATATGGTACTGAAGATGTATTGTTTATTGTTACAATTTTACATATTTATGCTTTTGACTGTTATGATGTTAATTTCAATGTTAATAAGGAATATTAAAATTTAAGTAACTTTATTGTAGCACAATAAATGTACGCCTGAAAATTCAATTTGCTTACGGAATAGCGATATATCGAAATCGTTCGATATATCGATATATTTTCTGCGATATATATCGTTTATCGAAATTAGGTTTGCAATATATTGCAATATCAATATATCGGTATTTATTTTCTCCATCACTAGAGGTGACCATATTTTACATGTTTTTTTAAGGAAAAAAATCCATCTTAGTTGGGAACCACTGGTTTAGATTATACGAGTCTGCCGCGGGATTTTAAATTATAACTTTAGTGTGCCACATTTTGAAAATGGTTGAAAAACGCTTATTTAGACAATATTTGTATTAATGAAATGCTGTTAAGGTTACAAGAATCAAGGGATATACTATATGTCTATTTTAAAATAAACTAACGACTTATTTGAAATTGCAATTTCTTCAGTGATACAAGTAGTGAACTGTGTAATTTGTTTACTGAAATCACTTCATTCAAGTGGAAAACCATATCAGCACTGTGTAATTTTTGTTTGTAATTTCATTTATTGTATCTCATAGATCTTATATTACGACTGAAGCTTTAAGTTCCGTAACAAGTCCAGAGTTACATAATTTTTTTGGCGAGATCCTTCGACTTGGTCACATGATCTACTGCATACTCGATAAATGCTATGACTTAGTTCGACAGGTGATCTGGGAAACATTTGAGAATCCACTGTTGATTAGTGATGGAGGAAATAAATTAAATACCGATATATTGATATTGCAATATATTGGAAACCTAATTTCGATAAACGATATATATCGCAGAAAATATATCGATATATCGAACGATTATCGATATATCGCTATTCCGTAAGAAAATTGCATTTTCAGATGTACGTTTACTGTTTTACAATAACATTACTTAAATTTTAATATTCCTTTTTACTATTGGAATTAAAATCATAATAGTCAAAAGCATAAATGTAAAATTGTAACAATAAACAATACATTTTCAATACCATAGATGTAGTTCCCAAACTAAATAAAAATTATGGTAGAGGCAAAGGAACTGAAATAATATAGTGGGAAAGAGTTAAGTGAAATCTATATGGTTGAATATTTGATATTGGAACACGATTCAGTTATGCTAATTTTTTATAGGATTCAATCCAGGACATAGATATAATGCTCTTTTCTACCTAACAACGTAATCATTATTTAATGTAAGTAAACAGAACTTGTAAATGTTTTTAAACGTAAGTAAACCGTACTTAGAACGTTACAAGTTTTAACAAACTTCACAGTTGGTTTGCTATAATGCTTCTATAGTAAGTTCGCATTGCAAATTATTGTTACACTCCAACATTCCAAACAACAATGGTGATGATTATAGGGAGAGAATTTTTATGCACTAAAATATATAAGAAAATAGAATGTTAGCACTAGGTTGTGCATAGAAGTCATAGACGTAAACAAATATCAGATCTGTATTAAATCCTTGTTTCTCTTACCATTTCAGAATATAGAAATCAAAGTTTTATACCCGTTTTGAGGTCAGATGGTTCCCTTTCAGGGTGGGTGTTGCTCCTGCCTTGGAGAACATTAATATGAATATTAATAGCAATTAAAACAGTAGTAGACAAACCTCTCATCTGTCACACGCTGCATTTTGAATTTGGTGCCGCATATTAAACAGTTTGAATTCGAATTCCAGTCCAGCGAATTAGAACAAGGTATTGAGTGAGGTTGCACAATTATGTAAATGTCCACCTTCAGTAGCGCCATTTCTCGGGAAATTATCGGAGTTCTCTAGTGTGGATTTTCTTGTTGTTGATAATTATAATAATTCCACAAAAAATCCATAAATTTATGAGAAAACCGATATATTATACGATATATTGAATCAAAATTTCGATATCGATATATCGCTATATCGAAACGAAAATATCGGTATTTCGTAAAAACCGATATATCGTTCCCATCTCTAAATTCGTAGACGGAAATCCCCAATATATTACCCCAGATCATATTAGATGTAAATTACTGCACAGAATTGCTGTACGTCATTATCTAATTTTTAAATGAAATTTGCAGTTACCCCCTTTGTAAATAGTAGGGCAGTAATGTAATAGTATCTTGGACTACCGTTACGGAATAGGCGCTGGCTCGAGTCTTCATATTATAAGAAGTTTCCTCAAGCAATTTGGCCAAGAGTATGGGACAGCTGCTCACCCAGCTTTATGATGAATATGGGGAGCTACAATGAATAGCGAAATCCTGTTTCGAAAGCGAGCTGTATTGTCTGGGGAGTCATCGTACTAACCACACGTTACTTCCGTACTGGTTGGGTGATAGTTCACCTCTTTTGAGGCATGTGGATGTAAGGTCAATAGTCAGATCGTAGATCTTGATACTATATGGGCTCACGCGCAACGGAGTTCGTGATTTTTTTGTTAAATGAAAGTTTGTCAGTCTTTCTGGTATGATTTTTATTCTACTAATAGCTTAATTTTCTTCTAAATAACTTATTGCTGAATTATCTGCAAGAATTATTTTGTTGGACCCTGATCATTTATATAAAAGTAGCACATGTCTACAGGTACATATTTAAAACCTACACATCTTCAGTTTTGTACAGAATTACTTGACGTTATCTTCATGAAATTTGGGACGGAATGAATTAGCAGGTAAAGAAGTTTTTTTTCGTAACTGCATCTACATATTGTATGAGTTGGCTTCGTTTAAGTTCCTCTTTCTTTAAAAAGTTTTAATGATGTTACATTTGTACTGAAGTACCTATAGTTTTAATTGGACAAGAGGACTTGCAGAGGTGGAAAATTTGTTTCATTTGCTTACCAAATTACATTTACACGTTACATAACTCTTGCTTTCGTCTTCGGTCATGAATTTTTTTTTATTAAAATAACATTGAAATATGCTCCTTACTTGAGATGCTCGTCAAAAAAAGAAACAAAATCATAACATGATCATCCGTGTCCACGTAGGTATGTGTGTTTGCTAATACCATTTACGCGTCGATTTTTATTTTGGCTAAACATAGTACATCTAGAATAACATCCAATGAAACCTCTGTGACACAAATTCAATTTGTTTAGATTGACTATTTCGTTTATATGACGTCATTCCATTTTCGACCAATGAAGTGTAATGAAATTTTGAATTCCAACCAATCACAGTCAGACTTTGCGATAATTTCTGCAGCTAGATTTATCGCTATCAATTTATCGCATGGTCGTTCTTTTGTTTAGTCGTTGTCGCCAACTGTTTCCCCGTAAATTGATGATCATGAATACATTAAGATGCAACTACACGGTTAAACACAAAACAATTTTAAGACTAGTTCTTTCATATTTAGCGAGGGTATAGCAGTTACTTGCACTTGGGGAGCTACGATAGGTAGCGAAATCCGGTTGCGAATGCCAGCTATAACGGCTGGGGGGATCATCGTGGTAACCACACGATACTTCCATTCTGGTTGGATGATCGTCCACCTCTGCTTCGGCATGTGGGCGTGAGGCTAGCAGCGAGCTGCTCGGTCTAGGCCCTTCACGGGCTGTAGTGCTACGGATTATTATCTATAGCAGTTATTTGTGAGGTGCTAATAACTTATGTATTATTATTATTATTATTATATTATTATTACTATTATTATTATGTCCCGCGCCGTGACGTCGTGGTCTAAGGCATCCTGCTTAGGACTCGCGTTACGGAATGCGCGCTGGTTCGAATCCCCATGGGGGAAGAAATTTTCTCATGAAATTTCGACTAGTGTATGGGACCGTGCCCACCCTGCATCGTGACGCATTTGGGGAGCTACGATAGGTAGCGAAAATTTGGTTTCGCTGGGGGATCATCGTGCTATCCACACGATACTTCCATTCTGGTTGGATGAATGTCCATCTCTGCTTCGGCATGTGGACGTGAGGACAGCAGTCGACTGATATGTCTTAGCCCTTCATGGGCTGTAGCGCCATGGATTTATTTATTATTATTATTATTATTATTATTATTATTATTATTATTATTATTATTATTATTATTATTATAGCACCCCTGCCGTGTACTCAGCAGATTCTATGTTCTATCTTATGGGCCGGGTGTCCTAATTTGGGGTTTTATTTTCCCTGGTATCTCCAAGCGAATACTGGAATAGTACGTATTATAAGGGCCCCAACTCTAATTCTTTAATTCTGCATAACATAATTTCGTATTACATCTCACTTACCGCAATAGGCCGCCATTTGTGATGTATCCTACAAAATTTTGTAACTACCTCTGAGTGTGCCTCGCTCTATCGAGACGAAAAAGCATTAGAGGCAACTGGTGAAAAGTGGAAACGTCTAAAAATTTAATCGGTTATTTAACGATTTTAAACCAACTTCGCTGTTATGTAGCGTTAATGGAATTGGTGATAGGGATAGAATTTGGTAAGATGGTTGCAAATTCGCTAAGAGTTTGACATTCATCTTACAGATGGCAAAAACAAAACACCAGAGAAATAATTAATCCAAGCCGACCACGTCTAAGCATGGCATCCCTAGACTTAATTTTAATGTATCAAATTTATGCGCTTAAATTTGATTCAAGATGTTTTGCTTTTAAGAACTGGATATCTCGTTTTACTCCGTATTATGAACCAACATTATACAGTCACAAGATTTGGATTCTCCCATCACATGAACAGGATGGCGATAGACTACCAACTAATACAACACGAAAAAAAAATAATATGAGCACCTAGTCCCAATAGGAGAAAGATAAAGTATAATCCCATTTTAAGAATTGAACTAGACTCCTCTCGGTTTGTAAATACAAATCTACCACTTGAGACAGCAGAGGACAATTATGCAGGATGGAAGTAACACACTTTAACAGCTTATTCCTTGGATGAAATACAACAAAAAATTAGTCCAAAATGTGAATATTTTTCTCAGAAATAAAATCCCCTAACTGTTAACACTGTTTTACTCGATAAGTAGGCCTACTATCCAAACAATTCTGATTTTTACTCATGTCAGTAGAGAAACTGATAAGTAGTGATTTATCCTTTTACAGTTTTTAAATAAAATAGACGGTTTTCTAGTATATTAGGCTACATAAAAAGATTGACACGTATCGTTATTTCCTGCCAGTAGGAAGTCTGCTAGTAACCATACTGCGGTGACCATGGAACGAAACGCTGCTGTTCGGACCGAGTACGTGTGAGCCGGGAATGCGCTGTTGCCAAGCTTCTCAAACTGTCAGCCTATAATTTTCTAATAAACCATACACATAGTTACAAAAACGCACATTTATTTATTTATTTATTTATTTACTTATTTACTAATTTATTTATTTACTTACTTATCTATTTATTTAAGTATTTATTTCCCTTTTCAATCTGGAAAGCTAAATCATTTCCATTCTCAATATTTTCATTTATAGTTTTCTGCCCAGGTCTTTCACTGCCAACCCAGCATTCTCCAATGTTTCCCATTTTCTGCCTTCCTCTTAGTCTCCGCCTACGAATATATCTATATATATAATTAGAAGTGGTAATGGAAATTACGCGAAAACGGCTGAACGGATTTTAATCAATGACCCGTCATTTTGAAGCTTGGTATCCAAGGATTTTCATAAAAATAGTAACTTTCAGTAAAGCGTTAGTTTTCCTACATAATTTTCCTTACTTACTTTACTTACTTTTGAAGGCCTCTCCACTTTTCAGTGGTTACCCTTTATTCCCATTTTCCATCTGCGTCTGTCATTCCAATCCTGCTCATTTAGTCCCTTATCATTCATCATCCTCAATATTCCAGCCTTCCATGAATTTCTAGGCCTTCCTCGTTTCTTACTACCAGCTGGAGACCACTGAAGTAGCACGTTTGGCCACCTCCCCTCATTCATCCTCCTTACATGACCATACCACTGAAGTTGTCTACTCTTTATTCTTGCAATCACCGATTCTTCCATGTTCATTATCCTTCTAACATCCTCGTTTCTTCTCTTTTCCAGCCTGGATATTCTAGCACCTCTCCTTATGCCGTCCATTTCAACTGCCTGCATGTTACTTTTTTGGCCTTCCGATAGACTCCAACCTTCAGCCCCATAAGTCAATATATTGTCCACTATAACCTCAAGAATTCTCTTTTTTGTTTGCATTGTTATTGTCCTGCTCCATAGCACTCCATTCAACATCTTTATTGCTCCTCTACCCTGCATTATCCTATAATCTATATCCGCTTTACAGTTTCCAGTCCCATGCAAAACCGACCCCAAATATTTAAACTCCTTCACTATTTTAATTATTCCTTGGGGCAACTTTATATTTCGTCCATCTCCACCTATCACCAGGTATTCGGTTTTACTCATATGAACTTTCAGTCCCCCTGCTTCAAATGCTTCAAGGAGTTTCCTTACCATAAATTTTGCATCTTCTCGACATTGCGCAATTATCACCTGATCGTCTGCAAATAGCAACGAGTGCACTGTCTCATTTCCAACTGGAATTCCCATTCCTCGACATGAATTATTCCACTGCTTCAGTATCTGCTGGATGTATATTTTAAACAAGGTAGGGGATATGCTACAGCCTTGTCTCAAGCCTTTGGTTGTATAGAAGGCAGCTGATAACCTTTTTCCTATCTTAACAGCAGCTTGACAGTCTTTATATAGCCTCTGAATTAACGCTATTAGGGGTAAACTAACACCAATACCTTTTATTTCTTCCCACAACTGCTTTATAGGAGCCGAGTCGTATGCTTTCTCTAAGTCAATGAATACTAAATGTGTTTCCTTTCCTTTAGCATACATTTTTCACTTATCTGTCTCAAATTAAATATATTATCCATACAACTCCTTCCTGTAGTAAAGCCTGCCTGATCTTCCGATATCTTCCCTTCTATTTCTTCCTCTAATCTATTCTTGATGATACTATTAAAAATCCTGCTAATGGAAGGCATGACACTTATTCCCCTGTAGTTGTTGGGGTCCTTCTTATCCCCTTTTTTATGGATAGCGGAAATATATGATATTTTCCAGTCTTCTGGAATTTTATCTCCTTCAAGAATTTGGTTGAACATCTTAGTAATAAGCCTTACTAACAGAGGAGGTCCATATTTCCATAACTCTGCTGTAACACCACCAGGTCCACTAGCCTTACCACTCTTGCTTTTCTTCAATGCCTCTCTAACTTCTTCCTCTGAGATCGGCTCCACTCCATTCCTAATAGTTATATCTTGATCACTTTCCTTTTCATTCCTTCTCTCAACTAGCAGATCTTGAAAATAGTTTTCCCACTGATTCATAGTTATGAGCCGTAGTACTGGTGAAGGGTTGTTGGACTTTCTCATTTTACGTAGCAGTCTCCAAGCTTGTGCCGATCTATTATATCCCAATTCATGATCTATTTCACCACATATTCTTTCCCAGGATTCATTCTTACTTGACTTAACCAATCTTTTAACATTTCTTTTGCATTCCCTATATTGCTCGAAATCCTCATTAGATTTTGTGCTGAGCCATTTATTATACAGAGTTTTCTTATGGTCTATTGTTTCCAGTATTTCCTTGGTTATCCATTCTGTTCTCCCTCCACTTTGTCTCTCCCTTCCTAAAGATTCCTCTGCCACCTCCATTATAGACTTTTTAAGAAATTCATACAGTTCCTTAGCTTCCCAATCTTCATTTATTACTTCAATTTCAAGGATAATCTACTCTGATATAAAAACCTTATACTTTCGTCCTGCAATAGGTTAACCATATATGTCGGTTCTTCTATTACATTCCTTCCATTACCATTTTCCTTCTTTACTTGTTTAACTTTCGCCTTTAATGGGAATGCAACTTTTGCAATAACCGCATGATGGTCTGATCCACATTCTAATCCTCTCTTCACTTTCACATCCTGTATTTTAATTGTTCGCGTTTTTTCTTTTGCAATAATATAGTCTATTATTGACTTCTGGTTTTTTGATGGATTTAACCAAGTAAACTTATGAATGTCTTTATGATTAAATTTTCCATTCATTATAACGCATTCCTGTTCTTTACAGTTGTCAACCAATCTCTGTCCATTATCATTTTCTTTATCCTCTCCCCAAGGTCCCACAGTCTCATCACTGATTCTTCTTCCAACATGTCCATTAAAATCCCCCATAATTAACAATTCATGTCCATCAGGACATTTATCTACAGTTTCTTTTAAATCATCATAGAAATTTATTTTATCAATTACTGGAGCATCATTATTTGGGGCATATGTTCCTATAATATCTAATTTTATGCCATGTATGTCCATTGTTATTTGTATTATCCTATCATTAATTTCTCTCCAGTTTATTATATTCTTCTTCCATTTCTTCCAAAATCCATCTTCCGTCAGTTTTGAAAACTAATTGCATTTCAGTATAAAACAAAACACACTACAATAAACAATAGGATATTACACGAAGGCCATGACCTGCAGGATTGCTGACATATTTAGAGCTCAAATTCAATTGGTTATTAAAAACTTCAAGACTTACTAAAATAATTTACAGGTCTGATTTTGGGGGGTGTGATTTTCTGAGTACAGCAGCTGTGTATTGGATATTAAAATCTATAAAACGTGAGGTGGTTTGATGACATTATTACCATTAGAAATGAAATATTATTACAATATGCCACGATGTGACTATTTTCCATTAATTATACATATTAATGCCATACTGATGATATGAAAGTGAAACGTTTTGGGGTTGTGTAAGTAGATGTAGAGATTATCTTAAATGAGATACTCATTTCTATAATTTACTGAGTGACGGCTATATAATGTAACTACAAAACGTATGTAAGATAATAATATTATTACTCAAGTGGGGTTGAGTCTTTTTCATATATCGTGTGGTGTAGATATTTATATGTGTCATTCTCTTCAGTATTGGCTCGAGAGAGCGCAAAAATTACAGTTCCTAAGGAAAGACCAAAGCATAGTAAACCTGACATTTTTTTAAACTTTCAACTACAATCCACAATGACCTGAAATTGCTATTGTTTTCCTCCCACATGAAAAACCCACTGATCGTCCTGACATTTTTACTTGCGTTTTCGAGTTGAAACTCAAAAATTGAAGATGGATAGATTCAAGAAAAACTATTTGGCATTAAAAAACCATTCACAGGGAGTATGTTTCATTATAACGGAAGCAAGTAACTTTCAAAATGTCTGGTATTCTTTACTGAAAATAAACCTGAAAAATTTTTATTTGAACGTCTAATGAACTTAGTTTGCAGCATTTGCTGCACAAGCCACTAGTAATTGTATATTACAAATTGGGATATTATATTTTAAAATTAAAATTATCGTAATTTGTTTCAAGATTTAAATCATAATGTTTAGTTCATCGTCACTTCAGTGAAGTTCATCAACCAATTCTGAAATGATAGATAGGAGTCCTTTATGTAAACAAGAATTTATTTTAATATGCTACACTAGCATAAAATATTAAATATACATTCAATTTATTCCATAGAAGATAAAACCACGATTCGCTGAATTTTTAAATCAAAACGCTACGACTTGAAATTATTTCATTATTAATGTCCTTGTTCACATACAGGTTGTTTCCGAGATGGTGTTAAAAAACTTCAGTGATGATGGCGAAGGGCACATGTATCAGTTTGAGATAAGGAACCATGGTCCGGGAATAACCGAGTCGAAAGTTACAAGCAAAAATAGTTATGTGGAAATGAAATATTTTTATTCCTCTGTACACCTTATTTATGTGTATTTATCTGTACATCTAACACATACTGTATTCATCTGACATTGTTTACGTTGTCTACTTACAGTATTGCATTCAATACGCTGTCTGAGGGATGGGGACATGAAACTATACTAAAGCAATGCAGATAGCGTAATGTGTAACGGACATGATCGGTCCTGATATGCACGTCTGTAGACAGCAGTGTATGTGTACAAGTTGCAGTGTCCAGTCGATCAGTCCTAGTGAAATGGAGGAGCACACGAGAACGGAATAAGCAGACCTGATTTTAGAATACGGATGAGCCAATGGGAACGGTAGACAAGCTCACAGATTGTATCGGGGCAAATACCACGTAGGAGACATCCGGCCCATACCATCTTTCCACGACTGTTCCAAAGGTTAAGGGAAGAAGGGCACGTGTTGCCAAATTACGATTCCATTTCCATACAACTATTTTTGCCTATAACTTTCGACTCATAATTTCCGGACCATGGTTCCTTAACTCAAATTGATACATGCGCCCTTCGCCATCATCCCTGAAACTTTGTAACACAGCCTCGGAAACACCCTGTGTTTCTTTCTTCATTTATGTTTACTTGAAGAAATTTATTTTCTTATTCTCCTACTGTATCTTCCTACATAGCTAATTACAATTTATTTATTTTACATTCACACTTTCATATCTCAATCTGTAACGGTCAGCGCGTCTGGCCGTGAAACCAGGTGGCCCGGATTCGATTCCCGGATGGGGCAACTTACCTGGTTGAGGTTTTTTGCGGGGTTTTTCCTTAACCCAAGATGAGCAAATGCTGGGTAACTTTCAGTGCTGGACCCCGGACTCATTTCACCGGCATTATCACCTTCATCTCATTCAGACGCTAAATAACTTAAGCTGTTGATAAAGCGTCGTAAAATAACCTACTAAAATAAAAAAAAATATCTCAATCTGTTTCCCTATATCAACATACCTATGAACAATAATTACTGCTTCCCATCTACAATTATAACTACTTCACTAGCTCTTTAGTAGTCTTCATACATATCAGAATCCCTAATTTTCTACATTCTTCCTTATATGCTACTTATGTTTCTGTCTGCCTACCTACATTCCTGCGCTTCTACTTACATTTTTCCTTTATACTTACATTCCTGTTTGCCTTTTTACATCTCTGCCTTACTGCTTATATTCTTGCATTCCTACTCATATTCTTGGCTTCTTACTTGCATTACCACCTTCTACTGCTAATATTTCTCCCTACGTACTTTCGTTACTGTTTCCTACCTACGTTTTTGTCTCACTAATGATATTTCGGCCTTCCTATTTACGTTTCTTAATTCAAACTTATATTAATGTCTTCCTACTGACAACCTTGCCATCTTACTGCAATTCCTACAACTTTACTTAAATTCCTAGCTTCGTACTTAAATTTTTACTTTTCTATCTACATTCCTATTCTTTTACTTCCATTTTATCATGTTATTTTCAGTCGTATCTTCCTCACTATATCCATATCATCCCACTTCATTGTAGCTTCTTACTTACTTTTTTCCCAACTGAAGCCGTACTACTTCTTACCCACATTTCAACCTATATCATCCCTGCGCCTCACCCCGCCGCCATCCGCTCAACTCGGCTGGGTCACGTATAAACAACCCTGAGGGAATCGCGATGAGAAGATTATACATGCACTTTTCTGCTTGGTAGACGCAGAAACAAGTTTAATTCTCAACAAAATTAACGAAGTCAACATTCATGGCGCAAGTCTGTAGGCAAGCTCGTAAGTAGGAAGAAAAAATTGTATGTATCTATGTATATAGATAAGTATGCAGAATTGTAGACAGTAAGCAGGTATATAAGAATGTAGGAATGTAAATAAACCTACACTTCGGTCTTTCTACTTAAATTCCTGCCTTTGTACTATAGAACGTTCAATTTAAAAGAGAACCAGCCATACACAGCTACAGCATATATTGCAAATGATGTACCTCTCTTTCACTGCATTTGTTTACAACAACAATTGATTGTTGCTTGGATGCTAATTATGGCGTCTACATATGACATAGGAACACACATTATTATTACAAACAAAATGTGCACATAGTCATGCTATGTACTCTTCAATGAGAGGCCCGCTTTTAAATTGAAATTGGCCGCACTCGTGAACAGCAAAGATTTTCTAAGTCCACTTCGGGTCACGGCGATGCTACACGATGCATGTGCTTGTAAAAGGAGTTCCGGAACTATGAAAGTATTTCACATCTGCGTCCCGTAGACCAGCGGTAGATTGCTTGCTTAATGATTCTAAGGTGATCGGTTCGGGCCTTCAAGTTTTCATTTTATTTTTAATCGTTCCATAGCGATGTAAATAATATTCAAATTATCATTTACATTCTGTTATCGTTCTTAATCGATATCAAGTTATTTATATTTTGTTATTGTTCTTTTAGCGATATAAATAATATTCATGTTATAATTTTTTATATTCTGTTATCGTTCTCTAAGATATAAATAATATTCAAGTCATCATTTGTATTCTGTTATCGTTCTGTAACGATATGAATAATATTCACGTTTTTTATATTCTGTTATCGTTCTTTATTGATATAAATAATATTCAAATTATCATTTATATTCTGTTTTCGTTCTTTAGCGTTATAAATAGTATTCATGTTATATATATTGTTATTGTTCTTTCGCGATATAACTAATCTGCATTTTATGTAAGTAATTATTATGATACAAATAACGAATTTTCTTTGTAAAATAGGTTATTTTATTTAAATAATTAAATATATATTAGTTAATATATTCATTAAACAAACCAATATTTATAATTTATATACTGTTATTGTTCTTTAGTGATACTGTATAAATAATATTCAAGTTGTTTATATTTTTATCGTTTTTTTAGCGACATAAATAATATTCAAATTATAATTTATATTCGTTCTTTAGCGATATAAATAACATAAATTTAATATTAGGAACAATACAGTCGCATAATACTAACTTGAACCACAATAAAATGAAAAGGAGTGACGAGGAATTGGAGGAATTGAACCTGTGTCGTTGACATATAAATTCCGATGTTCTTCCGCTGAGCTATAAGGGCACAAGTGTGGAAATGTTTACGGAAAAATTGGCCCAATCCCCCGCCAAGAATTTCTGATGAATTATAGAAGCTAGTCCAGGATGCGGGGGGCAAAGGCTAATTGGGATTTCCCGGTCTCTTATCTGGTCAAACATCCTGATAAACTAATATTTTACCCTTGCGGTGAATTTTGGTTGAAGTCCGGAGGGCCAAATTAGTCAAATTCACTCTCCTCATCTCCACGATTGGACCCCCTGGGATCTAATGAGATGCGAAAGAGACGGTGGTGTGCGGAAAGCAATGGCAAGTTACCACATTTAGACCTATCCTTCCCAAGAAAAACTGCAAATATGAGCAAAAGAAGCTTTTAATGGAAAAAGGAGCATCTTCTGCGGACATTTGGAAAAAGAACTAAGAAAGAGACTAGTGAAGTGCTTTGTATGGAGTGTGGCATTGTATGGGGAAGAAACATGGACATTGCGACGAAATGAAGAGAAACGAATAGAAGCATGTGAAATGTGGATGTGGAGAAAAACGAAGCGTGTGAAGTGGACAGAGAAAATAAGATATGAAGTTGTGTTGGAAAAAGTGGGTGAAGAAAGAATGATGCTGAAACTGATTAGAAAGAGAGAAAGGAATTGGTTGAGTCTCTGGCTGAGAAGAATAATAGACGACATTAAGATATGTGGATCATACGCGGCGACTAAGAGGAAGGCAGAAAATAGAAGAGATTGGAGAATTCTGAGTTTGCAATAAAAGACCTACCCATAGGCAGAACACTTATATATGTATGTTCAGAATGCCTGGAATGTTATATCTAAGAGCAGTCGCTATTTGCGAAGACTAGTCGATTCCATGCCCACTCGACTGCAAGATGTGATCGAGATGTGGGGAAGATAGACTAAATTAATATTTAATCGTGGCTTTTTGTTTGTTTCTTTGTTTGTTTGTTTGTTTGTTTTTTTGAACGCTTAATTGTTTCAATGTTCTAAGGCAGACGCCAGTAAGTTTGTTTTGTTTATGCCACGAAAAATATTTTTGTTGAGAATAAACTCTTTTTTCTTTCCATTTGCAGCCACAATGTCATAATGATAAAGTCATGGCATAATATATTAATGAACCTGATGTGAATTACTAAAATAATCGTAAAATAGTAGGGAGCAATTATGTAGCCTATATTTTGTCTTTGTCTCTTAAAAAACAAAAAAGAACATAAAAAGCACGAGGTGGTATTCGAACGTATCACCTCACGAATAAGAGGCAGAAACGCTACCAATACGCTATCGAGTAATACACAGAATACTTTAATTATAACTGTAGATATCTGGCAACGTGGTCCAACAACATGTAACATCGCCTGTCTCCGAATTGTAGCGAAGATACCCGAAGGGAACTTTGCTTCAAGAGAGCGGCCACTTTTTCTTTTGACAACTGTACATTATTATCGGCAGTACTTCTCACTTGGCGATATGTTTCAGACGAAGAACAATTATTTTACGCATCTGAAATCTGAATGTAATATGAGCTAGTCGGCGGGTCTGCAATAGAGGGCGAAAGAACCTAGTCACCCTAACCCATTATCTTCTGGCCTAGTTGCCTCAAAAGCGGTATCTTATTGGCATCACTTGTGAGATTCAGACCTATCTTCGGACAGTTGATTAAAAACAACCACCATCGTACTTATACTGTTACCACCCCACTTCTTTTTCTTACATATGACCCTTATTACATATCCACTTTGTATTTACTGTAGAGCCTTACCGTTTTATTTATTTTGTTATTACATCACTTACACTCCTACCTTCGTACTTACATTCAAATCTACCTTATTACAGTCTCACCCATTTATTTAGATCCGTAGCATCCTACTTACATTCCATCATTCCTACTTATATGCCTATACAGTATGTACATTTATTTTAAATTCCTATCTGTCTTCATGTCTACAAATCTATCCGCTTACATTCGTACCAGCATAATATATATATATATATATATATATATATATATATCTACTTCTTTCCCTAAGTCCGCCGAGCTAGCTCTGTGGTAGCGCGTCTGCCTCCAGACTAACCAACCAGGATTTGATTTTCGGCGAGGTCAGAAATTCTCATGTAAAATTTCTTCCTCGGCACTAGGAGAGATTGCGGTGCATAACTTCTAATCACTAAATTGTGCACCAATATGCCCGGGATAAAACCCAAATCTCTTCGCCGTGTATATGAAGAGAAGATATATGTCACTGTTAATAGTGATTCGTCCGTCGGATGGGGACGTTAAGCTCGGCGGCCCCCTTGGTGCTATTGGACAGAAGTCAAGCTCATGCATTTTTTCAATACACTCGCGATGCGCAGTAGGGGAACAACGTTTCTGTGGAGGGAATAGGAGTAGAAGGGAAGGTCGGGCGTGTGTCTAGCGAGTTCAAGGCAAAGTCTAACCCATTCCCCTATAATTAGTAAGTAGACTCATCCGATCTCGTGCGCAGTTCTGTAGGAAGAGTGGGGGAGTGTCTGGAAAAAATGCATGAACTGTAGGCTACGTGACGGCACCGGGTTTCCCCTTCTCCCTTTATCTTCATCATCACCCTCACCCAATTCCTATATTACACTTACACATACACTCACACTTACCCTAGTACACGACAAAACTCTTCACAAATAGGCTACACATCAATGCATAACATAGTCCGCCGAAGTGGTGTGCAACTTGAAAATGGGTCACAGTTCTGCCGTTTATCAGCAATATGCAGAACCCCAATCACGCAAGTGATGTGGGTACGCATTAGGCACACACACACACACACACACACACACACACACACACACACACTTATTTCCTTATCTTTCTCAACTTCACTCCTTGTTTCATATGAAAGAATTTCTACCACTTAGTCTAAAAAAAGAATCTTATTCAGACGCTTGTAATGCCCCATTTTGATTATTGCGATTCCTCGCTAACTAATGTAAGTTCACTCTTAGTTGAGAGACTACAATGTGTTCATAATGTGTGCATACAATTCATCTGCAATACTCGTAAATTTGACCATATAACACCTTCCCTCCAGTTACTTTCATGGATGCGTCTGAAGAAACGAAGAATAATACATTCACTGTCTCTTCTGTTTAGAATCATGCATACTTATACACCGAATTATCTGTTATCGCGCTTTCAATTTCTTACAACTCTTCGAAACCGACATCAAGCAGTTATTTCTATCCCTCATCATAGAATGTCTTCATACACATCTTCCTATACTGTAGAAATACCTCGCCTCTAGAATTCATTAACTGATGACGTCAGGTACTGCCGGACTTTATCACAATTCAAAATTAAATTGGAAAATTTTGTCTTATTTAATGTTTTTTTTTTTTTTTTTTTTTTTTTTTTGGTATTGCTAAAAGTATTGATTTGTGTTTTTTTTTCTGTTTTAATCTAGATTAAAATTGCAAATTTCTTGTTTATGTTAGTTAATTAGTTAGGATACAATTAATTATGATACTTAATCACTCATTTAAAGTTTGTGTGATTGTAACCTGTGTATATTTTTGTGTGGCTATATTTTGTTTATACTGTTTTTTCTGTCTTTCTTTATTTCTTGTGTAGCTTTACTTTGTATATAGTGTATTTTTATGTTTATTTCTATTATTGTATTTTTATTCCTGGTGTTGTGGAAGAGAAGGCTTGTTGGTCTTAACTACACCAGAATAAATAAATAAATAAATAAATAAATAAATAAATAAATAAATTCTTAACTACTAATACATCCACTTGCTATCTACAAACCTAACTACCTATCTAACTGCCTACAATCTTTTCTTCGTACCTACTACGGTCTTCACGACTTGAATGTTGACTTGAGAATTGACTAAACTGGTTTCTAAATCTGTGGCGCAGAAGAATGCGCGCTTAGTCTTCTTATCGCGAATCCCTCAGGGTTGTTTGTACGCGACCCTGGCCAGGTTGAGCGGGTGGCGGCGAGGTGAGGCGCAGGGGCGATGAACTAGCAGCCTGCAGGCTACATTAATCAATCAACAACGTTGTTTGCAGTTCCAACTTGTGACCGCGGCTGCGTGGAGCTCGGGGGAACCGTTATGACCAGATTGGTATTGCATTATTTAAACACAATCACTGCAGCTCACTGGCCCTATGTGCGCCCCCTCACCTCTCCTCTCTCCTCGCTTCCTTCCGCATTCAATTCCATACAACGATCCAACTCCCTGAAAATAAATTACATAACACGCCAAGCCGCCTCTATATACTGCCCTATTTATTTCTCATGAACAGGCTATTCACAGGACTTTTGGTAGATTTATGGCGTAAATGTACACAGTGTCTCATCATTCTGTGCTGTCAAACTCTGTCTGCTAATTTAAAACAAACTTTTAATTGATGTGGATTTATACAAAATAATACAGCAATGATTTTATTAACATTTCACAATCTTTGATGTGGGCCTTGTTCACCTTGATGCAAAAGTATGAATTCCACTGGCTTGATTTATATTTAAAAATACATAATTATTACTAGCAATATAAAGGCTATTCCATATGAAATCGATCAGTAAAAAACCTCGCATTTTTATACTCTAATTTTTTCCCTATTTATACAAGGTGCTGAGGAAAGTGCATTTTCAAATATATACTATCGAAAGTCAAACAGTTTTCGTACTATTGAACGACAAATTTAGCGTATTTTATAAAAACAAGCCTATTTCAGCGCTCAGAACTCTGGAACCATTTACTGCAGAACATTGAACGGGAGCTCATTTTGAAGCTGACATTTGGTAGGTTATGTTAAGAAGTAATCCTTATTTTTATTGTATACAGAGAGACAGATAATCTGATTTTACTTAATTTTAGGCTTTTTGCCAATTTGTAAAAATGTAAAATAATATTGAGAAAAAACCTTGCATTATTAAGAGGGATTCGACATTGTTTGCTTAGTGGCTCGGCAATAAGTTTCGGGGGTATTAAATAAATTAGTTTCAAATGCCTAGACTTGAACGGCGCAGTACCGCACGCACTGGCCGAGAGCTGAAGATAAGCGAGCGTTGGGAGTCATTTTACTCCTGTGTTTATGAAAACTTGTAATAAATCTAGCCGAGCTATGCGTTACTAGACGAAACATCACGTGTTGGTCTCCTGGCCTTGCTTGTCTCGGCTAGCTCCCGCCTCACAGTCAGCTGGTTAGTTAACGCGCGTGCTATTTATTTTCTTTATTTGATATTTTCAATACTTTGTTATCAACGGTGCACCAGTAAAATAATATGTGTTTATTTGTACTTTCAATGCGGAATCTAACCACATATTTTAAAAATATTTTTTCTTGGTCAAACGCGTCTTAATGAAGAAAAATCTAAATTTCTCCATTTCCATAAAAAGTAAGAGAAATTGTTTACATGTGAATATAAACTTTAATTTCTCAGCATCAAAATAAACGATGATTTTGATCATTGGGTGAAAGGATTTCGAAGCCACAACAGTTTAAAGTTGCTAATTTAATGAAAATACGTTAAATTTAAATATTTTTAATTTAAACACTATGAAGTTCTGATGCCTCAAACTACAGTTGTTAACGGACAGAAAATGTTTCATTGTATTAAAGTTTGCAAGGTCAATTTTCTCTATATTTCGGTCGATTTGACATGGAATAGCCCATAAGTATGTGGATTTGGTTCACTACATTAAATCGACCATTAATTTATCAATATAAAGGAAAATGTACCTCTTTTTCTTGCTGTGAAGACTTGTGGGGAGATTAAGGTGAAGTTCCTTGCTTTCTTGACCTCGGCACTACACTGAGATGGTGTGGTCGGCACCATTCTGTAACCGCCATTCACCCCAAGGAAATACCCGGCACTCAATTTGATAGGAGGCTGAATGGACCTCGGTGCTGGCAGTTCTGAAATGTTTGTCATTGGGGAAAATCTCGCCACCACCGGGATTAAGCTCGACACATTCCATTCTGTAGACAGTCTGTCTACAACAGCGGTGACCAAACTGGGTATCGTGATTACATCGTATAATGAAAGTCGTACTAGCACAGTCTAGTATACAGACTGTTTAAAAATACGGGGCATAATTTCAGGTATGTGTTTCCCACATGTAGACAATCAAAATAGTTCATTACAACATGTGTCCGGAAATGCTTTATTTCCGAGTTATGGCCTTCACAACATTGAAATTCACCGGAACGTTTTTCTTTCCGCAGGTCGTTGCCGTCAAAGGAGACATTAAGAGGGCACTCTGACAGTTCATTCCGAGGCGAAGGTTACATTCAGTGTTGTGTAGGCGTTAGACTGTGCGACATGTATTCAAATCAAGAGCTGGCAGAGATACACTTCATGTACGGTAAAGCGAACGGCAATGCTGCGCTGGCTCGTCGTTTGTACCAGGAGAGGTACCCACAGTGACAATGTCCAGATCGGAAGACATTTGTACGTCTCCATTACCGTCTGTGCGAGTATGGAAAATTTAACTCTCCTGGTTTGGGAAGGGGACGACGAAGATCTACAACTCCAGAAGTACAGGAGGAGATTCTGGAGGCTGTGAACATGACTCCTTCTATCAGCACAAGAAGGGTAGCGTTGCAAGTCATACGACTGTCTCGAGACTGTTGAAAGAGTATCAATTGTATCCTTATCATTTGCAACGTGTACAGGCCCTGTCACCAGCAGATACCCTGCACGAGTTAGTTTCTGTCAGTGGTTCTTGCAGCAGTATGGTGTAAATCCGAACTTTCCTGCCTTAGTATTATTTACAAATGAAGCACAGTTCACACGAGATGGCATAACAAATTTCCACAATCAGCATGTATGGGCGTATGAAAACCCACGTGCAACTGTTCCATCTCATCACCAGGTGCGGTTCTCCCTCAACATGTGGGCCGGTATCATTGGTGATCGATTAGTTGGACCCCATACACTTATAAACATACTTACGGGGCAGGCGTACACAAACTTCTTGGAAAACACCATACCTCATGTTTTAGAAGACACTCCACTGATCAAGTAGGTCATTTTACGGCGCTTTATCAACAGCTTAGGTTATTTAGCGTCTGAATGAGATGAAGGTGATAATGCCGGTGAAATGGGTCCGGGGTCCAGCACCGAAAGTTACCCAGCATTTGCTCATATTGGGTTGAGGGAAAACCCCGGAAAAACCTCAACCAGGTAACCTACCCCAACCGGGAATCGAACCCAGGCCACCTGGTTTCGCGGTCAGACGTGCTAGCCGTTACTCCACAGGTGTGGTTTCCACTGATCAATCGTCAACACATTCACTTCTTGCATGATGGCGCTCCTGCACACTTCAGTAGTACGGCTCGCCGGTACTTGGATCGAAGGTTTCCTGATCGATGGATAGGTAGAGTTGGCCCAATTGCTTGGCCTCCACGCTCACCTGATCTGAACCCTCTCGATTTCTACTTGTGGGGCCATTTAAAATCATTGGTTTATTCGTCTCCGGTGCCTGATTTGGAATCCCTTCGGAATCGAATTGTGGCATGTTCTGAGGACATACGCAATACTCCTGGAGTTTGGGATCGTGTTCGCAGGTGAATGAGACATCGATGTGAGGTCTGTATTCAAGCAGGAGGTGGACATTTTGAACATCTTCTGTAATGACAACGACCTGCGGAAAGAAAAACGTTCCGGTGAATTTCAATGTTATGAAGGCCATAACTCGGAAATGAAGCATTTCCGGACACATGTTGTAATGAACTATTTTGATTGTCTACATGTGGGAAATACATACTTGAAATTTTGCCCCGTATTTTTTAAACACCATGTATACAGTCACGAAGCTCAATACGTAATAAATATGCATCCATAGATAGTTGCTAACCACTAGGATCGCTACTTTCGCCTCATTAGACAATGCGAAATAGTACCGTCACAGTCTATTGTTTCGAGCACCCTCACAACTCAAGCTTCGTAACTTGTATATACTAGACTGTGATATTAGTAAGACGAGTTTCCTGTACATTGCTCTCTGTCTCGCTCACTTACTGATGGTAAGCAGTGTCGGTACCATATCGGTCTACAAACCCTCTGTCTCTACAATCAGGAACAGAAGGTTTCGTACATAATGGGAAGAGGAATTTATTCGCTGTGCTGTCGGAGAAAATGTAATATGTTGCTTTGCTCTACGGTTCAATTAGTAGTAGTGGTGGTGGTGATGATGGTGGTGGTGGTAGTGACATTAGAGAGCATTACGCTGAATACACAGGCATAACAGGTATTATTATTATTATTATTATTATTATTATTATTATTATTATTATTATTATTATTATTATTATTGTTTATCAGCAAGTGTTACCATAATTCTTTTTATACGTGCCTCAATATACAGAGTGTTTCCGAGGTGGTGTTACAAACTTTCAGGTATGATGGCGAAGAGCACATGTATGAATTTGAGATAAGGAACCATGGTCCAGAAATGACTGAGTCGAAAGTTATAAGCAAAAATATTTCATGCCATGTACACTCTCCGTAGAAAACAATGAGACGATTGAATATTCCTAAGCCTCAGATGTAAGACACTGCGCATGATCGGAGACCAGAGCATTGATACACAAGATAACGAATATTGAGATACTTAAATTCAGGCTGTTTGGTTTGTTACTAGCATCTTTCCAAAATTCACTTCAAAAACTGCAAAAAATATGGTAATATGACTTAAATAATAGATAAATATATACTTAAGTCGTGTAGTTAAATCGTAATTGGACCTTCCTAACTAGATCGACACTCCGCACGGAAAGGAAAGCCTTCGTGTCTAGTCAATAGCTTAGACGCTAATTAGTGTATTAATGAGGAGGGCTATTATGATACACATTTTAGGGCTAGTATGATACGTTAGAAGAGCTATCATGATATTAAGTTTACAATGAATGAAATTGACCAAATTGATAAATTTTCTCACGTAAACGTATTTACTGTATTACCTCTTGAGGGATATTTAATTATTTCTTAGCTCTTAGGAATGTTTGAATTGACATTTTGGCAACTATATATAATACAGCATAAGTTAAAAATGACCCAAACAGACATATTTGTATTTATTTACCTAACACTTTTAGCTTCATAATAATTATCCTTATTCTACCAATATTTATAAATAACTATATTTTAACTTAATAATCTTTCTTCTAATTGCTAAAATTTAACACAAGGTTTGAAAATATATTCATCATTATTCATAAACGTAGTTTAATTTATTTTAGTATTACAAACTGTACCCATATAAGTTACCACTTTTCTCAATCTTATTTCCTTACACAAACAATTATTTGTACATATCAATTTCCTGGCATTGGCAGTAAGGTGTTAAAGTTTCATTAAATTTTAGGCCTGTAAATTTTTATGGGAGAAATAGATGATTACAAAAGTAGCTAAATCTTAGTATATTTTAATGTGATATCAATGAAAATTTTAGAGGTGATAAATGTAAGCTTCTGTGTGTATCACAATAACCTTACACCATTGCTGTGTATAATTTGACCAGATTTATGCCACTACATCAGAATATCCCTATAGGTGTATCACAAAAACCAACACAGAAGGCTATTATGATATACTGCTATTTTTTTTTATTTTATCCACTATTACAAATAACAAATTTAAATCCAAAAAGTAGTAAATGACTTTTTTTTTAATTTGTATATGCTTTGATAGAAAAATTTGATCCTAGGTATACAGGGTGTATCTAAATTGGTGTCAAATATTTCGGGGACGTGTTCGTAACACAAAAACATTACAAAAGGTTCATATGAACATTGGTCTCAAAATAATTTATTTCAGAGTTACAAGACAAAATTTAATGTTACAAAAATTGCTTGAAGTGGCTTCCTCCTGCTTCGATGTGTCCCCTAAATCTGTGTTAAATGCTCTGGCGTACTCTTTTGAAAATTCCTGGAGTGGTTCGTATTTCGTGAAATCCAGTTTTCATACGCTCTCAGAATATCAACATTAAGTCCAGGAGTCGCATAAACCAGACGAAGAAATCCATTGGATTCAAATCAGGCGATCGAGCAGGCCATGCAATGAATCTCCTTCGATCAATACATCTTTGGGGAAATCGAGCATTAAAAAATTACGGACTATCAGACTGAAATGAGCTGGAGCAGCATCATGTTAAAACACATTCGTTGGATGACGTCCAGAAGCACATCATCAATTAAATGTTGCAAATCATTTCGTTCTGTTCACTCACAGAATACATTTTCTTCACAAATACAAAATACAAACAAACAAAAAAATCATCAAACAATCAGCGGTTAATGAAGGGACAAATTCTTTAATAACTCCCTAACGAATAGTTTTCAGACCCATGTTCTTATTTACTTTTTTAATTGTTTTTATGTCAGGAACACGTCCACGGAATATTTGACACCAATTTAGATACACCCTGTATAGCTATTGGTGCAGCTGCAACCGGTGACCTAGACATATCGACCTTGGCTGCCAGACAGTTTAGCTAGGTTCTGGCTGAGTCAAGTAAACAGAATAAAACTGCTAGACCAGCGGCTACCACTAACTCGCTACACAGCTGGGAAACATGGAAGTAACAACTTCTTCTCCAAATGCCGATAACGACGGTTTCCAGTGGTAAGCCGTAAGAAACCGAAGTGGCAACGCCAACATGTGTCGAGTGTATTAACTTCCGTTTCTCGTGAAGTTGTGTTTTAATTGTCCGAGGAGGAAAACTGCATTTGTTCAGTCCAGAGATTAATTATGAAATTATTGAAGAATCATTAAAGAAGAAAGGATTGTAGAATTACTAAAGTGAAAGAGAAGCATGATATGTATTCTTCACAGCATATTTCGATTGAAAGAAGTGATTGTCATTTAGTAAACAATACAAGCCACTTGGTTTACGCGTTTTATTAAATTTGCGTTTAGGATGGAATAACTTGTATAGGCCTAACACTACATAATATTATTTACTCATTTCAATTATTAGTCATTGTACTTTTATCTCATGTTTCTCCGAAATCAAATTGTGCTTTATTTTTAAGTTTATCATTGTTTTGTATTCTCTCCGCAAAAAAAAAAAGAAATCGACTTAATTTTAACTTAACCTTTGCTTTGTATTTTGCATCCTAATTGTCAACCGTAGATGTCGCCCAGATGTCCCAAATTGTGAAATTAGTAGTAAGAACTGAAAGAAAATAAATCACTCTCACCTCAATCATTTCAAGGGAAAAATTGTTGTGGGGCTGGTATCGATCCCGGGACCTTTGACTTGCGCACTAACTCTCTACCAACTCAACTACCCAGGAACTTCACCCGACACTGTCTCAAATTTTCCCTTTTTATCCACATACCTCGAGTGAGCTGACAAGATGCTAGAAACCTATATCCAATGCACACAAACTCTCTGTGACTTGAAATTGTGGTTTTTGTGAATGTACCAACAGTAACATATATCATGAAAATCTAACTTTCAGGTAAATTTCCATTTTTATCAACATACCTTGAGTGGGCCGAGTGCACACGAAAATTGAGACGGTATCGGCTGAACTTCCTGGTTAGCTCAGTCGGTAGAGCTTTGGTGCGCTAAGCCAAAGGTCTCGGGATCGATATCCGCCCGGAATAATTTTTTCCTTTAAATTATTCAAGTCTGCTTTAGAGAGAGCTTTACCTGAAAGCTAGATTTGCACTCTCACCTGATTCAATGATCACCCTTTTTGGAAAACCAGTCCGAAGTAGGCCTAATATTCTGATATCAGTACAACTCATTCCAGTGGAGCAAATTGAGATCTCTGTCAATATTACAGTTAATATTTCAGCTTATTTGGTACATCTTACTCAGGTACTTGGAAATTTACTATCAAAATATTATAGGTTTCAATGCAAAAATACATTTTTTACAAATAGTGACAATGACTGTATTATCTTCCTGTCAGAAACATGGTTAGTGAATCAGTTGGTAATAATTTTTTTCCTTAAAATGTTTAGACTACATTTATATTGATCTTAAATTTTATAAAATGAAACTCTCAGTGCTGATGACTTGATTTATGACAACAATCAGATACCTGCAGCTACCTTTAGATAAAGTCTTAAATTAATCCCAAAAAGGTGTTAATTAACACTAACTTCTGCTGTCTGCGACATATTGATGTAAAATTAAAACGTGTCATATGAAATTCTACGTCTTGGTGTTCCGAAGACACAAATTGTTATCCTAAGATAAAGAATCTCGACATATTTACATTTCGTTACTCAGCTTACCAGTAGAATGATTTTGTTACGCAAAAATCCTTACTAATTATTTAAATTTTGTACCGATGTTTAGAAGTAATAATGGTTATTATTATCTAGTATCACGCTATGGGTATTATTGATCTTGCTTTGTTTAAAGGAATTTCACACCACCCACCTCTCTCCCTACGTTACCCCCTGTGTCACCTAAATTTCCAGAAAAATTATTTCCAAGATGAAAAATTAAATGTATAATATATTTCGTAAAATTACTACTGGACCTCTTTGGTATTTAGGGAGTGCATGTAAACGTGTCAGAATGAAAATACAGGTACGGAAGAATTAAAAGATTCGCATTGTTGTTACAAATGGCCTTTCATCCATTCATACTTTCTTGCACAAGGGTAGATCTTTTACTGGAAACCCAGCATTCTCGAATATTTCTTATTTCCCGCCTTCCTCTTAATCTCCGCATGCGATCCATTTATCTTAATTTTGTCAATCATCTGATACCTTTCCTTTCAGTGTATCCTTCAGAAGGCTATGACCTACACTATTTCCAACTAAAGATTGAAATAGACATAAACAAAACCGAAATATATTACTCCGCAATCGCAAGCTAGTTACCAAAGCAGCCACCAGAGCGCATTATTTTCAGCAAGTGAGTTCGCAGGGCAGCCTTCATCTGATATATTGCAGACAATATTTTAACACTTTCATTAAACTTATCCGTAAAATGCTCACAGATGGTTAATAACAAGACTTACATGATTTTAATAAAGTTAAAATTTTATTAATATAATTATATTCTACTTGCGTCAATGTGTGAACTCGTATACCATTAATCGGAACTTGATAGCGACTGTGTCCCCTTCACATCCGACACAACCACAACACTATAACACACTCTTCGTGTACTGACTGCTTTAACAATGCAATACCATAGTGTACAATACAAAAATCATGAAAAAAGTGTTGCGACTGAAACATTGACCTCGACCTTAGATGGTGCGAGAAAGACGAAGTCGGGGATTCACAAAGGCATCTTTCACGTGATCAAGGCATGCGTCTCTCACGTGATCATTCTCGGAACGCACACGCGCTAGAGGCAGAGGGAAGACGAATAGTGATGGGCAAAGTTGTTCTTTTCCCGGAACAGTTCCGACGGTTCCGGTTCCGAAAAAATACTATGTTCCAAATAACAGTTCCTAAATAACAGTCACCAGTGGTGATGAGTCGGAGTCGTTGAGTCGTTCAAACGAACGGTACAGTACCCTCCCTCTTCACCATAGACAAATAACACCATGCAGCTCACACTGGAGCACTCATAGGCATGACATAGTACACATTCTTATCTATAGATGGCACTGCAATGCACATTCGAATCGATTTTGGAAAATTGCTGTGCATGCGGACAGAACTCAAAAGCTTAATGTTAGTAATTACACAGCTGTTGACTACAAGGACAGATTACAACACTTTGTTTTCGTACATAAAGTTATAAAGACATGGTAGCCAACTAAAAAAAAATAACATAACATTTAAAACATATGGTATGTAATTTCTGTTCTCTCTCTTACATAATAAAAAAAAACAAATCATTAATTTTTATTTTTACTTTTCTTAATGCACAGTTATAATAATAATAATAATAATAATAATAATAATAATAATAATAATAATAATAAATATTACAATTTCATAAATAAAAAAAGACATATATTGGCAGTACTGAAACCTGGAAACCCCGCAGTGGGTTAGTAAAATGTTGGAATCGCATCTTTACCAAAGTGTAATTTAAACTTCGCATTAAACATCGCTCTCGAAATCAGTACTTATATGGGTAGTTTCCAACAAATAATGCTACAACATTTTTGTCGTTCTTTGATAACAGAGAAGATAGCACAAAAACTTGTGCTTGTCAGATTTAACCTCAACAAACGACATACAGACATTGTAACTAAACCACTCATTACCATTTACGACTTTAACCTTTGTATAGAATCAGCTGATCAATGAATTAATAATAGTATGCGTACTTTATGACTTTGTAGAATGTTTATAAAACAGAATTAGTCAACTAATGGTGAAATAAACCATAAAGCGGGAATGAATATTACAGATTATTAAATACTTACTATAACATTACAGATGATTGGCCAGTCTTACAAATGTTGATATTAAAGTTCGCGCCACCGCAAGGATTTCAATTTCCATGCGCCCCCCTCCAACCACGTTAGAGTTTCAAATACCAACTTCATCCAACGAAGTTCCAAGTACAACATAAAGAACAACGAGAACAATGTAACTGCAGCTGTCGTTGGTTCATCGGAACAAGCTCCGACGTTCCGACTGTTATCTCGGAGTCGGAACATACCTTGTGCAACGCGGTACTGCGAGCCCGCAACAGCTGGGCAAGTGAGCAGCTCGGAGTCGGAACACTGTTATTTCGGAACAGGAGGTTCCGACCTACTGTTCATTTTTGCAACAGTTCCGAGGGAGTCGGAACATACCTTGTGCAACGCGGTACTGCGAGCTCGCAACAGCTGGGCAAGTGAGCAGCTCGGAGTCGGAACACTGTTATTTCGGAACAGAAGGTTCCGACCTACTGTTCATTTTTGCAACAGTTCCGAGACCGGAACAGTTCCAAAATAACTGTTGTGTTATTTTTTACCCATCTCTAAAGACGAATTTTGTGCTGACATACATGGAGATTCAATATCACAGGGATAAAGGGATATAGAAGAATTTTCATTAGTTAGATATATGCGCGTTGATATCGAAGAGTTCATTATTTCTCTATTGGGAATAGTAATTTTCTTTTTCTGTAGATTCGCGATTAAATGTTATTCCTTGAAGAATTTCTTTAATTCTACAGAAATTTATTTCAGGTTGGCAACACTGAACCTCGCAACTGTGTTAACATCTGTGCTGATGTGCTCAGTGAAGCTGCAGGTCACCTTGGGAGGAACTTAATGCCTATTACGCATGCGCGTTACTATAATACACGTTACAATTATTTATTATGCAATGTCTGAAACTACTAATATAAAGATATTGTTTAAATCGTAACAAAGTGTTCTTATGAGCATGTTTAATTTACCCATATTCTACGTTTATTATACAGTTTATTATTTTAAAATGAACTATTTTAATGTGATTAAGAAGATAACAAGCATGAGCTAGGAGGTGTTGTGCGTTCAATACCCAATCAGGAATCATCATGCCACGTGCATTTATTTACATTTACTTCATTCTTTAGCTGTAAAGAGAGTAGCAAATTTCTTCTTCTCTTTCTGATCCGCTTTAGCATCATTCTTTCTTCACTCACTCTTTCTAGCACAGCTTCATTTCTTATTCTGTCTGTCCACTTCACACGCTCCATTCTTCTCCATATCCACATTTCAAAAGCTTCTAGTCGTTTATCTTCACTTCGTCGTCATGTCAATATTTTTCCCCCCAAAGGTCAGCAACCTTTTTCTATTAAAATCTTCCTTTACCATTTTTGCCCTCCTTTTGACTTCCTGACAGCAGTTCACGTTACTGCTTATAGTATCTGAAGTATTTGAAGTTGTCCACTTGTTGTACTGCTTCATCCAAGAATTTTTGTTGTTGATTTTTACACAGAATTTTGGACAAGTCTCTGAATTACATTTCTGAAGTCAGAACCATAAAGAAATAAGTAACCATGGATTGGAATCATAGCCTATTAGACTGATGAAAAGTGAAGTTACTTCAGATCCTTGAAACAATGTAACCAATTATTGCTACATATGTAATCTTAGAATAATATACTGTAGGCTAAAATGTTTAATATGAAAGTCAAATGTGTTACTTAGTTGTGTTACGTGTAATATTTACGTAACGAAAGATCAAGGTAATGCATTAATTTCGTCCTGAATGAAATTTGTACATTGAATATTGCATTTTCTTTGTAAGTGTGGTCGACCTGGTTGGCGAGTTGGTATAGCGTTGGCCTTCTATGCCCAAGGTTGCGGGTTCGATCCCGGGCCAGGTCGATGGCATTTAAGTGTGCTTAAATGCGACAGACTCATGTAAGTAGATTTACTGCATGTAAAAGAACTCCTGCGGGACAAAATTCCGGCACATCCGGCGACGCTGATATAAACTCTGCAGTTGCGAGCGTCGTTAAATTAAACATAACATTTTCTTTGTAAGTGTGTAAAATGAATAGCAGTACATAAAGTGAGTAAAATGCACACCATCGTAGAAAATATTATTTTTGAAATTGGTTTTATTCTGCGTTGATACATCGCTCAAAACGATCTGGGACGCTTAAACACACATTTCTCTAAGCTTTGCGCACATTATCTGGTCCAAATCATTTTTGTCAAGAGCCTTTGAAATGACTTATTTCAGATTCTGAACTCCTGTTGAAATGGGAAGTGATTTTGGCCCGCTTTATCTGTTGAAATACTTTGGAAAGTGAAAAGTAACGCTATTTATATTTAATGTCAACGATGATTAATTTACTGACCAAAATCATAATTTATTGTGAACGCTTTCGCGAAGTACAACATAGAAATAATAATACACAAATGTATTTGCTTCTCAAAAAACTGAAATTGTAATTTTAATTTTGTAATTGAGTGGCTCGGGCGTAAAACACGGTAACTGACATTTTGGTAAAAATTGAGAAATGTAGCGTATAATATGGTACCTTACATTTTGCGTCTAATGAAGTAGTTGGTTTTCCAACATCTCATCAGAGGCAGAAGTATACAGATTTTACTTTCCTTGTAACTATACAAACAGTTGCATGTATAAAACATGTTTACCTACCTATAACTTCAAAACACTAAAACGCCACTTACCATGTTTTACTCCTGATCCCTACATTATTCTTAAAACCATTTAGTGTAAACCAGAGTGCTGCATTGGAGTTAAATCGCTCGCTTGAACTCGGTCAAGTGTCGCACCCTCGAGTGAGATACGATCGGTCGTGATACGCTCGTAATAAATAGAAACACAGTACAAGATCATCTCACCGCCGTGTCTTATCATGTATGGAAGGAAACAAATAGGATACACATATGTTTTGCTCTCAAGGTAAAAACAAGGCTTTATTTTCTGTGTTTATGACAAACGTTTAATGGAACAGTCAACGGAACGTACCAAAACAGGAACATGAAGTTATAAATAAAATAGTATGAACAACTTCGATATACAGTTATTATTGCTAATTAATAATTATTAAATATTTGATTACCACATATATAATATGATAGGTCCATACATAGTGTTCCGCCTATATACTGAGACAATGTAGAAACGTTTTACAAAATATTATTGATGTAGCAGTAGATTAATAACAATATTAATACAGAGATAACGTCACAGAAAATATGATAAAACGAATAGTCATGCTTCGTAACTGTTACAGATGCAAAGATTGATACACTAATTATTAGAGATTATTACTATTACTGGAAAACTTGATACGGTTCTTGCATTATCGTGATTATGTTCTCCGTTAACAATAATTACATTTACATCCAATAATATCTATCAGATGTGGCAAAAACAAAATCACTCCTGTGCGGGGGGGGGGGGGAAACACATTTACGTACAACATTTATATTACATTTTAAAGCAAAAATAAAATCGTCTTGATTCAATCTATTAATATAAAGTAAATTGTTGCAGACACGCATGGCCATACTAGACAGCGAACTCAACAGAAAATAGCTTGTATTATATACGTCTAAGTACTCAATAACAGCATCCACGATTCACAGTAGTCAACTTGAACAACATCAAAAACTCCAACATATAATACTATGGAAAATCAGTGAAAGTGCGTCAAAAAGACAGTTTTTACCAAGAACAGTAAAAACAACCCAATTTTAACGATATAACAGGCCAACACAGCCAACCATATATGTGATAAAAGTGATATAGTGTATACAGTGTTTTACAGTGTTTTTATAGTGTATATATTTTACTTGTTTATATTTATATGTAATAATAATGGTTTTAACATAATTTTCTATTGTCCTATATGGGTTTTCAAAAGATAGAATTTAACAGAATCATAACAACCAACCACACACTGCTTATAGTAATTTTAGCTAAATTAAGAAATCATGAAAGGTCATACACAAGTGAACAACCCACAACATAATTAAGAAGCTAGGTCTTCACAACACACAATGACATACACCCCATATCTGAAGATGACACACACCGAGTGTCGAAAACGTTAATATAAATCCAAATATTAAGATAAGCACAGGTGGAAAACAAAAATTGATATTATAATTGATATTATAATTTTAAAGCAAGTTTTGTAGTTGTACTATGGAGAGGTTAGTTAAACACTGCAAAGTTTTGAAATGATAAACATCTATGATGTTACTACACAGTTCACCACTTTAACAAGAACGAATGTCTAGCGCTCGACTTATACCGTTCGAGGATTTATCGCTCGTGATAATTTTACCCATCATGTATGTGCGCTACCTATCGGATTATGTTACGAACTACTTGGCGCGCCAGCGAAAACGTCCAATGCAGACCTCTAGTATAAACAGTATCATGAATAAAACAATATGTGTACCTATAGCTTTAATAACGCATGACTGTTTTCAAAGTGTAAATACAAATTTATTACGCATTTTTTTTAATTTGATGACATTTCAAATTGTACAATCGAAGACCACACTGATGTGTCTGTTAGTTTGCTGGCGCACATATTTCTGATCAGTTTGAACATTATAAGTTGCCTAAATTACAATTATAAACAAGCTGCGGTATTCTGTGTAAAAGAAACCAACTGTTTAGCTGTTTAGATTACTTATATATTTATACAAAAGCTTCCGCGCTCTTTCCAGTAGCTCAAGGAAGAAAAATACCCGATTACAAATTTCATTTATTGTAAAAATTTATGACCGTATTTTCCCCCATTTTAGAAATAATAAAATAACGGTATACCTCACTAATGAGCTTCGTCAGCTAACCGACTAGAACAGTGATTACCAACTAAATGCACTGTGACGTCATTGATCTCTTCTCTTGTTCTCATTAAGCAGGGAGTGCACAGTCCGAGAGCACCGAGCCGAAAGACAGGATCGTCCGTCAAGTGGTGTGAATAATGCGAATTGAAACAATTTTCTAATATTGTGGTAGTTATTATCCGAAACTAGTTGGTTCTCTTGAAGTGAAGAATAACATAACTGTATAATAACCCGCGATGTGACTTTATATTTCATAACTGTCGGAGTTAATGCTGTTTGTGTTACGGGGAATTCGTCTCAGTGAAAACATTAATCAACAATTTAAAATAACATGTATTTGAAGCAATGGAGGAAGTGGTATGTATGTGAAAACCTAATCACAACATATGTCCTAAGATTCTTAAGCGGTTAAAACATGAAGGGTTGGGTGTGGAGGACAGCGAACATTTTCATAACAAGGTGGAACAAATACGACAAGACTCCTCCTGCAGAACAAACATCGGCGAATATCAAACTTTGCCATACTCGACAAACTTGAACCGAACATAGCGCCTGTACAGTCCGATTTAGTCCTGACAACCGCCGGCAATGTGCGCCTTGGTCAGGCAAGTCCATTAAGTTACGCCAAGGGATGTTCAGGTTAGTCTGTTGCCTGCAGTCAGAGCGATCGGATGTCACACATGCGGTATAGCGTTGTGTTTCCAGTAGAGTTAAGCTGTACTCAACGAGCTAGAAGTAGAATATAGAGTGGCGTTGACGTCTGTATCAGCGCTCTTGGTGGTACTAGCTTGAACTATCGGCCGCCATGTTTTAACTAGTTCGCTTTAGCAGAAGGAGACTTATAAACACGTTTAGATGTTTAAATCCCGTAATTAAGATGCCTTTTGTGTGCTCTGCTTGTAACTGTAACAACCGAAGCGATACAATGCTGAGTGAAATCAGTCAGATGCACTAGCCGAGGACTCGAAATAAAGCTCATTCTGTAATCCAAGGAATGGCTCCTTAGGCCACGTGGTTCTTGCAACACTATGATTATGAAGCATGTTGAATTGCAAAGAAAAAAGTAACTGGTAAGCATGTAAACCACAGGGCAGTTGAATATGCAGACTACAGCCTTCTATGGAAGCAACAAACAACTAATGAGTGATAAAAGATTAATATCGAATAAGTCGGAAATAAATTAGTAAAGAGGAAAACAAGTGAAATTACTAATAATATTGGAACATATATTATGTGAAATTGGAAAAATAGAAGTTTTACCTTCATTCTTCATTACTTTTAAGTAAAAAAATTAATAAATGAATCAAGGAATGAATGAATAAATCAACCAACCAATCAGTTGATCTGTGGTCACCATAATTAATGTGGTTTCTTTGCTTCTTCAAACCGTCGGTTTACAAGCAAAACACATTAACTCAAAAATATTGCCTCTGAGAAAAAGGCGCTTTGAAAGCTCTTGACAAAACTGAATCCTCAAAATATTATTTTAGTAAGTTGTTTTTGTCTATATGTATTTAATTTTCAAATTCTAAGTTTATGCACATACATTATGTAAATTATATACACCTTCTTCCCAGAAGTAATATATTTGACATAATGTGTTCTGCTTGGAAACCGATGAACCACCATGTTACCACATTTTCCATGCTGCCAATCCTTGTCAACTACATTACGGGCGTCGTAAAGACTTTAGTCAACTCATCTTCCTTCCAGATATTTTCGAAATGAGGTGTTTCCTATCGTATTCGTCTTCCTATCAATTTAATCATCTTTAATTTATAATTCATTATGTACTTTTATCTAATTGTCTAAAAACCTTTGTCGTAAATCTGAAGAGTTTTCTTGGCACTTTATTTTCAATCGTATACAGACTGTACAGCGTAGCTACAACTTTTTTTTTTGGCGATGATCCAGGTCTCTTCTGCATATAAAATAAGGAGTTTAGCAATAGTTTTGTAATGTCTGAATTTTATAGTTATTGATGAAGAGTACGGGCGATATATTTCCTGAAGATATTGTTACATTTATTAACATTTACAATTTCGCATAATAATTTATTGTTGAACATTCGAATTCAGCCTTGGATGAATAAATCCAAAGAATGTGTATATAATTAACGGCTCTCTGGGAAAGACGTACAAGCAAGTGACTTTGAAATTACGTACACTGAGTGGGACAAAAATTTTGCAGATAGTTACACAAAATCAAAGGAAATTGGAGAAATATGACCTTCATATAGTGATTAAATACTTACAAAAAAGGGTTACACGCCGAGTGAAATCAGTCAACATATTATATGGGTGTGTTGACAGGTTATGTGCCTTCATGTAAAGTGGTGAAAAATTGGTGCCGCGATGTTAGATGTGGAAGAACAATATGAATAATAGCTACACGTAAAGAGTGGAGGTCGAACACAGACTGTGTGTATACTGAAAAATGTTAATCATGTGAATGATTTATTCGTAGTAGATCATCGGTTGACCACTAGACATATTGCTGAAATAACAGCCTGCTCGTGACACAGTTGGAATCATTCTAATAAATTGATTGTTTGGGTCTCCATAATTTGTCTGCCAGGTGGGTGCCAAGAATGTGGACTTGGGAACAAATATTGCAAGACTACTTTAGCTCTGAAACCAATTTGGCTGTAATCGAGCGGGATGCAGAAAATTTTCTTGGTCTGTTTGTGACAGTAGATGGAACATGGATGTATCATTTTGACCCAGAGTTTAAAATTGAAAATAAGGAATGGCGACATCAGTGTCCTTCTCCACATCGCAAGTTTCAGTTGCAGGTTTCAACTACGGCTAAAAATATCCTGGGATGCTTAAGGAATTTTAATGGTTGAGTATTTTAATAGCAGTCGGACAATTATTGAGCAATAATACGTAACATTAATCACTCACGCAATTTCGTCGAATAAAATGAGAGGAAATATATAGTATCTCGTGGAATTCTCTTCAATCAAGCAAACGCTCCTGCCTAGAAACGACTCATTGATAAGAATATAATTCGCAAGGCTTGATTTAGCTTACTGAACGTTCATCTATTTTCCTGACTTTGTCTCTAATGACTTTTATATTTTTCTAAACTCAAAGAAAGACGTTTGAGAAAAATAACTGTGTTATAATGGCTGTGGAAAATTTCTCCTTATAAAAAGTATAGAATTATTTCCAAAAATGTGACAATACTAGGACATAGAGGACAAGTATCAGTTTGCAGATCAAGAAAATTGTATTGAAAAATAATGTTATTTTATATACGAGAAACAATAAATATTGTATATCCCATATGGATGACTACTGGGATAGAATGGACATTACGCAGTCATAGTAGAATGGAGAAAAATTCTTTATAACAGGAATCTGCACAGGATCCGTTACGATTATAACCAGAAACGAGGGGAAAATGGGAATTGATATTATTTTCTTTCTACAGCCTCGTCATGTTCTCGAGATATATCGTAAGGTATTTTCACCTTCTCCTAATAATCCTGTATCCATCGGATTGATGATGTAGCACAATGATGTGAAAGCAAGCGCATTTTTCTGAAGTTGACGTCGTGCGCGAGCATCAAGCGCCTAAGTATGGAAGGAGGAAGGGTGGTGTACATGAATAAGCGACCTGTTGGATTAAGAAAACAGTGATGCACAAACTTCAAACGGAACGTGAAAGTTTATGTCGTCATTTTTATATGGCTTCTTTCTGTTTGATATTATCTATATTGTCTGTAAAACGAAAGTACTAATAACAATTTATTAATATTGCAGTTGTGTTTTAAATGTTAATAACATAATAAAGAGTTAAGAAGGAATATTCACATAAATTCCATAGTAGTATAATATTATACTGTATTATGTGGATGAAACACATCATTCATTAAGAAAGTGATATTCCAAAAGAAGAGATTGAGTATGACATGATTATTGGAATTGATGTTGATGGTACTTTTAGCCTTATAAAAGTAGTCAATAAACTAATCAAAACAATATTACAGTACAAAGCAAAGTTACCTAGGTGCTATATATGTTTTAAGTGTAACTAATATTCCATAATAAAACTCTTATTGCATTATGCTTTTAAGATGATATCGGTGAGCAACTTTCAATCATCAGAATATAAAATTATTTTCTCGAAATCTGCTGAAGCTATAGAGCTGACATTTTTACAACACATGGGCACATACCTTTTGCTTCTGATGTAATAGTTGTTGCTTTGTTAATTCCTTCCTTTACAAACAATTTCCGTACGAATATTTTCAAAAATTTCAATACACTATCTTCAGTAATACGTATTTACTGTATATTAGCTTTACGAAAACATTCTGTAAGGCTACTAAATAAATAGACCTATATCTGAAAATTTCACTTTTCAATCAAGAATGTTGAGCAAATATTACTTTTGAACAAAAATCAAACTTGTGAAAAATGAACATTAAAATTAAAACTTACATTCTTATAATGCACTTATACTTCTCAGACAAATCTAAAAATTAACATGGATACAGTTTTAATAAGTTCTCTTCCCTTCATCTCTTGAATCAGTGCTGGCCATCCCCGAATATAGCTCGACCAAGCGGCATATACTACCTCTTTCGGCTCTTTCTTTCCTTTCCACTGTAAAGCGCTCACGGTCTCCTGAGTTCTAAAGCGCGCGCCTGCTCCTGTGGGCATCAATTGACATGACTGATTTAGCAATTGAAGCAATGATCACAGAAACGGATTAACCCACACATTTTTAAACGAAAAAAAAAAGTTGTTTTTGTGAATGAAAAATACTTTAAGAATCGCAGAAACTTCTACTTGCTGTATTATACAATGTTCCACTTCCGTTATTTTTACATAAAATTGATTCTCACTTCTGTTTTACACGTTCAGTAACCGGTGTACTTGGTGTCTAATTCTCTGTATCATTTCCTCAACTAATTTGAGAGCTTCCGGCATCACTTGCTCTGACTTTTCTAACCGTGTAATAGTTTTAAACACAGTTTGAAAATAGGTTTGTATGAAAACCAAATTATTCATCAGATCCATCATATCCAGAGCCTTTTCCTTTGCGTATTTATTGTCATTCATTTTACAGTACCCCCACCCACTGTATGCTTTACCACTATACTCATTACTTCGTTATGCAGATTTCCCACTGAACTGCTCTATCGGGTCCGAAGTCTCGAAGCCTAATTATAACGTAATATCACAGTCTACTATATACAGTCACGACGTTTGGGATGATTTTTTGCATTTCTCGCGATAGTTGCTAGCCGCTTGGAGAGCTGTGACTACTAGGAACAATAGACTGTGCCACAACCATCGTGATCTAATACAGGCCATAAGGCAGACCATGTAACTCGCTTAACACGATCACCAAAGGAGGCGTTTCAACCATAGAAATGAGTTGGAATGCATAAACAGTAACATATGTTTCTCTCAAATGTAGTGTAATTCCATTAATAAAATTTAAAACATTGATTATGAGACACTTCAGACATAATTCACTTGCGAGTTAAGGTGTAATATTATTTATGGTGTGAAAATTACGTTGTTCGTATGTGTAATACCTGCCTTTATTTCGACTAAATATTGCGAACTTCTTGTACATTCATTTATGCACGATTCAATAATTTTCAATTGCACCGCACGGATATTTAGATATGTTGAAATTATAGGTTATGTTTACTGTACCAGTTGCCCCTTTTTGTTAAAATTTAGTGATCTCCAATGCCTTGCCATTCATATGAAAATTATAGGTTATGTTTACTATGTATAACTTATATTCCTAAATTCGCAATCATACATTATAATTAAGCATAATGTCAGGTGTGATACCCCGGACTTTCAATTTGTCGGTATTTTAATACTACAATTGAGTACTGAATTATTGTATTTATCTACTACTTAAGAGATAAAGTAACACAATTGTACGTACACTAATTTCATAGGAGTGGTATGGTAAATGTTTTGTCTAAAATTAAGGACGGTAGATGTGCTAAATTGCAATCACAATATAAATTCTTTTTTATTAAACCTCAAAATAGGTTCAATTCTAAACTTAAAATGTTGACGCGAACAGATTATGTTAACATGTAAAATTCTCTTCACATTGAAATGACATAGTTTTGTAATTATTTCTGCAACATATTATGCAACAAGAAGTAAACGGAACTTATGGACACATTACACTAAATAAAGCGTAGCAATGATACGAAATAAAGTTATAATATTATATTTCACTGAGCTCCATAAACTGAAACAGAAAACCCGAAGAAACATTACGGCCTGGTCTAGATCGAAAAGGAATTGACTGTGCCGTATTTCGCATTTTTGTGAAAAGCTATGTAAACTGTAAAATGTTTGTTATCGGTTGTAATAACTGTAAATGGCTTAAATACAATAATTTGAATAATAATATGGTACAAGGAGACGTTTGTAGTACTATAAATTGTAAGAGAAATAGGTTAGAGTTATCCTTCTTCCGAAAGATCCAGGAAGATGAGTTTATAGAATATAATATATATATTTTATGAAAAAATAATATAAAACTTATGTATTTAATATTTCAATAGTGGAAGGAAGGTGTTAATTTTTTCAAAAGAACACGATATCGAAAGTACAATACAATTCATCGTCTGCTAGGGAATGAGTCTCTGATGAGGCGATAGTAGCGATCCTGGTGGTGAGCTACTATCTATGTTTGCATATTTAGTAAGTATTGAGCTTCGTGACTATATATTAGACTGTTGTAATATGCTGTTTTGAGCATAGATGAAAGTAAGGATTAGTTGCTTTCATAACCAATAATCTTGAATTTGGTGTTGAGGTTTAGCCCGTTATTGAAGGTATGTCTTCAAATTTTTTAAGCTTTTCTGTTCATTTTTTTAATGTTTCATACCAATTCTCCTTAATGATTTACTATTACTCTATTTACTCTGTGAATTTAATTGTTCTCTTGTATCTATATTATTGATTGAGAAGTGTAAGCCAAGAAGACGAAAGTACGAGTAGAAATATCATCTTCAAGGAATTTATTTTTATCTTATCATTGCCGTTGTCAAATTGTGTTTGATTACTTGTACTGTCATCCGCTTATAAAGTAAAATTTATTTTTATCTCTATAGTTACCTGCTGTTCTATTAATAAATAAACGAACGGTGCCAACTGTGTCATAAGAACAGAGCTTATAATACGCGACGTTGATCTGAACAATTAGATCTCGTGACGACTTTCTAGCGTGCAGATTATATCTTGTGTTGGCGACTACCAGAATTTCATTACAAGGCGAATAGCTAGCTTCAGTAATACACTACATGAAATAACATTTCTTAAGTAACGTGAGATCGTGTTGCTAGGCCGACTGTTGAAGTGACAAGTCATCTGCTGTCTTGACGTAGCGTTGTGATGTCAGAGTCGCAAGGCGGAATGAGTGACAAGCCTTTTTTCCCTCTCCTGCTGCTCAAAGTACGACTTCTCAACATGAGCAATGCACATTTTAATTACGTCTTATTAAATATTCAGCTCAGCTCGACAAAACTTGATGTTACATTTGCATTTAATTTAAAAATGAGGTTAAACATATATATACAACATGAAAAATTAATGTCTACGAGAAATATTTGTCTACTTGAGTTGCTAAAATATTTCAGCTAAGGAAAATAAAATAAAGCTGGCTATCAATTCGAAAGAACCAAGTTCGTATCTTTTCAGAAAAGTGACAGTTTTGTAAAATACATTTGGTTTCTGGTATCGAAACCAAGATATAAAAAAATTGTCCGAAAATTCATGCTAGAGTATACCTCTTCCTTTGACACGAATTTCTAAAATTACTGACCCAACTTTTTGTAAAATAATCTAACACAATTGCGACAATTTATCGATTTTATATATAAAAACAGATCAATATTAGTTGAGGAACGGGGTCATGTGCTGTTATATGCTGTGACGTAGAACGTATCTCACAATTTCTAGAAAAATCAACCCTTGTACTGAATTAAGTGAAAGTTTGTTTTCTGTGATCCAAGATGTCTCTGTCTGTGTGAGGAATGTTTGTAACATAGAACAAGGCAATCAGGAGTGACATACAAAAATTAATTGTAAAAATATCACAACACTTAAAATACAAGTCTTTACAGTAAGCTTTCTTGCTTCAGGTGTTTATAAATATGTAGGAAATATTTGAGACCTCACAAAAACTATGCAACACACATTTCATAATTTCAAAAATAAATGAGCAACTCATCGATGCTGATTAAAATATTTTGTTACTCATATACATTACCATTAATTTTGAAATTTATTTAGTTCATAAATTGATTATTATTTAAGTGTACTTAATGTGATTTATGAAACAGTCTTAAATGTAAAGTAATGGTTTTGTATGGACAAATTCGGAACACTGAAGAAAACGCTGAGGATAGATGATTAGTATTATTAAGGAAAGTATAATATTTTTGCTCCCAGCGAAAAATATTGTTTTTGAGTTACATGCGTTATTACGAATGTATAGTATAGGAGGCAGACCTGTCTTGCGACCTTATCATGTGCCGTGGCTAAATTACCAATGGGCCAGGACGGGGAAACAGCCACTCTGAGAGCTTAGCTTCTCCCGCTAAAGTTGCTGTTGTACGTATTACTCGACCAAGGCCAGTGAAGTCCTGCAGCCCGGAGCCGTGGCGCTACTGCTCCTGCGTTCATAATGCCGCATCGCGATAGTTCACATTACGCCCGCGGCTCCACTCGCCTTGGTCGAGTAATACACACTCATGCTTACTCCTCTGTTTACATTACGAGTTTCCCACCCCTGCCCAATGGATATGGAGGGGGAAGATAGTTTTAGTGTGAGATGAACTTCCGTATCAGTAGATTCGTATGATATTAACCATCATGAAACAAACTCTCTTCCTGAAAGCTCATTCTTTTCTCTATTGCACAGCTCACATGTCAGATCTCGCGTCCTGATTTTTACACAAGGAATCAGAATATACAATTTTTTTTAAGATACAGCCATTTGGGCCGTATATTTTGTTTACAATACAAATAATTTGTTAAGTTGCATTTGGATGGATTTTGGTCTTATTTGGATTTTGTTTAATTACCATACACACAATCAAGTGCTGTTAATCAATAATGAAATGAATTAAAACAGTTTGTTCTTCCCTGTCTAGATGATAGATATAAACAGGAATACCTGCCAAAAGTTAATGCAAGTTATACAATTCAACGGTAGCACTTGAACTTCAAGCCATTCTTCTGCCGAAACTAGTCTCTAAGTAAGGTACCATAATAATTTCCTTATGTAACAAAAGTAGTTAATGTATCAAGATTAACAATATCAGTTGTAATAATCAATAATAATGTATTTAGTTAATCTGTCAGAGATGAGGCCAGCAGACCAGTGAGTACCGGTAGGTTTTGGTTGTTGCATACAACTGTTTCGCTAAATAATGACAGTTATGTATTTATGTGTTAATTATAAATATAACTTATTTACCGCCATAAGAAATACATACATGCTATGATTTATTTATTTATTTATTTATTTATTTATTTATTCTGGTGTAGTTAAGGCCATCAGTCCTTCTCTTCCACACCATCAGAAATACAAATACAACAACAGAAATAAAAAGAAAAAAAAACACTATAAACAAAGTAAAGTGACACAAAAATATACACATTTGCAGTCACACAAACTTTATATGAGTGATTAAGTATAATTAATTGTATCCTAACTAATCAATATAAACAAGAAACTTTCGATTTTAATCTAGAGTAAAAAACACAAATCAACACTTCTAGCAATACCTAAAAGCATTAAATAAGACAAAATTTTCCAATTTAATTTTGAATTGTGATGACGTCCGGCAGTCCCTGACGTCATTAGGTAACGAATTCAAGAGACGAGGTATTTCTACAGTGTAGGAGGATGAATATAAAGACGTTCTATTGTGACGGATAGAAAGAAGTGCTTGATGCCGGTCTTGAAGAGTTGTAAGAAATTGAAAGGGCGATAAGAGAGATAATTCGGAGTAGAAGTATGCATGATTCTAAACAGAAGAGACAGTGAATGTATTGTTCTTCGTTCCTTCAGACGCACCCATGAAAGTAACTGGAGGGAAGGTGTTATATGGTCAAATTTACGAGTATTGCAGATGAATTGTATGCACATATTATGAACACGTTGTAGTCTCTCAGCTAAGAATGAACTTACATTAGTTAGCAAGGAATCGCAATAATCAAAATGGGGCATTACAAGCGTCTGAATAAGATTCTTTTTTAGACTAAGTGGTAGAAATTCTTTCATATGGAACAAGGAGTGAAGTTGAGAAAATATTTTTTTGCAAATGTATGTTACTTGAGTGTTCCAATATAGATCGCTATCCATAAAAATGCCAAGATTTTTAATTGTTTCGCTGTATTTAACAATAATCTCATTCAATATTATTTGTGGTATAGTACCACTATCAACAGTGCTTCGTAGATGATTATGTCCCATTACGATTGCTTGCGATTCCTCTGAATTTAACCCTAATCCAGATTTGTGTGCCCACAGTGAAATCGAATTCAAGTCTCCGTTTATTTTATTTACTGCGTCACTAGTCTTGTCAGGGTGATGTCCTTCCTGAACGCAAAACTTATTGTGGACTTTAAATAATATAAGGTGTCAGTATGGAAAACGAAATGTCGATTTGATAGTACTTTATGCCATCGCTTGAAAGAGTATATTGAAAATACGTAAAATAACTTACATATTATATTAGCTTTGAGAGATATGGAGGTCAGTAATCTATTTTGCATCCCAAAAATTCGTATTAGCTTCTGGCAAAAAAGGGGTATTTTTATTCGGCAAACATGATAAAAAAAAGTGGAACGCCCACGGTTTGTGTTCGAAAGGTCAGCGCTTGCAACAGAATATTTAGGCCTATCCAGTTCTGATGTAACAGAAAAAAAATTATTAATTAATTAATACACTGTCATTCGAACCCAACTTTGTTGCAATATGCGCAGGAATTCTAGTCCTTGGTTTTGCTGTTAGTTTTACGAATCTCAGTTGAGTTTATCAGGCTTTGTACTAATCGCAGAGACATAGGATTGTATGAATTCCGAGTGACAATTTTTCATTGAGGTGTGCCTTTATGTTGACTTGAAATGTAAGTAAGAATGTTAATTACTTTTATCTCCATGTTTTATTATTAAAACCTCCTTGGTGAGTTTGAGTACATCATTAATTTAAAACAAGACTAATAAGACCCCAGATGTGCGATAATAATTTTCACACTTCTCGATCAAATGTTATCGACATTTTCCTTTTTTTTTCTGCAAACATTGTTAGTTGATGAAAATTTTAATGATTGACGTATGTTCATTAACTTGATTGAACCATCAATTGGGTAGCAGATTAGAGTAAAATTGGTACAAATAATGTTTGAAAGGGATATCAATCCGTCATAAAAATTGATTTCCTCATCATCTTTCTGGACATAACTTGTCACTTTATCCATTCATCGCTTTTTTTGTCGAAGGGGAAGCTGTCAACAAGAAATGCGTTTATATTGACTGCATGAAGAGTCATGAATTGTGACAATATTGGATTCTGGTAACTAATAAAGAAATCGGGACCTCAACCATTACAATGTGTCTTAACGCAAACAAAATTTAATGTGGATAAAAAAAATATAAACATATTTTTCAAAAGTATTCCATGGAATTCAATTTAATTCATTAATTTATAAAAGCTTGTAATATAATACGAGACTAACGATGGAAAAAAAGTTACTCAGTTCAAAGAAAAAATGGTAATTGTGGATATTATTTTACATAGCTCAAGAGTTAAGTAAGATTAAACTGTTGTCACAATAATTTCAATTATTTACATATAAAACTCAGCGATCTGATATATTGGGTGGTAAAAATAAACATGGAATATATAGTAGGCCTATATACTGGACTTGTTTTAGTAAATACTTTGTTAGTAAGAATAAAAACATTTCAGTACCTACTCCTTTTGATTACATGTTCATAACATGGAAGCGTAGTAGAATATACTCAAGTGTCCAACTTGTACAGATTATATACTCATGCTTGATAAGAATAAAAGCTACTGTATTCTCGTGAGGTCCTGAGTTAGATTCTCTGTTACAGCACAGGAATTTTTTCCTTAATACGGATTTATTTCTGTGTTCGTCAATGGTCTGGAATCTAGGTTAAGTTTTTATTTAATACCTCTCCTTCCGCCACATAATCATGATCATCCTATCATATATTCGGGGTACTGTAACTCCGCCTTCCAGGCGCCCCAACCTCAGAAGAGCGTTACACCTAAGCCATTGCCAGGAGAGAATGCCAGAAAATGTCGAAAGACAACCTGGTGAATCGGCGGGAAAAAATATCAAGAAGGAAAATTAGTTATCTTAAAACTTTACTTTTAGTTGTGTGACATTTCTATGGGTTTGTGCATTTATTATACAGTGCGTCTATTTTATTTCCTCGGTACTAGACGGCACTTATTCTCGCAGATCTGTTGTGAGTTTCCTCCACACGTCACGCATTGTGAATGCTGTGTGGGATCTAGTCTTGAGATAAGAGTAAGATAATACAGAATCAACAGAATTAGACTCACATAGGTAGTTACATTTCCTACTTCTTCTGGAAGTCAGCACGAGTAAGAATTTTTGTTATACGATGCGTTCGTAGCTCGGCCGGACCGTTCCGCGGCGGCCTTGGACTGGGTGAAGATTGGCGCGCCTGCCGTCGGAGTTACACGTAAACGACTGACAAGTCATGGGTACGGAACACTGACTACTCTACTAACATTAGGCTTACCTGCATCACAACAAATGTTGAAAGTGATGACCTTCAACTCGAACACATTCCCTATATCTCCGAAAACAATTCTGGTTCCCTCGCGAAAGTTCATGTTGAATGATTGCCTATATTTCTCTCGTGAAGTCCTTCAATTCCTGTAACATTGTGCGGATTTGATGCGTACACTTTATTGTTTAACGTTTCTCATAAATAAAAATCGCCTACTTCATCAAGCTTCTCTTCTATCTGCACACGACGTTTCTTGTTCAAAAAGGATCCTGTACGTCTGTCTTTATTCACAAGGTCACGAATAGTTGACCTGCTAGGAATTCTAATACCTGCAAACTTACGTTCAAATTCTCTTCGACACCTTCTTGCAGAAGAGTATTTCACATACGCATCATAAAAAATACTTTCTAAAGCATATTTAACTATTGTTAGACACTTTATCACCACGAGACAACACAATTTTACTCAAAACACGTGCACAGACGTCTTTCCCTCACGACAGATCCAACTTGACTGACTGGCGCTCAGCGGTAGCTACAGCGCTACTCTGGCGACAGGCGCGCCAATCTTCACCCCCGGCTGAGCTACGAACGCACTGTAATAAGTGATTGGAATGGATATTTCTCAGTTTGCTGCACAAAAACAAGTGTATATGTTTCTCATGTATTCACTATCTCTACCCAACAAGCACAAAGATATTTTGAAAAAAAAAAAAATTCTAAACTTCGAAGTTCTTAGTTGTCCTTCAGTGATTGTTAGAACATTCATAGAGACTGTACAAGACAAAAAACTCAGAGGACAGTGACATGGTATGACACAGAAAATCCTAAGTAGTGTAACACTTGGTGTAAAATGTTTTTGAAATAAAACTGTATATTTATTGTTATTTTAAATGTAAAATATAGTAATGTTGAGTGACAGTGCCAAGAGATTTGTTTGCGGCTTGCTATCTTGCGAGCAGCATGACGGAAGGAGATTCCACAGCTACGTGCAGTGACAGCAAATGGCAGCAGTAAAGAAATAAAACAGAAATATTACAGTATAAGTATGTGAAATATACTACTGTATTACAACCAAGAGAAAGTCTCGGGGTAATGAGACGCAGCGTGGTAATGAATGTTAATGTCATAAGGTCACACACGTGGGTACACGCATCTCCATTGGTTAATTCTCAAAACACAAACCATAACACTGATACACATTTACTTATACTACCCTAGTTACAAAATTAGATCACGGTTAATCTCCTGGTCTTTTAATCCCTCCATACAGGAAATAATATATGCAGGAGAGCGATGTTTTTTAAACTGACGTTATAACGGTAATATTATCTATCTACTTAGCTCCAATATATGACGCAATAGTAAGCACATTCCTTTCACGGTTAATCTCCTGGTTGGAGAACAGTAGAAGAGATTATTTCAGACAGATGTCACATGTTTCAAATAAAAAATCAACCTAAAGAGTAACATATTAAGTTGTATCTCTATGAAAATGATTTAGACACGAAATTTTATTATTTAATCTGCAAATTTAAAAAAATCATCTAAGGTAATCTAAAAATATCCACCAGAATGAGAAGGAATATGAACTTCAGATTAAAAACATCACCATGGTTTTGTTTTGTTGCTGCTGATGCATATCTCCTATCCTTGTCACATATCTTGTGCGACAAGCGATGATTAATTTTCTCCTCTATTAAAGCCTCTCAAGGTTGAATAATTCTTACGCCTATCGTAAGATCTATGGGTCCGTTACTATTATAGTCCGACCTTGCCCATATTTTTACCACTGTCTCCCCTGAAGTTCAGACGCTATTCGTAACCGCCTTATAATATAGAGTTTAGATGTACATTTCACTCTTCCTCTTACAATTTAGCCTGGGTTCCAATTTCAGGGTCGGCCTGGTTGGCGGAGTTGGTATAGCGCTGGCCTATTATGCCCGAGGTTGCGTATTCCATCCCGGGCCAGATCGATGTCATTTAAGTGTGCTTAAATGCGACAGGCTCATGTCAGTAGATTTATTGCAGTGGCGTTGCGTCCTATGCGTTCAATGGTTCAGAGAACCCCCAGGAAAACAAAGAAAAAAATTAATTCTTCAAATAAATTTATTTATAATTTACACTTATCATTCTTTGTTTCTTGCTCATTTTAATAAATCGCACACGAATACATGCTTACGAGTGCTTACGAGATTCAATTTCTCCTCTGAACTTTGTCGAGTCAGCTTCTGGACTTGCGTGCTGGACGAGAGGCAAGTGGAAATGCTGTAAGGCAAATGTGTCGTTGCGCTGGTGTTTTTCAACTGTGAGTTCGTTTCCAAACAAAATAAATAGTGTTCAATATTTTTTACAAACAAATTTTTCAGTTTTAATCTTGGAAGATAAATGTAAAATAAAGAAGAGCTCGATTTAAAGGAAGCACAAACAAGCCGAGGTAAGACATTTTGTAAGGCTTTCAATGTAAAAAGTAATATGCAAGAAACAGTTGGATTTGCGGTTTTGAATCTACAAATAAATCATTTTGTTTCCTGTGCCTGCTACTTTCTAAGGGTAAAGATATATTTTTACGAGCTGGATATGCACTGGTGTGTCAGATTTAAGCCATTTGACACAGAAAATTAAGAAGCATCAGAAATCTATTGCTCATAAGAATGCTTGCCTAGATTTATCAATCCTTGGAGGAACAGAAATTAGGTAAGAGCTTAGCTCAGCTTTCAGGCAGAATAATGGAAAACAGAATAACGTAAGGAAAATCGCTATGTTCTTTCAAAGATAATTGATCATCACAATCATTATCATCAGGCTCCCTTTAAGGCAATTATCTACTTTAAAGAACTGTAGTATTTTTATTATTTTTTTTTTTTCAGAAATGAGATCTTGTTTAAATTGTTGGAAAACAATGTAATATCATAAAACTAGTGAACCCCTTGTCATTTTAGACTCGAATCGCCACTGATTTATTGGCATGTAAAAGAACTTCTTCGGGACAAAATTTCGGCACACCAGCGACGCTGATATAACCTCGGCAGTTGCGAGCGTCGTTAAATAAAATCTAATATTTAACATTTCCAATTTCAGGCCACCGGAAACTCGCCCTCCCATTATTTTTACTTTCTGGAAGAGATAGCAGGTGACAATCCTAAAGCCATCCATAGCTTAATAATTTGAAAGTTGTTTGCCTACGTCAGTTGTCTCCTCTAAATTCAATATCAACCATTTGCCTACCTGCTCTTTCAATCGAACTCGGGACTATTTATGATTAATATAATTGTGGATATGTAAAAGAATAGACCGTATGAAATGGACAGACAGGACCACCAGCGTAGCTCAGTCGCTGATCTGGAGTTGCGCTTGGGCGTAGGTTCGATTACCGCTTGGACTGATTACCTGATTGGTAATCGTAAGGTAAATGTCAGGTAATCTATGGCGAATCCTCGGCCTCATCTCACCAAATACCATCTCGCTATCACCAATATCATTGACGCTAAATAGCCTAGCAGTTGATATAGCGTCGTTAAATAACCAACAAAAAATGGACAAACAGAATAACAAAAGAAACAGTACTAGAAAGAGTGGGTGAAGAAATAATGTTGCTGAAACTTACCAAGAAGAGAAAAAGGAATTGTCTGGGTCATTAGAAAAAACTGCCTACTGAAGGATCCACTGAAAGAAATGGTAAATGGAAGGAGTCCGGGGCAGAAGAAGATATCAAATGATAGACAACATTAAGGAACATGGATCGTATTCGGAGACTAAGAGGCAAGCGTAAAAATTGTAAAAATTGTAGAATGATGAGTTTTTCAGTGAAATGTCTGTCCTTGGGCAGCACACTACGAATGAATAAATGTGAATTTATTTTTTCGTGCTTCACTTGTTTTTACTTACATATTAACAAAAGAGAACACTTTTGAACCACTGCACTAAAGTTCAAGTAAGATTTTCGTTATTTCTGTAAGACAATAATTCAATACTTACGTGAATTAAGTACTGTCCAATCGAGTGATTATATCGATCCTGGTTTTCCCTACTCGTTTCTGCTTCCCCCTCTGTAAAAGCTGGGCTGATTTACGTTCTCTCCTGAAAATATCTTCTGTACAGAATTGAAAGTCCACGTAATATTATACAACTGTTTAAAATACTTTAAAGGAAAGGACTGTTAAGTAAATAACCGTCACGTGATTTTACCCGTTTCGACGGCACTGCGACATAAGCACTCGGTTGAACAGTACCACTTGCCAGACTGTAATATCGTGATACGACAGGAGTTTGTCTCTTATATTGGACCCTCATTATTATTATTATTATTATTATTATTATTATTATTATTATTATTATTATTATTATTATAGATGATGAAATTGAAATTAAACAAGTTATCCAGGCAAAATACCTCGGTACATTTATAACTAAAGCAGAAGGTATTGGCGAAGAGGAAATAAAAAAAACAACTTGAGCAAAGTAAAAAAAAAATTATAGCATGCTTAAATTCTATATGGTGGCATAAACATCTATGAAAGGATACCACAAAATATATTGGCAAAATGTTAGTTGAATTTGTATTAAACTGCGGAAATGAAATATGGGTAACGAATGCATATTTTAGAAAAATAATTTTGGCCGTAGAAATGGATTATTTGAGACGAGTGCTAGAGTCTCCCGCTTGGACCACATTAAAAATGAAGAAATTAGGCATAGAATGGATGCTGAAGAGACAGTGTTAAATAGAATATAAAATAAGAGTTTGAAGTGGTTTGGTCATCTGATGAGAATGGCTGAAGATAGATGGCCTAAACAAATTTACCATTGGAAACCTCCAGGAAGAAGAGGAATAGGTAGACCAAAAAGAACTTGGGACAACGAAGTAATGGAGGTCATGCACAAGAGGGGGTTGCGGACTGAAGACGCACAAGTCAGAAGGCTTTGGAGGATTGGCACAGGAAGACGGCAGTAGCTGTAGAATCCTGAATATATTATTATTATTATTATTATTATTATTATTATTATTATTATTATTATCCCTTGAGATTTTTTACTGCACAGTGGTGGTGGTGGTGGTGGTGGTGGTGGTGGTGGTAGTGGTGGCTGTGATAGTTCTCCGGTTCATAGCACCAGATGACATCTTGTTTCCAAAACTTCCTTATTTCACAATCATTCCATTGACGTTACTTAACTGCCTGTCAGCAATTTTCCAATCAATGTTATCTGTCGAACATACTCTGCGTCTGTCACATTTCTTTCATTACGACAATACCTTGATTTGTCCATCCTCTTGTTAAAATTTTAAACCAGAAGTGAACACAAATATTTTTTGATTATCTGGCTATCTGGGCAAAAGCCATCGGTTAACACAGCACAGCGGAAACGAACTTTATAGGCTATATCCTGGCCTATTGAATAAATATAAACTTTCACTTCCCTTCCAGAACTCGAACTCGATTCCTCTAGTTTTATATCCGGAAGAGTTACAAATTGAGCCACGGAGAGATACTTTCAACGACAGCAACAACCAATGACCAAACACTTTTTCATCAGACTAATGAGTATGAAATGCTGGTATTCAGACCTCACACCACTGTGTGACGCATATGGCCAGGAAAACGCTCTCCATACAGTTAATGTAGGATTAGGCTGCCTTTACCTGTATTCAGAGAGAAGCTTTGTATCGGTCCACGTCCATTTACTCAATTGAAATCGTTCGTGTTGTAACGCCTTGAGGGTATATTTTAGCTTTCAGAACAGGTGCTATTATTCCTTGAAATTATGTTCACTTTTTATGGGAAAATACAAGGTGAAGGCAAACTGTGGTGAAGTACTCACTTTCACATTTCATCGACTGTTACCACAGTTTCCGCTCTGTACAGACTTCTGCCGTCGCTTTGTACTCCTCTACAGAGTTTTAAAACTTTGTTTAGTTAGCGTGCAGACTATAAACTGCGATATACCTTGCAGAGAGATAACACGGCTGCCTCCAACATGAGATCCACAACCTTTCTGTGCAAGACCACTAACCCTCTAGCGACAGCTACTGTTAATAATTCTTACATTTTTAATTGTGCAATTTCTCTTTCTTAGTATTAGTATTTATTTATTTAACCTGGTAGAGATAAGGCCGTCAGGCCTTCTCTGCCCCTCTACCAGGAGATTCCAACTATAATATGAAGAATAAAATTACAATTAGTATTAAATTTGCAATTACAATTACAAATAAAATTACAATTAGTATTAAATTTTATAGTTACAATTACAATAAAAATCGAAGTACGAAAAGATTACCTGACTAATGAAAGCTAGATAATTTATCAACAGTAATCTCACTAGACGTTTTGATTTATCTAGAGAAAATCAAAACTCGAGTGGGATTTAATTGACTATTACACGATTAGAAGAAAGTATGTAAAGATTAGAAGTAACGAAGTACACCAATACAATAAAATATTAATTGACTTACGAAAATACAACTGTCTTCAAATGTATTATTGTACCATCTCAACATTACAAATATTACGCTAGATGCATGCTAGATGGCAGTAGTGAGCAATGCCTTCTCGTCGAGAAGTTGTCGATCTATATACACGATGGCAATGTTACTAGTCAAGAAGGCTTTGTTGATTCAGTTTCATTTTTATTAAAATGCAACATTCCACTTCAATTATCCGAATCCCATAATCAACGTCACTTGACAGATGATTTTCAAAAAATCTTAATATTAAACAATCTCTGATACGTGACTATCCATAATATCATACAGCAGAAGCTATAAGATAACCTAACTAATATATACAAGTGTTAGAAAAGTTTTAATTAACGACGATGACATAAAAAATAAACATGAATAATTTTAAAAGGAATAATTATTGAATGTACAATTTTCAAATTTGAATGTGGTTGGTGGTTCAATTGATGTTATATTGGACGTGTGCATAATAGAAGTGGAACTCGTTGATTTAGGCCTACGTGGTGTATTCAACTTATTCAGAATTTCCGAATGAATAATTTTAAAAGGAATAATTATTGAATGTACAATTTTCAAATTTGAATGTGGTTGGTGGTTCAATTGATGTTATATTGGACGTGTGCGTAATAGAAGTGGAACTCGTTGATTTAGGCCTACATGGTGTATTCAACTTATTCAGGATTTCCGAATGGTGGTCTTCATTTATTTGTAAATCGGATTTCAGAAGATGCATAGGTATGATCAGTGATTTTTATTAATTCTTGTTCGTGAATGCCAATGCGAGTCATATTTGAAACTGCTGTGCATCGACTGATATATATATATATATATATATATATATATATATATATATATATATATATATATTTTGACGTCCAGACCAGCGCAGTTTCAAATGTTGGCAAACAAAGAAACAAATGCTAGGGACGCGATAAAATTAAACAAATGCTAGGGACGCGATAAAATTGTGCGATAAGCAGCCATGATTGGTTGAAATACGTCCTTTCTTACCGTTTTATTGGTCAAAAGTAGTATGACGTAGTAAGAGTGTAATAGTCATAGAAAAACAAAGAATATTTTATATTTATTTAATTAAAAATTAAACTAGAATAACAAAATCGTATAGTGATGAAATTACTGGATATTAACATATTTTGTGATAGATTAGGGAAACTATTTACAAGAAATCAATTACTGACCAAGTGCCTAGTAAGTTCTTCATTAACGTTTCCGAATTTATAATGATATGTTGTTGACAGTTCGAAGTCTTTGACGGATCTTCTCTTCGGTCAGTCTGGTTCCCTTTTTCCTACTTTACTATTAAATAAATAATTACGTAATTTACTACTTCACTACTGGGCACCACCATTTTTATAAGACGTCAGCATCGTTTCTCTTCTTATTAAAATGTTCAGATACCAGTATTTGTAATTTATATTTGTATATACACGTACGAAAATATTTTTTGTACTGTAAACAGTATAATTTTTCCACACGACACTTTTACATGCTATATATTAAAATAGAGATTTTCACTCGGCTCACTTGCGGTCTCGATATTGATTCTAATACAGCGGTGACCAAAGCTGGTGTAGTGATTATGTCGTGTAATCACAGACATTCAAACGGGTACGAGGAGTATCCTGTACATTGCTGTGTATTTCATTCATGTACTGTAGGCAAGCAGTGGCGGTATCATGTCGCTTTACAAACTCTGTCTCTACAAGCAGTAAGATGTGGTTTCGTAAAGAATGAGAAGGAGAACTTCTTTGTTGTTCTGTGAGACAAAATGTAATATGTTTACTTTGCTCTACGGTTCAATTAGGAGCATATAGAAACATTAATTGCCACCCTTAATAATAATAATTTATTATTATTATTATTATTATTATTATTATTATTATTATTATTATTATTACTGACTACTAAGTATGTCTTTCTATAATTATTCTGTACGTGTATGAATATTGATATTTTTAGATCTTCTATCAAGAAGGATAAAATTATTAGATTTTATCTCAATTTTAATCTTCTTAATTTTAGATGATGGTAACTATTTATTAGTTATTCATTTAATAATAATATTGTAGAAAAACTGATTCATTATTATGTGTCAACGAACAGTTAAACACCAGGAACTGACATGGCTTAAATCATAGCCAGAAAGAGAAAGATGAGATAAATAAATGTAAGGAAGCCAGCGCCCGAATGGGGTTTGAAATATCTCGTGCTCTAAAGCCTTTTAATAGAACAGAATTTCTCAAAAGAGTAACGATTAAAATAGCTTAAATAACTTGTCCATAACAAGTCTTTAATTTTGAAAAACTAAGAATTTCTTGACCAAGTATGGAGAGAAGAATTTAGAAAATTTCTCATTATATTCAAGAGGAAGGTTAAAAAAAGAAGGAGCAACAAAAATCGTATATTATTCACTGGCTTTTGATGACAGCAGTGACATTACTGATACAGCAAAGCTTCTGATTTTTATCCGCAGGATTGATCAAGATGTTAGTACAGGAACCACCACTGGTTGTAGTTTTGATGCCAAGTACCTTTCCCCCGTCTCCTTACTTCATAGGCTGTCTGTCGCATGTAATCACTGCAGCTCGACTTTTGGTCACCGCTGTTTTAATAGAATATAGTCTATGTAAGGAGTACGCAAAATTTTACTATACATTCGTCCGGTATCATAGCGATTGACGCCTCCTTAGTATATTTTAAAATTTCATTGATGTATATAGCAAATAATTATTAAGCAGTAAATTGAGTAAATTGACATTGATGATGCAGGTCCAGTCATTTCCAACCGAATGCTCTGTGCCGTCATAGCGGGCTTCTCTCGTTCTCCGTTGCAATCCAGGTAAATACCACGGAGCAGATCGCAACGCGAAGCACTGGTGTTTGTTAAACTAGTACAACGTAGTGTTTACAGTGGTATTATCGTATTAGATACGTGCTACTCATAGTTAAATAATTCTGGTATCTTTCTGCCACATTTAATGCAAACTGAGTTCATGTGGAACTTACAAATCATGTTAAAACAAATTATCAGTAAACTACTTGTAACGAAGTGGACCTGGGGGGGGACATAAGGCGAGATTACACCAGACAAGATGGACCCATGCAGTTATGATGTGGGACTCCTATGTCGGAAAGAGAGGAAGGGAAGACGACGTCTCAGATGGTCTAACATGTTTACCAAAGAGGCGGCGAAACAATGGTCGAGGACAGCAATGAACAGAGTTTTGTGGAAAGAACTAGGGAAGGTCATTGCAAATAGATAACGTAATCAGTGTTAAGATATAGTAAATATTAATGTCAGTTTTAGTGAAAGTGTGAGATAAGTTTTGCAAATAGTAAAGTCAGTATTGAAAAAGTGTCAGTTAAATAGTGTAAATAGCAATCATTGTTTATCAAAGTGCTGGTGTTAGTATTATGTGAGTAGTGCAGGAAAAAATGAACAAAGAACAGAGTGCTGAGACTAGTTAAAGTTGAACAGGGTTATTAACCATGTCACAAAAGTAGTATACACGACAAGCTCGCCTGGATTGGCTCACCAAGCGAGTACACTTGAGCCATTCCTGTCGAGGGGGTTCTAACCCCATCACAGGAGGCCTGTGTCCAACATGGGACATCACGGCTACCATTCATTCATTCATTCATTCATTCATTCATTCATTCATTCATTCATTCATTCATTCATTCATTCATTCATTCGAATGAAAATGGACAAATCACGATTTCCTTGTTAATAATGTAATAACAAAGAGAAATAACTTTGAAATATGAGAAACAATAATTGAAAACAATGTTTCAATGAAATTATTGCTTGCAAATTAAAATGTACACATTACAACTTTCTTGCAAATAACAAACAGAAGTAAATGGAAAATATGAAAAACAACTTAATATTAATGTCTACTTTATAATGTTACATTCTACTGAGTTGTATTTCCACCAGATTTTCTGTATTTATGATTTTTATGATTTTTCGACCTTATTAGTCTCTCAATATTTGGGCAAACAGATCGAGTCACAGATAACCTAAGTGTAGGTTGTAAACTTAGATCTGACATTTGATTTCTGTGACGTCAGTGCTTTCATCTACATCCAACGAATAACATATAAATTTATTTCATATATTTGCTAACTGCACCTTTACGTCGTAAGCAATTTCTTAATTCTGCGCGTCACAATCTGGTTGGGTAGACTAATTGATTAAAACTCCTTTAACTTTTATGGGGACAGTTTTTCTGCTGCAAATATTAAACATTTTTTCACGAATGAGTCATCACCAAAGGGATGCAGTTTCCTCCGATGTGTAAACTGATCTTGCATCTTAAATGAACATCCGATTCACTATACGCGCGGTTTTCTTCTTCTGCGTCTCTTAGCAATTTATCTTTAAGTTTCACGATGATTTCAACACGTTCTGCTCTTTGAAATTTATCAGTTGCATGGGACGAACAATGTCTTTGTAGATTGAATATTTTCACATAATATTGCATTTCCTTGCCTTAAACTAAATATTTTGCTACTGCTCCACAATCCATAAACAGGAACAACTCTTCCCAAACAGAAATACATTTTGTTGCAGTAGATGGTCTTTGAGGTGTACAACTCTTTGAAGTCATGATTCTACAGTGCACTACACTACATAGATCCAACCAGAGCTAAAGATTAACAACTCGCAAAACTCCGCTGAGGGAGGTTATTAAACCTCACCGCTGCGCTGCATTAATCTGAACCAGTCGGTACTGATGGCAAGTCATCTAATGCATCACTGCTATCAGTTAAACATTCTCTTAACGAAATTATTCTGTCAGTTTCACTGTCTATTATATTAGCTCTGGAAACATATTGTTCTTTGTTATTTTTAACGTAATCAACACATTTCTTCCACTTGTCTTTTCAATATTCTGCGAAAAAGCGGCGACAAAATCGTTCTTTTTTGTTAAGTGGGGGACCCAATTTCTGTTACAAAAATCCAATTGAAAAGATTGGAGACAACGGACTATACATTTTAGTCTGTCCCTTTAGGCAAAGAAACCAATGAAAATAATAAATGCTTATTTTTAAAGCATGGTTGGGTTTTGAAGATAAATAATATTTATGTACGCGCCACTCGACTGACCGTGAGCAGTCAGACATAAACGTTTAACAAGTGATAATATTATCTTGTTGACTCATTCTATTACCATTAATTTTTTCAACATGAAGTATAATCTATTTAGACGATTTCATACATTGCAACTACCCACTTACCTCTTCAAGAAAAAAAGTTTATCGCTGATTGATTTTCTACTTCAAAAACATATTTTCCCACACTACGATAGTATAAAACAAAGCACAATTAAGAAGTCTCACATTTGTTACATTGTGGTGACTTAAAAATCTTCAAACAATATTCTGCAACATGCTTTTTTCCTTATTAGAATCTGACTACTACTGTTTGAGTTATTATTAAGTATACATAAAATGTGAAAATATTCTGCTTCATTGAAAGTTTATGTGAGTAACGCCTTCTTTCATTATTGGCTGATAATTAGGGAGGACGAGATGAATAGTATATTGTGTCACTCTTTAAGATTGACACATGCGCAGAACAACGGAGTTTTCTAAGTTGTTCCCCTATATTACCTCTGGCAATGCACGATACGTCACAGCTCTGAGCTTTGCTCTGGCTACTTCTCCTGGTCCCTTCTACGAGAGCGAAAGTATGCTCCGACGTCATAACTCGACCAGTTGGAAATGACTGATATAGGCCATACAAAAATTAAAGGAAAAAAGTTTCCAGTTTACAAATATTTACAATCACATTTCTTTGCTCCATCCAAACACGTCAATACGTTGAAAATACTTTACAAGTTTCTTCGTTATTTCACTTTCTCTAACACTGAATAGCCTATACGCTTCAGTATTAAATGCTAAACTTTGATTGAGAAGATGAACTGGAAATAACAACGTAGTAGACGTAGACCCACTTTGGAAAGGATGAACATGTTTAAGATGATATTGGAGACTGATTTTACTTCCACTATAACTGAACGGATTTCCGCATTTCTCACAAAACATGCTTTTCTGCCCGTCACCTTTCTACATTCGCTTACTTTAAGTCCGGCACTTCGACCAAGTTTTCCACGAACGGTTCATAAGCTACATTCGTAACTGAAGTTCAGAAATGTACAACACTAGATAAACTGATCTCTCAATTACCAGCAGTTGTGCACAATCTTTGAAAGTGAACTGATAATCTAGAGCCGCTGAGTTTTGGCAGTTTCATAAACAACTAATGATTAAAGTTAGCTGTATGTGGACGAAACAAGCGTATCCAATTCCAAGAAATACCATTACTCGTATCATCAACCCTCCTCCAATTGCAAACTTCCAGTAACTTTCTGCTTGTAATTTTGACAAAGGACAACATGTCCGGGAGTAAAATTCAATATACGACACTTTCTTTGTACAGTTTGTAAAAGTAAATGGTCGCATTAGTCGGGTTTAAATAAATGAAAGCTATTACGGACTGATTTCTGCGTAGTTTTACTTACAGTATTGCTTTCATCTCCCTTAAGCAAGAACACAAGAACTTGGTTATTTTTACACTAATGATCTATTATAGTTCAAGTCAAGTATTTAGCGCACCAAATGGAATACAGCTTTTACGCCACACAGACATCATAAGGTAGTTATGTTTACGTCATCACACGATAATTTTAATCGGTTCGATTAATCATAATAAATTAATCGACAGCTCTGATCATAATAAAGAACGAAGTCCTTCAATATCTGAAAGAATACACATCTTGACCAAATAATATCATTGGACAATTTTTTTTCCATTGCCTATGCTCTGGGAATCGAATGGATGGACAGCGTGAACGCTAGCTCAGAGCCACCGCAAAACTACTTAACTCAATTACATTAAAAAAGTGCTTAATGAGTTAGGGTTTTAAACGTCTGAGATAAATAAAACTAGTCAACAAAATTAAACATAATTTTTTGTTAAAAATAAAGAAAGGGTGTTTCTTACAGCATTTTTCATTCTGATTTCAGATCTGTTTTCAAGCTTTTTCTATCGTCCAGGGTTCTTTAGTAATTGTATGAAATGTAGCTACTTCAGACTTATCTAGTATTGATACCTTGTAACATTTTACCTAAAATCATATTTATTTACGGTACCTAAAATACGTATACTTAGGGTATACTTCGCTTGAGAAACATCTCTTTTGAGTGTCCAGCAGTAGTCTGTCAGAATATTTGGGCTCCATTTCAGAAAAATCCTGATGGAAACGCTTCCCATGTTCGTTGCTCACTATCCCAACATTTTGAGGAAAGAAAAAATAAATGAGAATCCAAGAAGTTATTTTGAGAGATACTTGGCACACCATCACGTTACAGTTCTGAATCAGCTCGCTGACAAGTTCTCTGTAATTTTCTGATCTGTGGTTCCTAGAAAGTAACAGTCTGTTGAATGATCCTTAGGTTCTCGGAATATCATTGGAACTGGAAAAGGCATATGACGGGAACCTTTTAGTCAACCAGTTAGGATAATAGAATTACATGAAGCACAACAGATTTCAGGGATCCAGTTCCAGTCCTCGTCTATTTTGCAATCAAAAGAACAATCGTAAGCTCTTTTTAACTAGTATAGTAAAATTCACCTGTGTGCGTTCAAAGTTAATTAACCACACACGTAACAAAAATTGTTTGTGATTTACAGAGTATTTCGAGATATGTTTCACTTTATAAGATACTTTAATCACACTTAAAATTAGGACAAAGAAAACACGGGTTATGAAACTTGTTTCATGAATGTAAGTCCCAACTCAACTAAGAATTTGAAGGCTTTAGAACCATAGTGGTCCAAGCGCCATTTACTAAAACCGTAGAAAACGATAGTTAAAATGACATTATTACCATAATTCAATGGAAACATATAGCAAGTAATATAAAGTACACTTACTTACTTACATTTTAAGGAACCCGAAGGTTCATTACAGTACAAAGCAAAGTTACCTAGGCGCTATATATGTTTTAAGTGTAACTAATATTCCATAATGAAACTCTTATTGCATTATGCTTTTAAGGTGATATTTGTGAGCAACTTCCTATCATCAGAATATTAAATTATTTTCTCGAAATCTGCTGAAGCTATAGAGCTGACATTTTTACAACACATGGGCAAGTATGTTTTGCTTATGATATAACAGTAGTTGCTTTGTTAATTCATTTCCTTACAAACAATTTCCATGCGAATATTTTAAAAAATTTCAATACACTATCTTCAGTAATACGTATATACGGTATTTTAGATTTACGAAAACATTCTGTAAGGCTACTAAATAAATAGGCCTTTACCTGAAAATTTCACTTTTCTATACGAAAAGTTGAGAAAATATTTCTTTTGAATAAAAAATTAAACTTGTGAAAAATAAGCATTAAAATTAAAACTTACATTCTTATAATGCAGTTATATTTCTCAGGCAAATCTAAAAATTAACATGGATACAGTTTTAATAAGTTCTGTTCCCTTTATCTATTGAATCGGTACTGGCCATCCCTGAATATAGCTCGACCAAGCGGCATATACCACCTCTTTCGTCTGTCTCTTTCCTTTCCGCTTTAAAGCGCTCAGGCTCTCCTGGGCTCTAAAGCGCGCGCTTGCTCCTGTGGGCATTAATTGACATGCCTGACCTACCGCATTTTTAACATTGCTGGTTTCAACTAGAGCTCCCTATTCTATCTACTTCCACCCCAAATATTTTTATTTCCTCAATGTCCTTGGTCTATTTGAGGTCATCCTGTGCGGAGTCATAGGGCAGTCACTCTTGAGACAACACAGAACCTTTGATCTAACAGGAAATATGGTAAAGTTACATTAATCTTGGTCTTGTGATTTTAAATTCTAAAATTATCTCATCCTTGTTCGTTCTTCCAAGTCATCTACAAGTTTTATTGGAGCATTTTATTGTATTTGTAATTCTTAACTTAGGTTCTCGATCTGTCAACTATTTTCTGTTTAACAGTTTGATACTTGGCAAAGTCAATTTAGTCTTCTTGGATTGTTACATGATACAATCACAGACTAGTATACAGTCACGAAGCTTGAGTTGTGAGGTTGCTAGGAACAATAGACTGTGCAGGTACTATTTCGCATTGTCTGTAATGAGGCGGTAGTAGCGATCCTATTGGTTAGCAACTATCTATGGATGCATATTTACTACGTATTGAGCTTCGTGACTGTATATACTAGAATGTGGTACAATAATGTTTCATGTTTGCCTTATATTGTTACTACTGTTATTCATACTTTGTTGTTTATTGGAACATACGTATAACGGTTATTAATCTAGTATGCCATGGACTATTTGGTTGCATAATTCCACCATTAATGGTTTCCAACCGACGACATTTGCGGTTACACTTGGGCGGAATTCCCTTAAATTCCCCCGGCCGTAGTAGCAATTTAGACTGGCAATGCATTTTTGCGTGTTTTCTTTAATATTTAATTTTGAGTCTTTCATTAAAGCATTTTACTACGTTTCAGATTGCACAGTACCTACCCCTTAACGTATATTAAAGAACAATCAAGGGATAAACCTATCTGTTGTAATTCTAGGGTTCATTAAAATGACCGTTATTGGCATTAAACAATTTTTGCAGGAATTCCTTTGTGTGTTGAAGATCAATTTCCACCCCACATGTTCTGTTCCCCTAGTCGGTCTCAATAATTCATTTTCACACACACACTTTGACCCTACCCATCCCTTGGATCTCCCCTAGCTATACGGGTCCCTCCATAAATAATAACAACCGCCACTACTGCCGAGAAATCGATATTTCATTAACAAGTTTGGCTAGTCGCTAGTCGGTTCGTTAGCTGGCTGTTGGCTAAGTCAAGTGTAAACCCTGGCGGCCTTCTGCGCGCCCTCTTCTTGAGGTAGATGCTCTACTTCTGCGAGGGGTGTACAATTTGTATCTTAATAATGATCTCAGCATGTTTTACGAATTTTTGTCGCTCTAATTTCCGGTAGCCAATCGCGTTGCAGGTCGGCTACATTTAAACGTGTGAGTCTTGTAATTCGCTGCTGATGACGTTATTCATTTTCTTAAGTTCGATAAATACTAATATAATCGCCCGCCAATTTGGCTCTTTCGTTGGAGTTCGCAGAAAGCACACGAAGACGTTATTTGCCGCTCAATTATTTGCTGAATTGCAGTGCGTTTGATTTATTATCATAGGAGCTACGACATGATAATGTTTAATAGTGTGGCAAATAGATTCCTCGTCCGGTAGCTCGGCAACGAAAGAACAAAAATGGCGAACGATACTACCTACCTAAACTTTATAGAGCCTTTATTCCCTAAGACGTAAGCAAAGAGGAGGAGTCACGCCGGGAATAACAGCGTCGCGACTATAACATATCAGAAGAACACTTTTGCGCAATATATTTCTGTACACTTCAAATTTCTTGTTCCACTTCTTTTAATTACATATGACACAGTAGTATTAGTATTACAAGTGTAAGGATTTTGCGCGTTTGCTTCTTAAGCAAGTGGTCCTTGGGTCGATCTTCGACTGGACTGCGACTCATCTCCATCCCAAAATGAGTGTTTATCCCATATCTATATTTCACTTGTCCTGTGATGTCTCTGAAGTGGTCCTACATTATGCTGACCATACGGTCAGGGAGGTGTGTTGGTACATTACAAGGAAAATGCAAAAAACGTTTAAAAGTCAAACTATAATTTCTCTTAACCGAAAAAATTTGTGGCATAATGATTCTATATTTTTTTCATTTCACCATTTGTTACTAAATACAAAATACAAAGTTATTTGAGCTAATCTTATGTAGGTCTATCTGTCTGTCTGTCTGTCTGTCTGTCTGTCTGTCTGTCTGTCTGTCTGTCTGTCTGTCTGTCTGTCTGTCTGTCTGTCTGTCTGTCTGTCCGTCTGTCCGTCTGTCTGTCCGTCCGTCCGTCCGTCCGTCCGTCCGTCCGTCCGTCTGTCTGTCTGTCTGTCTGTCTGTCTATCGATCCATCCATCCTTCTATCTATCTCTGTTTTTTTTTTTTTTTTTTTTTTTTTTTGGCATCAGAACTTCAAATATAAATGTACATCACTGGATATGTGGATACGTATTAAAAACTACATCACAAGTTACCAAAATAACTACGATATCATGTTGATGGGATGTTTAATACACCATGTATAAAGCCAATCATAAAATATTGTCCTAATGCGAAGAACGAATAAAACTAAAACTAAAACTATCAAAAATTATATCAAACTCTCCACCGACAGAAAAAAAAGGCTTGTGACAAGAACAAAAATAATCTTAGAGACGGAATCAGACAAAATGACCTAATCTTAGATGTTGTTCCTCACAGTGATAACTAGAGTCGAGAATTTCATGCACTATAAAATCAAAAAATATGCATGCGTTCCTGCGCTAACAAACTATGAAACATGTATCATCAAGAGAAAAATATATTAAAATATGCACTTTCATTTTTGTTCCAAATTTCTTATTTCAATTCACTTTTTTTGCATAGTTAACAGCAAACAACATTTCTAAACTGGTGTCTGTGAAGTTCCTCGCTTGCCAGTCAATGTGTTTTGTAAGCAGAGAATGACTTCTCTACATCAAAAAAGTTATAGCTATGTAAACTTGAATGAATCTTTTTCTGTTATTTATTTATTTATTTATTTATTTTTATTTTCCTTCTTCAATCCTGCTTCCTTAAGCTAAAGTAAGGGATATAAAAATCCAGAAACTGAGGTGGTCACTCAAATCCATTAAAACACGTATTTAAACTGAATGTAATGTATATTATATGCATGATTAAGCTAAAAATTGCTTAAATATGCATTATGAATGTTTTTATCCCTAAAAAGGCCAAACATGCAAATATACATGGAAAAAGTACACACATTTGGAACCAGAGAGTAACGAAATGGATAAGTACTAAATTTGAGCTATGTCTTATGTTCCTTTAAAAACATGAATTTGCATGGAATTATCGTCATTAGTGATAACATTATTTTTCATCATTATCATCATCATCTGTAGGTAGGCCTTGATTAGCCTCAGTAGTAAAAATGCATGGTCAGGGCATCACGTTAGCTTTGGACACACAAGAATTTGAATTGTGAATTTACGGTGCATCATTCCATCATCAGCCTATTTCGTCATATCATCCCTGTACTTTAGCAGAATTACTTCTCCCTCAGGATACAGCTTCAAATTACCTGTTGGATAATAAATCTCTGCTATGCTCTGCTCAAGCACACTACAGCCAATCGTTAGAGCGATGCTTACAAAGTTTTCTTCAAAAGTCGTTAAGGCTGGGACTCTTCTATTAGAAACATATATTTATATTTAGTATTCATCCCTGAAGTAATTTATTATATCATGATCATAGTTTAAAGATATATTGGAAAGAATATGACACGGGAAAATAAAAAGAGAAACAATGATCATAAGAAACATATTCATAAGCGTATGAAATGAAAATCTACAATAATTTTTAAATCCAGATGTCTATGATTGAATACTGAAATAGTTCTCATATAAAGCACACAAATACAAGCTAGGTTATGTAAAAGAAAGAATTGATAAATATTTTATAATTTACGGTATTGTCTCTTAGTTAAAACTGTGTCGAATCATTCAAATGGATTTATGAATCAGTCTTATAATTTTTTTTGTAATGCACATTTTTCTACATTGCTCAATGTGACGTCCTTTTATGGCAATGCATTTTTCTGCCTCACAATACAGCAGGCTACCAGTTAATCATACCGTAGTTGACACCCCTGGCATGGAATACTGATACATCGCAAGGAATACTGAAAACAAAAATTTGGTTGCGGATATGAGCAGGGTTCAGTAGAGATGGTGTTGTGAATTTTCGTAATCAGCATGGGTGGGCTGATGAAAATCCCATAGCCTACAGTTGAAGAAACAAGGCATCAACACCGATTCTCAAACAACGTATGGGCAGGAGTTCTTGGCGATAGATTAAGAGCCATGAGTGCTACCACAGAGATTAACTGGGGCTCGTTATCAGGGTTTTCTTATTAACGTATTGCCTACCTTGCTGGAGTATGTGCCATGTCAGCAAAGATTACAGATGTGGTTCATGCATTATGGTACACCAGCACATTTTTTCTGCAATGAGCGTGAACACCTGACGATGACATTTCAGGACCTCTGGATTGATTGGGGAGGCCTCAAACCTTGGCCTGCTCGTTTCTCAAACCTAAATCCCCTAGACGTTGGTTATCAAGAACAACCAGGTCAATTTCAAAGAGTGCGTGATTCTTTACGCCGAAGGGCAGAGGAATGCATTGCCATGAATGGACGTCACATTGAACACCTCCTATGAACAAGGTTCAGATCTCAGACAGTATGTGTTATAAGACCAATGTTTATTAGACGTTTTTGTTGTTTTGATGCATACTAGCACCTCCTAAAATATGGGATACTTTTTTAACATTCTGTATATAGTATACTATAAACTTAGACTCAGGAGGGGCAATAATTAACATACAATACTTCTCACATTATGAGTATAAAACGATGAAAATACCAATATTACTGTTTGGATCAGAATGTTTAACTCTGGCAAAATACGTAGTGTAATTTAGGAATCAAGAAATTATAATGTGCTGACCAAAGTCGAAGTGAATGTTTCAGATCAGTACTAAAAATTTTGTATTTATAGAATAAAGTAGATGATTATGAATGAAAAAGCTTGACTACATGGAGGAAAGATAATCTGAAAGATCCCGTAAAATAATTTTATCAGTATTTACCCACAAACAAAAATCGTATTAAAGATCAATCGAACGATGCAACGATCAATATTGTAAACATCTTAGTAGACAATACGGTAATTCTGAGAGTAATTTGCATATCTCACTATGGTGAGTATGATTATTATTATGAAGCCTAGCATTGTCGTCATCGTCGTCATCATCATCATCATCTACTGCATAGCAAGGATTGATTAGTTTGTTTGACGTCTTCCTGGCGAAGAGTAGTTTATTGACCTATTTATAGCGAAAAAAGTTATTTTTGTTTAAAATTCTCCTTCACCTTCTGGGTGGGCGGTTAGTATTTCCTTTTATTATTATGAGCTTCTACGTATTTATGGAGATCCTATAGAATCCTATATTCACATGTTCTCTCTATATGTTTTAAGCGTTTTTCTGCAATAGGTGTTGATATTTGTGTGGATATATTCAAACTTTTATTATTTCTCTTTTCATGACACTAATGTTAAAACTCCATGTAACACTGGAAGCCAAACTCGTTTATGAAATTTTAACGAAATTTGTTTTTGACATTTCCCTAACTGTATTTACTGAAATGCTGCAAAATATTGTTGCAAGTGTACTAAATTTTGTGATACTGCCAATATCACTCTCATTTCTAACACTCTATCCCAGTTGATTGAATTTGTTACCACTTCACTTTTTTCTCTCCAAGGCAATACACTTCACCTCCATTCACTCTTATAGACACAGAGAGGGCAGAGACTAGATTATTCTGAACGATAATAATCTCCTTCTTTGATTTTACTACACATTAGCAAGAACGCAGTCTTCACTTTATTTTCCAGCAAATCGTTGTAGTATTTGTTGCGCAGAGTATGAAGATCTTTCAAATTACGCTTTAATATCCCAAAAGAGATTCATCATTATTTTTACTGCAAACAGTTGACATTTGAATTTTTTCTTAAAGGATTAGATACAACTTACAGCAGTAAAATTTTGGAAATATACAACATTTTTTTCCTCCATTACTGTATCTTGTACAATAATGAAAATTATTATATGTAAAACACTGTCCTTCTGCTATATGAAAAAAATACTTTTACTATATAAAAAAATTATTTACATTTTTTTTTTTTAAATTCAATTCACTGTGCAGTGATGAAGCGTTTCCCACATAACTAAAAAAACTATCCAACATTCTGTGATGAACGTTTTTGTGTGTATTTATGCATGTCATATCTACAATATGATGTAATATCACTTCTCTACCTTTGATAGATTGTCTGGTAAAAAATAAATACTTTTAAAAATGGTCAAATATCAGTATTTCCTTCTAACACAAAATAAAAAAAAACTATTTCTTAAGGAATGTAGTTGAAAGAGTAGACTATAGGCTAGTATTGTAAACATGAGTTTCAGCAATAAAATAAAGGAGAGAGAGAACATGAAAAAGTTAACAAGTTTATGAGTTATGAGGGAAACGCTTCATCACTGCACAGTAAATATTGGCATCATTTTGAATTTTGAAAAAAAAAAATAAATATAAATATTATTTTTTAAATCGTAAACATATTTTTTGATATAGCAGAAGGGCAGTGTTTCACACATACCAATTTTCGTTATTGTACAAGATACAGTAATGGAGCAAAAAATTTTACTGCTTTAAGCTATACCTAACCCCTTAACAGATGAGTACGGATGCTTCCACTCCATGCTCTATCTCTTGAATTCTAGTTTGAAATTAAATAAACACGTTTCATCATACATCACAATTTTCACCAAATATTCTTTTCTTAGAGACACATAATGTTCCTTCAGACCTCTGCACGTCCTAAGCCTCATTTCTTTATTCTCACCTGTAGACTAATTTGAACCCATTTTGAACAAGTGTTATGATAGATCAGTCTGTTTTGGACAACTGAATTCATAGTTCCCTCAATACTTATATTAAAAAAATTTGAATGGCATTAATTTACCACAACGTTGGATAGGACGATGTGGATAAGAAGATGACGCCTTAATGCGGTGACCACCCAGGTCACCGGATTTAACACCTTGCGATTTTTGCTTGTGGGAATTTGTGAACGAGATTATTTTTGTACCCCCACTCCCTGCTAACCTTCAGAAACTTTGCGACCGCATCACCACGGCTGTGGCACAGGTCGATAGTGATATGCTGACACTTGTGTAGTATGAAATGGATAATCGGCTAGATGTCTGCCGTATCAGCAAGGATGGACACCTTGAGCATTTGTGAGATATGTAAAAGAAAACTTGAAGAGTTTATCTACATTTTTATGTAATGAAATGTAGCATCCGTTGCTTAGTTTATTTGTGGTGAATTTCTAAAATGTTTCACAGACTTATGAGAGACCCATTGTGGTATTTTACGAATCTGTTCCAAGTTTGGTGCCGTGTGTAAGTCACAAAATCGACTAAGTTTACAGAATTATCGAATGTGCGAACAAGTAATTTTTAAATTCACAGAAGAATTCTCTTCCGATTATCGATGTATAAATTTTATAACAGTAGTTAGATATTGGTCTAATCTCAATATAATAAGGTCATTTGCAAAATTTGTATAACAAATGGACAATTGAGAACGTCAAAATTAAAGTAGTATTTAGTGCATATTCTTCATGTTTTAATATAGTGCAATGTCTCTGCCATAGTAATCAGCCACTGTACACTCACCTTGCTTTACAGCATTCTCTACAAGTATCAATGAATCTTTGATGGCACAACTAAATGTCAGGTGTGTTATAGGACAAGACAATGGATCTTTTATATAAATTGAATTCCTTTATTTTTTTATATAAGATATTCTTTAAACAGTGCGTAGGTCTTAGAATGGTAACAGAACTAACTTCAGATCAAAAATGAACAAATACTTTAAATATCTTAATATCAGATCTGTTACCTAATATAAAGATAATAACTTCTTCAGTAACTAACAGAAAAACCAGTCTTTCATTAACAATTATCTTAGTAGGTTGCCCTTAAGGCGAAGATATTTGAGCCTTAGTTTCTTTAGATAATAAGAAAAAATTGAGGAAGTGTTTTGAATGATGTAACAGACATGACATGGAGTAACAGATCTGACAGGTAACAGACATGACAAAGCAAACATAAGCTTGTGCTAACCTACAATTTTTTTGCTTCAAAATCTTCAAAATAGCAACTTAACTACTGCACACGTGTACTATTATGTCCTCTTGATCTTGACTTTATATGTTGTTATTTGTGTAAAACACAACACAAACATATCTGACAGAGTAAAAATGCATGCTTAGACTAAAAACAAAGCAAGAGTAGTTATGACACACAAACTCGCCAAATCAAAATGGGTGAAAATAGCAGTACAATCAAGATGGCTTTTTGTGCATCATCCTGGCTTGTGCTGACATCTGTGGGATTTCTTTTTCAACTGTGTACCCATAGGAACAGAATGGTGTAAGAGACCTGACTGATTTACTGGAGTAGAGTAATTATGCAATCATATTTAAGGAAATATAAACCCAGACATAAATGAAGAAGTTTTGATAATATCAAATGTTTCTTTAATTTTTTTTCTCAATTACATTATTAAACAAACCTTTACCTGGACATAATCATACTCCATTTTAAAAACTTAACTAGTATGGACACGGCATGTTAGTTGTTACTATGAGAATTTTATTTTAATTTCGTGAAATATTTCACATGAAGGAAATAATTCTTGTGACGTTTACTACATTAGTATTGAAACTACTCACTGTTAGGAATCTATAACTCTATCCTTATAAATGCAATAATGGGAAAGGTATGAATTGATATACGTCATTTGTATATAAATTCTGCAAATGACCCAATATCCAACAGAATATGCTCGTTATTAGATTTTTATGAGATACTGAAGATTCCTTCAAGATTTATTGTTTCGTTATTGGACCAAAAGAGGTTGAAAGCGTCGTCATTGTTCTGAGTTCATTGAAATAAGTAAGACTTTTAACTCACTCGATAATACTTCAGTATATATCCTGTGAGATTTAGCAGAGAAAACTTCCTCAAAGCGAAGCTCCCAATGTACAGCATTACCTGACAGTGGTGCCGCTTTGTTTTTATCTCCTCCTCGTGATAAAGTCCAATTACCAGAGCAAAGAGGTTCCTCACTAATGTTGTGTGGATAACTCACTTCGTCTACCTTTTACAGCAGTGTTATGACGACCCTATTTCCAGCAACAGAGGATACTACTTGCAATAAAACTCAGACTCTAAGTGCAAATACAACTTCCCACTAATAAACCAGACACAATATGAGATTTGATGTTTTCATGGTCGTTCGTTTGTGACGCACTTTAGCATTTGTAGTGTTTCGTAGAAAAAATTACCTAACCAAATGCTCCAGGCATTCTTACCTATTCATTCGATATTATTATTATTATTATTATTATTATTATTATTATATTATATTATATTATATTATATTATATTATATTATATTATATTATATTATATTATATTATATAATTTACTACAACTAACATAGTCTCTTATTTGAATCAGATTGTACCAGTTGTTGAATCCCAGGGCCAAACAGATGCAATATATTTTGATTTCAGTAAGGCGTTCGATGTAGTTCCACATTCTATTCTTTTGTCTAAATTAGATAATATAGGACTATCGGTAAGCTACGTAAGCTGGTTTGAAAATTATTTTCACGATAGACAATCTAGTGCACGTATTTCGAATACTCTGTCTGATCCATTTAATATTATTTGTGGTGTGCCTGGGGCTCAACTTTAGGACCTCTTCTATTTTTAATTTCCATTGACGACATTTGTAAAAGAATAAGTTTTGACTATCTATTATTCGCTGACGATCTTAAAATTTTTCGAAAAATCAATAGTGTTTATGACTGTCAATTTCTTCAGGGTGACATTAATTCAATTACCAATTGGTCAGTTGATAACGGGATGTAGATTAATGAATCCAAAACTTACGTAATATCATTTTCAAGGAAAAGCTCTACACTAAAATATAATTATCATCTAAAAATCTATTAATTAACAGAAGACATTGTATTAGAGACCGCGGGGTATTAATTGACAATAAATTATATTTTCACAACCACATTGATTATATTCATAACCATGCAATAAGAATGTTAGGAATAATTCGGTGAATTACTTATTCTTTTTCAACACCTGGCTCTCTTTTAATACTATACTATACATTAGCGAGAGCGAAACTCGAATATGCATCTGTAGTTTGGAACTCTATTAGGCCTACTAGTAGGCCTACTGATTCGGCAAAACTGGAAAATATTCAAAGGAAATTTATTTCATAATGTTCGTACATATTCCTGCCTAATAACTCTGGGTATAACTATGATAAAAAATGCGAGCACTTTAAATGTCTAATCCTGTATGCCAAACGTCATGATCTCGATTACTTATTCTTATGTAAGGTCCTTAAAGGTGACATTAATTGTAAATCTTTCTCAAACAGTGTCAGCCTTCGTATTCCTATGAAGGACATGAGACATCACAAACTCTTCTATATTAGAAATTCTAAATCTTCCTCGCCGGTCTCCAGATGTATTAAACATGCTAACTTACATGTAGGCGATTTCGATCCATTCAATGTATAGAAGTATTAGAATATGGCAGTGTCTTTGCTAATATTATTTGCATAATCCTTATACACAAATTGGTAGTATGAATCAACTTCTTTCCCTAATATTTTATAGTTTTAATTCTCGTAAATTTAATTATTGTAATCTATTTTCTTGGTTTTGTTGTTAACGCAAGTATTTAATAGTACCATAGTTGTTCATTTTATTGTATTAATTGTATCACTGTGCTGGACTTTTATTGGCCAATGGCTGTTGTCCAGCATATAATTATCAATAAATAAATAAATAAAGTATTATTATTAATTGTATTATTATTATTATTATTATTATTATTATTATAATTGGCCTCTGGCTGTTGTTCAGCAAACAAATATTAATAATAATAAATAATTAATAATAAATAAATTATTATTATTATTGTTACAGTGTTCTGCTCACTGCAAACCCAGCATTCTCCAATCTTTCCTGTTTTATGACTTACTCTTAATCTCCTCTTATGATCCATGTATCTTAATGTCATCTATCATCTGATATTCTCCTGAAGACTTCATAAAGTACAAAGTGCTGAAATGACTTTTTTAAGAAAAAAAAGGATGCACAAGATTAGATCACATAAAGAATGAAGACATACGGAAAGAACTACAGATTTATAGCCTTAGTCACAATATTAAGGAATATCACGAGAACTCGTTTCAGCACATGAACAAAATGCCGGACACAAGACTAACCAAAATAGTGTTCTAACCCTACGCAACAGGGACAAGGGACGTGGGACGGCCGAAGAGATGTTGGAAGGAGAAACTATAGAAGTGCGACTATCTCGTGAATTGGTGCAGAAGAAGAAGAAGTTACTAGGTGTCTTCTTTAACTCGCGAATGGATCATTTACGCAAGCAAAAGTAATTCACCAGAAATGACAGTTTTTTTTTTTTTCTTTTTTTTGCCGCTTGCATGTGGCAGTTTATTGCCGTTCTCATGTGTAGAGATATATGGCCCGTCTTTATTCATGTAAAAACGGAGAACTATATTAAATTACTAGCGAGTTTAGAGTTTTATTCCTTGAACACTACTGTTTTAATGTGTAATTAATATTGAAACCTGGCCTTAATGCGCTCGGAATGATTAGTTAATTATTTTTATTGTCATCTATTACACGAAACTGTTTTTCGGAACTTAGGCCTACTCTTGAGGAATGTAGGAAGAAGTTGCTTTGGGTTACATTCCTATAGATTTCACGTATCCTTCGTCCACTTCCAATCACGCATGTCATCCTGATCAGTCTGGTCATCCCTTGTAGGTTGTTCGTTATCTCGTAGAACCAAATGAATGCGTTCGCTATAGCTCATAGTAAGATCTGTATGGTGGGGGTAAGTGAGCTAGAAAGCTGCAAGTGGAAGCTTCACAGTTCACTTTCTTCTTCCCCTTACGCGCAATAGGTTTCACGAGATAACGAATGGCCTATAGAGGAGAGGTGGGTACAGTAAGACAGGGAGAACAGTGAGACATTTTTTATTAGATATAGTAACTTTTGATGTTGAGATGTTGGTAACAGTAGAGTTGTATGTTGCATGAATACAGTAATAGTATTTTCATACTCGATTTGATTCTAATTATAAAGGTGAGTGATTAAAAAATAATTCGTATTTTTTCATTCTAGAAGTAAAATTTGTTCTTGTGTTTAATGAAGGTTATATTGGATATACAAATGAGATATAAATATGAATGTTTTGTTACCTAATACTGTGGTATTTGAGATTGTGTTTGGCAAAGTTTCGTCTTTCTTGTTTTAATTTTGAAGTGAAGGCGTCATTTTTAAATGAACTATGCGTAAAGGGAACAGTGAGACATGCCATTAAAAGATACAATGAGACGTTTCACTGTTCCCACGTACCAATGATTTGCAAAAACAAACTGTAATTATATTACATTTACCAGTAACTAACATTAAAAATGAACATACTAGTAACCAATTTAGGAATTATAGCTTAAAATAATGGGTACATTATATTTTAATGATTTTATAAATAAAAAATTATCCACAAAATTTAAGAAAATGTTAAAAAATAATAAAGAATTACATTAAATTCTTATAATTATAAGCTTTATTGTCACCAAAAATGCATTTCATTTTTTCGCAAAAGTTTGAAATGTCATGAAAAATTTACTTTTCCAAATGTTCCAGATGTTTCAATGGTTTCGAAGTCAGACATCAGAATGATTCTAAATAAGCCTACAGAACATGTCAAGATAAAGAGACAGCAAGTTTTCCCTTTTTTGAAATAAATGTCAATTATTTCAATGTCCGTTAATAGACATTGTGGTGTCTCACTGTACCCTCCTGAATGGGAACAGTGACACATTTGCATTTTTTTGACAAACACGTATTGTATATTATGTCCTTTATCTATTAACATTTTTGTTTATGTATTATTATACTCCATGTTTTAATGACTATTTCTATTGCACTTGATTTTAAAAATTCTTGAATTATCACTTGCATACGTATGTCTTAATATTTTGTGTCTCACTGTACCACTACTCTCTCACAACAAACTTAGGTCCTCAAGAACTCCATAATAATATTTAAACATTTTGTGAGGTAGGTAATCTATTATGTCAAGCTACTGGTTTAGCTTAGGCGACATGCGCGTTTGCCTACTGATTCGGAATTGTACTCGGCGTGGGTTTGATTCTCGTTTCGGATTATTATTTAGTTGGATTTTTCCGAAGTTTTCCTCAACTGTAAGAAGAACGTCAAGTAAACCTGTGGCCAATCCTCACATCTCGATAATTACCACTTCGATTTCATAAATTCTATCGATGCTAAATAGCATAGTAGTTCATATTTACTTACTTACTGGCTTTTAAGGAATCCGGAGGTTCATTGCCGCCCTCACATAAGCCCGCCGTTGGTCTCTATCCTGAGCAAGATTAATTCAGTCTCTATCATCATATCCCACCTCCCTCAAATCCATTTTATATTATCTTCCCATCTACGTCTCGGCCTCCCTAAAAGTCTTTTTCCCTCCGGCCTCCCAACTAACACTCTATATGCATTTCTGGATTCGCCCATACGTGCTACATGCCATACCCATCTCAAACGTCTGGATTTAATGTTCCTAATTATGTTGGGTGAAGAATACAATGCCTGCTGTTCTGTGTTGTGTAACTTTCTCCATTCTCCTGTAACTTCATCCCTCTACGCCCCAAATATTTTCCTAAGCACCTTATTCGCAAACACCCTTAACCTATGTTCCTCTCTCAAAGTGAGAGTCCAAGTTTCACAACCATAAAGAACAACCGGTAATATAGCTGTTTTATAAATTCTAACTTTCAGATTTTTTGACAGCAGGCTGGATGATTAAAACTTCTCAACCGAATAATAACAGGCATTTCCCATATTTATTCTGTGTTTAATTTCCTCCCGAGTATCATTTATATTTGTTACTGTTGCTCTCAGGTATTTGAACTTTTCCACCTCCTCAAAAGATAAATTTCCAATTTTTATATTTCCATTTCGTACAACATTCTCGTCACGAGACATAATCATATACTTTGTGTTTTCGGAACTTACTTCCAAACCTATTTCTTTACTTGCTTCATGTAAAATTCTCGTATTTTCCCTAATCGTTTGTGGATTTTCTCGTAACATATTCACGTCATCCGCATAGACAAGTAGCTGATGTAATCCGTTCAATTCCAAACCCTCTCTGTTATTCTGGACTTTCCTAATGGCATAATCTAGAGCAAAGTTAAAAAGTAAAGGTGATAGTGCATCTCCTTGCTTTAGCGCACAGTGAACTGGAAACGCATCTGACAGAAACTGACCTATACGAACTCAGCTGTACGTTTCACCGAGACACATTTTAATTAATCGAACTAGTTTCTTTGGAATACCAAATTCAATAAGAATATCTTATAGAATTTCTCTCTTAACCGAACTACTATAAAATAAACCATTGTTTATTTGAACTACGATACAACATACTAATGACCTTTTCTTGGTCTTACAACTTAAATATACAAAATTTAATAAATGCTATGCAATTCTGACCATCAAAAATAAATTAAGCCGCATTACGCCTAGAAAGTCTAATCCTTATAATGACGACGAGGATGACGGAAACAATGTTTTTTTTAAATAATGAAAACTGAATCTGAGTATCGGAGGTAGGGAAAAGCAGTCTTAATTCGTTAGTAAATAACGGCCCCCGTAAGTTACATGCCGTGTGTTCCTTAATTAAAGATCTGGCATGTGTTGCCTTTGATGTGTACAGAGCAAGGAAACTGCTATTACTAAATACAGTTTCGATAGTCTTTGAAGAACAGCGATTTAGAGAAGGGTAGAATTTACATTGCTCATCATCGCAGGGATCTTGTGAAGCAGAAGAAGACCAACCGTCCATTAATCAAACGAGAAGATGATTACGTAGTCTGATGCAAAGTTGACATTTGATGTACTCCGCGTCGCACATCTATAATGAAGTTCGCTCTTTCAATTGAAATGCAGGCGCGGTGAAGTAGCATATCTTAATTTTCCGCCCTTACATCTCAGAGTTGAACCTCGTAGTTCCAATAAATATGATCCAGGAAACAGGTATCGGGACCGCTTCAAGTGTTTCTAGAAATTTCTTACACTCTCTGAATAAAAATGAAGATGGTTCCATCGCACGTGAGATGGAAAACTTGTGCCTAGTTTGTGGTATAGCTTTCTGGTGTACTATCCGTTTGACTACATGAGAAGTTTAAAGCGTTTCGGCACTCCTTAATGGTTTATACATATTTCAGGAAACATAATAGACCAGCGAAGTTTTTTCGAATAAATGACAATAAGTCAATGAAATGAAGAACAGCAGCAGTAAATCCATAATTATATCACTAATTCTTCCTACGCGCTTCTAATATGTGTATGTATGTATGTATGTATGTATGTATGTATGTATGTATGTATGTATGTATGTATGTATGTATGTATGTATGTATGTATGTATATATGTATGTAATGTTTATTTTATTATTAATTGCATGCCCCATTACATAGTAATACCACAGTCTAGTATATACAGTCACGAAGCTCAATATGTAATATGTATGTATCCATATATACTTGCTAACCACTAGGATCGCTACTATCGCCTCATGAAAGACAATGCGAAATAGTACCTGCACAGTCTGTTGTTCCTAGCAACCACAACAACTCAAGCTTCGTGACTGAATATACTAGACTGTATTACATGCTTTGTAATTTCAATACATCTGTTTACAGTACATAACATATTTATAATATACCAGAAGTTTAAAAAATATGAATTTCTGAATATTCTACTGAATAGACAAACATTTTTTCTGAAATTTTGGCAATTTTAAAATTTGTCGTTTTATAATAATAATGGCTAGTGTTTCAACTCATTTACTACCTACCTATGACTATAATAAATCCACATACTAAAGTTACAATACTCTCTACTATGAGTACTTCAATATTAAACCATATTATCCCGGTGATGCTTTTTCGCAACATTTTACTTCTTTGCTATTAAACGTGTGTGAAATATGGTTTTTAGTATTTGTTAAGTTTATGGCACTTATTATCTATTATACTGATATTGGTAGACCTAGTTTATTGAAAACATTTGGTAACCGATTCATTGATAGCGCAATATTTGAGAAGAAAAGAAGTGATTATTGCAAGTGTTGAAATGTCTGCAGACTGCATAAACGAATGTAATTTTTGTTTATTTTTATAATTTTATTATACCTTTTCTTGTATATATTACAATCTAAAGACTCTTAGGATACTTCTTGTAAAAATAGCTGGACATTGCATGAAACGTTACTTCTGTAATATATGCCTGAATGTTGGTGTTGCGTTTTTGCAACACCGGACACATGGAATATCAAAACTGTCTTTCTGAGATTAGTGAAATAATGATATATATTTACATATGGAATTCGATTTTTCGCATGAAATAGTTATTCTGTTCATGTTTTATATTCAAGGAGCCAGAGTGTACATGAAATAATGACAATCATGGAAGAGAATGAAAAATTCAGGCAGATTTTATAGATGTTTTCATATCTCCACCGGAAGCTAGAAGTGATATCGATGAAGACAGTGCTGACGAGGACTTCGCTGGAATCATAAATAATCCAAATTGTCATCAACTGGAGGCTGAAGGGGTAGTGGTCCTCAGTACATGGAAGAAGATACAATAATATAAAATCAGGCACAGAATGAGTAGATGCCAGAGCCTGTCAGGAGATAAAGGGACTATTGTAAGAAAATGGAAAAAGAGTGATTTACCAAGTTACTGTTTACTGAAAAGAAAAGTAAATGAGGAAATTGAAAATTGTGAGTCGAATCCCAACATGAAAAGAACTTATTGCCAATTGATATTTTTCAATTATTTTTCCATGAAAATATTCTACTTGATATTGTAAATCAAAGTGTTGCATATGCGGTGCAGAAAGGCAGGGATAAATTTAGTTTTTCCCCAAAAGATTTCAAAACATTCCTTGGGATTCTTCTTGTAAATGGATATACTAAAGTCCCAAGCCGTCGAATATACTGGGAAGAGAGCAGTGACACAAGAAATGAATCAATAGTTAGAGCTATGAGACCCAATAGATTTGATGAAATAATGGGAAATTTTCATCTAAATGGCAACACATAACTTGACAAGAGCAATAGGTTGTCTAAGGTGAGGCCCTTTCTAGATGAATTTATTTGAGAAAGTGAACTTTTTAGCCAAACCTAATTGGCTTTCCTCGCATAAATTGTTCTAGTCCATGTCTTCCAAAATAAAGTATCATAGCCTCGTCAATACTGGATTTATTCTCTCACAGTGTTGCCTACTGTATGCATAATTTTCATTTTCCTCATTTAGTGAAATGCACTGAACGTTGTAGATAGATTCAAAGAAATAAGTATGGGCCTTACAGGGACAGAAGTGTCCACTAACAAATCTTGCTGATATGAAGAAAACAGAGAGGTTCCTTTGAAATGAAGTACGATGAAGGTTCTAAATTACTGATATGTCGCTGGAATGACAATTCTGTTGTGACTGTTCTGTCAAACTGTGACAGTGTACTGCCAGTAAGTAACGTACAAAGATATTCCAACTCTCAGAAAAAGAATGTGGCAATTTCTCAACCAGCAGCCATAACAAATTACAATATAAATATGGGTGGAACTGATCTCTTGGATCAATATGTGAGTACATATCGAAAAAATATACGTCCCAAAAAGTGGTGGTAGTCTTTCTTTTTGTGGGGATTAGATGTCGGTGTGCAAAACACATCGCTGCTCTATAGAGTCAGTCATATGGAAGACATGGCTCTTCTGTCATTTCATAGAAGTATCGCAATGGCTATCAGAGACAATATGGAACACCGAAGTCAAAACCTAGTCTAACTGTGAATCCTGTCAACAGCAGAGTAGCACCAAGTGTTCGATTTGATGAAAGGGGCCATATTATAGTCACTCAGCAAAAGAGAACAAGGTGTGCTGTTTGTAAATCTCAGACAACTAAACGATGTCTAAAATGTGACGTTGCTTTGCATGATAAATGCTTCCAAGATTTAATTGTCAGGAATAACGTTTCTAACATTTCAAGGTGTTGCTTGCAAAGAATTTACTTATCAAAAATAATGTCTCTAATGATGTAAAATGTTAATTTTTCATGTTGTTGCTTTCAATGTTAAATATTTCCAAGAATTTGTTTTTTTTTTTTTTCAGAAATAATGAGATAAAATGGAAACTTTTCATCTTGTTACTTCCAGTGTTAAATATTTTCAAGAATTTAATTTTCAGAAATAATGTCTCAGATCATGTAAAATACATTCTGTGTATGGTAATAAAATAGAGTAGGTCAAAATATGTCGTCTTATTTAATTATTAAGTCATCAAATTAAAAACAAAATTGAGTAATAATTGCTACCCTATGAGCCCGGTGATGCGTTTTCGCAACACATCATATCTCAGGAACTAGAAATGCGATAACAAGAATTTCTGAAAATTCTACGTTCATATATGCTAATGCGCTCAGGAATTCAATTTCATTAAATTTGAAAACAAAAAATTATTCTGGGCATATATGGGTTAATTAAATAAGTATATAATAAATTTTCAATCTTAAGACATATCAACTTGCAAATGTTTATTTGCTATTTAATAAGATATATGAACGTTTTCGCCGTTTGGGGCATCTTCAGATATAACAAAAACATATAATCTGAACCTATAATAATAATAATAAATTACGCAAATAACAAGAATAAAGAACAATGTATGTATGCAATGCATGAGATTCATGAGCTTTATGTAAAATTTGAAATAATACAGGATAACTGTTGATATAATCTTTATATTTGAAATTGAATTGGATGGGTAGCTCATGTTACAAATAAAATATACAATTATGATTATAATTTGTCAATAAATAACATTTAGTTCATTAGCGAACGTTTTTTCAGTAAGTAGTCTTATAATAATTATCTGTGTCTCTATATAATAACTTGCATATATTTTGCACTTATTATTATTTCTCCATCTCAATTTTCAGATGAAATACATGCATAACACACGAACATCATCTACGCAAATTATCGTATACCCTACGACAACCCTCAACTAATGACTATTCCTAAAATCTATTTTATCATTCATCATCATTAACATTAGTGACAAATTTTAATCATAATTGTATATTTTATTTGTAACATGAGCTATATGTATAAAATATCCGTCCAATTCAATTTCAAATATAAAGATTATATCAACAGTTATCCTGTATTATTTCACATTTTACATAAAGCTCATGAATCTCATGCATTGCATACATACATTGTTCTTTATTCTTGTTATTTGCGTAATTTATTATTATTATAGGTTCAGATTATATGTTTTTGTTATATCTGAAGATGCCCCAAACGGCGAAAACGTTCATGTATCTTATTAAATAGCAAATAAACATTTGCAAGTTGATATGTCTTAAGATTGAAAATTTATTATATACTTATTTAATAATTCTTTAGGCATATTGAAATATAAAAATGAATTGTAAATATATGGGTTAAGTTAAATTTTATATTTATACAAATATTATTTAACTTGAAATCTATCTTGATGTTGAACTATTATTTACCTTAATCATAGCCTACCTACTACAATATATGTTGCATAAATTAGAGTCTATCCTAATGTTCATACATAATAATATACACGTGTTTACCTGTAATTTTCACACACATGATATAGTATAATACTTTAATTGGAATCTGTCATGATGAATTGGCATATTATTGTAGATCATTGAAGTATATCGATCTGATGAAATTGATCGAATATTTGCAAATACTTGCTAACTAGTTTGTCATGGGTCGTAGGCCAATCTCCGCCCATGTTTATTATTCTTTTAATCATTTCGTTTCTTTCGTTATAATTTTCTTTCACTGGAATATGACGTGATTTCCAGTTTACTCTTTTTCTCCACATGGGCATATCGGGTTGTTTATAAGTCGAAATCTGTGACAGAAGCAAATGAATCCAATATTCTGAACAATTGCCTATAAGAGGACAGGTATAGCCATCGTTTCGTAGAACTTCATTCTTGTCGCCTTTTTAGTTTTATTTGCCAGTTTTCGATGAATGGTACCGCATATCACTTGGAATTTTGATACTCTTTTCTCAAAATTATCTTTCGTTTCATTTTTTATATTTATTTCTCAACCTAGGCAGTTAAAACATTTCACTTGTTCTAAATTATGACCCTCCAGTATAATTTGTAAGCTTATTAATGATTTTCCCCTAAATGTTATTTTTTAGTTTCCTGCAGTGAAATTTTAAAAATATAGAATGCACATTTGAATCAGGGATTGCAGAAACAGCACATGTCACTATTTGTGGCGAAATGAGTTTATTCGAGTTTCATGGACTGTTGATATAGGGCTATCATTCTATGCAGAAACCACGTATATCAGTATAGAGGTCTCACATTTGGAGACCTGTGAAATCCTGGAAGCGCGCAGAAACAACTCATGTCAAAGACATGTGCTGTTTCGTTGTGCTTTGGTCTGTCGCCATAGCGGGTGCCACTTTCAGAAAGTTGCCCTGGACAAAACAGTAACCATACAATAATGCGAATTTTTTTAGGGCTGGTGACAACTGATCTGTTTCAAAATATCAATCATTATTTCTCTCAAAGAGGGCATTTTTTCCTCCCGAATGATAGACATTTTTGATTACTGAAGCGAAGTTTGCGGAGGCAAGATCGACTTTATTCACTAATGCAATATGTTGAGCTTATTGTGAATTCCAGTAAACAGAGATATTTTACAGTGAAGTTAGTACACTCTAGTCTCAGTGATACGCCAGATATTAAACAATGGTGGCCACGTGCTTAAAAAAAACCTGTCCATTGAATCCTTAAGACGTGGTGTGCCAAGAAGACAAGTGAAAGTCTTCCAGCCCACCTTTTGACACATTTGTTATGAAGCGAACGAACTTGGTATTGTTGCATGTGAATTCATTGATAGTTTAGTCAAGGATACCTTCAAACCAATAAGTTCGTTTATATGCTGAGCTTATGTATTAAGTACAGAGTAGGCCTCTGCATATATTATATCCATAATTTGACAAATAAATTTTAGTTGAACTGAAATTATTATACTACAATTTTGATTCCTTGCAGAAACAGCACATGTCAAGCTAATATAATTATATTGATTTATTTCAATAACAATTCACTAGATGACAATAAATGTGGCATAAAACGAAACCTCTATTAGGCATCTGTCTGAAGAAGTCATTACTATAACCAATGATGTGGTCAACCATCAGTAATAATTACTGTTTTTTTATGTCTACTGAAATATTTAGTTTTCATGACATGTGCTGTTTCTGCAATCCCCGATTCATATGTTGTTAAGATTAAATAAATTCCCTGCAGATAATCTTCATTATTTTGAATGATTACTACATAAAATATTTAAACTCATTTTCTGGTTCAATTTGATCCCTGGACGTACCACGTTTTTCCATTTCCTGATAATATCTTTAATATGTTTCAAAAATATGGGGCATAATTTCAGGTATGTACTTCCCACATGTAGACAATCAAAATAGTTCATTACAACATGTGTCCGGAAATGCTTCATTTCCGAGTTATGGCATTCACAACATTGAAATTCACCGGAACGTTTTTCTTTCCGCAGGTCGTTGCCGTCAAAGGAGACATTAAGAGGGCACTCTGACAGTTCATTCCGAGGCGAAGGTTACATTCAGTGTTGTGTAGGCGTTAGACTGTGCGACATGTATTCATATCAAGAGCTGGCAGAGATACACTTCATGTACGGTAAGGCGGACGACAATGCTGCGCTGGCTCGTCGTTTGTACCAGGAGAGGTACCCACAACGACATTGTCCAGATCGGAAGACATTTGTACGTCTCCATTACCGTCTGTATGAGTATGGAAAATTTAACTCTCCTGGTTTGGGAAGGGGACGACCAAGATCTACAACTTCAGAAGTACAGGAGGAGATTCTGGAGGCTGTGAACATGACTCCTTCTATCAGAACACGAAGGGTAGCGTTGCAAGTCAATGTTCCTCATACGACTGTCTGGAGACTGTTGAAAGAGTATAAATTGTTTCCTTATCATTTGCAACGTGTACAGGCCCTGTCACCAGCCCAGCAGATTACCCTGCACGAGTTAGGTTCTGTCAGTGGTTCTTGCAGCAGTGTGGTGTAAATCCGAACTTTCCTGCCTTAGTATTATTTACAGATGAAGCACAGTTCACACGAGATGGCATAACAAATTTCCATAATCAGCATGTATGGGCGTATGAAAACCCACGTGCAACTGTTCCATCTCATCACCAGGTGCGGTTCTCCCTCAACATGTGGGCCGGTATCATTGGTGATCGATTAGTTGGACCCCATGTACTTGTAAACAGACTTACGGGGCAGGCGTACAAAAACTTCCTGGAAAACACCATACCTCATGTTTTAGAAGACACTCACTCCACTGATCAACCGTCAACACATTCACTTCTTGCATGATGGCGCGCCTGCACACTTCAGTCGTACGGCTCGCCGGTGCTTGGATGGAAGGTTTCCTGATCGATGGATAGGTAGAGGTGGCCCAATTGCTTGGCCTTCACGCTCATCTGATCTGAACCCTCTCGATTTCTACTTGTGGGCCATTTAAAATCATTGGTTTATTCGTCTCCGATGCCTGATTTGGAATCCCTTCGGAATCGAATTGTGGCATGTTCTGAGGACATACGCAATACTCCTGGAGTTTGGGATCGTGTTCGCAGGTCAATGGGACATCGATGTGAGTTCTGTATTCAAGCAGGAGGTGGACATTTTGAACAACTTCTGTAATGAAAACGACCTGCGGTAAGAAAAACTTTCCGGTGAATTTCAATGTTTTGAACGCCATAACTCGGAAATGAAGCATTTCCGGACACATGTTGTAATGAACTATTTTGATTGTCTACATGTGGGAAATACATACCTGAAATTATGCCCCGTATTTTTAAACACCCTGTAGATATTGAGAAGAGTAGGCGACACAGTACTCCTCGTAACTTCTCGTTATAATTTTGGTTTGCAGTTGGGACGAAATGAAATCAAGGCAGAAGATGTGGGTAGATTATTTCTGTTCATCCCTCCGTTTTCTTCACAGAGTAAGACACATTTTGAATCTCGTATAATAACTATATGCAGACATTATTTACAATAGATGTACTGCTAGACAGTCACAACCTGTAACAATAAAGAGCATAGCTAGCGGCAAACTTTTCATTAAAACGGTATATCATTTTATTCGTACTGTGAAACTGAAGTTTTTCATTTACTACTGTTTTAAATATCTTCGAATGCTTAATGTTGTTGCACTGTGTGATAATTTATGTTTTAGTGTCCGCAGTATTTTTGTTACCTTTTTTCAATAAATATGTTAATTAATTTTCATTCACTGCACAGTGTGCAGGAATTCATTGCAGCGTAGTAGTTTTGTTTAGAGCGGTTAGCATTCTGAAATTATTTGGAATATTAAATTATTTTGCTATTGGCAGAAGCTCTGAATAATGTTATTGCGCTCGTAGCTGCATACAATAGCTTCTGGTGTTGTTTTCGTACAAAGGAGTTTTGTAAATGGTACGTCTGTTGCTATAAATGTGCATGGAGTGAGATCTGTTCAAAATACAAATTGCAAATTACGGAATTCGCCACCATATTATATTTATTTTTTATTTATTAAATTTAACCCAACTAGGGCTTGCCATTTGATACAAAATAAATGACAATTTTTAATTGAAATAGAAATATGGAACAGAGAATAATTAACAATGTTTTAGTAATATGTTATATTCTGTAATAAATTTCTCCACTCAAGTTTCGCCTACGAATCTCGATTGCTATATAAATGATTTTTAATACAGCAGCCGAGTGCTTTATGATACTTATTATAATATTCTTCTGTAAGCACTTTTCTAATTTATAAGTTCCTTTACATCAAACAAAAAATGTAGGAGTTTTACGATGTCAACAAAATTGATTAATATTATATTAAGAAGAATATGGACACAATATATTAATTAGAATTGTATACCAGAAGGTAACGAAAAGGTAAATTTAGCCAGAAAAACCTGAGGAAAATGTTTCGAAACTTATGTAGATATGCAATTCAAACACCATAGAAGTCGAATTTGCAAATAAAATTGAAAAGATATATCAAAATATAATAAGAAGCATTTTTCAAGCCAGACTTTCTCTCTGTTAACGGTCTATAATGATTATTCAATTTTGATTCTGAGATTTAGTTAATCAGTCGATTATTCTATTAATTTATTCCTTTTGTCGACTATTTCATTGTTAAATTAAGCGTTTCTCGTACAAATAACTTCGTTTACTACTTTTCTTCCTAAAAGTGTGAATCTTGCAATGCTTTTCGAAAATATAAACTCGGCTCTTAATTTTTTCTGATTTTTGTTTTAAACCCAAAAATCCTTAGACAATATGAATACTGCCACAATTTTGTAGAATCAATTCATTATTTACTTTCACATAATACCAAGTATAAAATGAAAACTTTGTAGCATTTGAAATAGTAATTTAAAATATAAGAGAACGGAATTAAATTTTTTCGCGAGAGGATAATGTTCAAAATATAATATATTGGTAGCGTGTAGAATGGTCCAAGAAATGTAAACCATTGGGATTGAAACTGAGAGAAAATCGATAAATACATAATCTAATATTTTCTGATTGTCATGTTGTAGTTATTGTTTGAGTTAGTGATGCTAATTATATGGACAGATATTAGAAGAAAATTAAAAAAAAAAATTGGTATTCAACTTAAAATTAACTATGGGAAAACTTAATATTAGAGTACGGGTCCCTCCGTTGATATTGAAGTTAATGACGTGGAAATTGAAACAGTACAAAATTGTAAGTATTTGCGATCAGTTAATCAAAGAAATAGATCGTTTGATTTAGACATAGAAAGAAATATCACTAAGACAAAAGAGTTACTTGTTTATTTAATTAAATTCTATGGAGCAGACATATTATAAAAATTTAATATACAATCAGTGATCAGTGATCTCTATACTATACTGGAGGCACAACTCAATGCTTTAAAAGCGTGACGCGAATGCTCAACGCCAGAGCGTATTGTTATCTCTTACTAACAGAGTGTTGTCCTTGTCTCTCTTGCAGTGAATGCTATCGTACACAATAATAGTAATTTTATTGCGTACTGCGCATGTGCAACATAAACCTCACGAAAGACTCAATGAAACACGTTAGAAAGAGAGAGCTATATCCTCTCCAACATGGCATCTACAGTCACGCTTTCAGACTGGAAAAAGCATTGCGCTGGTGCCTCCAGTACAGTATAGAGCTCACTGTATACAATACAATAGTGAAGAAGGAATACTTAAGATTTTCAGCAAGAATTTCAAGAATATATATATATATATATATATATATAGGGTGTACCAAAAAGGATGTCATAACTTTAGGGAAACATTCTTCAAACTCTTCTAAACTCTGCTTACATTTATGATAAGCAAGTTATTTTGTTTTTTTGTGGAATGCCATCACAGATTTTGTATAAATTAAACTCCATACCATAACATTGAATACTAGAAATGTGGGAAACACACAGAAAGAGAGTGTACGGTATATAACCGCCACCACCCTTTGTACGTAGGTAATTACATTCTAATGAGAAGTAACAAGAGAGTTTACGTGTAATCAGACTGTTCTGCTACGGGGTTGTTGTTACACAATAGCTAAGATTGCAGTCACTACTAACTAGGCCTATACAATGTAAGTAGAGGTGTAGAAAACGAGATTTAAGAAGGAAAGGAAGCGTTTCCGGATCATGTTCATATAACATATTTTCATCCTCTACATGTGAGAAATGTTTTCTTAAAGTTTTGATATACCCTTTTTGTTATACTCTGTATATTTAAAAGTAATATGGAAAAAGAAAGTCACAAGAAACATTGTTAAAGGAAATAGAAGAACTACGATTAAGTTGGTATGGATAGGTGGCTGTACTGGAATTGGTTCCCAAATCGGTGAATTAGTTCCCAGTTCGTCCCAGAGCTATACTCGAGTTGGTTCCAGGTTGATTTCTCCTGTGTACTGCAATTGGTTCCCGCGCTAGATCAGACAGAAAACATTTCCTTACCCATTTTATACAGACTTAGGACTGTGTACTACTGTCTACAGTAGTAGGTAGGTTAAAATGTTTTGTGCTTGGCGGACACGCTGCGTCGAATAACTTCACAATTCTGTACTGGTAAACATTTGAAACAAACTTGTCACAGGAATGTATATCTACTTACACTGCCATCAGAAAGCTTTTCCATCCAATCTTTCACAAAAGTTTCCTTTTGTTGCATTATCTTAGGCCTACATTTACTTTTACTCCTAAGCTTAATGTAAGTATCGCACTGAACCTCCTTCAGAGCATCTGCAAGTGCAAATATATTTGGGTGTGGAGCACAAAAGTGCGCATTAAGTTTACTATGTAAAGATTCACAATAGTTGGTTGTTCGCTATAAGGAAGAAGTAAACTCAGCCCATATTGGTGGTGGATGCTCACTTGTTGGTGTAATATAAATATGGAGGAGGTAATCAAAGAACTGATCCAATCGATCGTCTATAGGTTTGACAGCCATTAAGTCATTAATAAAACAATCTTCAACGTCTTGAGGAGCCAATGAAGGCAGTCCGAATATAGTTTTTAGAAGCTAACCAATTTCAGAGTCCTTACTTTTAAATTCTGCACTCATACCTAAGGATTGAATTTTCCTCCACCAAGATTGTGCAAGATGGAACCTACAACCTTTCAGTTTGGCATTAGGGAATACTTTTGAAATTCCATTTTGGATTGCTTTTTCGAAGTCGGCATAAACAACAACTGGATTTACATATTGTTTAATTGAATTGAAGGCGTAAGTATATGACATCTCATGTTGATCTTGTAGCAAGAAGAACACCAAAGGTACGTAATGATTATCTGCCACACCATGCACTATAAAAAGTTGTTTGAATAATTTAAGACACGCCTTGAATGTACCATCAACGAAAATAGTGGTCATTCCCTTCAAAGCTTCTAAATTCGATTTACAGGAAAAAGCAATAATGTTTCTTTCGGAATCATTTATAAACAAATACTGTTCGTTTTTATTAGTGCTGAGGTCGTACGAAGACATTGTCAAATGTATTTCAACTAAAGCTTGGGGTAATTTCGGTCTTACAATTGAGCGGCTGCGGTATACATTATTCCTTACCTTACAGATGTCAATGTTAGTCAGAGTCTGAAAATCATCTTTTTCCATTAGCTCAAGGCGAATAATTTTCGATGGACGTTCGTGCAAGTGCTACACAGCTTTTCGATTCACTTGGTTGCTAAACTTTTGGCATTTTTAGCGCGGGCTTTTGGTGGATTATCAGCGTTTTTCGTATTCATAAACCAGTGTTAGCGATAGAATATGATTTCAATTCTGTACTAGTAACCAGTGGATACCCGGGGCTAGCTTAGTACGCTCGTAGCGCGTTCTGCAAAATGTCTATGAATACCACCCTTGACGGTTTAGACCGGGTGCACACAGAATCAGACGCGGCGCGACGGTCGCGAGCAGACACAAGGAGGCACGAAGAGACAGCATCGAATGACTGCTAGAAGTTCGTCGCGAGGAGACTGTCTGATAGCTGCAGTGTACTGCGCATGCGTTAGTAGTGGCTATGATTGCACGCTTTCATTATCTACAAAAAATACTATTGTTGTGTAGTATACATTATTCATAATGGAGCTCGATGCGGATAAATTAGTTTATTTAGTACAGGAAAGATACATTGTGTACAATCTTTGAAACAATATCACGAGAATAATGTGGTTTTTGAAAATATGTGAAAAATTGCAAATCAGATGAAAGCACCAGGTGAATAATAATTTATAATAATAATACTGCGTAACAAATGTTAATTTTTTTTTTTTTTTGCGCTAGACATGTGCTATATGTTTTCTATAAAATTTGAGCCTCCTGAATACGAATATGACAATAAAAACAGTTTTTGAGAAATTTTGGAAATTATATATATTCAAAATATTGTTTTATATAATGACATTAAGGCTAAATATTCACTGTTCAGAAGATTAAAACTGCATTTTCTTTTACACTGGGCATCAGGTACATCACGAGCTGAAGTCCAACAATAGTCTGCTAGCATATTGGTACTCCATTGTCCTTGGTATCTTTTTTCCATAGTTGAAATTTCTTGATGGAAGCGCTCATCATGCTCATCACTGAAATCGCACAATTCTCGGGAAAAAAAGTCAAGATGTGAGTGAAGAAAGTGAATTTTCAGGGAAATTTTACAACCCCTAGTTTAATACGCCAACAGTAAATTTTTCACTGGTTCTTCATAGTTCTCACTTCTACAGTTATCCAGAAAATTAATTCAACCTCCTTGAATGCAATCCAGACGGCTGTCTCTTTTCCTTCCGGCAAAGATTCGAAGTGATTGTCCATTATTTCTCTAATTTGTGGTCCATTGAGAACTTTCTCTTTTATTTTTGAATCACTAATAGCAGGAAATGTTACGGAATGCGCGCTGGTTCGAGTCCTCATGGGGGAAGAAATTTTCTCATGAAATTCCGACCAGTGTATGGGACCGGTGCCCACCTAACATCGTGATGCACTTGGGGAGCTACGATAGGTAGCGAAAGCCGGTTGCGAAAGCCAGATATAACGACTGGTGGGATCATCGTGCTAACCACACAATACCTCCATTCTAGTTGGATGGTCGTCCACCTCTGTTTTGGCATGTGGACGTGATGCCAGCAGCCGGCTGGTCGGTCTGGCTTCTTCACGGGGTGTAGCGCCACGGATTATTAATAGCAGAAAATTTTTCCTGGATATTTTTAAATGCTTCAGTTTTATAATTTATCCCTTTAACAAAATTCTTCATGAACCCTAACTTTTTGTGTAAAAGGAGTAAAATTACTTCGCTTTGAGGTACAAGGGGTTGATGTATAATATTTTTCTTCCATGGCTCTAGTGATTGTCGTTTTATTTTATAATGCTTATCTCGAGCGCGAGTCCACACCTGTGGTGTAACGGTCAGCGCGTCTGGCCGCGAAACCAGGTGGCCCGGGTTCGAATCCCGGTCGGGGCAAGTTACCTGGTTGAGGTTTTTTCCGGGGTTTTCCCTCAACCCAATACGAGCAAATGCTGGTTAACGTTCGGTGCTGGACCCCAGACTCATTTCACCGGCATTATCACCTTCATTTCATTCAGACGGTAAATAACCTAGATGTTGATACACCGTTGTAAAATGACCCAATAAAATAAAATAAAAATAAAATATCTCGAGCGCGACTGTCCAATTCGTACAGAAAGCAGCAAAATTTTGTGTAGCCTAATTGCATTCCAAAAAGCAATGCTACAACCTTCAAATCCGCACATATAAACCATTCGTACTTTGAATATTATCATTAAAGCACACTTTAAAGAAATACACGTCTTACACAGAATACTAACACCACAGAAATATCCTGGTAAACTGAAGCGTTTTCATACGACGAACCTGTTTCTTCACCTCCAAATGGAACCGAAAAGGGCAATAAAACAATTTCCGCTTCTAGAAGTGGTTTTAACATGGTGATATATTGCAAAATATAAGCTACAGTAATGTAATTAAAGCTCACCGTGAAAGAAATACACATCTCAAGTAAAATAAGGTAAACTGGAATGAATTTATACCGCGAACCTGTTTCACTCCCTCGAAATAGACTCGTAGAAGGGCAATTAAAATAATTTCCCTTTCTACAAGTGATTCTAACATGGTGCCCTACTTATACTAATATTGTTTTCACATAATGGGTCTTCACATTTGTAAAACAAAATAGTTACACACGAAATACAGTGATTTTTTAAATAAAACGCATAGAAAATTAATTATATTGTCCATCTCGAAAACCCGAAGTGATGGAACATTTTGCTTGTTATTTTTTAATTCAGGAGGTCGAAATTAGTATTTGTTACTTTTATGTCTGGCTCAAAATGACTGTTGACCAGTGTAATTTGTAGTAAGCCTACTTCTCTGCTCTATACTATCACTCATTATTGATTTAATATATTATTTTTCTTTATTGTGAGTCGTGAAGTAGTCATAAACATAAAAAATGACCTTTGTGCAGTACATTTTAATTTTAAGACTCTTTCAATCGTATAGATTTTTAGGAGCTTGCGTCCTTAGGAAATAATAAGCAAATACAATAGAATTTTTCATATAGACAGTCCTCTATTATTGACACCATTTTCTAGCCTAGGCCAGTTTTCCAATCCCACTGCCAGCAAATCAGTTGTCGCGAGCGGACAGTTTTAAACTGTCGCCAGGCGTTGTAAAGCAAACCGTAGCGTCGCGTCGCGTCTGATTCTGTGTGCACCCGGCCTTAAAGTTCCTGTGTCACACGTGTCGTGGTTATGTTCTACGTTGAATTCCATTATAATATCTGAATCAGAAATTTTCACGAAACACTTACATCCTCTTTTAACACAAGTATATCTTTCCACACCACCAGATAATGTTTTCTGAAAGCCGAACTTGTAATCAGTGATCACTAAGAGTTTTTTCCCCTTTTCACTGAACATAGTAGTAAAATCCATAATTAAATGCAATACAGCTGTCCTGTACTTCCACTGCACTGTAACTTATGATCGATTAACATCCATGTCCCACACAGCCTGCTACAAAATCACAGCCTTGGATATTTTTTAATTTTTTTTTATGTTTAATATTGGTCGACCAGCAAACTTGCTATATAGACCACTGTTAAATTATGGAATATCACATGCAGAATATCATGCTGAGGTTGTCTCTAAAGGTTCCTCTAATTAATTTAAATTAAATAATTAAACATTTTTGTGAATTATGTGAATAAAAATCTGATGATTTTCTGTGTTAAATTATGAAGAGTCGTCAGTATCACTAAGAAGGATGTCTTGAGGGAGTTTCCTTTTAAGTCGAGATGGCTGACAAGATCTTGCTCCAATGTTATATGTCACAGCTCCAGGAACACCAGGAAGTTTGTTGAAGAAAGATTTTGACATTGAATGGATGTACTGTTCTAGTGGAAGAATTCCCAATTCTTGATACAGTTGTTGATTTCTTACAAACCAGGGGGCATTTGTTGCAGTACGCAGGAACTTGTTCTGGAGAACTTGTAGGCGATGCATGTGTGTCTTATTTGCACTCCCCCACACTGGCGCTGCATACGTTAAAAGAGGTCGTACAAGCGAGGTGTAGAGTAGCATTGAACAGTCCAATTCAATTTGTGAACGTCTATTAACCAAAGGGTATAATTTTCGAATTCCAGAAGAGGTTAGTGTAACAATGCGAGTTATATGGGCATTCCACGTAAGTTTCGTGTCTAATAATATTCCCAAATATTTGACAGCTTCTTGACTAGATATCCATGTAACTTGTTCATTTAGAAGAACCAAAGGAGGTGGATTATGAATAGGCCTTAAAGAGAAGATTTTAGCTTCTGTCTTGGTAATGTTGAGTAATAATCTCCAGTCAGAGAACCATTTAGACAGCTCCTGTAAGGATTTCTGAAGAGTGCTGGTTGCAGTATTTAGGTTACTATGAGAATAAAAGAGAACTGTATCGTCAGAATACATAGCTATGTGTGACGGTTGTAAACATGGAATGTCATATGTGAAAATATTGAAGAGAAGTGGTGACAGTATAGATCCTTGTGGTACTCCGGCTAAAACTGGACGAAGCGTTGATTTAATGCCATCTATACGTACTGAGAACTGACGCTCAGATAAAAAAACTTTTCACGATACGTGTTAGATAGTCAGGAAAACCAATTCTATATAATGTTAGCGTTAAACTATCATGCCAAACAGTATCAAATGCTGGGCAATATCTAGAAACACAGTGGCAGTTTACTGTTTTTCTTCAAAGCCTTTTGTAATAGATTCAGTGACTGTTTGCAGTTGGTGTGTTGTAGAATGTTTTGGACGAAAGCCAAACAAAAAATCTGGTATTATCTTGTTTTGGAACGTAAATTTACAAATGCGATGATGAATAACCTTCTCAAACAATTTCGATAGCGTGGGCAGTAAGCTAATAGATCGATAACTTGATGGCAAGTGCTTAGGTTTGTTAGGCTTATGAAAAACAATGATTTCAGCACGCTTACAGGCTCGAGGAAAGTACCCAATTAAAAGAGCAGCATTGAAAATTATCGTCAAGTAAGTGAGAGCTTTGTTGGTGAGCTTCTTTAGTACAATGTTGGGTATAAGATCATGGCCTGGAGATTTTTTATTCGGAAGCCTTTGAATGAAGTGAGACAATTCTTGTGGAGTAGTATAGGAAATTTTCTCTGGCACAGACGGTTTATTAATATTTTCTATAAGTTATTCTTCAAATTCAGAGGTAGTCTGTTCATTTTTATTCTCGTTTGGGGTGAATACATGTTGATAATGAGATGAAAGCAAGTTACATTTCGACTCTGTGTCTGTGGCTATTTGAGAGTCTAACCGAAGTGTCGGGATGACTGTTGGCTCGCGTAGAATACGCTTTGTAGCGTACCAAAGATTATTATCAGCTTCAGATAGAGATGATAAGTAAGACTGATATGACTGCAGGCGATGTTGTTCAAGATTTGTCTTGACTAATCGTATGAGATAATGCAGCTTCTTCCGCTGCCATGGTTGCCTCTCTCGTTGCCATTGTCTACGAATACGATGTTTTTCCTTAATTAATTGGAGTATGGAAGATGGTAAGTAGTAGCGCGTTAATGGCCGCTTGGAGCACATTGTACAATAATTTACACATGAGCATATTGTGTCCGTAAAATGTTGAACATCATTGTCAATATCTGTTGCTGTTAGTGGATGATATTCCGTGACTAACATGGAGTCTAGAGTCAACTGAAATTTATCCCAATCAACAAAGCCATTAATAAGGCGTTGCACTTTAGGTGTTACATTAGGAGACAATTGGAAAGTAATCAACACTGAACAATGATCTGAATCAAGTGCTGTTAATGATGCAATGTAAGTTGGTAAATGCATATTCTTTTGAATTCCAATGTCAAGGATATCGGGAAGATTGGCGGGATTATATGGATAGTGTGTTGGTTCAGTTGGTGCGAGAATATGGAGACCAAGGTTGTGAATGCAGTTGTAAAGACGATGTCCATTTGGGTTCGTTACTCTGCATCCCCATTATGTGTGTTTACAGTTTAGATCGCCCACAAGAAGTGTTGAACCGACTGAGGGAAATAAGCCTTGGATATTTGAACATGGGGAACCAACTCACGTTGTTGATATTTTGCTTGGGAACCAACTCCAGAACAGTGGGCTAGGTAATGCGAAGAGACGACAACAAATTAAATAGAGAAATCTCACATTAGATACCTCTTGGAAGAAGGAAGTATTGAAAACTTACTAGGAATGGCGGAATAAGGGAATGCATGCAGAAAGGGAGATGCAAGCTAAAGATTATTTGGATCTTGACCAGAGGTCTGCTCCGGACGTTTTCGCTCAAGCGCCAAGTAGTTCATAGCATAATCCGATAGGTAGCGCACATGCATGATGGGTAAAATTGCCACGAGCGATAAATCCTCGAACGGTATAAGCCGAGCGTTAGACGTTCATTCTTGTTGCAGTGATGAACTGTGTAGTAACATCATAGATGTTTATCATTTCAAAACTTTGAAGTGTTTAACTAACCTCTCCATCGTACAACTACAAAACTTGCTTTAAAATGTAATATAAATGTTGTAGGTAAATGCCTTTTTTTTTTTTTTTTTTTTTTTTTCACACAGGAGTGATTTTGTTTTTGCCACATCTAATAGATGTTATTGGATGTAAATGTAATTATTATAAACGGAGAACACAATCACGATAATGCAAGAACTGTATCAAGTTTTCTAGTAATAATAATAATCTCTAATAAATAATTAGTGTATCAATCTTTGCGTCTGTAACAGTTGTGCAGCATGATTATTAGTTTTATTATATTTTCTGTGACGTTATCTCTGTACTAATATTGTTATTAATCTACTGCTATATCATTAATATTTTGTAAAACGTTTCTACATTGTCGCAGTATATAGGCGGAACACCATGTATGGACCTATCATATTATATATGTGATAAATAAAATATTTAATAATTATTAATTAACAATAATAACTGTATATCGAAGTTTTTCATGCTATTTTATTTATAAATTCATGTTTCTGTTTTGGTACGTTCCGTTGACTGTTCCAATAAACGTTTGTCATAAACGCAGAAAACAAAAGCCTTATTTTTATCGTGTTAGCAAAACATATGTGTATCTTATCTGTCACCTTCCATACAAGATAAGACATGTCGGTGAGGTGACCTTGTACTGTGCTTCTATTTATTACGAGCGTATCACGACCGATCGTATCTGACTCGAGGGTGCGACACTCGACCGAGTTCAAGCGAGCGATTTAACTCCAATGCAGCACTCTGATCTTGATATTTGAGAAAAAAATAAGACCGTTTTTTGATTGAGGAAACCTGTGTAAGAAATATTCCTGTAATTAAAAAATCATTAAAACAATATATTCTATTATTATAATATTATTATTACTCTATTACAAACTACAAACTTGTATTCGTAACAATAATTTGTAAATCTATAGTATGTTCATTACTCCTATTTCTGTTTCGGTTGCAGAGATGTTCTACTCCATTGTGTTCTCGATAAGTAGTTCAATAGTTATCGGATGGAATTTGTTTATGCTGTTATAAAATCATAGTAGCCTACAAATGGAAGTCTCGTCATAAAGAATTACAATAATAATAAAACCAGCTATCCATTCTATTAAGATATGTTTTAATTAAAGCGAATACTCCCAATGGATTGATTTGTTATCATATTGCCCTTGCTTGTTCATTCTCATTTTAAATACAGTATTAAAGTTTTATTCTCTCCCAAATGGAGGTTCTGAATTGCTCGTACGGGGTGTTTAGGAATACCATTGAATTGAACTACCTGCTATAATTAATTTATTTATGCTCACCATATCAAACGCGTTATTAAAATTTATAAAAGGCATATAAATTGAGAGGTTAAACTCTTTCCTGTTTTAATTAACTGAATAACTGTAAAAACATTGTCTATCCATGGTCATCCTTTGTTGAATACGTATTCCTCTTTTTTCCATGAGAACGTATTCTGATATTTTCTGTTCTGTTCACTTTCATTTATAACATTTATATGAAATTTAATAAATCCCTGCCGCTCTAATTTGAAATTTCCTTTATACTACCGTTTCAAGTTTTAAATACATCACCTTTCCTATTTACTGAAATAAAACTCGCCTTCGATCACAAATTAATATAATCCTATTAATTTTAAAATATAAATTACTGAAGATTTATTCTTAACTTTAAGGGTAAATTATTATAACCTGGCATTTTATATTTAAAATATTTTAATTACCTCTGATTGAGATTGTGGCTGATAGGTATATCTATTATCAGGCAGTAGATCTCACTTGACGATATGTGTCAGAGGAAGAGCAATTGTTTGATTAGTGGAATATGCACGATCATCGTTGAACGATCATCGCAATATTCGCACCGAGGAAAACGTACCTTTAAGCCGGGAAAATATACAAAGTACCATTCGAGCTAAGATAAAGATATATTTACTGGAATAAATTAAATAACAATGAAATAATTCTCTCAGAGATACTCTGAAGCCATGAAGGACAGTATCTTAAGCTGTGCAACAAATGGAACAACATTAATTTAAAAAGCACATTCGAATTTCTTCCTACAACCGCTTTTGTTGGCATTATGAATTAGTCGTAGTGACATAAAAGAAATATGTCTTGAAAATATTGAAGTGAATAAAAATACACATGCGCCGCATAGGAACATTTTTAGTCGCCACGGCTAGGGCTATCTGGCGCCAGGAATTTGTCTACCACTGATTTTTACAATAAGTAAAGCGCAACTGTATATTTTAGATGTAATCAAAGTTTGGAATTAACAAATAAAAAATATAAATATCAGCATAAACTTAAAAAGGCACAAGCAGGTTACAAGAGCTCTATGAGCTCTGACTTGTGTTATGTACAGGGACATCATTTTATTTTTACTTCAATTTTTATTGTGCCTTAGTTTTTGGATGTACTTCACTCCCACCCCCTCTACTAGTGAACTTCCAACCGTTCTCCACACAGAACCGAGGCCGCGTATGCAGTACTGAGTTAGTGAGTATAATTCGTTCCAGAAATGTGTCCGCGTTTTCCAGTGACGAAAGAGCTTTCAATATTGAATCATATTTTCGCACAGGTACTGTCGTCTGTTTGCCTATGTCGCATCCCGGTTTCCTTCACCTGCTTTTGTTTGCCCCTCTGTAAAGTCTAGTAGCTGGGCTGTCTTAGCTCTTTTCTGAAAACATTAATTTTTGTTAGGAATTGGACGTCTACGTAATATTATACAACTGTTTAAAATAAATTAAATAAAAGGGCCTCGTTAAGTAATTAACTGTCACGTGATTCCCCCGCCCCCTTTCTACGACTCTGCGACAAAACCACTTGGACGGACAGTAGATAGCATGTTTGAGTAATTTAATTTTTTCGGATCGGACAGAAGTGAAGATTAAATTTATAGGCCTAGTACGTCAGGTACTCTGTTGTAGAATAGGTAGAGAATTATTTCAACATGAGTTACTCATACGAAGGACGAAACTGGTAATTGGAATTAGGTACAATAGTGCGATAATATGCACAAAAGAACTGAAGCCTTTATCGAAATGAACCGCCACCATTTTCAAAAATGTGTTTAAATATCCATATTATGATTATTTTTCAATTTCACTTCATCCTCTATATTGTACGCTAATGTGCTATAACAGTACAATATACACTGCATAATGAATACGTCCGAATGGATAGCTCAATTCGTGAGTAAAAACACTTATTGTTAATACTGTGCTGTATTTTGATTAAACAAAACCTAATGAAAATTATTAAACTCAAAATTGCGATATTTTCTAGTTTACATAAATGGATGAACTACTTTTCTTCCCTCCTATACCTAGTAAAGTGATTTTTTTTTTTTTTTTTTTTTTTTTTTTTGTATTTTACGCCAGTATCATCGAACCCCAGTCTTGGAAGGGGGAGCAAGCGGTGTTTCCGGTTCTAGACCTTTAATCCAAAGATATAGCCAGGTTAATATTAAAAATGTTAGTAAAAATAAAATGATGTCTCTGTAGAAGCGCACGTTGTTATGTATATTTGTATGTCTGTGAGTTCATTGTAATCCCGTTCAATCACACAAGAGGTGCATCAGAAGACAAAATGCCGCCACAAATATCTACACTGCAGTTGTTTATTTCGGAATTTGGAAATGATTATTTTTGTGTAACGAATGGTAACTTATTCTTACGATGTATATTTTTTGCCATTGTAATATTAGTTACTGTATTTTAATAAATAGGTGTACATTATTGTTTGTATATGTGTATAAAATTTCTATTCTATGTATATTATGAGATTATTAATTTTGAGTAAATGGCGTGGCATACATATTTATTCAAAACGTTTCGACTGTGCACGCCATTAAAACTAAATATCAGTGTTGTCATGATATGCCCCATTATATTTTACATTGACTGTAGGCCTACTGTACCTCTTACTTATGCAGTGAGCGCAAGACATTTGCACTCCCTCCGTAAATTGATAAATTCAGCGTGACAAAAAGCGGAGACTATTCATTTGACAGAGTAGCATGACAATTATTTATTTCTGAGAAAAGTATTCATTTGGGACTAATACGTTACTATCATTTTGTTGTACTCTACTCGAGGAATAAACTGTTAAAATATGCAGTTATATTACTTCCACTAAAAGCCGCCATGGTAGTCTAGTCGTTAAAGCGCTGGTCTTATAATGCTATAGACCCGGGTTCGATCCCCGACGTACCCTTGATTTAAAACGGATGTTGGTCCACACACAGCCTCGAAACCAGGTGGCCCGGGTGCGATTCCTGGACGGGGCAAGTCACCTGGTTGAGGTTTTTTCCGGGGTTTTTCCTCAACCCAACATGAGTAAATGCTGGGTAACTTTCGGTGTTGGACCCCGGACTCATTTCACCGGCATTATCACCTTCATCTCATTCAGACGCTAAATAACCTAAGCTGTTGAAAAAGCGTAGTAAAATAACCTACTAAAATTAAAAATATAATAAAAACGAATGTTAGACAAGCCTGTGGTCCATGTACTGCAAGTATTTTCTCCGGGAGCTCCGGTTCCCCTATGGCACTGATGTCAAAGCAAGCGCATTTTTCTGAACTTGACGTCGTGCGAGGGCATCAAGCGCTAGGTATGGAAGGAAGAAGGATTATATATATGAATAAGCAGCCTGTTGGATTAAGAAAACAGTGGTGCACAAACTTCAAACGGAACGTGAAATTTTTGGTCGTTATTTATATATGGCTTCTTTGTGTTTGTTATTCTCTATATTGTCTTTAAAACAAAAGTACTAAATATTGCAGTTATGTTTTAAACGTTAATGACAAAATAAAGAGTTAAGAAGGAATATTCATATATATTCAATAGTAGTACAACTATACTGTACTAAGTGTATGAAATACATCATTCATAAAGAAAGTGATATCCCAAAAAAAAAAAAAAAAAAAAAAAAATAGATTGAGTATGACGTGATAAGTTGAAATTTATATTAATGTTATTTTTAGCCTTATAAAAGTAATCAATAAACTAATCAAAACAATATTAAAGTACAAAGTAAAGTTATTTAGATATATGTTTTAACTGTAGCTAATATTACACAACAAAACTCTTATCGCATTATGCTTTTAATGTGATATTGGTGAGCAACTTCCTATCATCAGAATTTTAAATTATTTTCTCGAAATCTGCTGAAGCTATAGGGCTGATAATTTTACAGGACATGGGCATATATCGTTTGCTTGTGATGGAACAACAGTTGCTTTATTAATTTATTTCCTTACAAACATGTTCCTTGCGAATATTTTCAAAATTTGTAATACCCTATCTTCAGTAATACGTATTTACTGCATATTAGATTTACGAAAATTTTGTTTCAGCACCTGGAAGGCTACTAAGTAAAATAGGCCTATATCTAAAAATTTCACTTTTGTATAAAAAAGTTGAGAAAATATTTATTTTGAATAAAAAGCAAACTTGTGAGAAATGAGCATTAAAATTAAAACTTACATTCTTATAATGCACTTATACTTCTCAGACAAATCTAAAAATTAACATGGATACAGTTTTAATACTGAATCAGTGCTGGCCATCCATGTATATAGCTCGACCAAGCGGCATATACTATCTCTCTCGTCTGTCTCTTTCCTCTCCGCTGTAAAGCGCTCAGACTCTCCTAAGCTATAAAGCGCGCACTTGCTCCTATGGGCATCAGTTGACATGACTGCCCTATGGATATCCTAAAAAATCTCATCTCATCTCATCTCATCTCATCTCATCTCATCTCATCTCATCTCATCCCATCCCATCCCATCCCATCCCATCCCATCCCATCCCATCCCATCTCGGGTGTAGAATAACCAGTCTCCAATGGTGCAGCCTGGGCAACTACTCTTTCAGTAAATTGAAGGGTTCAGAACCATAGTGGGCCGAACGCCATTTACTAAAACCGTATAAAACAAGGGTTAAAATGAAGTTATTACTTTAATTCAATGGAAACATATAGCAAGTAATATAATGTATCACATTAAAACTAAACGATGTATCATTCTCAATTAAACTATGGTATTCACTTAACTTTAACCTTGCTTTCTCCGTTTTTAATAAATGGCGCTTGGCCCACTATGGCTCTGAACCCTTAAATTGGTCTACACAACTAGCTTCAAATGTGGGAATGGCGAAAAGTCAACTACTCGACATCACTTACGTACTTACTGTCTTTTAAGGAACCCGGAGGTTCATTGCCGCCCTCACATAAGCCCGCCATTGGTCCCTATCTTGAGCAAGATTACCATCATACGCCACCTCCCTCAAATACATTTTAATATATTCCCATCTACGTCTCGGCCTCCCTAAAGGCTTTTTTTCCTCCGGCCTCCCAACTGACACTCTATATGCTTTTCTGGATTCGCTCATACGTGCTACATGCCCTGCCCATCTCAAACGTCTGGATGTTATGTTCCTAATTATGTCAGGTGAAGAATACAATGCGTGCAGCTCTGCGTTGTGTAACTTTCTCCATTCTCCTGTAACTTCATCCCTCTTAGCCCCAAATATTTTCCTAAGAATCTTATTCTCAAACACCCTTAACCTATGTTCCTCTCTCAGAGTGAGAGTCCAAGTTTCACAACGATACAGAACAACCGGTAATATAACTGTTTTATAACTTCTAACTTTCAGATTTTTTGACAGCAGTCTGATGACAAAAGCTTCTCAACCGAATAATAACAGGCATTTCCCATATTTATTCTGCGTTTAATTTCCTCCCGAGTGTCATTTATATTTGTTACTGTTGTTCCAAGATATTTGAATTTTTCCACCTCTTCGAAGGATAAATCTCCAATTTTTATATTTCCATTTCGTAAAATATTCTGGTCACGAGACATAATCATATACTTAGTCTTTTTGGGATTTACTTCCAACCCTATCACTTTACTTGCTTCAAGCAGAATTTCCGTGTTTTCTCTAATCGTTTGTGGATTTTCTCCTAACAAATTCACGTCATCCGCATAGACAAGAAGCTGAAGTAACCCGTTCACTTCCAAACCCTGTCTGTTATCCTGAATTTTCCTAATGGGATATTCTAGAGCAAAGTTAAAAAGTAAAGGTTATAGTGCATCTCCCTGCTTTAGCCCGCAGTGAATTGGAAAAGCATGAGATAGAAACTGGCCTATACGGTCTCTGCTGTAAGTTTCACTGAGACACATTTTAATTAATCGAACTAGTTTCTTGGGAATACCAAATTCAATAAGAATATTATATAAAACTTATCTCTTAACCGAGTCATACCCCTTTTTGAAATCTATGAATAGCTGATGTACTGTACCCTTACACTTCCATTGTTTCTCCAATATGTGTCGAATACAAAAAATGTGATCAATAGTCGATCTATTACGCTTAAAACCACACTGATGATCCCCAATAATTTCATCTACGTATGGAGTTAATCTTCTCAAAAGGATATTCGACAAAATTTACTACTCGACATTAGTATTAAAAAATATTACTTCCATTCTGTATATTGAATTTGATATTTTCGAAGTTTCAGAACTAAGTTCCATCTTCAAGATCATATCGCAGAGAATTTGGGAAAGTCATTTTGTCTCTTGATTCCGTTATGCTTGGCAACCATAAAAGTCTATCGCAGAGCAAAACAAAATGGACTCAACTCTCACCCTTGAATGTTTTAGCCATACGACTATAATGAGTTTCTAAACATCATTGACATCTGATCTGAAATAGTTAAATTGTTACGGATAGTTAAGAATAATTTTATCGTCAGATTAGACAATCCTACTATGGCAGCCATGCCAAACTCAGGTGAAGGGGAAAGAATGACGTCAATCTCGCTCTAAAGCTTTTCAACACGATTGACGTCCATGAATCGCTCTCAATCTCAAACTTGCTTCAGTGGCGGCTACTACACAAACTCATGATGTGAAAACAATCACCACTCTACATATAAATTAGGATAAGATTGATAAGTCCACACACAAACTGTTGAACATTTCTCTATTTAGTGTTTAACTGATCGCTGACACCTCTTTTTTTTCAATAATGTGTCAAAATTCGGCTAGATTGTGTCAATATATAGAGTCAGAACAGGTACAAGATGATAATCATTTAAATTTGGGCGTGCAGATGATTTACACTGATTCATTTTGAAAAAAAAAAACTGTTCACAACGATATGTCGATCCAAACAATGCAATTATACGACCTATAACATTTTTAATGTTAGGACATATTTCTATTGACAATAAATTGTATAAATGTCGACCACTTTTCTCTGGTGTTTTTATGAAACTCTTGCCAATAAATTATTTAACCATTTTGCCATTTATGAAATTTAAAAATCCAGAATAAAAACAAAATTCTTTAAAATAAACATTACAATAACAATTTTATATAATTACATGCTGGTACCTGAGTTTGTTTTTACTCCTAATCTTTACCATGGGCAGATTGAAATGACGTCTTCTAATATAATGTATATAACGAATTTGAACGCAACATAATAGGCATCATCATCATCATCATCATCATCCAATTCAATTACTAGACCTAGTGGTCTGTTGCGGTCTCAATGGTCTAATGCCATCTTTTTAATGGTCTTCCAATAGATCGTTGTCCAGAAGGGCGGTAATGTAGCGCTGCCTTTAGCCATCTTTCTGTTGACATTCTCTCGATGTATCCAATTAACTCTATAGATTTAAAGAAAATTTAATGTAGGTTAGACGTTCAATTCTTCGAAAATTTCTGCATTTCGTTTTCTATCCCAAAGTGTGTATCGCGCCGTTTTTCTCATGAATTTCATTTCGTTGGTAGTTATATGTTGGACATCTTTTTTTGTGAAAGTCCAGGATTGTGATCCATAGACTAAAGTAGGTCGTGCTAAAATTTTGTACATCTTTAATCTTCCATGTTTCTGTAATAAATTAGGTTTTAAAACTGAATTGATAATGCCGATAACTTTTACAAAATTAGTTATTTTAGAATCGATATCCTTTTCTTTTTCAGATGAAAGACGGCACCATAGATAGTTAAATGTGTTCACTTGTTCTAAAATTCTGTTTTAATACAAATTTTACTTCTTATTGGATATTCACCTTTAAACGCCATAACTTTTGAGAAATGTCTTTTACAATTGTGTTTAAGGGGAGAGGACGCCTATTTTTTTAATTTTTTCCTATGTGGTGTAAAATATTTTTTATATGTAGAGAGCTCGTGGCTATAGAAACTCAATCAAATATAAATATTCTGAAAAATATATATATATATATTTGGGAGTCAGATTTGAAAAAAAAGAAAAGTGTACGCAATGCAGGATTTTACTAAAATCGATGTAGGCCTATCTAAGCCTTTTTTAAAGATAAATTCAAACAGCTTGTTGCAATTTACTTGTAAAAGTATACTCTATAAAGTGACTGTAACAGAATTTTGATATTAGTCACTACATTTGTAAAATAAACAATTAAAATTTCATAACACTTTTCTATTTTCTTTCTTGCAAACAGACAGACTTATTTTTTAAATGAAATCAATTAGAAACATTCTGTTACTGAGAAAAGTTTCCTAGTAGTCTAGAGAATGTGTATTCTAAATTTCATGAATATAGCTTCAACAGTTCAGAAATTATATCGATTTTTGTCTGGCAATGTACCAAAAAAATAAAGTTCCAGAAAGAGCAAACAAAGGGGGGGGGGGGTGTGATTTAAAAATGCAAAGAGCAAAATCTTAAAAAATGGCGTCTCAACGTCCAATAAGGGCACAGATACCCACAAAATGTTATACATTGTATTCCACACACATCACAGAGTATTTTAAAGAAAAATTTTGTCTTGAAAAAAAATGAAGTTCCGAAAACAACAATCAAAGGGCGGTGTGATTTAAAAATCCAGAGCGTAGGAAGTTTAAAAATGGCGGCTTAATATCCGATAAGGGCACAAATACCCATAAAATGTTATACAATGTATTCCACACACATCACAGAGTATTTTAAGGAAAAAAAATTATTTTTTGAAAATGACTCATTTTTCACCACAAAATACTATCTCTCTCCTTAATGAATATAACATAGGCAATTACCTTTCTTATCTCCTTCAACAACAACGATTTCGTATTGAAGCTATGTCTTGGTACTTCAGACAATACCTTTTTTCAAATATTCTACAAACTGTTCGTCACTAAGGGTGCTATTTATAGATATTTCGCTAGCCCACGCTACGAGCGTGCTAAACTAGCCCCGGCTATCGATTGGTTACTTGTACGGGATTCATATGTCATATCGCTAACACTGGTTTATTAATAAGAAAAACGTTAGTTCGCTGATTATCCATCGGAAGCCCGCGCTAAGAACGTCTATGAATACGGCCATGAATGTTTACGTTCTGCAGCTAACGTCCGACTAAACAGAATGAAAACAGAGTCGCGGAAAGGGGTGGGGAAAGTAGGAATGGTAATGTTTGCGTTCTAGGGAGTCCATGTATGGCATCTCTGTACTATGGCTTATAGGATAGGACTCCATTAATAGAATCTTTCGCAAGCTCAGAAATGTCAGGGACACCAAATGTCAACATAGATAAAGAGATCCAAAAGGTTCAAAATTCTAACACCTGACAGCCTACATTGTTATAACTAGAAAGAAAATTTATAAATCAAATGAGGAAAAATTGCTTGAATAAATTTATGAACTGCACTGGAAAGACTGTGCAATCTACTAATGCACTTGATACTACTCAGTACTCAGTGTTGCATGTTGATGTTTGGACACTCTTAGAATATAACAGTTTTTATAGTTTCACCTGAAACTTGGTAGCCATCTCGTAGCATCGGAAATGTAATTATATGACATGCGAGGAAGACGAATTAGCAGAATGGAGACCATCCTTCTGAGTACACGCCAAGGAGCTGGCGTACCTCAGACCTACTCTCTCACGTAATGCGATGATGTTACACCAAGCACGCACCATTTCGTAATATAGTTTCCAGGAATAAGGAAGCTAGTATTTGAAGGTACTAGTTTTCAACGTTGTTATATTTTATAACCAGAAATAGATCACGAAATGCTAAAAGAATCCGGTAAACGATGTACTGAAATGACAAATCCTTGTCTTTGTAAACTCAACAGTTAAGATGATATTTTAAGGCAGGGTCATTCCATACAAAATTTGAAGAATATGCAAGTGATGTCATGAATGTTTTGGGCTTTTAATATAATAATGTTATTATGAAAATAAATTAAACTGCCAAGTATGACCGCCATATCATTAATATTTTAGTCATACGGATGACTGAAAAATGGGTGGCTGTTACATGCTATCCATAATTTGAAATATTCTAAATCCCTATATGAAATGTCATCGAAACTAAAGAGACGCCATTGTAAACCTGAATAACCATGTTTTAATACCTTAGGGCAGTGATGTAACTGATGCCCATAGGAGCAAGCGCGCGTTTTAGAGCCCAGGAGAGCCTGAGCGCTTTACAGCGGAAAGGAAAGAGACAGAAGAAAGAGGTAGTATATGCCGCTTGGTCGAGCTATATACAGGGATGGCCAGCACTGATTCAATGGATAAAGGGAAGAGAAATTATTAAAACTGTATCCATGTTAATTTTTAGATTTGTCTGAGAAGTATAGATGCATTATAACAATGTAAGTTTTATTTTAATATTTATTTTTCACAAGTTTGCTTTTTTATTCAAAAGGAATATTTTCTCAACTTTTTTACAGAAAAGTGAAATTTTCAGATATGTTTGTTTAGTAGCCTTACAGGCACTAAAACAATGTTTTCGTAAATCTAATATATCATAAATGCGTATTACGGAAGACAGTGTATTAAAATGCTTGTAAATATTCGCATGGAAAATGTTTGTAAGGAAGTGAATTAACAAAGCAAATACTGTTACATCACAAACAAAAGATATGTGCCTATGTGTTGGTAAAACGTCAGCTCCATAGGTTCAGCAGATTTCGAGATAATTTAATATTCTGATAACAGAAAGTTGCGCACCAATTACACTTAAAAGCATAATGCGATAAGAGTTTTATTATGTAATATTAGTTACAGTTAAAACATATACCTAGACAACTTTGCTTTGTACTATAATATTGTTTTGATTACTTTTATAAGGCTAAAGATACCATCAATATCAATTTAAACTTATCATGTCATATTCAGTGTCTTTCTATGGGGTAACACTTTATGAATGATGTGTTTAATTCACTTAAGTACAGTACAGTTGTAGTTATTATGGAATTTGAGTGAGTATTCTTCTTTACTCTTTATTATGTTATTAATGTTTAAAACACAACTGCAATATTAGGCTAAGAAATAGGTGTTAGTACTTTACAGACAATATAGAAAATAACAAACAGAAAGAAGCCATATAAAAATAATGAGATAAAAATTTCACGTTCCGTTTGAAGTTTGTGCACCACTGTTTTCTTAATCCAACAGGCAGCTTATTCCTCCTAGCATACCTAGCGCTTAATGCCCGCACACGACGTCAAGGTCAGAAAAATGCGCTTGCTTTGACATCACTGCCTTAGGGTGCTATGCACAGACATTTCGCTAGCCCGCGCTACGAGCGTGCTGAACTAGCCTCGGCTATCGACTGATTACTTGTACAGGATTCATATCATATATCACTAACACTGGTTTATGAATATGGAAAATGTTAGTTCGCTGATCATCCACCGGAAGCCCGTGCTAAGAATGTCTATTAGTATGGCCCTTAAAGACTAATTCGAATAATATTAAGGGATGCTCATAAAAATACCTCATTGAAAGAAATATGTTTATATTCGAATGCACCAATTTAAATTCATGCGAATATCTTCGTATTGAAGAAAATCTTATTCTTAATCCATCTCTCAAGTTTTATGGCGTTATCTTAAAAAAACCTGTGAATAATTAAATTAATAAAATTATTAATTTTTGTTCCGACGGTTGAAAATCGCTTGCTATGTGTGGCGGTCGCAGCATTCCCGAGACTTCATAGCGATGAATAATCTCAAACTACCGTCTCCTTGATCGCGCAACTTTCTGTACGATGGGAGAGCCTATCTGCTGAGATCCTTTGTTCCGGTGAGTTATTTTTATTAAAAACTGACATGATATTTAAGTTAATATTGTGAAATTTTCACAGTGGAATCAATATACCCTAACGAATTAAACACATGTTTTTTCATCTGTAAAAATGAATTGGATTTTGTGTTCTATATTATTTTAAATTATTTAACGGCGGGTAACTACTTAAAAAATTATACATTTTTTTTTCATTTTGAGGGAATTTATAAACAAGGCTCTCCTCTTTCGAAATGAATTGAAACCACTTTTCCATCTTCCTTTACATAGTAAGAAAACTTTAATGAATGAAACCGTGTTCTTTGTTAAACCAATATTTTAAATGTTGATTGCTGCCAAGCTATGAAGAATATAAATATAATATTGCGTGAAATTCATATTTAGAACATACAAAATAACCTACCACAATTTTTTTAAATTTTGAGACATCATGGCTCAAAAGCATACTTTTTTGCATGGAATGATCCACCAGTTACCAATGCTACGTTCTGTGTTGTCTTAATTAGAAGTATACATGATGTCATGTTTGTTTTATATTTCATATTACGGAAATTCTGCCGAAAACAAAACAAAGCTAGGCGGTTGGAAATGAGTGCTCCAGTAGAAGAATTTGGTTGCGGGCACATCATTAGGAAAGCAGAAAAGTATTTTATCAGAAATAAGGAAACGTTTTACATTTTAAACACTTAATATGTTTACAGTCATTGCCTAGAGACTCGTCCTAAAGCGAGTGCTCATAATTAGTTTTATTTTAAGTTGTGCTTATATTTTAATTTTTTATTGTTAATTCCGAACTTTAATAATTAGATCTAAAGTATCTAAATGTGTTTTACGTATTGTAAAAATGAAGGGTACACACATTCCAGGCGCCAGGTAGCCATGGAGACTAAAACATATATGTGGTACCTGAATTGTTTATTGAGTTCAATAATTTTTAAGACTTCGATTTCTTTTATGTCATTACCACAAATACATAATTTTAACGGAAGCGGTTGTAGAAAGACATTCGAATGAGTTTTTTTTTAAATTAATATTGTTCCCTTTGTTGCACATCTCAAGATATTGTCGTACATAGATTCAGGTCATCTTACTTACTTACTTACTGGCTTTTAAGAAAACCCGGAGGTTCATTGCCGCCCTTACATAAGCCCGCCATTGGTCCCTATCCTGAGCAAAATTAATCCATTCTCTATCATCATATCCCACCTCCCTCAAATCCATTTTAATATTATATTCCCATCTACGTCTCGGCCTCCCTAAAGGTCTTTTTCCCTCCGGCCTCCCAACTAACACTCTATATGCATTTCTGGATTCGCCCATTCGTGCTACATGCCCTGCCCATCTCAAACGTCTGGATTTAATGTTCCTAATTATGTCAGGTCAAGAATACAATGCGTGCAGTTCTGTGTTGTGTAACTTTCTCCATTCTCCTGTAACTTCATCCCTTTTAGCCTCAAATATTTTCCTAAGCACCTTATTCTCAAACACCCTTAATCTCTGTTCCTCTCTCGAAGTGAGAGTCCAAGTTTCACAACCATACAGAACAACCGGTAATATAACTGTTTTATAAATTCTAACTTTCAGATTTTTCGACAGCAGACTGGGTGATAAAAGTTTCTCAACCGAATAATAACAGGCATTTCCCATATTTATTCTGTGTTTAATTTCCTCCCGAGTATCATTTATATTTGTTACTGTTGCTCCCAGATATTTGAACTTCTCCACCTCTTCAAAAGATAAATTTGCAATTTTTATATTTCCATTTCGTACAATATTCTGGTCACGGGGCATAATCATATACTTTGTCTTTTCGGGATTTACTTCCAAACCTATCTCATTACTCGCTTCCAGCAAAATTCCCTTGTTTTCCCTAATCGTTTGTGGATTTTCTCCTAGCATATTTACGTCATCCGCATAGACAAGAAGCTGATGTAACCCGTTCAATTCCAAACCTTCTCTGTTATCCTGGACTTTCCTAATGGCATACTCTAGACTCTAGAGCAAAGTTAAAAAGTATAGGTGATAGTGCATCTCCTTGCTTTAGCCCACAGTGAATTGGAAACGCATCTGACAGAAACTGACCCATACGAATTCTGCTGTACGTTTCACTGAGACACATTTTAATTAATCGAACTAGTTTCTTGGGAATACCAAATTTAATAAGAATATCATATAAAACTTCTCTCTTAACTGAGTCATATGCCTTTTTGAAATCTATGAATAACTGATGCACTGTACCCTTATACTCCGATTTTTTTCTCCATTATCTGTCGAATACAAAATATCTGGCCAATAGTCGATCTATTACGCCTAAAACCACATTGATGATCCCCAATAATTTCATCTACATATGGAGTTAATGTTCTCAAAAGAATATTGGACAAAATTTTGTACGACGTCAACAAAAGTGATATTCCTCGAAAGTTACTACAGTTAGTCTTGTCTCCCTTCTTAAAGATGGGTACGATAATGGACTCCTTCCATTGTTCTGGTACAATTTCCTTTTCCCAAATAGCAAGTACAAGCTCATAAATTTCGTTAGATAATGCTCTTCCACCCTCTTGTATTAATTCTGCTGGAATTTGATCGATACCTGGAGACTTATAATTTTTCAGATTTTCTATCGCAATTTCGACTTCAGAAAATGTGGGTTCGGGTATAAATGGCTCAGCAGTTTGTATTTCAGTTTCGTCCCGATCATTTCTATTTGGCCTATGTATATTTAGTAGTTGTCCAAAATAGTTTTTCCATCTGTTCAGGATTGAATGAGATTCAGGTCATCTATGAGAATATAAATGTTTGCATTGCATAGACATTTAATATTGTTTATTATATTTCAGTAAATCTATCTTTAACTTGTTAGCTCGAATGGTTTTATAATTGCATGTATGAACAATATATTATGGCTCCTGAAAATAATTGGGCTGGCTCCTGAATTTTTTTAGTTTTGTCCACTTCTAATAAAAATATATTTTATAGCATATAAGTTACCTTTCATTAAATGCTTTGTTATTGTTATTAAATTCAAGTGGTTTTAAATACATGAGTATGCCTACTATTCCTGTTGTTCGCCGACTTATTGTACACAGGTAGGACTATACTATGTAAGTACACAGTACCGGTGCAGCGTGAACTGTTGACTCGCATCTTGCTCGCCGTACCAAATGAAGGTAGTATTATTATCAATGTATGCCTAACTTGTATTCAAGGAAACCTGGACTTTAGTAATGATATATATAGTTATAGGTCAAAGCACAATTTGTAAATTTAGAGATATTTGATATTCTCTCTACGTATGGATACATATCAGAGAAAATGTATATCAAAACACGTAAGAACTTCTACGTTTCTGTTCTCATTGTACTCCCTTCTTCAGTTTTTGGATTGTTTAAAGTCGTATAAGATGCAATTAATTAAAAATACAGTTTAATAAAAAGGCATGGAAATACATGGTGTTAAAAAGTATCCAATATTTTATTAGGTGATAGTATGTATCAAAACAAGAAAAAAATGTATAATAAACATGGGTTCTAAAACACATACTTTCTGAGATCTGAACACTTGCTCATAGGAGGTGCTCAATGTGAAGTCCATTTATGACAATTCATTTTTCTACCCTATAATACAGCAGGCTAACAGATAATCATACCGTAGTTTTTCGCCCCTGGCATAGAATACTGATACGTCGCAAGGAATACTGAAAACAAAAGTTTGGTTGCGGATATGAGCGGGGTTCAGCAGAGATGGTATTTGAATTTTCGTAATCAGCAAGTGTGGGCTGATGAAAATTCCCACACACTTGAAGAAATAAGGCATCAGCACCGATTCTCAATCAACGTAAGGCTAACGTTCTTGTCGATAGATTAAGGGTCATACGTGCTATCATAGAGATTAACTGGGGCTCGTTATCAGGACTTTCTTATTAACGTATTGCATACCTTGCTGGAAATTGTGCCATGTCAGCAAAGACTACAGATGGGTTCATGCATGATGGCACACTTAGTACATTTTCTCCGCAATAAGCGTGAACACCTGACGCTGACATTTCAGTACCGCTGGATTGATTAGGAGGCCCCACACCTTGGCCTGCTCGTTCCTCAAATCTAAATCCCCTAGACTTTTGGTTATCAAGAACAACCAGGTCAGTTTCAAAGAGTTTGTGATTCCTTGCGCCAAAGGGCAGAGGAATGCACTGCCATGAATGGACGTCACATTGAGCACCTCCTATGAACAAGTGTTCGGATCTCAGAAAGTATGTGTTGTAGGGCCCATATTTATTAGATATTTTGTTCTTGTTTTGATGCATAGTAGCACCTCCTAAAATATTGGATACTTTTTTCAACGCCCTGTATATTGTGTATAAGACTTTGTTTCAGTAATTGTGAAGTGAATAAATAACAACTAAAAAGAAGCATCACGTCTGATGCTGCATTTTCACGTCCAATAGGCTACCTCTCGCACATTTTCGCCGATTGTAAGCAATTGCTTGAGAAGACATTGTCATGCACGGAGAGCGAACGTTCGCAAACCACGGGGCTTCCGTTGCGGAACATTTCCAACTAACTTCGCCTACGTCACGGTGCCTCCTCTGAATGTGAATTGAGAGTAACAAAGAAAACCGCATCCCTTTCGCGAATTCGCTGTTTCAGTCATAATATTTGGCAGCTTGAACAAATTAAATTTATGTTTTATGAGTAAAACGATCTCGACTGAAATATCGCATGAAATCACATACGTATTAATATACTTACATATAGACCTGTACGTACAATAATAGTATTCCGTAAGAAGTATTTGATCAGTTGAAAACTGTAATAAAGGAGTTATAGAATAACTAGCACACTCCCATTCCTTGGAATAGGTATAGTATAACTTTTGACAGCGGTAAAATCATAAAATACGACTCAAACATTTAAAACTGTATGTGAAATGATTAGTAAGAACTAAAATTGATTATATTGTATTATATTATATTTCAATATTTGTCAGTTTAAAAAAAAAAATGATATTTATGTCAAGTGAATGAAGTAATCTCGACTAAAATTGCAAAAATTGACGTAAAACTTGTAAGTAAGAAAATAATTCGACTGAAACTGTAGATATTGTCGTAAAACGTGTAAGTAGTGAGAGAATCTCGACTGAAGCTGCAAAAATGTACGTAAAACTTGTAAGTAATTAAATAATCTCGACTTAAACTGCAGAAATTGACGTGAAACTTGTAAGTAGTGAAATAATCTCGAATGAAGCTGCAAACGTTTACGTAAAACTTGTAAGTAATGAAAGAATCTCAACTGAAACTGTAGAAATTGACGTAAAACTTGTAAGTAATGAGAGAATCTCGACTGAAGCTGCAAAATATTACGTAAAATTTATAAGTAATTAAATAATCTCGATTTAAACTGCAGAAATTGACGTAAAACTTGTAAGTAATGAGAGAATCTCAAATTTAGTTGCAGAAAACTTGTAAATAGTTAAAGAATCTCAGCTGAAGCTGCAGAAATTGACGTAAAACTTGTAAGTAATGAAAGATTGTCAACTGAAGCAGATTGTTGTATGATTATTCTTATATATTTCTGTTTATTTATGAGAAAGATAATACAATTTATCTAATATGATTAATACATTTAACTTCCCCCATAAATTGACGTAAAACTTGCAAGCACCCTTATTAAAATATACTGCATTTCGACAAACGTGCAATGTCATGGCTGTAGAATTTTTATTTAATCTGTTATTTAATGTCCCTCTATAAACAACGAAGCTATCTAGTGTGTATAACTGACGATAGCGAGACTTGTATTTTGACCATGTATGACAGATAATTCTCATTGTATTAAGTGACATTTGCCTTACAGTTAAGGAAATTCTCAGGAAAAAGAAAACAAATAATCAACCCAAACAAGATTCGAACTGAAGCTCGAGAGTTACCTTGGATCACGAGATGACTTCCTTCCATCTAAACGACGCTGGTGAATCCGTAAGTTTTATTTTAAGTGAGATAGGTGAATTGTAATAGGCCTATAATTATATTGTTCGCTAGGGCAGTGGTTCTGTACCGGGGGTCCGGGGCTCTCTGAGTGTCCGAAAATCAATTAATCGGGGACCGCGACTATTATTATTATCATTATTAATATCAATATTATTATCTTTATTATTATCAATATTATTATCTTTATTATTATTATTATTATTATTATTATTATTATTATTATTATTATTATTAGTAGTAGTATTATTATGAAAATTTAACCATCCGATTTTTTTTAGTTAAATAAAAAATATGAATTGTTTTCTTTTCAAATTTGATACCAGATTTACATTACTATATTTTACAATCTACTCTACAACCTAAGCAAGGAGGCAGCTCTAAATTAATGTGAGAAAGTGAGAGGCTTCATCATCAAAAAGTTGAGAAGCACTGTGCTGCAGTCTTTAGGATTTGGAATGATGTTTACAATAGGCTTAGTAATTTTGACGTGTTCTAATTAGGCCAATTGTAAGAAAATGAGACGAGATAATGTAGATAACTTTATTGTAGTAAGATAATTCTCATTTTTATTGCATGGCTGCGGAACGTGGGTAGTGAAAAATAGAAATAAATAATATAAACGTCAAGAAGCAGTAAAGATGCGTTCCTCTGACTGTACTAGATCGGTTCAAAATCGACATAGGTGACAAAAACTTGAAATAAAGCTATTAAGCAGAGAAAAGTAGGCTATAAGTGGAGAAACAGCTGAATATCTCCTATAGAAGTAATAATAAAAGAAAAAATACTGAAACAGTTATTGGAATATAAACAAGGAGCCTGTCGATTAATTGTTGTACAGGGACATCATTTTATTTTTACTTCAATTTTTATTGTACCTGAGTTTTTGAATGTACTTCACTCCCACCCCTTCTACTAAGGAAGTTCCAACTCCACACAGAACCAAGACCGCAGATAGTAAGCAGTACTGAGTTACTGAGTATAGTACGTTCCAGAAATATGTTCGCGTTTTCCAGTGACGAAAGAGCTTTCATTATTGAATCATATTTTCGCAAAGATACTGTCCGTTTGCCTACGTCGCATCCCGATTTCCCCCACCTGCTTCTGCTCGCCCCTCTGTAATAGCTGGGCTGTCTTAGCTCTTTTCTGAAAACATTAATTTCTCTTAGGAATTGGGCGTTTACGTAATATTATACAGCTGTTTAATTTAACTTAAATAAAAGGGCCTCGTAGAGTAATTAACTGTCACGTGATTTCCTCCCTTTCTACAATCCTGCGGCATAACCACTTGGACGGACAGTAGATAGCATGTCTGAGTAATTTTATATTTTCGGGTCGGGCAGAAGTGAAGATTGAATTTACAGTACGTAGAGTAGGTACAGAATTATTTCAACATGAGTTACTAGTACGAAGGACGAAACTGGCAATTGGAATTAGATGCAATAGTCTATAGTGCGATAATATGCACAAAAGAACTGAAGCCTGTATCGAAATGAACGGCCACCATTTTCAAAATTGTGTTTAAATATTCATATTATGATTATTTTTCAATTTAACTTCTTTCTCTGTATTGTACGATAATGTGCTGTAGACAGTATAATATACACTGCATAATGAATACGTTCGCATGGATGAGTCACTTCGTGAGTAAAAACACTTATTCTTAATACAGTACTGTACTTTGATTAAAGAAAAACCTAATGAAAATTATCAAACTCAAAATCGCGATATTTCTTAGTTTACGTAAATGGATGAACTACTTTTCTTCCTTCCTATACCTAGTAGAGTGATTTGTGTTTTACGCCAGTATCATCGAACTCCAGTCTTGGAGGGGGGAGCAAGCGGTGTTTCCGGTTCTCTAAAGGTATAGACAGGTTAATATTTAAAATGTTAGTAAAAATAAAATGATGTCCCTGTATAAAGCTCTTAATAGAATTGTGAGTCGAACAGGCTTCAATCTGCCCATAGAGAAGGTTTTAAGATATAAATGCTTACATACTTTGGCATAAACATAATGTACAGAGTGAATCGTAAGTATAGCTCGCGCAAGGAACGATTACTGAAAAGCAATGGTGGCGTTGCTGTCTGTTTTGCCGTCTGTATGTAGGCACGCCGAGGGAGCGAGAGATACGGGCCGATGGAAGTACTGTCTCTTCCAAGAATATGAACAAATGAGGACATCGCTGTAGAAATAAAGAACGTAGCTAGAGAAAAATTCGAAGCTAATTAAACGCGCAACACATGTTTACGAATGAAATAATAATACCGTGGGATACAAGACACGTATTCACATGCAATGGAACAAACTAAAGTCGTAATGTAACTATCACAACGCAAAACTGATTCTAGCGATGTCATTTCTCTTCCGACTGTACTCTTAATATCATTCAAGCTATCTCGTGACCTTTCCTCCGGGACTACCTCTTTCTTTTCGCATTGTTTAATTCGCATTCCTTCAGTTGGTATTCCCTGCGTGCGAGACCTATACATACATACATACATACATACATACATACATACATACATACATACATACATACATACATACATACATACAATTCACACCTGTGAAGTAACTGTCAGCGCGTCTGACTGCGAAACCAGGTGGCCCGGGTTCGAATCCCGGTCGGGGCAAGTTACCTGGTTGAGGTTTTTTCCGGAGTTTTCCCTCAACCCAATACGAGCAAATTCTGGGTAACTTTCGGTGCTGGACTCCGGACTCATTTCACCGGCATTATCACCTTCATATCATTCAGACGCTAAATAACCTAGATGTTGATACAGCGTCGTAAAATGACCCAATAAAATAAAATAAAAATTAAAAATACATACATACATACATACAAAATGGCTTTTAAGAAACCAGCAGGTTCATTACCATCCTCACATAAGCCCACTATCGGTCCCTATCCTGAGCAAGATCAATCCAGTCTCTACCATCATATCCCTCCTCCCTCAAATCCATTTGTATATTATCCTCTCCAAAGGTCTTTTTCTCTCCGGTCTCTCAATTAATACTCTATAATGCATTTCTGGATTCCCCCATGCGTGTTACATGATTCAATTGAAACGTCTAGATTAAGTAATGTGGGGGGTTATTCTTTGAGATATTTTAAACAAAAAATGTTAGTACAATTTTTCTTGTTTTTGCTGCCTTTTCGAGAAAGGAATTATTTTAAATGGTATATATCATAGCGTATTTTATGAAAGCTACTGAATTAATTCCCAATATCCTCAATCAATTTAAAGAGAAGTGTCGTAAGATAATAAATGATTGAAAGAATTTTAGTTTTGTCCATTAAACATGCAGAAATTTGATTTGAACGAATGTACCGTAACTTTTCGTTCAGAAAAGGAATTTCAAAATGTTGTATTTGTTCGAATAAAATTTCTGCACATTTAAAGGACTGAACTAAAATTCTTTCAATAATTTATTATCATAATACCCTGTTCTCGTAAATTGAGTGATCGTATTGGAAATTAAATCAATGGCTTATCCAAAATACGCTATGAAATATTTCAAATAAATAAATTTCTATCTCGAAGACGAAGTGAAAACGAGCAAAATTGTAGTAACATTTTTTGTTTGAACTATTTCAAAGAATAACCCCTTGACGTTAACGATATTACTTACTGTTCATATTGTATAAATATGCAATACATCCATAATCCGGAATTCTTAGTATACTTAAATTGTACTAAGAACTTTCTACTTTGTTGAAGACTAGATTTTTATACTCTATTCATTTCACTAAGGATGAGGTTATTATCTAGAAATGAGTGTAAAACACATTGTTAATTAGTGTACATCGCACTTAATAGGATTCCTACAAACAATTCTCTCTGTAATATTATCATGGCCGTGGAATTTTTTCTCTAAGAGGGAGAGCTAGGTCATATCATAATTTCCTGTTACAGGCCTCCATAATGTGGAAATCAGTTCCCAATGGGACCAGTAATTCTACTGTGTTCCAATTATTATATACAGACGAGAGGTAATGATATCGGACCCGTTCCGGTCTTCTAATAAGGTCTCAACGAATTGATAGATTTTAATGAAGCTCTACTGTAATCAGAAGCATCATTAACAAAAGACAACGCAATTAAGTTACAGAATGTAACATTGTTATTTTTAAACAAACTACTTCTTGTATGATGTAATAGAACTGCGGTAAATATGCAGTTCTATCATCAGTAGTATCATGACTCTATCGTCATCTCCGGAACTACTATCATATCACCACCACCATTACCAAAGTCATTATCATCACTAACATCGTCATCTTCGTTACCATATCACCATCGCTCATGATCACTACTGTCATCATTAGCATCATCACCGTCGAAATAACCATTATTACCATAATCATATTTATTCCCACATAATTATAATTATCATAATCACCACCACCACCACATTCATTATCATTTTATAGCCACTGTTGTTATAATCACCATCACCACTAATGCTACTATCAATACCATACTTACGACCACATCATCAATATCATCGTTGTTGTCATTATCATCATATTAAATAAACCATGGCGCGGTAGCCCACAGACGAACAAAATCTTTCAGCCAATTAGCAATTAAATTTTTATCATATACCGTCAATGCTTATCCATTTAACAAATTTATTGGTTTTACAATAATTTGTTACATTTATTTGACTTTTAACGTTTTCGGCTTTATTAAGAAATCTTCAGAAAAGTTTATGCCCATCCTATGTATGGGATTGGTACTTCTGTATGCAATACAAATAAATAAACCAATTAACATATCACTCTATGGAAATAATTGAACATATGGCAAGGTTAAAACATCACTGTGTTAAAACTGGCAATATGAGCCATAATCAAGGTTTGTCTTGCCTCCTTCAGCGACTACAAGGATAGCTCCGCAATACTCATGATTTTGTCTCACCAAGTCTCTGTCAGATCTAGAATTGAACACAGATATCAACCTGTTTAATTACAATTGTATTATAATTTTAACCTAGCATGTAACGATTTTAATAACCCAGATTACGGCTTATATTGCCAGTTTTAACACAGTGATGTTTTAACTTTTCCATATGTCCAACTACTTTCATAGTGTGTTATGTTTATTGGTTTATTTATTTGTATTGCATACACATGTACCAATCCCATACATATGGGCATAAACGCTTCTGAAGATGGCTTAATAAAGCCGAAAACGTTAAAAATCAAATAAATGTAACAAATTATTGTAAAACCAATAAATTTGTTAAATGGATAAGCATTGACGGTACTGATAAAACTTTAATTGCTAATGTGTTAGCTTATCGGCCCCATCATGCATTTTAAATTTCACCCAATTGCCGATCACGTCCACATGCCTTAGTAGAAATCAGTGATGTCAACGAGAGCGCAAGCGTGCCTCACCGCCCGTATGCGCTGTTCAGAGCACGTACGGCACGCAGGTACAAGTCACTGGTGAACTCAAGGGTTGTACATTACACATTGAGGAAGAAGTCCTTCAGTAAGTTTTAGGCTGACTTGACTCTTGACTTCTTAACGTCTAAATATTTTGGACCCCAGTCCCTCTGAACGGGCCTGGAATAGACATTTCACATTATTAATGTGACAAAAGCCGCAAAACAAGTTATAAATTTGTAAATCTTCGCCATTATTTTGCCGCTTATATCTTAAGTTTGGTTTATTTAGTTATAGCAGCGTTGTCAGACAGAGACTAAACGGAGCGGAGCGCTCCACTATGACTCGTTGCGAGCTCCTGTGTTTCCACAGACATAAACAAGTTCACACTCCGACTGCACTCTCTAGCTCCATAACCGGTTTTGGAGCTTACAACTCTGACCCTACTGAGTTATAGCAATGAATCTGTTATTCATTACGTTTTAAGTGGATGGTTAGAAAAATTGTTCTTGTTCCTCTAATTTTATTACAAAATTATACCCAATATAATTTTGTGTCAAAAGACGACTGGATTATCCAATAAATTTGATGCATTCGACATTTATGACTTTAGTATTGACGAAATTCATAAATATAGGCCTACTTTTTAATGAATTTCTATCATAAAAATCGAATGGAATTTATAGCTTTGGTCATGATTATTATACAAAACAAAGTGAAACTCTTACATTAGTATCTATAACGCTTCACACCTAATGGTTTAATGCATAAATTAGTACAGAGCCAGAAACAAAATTTGGGCCACCTGAATTTTCGAAGTTTCAGTTATAATTAGACTTCGTGGAATTGCCACGAGAATCGTAGGGTTTACTGCGCACGCGGTATAGGCTAGACTGTATGAGAATGGGGCGTGCAAAGGATGGAGTATGCCTCTAATGTAAACACTGAGCAGTATACTGCGGTTACAATAAAACCTGTATCCTGCATTCAAGAAATATAATGAATGATCATTGAAGTAGGAAATGTCTAAACATGTAAATATACAATTATTTTATAGTGAGATATATTAACTCTTAACATGTAATGTAAGATACTCACATCATCCTTGATATGTGCATTGCAGTGAAGAGTTACGTACATTTTTAGCGACTGCAAAGTAATCTTCTCCGATGGTCACTTAAACAGTTTTTATATTGGTAAAATGTACGTTCAACATCACACGATGTAATACGTGCATATTTGAAGAACGGAAAGTCACTACTTTTTAATACACCAACTTCAGACGTCTTGTCGTGACCTGATAGTACATCGTTTATAACACGAAGTTGTGAATAGGCAGAATTTTTAGCAATAATGTTTCTCAACTTACATTTCACTTTTTCTGAAATTAGTGAATTGTTATTTTGGATAACTGTTTGTGATACTTTATACACTATATTAAGGGCTTCTGAGAGTTGTAGTTTAGACGATTCTAACAGGATAATGCTTTTGGACACGATTTTAAAATTAGAATCAATGAACAGAATATCTTCCAGTAGCTGTTCAGAAGGCAATGATTTTACAGCTGCAACAGCGGAACTGTCTGTGCTATCCAATGCATCAAATACCTCCATTATTTTGCCGTAATGTTCTGCATAATAATTAACAGAATCCAACCACGTTCCCCAACGGGTCAACGATGGCTGCGGAAGTAAGGGTATTCCAGGGGCAATTGTTTGGAACAGCAACACTCTCATTGTAGTATGTTTGATTGAATTCTTGTCTGCACTGAACAAATAAATGTTAAGCTTTGACTATTCCAACCACAGTAATGCAAAAACAAGTGCTTACATAAGTATACATTAGCTGTAGCTGCTCTATCTATTTGGACCGGTCACATCTCTTAACATGAACTGCTTATACTACGTGACCGGGAGGTCGCTCACCTCCTCCATACTACCGTACATCGGCAACCTGATTGCATGCTGCATGTGGCAATTCAGCGAAGTCTAGTTATAACAAACTGCACATGCACAGTAAGCATCTTATAACTGGAACTTAGAAAATTCAGGTGGCCCAGGTTTTGTTTCTGGGTCTGTACAAATTATGGTCCACGTCTTTACTGTATAATTCTATGGTAAGGCCTCATCCATAATTGCCTACTTTTTAGTAATGAAGTTTCCAAATCAAGAATTAAATAACTCATAATATTAGACATTTCCCTAGTTTATATGTATCATGTATTGCAAAGAAAATTTGTTTCATCTTTAAATATATTATTTCTCTCAATTATCTTTATTACTATATCAATATGGTTTGCTAATAATAATAATAATAATAATAATAATAATAATAATAATAATAATAATAATAATAATAATAATGGTAATAATAATAATGCGAAGAACTAAACACAATCAAATACATATCACAAGAAAACGAATACAACCCTAACATAATAGACAACATAATACGTAGGCCTAAGACAAAACATAACCACAAAAACATAAGAATACAACACATTTGACTGCCTCCGTGGTCTGTTGGTCAGCATGCTGGCTTGCAGATCCGGAGGTCCCGGGTTCGATTCCCGTGCTCGGCTCTGGGTGAATTTTTCTTGAAGAAGAAAAAATTACCTGAGTGCAGGTCTGCAATGTAACGCCGGGTGAAACAGGCCTTCACTGTCTGGACTCTACCAACTGTACATCTTACAAATATGCCTTTCACCGCGGTGAAACAGACTGTGAACTCTCTCTACCGTACAACACATTAATTAATACTGCAGAACTCATCATTTTTTATAACATTTATATTTTAATTTTAACCTTTTGACATATAGTGTAAGTTCATTACTTGACTGCACAAGTTTTTAACATTAGGCCATAGATGCCAATAGTTTCATATACACGCAAATGAGAGATTTCAGTTATCTATGTAAATAAGTGTTTTATTTTGTATGTGAACCATTCAACCTCAGAGTCATGACAACTATATATTTGTAAAGTGCCTGCATGTGCATTCAACTACTAGATCAAAATGTACCTGATTAGTCCCTCACCTAATTTCAAAATTGTTTGCTTAAGGATTCACCTGAAGATGACTTTTTATTTAAGTCGAAAATATTTGTGACCTTTAAATTATAATATGATGTAACAGAATTATTTTCTGACTTCACATACTGATAAGTGTTTTGACTGAAAATATAAACTATTATTGAATTATACTTCATAACACTTTTCTGAAACAATATGACCTAAAAAAAAATAAAAAAAATAAACACAGAAGCTTGCGCCCAGGCTACCAAATGGGATCATTCACAATGATTCACATAAGCATTGACATAAACATTACCGTAAGACGTTAACATGAAAGTTTGCAAACTCCAAACTTTCATGCTTATGCTTACGTGATTTGCAAACACAACACAAACGTGGAGCGCTGAAGTATATGCCAGAATATGAGGAAATGGCGTCGTTGTTATGTTTCCATGGTTACCAGGTTTGTTTGCTGTTATGTTTATGTTCCCATTGTGAATGATGGTATGACTTCTTGATTTTACTGTAACGTTAAGTTAACGCTTACGTTATGTTTAATTTTTATTGTAAATGAGCCTTTACATACGAAAACAAAAACACACAGAAAATTGCAACCTCATTCAAGAAATTAAATTACAACATCGCATACAGAACAAATAACACTCTACAAAAACATCTCAACACACAAACAAACAAATACAACCACACAGGCATATACAAACTAAAATGTAACACCTCCAACAACTTCTACATAGAACAGACAGGCAGATCATTTCAAACACGTTACAAAGAACACATCACAGCCATAACAAAATTACAAAACACCTCCACATATGCAGAACACATCACAAATGCTAACCACACCCACAGAGATATCAACACAGACATGGAAATACTACACATCCAACCAAAAAGCCAGAAACTAAACACACTAGAGCAATATGAAATATACAGACAAACGAAAACACACCCCAACGAAATTCTCAACACACAACTCAATTTCAGAACACACACATTCTTTGACTCTACATTATACCACACGAACACACACTCACAGAAAAAAAAAACAAGAGGCGCCAAGACCAACAACGGCCAGTTCTGAGGATGACCCATAAATAGGTCGAAACATGTAAACAAGGTACGTTAGAATTTAACACAAGGAAGTCTTATCCGAAATAATTTCACTCTGAATTTTGATAAGCTAGCAGCGTAGTACAGTTGACTGAGGCGCTTGCCTGCCGATACAGAGTTCCGCTCTGCGTGGGTTCGATTCCTTCTTTGGCTTATTACCTGGTAGGTTTTTTCCGAGTTTTTCCCCAACCGTAAGACGAATGTCAGGTTATCTAAGGCGAATCCTCGGCCTCGTCTCGCCAAATGCCATCTAGCCATCACCAATCCCATCGACACCAAAAGACGGCGTAGTTGATACAGCGTCGTTAAATAACCAACTAAAATTATTATATACCTTATTGCAGTTATTAGTATTATTGTTATTATTGTTGTTATTTTTTTATACTTCTGAAGAATCTCATCCTGGTGTTGCAATGTTAATTCACAAATCGTGAAATATGTATATCATTACCGTCATACTCTTAAGAATCTCATCTCAGTATCATAGTTTTAAATATTAGTTTTGAAACAACATTCCTCATATCACGAAATAGATACTCGCTCACAACACCATATCACACTCTCCATTCCTAAACATAGAACATCCTTCTACTCTTCATCTTTCACCGTCTCTGCAGCTGATCTCTGGAACTCTCTACCACAACATGTCAGAGACTGTCGGACATTGTCTAGTTTCAAAAATAAATTAAAATTGCCCTTTTTCAATTCAGATTCCTTTCAGTTATAAGCCCTTTTCTCTGTGATAGTTTTGTAAAAATATAGGCTATATACACTCAGGGACAAAAAAAACAGGACACTTTAATATTTGCTGGTATTTTGCAAAACATTATCTTCTCATACAATATTATGGTAGCCATCTGTTGTTATGGAGACGTGTATACATTGTTCATTGTTTTTTGTTTTATAAACAAGCCATTACAACCATATATTCCAATTTTGCTTTCGGAGTCTCAGTTATAACAATTTTGTCTCAACCATTTTGTGCTTCATTATCGTTATCATTCGTTATTTCTTTATTTTTACATTTTCTGAGTTTAAGTGGGGTTGTAACATTTGTCTTAAAACAAGATGCGACCTGAAGATGTGGCTCGAGCTGTAGCCCTTTACGATGATGGACCCAGTGTACGTTACATTGCAAATGTTATGAATATGGCTAGAAGCACAACCCATGTTGCCATAAAACGGTATAAAGAGACCCTAGAATATACCAGAAGACAAGGTTCGGGTCGTCCAAGAGCTACAAATCCAAATGAAGACAGGTATATGGTGTTGAGAGTTCTTAGGGAGCGCAACCTGCCAGCTACTAGTGTAGCCCAGCAATTTGTTAACATGCATGGACGCCCAATTTCGGCCAAAACAGTTAGAAGGAGGTTGAAAGCAAGTGGACTGATAACAAGTTGACCTGCAACTGGTCCCAGACTTCTCAGGATGCATCGAGTTGAAAGACTGCGTTTTGCAAATGATCACAGGGATTGGAGAAATGGACAGTGGAGCTGTGTTTTGTTCACCGATGAGTCCCGTTTCAATCTGTGCTCACCTGATGGACGTGAAAGAGTTTGGAGAAGGAGGGGAGAACGATTTTCACAGTGTTGCATTTCCGAAAATGTGCCGTATGGAGGTGGTGGAGTGATGATTTGAGCAGGAGTGTACGGATGCTCGTACAGGGTTGGTTTTTGTTGAAAATGGAAGACTAACAGCTGATAGGTATATAAATGAATGTTTGGTTGATCATGTTGTGCCATTTGGCCAATTTGTAGGTGATAATTTTGTTTTAATGCATGATAATGCACGGCCGCATATTGCCCATGCGGTCGGAGATTATCTCCAAGAAGTGGGAATCCATGTTATTCCATGGCCAGCAAGGAGTCCAGACATGAACCCAATTGAACACGTGTTGGACATGCTGGGACGGCGTGTTAAGAATAGACGACCGAGACCAGAATCGTTACAAGAGTTGAGGCGAGCACTTGGCGAAGAATGGGAACTTATTCCTCAAGAAGACATTGCTAACCAAATTGAGAGCATGCCAAGACGTATGGATGCAGTTATTCAAGCCAGAGGGGGTAATACCCGTTACTAAAAAGAGTTTTTAATGTTTAAAGCACCATAAAATGAAAAAAAAAAAGTTAGACCAAACGATGCCATAGTTATATGCCCTTTGTAATTTTTTGTAAATTTTCTCATCAGAGATTTTTTTTTCAAATGTTGTCGTATAAGGTGCTAAATGAAACATTATTTTGTTTAAATGGGTTTTCTTTCATTTTGAAATAATTGGCAACAAAATACAAGCAAATATAAAAGTGTCCGGTTTTTTTGTCCCTGAGTGTATTTCTTTCCTTCCTATCCCCTTTTTGGTTTCTTTATCAGCCGATGAATTTATTATCATAGCCTTTTTATTGTGAATTTTATTTAATTTTCGTATTTATTTTCTTTTTTATTATTATTTTATTAGATTCCATTTTGTTATATTCTTCCTTACGTTTTCCATATTAACTATTTGTACTAAATGAGTTGCTTTTGCTATATTCCAGTGTATTTTACTTTCTTTTTTCCTATTATAATATTATTTTCATGTTGTTTAGTGTCGATTTTATTATGATATTTTTATTTTTTTTTTCTGTAATATGTCAGTATTCTGTTCTTTAACTTTTTGTTGATTTGATTATCCCCCTTTGATTTGATTACCTGTTTGGGTTTTTCCGAGGTTTTCCCCAACCAAAAGGCAAATGCCGGGTAATATTTTGGCGAAACCTCGGACCTCACCTCATCTCACTACATCTCGCTAAAATATTATAAAAAATTGCACAAAATTGTAAACATTGTAGAAAATTACTAAATTGTAAAACCATAAAAATTTGTAAAAATTGTAATTGTAATATTGTAAAATGTTGACTTGTTCCACATCTTAAAGCTTCATTACTCATGTAAGATCTATGGAATAAAATGAATGAATGAATGAATGAATGAATGAATGAATGAATGAATGACTGCTTGTATACTTTGTGACCTGGTAGAGTGTAAGAGAAGGCTCTATGGCCTTAATTCTGCCAGTATAAATAAAGAATTATTATTATTATTATTATTATTATTATTATTATTATTATTATTATTATTATTATTATTATTATTATAGGGTATGTAATTATATTTATGAAATATGTACAATTATTGTAATGTTACTGTTATCTTATCGAAAAGGGTATTTCTCCGAACGCGAGCTTTGCCCATTTCAGGTACTCTTATTGTTTTATGTTTCAATTATATGATTCAATTTATAAAATGAATGAATGAATTAAAGTAATTATAGATCAAAGTGGCCAGATACTTGTGTCAGTTTATTGTCGTGCTGGATGAAATGTGGGATATCTGTAAAGTTATCAAATTGTGATTTGAAAAGCTGAATTTCTAATAAAATTCTTGTACGTAGCTGCAGTTTTGTTCCCTTGCGGACATTAGACCGTAATAAGTGTCTTATAACTTGAAAATATCTTGGTATGTTTACATACATGGAAGGAAGCTGGAGTGGGGGGGAATGACACTATCCTTAATGAGGTGGATGATTGATCACGCGTGTTAAGTCTCTGAGTTTCCCTCGAGGTCCTCGGACATCAGGTGGTGTGTTCAGGTTTGCGGAGCTCATTAGCCAGGAGCCCAAGCTTACATAACTTGTTTGTATATAGCCTACAGTACTGCTATTCCAAACTATATACTTACGTTGCTTACATAGAAAAAGAGTAACTCCGGAAGTAGGCAATCTAAAAAGAAACTGTTAAGATATTTTATCGTGCAAAATCCGAAAGTTTTCTATGTATGTGTGCGTGAATGCGTGTATGTACGAAGTGGATCGGAAAGTAACACACAATCATTTTTTCTGCGTTGGTATTGCGGCTGGGATGTTGACATTTCACCGAGATATAGTTTGAAGTTTTCACTACAGACACAATTTGTTTTGCATGTGCAGCTGTAACGAGAGAAGCGTGAACTACGCAACAAAGATGGCGCTTGTTATAGTGAGGGTCACATAAGAACAGTTCCCAAACAGCAAATATTGCCGTCTTGTCAGAGTTGCCAACAGATACCAGATATCACACGATCCTTCGTACTAAATGACTTATTTACTTACCGTACTTTATGTTGGAAGGTTATTCTAAATAATTCAATAATTTGTAACATGTTTTCTTAGGCAAAGTATACGAGAAAGGGATCAACATGTCAAGTATTTTGTCTGGCATTACGAAATTCATTGGTTTGATTAAAAAACTGACTCACGAAACCTAACCTAAAATGTATTTTGTTTGACCATATGCAATTATTAATACTAACTCCGAAAACTTACCTGACTTTAGTCTTGAATCACAACCACAACGCAACATATTAAATAACTATTATGTATTAATATTAATATTGATATTAACTAGTTATTAGTATGTTCAAATTTCACTAGCTTCCAGTAACAGGCTCAGAAATCTAGTACAATTTCAATTTCATGGAACTCCAGTAGCGACAGATATTGTCGATATTTGTCTCAGTTGCCAACATACTAGTTACAAAATCACTACCATTTGTAGATTTATCAGTATCGAAATTCGAAACGAAGTTGGCAAAAGAAAATTCAACCTGCAAATTATAAAACCACCACAAACTTCTAGAAAATGTAGTAATGGGTGGAAAAATGGTTAGGTTTCACCCTTGGAGTATGAAGTAAACTGACCCGGACTATACTGTTGTCAACTTGTGAAACGTCGCGAAGTGTTATGCGATTTTGTCGGCTAAGGGACATAACCCGAGTGAAATTCATAGGGAGATGTGTGGCGTATATGGGGGAGACGGCGTTGACGTAGCAACATCTCCAGATGGTGCGCAATCTTCGCAGACGCCTTGAGAACGTTTGTGATTCGCCACGTTCCGGGCTGCCGGTAACAGCTGCAACCCAGCGGAATGTCACAGGCACTGAGGCGGAAATTTTGAACGACCGGCGGATCCAACTGCGAACCTTATCTCAGCAGTTCAACATTTCATACGGTGCGGTGTACGATATCGTGCATGACACATTGAAATTTCATAAAGTTAGTGCCCACTGAGTGCCTAAGAACCTGACAGACGATCACAAGAGCCAGCGAATGATGACATGCTTATACCACTTAAGGCGTTACGCTGCATAAGGGCATGAAAGGAATTGTCAGTGGTGATGAGGCTGGGCGTACCACTACACGCTCGAAACAAGTCAGGCCTCTATGGAATGGAAACATGCTGCTTCCCCAGTAAAGAAAAAATTCAAACTGACGCAATCTGCTAAGAAAGTGCTTGCGAGAGTTCTGGGATGTGGTTGACTTTGATAAACACGGGACCATTGTGAATGCTGCACCCCACATTCAAACATAGGTAAAGTTGTGTCGTGCCCTTCGTGACAAACGCCGTAACATTAATGCTGACGATGTCAATCTTTTACATGACAATACTCGTCCCCCATGTTGCCGCTTCTGTTCGTGAAACAATCAACACATTTGGTTGGGAGTTGCTTCAGCATCCACCATACAGTCCAGATCTTGCACTGTCGGACTTTCATCTGTTTGATCCCATGAAGAAATTCCTGGCCGGCCATCGCTTTGAGACCGATGTAGAAGTGTAATCAACTGTCCGTAGATGGCTATACTCCAACGAAACGGACTTCTATGAACAAGGCACACTGAAACTGGTACCACGATGATGGGAGAAATGTGTTGGTAGAGTTATCGCCTATGTAGAGAAGTAGTTAAAAGATGTGAGCTCATTTATGTATTTTTATTTTTGTGTACCTACTAAACTTTTTTTTTTTTTTTTTTAAGTTATTGTGCTTTACTTTCCGATCCACCCTCGTATGTGTGTATGTATATTTGTGTTTGTAGATGATCAGCGGATATGAAGCTATGCCAGAGTGAATGAATAAGTAACGAAATGGACTGATTTATTTATTTATTTATTTATTTATTTATTTATTTATTTATTTATTTATTTATTTATTTATTTATTTATTTATTTATTATTTATTTATTTATGACTATTGCATATAAATAAGTTATTTGACATAGAGACTGGTTTTCTATTTAATTGCATGCTTTACTGAATAAAATGTTTATGAATTGAGTAAAAATTGAGTGTATGTAAAATAACGTGTATGAATGACTGAGTAATTGAACGAAGAATGAATTAACCATTGAGTGAACAAGTGAATTAGAGTAATTAATGATTGAAGAAGTGAATTAATGAGTGCATGCATGAATTAGTGATTGGGTGAATGAATGGGTGACTGGATAAGTGAAGTAATGAATGTGTGAGTGAGTGAGTGGGTGAGTGAGTGAGTGAGTGAGTGAGTGAGTGAATTAATGGACGAACCGGTGGATGAAAGAATGATTGACAGAATAGGTATTGAAAGGATGAAGGATTTAATCAGTGAATGGTTGAACGTAAAGTTAATTCAGAAAATTATTTTTGAACGGAACCTTTGGGGTTTTAAACTACAAAATGCAGACGTTCTGACTTAGATTGCGACAGTAATGTGAAAATTTATTATCAGGTATTATGGATGCGTGCATCTCCTTAAATTTTATTTATTTTTTATTTATTTATTCATTAATTCTTTTATCTATCTATCTATCTATCTATCTGTCTGTCTGTCTGTCTATCTATCTATCTAGCTAGCTGTCTGTCTGTCTGTCTGTCTGTCTGTCTGTCTGTCTGTCTGTCTGTCTATCTATCTATCTATCTATCTATCTATCTATCTATCTATCTATCTATCTATCTATCTATCTATCTATCTATCTATCTATCTATCTATCTATCTATCTATCTATCTATCTATCTATCTATCTATCTATCTATCTATCTATCTATCTATCTATCTATCTATCTATCTACCTACCTACCTACCTACCTACCTACCTACCTACCTACCTACCTACCTACCTACCTACCTACCTACCTACCTACCTACCTACCTACCTACCTACCTACCTACCTACCTACCTACCTACCTACCTACCTACCTACCTATCTATCTATCTATCTATCTATCTATCTATCTATCTATCTATCTATCTATCTATCTATCTATCTATCTGTGTCTGTCTATTTATTTATTTATTTATTTACAATGCGTTACAGTGTTGAATGACAGCATTGATATCCGGCCATTTAGCTAACACTCACTTATCAACATAAAGCATCTCCTTATGTCTTATTTGTTCCGTGTTGTCTTAAGCATAGTCCTGTATTATGTTATGGTGACCATTTTACTGGAGATTTTCAAGTCTCTGAGTACATTTCTGTAGTTCACAGTCTTCACAGCAGCGGGGAAGAAGCAATTCAGTGACTCTGTTTTTTAATGCAAATGATGATTATGAAGTTCATGTATTTATTTACTTATTTATTTGTTTGTTAATTAATTAATTTTTTTATTTATTTATTTACATAGATATTTATTTATTTGTTATTTATTTGGTTAATTGCTTATATACTTATGTATTTATTTACTTATTTATTTCTTACTTATTTACTCATTTATTTACATATTTACTTACTTATTTATTAGTTATTTATTTACTTACTTATTTATTATTATTCATTTATTAATTTTCTTACTGATAATAAGTTTTCATTAACTCGGATATCTTTGTTTGTCAAGATTGAAACTTCATTGGTTTCATTATTTTTCTCAATCCTCTAAACCCTTTCTTCCTGTCTTTTTCCTCTTATAATATGCATTATTCCTTGAATTCAAGAGACATCATTTTCTTTATTAAGTAATCCATTGACTCTACTTTTTTATTTACCGACAGAGAAGCTCAGCGAATGATTCAACGATTGCTCACTTGACTGGATGGTTGACAGAATCATTAACTGGATAATATTAAGCTGAAAGAAGTCACTGTAATTTTCAGTACCTCAATATACCGAAAATTTTGAGAAAATGATGTTTTGATATGGTTGCAAGAACGTATATGTGAAGAAACAGCTGAAATGGATTGAGGCATACACGTCATTCTATCTGCTTAGGAGAATCTATATGACAATAATGTAGGATATTATCCGAGAATTGGGAAGAGAAAGCACAGCAACCCAAACATCTCTGGTCAGACGTCTTAAAATAAGACTGTAGGAGAACAATGATCAACAGGCTTCGGCCTAGGGACACAGAGTAACCAGTATGAGGTTTAGAGTACACGGAGTATAAATGACGTCATGACCCGTGTGGGGTGACTGCAACAGCACAGGTGGGTCCGTAATGTGCATTACAGTTGTGTGTATTGCTGCTTGGCTGCGGTACGTGTAACAGGCTTCGGCGTAGGGACACCTGATTGAAGGTTACAACTCACGTTAATACTTTAATGGTAGATATTTATTGCATATACTGCATCTGTACAGGGTGAAATATATTTTGTGCCGTACTATGACGGACTGTTTACATTTTGAGACACGAAGTAACGACGCGCTCCATCTCCCAGTCCACTCGACCAACACAACAGTATCTACCGTGCGTTCTGAACTTCATGCATTTCTGTGCCCATGGCCGAAGCCTGGTGATCATACAGGTTTAATGAGGGAAAAACAAGACAACATGGATTAATCTGGAAAAATATGTACTGAAATGCCTTTCGAAATTACATACCAAATAACAAAAAGACATTTTATGTTTTATGAAGTTGAATAGGTTATCCCCGTGCTTCGAATTTAGTAAAGTTAATAATTAATTGTATAAAAATGTTATTTTAATATTGTAAAGTGTGCAAAATACTCATTTAGACTAGTTCACCAAAGTGGACAAATTGAAGCTGTCCCTGCAGATTCAGGATGTCTCTGTCATTTAGGTATTTTCAAGCTTCATTTATTTACATCTAAAATAAGGTCTTCAATAATTTGATATTGCCATGTATGTCGCACACCGATGTTACAATATTTCCAACGAATAAATAATTAAATTGCAATATAACACGGTACTCTACAGATAGAAAGCCGTTTCATTATAACATATACATATTTTATAATCTCTCATTACGACCATGTTTGATCTTCAAAGCGCGAAATAAATAAGTGCGTGCCATTCATATCAAAAATAAATCCGTATGTAGCAGCTATGCACGGTTCACAAAACGATTTACATATTGATATCCAGTAAAAATGGAGCCATATGCAGCTGAAGAGTTTTCCAATTAGATATGGATTACTTAAATCCCATTCAGTGTATCAGTGTGTCGATTTTCTATGCCAGAGATCGGCATTCGGATCCCGATACAACAGAATATAACTCATGGTGGATAAATTTGTCGTTTGAGTAGAATTTTTGTATTTCTGTTTTATGTCTCATCATTCATATTGACAATGATGCCTAACATAGACGCTGTGTTGTACTTAAAAGAAACTAGTACTTTTGCATAGAACAAGTAACGTAGAGATTACCCATATTTTGAATCATCGTTTGAATTGAACATTAAAGTGTTTTCCCTTTTTTATTTCACCACTTAAGGGGTTAGGTACAGCTTACAGCAGTAAAATTTTGGAAATATTCAACATTTTTTCCTCCATTACTGTGTTTTGTACAACAATGAAACTTATTATGTGTAAAACACTGTCCTTCTGCTATATGAAAAAAGTATTTTTACAATAAAAAAAATTTACATTTTTTTTTTTTTGAAAATTTAGTTCACTGTGCAGTGATGAAGCGTTTCCCACATAACTCAAAAACTATCCAACATTCTGTGATGACATTTTTTGTGTGTATTTATGCATGTCGTATTTACAATATGATACAAGATCACTTGTCTAGCTTTGATAAATTGTCTGATAAAAAATAAATTAATTAAAAAAATGGTCAAATATCAGTATTTTTTTTCTGACACAATATAAATAAAATATTATTTGTATGTATGTAGGCATGTATGTATGTATGTATTCACACTGCAAATGTGTAAATATCCGGTGGCAGTGAATATCCGGTGGCAATGTTATTCATTTTATTTTATTTTATTCGGTTATTTTACGACGCTGTATCAGCATCTAGGTTATTTAGCGTCTGAATGAGATGAAGGTGATAATACCGGTGAAAATGAGTCCGGGGTCCAGCACCGAAAGTTACCCAGCATTTGCTCCTATTGGGTTGAGGGAAAACCCCGGAAAAACCTCAACCAGGTAACTTGCCCCGACCGGGATTCGAACCCGGGCCACCTGGTTTCGCGGCCAGACGCGCTGACCGGCAATGTTATTAAAGAATGTAGTTGAAAGAGCATGATATTGTAAACATAAGTTTCAGCAATAAAACAAAAGAGAGAGAGAATATGAAAAAGGTAACAAGTTTATGAGTTATGAGGGAAACGCTGCATCACTGCACAGTGAACCACCACCATTATGAATTTTGAAAAAAAAAAAAAAAAAAAAAAAAAAAGTTTTTAAATCGTAAAGATATTTTTCTCATATAGGAGAAGGACAGTGTTTTACACATACTAATTTTCATTATTGTACAAGATACAGTAATGGAGGAAAAGAAGTTTAATATTTCCAAAAATTTTACTGCTATAAGCTGTACCTAACCCCTTAAGCACTTCTTTCCTTAAGAGGATATTTTCTATAACATCAGGTTATCACCTCTTTTGAAAATGTTTCTTGGGTAATTATAGCAAAAAAAGAAATGATTTCTAGCCCGACACCTTCTTAATTTTTTTTCCTTATATCCACATACCTCAAGTGGGCTGACACGTCAAGGCCAACATTGTGTGCACACAAACGCTATGTGACTTGAATTGTGGTTTTATGTTAACGAACAATGACTTCTATTATGCAATCTGGCTTTCAGGTTTAGTTTCTGGGCAGCTCAGTCGGTAGAGCTTTTGAGCTCAGCCAAAGATCCCGGGTTCCATACCCGGCCTCGGAACAAAATTTCTCTTGAATTTATTCAAGTCAGCTTCTAGGGAGCTACATACCTGAAAGCCACATTGCAACTGTTTTCTAAATCGTAGCTGTCAATACAATATTTAAAACACAAGAAATATATTTTAAATATAGCAAGCGTAATAATAAATAATTAAGTTTTACTAATACTTCAGCATTCTTTCCACATCGGAGGTTTGTAACTTGCAAGTCGTAATAAAGTAGACCATTGTCTGATATTGACTTTGTGTAGCACTATCGTTTGAAAATTTATACAAAATTACCCACACTCTCTGCCAATAGCAATCCAGTACTTACAATAAAGAAGAGGCATTTATATACAATGTAGGGCCTAAATGTTGGTAACATTGTGATAAGAGTAATATTGTGACAGTTCTTTTTGAGAATTTATCACAATTTCACTCAACGAGAGAAAGATCGGTTTTGTGCAGAAACTTGTCCACGAACATTCCCTTAATACGTTGACTAAAAAACCGATGTTCTTCTCGCTCAGTAAAATTGTAATAAATTCTCAAAAGAAATACTACAATATTACTCATCACAATATTACCAACCTATATCCTATATAGGATACAGGATGAACTGTAAGTAATGTCATTAATGTCAGTGGATTATTCTTTGAGATATTTCAAACAAAAAAGTTTAATGCAATTTTGCTCGTTTTTGCTTTCTTTTTGAGATAAAACTGTTTTATATGAAACGTACTGTATTTCACGGCATGTTTTAATAAAGCCATTCATTTAATTCCCAATATGCTCAGCCAGTTGAAGAGAGCAGTGTATTATGATAATAAACCATTGAAATAATTTCAGTTTTATAGTTTAAATGTGCAGAAATTTTATCAGAACAAATGTAACATTTAAAAATTTATTTTCAGAACAAAAAGTTAAAAATTCCAGATTTCTTACGCGATTTTATTTTGTTACCTACATTCAGCTAGTGATCAGAGGAATTTCATGTAAGCTTAATTCTTCATCCATTCTTGTCTCTTGTTTTTCAAATTTCTGCTTCTGATCAAATCATAGTGTTGGTTTTGCTATTATCTTATGTATGTTTAATTGACTATCTTTATATTATATATGCTGTTTCTAATTTTTTTCTGATTAATCCAGTTCGAATATTAAAAACTATGCAGTTTTATACAGGATTATTTTAAACTGATGTATATGTATTCAAATTGTTATTATGACTATTATTATTATTATTATTATTATTATTACTATTATTATTATTGTCGTTGTTATTATTATTTATTATTATTATTATTATTATTATTATTATTATTATTATTATAAATTATCATTGTCTAATAATATTCTTAGTTATGTATTTTAAAGTCATCCCTTATTTATCCATTCATCGTCATTATTGTAATTAATTGTAATTGTATTTATGTGTAATAATTATTTTTGTATTATGTTTTTGTTATATTCTATGTGCTGAACTGTAATTGGCCACTGGCTGTTATTCAGCACGTTAAATATAAATAAATAAATAAAATTATTATTATTATTATTATTATTATTATTATTATTATTATTATTATTATTATTATTATTCGGATTTGCACTGTTAAAAGCCGTCTTTCCATTGCCAATCGCCAGAGATGCCTATCTTGAGCTAAATATTCCTCCAGGTTTCTTTCTATATTTCATAGCTGTTCTCATTTAACATATAAAAGAAAACTGGGGTCTTCCCCTCCTCCTCCTCCTCCTCCTCCTCCTCCTCCCTTTAGGTGTCGACTGTTATAATATATTTGGCAGTAGGCGCTCTTCCATTCTGGGAAGTTGTCCAAACCATTTCATTTGCCTTTTTTAATGCGGTCTAATATTTATTTTCAGTGTGTAATTTGCAATGGATAGTTATATTCGAATTTTTTTGTGATCTTGATATTCTACTCGATCTTCGCAAATAATTCATTTAAAAAAAAATAATAATAATAATAATAATAATAGTAATAATAATAATAGTAATAATAATAATAGTAATAATAATAATAATATATAATCTTTCTCAACTTGGTGAGGTTGCGAAAGACAAAGAATGTTAAATGGTAACATTTAAGGTGTGACATTAAAAATGTCTTAAAAGAAATTTGTTTACAACAAACTGAAATTTACAGTAGATAATGTTTTACAATAATGAAAACTTTGCAGTAAAAAATACAGATAAAAATAGAATATGAAAATTCAACTGTAACTTGATTTGAAGTATTATTATTATTATTATTATTATTATTATTATTATTATTATTATTATTATTATTATTATTATTATTATTATTATTATTGGTATTGTTACTACTATTGTGTAAGTAATAACAGTTTGGGATTGATTGCAAAATCACATCCTATCGTCATGTTTGACGTAAAAATCTTAAAATATGGAACTATGTTCATTGGTTCAAAACTACGTGCGTATACTCACAGGCTTAACATTCGCATTACGATTTACATATTGAAATTTGGTAAAAATAGAATCATTTGCATTCTGAGAGTTTTCCAATTAGATACGGATTACTTACAATCCCACTTGGAACAGGGGATGAATTCATTTAGTGGCATGATCGAAATGAAATGAGCGGGAAGTCTACTAGTACAGTTTCAGAGAAATATTACAGCGCAGAGAAGGAAGCTATAGAATATAATATGACTACACACTCAAACTTGGTTTAGCCGTAGTTCAGTTAGTCAACTGAAGCTCCTCGTACAAGACTCCTGTTCGATTCCTAAAACATAATCTAAAAGATACCTACTTCGAAGTTTTCTTAAAATTACTTTGTTTTTTCTTGTCAATTTCATACCACTTATTATTATCTGTGTGAGGAATAATCAATCAATAAATCTACATTTATTATAGTAATAGTGGTGTTTAGTTATTGATATAAATAAAAGTATGACAGATATGTTATAATGTCTGTTACCAGTACATTGAAATGAAATTATTTAGTACCTTATTCTCGAACACTCTTAACCTCTATTCCTCTCTCAAAGTGACAGTCCAAGTTTCACAAACATGCAGCACAACAAGTAATGCACAACGCATGTATCACGAACGTTTCCCGCATCGCCTCACTCCATGACATACCGTAGTTTCCCCTAACTATGGTCCACATTTGTCACATTTTTCTTTGTATATTCAATAATATTCATCCAGATTAAGTGAAATTTTGGCTTCAGACTCTTGTAAGTGTATATTAAATAAATATTGACATATGTGTTTGAAATTATTTAATTACAAGTGTTAAAAAAATAATAAGCATTGGTACATAGTTGTATTCTGAGTTGCCCAACTATGGTCCACTCATATATTCATGCTTGAAAGCATGAATGGACTATAGCTGGAGCTGTAATTATTCGTAAATCAATACATTGAGTTTCTAATTTAAGGGTAGAAATATAATCTAGCACAGAAATATTAAAAAGTAAATGAAAAGTATATGGATTCTTTTTATTAGTACACATTGCATAAACACACAATAAACAAGTGAAATCTGAAAGTTATTTCCCTGCAATAATGAACAACTACACTCACCGGCAAAAATACCGGGCCACCTAAAGTTTCTCAATTTTTTTTATGAGGTGAGAATCAGAAAACCCATTATGAAATGAAGAAAACATTGCTTCCCAGAAAAAAAAACCTTCTTTATTATCACTTGCGCTATTATTTTCAACGCCAAATAATTGATATAATTAAAAGGTGTAAAAACTTACAAATTGTTTCAATTTTCTTCCAAATCTTCAACGATGTTGCTGGAGTAATTCTGGCCTTTAGCTGATTCTTCTGGAATTCAGCCCACATTCATCCAGACGTCTGCTTACAGTTCTCTCACTCACGTTAACTTGTCTTATTTTCTGGAAGGCTCTTCTGGTCCCAAGAACTGCAGCCACATAACGCTGACTATTCCCATCTTCTATCAATGCAACCATTTTGCTGAATCGGTAGGACTGAGTGACATTTGTATACAATGAAGTGCTCCAATACTGCCTCAAGAGAACTTACCAGTCTGTAGACTTCTTCAGCATAGCTTGAAATGAGTCCTGGAAGTTTAGACACAATATAGCAAGAAGAACGAATCTTCTTTTCAGATCATTGTTGGCTATTACGTATTCAGTATTACATTGTTACATATCACAAAATAAATGAATAACTAAATGAACCTCAGCACACCTACAATTATTTAAAAAATCCTACAATTAAAAAAAAAAATTAAATAAAAAGTAATTGGCCCGGTTTTTTTGCCGGTGAGTGTATATTAAAGAACAAAAGTACGATATCAAAATAAACTAACACATTCTTAGCAAAATATTACGCAAATAAATTCACTGATAATGTTTATTTCCCATACTGAGAACTATATTCAGTAGGCTTATTTCTATCCTTCGATTCTCCACTTCTCTTGTAATTCTGGAGTTGAAAAATAATGACTATAATGTTAAACGGTGTTTTAGAATATACTGAGATAACGTATTTGCAGAAGTAAATAATCAAATTGTTCACATTTTCATTAAAACAAATATTTCAAAATGAAATACAACTATGGTCCACGAAAAATTGTAGTACATAGTTGAGGACTGACTTCTAGCCTTGAGGTTAAACATTTTTCACGCAGAGTCCTTAACCCCTGCCAGTCTAATTATTACGTGAAAGTAAACACTATATAGTCAGGTTTAATTGTACAAACAATCATATATCTATAATTTACCAGTTCTACAGACGGGAGCTTAATAAAACAGACAAACACAAACTAAATGATTTCATGTCTTCACACATTCAATAGAACGATGCACACTGACCTTATTAAGCATCCATATCATTGCCACGTGTAATGGTAGATAGAAGCATCTATGGGGAACATAATTCCATCACAGTGGCGCCTTAAATGGCAAACACCGAACTCTTGGGGGACTAAGTAGTACATAATGCGTTTTGGACCATAGTTGGGTGCCTGGACCATAGTTATGGGAAATTACGGTACCATTTTTGTCAGAATACAACAAACTTATCTTGTATCGAAACGATACATTTCCGGACATGGGTTCCCAGTCAAAACTTTATCTACTTAGTCCCCTCTACAACCCCTAGAAGTTTGTAATAAGAATTATGAAACACCTTGTATATTGTCACGCAGTACATCTCACTTGACGATATTATGTATCAGAGGAAGAACAATTGTTTGTATACATCCTAAGTGTGATTAGTGTAATATGTTCCTAATCAGCGATGTATGCACTGGAGAGGGAAAGGAACAGGCCACCATACCCCATTATTTCCTGGCTTAGTTGCCTCATGAGTGATGCCTTATTGGTGTCACTTGTGAGCTTCAAATTTGTCTTCGGACAGTTTACTAAAGAACAAGGACAATAATGAAGCATGTATTAAAATAAAATAGGATTTTGAACCTTATCATAAATCTGAAAGATCCCCATGTTTTAGAGATAAATTTTGAGTAATGGTTTAAAGAAGTATGTTCCTTAATCAATTTTAAGACAATAAGGAACAATTAATACTCAGTCTAAAGAAATTTTATCATTGTATTATGGTTTATTTATGGGTTTACTAGTTATTTGCGTACATACAGGGTTTTTCAAAATTACGGGGCATAATTTCAGGTATGTATTTCCCACATGTAGACAATCAAAATAGTTCATTACAACATGTGTCCGGAAATGCTTCATTTCCGAGTTATGGCCTTCACAACATTGAAATTCACCGGAACGTTTTTCTTTCCGCAGGTCGTTGTCATTACAGAAGATGTTCAAAATGTCCACCTCCTGCTTGAATACAGACCTCACATCGATGTCTCATTGACCTGCGAACACGATCTCAGACTCCACGAGTATTGCGTATGTCCTCAGAAGGGATTCCAAATCAGGCACCGGAGACGAATAAACCAATGATTTTAAATGGCCCCACAAGTAGAAATCGAGAGGGTTCAAATCAGGTGAGCGTGGATGCCAAGCAATTGGGCCACCTCTACCTATCCATCGATCAGGAAACCTTCGATCTAAGTACCGGCGAGCCGTACGACTGAAGTGTGCAGGAGCGCCATCATGCAAGAAGTGAATGTGTTGACGATTGATGAGTGGAGTATCTTCTAAAACATGAGGTATGGTGTTTTCCAGGAAGTTTGTGTACGCCTGCCCCGTAAGTCTGTTTACAAGTACATGGGGTCCAACTAATCGATCACCAATGATACCGGCCCACATGTTGAGGGAGAACCGCACTTGGTGATGAGATGAAACAGTTGCACGTGGGTTTTCACACGCCCATACATGCTGATTGTGGATATTTGTTATGCCATCTCGTGTGAACTGTGCTTCATCTATATATTATACTAAGGCAGGAAAGTTCGGATTTACACCACACTGTTGCAAGAACCACTGACAGAACCTATCTCGTACAGGGTAATCTGCTGGGCTGGTGACAGGGCCTGTACACGTTGCAAATGATAAGGATACAATTGATACTCTTTCAACAGTTTCCAGACAGTCGTATGAGGAACATTGACTTGCAACGCTACCCTTCGTGTGCTGATAGAAGGAGTCATGTTCACAGCCTCCAGAATCTCTTCCTGTACTTCTGGAGTTGTAGATCTTGGTCGACCCGTCCCCTTCCCAAACCAGGAGAGTTAAATTTTCCATACTCGCACAGACGGTAATGGAGACGTACAATCTCCGATCTGGACATTGTCGCTGTGGGTACCTCTCCTGGTACAAACGACGAGCCAGCGCAGCATTGCCGTCCGCCTTACCGTACATGAAGTGTATCTCTGATAGCTCTTGATTTGAATACATGTCGCACAGTCTAACGCCTACACAACACTGAATGTAACCTTCGCCTCGGAATGAACTGTCAGAGTGCCCTCTTAATGTCTCCTTTGACGGCAACGACCTGCGGAAAGAAAAACGTTCCGGTGAATTTCAATGTTGTGAAGGCCATAACTCGGAAATAAAGCATTTCCGGACACATGTTGTAATGAACTATTTTCATTGCCTACATGTGGGAAATACATACCTGAAATTATGCCTCGTATTTTTTAAACACCCTGTATAATAATAGTACATTATGCAACGAGCTTATAATGGTAGTAATTAAGACGCGAGTATGTTTATGAAACGGGCGGAAGCGAGTTTCATAATTTTCATACGAGCGTCTTAATTACCATTATATGCAAGTTTCATACGACTTCTTATGCTCGACCATATTTCTAACTTAAAATTATTCATAAGTATTCATGTTATTCTTATCTGACTGAGGAGCGGAACTGACCTTATGCAATATCTCGTAAATTGTGAGAAGTGCGCAGACGCGAAAGTATTGATTTTTCCGAGAAACAAATGTCATTGACCTTGATATAATCTAGAGTGTAAAAAAAACTTTAATCTAGATATAATCTTGAAATTGATTTAGACATTGAAAAACGAGATTACAAATTGAATTTATTTAAATATTATTTACAATTAACGCTAATTATTATAGTAACAGAACATAACCTTCTGCGACAGTATTTGGATTTCCAGCCTCCGTGACGTTTCGCTAGTTGTCTTTCGATTGCATATCCGAGAATATTCGATACTTGCGCTCTCATATTGCTACAATGGTGTTTCCTGAATGGTGGAACACCTGAACTTTAGTGAATAGGTGTACTTTAATGAGGTGCATTAAAAGGCTGCTACCAGGTGTATAATTACTACATTTCGGCATGGTCGAGCATAAAGAATTATTTACTCGTATTTGTAAAAGTCTCTCAGGATATTTTTCTGTAGACTCCATTACCAGGGAAGGCAAGGAAGTCTAATCTGTCGCTGAATCAATATGCTACTGGCTGAGGGCTCATTCCAGTATCCTACCGCATTTGGGCTATAGACCTAAAATCGCAGAAAATATAAGTGTTTCAATTTAAGAGGCATGTTTCAGGATACTCTATTCTAAATCTGTATTTCGAACTCGCAATGAACTCACAAGTGGTAGGACCTTAATCATAATTCAGCAGGCTATAGGTCATCCTAAGACATCGCATTTATAAGTAACATCCGTTCCATAGAAGAGATTCAAAATTTTCTAGAGCTCCTTCAGTGGAGCAGCGTAACCCGGAGTGAGACTAGTGGCCAACAGGCTTGGAGCTCACATATTTAGCTTTGTACAGCCCCCAACCCCTTGCAAGGACGCTTTTGCGTACCTTTTAAATTTGTCCTCCCAATTCTCTTTCGATTTTTCGATTTTTTTTTCGAAGAGATTCAAACCCAGGGCCGTGTGTCTAAGGTAGCGTTGAAGATAACTTTAACCATTGCATGCAATACAATTAAAAGCAACATCCATATCCTTGATGGAATTCAAACCCAGGACCATGTGTCTAAGGCATCATTAAAGCTGAGGACCTTCACCATTGCGTGCACTGTGGTGGATTTTCTACTCAGCCCCTAAGTTTTTCTTGCCTTTCGAAGGAAGTTATGATAAACATTTTTATTGGCCTTAAAATTTCATCACTTTCAATCGGATTTCAACTTGTGAATTTCAGTTCTAATGAGAATTGCTATTGAAATGCTTAGGATGATGGGATATTAAATGACCGATAACATTTACAATTTCACACAGTCCCACATGCACATATTCTCTCTCTTTCTCTGCTTCTGTCTTAGGACTTTCCATCCCGATAGATTCGAAATCAAACCTTGTTGAAACTGCATCAGTCTGTTGGGATGTCTTGGGACGTACGTAGTCGATCATGTCAGAGATATATGCTACACCGCAGCGGAGGGAAGACTTGTAGGCAAATGTACGATGTTAACAAAACCAAGGGCGTAGGTAGATTATTCAAATTCTGATATCCACATCTCCATCAGTTCAGCAAACGACATTCTTCTCTTCCTTTTTTGAAGTTGTGTGCAACCCCCCTTCTTCCTTTAAAGTTCCCAGGAGCTGTAAAAAAAACCGCGGTTACAGATAAAACAGTGGATGAAATAGTGTCTAGCTATAGAATGGAAATGAAGTCTTCGTAGAAACTACTGTTTCAATAGATGACATTTTCTTTCTCCTAGTCTTCCCCTCTCTCTTTTTTTATTATTCCGCCGGCATAATCCAACACGAAAAGAAATCGATTCGACATTTCCGATAATCGATATAAAGATGAGAGCGTATCGAAAAGTGATAGGCTTATCTCGCCTTCCTACTACTCCCACTCTGGACTTTGACGCAATTTATAATAATTTCAGTTGTAGATGGCCTCCATTTTACAGACGACAGCCTTGTCGCTTGCGTGTTCCAAGACTTTTGTATTATTTTTTTTCTTCTTTTTAAAGAAGGGCTGCGGCATTGCAGATATGTCTGTAGTTGTGTGGGTGTCTGTATTGCTCTTCAGCGTAGACTGTTTGAAGGATGGAAGAGTTAATAGCCTCATTTAGCTTCGTTCCCTATCGATTGTCCACCGCCTATAAATTGACACAATAGGACATCCTTCACCTCGGAAAATACAAAACATTGGCCATGACGTTAAGTATACGTACTATGGAATAAGTACACTGTTAGTGGAAGTCCGATTTTTCATGCTGGAGAACCAGGTTTCAATGCTGGCATGCAAAATTTGTAGTTGATAAAGGCAATTTCTCCGAAATTCACAATCATCCATACGTTCAGTGAACATCGCAATATAATGTTATACTTTCGTCCAATGTCAATCTTTTAACCCCTTCAGGCATCCTGTTTATTATAGTGTACATTGTTTCTTTTTTTTGTCTTTTTTGGAATGACTTCGATACTTTTAAATATTTTGAAAAATTCAGTGTGATAAAAATGGAGAATATTATTTTTGAAACATTTCTATACCTGAAGTAAAAATAAAAGTTTAAATTTTGAGGCCCCAGGAATCAAAATTGTCCCCAAATTTTTATTTTCTGTGAAGATTTGACTTGAAAATTTTGGGTCCCAGAATGATTATGTGACCAGTTTTTTTTTTCATTTTTTTAAAATATAAATTCAGGTCTGAAGGTGTTAAGAGACCAACTACGTGAATCTTAAAGCGAACTTTCTAAGGGATAAATAAATATAGAAAGCCCTGGAGCTGACACGAATTCCTGATAGCAATTACGATACATTCATAATTCGGAGGCTCAGTAGGCAGCGTTTCAACAAAGAGTTTCGGATTTCGATCCTTGGCATATGTGAGAAGAAAAAAAACTCTTGAGACATAATCGGTTTTGAACCCTTTTTCGTTAACTAGCTGAGTCCTGAGACATTTGTTCTTTTATTTTTAAACTTCAATAATATAATTTCTACACTTCAAAGAAAGTCGCTGAAATGAGGTAAAAGACTTAAACATTTCTACAGGTTATAGTTAGGTGTATATTATACATCTTATATGTGTAGTATAATCGTGTGTAAGTGTAGTATAGTATATTATACTGTCAGGACTCACGAAGGTAATTCATTGGGCCATTATCTGGTATAATTTATCCTTCATAAGTGAACCCTGTATTTCATAATAGTCCGTATTAAACTTGTTTTAGTGGCTGTTGTTTGGAACAGAAAATTGACTCAAAAAAAAAAAACAAACAAAATAAATGTGTGTCACAGACATGCTACCCTTTTGCAGCTATAGTTGCAATAGTTGGTAATGACAATAATGAAGATTTGAGAGCCAAATTACTGTGTTCAATTTTGACCCCTGGGGCCCCAAAATTTTAAATTTTATTTTTAATTCAGGTATAGAAATGTTTAAAGAATTGTTCCCAATAAAATGAGAATAAATGTCTCTGTGTTTATTTAATGCGGTTTTGCACAACAAGAGGAAAGATATTATCTACTTACTCTTTTTATACAAATATAATTGAAGAGTTCGCGAGAAAAACGATGAATGTCACAGTATTCTTAAGGTTGATGTCATTATCTAATTCAATGGATCAGTGCGAAATTTAATGTTCTTATGAAAAATGGTAAAAAGGAGAATTATCACCACGAATACAGTAATCCTTTCCTTTATTTTCTATAGAAACAGCACTACATCTTGCAGTTATAGACTCAATTAGATCATTATCTAATCCTTAACAGAAATGTGACATTCATCGTTTTTCCCGCGAACTCTTCAATTGTATTCTATAATATGGACATAAAATGTTTGTTTATCTATCTATACTACATGGGAGCAATGATAACAGCAGGAAGAAGAATAAAGTGCATAAGATTTTCTGGTGATATGACGTTGTTAACAGAAGAGGAAATTATACTAAGGGATATGCTACTGGAGCTAAATGACAGCTGTGAGCAGTATGGAATGAAGATAAATGCCAACAAGACGAACACCATAGTCATAGGAAAACAAATACAGAAGATAAACTTGCGAATTCTAATGAGGCTGTAGAGCAAATGAACAGCTTCAAATACTTGAGGTGTAGTACTATAAGCAGTAACATGATCTGTTGCCAGGAAGTCAGAAGGAGGATAGCAATGGCCAAGGAAGCTTTTAATAGAAAAAGGGGTATCTACTGCGGACCTCTGGAAAAATAACTGAGGAAGAGACTAGTGAAGTGCTTTGTATGGAGTGTGGTTTGTAGGGGGCAGAAACATGAATATTACGACGAAGTGAAGAGAAGCGAATAGAAGAATTTATAATGTGGATATGGAGAAGAATGGAACGTGTGAAGTGGACAGATAATAAGAAATGAAGCTGTGTTGGGAAGAGTGGGTGAAGAAAGAATGATGCTGAAACTGATCAGGAAGAAGTAAAGGAATTAGTTGGGTCACTGGCTGAGAAGAAACTGCCTACTGAAGGTTGCACTAGAAAGAATGGTGAACGGGACAAGACTGATTTTGACTGCCACAAGTGTCACTATGGATCTTTGAATAAAAATTTCAAGACTTGGCAAGGACTCTAATCCGAACCGCTTGCGTAACTAGCCGAAAGTCAAGACCGCTCAGCTACCGCATGTGTAAGTCACGATCTGAGTGGTCATTTTCTTCTATTTTGTATCATGTTTAGTTGTAAAATAGTTATAATTTTATGATCCCAAAATTCAAGTCTTTGTTTTAATTATTTTAGCCGCGTTTGATTGAAAATATGTTACCTGCTTTACCTTCATGTCAGAGACTGTCTGGCATTGAGCAGTAAATTTGATGTTATGTAATATTTGCTGAATATATTGACAGTGATCGGTGTTGTTTATGCCTGTAGCTCTGGAATTTAGCAAAAACAGAGTGAAGTGTTACACTACAAAAGTTCCTGCCCTGATCCGCAATTACTTTTGTAGTATTCATTACTGGCCGATACGTTTTAAACCTTCAGGACGGGGAGGAATGCCGCTGTGAGTACCAAACAATTCAACATCATCCGGAAAAAGGTATAATTTCAATCCGGAAGTAGCGCGAACCTTACTAGTGCTATTATAATGGCACGAAGTTATAGCTTGTACCATACATTCGAAAGAGGCGGAGGGGGAGATGTGGGTGATGGGCTCAACGGCTGAGCGCGTGGGGCACGAGATATAGCTTCGCCATGTCGTAATTTTTAGCTGCGATTTGTTACTGCTGCTATAAAAAAGGGAAACACAGGGAACGGTTGGCATGTAGGCTTTGCAACAAGAGCACAAAACATATACTGTAAACCCATTTTAAAATCCAGAACTTGAATTATGAGATCGTTTCTCATAATTCTTCTTCTGCTTTTTCTTTACATCAGATATCTCTATGTGATATCGACTTGTGTTTACAAACTATCCTAGCAGAAAATAAAATTTACATACTGCATGCAAACTATAGCAGATTTGAAATGTTTCCCTTCGTAAGAGGTTAGGTACAGCTTACAGCAGTAAAGTTTTGGAAATATTTAATATTTTTTCCTCCTTTACTGTATCTTGTACAATAATGAAAATTGGTAGGTATGTGTAAAACACTGTCCTTCTGCTATATGAAAAGAAAATATTTTTACGATTTAAGCAAAAATTATTCTTTTTTTTTTCATTCAAAACGGTGTCAGTTCACTGTGCAATGATTAAGCGTTTCCCTTATAACTCATAAACTTGTTAACTTTTTGTTCTCTCTCTTTTATTTTATTGCTAGAACTCATGTTTACAATATCATGCAGTTTCAACTACATTCCTTAATAAATAATATATATTTTTTTTATTTTGAATTAGTAGAAAATACTGATATTTGGCCATTTTTAAAAGGAATTTATTTTTTATCAGACAATCTATCAAAGGTAGAGAAGTGAGCTTGCATCATATTGTAGATATGAATGCATAAATACACACAAAAAATTTCATCTCAGAATGTTGGATAGTTTTTCAGTTATGAGGAAAACGCTTCATCACTGCACAGTGAACTGCCACCATTTTTAATTTAGAAAAAATATATATGTAAATTGTTTAAGTCGTAAAAATATTTTTATCATATAGCAGAAGGACAGTGTTTTGCAAATACTAATTTCATTATTGTACAAGATACAGTAATAGAGGGGAAAAAAGTTGAATATTTCCAAAATTTTACTGCTGTAAGCTGTATCTAACCTCTTAAGTAATTCTGCTTTGTTAAAAAGACTTCTTCCATGTTCTACTACCTCTTTTTAATGCTCTTATTATTTTGGTTTCTTTTATGATATATCGCCGTGGTCAACTGTATTTTCTTAGTCCATCTGAATCTTCTGTTTCTTTTACAAAATAAAATGTTAAATTTCAAGACTTCGTAATCAATATCATAATTGAACATCGTCAAAGCGATATGCTATATCCATCGCCTCCTTTTATTGCACAGTTACAACTGGAAATGTTACAGTTGTACCTCATTATGTTCTGTGCGCCTCTCAGGCGAGTTTACTGTCACAAGTTTGTCATGATAATATACAGGATAGAAGGGAACCTATTATATTAATTTACAGAAGTAATAGATAAAGTCAATGCGAACAAGCTTTGTGAAATAGGTTTTATGATACGTCCAATAGTTTTGAGAATATGAAATGTAACGTGTTGCAACGCTGCACAGGAAGACAATTTTATCCAGCATAATTTGTAATAATCATTTTCCATGTAGAATTTAAATCTCTTTATAAAATATTTTGCACTCTGAGACAGTTAATATAATTTCCATCGGTAATATTGGTGATATTATGCTGTGATTAAGTTCTGTGTATTCATTTACTTTAATTGCAGCAAGAGTAAAGTATTTTCGACTCGAAATCCGTCCATTGTATATTATTTTAAATCATTTTATTGTTCATGTTCGTGGAATTTACTTTGCTTTAAAGGAACACCCACCAGGGATAAAAAATTAGCAACAAGAATAATTTGAAATGGTAACAATAGTATGAATTAAATAGGACCAGAAAAACGAGCAATAGAGCAGGGCTGCCCTTGCAGGGAATATTCTAAATCAAGAGGAAGGTAACAAGGCTGAGCTGATTCGAAGGGAAAGAAAGGAGGAAGTTGTGTAAAAATCATATCTCCTGCCAATAGAATTACTAAAATTTGTAGTTAAAAATAATACCAAATTGTTTGTCTAGGATTGTGCACGAACTTTTTGTAAGCGATTTTTATCCACACCAATTGCCAGTGTTTAAATCCCCGTCATCTTGTAGAACAAGACTGGCAGAAAACTCGACAGATACCCAACATTTCTGCACGAGTGAGAGATTCTATGATAGATATTTTCATTCGTGCATTAAGGCCCACAACGGATTGTTTGAGTGTTTACAATAAAAATAAAAAACAGATTCTGGGACACATAAACTACTAAAACATAGAAAATGGCGAAATGGACCCAGAATTTAATAGTTGTATTGTTCTTATAATCTAATTTAATCTTGCAATTAATTCCTACACATTCCTTCTGCAGAATAAAATACACTGACCGGCAAAAAAAAAAAAAAAAAAAAAAACGGAACACTTGAAATCTTTAGTAAAAATTAAAGCAGTTGTACAGTAGTGGCAAAAAAAACGGACCGACGGAATAATCAAAGTACCCGAAATGACCCACTGCGCATGCCACGCCCGTATTCACAAGATAGAGAGTAATCTATTGAAATTGTTGTAGTTTCGACCGCTGACGTAGCCCATTCCGAAAGCCACTAGAAAATAAACTGGTAAAGTTCATGTTCCGGGAATAATAAGTTAATTAAGTAGTAAAATATCGCTGCAATCGAAAAGTATTGGGAATAAATTTGAATAAGGAACAAAAGAAACATTCCTTCCCAGGCAGGATTCGAACCACGAAAGTCTTAGTTACCAGTCTATCGTGCTCTGAAATCAGCTACAAGGGTCGGTCCGGATTTTTTTTTTTTTTTTTTTTTTTTGCTACTAATGTACATTCATCAACAGTTATGGTAAAAAAATTTTATCTACATCAATTTTGAACTTCTAGAATACAAAAACTTTAAGTTAAACTTTAATTACGATGTATGCTACGTAATAACATTAAAAAATTTGTTTCTGCGCAAATGATATTAAATTAAAGATCTAGGAAAAAATGAATAACGCAAAATTTAAGAGTCCATTGTTGCGTTTTTCGTTTGATATAAGACAGCCATTTTGTGTTTTTATCAAATATGCCTCTCTCATCTCATGAAGTAGCAGCAGCTGTGCCATTGGTGGAAAACGGCCAGTGTTCGACACGTTGCCCGAACTTTGAATGCAGCCCCCTCTATGGTCCACGGGCACTGCTTCGCTTTTGGAAAACTCAGCAGTACACTAGGAGACCGGATTCAGGCCTTACGAGAAAACTTCAGTCAGAGATAATCCATTTTAGGTCCATCAGGGTAGTCTGCTCCTGAAACCGAACCCCGGATCTCCTGAATGAAAGTTGAGAATGATTACCTTAATACTACCGTGCTTGGTGGTAATAATAATAATAATAATAATAATAATAATAATAATAATAATAATAATAATTTTTATTTATTTATTTATTTAGAATATTAACGTGCAAAACAACAGCACAAGGCTAATAATAATAATAATAATAATAATAATAATAATAATAATAATAATAATAATAATAATATTAATAATAATAATAATAATAATAATCTAATAATTACTGTATCAATCTTTGCGTCTGTAACAGTTGTGCAGCATAATTATTCGTTTTATTATATTTTCTGTGACGTTATCTCTGTACTAATATTGTTATTAATTTACTGCTATATAATAATATTTTGTAAAACGATTCTACATTGTCGCAGTATATAGGCGGAACACTATGTATGGACCTATCATATTATATAGTGTATGTGGTAAGTCAAATATTGAATAATTATTAATTAGCAATAATAACTGTAAATCGAAGTTTTTCATACTATTTTATTTATAACTTCATGTTACTGTTTTGGTACGTTCCATTAGACGTTTGTCATAAACGCAGAAAATAAAGCCTTATTTTTACCGTGTGAGCAAAACATATGTGTATCATATCTGTCGCCTTCCATACAAGATAAGACATGTCGCTGAGATGACCTTGTTCTGTGCTTCTATTTATTACGAGCGTATCACGACCGATCTTATCTCGCTCGAGCGTGCGACATTCGACCGAGTTCAAGCGAGCGATTTAACTCCAATGCAGCACTTTTGTCTCTACCATAACCTAATATCCGCAGAACGTGAAAGCTTTGTTGAGTTGATAAATGCGTGATTTCACTTTGTTTCAGTAATTTTATTAATAAAACGTGAGAAATTTACTGTGTAGCAGAGAATATGTGTAGCACTAAAATGTTCAATTTTAAGCATGAAAAATGCTATTATTATGAAGAAACCAGCTGAAAATTCAGTAATCGTTTGACACGTGTATTCTAAAGCAAAAAACATAGGCTATATACTGTACTCCAGCCAGGAGAAAGTCTCAGGGGAATGAGACGCAGCGGTGTAAAGCTATGAATGAATGTTGATGTCATAAGATGTCATACGGTCACACACGTGGGTACACGCATCTCCACTGGCTAACTCTCAAAGCACAAAACATAATACACATATGCTTATACTACCCTAGTTACAAAATTAGATCACGGTTAATCTCCTGGTTATGGTTTGTGCTTTGAGAGTTACTCTGATTCCAATTATTAGTAGACATGCTGTTTTCATGTGAATAAGTCTTGTCGTGTCGTGTCGTGTGTGCGATTCTTACATACGTAAGAAGAGTAAAACTGTTCATAGTGAAGCGCGGGAAGTAATAGTAAATGTGATAAAAGTGTGTGATGAGGAATAGGGAAGGAAAAACTTGGCACTTCCTCTTAATCGTAGCATAGATAGAGCTGCTCACTACACGGGTTTATCCCCTTCCCTTATTAAATCAATCAGGCGTCAGTCAAAAGAGAGAGAACAAGCAGGTTCTTCGTCACCTCTACCTACCCCAGGAAAACATCGACCAAGACCTAGTGATAGGAACATAGATATTGATGATTTCGATTTATGTGTTATACGTAGTTCAGGATAACAGAGATGGTTTGGAGTTGAACGGGTTACATCACCTGCATGTCTATGTGGGTGAGGTGAATATGTTAGGAGAAAATCCACAAACGACTAGGGAAAACACGGGAATTTTATTTGTAGCAAGTAAAGAGATAGGTTTGGAAGTAAATCCCGGAAAGACAAAGTATATGATTATGACTCGTGACCAGAATATTGTACGAAATGGAAATATAAAAATTGGAAATTTATCTTTCGAAGAGGTGGAGAAGTTCAAATATCTTGGAGCAACATTAACAAATATACATGATACTCGGGAGGAAATTAAACACAGAATAAATGAATGGGTTATTTATGAAAGGGCCTAAGTCGCTCATTTTGTGAAAATGAGTTTGCAATGTAATAACTGCTCTTTTGGAGTAGACACATCCATTTAGATATGAAGAGGAATAAATTTTACACTCTAATGCTTAGTAGAATTTATGATACAATTTTTATTTCAGCCTTAATTTCAAAATTTCGGCCTGTAAGCAGTTTTTTCTTAAATTGCTAACAATTTAGTATTCAAGACTTAGGCCCCTTCATAAATAACCCATTGAAATATGGGAAATGCCTGTTACTATTCGGTTGAAAAGCTTTTATCATCCTGTCTGCTGTCAAAAACTCTGAAAGTTAGAATTTACAAAACAGTTATATTACCGGTCGTTCTGTATGGTTGTGCAACTTGGACTCTCACTTTGAGAGAGGAACATAGGTGAAGGGTGTTAGAGAATAAGGTGCTTAGGAAAATATTTCGGGCTAAGAGGGATGAAATTACACGAGAATGGAGAAAGTTACACAATACAGAACTGCACCCATTGTATTCTTCACCTGACATAATTACGAACATTAAATCCAGACGTTGGAGATGGGCAGGGCATGTAGCACGTATGGGCGAATCCATAAATGCATATAGAGTGTTAGTTCGGAGGCCGGAGGGAAAAAGACCTTTAGGGAGGCCGAGACGTAGATGGGAAAATAACATTAAAATGGATTTAAGGGAAGTGGGATATGATGATAAAGAATGGATTAATCTTGCTCAGGATAGGGACCAATGGCGGGCTTATGTGAGGGCGGCAATGAACCTCCGGGTTCCTTAAAAGCCAGTAAGTAAGTAAGTAAGTACGTAGAACTGTACAAGAATTCTACAAAGAGAAAAAAATTGTTCCAACTTGTTCGCAATTGTTGTCAGTCATCAGAGAAAAAATAAATTTTCCGTGGTGTGGTGAGACACTCAGTAAGATGTTGCAAAGGCTAAATTTTAAATGGAGGAAATATAGGAGTAAACGTAAAATTCTAATCGAAAGACCGGATATTGCTAACGGTGTTCGTGGTACCTGACTACTATAAAGCATCTTCATAATGAAGGAATGTTTTTATATATGAAAATATTATCGCGTTATACTGTATTATACCACTCTTTTAATCTCTCCTTACAGGAAATAACATATACAGGAGAGCGCATGTTTTTTAAACTGGCGTTATAACAGTAATATTAATTATACACTTCGCTCCAATAGATGACGCAATAGTAAGCACACTCCTTTCACGGTTAATCTCCTGGTTAGAGAACAGTATTTATATTTTTATGGAAGTCTGTCAGTGCCAGTCTTCTGGGGTATTTGCAATGAAGCTCAATAGTTCTTCACTGTCGTTAACGTTTTCTTCATTAAAAATTAATAATTTTCTAAAGATTGAAGCTACTGTTTTAGATGTAAAATTGACACATCTGAGAAACATTTTAAGTGTAATAACGCACGATAAGCATTATTCTCCACCTGCTTTCCGATTACAAGTGTCGCACAACCTATATCGCAAAATGCGCGTACAGTACCGTCTTTAGATTAGTCAACGTTGTTCTGTCAGTGATGGACTCTGTATGGAACCACTCTAACCGTATGTCATATGTGATATGTATGACTGTAGGGTAACGCACATAGCCGGTAGACTTTATTTGAAGACCAATGAAATCATATTTGCTGTAATGGACTCGTTCATTAAATGCACTGAAATATTTAACTTGCTGTGGACATGTAACATGTCCTAAATTACGAACAGACAGACATATATTTGCGGGATAACCTCAGTGCAGTGTCTCATTTCCGAGTTCATTAACATGTATCCAAGCTTTGGGATCATCAATGTATATTTGCTTATAAATAACTACCGGCTATTAGAATTAGCGTTAGATGAGACCAATGATGTTAGAGGATTCATTAATTTAATAGAGTATCCGCATAGTGCAACCATATTCTATATGACAAGTGAGCAGAAACTTGGAGCAATATTCTTCAAAAACTTCAGGTTTAATTCGTCGTACAGTTCGAGAGAATCAAACTCATACTTGAGCGTGGGAAACTAAGGTAATCCCTCCGAGTTGTTTTAACACCGTTGTAGTTGGTATGAGCAGTTGATTTTTTATACCTATTTCATTATTTGCCGTAGAGATATATGCTCAATTTGAAAGAACATTATAACACGAAATTGTTAAAATTTCCCTAGTAAGATAAAGCAGGACATGGCATTCTTAATTATAATCATCCATGACTTGAGCATATTCCAATCAATAAGCTTTGAAATTGCGTCTTAACTGCAGTCTAGAAGTGGGATGTGACAGCGTTTTGCCGTCACAGCTCCTAACTGTAACAGATCCGAAAAAAATCGCTGTGATGGATAATAGCGATTTTGTCACAGTGTTATTTTTGTGTTCGGATAATTTTAGGTGATTATGGGGCACCGTTTCCTGTCTGTAGATTTCCAAGTCGTCCACAACTCAATTTCGCTGCCATCTAGCCTACTTATCTTTGGACAAACCACGAGGAATACCAATGTTTCTAATCAATAGCAGACAGATGTTTATGTTTATCGCTCTTCTGCGAATTGAATTGATATACCGGAGCCATGTCTTACATTATACAGTGCGTACGTAGCTCGGCCGGACCGTTCTGCGGCGGCCTTGGACTGAGTGAAGATTGGCGCGCCAGCACGTAAATGACCGGCAAGTCATGGGTACGGAACACTAACTACTCGACTAACATTACGCTTACCTGCATCACAACATATGTTGAAAGTGATGACCTTCAACTCGAACACATGCCCTATATCTCCGAAAACAATTCTGGTTCACTCGCAAAAGTTCATGTTGACTGATTGCATGTATTTCTCTCGTAATGTTGTCCTTCAATTCTTGTAACATGTGCGGATTTGATACATACACTTTATTCTTTAACGTTCCCCATAAATAAAAATGTCATGGAAATAGGTCAGGAGAACGAGGTGGTCACCATTCTTGACTAATTATTCTGTCACCAAACACACCGCAATTCATGCATAGAATTCGCAGCGGTGTGCGCTGTAGCTGGATCCTGCTGAAACCAGCCCTCAATCGTTCATTTCTTGTTAGTTGCGGAAAAAAATTATTTAAAATTGAATTTATATAAACGTGTGAATCAACTGTTGTGTCGAAAAATATGGGACGATAATTCTACTTGCACTCACTGCACACTAAACCCCAACATTGCAGCTTGGTGAGAAATTTCATTAATAATATGGGGATTTTTGGTACCCCAGTACCTATTGTTCTGAGTAGAAACGTGACCGTGAAGATGAAACGACGCTTCATCAGTGAAGAACGTTAAAAGTGAATCCACGTCGCCATTATGAACGGACTGCACAAACCAATTGCAATAATTAACCCTACTTACAGGATCTTGTGGTGGTAAAGCATGAACTACAGTTACCCTGTACGGCTTAAGTTTCAGAAGTTTCGTTGCCACAAAAGCTGACGTCTTGGAAATGTTAACCTCTTGTGCTAAACGTCGCAGTGATTTGCGGGGCGAGTGCTCTAACCGAGCCCCTACTTCATCAAGCTTCTTTTCTGTCAGTACACGGCGTTGTTGAACACGTTTCTTGTTGAAAAAGATCCTGTACGTCTGACTTTATTGACAAGGTCATGAATAGTTGACCTGCCAGGAATTCGAACACCTGCAAAACGATGTTCCAATTCTCTTCGACACCTTCTTGCAGAAGAATATTTCACATACGCATCGCAGAGAAAAATACGTTCTTCTAAAGTGTATTCAACCATTATTAATAGACACTTTATCACCACGAGACAACACAATTTTACTCACAACACGTGCACAGACGTCTTTCCCTCACGACAGATCCAACTCAACTGACTGGCACGTCAGCGGTAACTACAGCGCTACTCTGGCGGCAGGCGCGCCAATCTTCACCCAGTCCAAGGCCTCCGCGGGACGGTCCGGCCGAGCTACGAACGCACTGTATCAACAATAGTGATTACCGCGGCGTGTATACTGAAAACAAAACACTATCCGAGATGTTAATCGTTATTCGTGGAAGAATATAGCGAGTGTTTAGCTTCAGTATCAGAGTTGCCGACGTTAACTTTTGCGATTTTAGTAAGACGAAAATTAATTATATCCCAGTTATATTGTTCTTCAAGTTAATCTTCTGACTTGCAATTGTTTGGACTCTAGAGCTGTCACTTACTATAAATAAGAGTATACGTACATCAGTCGCCATCGCCAACGCTGAGAGTCACATATCGGGCACAGAAGGCGATTTGTTTGAGCTGTGATTTTGGAACTGTACTCAAGATGGGAACCATTGACAACCTACCATACAGGGACAAAGTCACAGGTCTTCAAATCACATCACATCACTAATCCATTCGCGAGTTTTGAATGTTGAGTATAAACTATCTCGGTTATATACGTGTGTTCCAGTGATCTTTAACTCGTCATCTAGGGAGAAAGAAAACAAATATATTCTTTACCATTTCTTTCTAAAATTTAAATTAGGTATGTCGTATTATTAATAATTAAGCTGACGATGTACGTGTAGGCCACCAATATACAAAATAAAGATTAGAGATACAGTACCTACATCAACAAAATAATATTATTTTTGTTTGTTAAGCTTCGAAATATTTTTTATTCTAACTATAAAAACACGTCTGATAATGTAAATGTATATTTTAATTTAACATAAAGCTCTTTTATTACTCTTGTAACTTGAATACATGTTTAAGCCATTAAGATTAAAATATCAAACATAATAATTAACCTCGACGCCATTAACAAAATCGTAAGCTACTAACGTACACACAAAATATATTATACGCAATGATAATGATAATGATAGTAATAATAATAATAATAATAATAATAATAATAATAACTATAACTATAACTATAACTACTCATGACTGCTGACCCGGGTTCGAATGCCGACGATGACGGAGTCGTATTTGTGAAGAACATTTATAAGTTTGCAAAAGTTTTTCTCGTGGCTCTTTGGTTTCTCTACATTATTCACTGTCACTCCCCATTTCAATACTCATTATCATAATTATATTAATGTACAGGATGAGCCTTAAGTAATGTCAGTAATTTCAGGGGTTATTCTTTGAGGTACTTCAAAGAAATAAGTTCAATACAATTTTGCTCATTTTTGCTTTCTTTTGGAGATGATAATTGTTTTATATGAAATATTTCATAGTTTATTTTGGAAAAGTCATTGACTGAATTTTCAATATGTTCAGTCAAATTTAGAGAGGACTGTATTAAGATAATAAATGATTGAAAGAATTTTAGCTTTAGTCTTTAAATGTGCAGATTTTTACCTGAACAAATGTTAAATTGTAAAATTTCTTTGCGGAAAGAAAAGTTACATTTGTTCTGATCAAATATCTACACATTTAAAGAACAAAATATTGTCAATATTCAAACTTATATGAACTTTCTATTTTATATGTACTAAAATGTAAGTTTCAGAAATAATGATAATTTGTTATATAATATTTTGTATACACGACGCAGAATTATCACCAAAAAATGTTGAATCAAGATTGTTGAACTGTGGTCAAATGTTGTTCGATGTAACGATGAGTTGAAAAAGTTGTTTTACAACGGTCATATGATTACCATCGTATGCTCAAAATCGTAATCTGAAAACAAATATACTATTCACATACCCATTGAATGGGATATTTCTTTTTAATCTTCTATGATAGTGTCATTTACATTAAATATTAACAAAATGCAACAATTCAGTACTATTTAGCAGTAATGTTTATCTTTGTGCGCAAAGTATATTAAGCATTAACTAATAAATTTTCTTGATGTAGTACATAGCATACAAGATACAGCCATTCAGGCATGTTAATAGTGACTGTTCACGGTACGTTTTAATGTACATTTGTTCAAGTCCATTTCAACACGTTCATTTGTGCACACTATAATATGAGATGTTCTTCATACGTTAAACAGTCTTGTACATTTATATACAGTAAATTCTCTGTGATCCGTTGCTATGTCGTCCGTCCGCTTCGTCGTCCGGCATTCACGTGACTTCAGAGGCCACGTCAGGACGGTACGGAACATAGTTAACTATCCCTACATCGTCTGCATAATTGATGTGGGTAAATTTGATAAGAAAGTATTTGTGAACATTTGAATAGTACAGTAATTAAACCGATTACAATAGTTACAATCAGTATATTCGTAAACTTTTTATATACACAAACACAATAAACTTAAAGCTCTCCATCCGAAAAAAATAAAAACGCATGAATTTTCTGGAAATAAATTGCGAGAAAATTACTCATTTCTACAAACAAACTGAACTTCGTTACATGTTAACCAATTATAATGTAAAGAATACTTGCATACGATATACGAGCATCTGTTGTGTGTACAATAATAACTTATTTCTTTAGGAAAATTAAACTGGCAAATAAGATTATCCTGCAGAATAGATTGCTGTGCTTGAGCCCCATAAAACATATACGGTATGTTCTTTTTGGTAGACTTTAGATATTTAAACCGGTTTCGTCAGAATTGTATATCTGCTAGGGAAATAATTCTAGTTTACTCATCAAATCTCGGAATGTAGATTTATATTTTTCAGCTGCAACGGTATCAGATGACATCCTCTCTCCACAAATTTCCAGCGGACGAACACCATACTTTTTCCTCCACATTAACAACCACGCATCACTAGGAGAGAAATTATCGCATCCATGTTTCTTATGCATATCAAGCGCTTTCTCTTTCAGAATTGGGCCAGATATTGGAGTACCTTTCCTTCTTTGTTCTTGAAACCATAGAAACAGTTCCTTATCGTATTTGAAAACACTAGGCTGCTTCAATGCACGGTGCTTGTCATTAGAGCTCGTGGATGGACAATATTCTTCCAGTGCAGCCCGATTACGCTTCCAGTCATGAATTGTACTTCTTGGGATAGCAGAAATAGTTTCCCCTTCATCCAATCGTTTCAAAATATCCAGTTTGTCTTTTAAAGAATAACTAAACTTCGAGTGTTTATCAGTAAATGTCTTAGAAAGCATGGTAAATTTCTTCCACACACAACCTGTGCTTGACTGAAAGCACGACGGAGTTGCAAGTAGGGGGAGGAAAAAATTACATGGCGGGGAGGAAGAAGGTACATTTGGGTTCCAGGATAATTGGTCCACTACAGTTGTGTCCACTTTTCATCAAGTCCAAAGAAAAAAAGAAAGTCCATAATCACGTTATGTCCACAAGCGTTTTGTCCACTGAACATAACGTCCATAGACATTTAATCCACAAACAAATATGTCCACAAGAAATGTTGTCCATATTCGTTATATAAAATGACTTTTACTGTCAATTAATTGTAATGTTCATAATACATCTTACAGAACAGAAATAGAAGGTTGTCTGTCAGGCCATTTGGCGTCATATTGTTCAACTTGGATTAAAGGCTGCTTATAATAGGTAACAGGGAAAATGGCAAAGTAAGAAATTACATTCGAAAGTTATACACTGGATCATATTTCGAATACATTTGATGAAGTTTCTGTTGGTGTAGAGGAATCAGTATTAGATTTACAGTATCATTATACATAGAAAGGACCTTCCTAAGAGGGATACCTTCCAGAGTTAGAAGACGAGAGGTGCCGCCGCGCTTTCCTCCGCATGTTTATAACCTAGTCTTGAATGGGACTCAAAGGGCAGTTAATACAATAGAAGGATGGCACTACAAATTTAAAAAATGTATAGTAACTCCCCATGCTAACATATGCAAGTTCATCGAAAACTTGCAGCAGGACCGAAATGACAATCAGTTATTAATAAATCAAATAATGGCAGGCCATATGGCAATACGTCATCCTATAAAGAAGTTCTATGTTGTAAGTTCAAGACACATTGAGGAAATGGTGCGGAATTACCATGTATATAGAGAAAACGGTGACGTTGACAAATCTTGTAGGCATTAGTTATCGGTTGAAACTGTATGCAGAAGAACTTCCTTATGATGAAAACGATAAGGAAGCAAATTAATGGTATTTGTATAATTGAATTAACATATGATACAATTACAGTTATTATGTAATATTAAAATTCTAAAATAATGTACATCTGGTTGACAGTATTATTTTCATCATATTAAAAGCAGACTGAAGGTTTTTTAAATTGGTTATTACTTCAGATTTGTGGATCTTTTAAATTACTGACAGACCTTCTGTGAACACAATTACAAATGGACCTGTAATGTAGTGGACTTTAAATAACTGGGCTTATAAATTAATGGACTTTAATTTGAAGGACAGAAGAAACTGGACATATGGACTGTGGACATAAAAAAATGGACATTTTGTCTGTGGACATTTCCGTGTATCGTAACTTGGTTTTGTTTAATGTGTTAAGCCATGAAGATTGAAAAAAAGCTTTAATATATTGATATACTAGCCGTATCCGCGCGCTTCGCTGCACTTGTTATAAATAAATATCATTGACTTAAATCTGTTATATTTCCAAATACAGCTTTGTTATTGTTAGTTAACAAATAATTTATTATCAATAAATTATAAATCGTTTGCTCCTGAATTACTTTCAAAGTTGTATTTAGAACTATGAATGTATATAACTGTTATTACCATGCAAAGGGTTATGGAGTTGTTCGATTAATTCTACTTTTAAGCTTGGTATTATGTTAGACCTAGCCGTGTCTGAAATAGAATGTATTTGTAAGAACTGAAGGTTGTTACTCTCAGCTGGTAGAAGTTTTGTCACCGAACGATACCATCTAAAATAAGGTGTTGTACTGCTCTATATTATTTAAAAGGTGTGTTGATAACGGATGTACTACTATAAGTACCTACCTAAGTTTTTAATTGGTTGTGAGGGCTCTTGAATCTCAGGAAGAAAAACTTTTCCAGCAGCGCAACGTATTCAAGACAAATTTACAAACATGTTAAGCGAATTATTCTTGCAACGAAAACGAATGCTCCCTAAACCAAATAGTCGTATTTTAATTATGTAATTACATCATAATTTCATCCGATATGATGTTATAACTGAGGTACCTATGTTGTTAATTGTTTTTATTGTAACATTTGGCCGTAACTGACCGGATATATAAGATCTCGCGCTCAGAGGGGTGGAGTTCGGGGTTTGAGATGGCCTACAAACCACAAGTCATGCTGAAGATGTTTCTTTGTTAATTATTCAATACCGGTATGGAGTATTGTGCACTACATAGAACTGTTACCTATTAAGTATACATCACCGTAGCTCATCCAAATACGTAATTAAGCAATAAAATATGTACTGTTATGTTACTGAATAATTAATACTTAATATTGCCGCATGTATATTTGTAAAATTATTCCATCTCTGACGTTCATTCTTTCATAAAAAACGCAACGCTAATCAGACACCAAATTTCAGTAAGGTACCTCCAAATAGCATTAACTTTAACTGCGGTACATATAGCTAATTATTAGTTTCGACAATATGCAAAATTTTCTGTGCGTAAGGTTCTGTTTAGTCCTACTTTATCTGCATTTGTGCCCAGTCATCGATTCACACATGAGCTTCTGTAATGACATAAAGCCCACGTCCATCTAAAGGAACTACACTTTCCATTGATGAAAGAATTATAAATAGTTTTCTGAGATTGCCTCATATAAACACACAAATACTCTCTCTTTATAATATAACTACATTTAGTATATTATAAATACATATCGACCCTCCCAAATACTAACATTGTAACTCAGTTTTTTTATGGTTTTGTTATGCTAGTTAATATGGTCTTAAATTGTTTCTTTTTCTTCCAGTATTATCATTGTAGCTCTAAACCTTCCCAATCACATGTAAAACCTTATTGTTACTATCTGTATACATTGATTTACACGATCATTTTAAAACTTCATTTGCTTCTCCTGAAAAATGGAAGAAAGTGAGTTACAATGTTAATACTTGTGAGGGTCGATATCATATCATCCGTATATTAATTCGAGTGTTGTCCAAGGACTCCAAGTCCGCCTTAAATAAACGCAGAGTCATTTGTTTTATCTCTTATTACTCGTATTTTAATCTGACCTGGCCATGATATAAAAAGCATTGTTATTTTAAAACGGATATTACTACTGGGTTCAAAAAGTTCCCGGAATTTTACTACCATTTTTCGTATTAATATATAACAAGGGATATTATACATTTGTTTTGTTGGTAACATTCATGATGTCATTTCCTTAAAGTTTGTTGATAATGGCGATTGTTGGTTTTGAGTTGTAGGCAATTGTTTATCATAGTGTTTTGTTTGTTCGTCGCATTTTGTAATTATGTCCACAGAGCAACGTACAAACATGAAGTTCTGTGTTTTGTTACACAAAACTCCTGCAGAGATATTAAGAAGCATATGGCGAAGCAGCAATGAAAAAAACTCATGTGTATGCCTGGCATAAACGCTTTTCTGGTAGCCGCGATAGCATCAAAGATGACGTACGCAGCGGCCGACCAACAATTGCAACAAATGAAGCAATCACTCAGCGTGTGCGTAATGTTGTGAGGGACGACCGACGTAAAACCATAAAAGAGATAGCAGCAGAGATCGGAATATCAGTCGGAAGTGTACACAATGTTCTTCACAAGCATTTCAACATGCATTACGTGGAAAATTTTGTCGGCAGAACAGAAAGAAACAAGAATGACTCTTGCTGGGGACATGATCAGTATGGTTGATGAAGATGGTGATTTCTTAAACAAAATTATTGCTGGTGATGAAACTTGGTGCTACTTGTACGACCCAGTCCCAAAACGACAGTCATCTGAGTGGAAATCGAAAACATTTCCTCGGAAGCAAAAATTTCCTAGGGACACTTCCAAAGGCAAAGTTATGTTGCAAGTTTTCTTCGACTCTCAGGGTCTCATCCATCATGAGTTCATTCCAGAAGGTCGTACTGTAACGAAAGAATTGTACGTAGAAATCCTCCGTCGCCTCCGGGACGCAGTGAGAAGGAAACGTCCAGAAAAGTGGGTAGAAAACAACTGGTTCCTTATGCATGACAATGCACCTGCTCATCGCGCAATTGTTGTAAAGAATTTTCTTGCCAGGCACAACATAACTGCTTTGGATCACACACCATACTCTCCTGATCTCTCACCACCTGATTACTTTCTGTTTCCCCGTCTGAAAAGTCATCTGAAAAGACGGAGATTCAATGCTGAAGAGGTTATCGAAAACGCGACGAGAGCACTAAGACGGGTTTCACAAAATGGCTTTCAGGCCTGCTTCCAGGAACTCTACACGCGTTGGCAAAAGTGCGTTGTTGCGGAAGGCAACTATTTCTAAGGGAATGCTGTAGAATAGTGTTTAAGGTACGTTGTTTCTATGATACTAGCAAATTCCGGGAACTTTTTGAACCTAGTATGTATATCTCGCCATAATGGTAATGCAGAATTCCTGCACGGAAATATGTACTTCGGTACATCATAGTCATATTAGTCCTATCAAAATTTTGCATAGAATAAAACTTATCGAAACTCGTTCTTTAAGAAAATTTTGTTATGTAATATTTTTCATAAAAATCAATAATGAGATATTTCGATTTATTTAATTAAGGGCCCCCTTATAACCCCCCTTTTAAATAAAGTATTTTGAATGCTATATAGCCTATAATCTAAGTTACAACGAACTTAATTTATATTCCAATTTTCATATAAATCGGTTCAGCCATTATCGCGCGAAAAGGTAACAAACATCCAGACATACAAACAAAAATTACAAAAAAGCGATTTTCGGTTTCAGGATGATTAATTATACATGTTGACACCAATTATTTTTAGAAAATCGAAAATTACCAGAAAAATTTCGGCTACAGATTTATTATTAGTATAGATGTAACAATAAGATCGACTTATCTGATTATCAAAAATGAATTGTAAAGCCACCTTTGTTCACAGTAACTTTGTTTTCACTTCACGCTGAAGCGAATCTCCAATCTCGTTAGAGGTATTCAACCGGGCCCTGTACTTTCGTTTTCGTTCGGCTTCCGACATTTGGTCTTTTCTGAATCCTTGTACCCTCGAATACCTCTCTTAATGCATTTCGCCGTTCCCGATCTTATACATATTTTTTCGAATTTCTTGGGCATTTGAAATATAATACACTCACAAACTGGGTATTGCGTCTCTCGTAAATTAACTCGCTGATAAATGGTATTTTTATACACTAATCACGTTGTTTGAATCACAAAAATATCTCAATAACATTTCATGTTAAAGCCACTTGTCCTTAAACTGGTTCCCATACTCTAGTTTTCGTATCTCAAGTCATACTGACGTAATCGGTCCTGATTTATACCGCGGTGACTGATCGCTAAAGACAGCCATTTTCATCGCGCCTTCTCCCCCCTCATTCCTTGCGCATCTGGTCCGACCAGTTTACAAATCGTTAAAAAGCGATATCATTCCGTCCTCAATCCAACTGTTAAATAAATCTTTAACATAGTTTTTATAGTTTACGTGCAGTAAACGTTTAAACATTTTCACAATTTTACGACACGTAGTTCTACGTCAAAATTCATTAAATTTCTTATAATATTTACAGTGTGTTACCCAACAGATTTACAATGTGAAGGGCGGAATCTACAACTACGAAGACAGAACAGGTAAAAATACGTAATGATGGAATACAAAAAGGAACCAGTAAAATTGGAATTAATAATAATTAGTATTTATTTATTTTATTTTATTGATATTTATATGCTGGAGAACAGCCATTGGCCAATAACAGTCCAGCACAGTGATACAATTAATACATTAAAATGAACAACTATGGTACAAATTAAATAATTGAGATAAGTACAAAATGAAGTACATAAATTATGATGATTAATTTACAAGAATTAATACTATAATATTTTATGGAAAGGAATAGATTCTTACAAAAGTATTGCCAATTTGTGTATAAGGATTATGCAAATAATATTAGCAAACACATTGCCGTGTTCCAATACTTCTATAAATTGAATGAATCGAAATCGCCTACATGTATGTTAGCGTTTTAATACATCTGGAGACCGGCGAGGAAGATTTAGAATTTCTAGTATAGAAAAGTTTGTGATGTCTCGTGCCCTTAATAGGAATACGAAGGCCGACACTGTTCAAGAAAGATTGACAATTAATGTCAAATTTAAGGACCTTACATAAGAATAAGTAATCGAGATCATGACGTCTAGCATACAAGCTTCAACATTTAAAGTGCTCGAATTTGTTATCATAGTTATACTCGGAGTTATTAGGCAGAAATCTGTACGAACGTAATGAAATAAATTTCCTTTGAATACTTTCCAGTTTTGCCGAATCAGTACTTGTAATAGAGTTCCAAACTGCAGACGCATATTCGAGTTTCGATCTCTATAGTATTAAAAGAGAGTCAGTGTTGAAAAAGAATAAGTAATTGACCAAATTATTCCTAACATTTTTATTGCATGGTTATAAATATAATCAATGTGGTTGTGAAAATATAATTTCTCAATTAATACACCGAGGTCTGTAACACAAATTTTTCTGTTAATTATTACATATTTTAGTTTAGAGGTTGTCCTTGAAAATGATATTACGTAAGTTTAGGATTCATTAATCATCATCCCGTTATCAACTGACCAATTGGCAATACAATTAATGTCATCCTGAAGAAACTGACAGTCAGCACTTTTTTATTTTTCGAAAAATTTTAAGATCGTCAGCGAATAATAGCCAGAACTTATTCTTTTGCAAATGTCGTCAATGAAGATTAAAAATAGAAGAGGTCCTAAACTAGAGCCCTGGGGCACTCCACAAATAATATTAAATGGATCAGAGAGAGTATTCCAAATTCTTGGGCTACACTTGATTGTCTATCGTGTAAATAATTTTTCAAACCAGTTTACGTAGCTTACCTATAGTCCAATATTATCTAATTTAGACAATAAAATAGAGTTCGGAATAACAATAATAATAATAATAGTAATAATAATAATGTTGATGGTCTCGGGCCACAGTCACATTACTTTCCACCGGGGCATCAGTTATACAACATTAACATGCACAAAAATGTATATGAGGATACCCTGTGCAAAGTGTAATTCTATCAAAACCAGCTAACCGCCCAATGAACCAACAGTCATATACAATTAGAAGTAAATTTGTAAATTAAAATGTACCGTACTGATATTCACTAGTTTTTTTAAACCACTTTACATATTTTTGTATCTGGTTAACACTCGGAATGCAAATGAAGGTCGGTCGTTCGGTCGGTCTCTCGCACGAGTTGTGAAATGCTCTCATAGCTCCAAAAATAAAAGAGGCATCAAATAAATTCTTGTCATTTTATAAATTGACTCCACTGAAGGAATATTTACTTTAAGCGTTGTAACTTGTCCTTTCTAGGTTATAACCAACGTCAGAGCACACTCTCTACAGAAAATAAGTAAAAAGAAAACTGTTTATATTTTTCACGTCATGAAAATATCACGGAAAAGTATTATACATAAGTAACACTTCCTGGTATGAAATCAGAAGAGATGTGAAGTTTTCAAAGAGAAAATGTGTCAGTGTACCTGGACTTGTAGATTGTATGATCGAAGTTCGTTAAATTCTATGTGAAAAGAGCTGCGTCCATAGAAATTTCTACTATTTATCATGTCAATGAAAATACTGTTAGAAGAGAGTTATTATAGAAATACTTGTAGTTTTTTTTTTTTTTTGTAAAGACACAAATTAAAATAATGAATATCGTTGGTGTTTGAGTAAAAGATGTTAAGTCATAAAAATGAGTTTACAGAAAAATTAAACTTTAACTTCTTCTTCTTCTGCCTGACAAGTGTTAGGCCACAAGGCCTGTCACGGTCTCACATAAAATTTTCACGCCATCTCTTAGCAGGACGACCCACAGATCTTTGGCCATGTGGTACATAATCATAAATTGCCTTTGGGAATCTACTATTACTTATTCTTTCCAAATGATGTTTCCAATTAGACTGATATTGAACAATATAATCTAAAACTGGTTGAGTTTTTAGTTCCTTTAAAATTTCACAATTTCTTTTCAGATCCGCTGTTCTTCGCATGAATCGCATTTCATAAGCCATTATTCTGCTTTTATCTGCTTTTCTCAGTGCCCATGCTTTAACTTACGAACCTTATTGCAAATAATTTTATACACAAATAAAACACATAAAATGCTAGTATTCCTTTGTTTTTTGCACACCCACTTATAGAATATAGTTTGTATAATTTACCTGGCGAAAAAACTCAATTTACACAAAAAATTATTTAACCCCCTTTTCCCGAACACAATCGATATATTTTTACAGTACATAAGAACTTTGACAATTGAATCAGTTATTACAGAAAGATCAGAAGACCAAAGAAGAAATGGTCAGACCAGTCTCTATGAGAGGTTGGAACTGGTCGCAAGATCTAAACCACAGGTCTGCACCGGACGTTTTCACTCGAGTGCCAAGTAGTTCATAACATAATCCGATAGGTAGCGCACATGCATGATGGGTAAAATTGTCCCGAGCGATAAATCCTTGAACGGTATAAGACGAGCGTTAGGCATTCGATTTGTTACTGGCAAGAAGTACACTGTCAAAAATGGAGAGCGACTAAAAGTTGTAGTGGGACAAATTCTTACTTATGATACTTAGTGTATCAATCTTTGCGCCTGTAACAGTTATGCAGCATGATTATTCGTTTTATTATATTTTCTGTGACGTTCTCTCTGTACTAATATTGTTATTAATCTACTGTTATATCAATAATATTTTGTAAAACGTTTCTACATTGTCACAGTATATAGGCGGAATACTATGTTTGGACCTATCATATTTTATATGTGGTAAATGATATATTGAATAATTATTAATTAACAGTAATAACTGTATATCGAAGTTTCTCATACTATTTTATTTATAACTCCATGTTACTGTTTTGGTATGTTCCATTAGACGTTTGTCATAAACGCAGAAATAAAGCCTTATTTTTACCGTGAGAGCAAAACATATGTGTATCTTATCTGTCGCCTTCCATACAAGATAGGACTTGTCGGTGAGTTGACCTTGTACTGTGCTTCTATTTATTACTAGCGTATCACGACAGACCTTATCTCACTCGAGGGTGCGACATTCGACCTAGTTCAAGCGAGCGATTTAACTCCAATACAGCACTCTGAATTCTAAACTATGTTATTGATGATGTTAAATAACTAATTTGTGAATGAAGATATTTCAATTATACAAATTGTAAAAGCTTTTACTTATAATAACTAACTTTGTGCAGAATACATGTTCGTATCTGCTGCAGTAAATATTTCGAAACGGTCGTACTCCATTTGCAGTGATCTCTGTATCGGTACTGGTCTGGTGACCTGGGAGTACTCTGGCCATAACGTCATGCATGATAAAACTACCAGGAGAACCAGAAAATGTCACTGGAGCATATCACGCGTGACCTACATTCTGATGGATCTAACCGAAATACTTACATCTGTAAATGTAGTCCATGAATATTCACAGATTCGCTAACACATCTCGTACCCTGTATAGGCCAGATTCAACTATTTTTGGTAGTACACGTTTGTAATTCTCGTAGGGAATGAGATTCCTTCATTTTTACGAAGGGTTTATCTCTATGTTTAACTCAGTCTAAGGTATCTACAAGCGGTAAATTTAAAATTATTAAAATACGTGTTTCGTTGCATATTATTGTGTTTAAAAATTAAAGCTTTGTTATATACGATTATTGAATATTTATCATCGAAATGATGAGTGAATGCACGATGATCATCAGTAGATAGGTATTTACTCTTACCAACAATGTTATATGTTTCCAAGTTACTAATTTTATTTTGCATTATATACTGAATGTATTCAAGTTTAAGATACGTACCCGGTTTGAGTCTGCGTTAAAGTTCCAGTCAGAAAACAATTTAATTACTACTCGACCAAGGCGAGTGGGGCTGCGGGCGTAATGTGAACTATCGCGATGCGGTATTACGAACGCAGGAGCAGTAGCGCCACGGCTTCGGGCTGCAGGACTCCACTGGCCTTGGTCGAGTAATACAGTGGAGCGTCTCGTTTAGGCACAGTGAAAACGTAAATAAAGTGCAGGTAACGTGTGGGGGGAGGACAAGCCGTACGATAAACACGAGGGATGCACAAGGTTTTAGTTATAACATTTATGTCGGAGCACTAATTTGAATGATATTTCCCAAAAACACACACAACAAAACAACACAAATTGCATAACGTTGAAATAATTCAATATAACATATCAAATTTTGCTACTTATATCATGCTGCTTTCAAACAGCATGTTTTACGGTCATGAATTTCATTCTCTGTATGACTAACATAATATCACCGTCTTCTGTACAGTACCTAAATAAATTGAATTTTGAGAAGGGATAATTATGTTTAGGAAATAGTGTTGGCACTTCTGACCAATATACTGCAGTTTTGTTAATTCAGCCACAGAAGAGGTACAATATTATTTCATATTGATACTTAATGATAATGTCACTGATGTATATCAGAAAGATTAAAGTTTTTTTTTTTTTTACTTTGGAATTAGGCTTTTAGGTAATCCACCGTGTCCTGGAACTTGACATTTCCAAGTTCCATATCAAGTTCCGGGACAGGATGGATTACCCAAAAGCCTAATTCCAATCACATTCACCGTAAAAGCTTAAAAACCAATATAGTATTTAACTTCTTTTTTTGTAATTAGTTTCAGAAATTATTTCTTTCTCTTTCGGTTTCCTGTACTCAAGCACTTTCAGTAACGACACATGAATCGCAACATTTTTTACCACATTTCTTGAACTCAACTTTCATAAATAATTCAAACCTAAATGTTAAAGATTATAAATTTGTTTGTATGACTTCTGAATAAACGCAAAAAATACAGCCCGAAAAAGTTATAAGACCAGAAAGATACTAATTATGAGTTTGCAAACTAAAGTTACAGTAAATGCAATAGTCATCTCCATCAAATATAACTGACAAAATTCTGAGAAATTGTATCAATAAGATCAGTCATGTAATCTATCTTTACTAATAATATCTGTAGCCGAAATTTTTCTGGTAATTTTCGGTTTTCCAAAAATAATTGGTCCTAACATATATAATTAACCACCCTGAAACCGAAAATAGCTTTTTTGAAATTTTTGTTTGTCTGTCTGTCTGTCTGTCTGGATGTTTGTTACCTTCTCACGCGATAATGGCTGAACGGATTTCGATGAAAATTAGAATATAAATTAAGTTGGTTGTAGCTTAGATTTTAGGCTATATGGCATTCAAAATACATTATTTAAAAGGGGGGTTATAAGGGGGCCTGAATTAAATAAATCGAAATATCGCGCTTATTATTGAGTTTTGTGAAAAATGTTACATAACAACAGTTTCTTTAAAAATCATTTCCGATAAGTTTTATTCTTTGAAAAAGTTTGATAGCACTGATATTTAATGAGATAAATGAGTTTTAAAATTAAAATAACTGCCATCTAAGGCGGTGTAATGAAATAAAAAACAAATGACTTCGTCTATAAGGGGCCTTGGACAACAACGATCGAAAGCTATGAAACATAGCCTACAGAGAATGTTTCTGTGTTTGTATGAAGTAATATCGGAAGCTAAATTAACCGATTTGTATAATTAATTATTATTTCACCATTTGATAGTGTAGTTTCTCTAGATGGACATAATGCTATAATGGTAACTTATTACAGTAACGTCTGAGTGAATTGAGGACAGGTAAGATTAAAATAGCTTCTTATGCGCAGGAAACTTGAAAGGCTATTCTGTATATTCGTTTCCTGTATTTCTTAAAATAATGTTTATCTAAGTTACATCCGTTATCAACACACTTTTTATATAATATAATATGATATGATATGATATGATATGATATGATATGATATGATATGATATGATATATGTTATGATATATATGATATGATATGATATATATGATATGATATGATATATGATATGATATGATATATGATATGATATGATATGATATATGTTATGATATGTTATGATATGATATGATATGATATATGATATGATATGATATGATATGATATGATATGATATGATATGATATGATATGATATGATATGATATGATATGATTTAAGTTATTTAAGTTATTTGAAGGGTTCGCAACCACAGTGAGCCAAGCGCCATTTACTGAATACGTAGAAAACAATGGTTAAAATTAAGTTATTACCATAATTCAATGGAAACATATAGCAAGTCAAATAAAGCGTACACATTAAATCTAAATGATGTCAATGTTCATTAAACTATGGTTGCAAGTAATAAAAATTAAGAAACATGTTAAAGGAATTTTCATTGCACCAAATGAGTGGCTTCTGGACCAAAATGATCGCATTTTAATTATTTAAATACAATTTAAATTAAGTAACATGTTAAACGATTTATCCTTCTATCAAACACGAATGTTCCCTGGATCAAATGTCCTATTTTAATTATGTAATTACTTTATATTTATTTGTAACGGGTGCAGCGGAGCGCACGGGTACGGCTAGTTATATATATATATATATATATATATATATATATATATATATATATATATATATATTCACACTGCAGACGGGTAAATACCCGGTGACGGTGGTAACTAATTACACTCAATAATGATAATTAATAATAAACATAATTAATAAAAATAAAATTAATAATACTAATAATAGTAATAATAATAATAATAGTAGTAATAATAATAATAGTAATAATAATAATAATAATGAGCATCCCAAATTAAGTGAAGCACGATCACTTAAAATAACATTTAAAGTGAATCTAATTTGTATCTTAACCCTAAGTTCGAATTAAAACCCACGAGTATGATATGTTCATACATCGACAAGTACCTTTCAGCACTGTAATCATTTTGTTGTCAATTCACTCACTGCACTGGAACTGCGACACATTGCACATTGATGCTATACTGATTTCACTAACACTTCAAGAATATTTCGCTGTTCAAATACCACTATAAACCATAAAACTTTCTATACATTATATATATATATATATATATATATATATATATAATATAGTTTTGAATATCCCGCCTAAACTTGTTTTAATAATGATAGTAACTTATTACATTTCTGAATGAGTAAATTAAAATATAAGGGCCGTATTCATAAAAATTCTTAGCGCGGGTTTCCGGTAGATGATCAGCGAACTTACGTTTTTCATATTCATAAACTAGTGTTAGCGATATGGTATGATAAGAATCGTGTACAAGTTACTAGTCGATAGCCGGGGCTAGTTTAACACGCTCGTAGCGTGCACCCTAAATGTTTACTTGTGCAGTATATATACAAAATATAAGCATAAAAATTATGGGCGCATTTGTTTAAAGGCAGTACTTAAATAATAATAATAATAATAATAATAATAATAATAATAATAATAATAATAATAATATAAAAGACAACATAACTCATTGGACGGAAATAAACTCAGGAGTCAGACAAGGCTGTGGCCTCTATGCTCTGCTTTTTAACGTTTGTATGAATGCCATTGTGAAAGATTTTAGAGAAACAAAACACGGATATATCACTATTAACTGAAATTTAAAATTAGATGTAATAACGTTTGCAGATGATCTTGTTTTACTGGCAACATCTGAAGATGATTTGTAATGGTCAGTACATAATTTAAATTTAATAGCTTAAAAATATTCAATGGAAATATCCATTAACAAAACAAAAATAATGGCCTTTTGTGGTAAATACCCAATACCAAGCAAAATTTGTTTAAATAACACAATTTTGGAAAGACTTAATGAGTTTAATTATTTAGGACATAAACTTTTGTTGAAAATTTGGATTTATCAGAGAAAATTGTAAAATTCAGCAAATCAATGGGGATCATTAATAGAGTTTTAAAACCTTCATTAGTACAAAAATCAACTCGTACTCGTCTTTATCAAATAATAGCTCGACCAGACTTATGTTATGGGAGTGAAGTGTGGACTATAAGGACAAAAGATGAAAGCAGACTAACAGCTTGCGAGATGAGATTCATGCGCCGAACAGCTGGCTACACTAAATGGGATCGAAAGAAAAATGAAGATATCCTTCAAGAACTTAATGTCTCGTATATCTCCAGATATCAGTTAAACTGGAAGGAACACGTCTCTCAAGAATGGTTTCATCCAGGATCTTAAGGCAATAATGAAGTATCGTCCAAATGGGAAACGGTCACTTGGTCGATCCATGAAAAGATGGCAAGAAAATTGCTTTTTCAAGCCGTAACAGTTCTTTTGGGACTAGCACTTGACAGGATGATGATGATATAATGATAATAATAATATTGATATAATGATAATGATGATAATATTATTATTAATAATAACAACAACTTCCAATAACATTTACAAATAACTGTTTCGGGCCCGAAATATTTATCTGCTTATCTTAATTTTGGTTTCTCTAGGTAGTGCTTTTCTCATGACTGTAAGTTCACATATTTTGCTACTTCTATAATAGGTTATAATAATAATGATGATAATGATGATGATAATAATAATAATCTGATAAAGGTGTGGCTCCGTAATGCTTATAGGCCTCTCTTAATTTAGATTTCTCTAGGCAGAGCTTCTTTCGTGGCTTTAAGTTGACTTATTTTGCTACTTCTACAATAATAATAATAATAATAATAATAATAATAATAATAATAATAATGATAATAATAATAATGCTAATGATAATAATAATAATAATAATAATAATAATAATAATAATAATAATAATCTGATAAAGGTGTGGCTCCGTAATGCTTATAGGCCTCTCTTAATTTAGATTTCTCTAGGCAGAGCTTCTTTCGTGGCTTTAAGTTGACTTATTTTGCTACTTCTTCTCGTCCTATAAATAAATTTAAGCTTTTTAACTTAAAAATTAAATTCAATAATAATAATAATAATAATAATAATAATAATAATAATAATGATGATAATAATAATGCTAATAATAATAATAATAATAATAACAGCAGTAATAATGACATACCTCTGAAACTTCGTTTAGTTTTTAGGGGATAGCAGGTCCAATGAGTAAAGGTAACTGCCGTGCAGGTTCAGGAATGTATGGTCAGAACCTCCCTGTGATTTCCTGCTGGACAATGCAGAGACTAAGCGTTTGGGAAACTGTTCCTTTTGAGTGTCAAAGGCATATTTGCATCAGATGGTATGAAAGGTATGCTCGGCACGAGGCTAGCATCCCAGTTCAATTCACCTGCTGTTACGTGTCCTTGCAGAGAAGACCTGTCAATTTCAATTCATTCAGAAGTGTTCATTGGTGCGCATTTTCCCGTATCAAGTTAAGTTTCGCCTTTGCGTTGCTATAATTTAATGACATCTACCCTGTTTCATTATTTTCTGTTTAAGATTTCGACTACAATTTTTCAAATGATTACGAAAAGCATGAAACGAAAGCAGTTGTGATGGAATGTAAAATGGCAGTGAGTAGATGGTGTACACATAAAAATCATGTAAAAATGAGTGTCACCAAGATTCTCATTGCAACATTTTTCATAAGAATTCAGTACTTGTATTAACTTGCTGATGATTTTGCCATTCATATACAGGGTGATTCACGAGGAAAGGTAAAAATTTAGGATGTGAATTCTGAAGTCATTCTGATTCAAAAAGCTCATATAAATATAGGTCCGTTTTCGAACGGTTACGGAGATATGGCTCTTTGATTTCACAAAAACTTCTAAGATTTCATTTTTCTAACTCGCATTTAGAGACAGATAACGGACAAATTTAAAGTTTATATTCATGTATGCATACATACCTAATATTCTAGACCTCGGGGTCGATGTTTTCGCACATTTTTAAAAGGTACCTCCTCCTGCTTCAATGCATTGTTGCGCTCGGGCGTGAATCGCGCTCATCGCGCGGGAGAATTGCATGTAACTGTTCTCTATGCCGCATCCAAAATACGGTCGATTAGCGCCTGTCTCGTTTCGCCCTTCCTTTCCTATACCAAGTCTTTCATCTAATCCCATAGACAGTAAGTACTCTTCGATATGGTACCCTTCTGTTCGGAAAGCGTCGTTCATATTCAGCGACGTTACGCAAGGAACTTCCATCACACAAACCATAAACACACGCAATATCGGCGTATTCTGTAGTCGAAAATTTATAATTTATCTTGAAAAACACAACTTAGCACTTCAGATAACTTACCTGTATAACTACTGTACTGTAGGTAGCTGACTGAACTGCTGTGAACTGATGATGATGATAGTGTAGGCTATTTGTGTTATCTGCGGGTTCTGTGTCATTACATCAGACAAGGGCAGGCAATTGGACATTTGTAATGCTCCACCACCCGGTTTCTTCCTCTTATCTACATCGTTCACAATGCAGATTCCTTGACCTTTTCTCACGCCTCGTCTCACGTCAGCAGCATCTGATTTACATTGGGGCGAGACGTTTTACCAAAAAAAAAAATGCATCTAGCTCCACCATCTTTCGAAAACGGACCTATGTTCATATAAACTTTTTCACTCAAAATGCGTAAGATATCGTATCCTAAATTTTTTACCTTTCCTCGTGAATCACCCTGTATAATTTCTTTAATTATGATTTCAGAACTATTAAAAATAAAATTATCTTCATACACCCAAATATGATTGTAGGTTTTAATTTTCTGGACTGCATACAAAAATATTCACTACAATCCAAAAATTAAAAATTTGACTACATTTATAAATTGTGCACTTAAATTAGATGTAAGTTAGATATTAAATTTGCTCAAATTTTCTCATTTTAACATTTCGGAAATTGAAGTCATTTCTGATATTATTTTCTCTTCGCAAAATTCGTCATTTAAAAAGTGATGTATCACCAGCGTAGCTCAGCGATAGTGAGGAGGACTCATGCTCTGGGGCGTGGTTTCAAATTATACTTGTTTTGATTATTTCCCTGGGTTTTGACGTGAAGGCGTCTTTAAAGTCATGCGTGCCATGTAGTGAAAATTTGTCACGATTTTACTAGTAATTTCTTTCGTTCACTTTTATAAACCACTGAACCGAAACGAATGGTGATTCTGAAGTTACGTATCCGAAGAACTTAAGTTTGTTATGCACCACTCCTCATTCGCCTTCTCCTCTGCTGTAAGTCGCTGGGAGAGTGCGCAAATTGACTGGTAGGGCAAAGTTCGCGATTTCCAGACCCTCATATTTTGTAAGTGAATGGTCGTACGCAGTGTTGGCAATCCTAGGGACATATCCCTAGTTCTAGGGAATTTGAGTGCCATCTGGGGATGTAAGGATAATTTATGTTGAAGTCATTATTTCTATTGAATTGTGTTATTTTATTTTTAAAAATAATTCTTTTCCTTCATGTAATCTTCCATTTTTATTTTTATACATTACTTACTTACTTACTGGCTTTTAGGGAACCCGGAGGTTCATTGCCGCCCTCACATAAGCCCGCCATTGGTCCCTATCCTGAGCAAGATTAATCCATTCCCTATCATCATATCCCACCTCCCTCAAATCCATTTTAATATTATCCTCCCACCTACGTCTCGGCCTCCCTAAAGGTCTTTTTCCCTCCGGCCTCCCAACTAACACTCTATATGAATTTCTGGATTCGCCCATACGTGCTACATGCCATGCCCATCTCAAACGTCTGGATTTAATGCTCCTAATTATGTCAGGTGAAGAATACAATGTGTGCAGTTCTGTGTTGTGTAACTTTCTCCACTCTCCTGTAACTTCATCCCTCTTAGCCCCAAATATTTTCCTAAGCACCTTATTCTCAAACACCCTTAACCTATGTTCTTCTCTCAAAGTGAGAGTCCAAGTTTCACAACCGTAAGGAACAACCGGTAATACAACTGTTTTATAAATTCTAACTTTCAGATTTTTTGACAGCAGACTGGATGATAAAAGCTTCTCAACCGAATAATAATAGACATTTCCCATATTTATTGTGTTTGATTTCCTCCCGAGTATTATTTATATTTGTTACTGTTGCTCCAAGATATTTGAACTTCTCCACCTCTTCAAAAGATAAATTTCCAATTTTTATATTTCCATTTCGTACAATATTCTCGTCACGAGACATAATCATATACTTTGTCTTTTCGAGATATACTTCCATACCTATCTCTTTACTTGCTTCCAGTAAAATTCCCATGTTTTCCCTAATCGTTTGTGGATTTTCTCCTAACATGTTCACGTCATTCGCATAGACAAGCAGCTGATGTAACCCGTTCAATTCCAAGCCCTCTCTGTTATCCTGGACTTTCCTAATGGCATACTCTAGAGCAAAGTTAAAAAGTAAAGGTGATAGTGCATCTCCTTGCTTTAGCCGGCAGTGAATTGGAAAACATCTGACAGATATTAAAAATTTGAGTTAAATATTTTTTTAGAATAAATTATATTTCTTAACAAAAATAATTTTAGTTCCATTTTTTTTATCACATTCCTCTTTACTATAAGAGAAGAAATAGTGTCACCAAAAGTTATGTGACGATTCTATCACAGTTTCTTTATTTGCAGCTTTTTCTCGTAGAAAGTTGATTGGATATGGCAGTTGTATGAGTATTATTTTCTTTTCTCTATTGAACTTCTTTACCGGGAAACTTTATTCGTTGAGTTTAATACTACCCAGATATTCAGGCGAAGCGGATTGAGGTTAGGATGAAGTGATTTTGTGATTTGTGACTTGAACATTTAATATTGTGACTTTTTATTACCACTTCCCCCCCCCCACACACACCCGTCAACATTGTGACTTTTATTTCTTAATAATTCATCCTACAACAATGGGTATTCCACTCGGCACAGCAACACAATAGTCGTTATTGCACTCCACACCGACGACAATGACAATACACGTGTATTATTGAGAACAACAACAATGTACTCCTAATTTCAATTAATGTTCACAAAACACTAAGTGCAGAACAAAACTATCAATACTCAGTTCACATTTTGCTTGCCTTGGCTAGTTCTTCTAGCTCATTGTTCAAGTTCACTGCACATCGAACTCAGGTCTTCCGGACGCTTCGTCCTCGCCTGGATGCTGCTACAGTTACGGACTCACTCAAGTTCACAGCACGTCGAACTCAAGTCCTCCGGATACGTTGCACTCGCCAGGATGCTGCCACAGTTGTGGACTCACTCAAGTTTACAGCACGTCGAACTCAGGTCCACCTTGCTCGCTGCTGTCCAAGACCTGAACACTGACTTCCGAATACTGACTGACGACTGACTGTCGAAGACTCGCGCTTTCATTTATTAAACCACATGTTCTCGGACCTTCGATTCGCGTGGTTTTCTGAATCTTCGAGAGGAATACTCTTCCAGACGTTTCTCCTGCACTCTCCGTTCCTCGCCGTCGCCGAAGTTCTACTCCCCTTGCTCCTTACCGCGCTATAGCTTCTATCGAGCTCCAGTTTCCGTTTCTCAGCGCCTTCCTTCTCGCTAGATTCGCGCACAACCAAACGCGACCAGAATCTTCCAGCACGGCGCCACAATATATTTATGATTAAGTAAGCAAAGGGTGGAATTGTGTGCATGAGTAGATCTACAGGCAATCTGCTGACAATTAAATTAATCTTTCCTTCAAAACTAAAGCAAAAAAGCCTTCATATGGAAAATTTATTTGTATAAGAAGACATTAATGTTTCATAATACCAAAAATTTATAGTGAATGGAGGGAGATTAGAGAGACTCACAAACACTTGCAAGTTCCCCTTGGTTAGTGTTATGTTATGTTTTATTTAACGACGCTCGCAACTGCAGAGGTTATATCAGCGGCGCAGGATGTGCCGGAATTTTGTCCCGCAGGAGTTCTTTTACATGCCAGTAAATCTACTGACATGAGCCTGTCGCATTTAAGCACACTTAAATGCCATCGACCTGGCCCGGGATCGAACCCGCAACCTTGGGCATAGAAGGCCAGCGCTATACCAACTCGCCAACCAGGTCGACCCTTGGTTAGTAGTAGGCCTACTTTACGAGGGCTAACGAGTGCAAAATTATTCTATTAAATGCTTATATCGGCCAGTTAATTTTGTTCTATTTGTTATTATAAGTTATGTTAATAAAGATTACTATTGAATCTTAAGGGGACACTCTACTTAAAAATTGCAGAAAAAGTGTCATAGAAATGAAAAGTTAAATTTCTACACTAATTTACGTGACAGAACTAAATCAATAGGCAGAATTCTTCCCCTATTCATTGAGAAGTCACAGTCAAATGCACAAAGCCAAACAATAAAAAATGATAATTAAAAGTGATAATTAATGATTGATTAAAAATTGAAATATTTTTTTATTTTGAAAAGTATTGGATCTAATGAGCTGAGATTTTGCATGTTACTTTCCATGTGTATATTAAACTTTTTCTCCAAATTTGAAAAAGATTGGTCAAATAGGAAAAAAGTTCCAAAATATAGTTGAGTGTCCCCTTAAGCTTAAATTAGGCCTATATTTTGAAATTAGGGATTTTTTATTGGAATCTACGGAAGAAAATAATAATAATAATAATAATAATAATTATTATTATTATTTATTTAATCTGGCAGAGCTAAGGCTAGTAGGCCTTCTCTTCCACCCAGACTCTTAATCTAATTGAATACAATTGGTTACATAGTTATTACATTAATCTACACTATAAAACAACATGAAAGTAAATAATTAAAGTTGGATAAGTAATGTTAGTGTGACAATAATAAACATTGGTAAGAAATAATAATAATAATAATAATAATAATAATAATAATAATAATAATAATAATAATAATGAGATAATTTAAATATTTATTCTGTGATATATATATATATATATATATATATATATATATATAACCATTAAACATTGAGAAACCTGAAAGAGCTATTATTGTTAACAAGAATTGTTAAAAAAATATTTCGTTAGTCTATTATTAAATTGTTTTGATGTCTGATAGTCCCTGACATTACTCGGTAGGGAATTCCAAAGCCGAGGAACAGCCACAGTGAAAGAAGATGAATATGAGGATGTTCGGTGGGAGGGAATGGATAATATTAAGGAGTGTTGTGATCGTGTGTCTAGGTTATGATGGGTGGATAAATTTTGAAATCGAGACGCAAGATAGACAGGAGTGGAGAAATGCAATATGTGAAGAGAAGGGAAAGCCAGTGGATTTTCCTACAATCTTCTAGACGGAACCAGGACAACATTTAGAGGGATGGTGTTACGTGATCAGCCCGGCAGTATTATAGGATGTATTTCACGGATTTTTAGTCGAAACAGGTTGGTAACACTGGTCATGCGTCGACCAATCCGGTATCTTCCGATTCGTTTACCCGAGATCTGCTCGAAAGATTGCACTTAATTTATTTTTAATTTGTTTTCATTTATGAACGGTAATTGTTAAAAAAATTGGCTCACTTTGGAAAATGTCGGACTATCTGAAGCGAAAATATTATCATAATTATTACAAATAACATCAGCAAAATTGAGAGATATCTATTGTAGATTCTATTTTGCGGAGAGAGTAATGTTTCTCTTTTACTATTAACAAAACGTCAAGTTTCAAATTGTCAGTGGACGGTCTACTATTCTTTTGTATCTCGTACAATTCATATGCCAGGTGTTGTCTCCTCATCTATAAAACAAGTCGCCTTAAGTAATATGAGGCGCATCCGGAAAGTAATTTCCCTATTTAAAAAAAAAAAAAGAACACACACTTTCAGGAAAACATTTTTTGGCAACAGGTACAGCAATGTTTCAGCTATTTTTCAACATAGCCACCATCAGAATTGAGACACTTGTATCGTTGTCGTAGAACTCTGCCGCCTGTGAATGGAACCAGCGTGTGACAGACGTCTTCAGCTCTTCGTCGTTGCCAAAACGCTCACCGGAGGACAGAATTTCTTGAGGTGCAAGAAAACGTAAAAATCGCTGGGAGCAAGATCAGGACTGTAGGGTGGTTGATCAAACAACTACCAGCCAAATTCCGGCAAAACAGCTGCTGTGCGCCGAGCCGTATGTGGACGAGCATTGTCATGGAGGAGCACAACACCTGCAGCAAGCATTCCACTCCTCTTGTTTTGAATGGCACGTCGCAATTTTCGCTGTAATTCACAGTAACGGTCAGCGTCCACTGTTTCACCTCTTGGAAGGAAGTCAATGAGTAGAATGCCCTTCCTGTCCCAGAACACCATGCACATTACTTTCCGTACCGACAGCGTCTGTTTGAATTTCGTCCTGACCGGAGATCCACTATGCCGCCAATGCATTGACTGCTGCTTGGTTTCCGGGATGAAGTGCGAAATCCAAGTCTCATCGCCCGTGACGATCCTGTCGAGGAACTCGTCGCCGTCATCGTGATACCGTTGCAGAAATGTCAGTGCTGCTCCTAAACGTTGCATTTTGTGTTCGGGTGTCAGGTTTTTCGGCACCCATCTGGCACACACTTTTTTGAACAGCAGGTGCTTAGTGACAATCTCATGCAACAAGGGTCGCGATATCTGTGGAAAATGGCTGTTCAGCTCCGTAATCGTGAAGCGACGGTTCTCCATGATGCACTGCCGCACCAGCTCAACACGATCATCATTGATGAGGGACGGTCGCCCACTGCGCTCTTCATCATGGACACTTTGACGACCTTCGGAAAACTGCCTACACCAGCGACGCACAATCTGCTTACTCATGATGTTCGGCCCATAGACCTGACAGAGCTACCGATGAATTTGAATTGGCGTAATGCTTTGTGCATTAAAGAACTTTATCACCGACCGAAACTCGCAGGCGGCGGGAGAAGGAATAAGAGCTTCTATTTCGGACCACTGCTGCCACGCTACTGGCACCAGGCAGGATCTGTCCGGCTGGCATATGATTGATACGTCATAGATCTGTTACGCATGCGCAATTGACACGGTTAATTACGTTTACTTTCAATGGGAAAAAATCGGGAAACTTACTTTCTGGATGCGCCTCGTATTACGCATTATTTTGTATTTTATTCTGTCCTAGGCTAAATCAAATACGTATACTTTAAATACAGGTCTGATGCTTATGGATGATGTACAAGTCAGGTATCAAACTAAAACAGTTTTCTATCATCTTATTAATTGACAATCGTTTATTAATTTTCTATACAATTCAGTGAAGAAATACAGTCGTCAGAAGATGTACCGAATTCACATTAACTTTATTGCACATCTCAGAAAAGTAGAGTGAATTTCATTCGTTGAGCCATATGGTCCGAATATAATTTCACCTATTACCCTTTCTCAGTTGATTTCATTGCTAATCAAGACTTTACTGTCGTATTTTTCATTACGGTGACGCAGATGGTGCCATGAAGCAAGAAATTCGATTTCATTGTTTTACAGTTTACTTTAATGCGGCCAATTATAATCTTTCATTCCCTACACTTCTTCTTCTGCTTCTTCTTTTTGTCCACGTTCTTTTTCTTCCTTTTCATTATTCTCTTTCCACTATTCTTAATTGAAGGGTTGAGAGTCATAGTGGGCCAAGCGCCATTTATTAAGAACTGAGAAACAAGGGTTAAAGTGAAGTGAATACCATAATTTAATGAAGTTTCAAATATTTAATTTTAATGTGTATGCCTTTATATTGCTTGCTATATGTTTCCATTGAATTATTGTAATAACTTCATTTTAACCCTTGCTTTCTGCGGTTTTAGTAAATGGCGCTTGGCCCACTATGGTTCTGAACCCTTCAATTGTTTATTTCTTTGCTATATCTTTTTTTCTACCTTATATTATCTACTTATTCTTTCTTCACTCTTTCTACTTTTTCTCCAGTCATGCTTCACTTTTCTCCTATTTATTCTGTTCATTTACCATTATGTTTATTCCCCTCCTTCTATTCCGTTTCCATATGCTTCTGTATTCTATATCTTCTATCTCTTGCTTAAACTCCTTCTTTTTTGTCTTTCTTTTTCTGTTTTTACTTCTATGTCTATTTTCCATCTCCTCTTTTCCATTCTTTTTTTTCTCTATCTCGTACTTTTATTTTTCCTTTAGTTCGTTTTGTCCCTTCAAATTTTTCTTCCTTCTCTTTTTTGTATTACTTATTCTCTTGCCTCTCTTTCTTTCCTGTTGTGTCTAATATTCTTTTCTTTCCTTTGCTTTTACATTCTGTCCTTTCTTCCGGTTCTCCTCCTCCTCCTCCCTTCAGTATTTATATATTTTTTCTTCTTTCACCTTCATCATCTACGTCTTCTTGTCATCTTTAGAGTTTTCTACTTTTCTCTTTCATCTATTTCTTCTTTTTTATATTCTGCCTTTGTACTTTTATATATTTTCTTTCACTTCTTTCTTCTCCTTTCTATATTTTTCCTTCTATCTTTCCTTCCTTTTATTCATTTTTCATCTTTATCTTCTTTCACAATCTAATTTCTCACTTTTTTATAACTTTTTTTTTCTTTTATTTCCATTTAATTCTAATTTTTATCTTTAATTTTTTTTCTCTCGTTCTACAACCTTACTCTCGTTCCTAGACCTCTCTTCCCTACGTTTTTTCTCTCTTTTATCTTCCACTTTTCCACTTTCCTGTAGTTTTTCTTCCATTCTTCCTATTTCTCCTTCTACTCATCGGAGACTTGTTATTTGACATAATTTTATGTAAATTGTCGTTTAAAATCTTTACCGCGTGAAATATGACAATACACGTCTTAGTTACATAACACTGATATTTCTTCTCTTTTCGGAATATGTATTATATGTCTTCGTCGTGTTAAATATTACTGTAACTGGTTAACATGTTCCGGTCTGTTATTGACCTTCTTCAGAATTGGTTGTTGCTGGTCTTGGCGCCTTTTGTTTTGTTTCCTGTGGGGGGTGTGTTTATGTAGTGTAATGTGCAGTCAAAGAGTTTATGCGTTCTGAAATTGAGTTGTGTGTTGAGAATTTCATTGGGATATGTTTTTGTGTGTCTGTATATTTCGTATTGTTGTAGTGTGTTTAGTTTCTGGCTTTTTAGTTGGATGTGTAGAATCCCATGTCTGTGTTGATATCTATGTAGGTGTGGTTAGCATTTGTGATGTCTTTTGCTTTGTGGAAGTGTTTTGTAATTTTGTTACGACTGTGATGTGTTCTTTGTAACGTGTTTGAAATGATCTACCCGTCTGTCCTATGTAGAAGTTATTGCAGGTGTTACATTTGAGTTTGTATACGCCTGTGTGGTTGTATTTGTTTGTGTTGTTTGTGTATTGAGATGTTTTTGTAGAGTATTATTTGTTCTGTATCCGATGTTGTAATTTAATTTCTTGAATGAGGTTGCAATCTTGTGCGTGTTTTTGTTTTCGTATGTTAGTGTAATGTATTTTTTGTGTTCTTGTGTTTGTGTTGTATTTTTATGTTTTTTGTGATTATGTTTTGTCTTTCGTATTATGTTGTCTATTATGTAGGGGTTGTATCAGTTTTCTTGTGCAATTTATTTGATTGTACAGGGATATCAATTTATTTTTACTAACATTTTTAATATTAACTTGGCTATAGCTCTGGATCAACGCCGGTTGCTGCCCCCTTCCACGACTGGAGTTCGATGATACTGGCGTAATATACAAACAAATCACTTTATTAGGTATAGAAGGGAAGAAAAGTAGTTCATCCATTTACGTAAACTAGGAAATATCGCGCTTTTGAGTTTGATAAATTCCATTAGGTTTTTGTTTAATCAAAATACAGTACAGCATTAACAATGAGTGTTTTTACTCACGAACTGAGCTGTCCATGTGGACGTATTCATTATGCAGTGTATATTATACTGCCTACAGCACATTAGCGTACAATATAGCGAATGAACTTAAATTGAAAAATAATCATAATATGGCTATTTAAACACAATTTTTAAAATGGTGACCGTTCATTTCGATACAGGCTTCAGTTCCAATGTGCATATTATCGCACTATAGACTATTGTACCTAATCCCAATTGCCAGTTTCGTCCTTCGTACTAGTAACTCATGTTGAAACAATTCTGTACCTACTCTATAAAAGAGTACCTTACGTACTGTAAATTCAATCTTCACTTCTGCTCGATCCGAAAATATAAAATTACTCAGACATACTATCTACTGTCCGTCCAAGTGGTTATGTCGTAGGGTCGTAGAAAGGGAGGAAATCACATGGCAGTTAATTACTTAACGAGGCCCTTTTATTTAAGTTATTTTAAACAGTTGTATAATATTACGTAGACGTCTAATTCCCAACAGAAACTAATGTTCTCAGAAAAGAGCTAAGACAGCCCAGCCACTAGCTGGCAAATAAAAGCTGGTGGGGGAAACCGGGATGCGACATAGGCAAACGGACGACAGTACAGTGTGAAAATGATTCAATATTGAAAGCTCTTTCGTCACTGGAAAACGCGAACATATTTTTGGAACGTACTGTTTAATATGACCGTAAGGCTACTATGACTGTATATGCGGTCTTGGATCTGTGTGGAGGACGGAACTTCATTAGTAGAAGAGGTGGGAGTGAAGTACATTAAAAAACTCAGGTACAATAAAAATTGAAGTAAAAATAAAATGATGTCCCTGTATTAAGCTCTACTTTGTAATCTTGTTGATTCATTGGTATGTTGAGTAATCTGTGTACCATTGTTCGGAATGCAGCTTGTCTGTGTTGTTGGGTGGTTGGATGTGTTGTGTATGTGTGTTGTTGTTGTTGGTTTTCTGTAGACTTTGAATCTGTGTTTGTTGTCGACTTTTGTTATTGTGATTTCTAGAAAATTTATGGATTTGTTATTTTCAATTTCTAATGTGTAGTGTAGCTTTGGGCGTATCTTCTCTTTTGTATCTTTTGTCGTTACTTACAATGTTAATAGTTTCATTTATAGAAAAAGGCGAGACGCGAACTCTTATAATGCATTTACTACTATTTTCTACATTCAGAAAGACTTTTAGGGAACAGCCGAGTATTGCGGTCAGGGGCTATTGGTGTAATCTCGTCCCTTTGTCTTCTTTGTAGACAGAGAAGAGTGTTTTATTAATGCCAGGACAGCTGAAGTAGTTCTTAATTGTTTAGGAGTTAGACGAAAGCAAATTTCGAAGTTGGGAGATGCTACGGGTATAGAGTAAACATCAGGTGACAACTGTAACACATGTCCTAGGGCAGATTGCTGCCACAACTGCAGGACTTTGTCGTCTACCAGCATGGGATTGGTTTGAGGTCCCGGGCGACGGAGACATGTCCATTTAGTGGTCTGTCGCAAGTTGCGTCCTAGCTCGGCAGTCCGGATGAAAGTTTCGACCGCTGTGGAACTTTCTCGTCCCGTAACCTTTCAGGAGAAGCACTTCTAAGAGCCGACAAGAATTGGAAAGGGACTAAAGAGCTGCTTGACATTCCGTTTATTGAGTATTCTCTGAACACCAGAAAGCGGAACGGGAAATTCAATAGAAAACTCTATACGGAAAGAAACGTTCCGATAATCTTCAAGAACAGATTCACAGCGCGAGCTTATCTTAGATAAGATCAGTCTGTAGCTCAGTCACCCGACGGCTTCCTACTAAGGTTTTGTAGTTCGATACTGGACAGGTTCTGTCAGAATGTTAATAGATAAGGAGATTTCCACTCAGTACACTTCTCATTGTTACTTCCTCAACGACTATCAACCAATGAATTCTGAAAACTATCTACAATTTAAATTTGATGTTGGAATAATTACCTAGAACCTAAGTTGGCGTGATTCAGTATATTTATCTTGAATATATAAATGCCAACAAGTAACTAATACATTTATATATTTTTATTATATTATAGATCACAGACAAAGTAAACACAAGTAATCAATTGAACCGTTACATTACACACTTTATAATAATTTTTTACACAAAGGTATAGTATTATTTAAATACAATTTCTACAATTTACATATTTAATATATACATTTTTTTGTTTTATCTTACACTTGCTTTTAGTTTTGTGCAAGACTCAATTCATTTTAGTATGTTGTTACAATCAGTATTTGTTCACTTTCCTATTTCTTTATTTATTTATATATTTATTTATTTTCTTTTTTTTTTCATTCAATTCTATTTCATTTAATCTTTCCATTCTAATTTTTTTAGTCAAAAAAGATACAAACCTAATTGCTTTTGCAATATTCATCAGTTTTTTTATAGCTATTTCTTTATTTATTTGTAGGAACTTTTTATTTATAAAATTCATTCGTATATCTTTTGTATTTTGACATTCAAGAACAATGTGAATGTCATCTTCTCTCCGTCCACATAATGGGCACGTGCCTTGAGGTATATTGCCTCTATTACTTCTTAATTTCCAAATCCCCAGTCTGAACCAGGCTAGTCCAAATCTTTCTTTCATATTCTTGTTTTCTATATATGTACTCCTTCCCCATATTTTTTTATATTCGTTAAAAAATATTAGGGATTGCATTTCATTGTTACTACTAAAATCATTTTGCCTAGTTATATTTTTACATCTTGATTTAATTAGATTTAGGCTTGCTGACATATTTCTTGTAGCTAAGCTATTCCATAACCACCCTAGCCCAATATTAAATATGTTATTTTTAATATTCACGATTGCTTTATTTGTCGTATTAGTAATTTGATTTAATAAATATTGTTTCATAAACTTATTTTGGTCACTTTTAATTCTTTTAATTAAGTATTTTGTGTTTTTAACTAGGAGGTAACTAATATAAATCTTACTTTCATATCTTTAAAAAATGTACACTTCCTCCTCCCGTATTGCTTCAAAAGAAAAAAATTAAAATTTGCTTATACAAGTTAGTTGATTATCCAAAAAATTTTATTTATTCCGATTTTAATGTTATCCAAATTTAACAAATATATAAATATAGTCTACGTTATTAAAATATTATCATCAAAATCGTCAGAAATATAAAGAAGAACATGTTTATTCTGTTAGAAGAAATTTGACATTTTCTTTAGCTGAACCGAAATGTTACACAACCACTGGAATAAATCCTAGCCAAAGTTATAGACCAAGGCTATACAACTCTATTTTGATAATAAATCCTGACTTGGTTTATTTTGATTTTAATAAATTAAGTAAATTATTCAGTAATCATATCTTTTTTTCTTTTTCTTAATTGAGGACCTTTTTTGCAAAACTTGCTACCTGTAAAAACTAAATTCTATAGGAAACACAAAAAACTGAAATAACTGCAAGTACTGCTATAGGTCTCACATAGCAGGAAGCAAGTTTTGAAAAAATGATGACGCTTTGACACATTACTGTGAAGGAAAAAATTAAGATTTTTCTAAGAAGCATTTAGCATCATATAGAGGCCTGTCTTATGTTAACTAATCCACCAAAATCTGAATTTTGAAAATTTTGCAGTTAGCAAGTTTTGCAAAAACGGTCCTCAATTCCAATATACTATTTATTCAGTCCAACTCTCATTCTGTTCTTGACTTGATTCTCTACTTTTATATTTGTTTATTATACCAGTTTCGTAATAATTGTATTAGCTTTGTAATTTTATTCACTATTTGTTATGTTCCATTTAGTACAAAATAGTTATTTATAGGAACCGCCCCCGAACACGTGCTTGCTCAATCGGGTGTGATCTACATCAGTAATATGTATTTATTTTCTATTTATGTAGTAATAAATAATAATTACCAAATATAGGCTACGTAGGTGGCGAACGGAAAACTCTCGACACTGAGAAAATAGTTGATTAATATATTCATAAGACTACAATTTCCTAGAGGAATGGGCGAAATAAGCGAAATATTTAGGGGTAGATTTTAAGTTGCGAGGATACCACAAGAATAATTCAGGCAGTTCCTAACGGTTGCCAGTTATAACAATCCCCGTATGACACTTCAACATTCTTCGACCGATACCTTGACAATCAGTCGTATGGTAGCGATTCCTTCGACTTCTTTAAACGTATCATCAACTCGATACTTTCCACTAGCATAATTAAGCGTTTCATATTGCAGTAGTAATCTGCAACTGGCACAGACAAAGCTTATGCGACATTTTATTAAATAAAGTTATACGAAATGATTAGAAACGGTTTTGAAATAAATTATAATGAAATTCCTTCATCATTTAGAAAACTTTGGTTTGGTTCTCAGGATTTGATGCATTTATTTATTTATTTATTTATTTATTTATTTATTTATTTATTTATTTATTTATTTATTAGTTTGCTCGTTCGTTCATTCGTTCATTCATTCATTGCGGTGGAATTCACGCCATCAGGCCTTCTCTTCCACGCCATAAAAATATAATACAAATAGTAGGGAATGTATACATATAACTGCAGATTAGTTTAATATAAATTTGACAATATAAAAATAATATAAAAAGGCAAACTACTGTGAACATACAGAATGTTTCCGGGCTGGTATTACTAAATTTCAGGGATGTTGAGGAATGGAACATGTATCAATTTGAGATAAGGAACCATGGTCCGGAAATGACTGAGTCGAAAGTTATAAGCAAAAATAGTTGTGTGGAAATGGAATTGTAAATTGGCACGTGCCCTCTTTCCCTTAACTTTTGGAACAGTCGTGGAAAGATGGTAAGGGCCGGATGTCTCCTACGTGGGTACTAGCCCCGATACAATCTGTGAGCTTGTCTACTGTTCCCATTGGCTCATTCGTATTCGAAAATCAGGTCTGCTTATTCCGTTCTCGTATGCTCCTCCATGTCACTAGGACTGATCGACTGGACACTGCAACTTGTAGTCTACACATACACTGCTGTCTACAGACGTGCATATCAGGACCGACCATGTCCGTTACACATTACGCTATCAGCATTGCTTTAGTGGAGTTTCCTGTCCCCATCCCTCAGACAGTGCACTGAATGGAATACTGTAAGTAGACAACGTAAACAACGTCAGATGAATGCAGTATGTGTAATATGTACAGACAAATACACATAAATAACGTTTACAGAGGAATAAAATTATTTCATTTCCACACAAGTATTTTTGTTTGTAACTTTCGACTCAGTCATTTCCGGACCAGGATTCCTTATCTCAAAATGATACATGTGCCCTTCCCCATCATCCCTGAAAGTTAGCAACAATAGCCCGGAAACATTCTGTATAAGTAGAAATTGAAACTTATAAAAATTAGTATAATAACGGGTTTCTCACGTATGACGCAACTCGAGGTATCCGGCGTTGCTCGGAAAGCATTAATTTGGCAGGAAGGCAGCCCTCACCGATTGCGCAGCTAGCGGTCTCCCCCGTTTCTCGTAACAAGATTATTCTTGCATGTGCCTTAGCTGTAAACAGTGTGTATTACTCAGCCTCGTTCAGTTTCGTTTCCTGCGTAATTGAGTACACGTTTGTTCATTTTTATTGTGTGAGCTATACACTGGGGAGCAACGAGTGTTTGTGTTAAACTGTGCAAGAAGAGAGTCGTATGTGGAATGTCAGCTTGCTTTATATAGAAATTTTCCAGCGTACATGTTGCCAGTAAATCGACGATATGCAGATTACTAGAAAAAATTAAAGGGACTGGATCCGTGTTAAACATAAAGGAGACTAGAAAACCAAGCGTTCTAACCAAGGAAAAATTAGACGAGACAGGAGCGGCATTAAAAGAAAGTCCGAGAAAATCGTTGCCTCGTTTAGCATTTCAGTGATAGTGATTTCAACTATTTCGGCAGCCGAAATTCGTCAAGTATTTAATAACGTCTTCAAAAGATACCAGGCTTCTCTAGCAGCAAAGGGACGAAATTTTGAGGACTTTCTGTAAATAAAGGTAAGCTTAATCTAGTCACATTACTTCTTAGTTTACGTACAACTCAGGGGAGACAAGGAGGCCTTGACGCGGCAATTGTGGTAGGAGTAGGCGGTAGATTCGCCATGGGCGATGTGGGCAGGCTATTGCGTCATACGTGATAAACCCTGTATATCAAGTAATGATACAATGAAAATAAAAAAAGTTACAACAAATGTAAATACAGGGTGGAAGGTAAGGTAGTATACAATATTAATTGTAGAATGTGATTCCTCAAAATATAACGAACAAGAAAGTCTAATACCATTTTGCTCGTTGTTGCGAGGTTTTTGAAGAAATAATACTTTTATGCCGACATTTCGATCGCGAATTTTACGAATACTGTTTAAAATACATTTAATTTCTTGTATAACAACGAAGAGAACGATTGTTATGTTCACGTTGCAGCAGTATTTTAATTAGAAAATTCACAGATTTCGAATTAATCTATTAAAGAATCTTTGGAAACATTGAGTGTCGCGTCACGTACAGAAGGTCTAAAAATCTGGCATCGCTGTCGAGACTGCAGACGGTTTGCGTAGTACTAGCAACTGATCAGCTGTTGAGATGTTTACATTGAATTAGTGTGCAGTTGGACGTACAGCGATACAGTTTAGTTTATTTCAAAACTACGAGATGCCAGAGTTCTCAAATCGTGAGTACTTAGACATGATCCAAGCCGGGGAAGAAATTCGGAACAGTGAAGAACTACTGGCCTGAGTTCCTCATAATTGGACTAGAAGATGTGAAAGTTGCACGCATGCTGATGGTGGACATTTTGAACAATACCTGTAAGATGCGAGTGGAATGTGTTTTATACTGTTTATTACTCTTTATTTCATTATTGACGCCCAGATTTAGTGATTCGTGAAACAACAAACTGTAATGCTAATTACATCTTGTTCACAAAGTTACATCAGTTTTCTTTTTTCATTAATTGTTTTAACTGAAACTTCAATCTTAAGTATTTTCACTAATTTGGACATAATTTTCTGATTTTCACGTTATTTCTTGTTATTACTGTATGTATTTCTTGGTTACATTAAAATTATTATGCCATACTTAATATTGCATTGTAAGTTGTTAATTCTGTATTCATTATTGAACTGCGCTCGAACGCGAGCTATTTTGTTCATTCGGGTTATTAATTTACATTTTCTGACATTGAATTACACAAACTAAACAAATAACAGTTACGTCCCTGCACGGAGTTCACGTAGGTCAATTTTGCAAGGTACACAGTGAAAGGTAGTTGAACTTAACCCACCCCTTTCAAGTCGCTCACCGCATGTGGGGTACTACTTATGCGGCGTTGAGACATCCTGCAATTGCCGTCAGCGCTTTCGAAACACTTGTAATTATCTCACTATCCGTAAGTCCTATAATTTGTTTTATTTGACAATACGTACTCAAAATAATGAGATCTATGGCTCCTGTGAATTTAATGTACTACATTACCGTCCACCCGGTATAGTATCCTGGCACAAAGAAAATTAAAAGGATTAATGAACAACAAAATCGGATTTGATATAAGGTACCTGGGAGTATTAAGGCCCAGCATGTTATAAGGCCCACTACCTAGTTTTGCCATTAGTTATAAACTTTTGCAAAAGAGAGCAACAGCTCTTAAGACCTATTTCTTCTTGCATTCGAGTGAGGTATAAAGAAATTAGATTCTCGTTCTTGTTTTTAGCTGACTGGTAGCAAAAGGTTATGTATGATTATTTTGCAAAATGTAAGTTGATATTTAATCGTTTTACTGTGTGTTATTAATATAATATTAAATGCACATTATTGTGTAAACATTAAGAAGGTTGGGGCACCGTGAAACTTTCGCTAATGAGCATATGAGCACTCAATAAGTTAAAATTGGCTCGAAGTTACAGAGCAGGAAATAAGGCCCATGAAATAAATACGTGGAAACTCCCACAAGTTCATAGAAGTCCCTGAACCATAATCTTTTTTGTAAGAAATGAAACAAACGAAATACTGACAATTCCTAAGCAGAAAGAACATTGGATGAACCATCAACGTTAGATTTGTAAACATTCAGGGGACGCGGATGTGTTCTGTCTGCGAAGAGAATTGTTGTAGATATGCATGTGTGTGTGTGTGTCTCTTGTGAATGTTGGGTTCACGATGAATGTGTAGGTCTCACTGAGGAAAATGCTGAAGACTTTGTATGCCCAAATTGTTTTCAATACTTATATTCTTTATTGTGGGCCTCATTATCTGTCACAGCAGGATGTAAGGCCCAGTGACATGATGTTAATTTTCATTGCTGACAGCATTTGTGTGTTTGTTTGAATATTTATTTGAAGTAAAATATTGTAGGATAACTATAAAAGTATGTTATTCCATTATTTAAAAATTGATAAACGTCTCCATTTCAAAGAAAGAAGGTTTTATTCTTTAGGTGGGCCTTATTATTCCCGGTTACCTTATTTTTAACAGGTATTTGCGATTGTTTGTCCTTAATGTAGTAGATGAAGTCTTCCGTATCATCAGCTTGAAACCCATCTCTGAGCCAGCGAAATGAACATTTTGGCCGAATATTATTAGACCATTATTATTTTATTATTATTATTATTATTATTATTATTATTATTATTATTATTATTATTATTATTATTCGTATATTATTACTATTATCATTATCACCATCCTTAATCCTGAAAGCACATACAATAGCGAGGCTTCTCTTTTTAAACAAAGTGACTTACAACGATTCTCAAAAAATTTGATTTATTGGATAGGTTATCTTTAGTGATTAGTTTTCATTTTTCACCATATTTTGCTATACCTACAACATTCAGCCAAATTTCTGTTTTCTTCTCTCTAACATGTCGTAATGTGTTCAATATATATTCTGTTAATTTGAACGATTCGTTTGCGGATGGTCCTTAAACTTCAGAATTCCACTGTAAGACATCCATATTTATATGCAGGGACATCATTTTATGTTTACTTCAATTTTTTATTGTACCTGAGGTTTTTAATGTACTTCACTCCATCCCTTCTACTAATGAAGTTCAACCGTCATCCACACAGATCCAAGACCGCATATACAATCATAGTAGCCTTACGGTCATAGTAAACAGTACGTTCCAAAAATATGTTCGCGTTTTCCAGTGAGGAAAGAGCTTTCAATGTTGCATCGTTTTCCATTTGCCTACGCGCATTCCGGTTTCCCCCACCAGCTTCTATTCACCTCTCTGTAAATTCTAGTGGCTGGGCTGTCTTAGTTCTTTTCTGAGAACATTAATTTCTGTTAGGAATTGGACGTCTACGTAATATTATACCCACACAATTGTTTAAAATAACTTAAATAAAAGATCATCGTTAAGTAATTAACTGTCACGTGATTTCCTCCCTTTCTACGACGCTGCTACATAATCATTTGGATGGACAGTAGATAGCATGTCTGAGTAATTTTATCTTTTCGGATCGGGCAGAAGTGAAGATTGAATTTACAGTACGTAAGGTACTCTTTTATAGAGTAGGTACAGAATTATTTCAACATGAGTTACTGATACGAAGTACGAACCTGTTTATTGGAATTACGTAATAATCTATAGTGCGATAATATGCACATTAGAACTGAAGCCTGTATCGAAATGAACGGCCACCATTTTCAAAACTGTGTTTAAATATCTATATTATGATTATTTTTCAATTTAACTTTATTCTCTACAGTGTGCGCTGATGTGCTGTAGACAGTATAATATACACTGCATAATGAATACGTCCGCATGGAAAGCTCAGTTCGCGAATAAAAACACTAATTGTTAATACTGTACTGTATTTTGATTAAACAAAGTCCTAATGAAAATAATCTAATTCAAAATCGCGATTTTTCCTAGTTTACATAAATGGATGAACTACTTTTCTTCCCTCCTATACCTAGTAAAAAGATTTGTTTGTATATTACGCCAGTATCATCGAACTCCAGTCGTGGAAGGGGGTAGCAAACGGTGTTTCCAGTTCTTAATCGTTGATCCAAAGGTATAGCCAGGTTAATATTAGAAATGTGAGTAAAAAGAAAATGATATCCCTGTACAATTTTAAGAAGTGCGTGAATAGACCCCTATTTGTCACCTTACGTTATACGCTATCTATAACTGTCTGCACACCAAGACTGCCTTTCCTGCTCATAGAAGCTTAAATTGAGCTGAAAGCCTTGTTCTAGCCCATGGCTTTCCCTTCGCCAATTTCAGGGCGCTTGATCGTCATCCAGGTAAGTCAACGAGGTGTTTCAGACACAATTAGCCGGACATCCATCTGTTGCAGCGGCAGTGTACGGACTGTTGCCTTTTAATTAGAAATGGTTGCTGTTACATCCCTACGGAATATCAGGGTGGGGAAGCTGCTGTAAGATGCTAAATTGAACGTAGAAGGAGAGAGGTGATCCGGCCGATTACAAAAACCGGGTGTGAGAACTGGAGGATGATAGGAAAGGGGTGGAGGGGAGGATAATTGAACAGTAATTACTGGGGATGGAGAAGCAACCGCTACACCGGATCTGGAAGGTAGCGAAGTCTTGTATTTTATTAACGTATATAGGACGATGTCCGTTCTATGTGCGGCGTCGGCGTTTATAGTTAGGTGCAACGTTACAATTTGTGAATTTAACGCTCCTGGCAGTCATTCAGTACTCCCCGGCCATAAAACGCGCAGCTGGCTGGCGGGAGAGAGACGAACTGATCGATATCTGGAGTGGGAGATAAATTTATTAAAAACACACTTCGCTGGGCAGAACTACAAAGGCCCGAGCGATATTACATAGGAAAATGTGAAGCGTGCCATGTAATAATTACACGTCGATATTGCTGGTCGGGTGCAATTCCTAGTCGAGTAGAAAAGTGTTTTAAGCCAATTTCTGCACACTCCCTCCGGCTCTTTCAAATTGAAAGCAAAGATATTACGCTCCATTTGATTCAGTTTTTAGTTTATAGCTGTGCATCGGCTGCGTTGGTAATGTAATATATCAATATAATTAATTATTTATTCCGTCTTATGGCTTGAGCATTGATTATATATAAAACAAAACACTTATGTTTTACATCTTATTTAGTTCGGAATATGTATGGTAAGACTTTCCTGTGTTAAATTTCAACGCACTTCGTTTACATATGGGTCATCTTCAGAACTGGTCGTTGTTGGTCTTGGCGCCACTTGTTCTGTTTCCTGTGAAGGTGTGTTCCTGTGGTATAGTGTAGAGCAGGGATGTCGAATAGCGCTCTCGAGCTGTGAACTGCAGAGCCTTCACTCCTCCCTTACCGTGCAACGGTTGAACACAGGCACCAGGCAGTCCGGCCGAATGATCGTAAACAAAAGCGAAACTGCGGCGGCTAGTACTTTGATAACTTCTATACATCTTACCAATTTATTAGGAACTCAGTTTAGATATGCATTTGATTAACTCTGATAAACAAAGAATGTAGCCTATATGAGGATGAATTGTGATGATGATGATGATGATGATGATGATGATGATGATGATGATGATGATGATGATGATGATGATAATAATAATAATAATAATAATAATAATAATAATAATAATAATAATAATAATAATAATAGAGTTTTAAGTACTGGGTCATTCCATGAATGTTGTTCGTTAGTGACGGAAATAAATCATAATAATAATGTTGTTAATATCATGTTTAAAATATCAACTTTGTGTGTATGTGTTGTAGCAGTGCAACTTCAAGTTTAGAAACGTAAACTGATTTGATGTATAAAATTAATTACTTTTAGCGTGACTTGAAATTTGTTCATAGTTTTTGTTACAGATTCAAAAATATCTCCTCCTCGAGTTCGATCCTTTAGTGATATGACATCTACAAGATATCCATGAACATTGAAATCTGAATCCTTATGAATATACTGTAGCTAGCTGCGCCGTATCTTTGCGGTCGGTACTTTCATCAAGAGCTATAATAATAAGTGAAAGTCTTGCTATCAGTTGTTCCTCCAAATTATCTCCCATTTATGATAGGCGCTCTGCAACAATATTACGAGACAAACATATAGATTTAAAATCAATAACGTATTCCGGACATATCCCTTTTGCAACAGCTATGAGACATCCTTTCACAAATTCTCCGTCAGTAAATAGCTTTGAAGTCGTTGCAATAATTTCACAAATTTTGTAGCTAGCACGAATCAAGCTTATTCTACCCGATGATGAGGGAAGATTTTCTGAATTCAATCTTGATTTTAATTCTTCTACAGCCTTTTCACGAGTGAAACCGGATAACTTTTCTGGTCGGTAAGCTTCAGCATGACGTGTAGAATTAAAATGCCTTTTAATATTATGATGGCTAATGTATCCAAGTTCCTTTCTACATATTAAGCAATGTGCCTTTCCGTCCTTTAAGATAAATAAATAATTATCTGTCCACTCGCTAGTGAATCGTCGTTCCATATCCACACTAGCCGCCAGAGTTGATAAACACACTGCATACAGAAGACTGCTACTGCGAGCTGACTGACTGTCGTTTCAGCTCAGCTACGGTATGAAACGGTATTAATCGTTTCACAGTTTGAGAGCGTTGTGGTGTAGAGTCAAAGAGTGTGTGTTTTAAAGTTGAGTTGTGTGTTGAGAATTTCGTTGGGGTGTGTTTTTGTGTGTCTGTATATTTCATATTGTTCTAGTGTGTTTAGTTTCTGGCTTTTTGAGCACACTAGAACAATATGAATTATACAGACACACAAAAACACACCCCAACGATATTCTCAACACAACTCAGCTTCAAAACACACACACTCTTTGACTCTACACTATACCACAGGAACACACCCTCACAGGAAACAGAACAAGTGGCGCCAAGAAATAGCTTTATGAGAGGAGCTATGGACGTGAAGACTTTCCCTGAAGTGATGGAGAAGGGATGACTAATTGGTGTGCGCACTTGGAAGAAATATAAAATATCAGAATATTTACTATGGTGTGGTAAGAAGAAGAAGAAGAAGAAGAAGAAGAAGACAAATGGGAGACAAAAGAGATCGATGAATGGATGGGACTATATGTGAATAATGAATTATCATGGTCTTACAGACAAGTGCTTATAGTAATTAATAGGAAAGGAAACTTATTTTAGTTCAAATAATTATGATCTCAATTGTATTATTCTAAAAACTTATTAAGAAAATTATTATTATTAGACTATTATTATTATTATTATTATTATTATTATTATTATTATTATTATTATTATTATCATCACCATCACCATCATAATTTACAGAGTGGATTAAGTGCTATGTGCGTAGAGGTTTTCAGCCATTTTGTGGTCTGACCACATAATTTTTTCCTGTAAAACTCCAAATTTGATTAGACAGTCGTGTTTCTGATATCCTTTTCGGGTGTTCTGGTCCTCCCTTTTCACATCTTAATTTCTTCAATCACGAGATATAATGGGGTATAATTTTATTATTATGTTCTATCTAAGTTTTGTACAGCTTTCATTCTTGTACAGCCACGTTACTAGAATCACTTCTATTTAAGAAATATTTCTGTAAAACTGTTGCAATACAGTATATTACAGTCCATTTCCTTATAAAGAATTACGTGTACTATGTTATTTTATTATAATGTTTTGATTTACAGTGAGAGGAAAGTTTATTTCCTGCGTGTGCTAGGATCTCTAATTACAAAATTTGCAACAAATATATAGACGAGAGCGTATATTAAATAGATGGTGTAACTAATTAATTTGTTTGGGTAATTCCTAATGCAGCGGCTTTCCAGGGTTACTATGTTGCTGCCATGTCAGTTACTTACGTTCCTTTACTTCCATTTCTTTACAGAGATGTATATTTAATATGATGGTTAACTAATTAGTTTGTTTGGCTAATTCCTAATTCAGCAGCTTACCAGGATTACTATGCGTATATTTGTATTGTATCCTTTCATGACATGTGCATCTGTGTGTAACATTATTAATGTTTGTTATTACCATTATTTTATTGTCATTATTATTAAACATAAGGTTGCTAATCATTATGATCTTGATATGATTTTCGGGAATTATGATCAAAATTACGCACACTAATGATGTGACGATTAATTATTAACCTTAGACTTAGTGTGCTGTGGCCTGGAAACGTGTGTTGTTATATAATATACAGAAATATTATTCAAATATGTGGTGGAGATACATTTGAATGTTTATTTGCAGAGCAAATATTAGTCTTCATAAATAAATGAAAACGTATTCCACGCTTATGAAAAAAAATCGACGTTAAAAGTAAAAATCCGAATAAAACCAGAGGAATATTTATGTAGCTTTTAGTGTTTTTCTAATGTTTTGTAATCTAGATTTTTGTAATGAAACACATTCTTTAATTGAAGTTAAATTTTGTAGCCAGTAGGAGAATCCATACACTTTTCCTTGTGTTACCAAAATATTCAAGATCCTATATCAGCGGTCGTCAGCACAGAGCACCCTGGGGCTAGCGTCTCTTACCCACGGAGAACACAGTGTACCATGGTGCACTCGTAGCTGCTAGCGGGTATGCTCTCTACCTCTTTCTGCTGCACGACGGGCCGTCCCGGCTCCGCTTATCCTTTGCACATTTCAGCTAGTGCTGACGACCACTGCCCTATATCCTACTGAACAAACAGAATTCTTGTTTTGTTCTAGGTATTTAGTAGATATTGCAGTACAGTATTCAGTTACGTATTATTGAGAAGTTTTCGTTCACATTTTGCCTTATGGAAAGATCTATTTCTTGCTTAGGCCTATTTACTTGTCACTTAAAAACACACGCACACATACGCGTATTATACACAATATAACATAGGCCTACATACATACATACATACATACATACATACATACATACATACAGTCCACACCTGTGGAGTAACGGTCAGTGCGTCTGCCGCGAAACCAGGTGGCCAGGGTTCGAATCCCGGTCGGGGCAAGTTACCTGGTTGAGGTTTTTTCCGGAGTTTTCCCTCAACCCGAATTCTGGGTAACTTTCGGTGCTAGACCCCGGACTCATTTCGCCGGCATCATCACCTTCATTTCATTCAGACGCTAAATGACCTGAGTTGTTGATACAGCGTCGTAAAATAACCCAATAAAATACATACATACATACATACATACATACAGCTCATCACTGAACATTTATACGATTTATCTCGTGCGTGTGAATCTATACAACATACCTAACCAGGTAGGCTATCAGCCCAAGCGGGAATCGAATTCGCTCCCGAGCGCAACTCCGGAGCGACAGGCAAGCGCCTTAACCGATTGAGCTACTCCGGTGGCTTACAATATATTATTTTATATAGATTTAATAGTGGTTCTGTTGGTAGTGATGGTAGGAAAAGTAATGATTGTAGGAGCAGAGGTAGTAGTTGTTGTTAATTGACATTTCTGGCTTTGAGCCAGCAGAGGCCGATTTAGGGTCTTATACGCGCAGGACGCCCTCTCCAGCCATTGTACATAAATAATAGGCTATATAAATATATTTACACATATGGAACTATTTGTGGCATAAGTGCCAGTAGGTGTGTGAGTGTGCAGTGACTGATTCCTTTTATTTTGTGTAGGCGTAATTGAGGTAGTAGTGGTAATAACATGGGTGTAGTAGTGGTGATAGTGGTATTAGAATTATTCGTATTGTAACTTTAATATGATGCTGATAATGTTAATGTTCTAAATAACTTTCCAGATGTTAGAAATAACGCCGAGACTTGTTTGTTAGGTCAAGAAGAGAGATAGAGAGAGAGAGGGGGGGGAGGGAGAGATTGTGTCGTTTCTGTGTCCTTGCACAGCGTTGAAATCATAATTAGCATCATTGTGGAAAGACGCATATTTCTGTCCTCTCTGTGTGGCAAATTGACAGAATTCAGCCTAACGAGTAGGGGAGGCTATGATTACACAGTTATTGCGCAGAGGGATGTACGTGCGTGTACTGAAGACACCCGCTCAAGTCAGGGACTTGAAGGAGCGAGAGAATTGACAACAGAAAGATGATGGTGTGGCATTTCGTTTTAGATTTATCTTCTAATCTAAAGCTATGTTCATTGCTTTTATTTATTACACTCTCCGTCGTGAACGAAGTGACTAATCCAGCGGACTTAGCTTCGAATCCTCGCATGACATTGCGTCATGTTTATTAAATGATCATATAACCTCATCTTGCACAAAGCATCGAGGATTGAACATCTTATCGAGTCCAATACTTGAAGGTATATTGCTATTTCTTTATTACACAAGTCTGAAATGAAATTAAGTTATTCACATTTTTGTAGTCTACTGGTACTACTGCAACTGCTGGATGAGCGAATTACCTCTGACCATGAAACGGCAACTAGACTGTCAGGCCGATGCGCTTTTACGCGCATGTTACGGTGACACAGTTGTAGCGATGATTCTAAGGCCACGCTCATTTACATAGACTCTAAGGGCCATATTCATAGACATTCTTAGTGCAGGCTTCCGGTGGATGATCAGCGAACTAACGCTTTTCGTATTCATAACCCAGTGTTAGCGATATGATATGATATGAATCCTGTACAAGTAATCAGTCGATAGCCGGGGCTAGTTTAGCACGCTCGTAGCGCGGGCTAGCGAAATGTCTATGCATAGCACCCTAAGTAGATTGTTTAAACATAGGGACTTATTTTCTCACCACTCATAGCGAATTAGGCTCCTATTTTTACGTCATGAAAGGGCTCTTCATCAAAGAGATTTGATGTTTGGGAGCTCAAAAACTTGTTTATTTGGATATGCAGATATGTATTTATTCACATTGCAAATGGGTAAATAGCCGGTGGCAGTGGTAACTAATTACACTTAATAATACCAATTAATAATAAACACAATTAATAATAAATACAATTAATAATAATAAGTAATACGAATAATGATTAGTAATAATAATAAATTATAACAATAGTATAATAAAATTAACAAGGAGCATCCTAAATTAAATGAAGCACAATCAGTTAAAATAACGTTTAAAGTACGGTAAATCTAATTTTTATCTTAACACTAAGTTCGAACTAAAACCCCATGGTATGATATGTTCATACATGCACCATTGCTTAATTATAATCATCATACGGTGATAAGTAGTCCGACTCCCATGTGCACCAAGGGCAATGCCTTCATGGCGGCTGAAACAACTACAGCCTTCGGTACATCATCCACTATATTGGGTTATTGACGCAAGTCATGTGGTCGCCTTTGGTAAAAAGAAATACTTTCTGTCTTCCGGAATTTATTGACAAGGTCATAAATCGTCTTCGAAATTCACGGGTCAAATTCAACAAGTAACTATAGTACATAACCACTCGTTACGTAGTGCTCTATGTGTGTGCCATTTTAAGTTAAAATTACAATTACATACATCCCATATTATTATTATTATTATTATTATTATTATTATTATTATTATTATTATATTAGATTGAGGTTCTGACTGATATGTACAGAGACGAAAATAAAACTTGGAGCAACTCTTGATTATGCTTACAGCGTGAGATGCACACTACTATTATACGTTCCCTGTCCATATAATGCTGGAACCGGACCGTCGCATCGTCAGGAGATCTCAGAAACTGAACCATAGACGGGCAGAGCATAGTTGCGCCCCACGGTCAGGTAAGATGCAGCAGATAAAAAAGGGTCCCTGTTTTGTGGGCATAGTTGCGCCCCGTTCCCATCAGGTAGACAAAAGCGGAAGGCATAGTTGCGTCCCGAAGAAATAGGTAGAGAAAAATACATTACGGTAACTCGAGCCTCGTAATCAACCAACCTTATTGATTTCTTATTCGATTTCATATTTATTAAAATGAACACCGTGAAGTTGGCAGTATTTTATTAACTGTTTTTCTACTGTTCATACAGTCATTATCGATAGCATACAGTAAAAAATGAACACCATGAAGTTGGCAGTACTTTACTAACTGACATATTCAAATGAGTGAGTCGTTGGAATATGGGGCCTTAGCAGTCCTGACATTTTATTAGTGATTTTCACACCGTCTGTGGCGTATAGTGAGGTTAATTTAAAATGAATTTTAAGTTTACTAAAAAGGGTGAAGAGTTAACAATTCATAATGGTTCCAAGTTTCAATTTTCGAAACCCTGTACCGTAGGGTTAAAATATCGGTGTACAAACAAAAAATGCAGTTCATTTATTGTGTGATATCGATTAAAAAAGTGTTATTTTAAATAGCAAAATTGGTCATATCTTAGCCTGCCTGATTTCAATGCAGCTACCATTATAATATTTTTAAGCAATTTATATATTTTGTGTACTATGTCCATCGGGGCGCAACTATGTCATGTCCATTCTGCTACCTGATTTCTTCGGGGCGCAACTATGCCATGTCCATTGTGCTACCTGGTTTGTTCGGGGCGCAACTATGCCATGTCCATTTTACTACCTGATTTCTTCGGGGCGCAACTATGCCATACCGCCATAGACAGCCAAAACGAATTGTCTTTAATAAGCTTTCCTCGTCCATAAAGATGAATCTTTACATAGCGTCACTTACATGAATTAATGAACTTCTTAGCCAAATCTTTAAAAGGATTAACTCAATTTAAAACAACTGCAGATCAGGCAACGAAAGAAAATATGAACTGCCTAGATTTTGGTCATCATGTAATTTAATTACGTGTTATAATTTCCATGGCCTAGTGAAAGTCGATGCTGAATACAACAGACAGTAAAAAAATGACTATAGAAGATTGCATTTTTATGTTGTACATCAATCTTTGATCGTATTTATTTCTATTTTTTAATTAATTTAACGTCCATTTACACAATTTTAATGTAGCCTATGTTTTTCTCCTAGTTACAAACGTTAAATGTGCAAATTTTGGCACATATCAGTCAAAGCGTGTGTGTGTCTATATATATATATAGGAAGATTTATTTTGTCTTCCTAATAAAAAATAAAAAGTTAATCACAATAAACAAATAAAAATAAAAAAAAACACTGGAGGATCTAATACTTCGTCCATCAGTCATCTGCATCTACCACTGCTCTGATCCGGCGAGGTATGAAATCGACGAGACTGTGGAGAAAGACGCGTTCTCGATCCGTGGCGAGGTCTTCCCACGTTTCGAGAATTTGACACCACAGGTCATCCAGATTCCGAGGGGGATTGTTTTTAAATATCTCGTGTCTCCTCTCTTTTAATTCCGCCCAGACATTCTCTATTACGTTCAAATCTGGCGACATAGGAGGCCAGTTGATCACTTAGATCTCTGGCCTCTCATCAACCAGGCTTGAACATCTCTCGCTGTATGTGCAGCAAAGTTATCCTGCTGAAACAATAATGTTCCTTCGGGATAATGTTCCGGAGCGAATGGGAGGAACACGTTCTTCAAAATGTTTCGGTACTGCGCCGAGTTCAAACGGTCATAGACCCTCTCTATGGCATCTGGCCCGTCCCGAGCATGATACGCTAATGCGTCCCGACTTGCCGTGTTGGTTCACATTTTGCTGGTCATACCTCGAATCTGGCTCTCGATGAACTCCGACATGTCCATCGTATGTATGTATGTATGTATGTATGTATGTATGTATGTATGTATGTATGTATGTATGTATGTATGTATGTATGTATGTATGTATGTATGTATGTATGTATGTATGTATGTATGTATGTATGTATGCATGTATGTAGGTAGTTAGTAGGTTATTTTACTACGCCTTATCAACATCTTAGGTTATTTAGCGTCTGAATGAGATGAAGGTGATAATGCCGGTGAAATGAGTTCAGGGTCCAACACCGAAAGTTACCCAGCATTTGCTCATATTGGGTTCAGGAAAAACCCCGGAAAAACCTCAACAAGGTAACTTGCCCCGACCGGGAATCGAACCCGAGCCACCTGGTTTTGCGGCTAGACGCGCTAACCGTTACTCCACACGTGTGGACGTATGCATGTATGTATGTTTGCATGTATGTATGTATGTATGCATGTATGTGAGTTAGTAGGTTATTTTACTACGCCTTATCAACGTCTTAGGTTATTTAGCGTCTGAATGAGATGAAGGTGATAATGCCGGTGAAATGAGTCGGGGGTCCAACACCGAAAGTTACCCAGCATTTGCTCATATTGGGTTCAGGGAAAACCCCGGAGAAAACCTCAACAAGGTAACTTGCCCCGACCGGGAATCGAACCCGGGCCACCTGGTTTCGCGGCTAGATGCGATAGCCGTTACTCCACACGTGTGGACGTATGTATGTATGTATGTATGTATGTATGTATGTATGTATGTATGTATGTATGCATGTATGTATGCATGTATATATATATATCTTATGTATATATGTATGTGTGTATATATATATATCTTATGTATGTATGTATATATATGTATGTATCCAATGCCTACCCACTTCACTTTATGTGGTTCGGATTCTGCATGTAGCGGATGGATGGCAACACTGTGACCCATTTTGTAGTTGCACACCACTTCGGCTGTCAGAGAAAATAACTCTCCCCCTATCGAAACCGTCATATGGGCCAGTTACAAAAGCGAGACGATCTACAGCTTGTTCTAATGTCATTTTCTCTTTAGTCGCTGCACGGTAGCGTCTAATATTATAATGAGACAGTGGATGCGGGATGACTAAAGGAAAAGTGTAGTTGTTTCGTATCAGAGTGTATGGCACGTGCCGCACCGTCCCTCTTTTGTGTACCTGGCTAGTACAACAGCGCACAAGTATTTATTACGCGTTGAATATGTTGTGCTGATCCATTCATAATGGCAAAACGTTAAATTCGCTCAGAGATACGAAATGCAATTACGAAGTATGAGAGTGACATTTTATGTATTAACGAAGACAATATCGTGTGTAATGTATGTAAAATTGAAATAAAAACCAGAACAATTCAGGCTATAGAGAAACATTGCAACAGTACGTCGCACAGGAAATGCGTTGAAATGAAATCTGAGGAACCATCTACATCATCATCATCATCATCATCATCATCATCATCCCTTAGTTGTGCGGGTCTAACGACACGTGCAACATGATGCTCAGTGCAAATATTCCTCTAAAGAAATTGAGTGATCCCCATTTTAGAGGTTTTCTTCAAAAATTCTCTCGATACAAAAACTGTTTAAGCGATAGGCGAAGACGATTCAGCTTCGACAACTTACGAGAATATATCGTCGTTTAATGCAACGCTGGTAATTGCATCATTGAAGACGAGGACTGAACCTTGCAAGGTATGCACTACAGTACGTTATTTTTCTTTTGCTTCTGCTGTACGGAGATACAGTAGCATGTTGACCTCGTCTGTTTACATTAAAACCTGTTCAGCCAATGGTCTGAATGAAAAAATGTAACATAGAGTAAATGTGCACCTACATACATTCAACGATAAGTCATCCCGCATCCACTGTCTAATTATAATCTATTCTCAGACGGTTAAGAACCTTTCGAGAACAGCCTGGAAAGACAGACGCAACCTGCAGTTGACGAACAAAGCGGAAGGAATCAGCAGCAACCGCTTTGTTCAAGACTTCGTCTTGTACTCTTGTAGAAATACGCGGACATCCAGAACCAGGACTTCTTCCGACCTCACCGTGATTTCGAAAACGGAGGGCCTACCCCTGAGCCGTAGAACGAGGAATACTCAGTCTACGACTCGCGTCTTGGGCTGAAAAGTCATATTCGATCAGAGCAATCAGCTGAAGTCTCATTTCTCTGCCGTCCGCCATGTTAATGAGGCGTGGCTTCACCACGCACATCGACCTAGCTACTATTAATAAAAACACACGCCTAATAATGATAACAGTACGATTTAAGAACAGTTCAATCCAGTATTATTTGACTGGCATTACAGGAAGATATTATTTTCGCTACTAATAACAAAATGGCGAAATTAATTAAACTAATGACAAGAGTCGATTTTTAAAACAACACGGAAAGGTAATCGTGATTATGACATTCCTCTCCAAGCGTTCCAATAGCTCAGTGGCATCGTGATTCATCGCTAAGAACATGGTTCCGTGTTCGGATCATGATCTGGATTTTTTTTTAATTATGGGTGATTCATAATGTAGGCCAAATTTAATTTACTATCGTTCTATTTTACTGCAATGTTTATAAATACCCATCTACTCTTAAGATTAGATCACTTTTCATCCCATCATTTCTACCATAAATATAAAACTAAATTTCTATAATTCGATTATGGCCACAGTAAAAGAAGATACAATATTTCGCTCCCCTCTGTATTTGACTGAAGTAGGTCTGTCACAGTTCTAATTTCGGGCCAAGATTGTATAATGATTTTATAAAGAGGAATTCAGATCTTAAATTATTAAACAGAATATTCAAGTTACAAATGCTTGAACTGTTTTTAAAATTATTATCATCATTATAAATTCTTATTCTTATTTTTCTCTCTTTAACAATGTCCTATTCATAACTTAGTATGTTTATGTTTATGTGTATGTAATAATATGTTTTGTTTTCTTTTAATTTTATGTGTAATTGTAGTTAACAGTTTAATCACAGTTATGATTATTATTTTTCGACCTCACGCATCTTACTTTTTCGGGTGGGACCCAGGCATAATTTATTAATACAATAACTTTATTATAATATGTGTGTTATAAGAAATTCCGAATATAGTTTAAGATGATTTTCAACCTTAACGGAAAAGGATTTATACTTACTTTATTTCATTTTTGTCACTATTGTGCTGTGCTTTTGCGCTATATTATAGTTTTCATTATATATTTGTATTTGTATTAGTTGAATTTCAATCTTGGAAAGAGTTCTCAATTTTTTAAATATGATTTGGGGTGAACAGGTACCACCAGAAAGTTGGGCAATGTAATTTTAATACGGATTTTCAAGAAGAACAATCGCCAGGACTGTGATAATTATCGTGGGATCAGTTTATTGAATTCAGACTACAAAATCTATGCCAATATAATAAAAAACAAATTATCAAAATTTTATGACAATCTCATTGGAGAGAAACAAATGGGATTTTGTAAAGGAAGGTCATGCGCAGATGGATATTTTACAATGAAACTATTATTAGAAAAACACACAGAGTTTAATATCGAGACACATATGACTTTTGTGGACTTCAAGAAGGCCTTTGCTAAAGTAGACAGATCAAGGTTATTACAAATTTTAGTAGACGACAATGTTCCACAACAGTTCATCCACAATATTCATAACATATATACGGTAACTTAAATAAAATAGCAATTAAACAAGATGGTAAGCTATCATCTTGGACACCCATCAATACTGGTGTAAGACAAGGATGTGGATTATCACCCATTCTCTTTATTATTTATATGATCCGAATAATTAAAGAGTGGAAGCAAACTCGCTATGGATATATACAAATTAACAGACACCTTAAATTGGATTCAGTTCTCTATGCAGATGATTTGGTACTATTAGCACTTTCAGAAGACGACCTCCAAAGGTCAATATATATAATTTGCAGCAAGTAGCAGCCACATACAATATAGAAATTTCAACAGATAAAACAAAAATTATGGCATTCTGTGGGAAATACCCGATACAAAGCAAAATCTGTCTCGATAATAAAATATTAGAAAGATGTAATAGTTCCCCATATTTAAGTTACAATCTTTCCATTTTTGAAGAATTGGACATATCACAGAAAATTAATAAATACACAAGAGCTATGGGCATTATAAATAGTGTGATGAAACCATCCTTGGTTCAGAAACACACCCGCATACGTCTCTACAACACATTGGCACGACCGATGCTCAGCTATGACAGCGAAGCATGGACACTGAGGAAAGCAGATAAAAGCAGAATAACGGCTTGTGAAATGCGATTCATGCGAAGAACAGCGGGCTATACTAAGTGGAATCTGAAAAGAAATTGTGAAATTTTAAAGGAACTAAAAACTCAACCAGTTTTAGATTACATTGTTCAATATCAGTCTAATTGGATACATCATTTGGAAAGAATGAGTAATAATAGACTCTCAAAGGCAATTTATGATTATGTACCACATGGACAAAGATCTGTGGGCCGTCCTGCTAAGAGATGGAGTGAAAATTTTATGTAAGACCGTAACAGGGCTTGTGGCCTAACACTTATCAGGCAGAAGAAGAAGAAGAAGAAGAAGAAGAAGAAGAAGAAGAATTTCAATAAATCTAGATCTAAAAATGTACATATAACACAGCTTCTAGAACTCAATAGTTTCAAATGGGCTGGCAATAAGAGTCAAAATGGTGACCATGAAGAATCATATTTTCTTCTTCACAGCTAAAAGTCCTTCCCTGGATCGCGGTCCCCTTGTTGGAATCACTGCAGCTGCTCTCGAGTTCGTCGTGTTCTGTACCAGTCACCACGAGCATATTTCTTCTCTGGAAACGTCGACAATTCCATTTTGACGAGCTCCGCCTTTGCTCCATCGTGTTGAAATGAACACGGACGGTCCCGCCTTGTCGTAGGTGGCCTCGTTCTTTCACTGCGGAGAAGTCGCCTTTACAGAGAAGCGATTTGCTCTTTTCTTTCGAGATTACAGATTAAAAGCTTTCCTCACGTTCCAATACCACATTAATGCAGAGATACGAACTGCCTCGCTAACTCGGTCACAGCTCCGACATGCAATATTTAAGGTATGAGTTCGTGTCCTGAAGTCATCATGTTCTATATTCCAGCTGTGCAAGTCTGGAGTTAAAGATTTGTTTCGTAATTGCTTTGGATAAGAAAATTTAACAGTTAGTATATTAACAATAAAAATAATAATGGAGTAATTATATTTATATGGGGAGAGTAATTTTATTCAAACATGTCACATCTTTGTGAAGTTGCCAATGTTGCTTAAATAGATATAATAATAATAATAATAATAATGATAATAATAATAATAGTAATAATAGTAGTAATAATAATAATAATAATAATAATATACGGAACCAATATCAAGATTTTCCTTATTCCGTGTTGTAGCAAGAGTCTCATAACAAGACGGAGGATATTCGGTCTGAGTACGTCATTTCAAGGAGGTCATTGAACCCATTGCTACACTCTCTTCGTATGCCAAAGGGCGTCCTCTGTAGGGACCGAAAATCCGCTGCCTACTCATAACATTTGGGTCCACTTCAGAGACGTTAGCAGCAACTAACAATAATAAATTAGTTCATGAAAGCAACAGAGTTGATGAAATCCCCGTTGAATTAGTGAAATGCTTGGCTGAAGACAAGAAACAAATTGTCTCATTATACAACGAAATATATGAGAAAGGCGAATAGCCTGAAGATTTTACGAAGACAATGTTGATTCCAATACCGAAGAAAAATAATGCCAAGAAAAATAAGGAGTTCAGGACTATCAGTCTAATATCGCACTCGGCGAAGATTCTCTTGTGAATACTTAATCGACATTTATATTCTAAGATGGAAGAAGAGTTGGAAGAAGAGCAGTTTGGCTTCAGGAATGGAAAAGGTATTACGAGAGATGCAATTGGACTGCTACGGACAATCGGCGAAAGATACCTAGTGAAGAATAAAGAAGTGTATATAGTATTTGTTGGATCTAGAAAAGGCTTTTGACAGAGTGGATTGGAAGAAACTGATGGGGATACTAAAGAAAAATGGTGTGGAATGGAAAGAGAGAAGACTGTCCAGTAATCTTATGACACGAGTGAAAGAAAGGATAGAAGAAGAAATGTCAGAAAGAAGTGAAATTGGGATAGGAGAGCATCAAGGATGTCTTTTATCACCTACCTGTTCAACATCTACTTGGAGAATTTAGTAAAGAACTGTTTTCAGAACATGAGAGGAGTGATTTGCTGGTGATATGGCGTTGTTAGCAAAAGAGGAAATGATACTGAAACAGAGGCTACTGGAGCTAAATGACAGCTGTGAGCAGTATGGGATGAAGATAAATGCCAACAAGACGAAGACCATGGTCATAGGAATAAAAATACAAAAGATAAACTAGGGAATTCTAAATGAGACAGTAGAGCAAGTGGGCAGCTTCTAGTAATTAGGGTGTACTATAAGCAGTAACATGAGCTGCTGCCAGGAAGTCAAAAGGAGGATAGCAATGGCCAAAGAAGCTTTTAATAGAAAAAGGAGCATCTTCTGCGGACCTCAGGAAAAAGAATTACGGAGAAAAGACTAGTAAAGTGTTTTGTGTGGAGGGTGTGGAATTGTATGGGGCAGAAACATGGACATTACGACGAAGTGAAGAGAAGCGAGTAGAAACATTTGAAATGTGGATATGGAGAAGAATGGAACATGTGAAGTGCACAGACAGAATAAGAAATGAAACTGTGTTGGAAAGAATGGGTGAAGAAAGAATGTTGCTGAAACTGATCAGAAAGAGAAAAAGGAATTGGTTGGGTCACTGATTGAGAATAAACTGCCTACTGAAGGATGCACTAGAAGGAGTGGTGAACGGGAGAAGAGTTCGAGATAGAAGAAGATATCTGATTATAGACGACATTAAAATATATGGATCATATGAGGAAACAGAGAGGAAGACCGAAAATAGGAAGGAATTGGAGAATACTGGGTTTGCAGTGAAAGACCTGCCCGTGGTCAGGACACTGTATGAATGAATGAATAGATGTATACATATTATTCCATAATTAGGAAATGTAAATATAACTGTATGTGAAGTTGCAGTGTAGGGTATTATTAATCAGGCTATATACCTACTTTCTTAAATATATTTCAACAACACACTAAGCTTACACGATAAAATGAAAACATTAAACAAAAATAATGGTTCATCTGTGGTTTGTATTAAAACATGAACGAATTTATTTAAAAAAATCACCTTTTAGAAATCAATAGGCCTGTACCTGAAGCGAACCATTAGACCTATAAAATTATCGTGGACTATAAAATTATACTAATAATACTGATGATGGACTTTAAAAGAATATTTTATTAGACAATAATTTGAAATTTATACCACCTTAAGTGTAAATATATTTAATGAATTGATTGATAAATTAGAAACATAACTAGGTAATATTAATAGCCTAATATAGGCCTAATGTTTCGATTGTTTTACAGTGTCATTTACATGCCTTGTGTAATTATTAAAAATTATGTTGACTAACAGAAAAATGTTGTGGATTATTATAATACCCAGTAAATTGCTGCTCATATACACACTGTTATTCTATGAACATCCTGTGTGCGCGCTGACCATCCAGGAGGTTCGTGATTTGATTCCCATTGTGGGCAGTGAAAGGAATTTTTCTTCCGTGTACAGTACTGAATGACTGTGCATTGTCTTGTGATTGTCCTCTGATGTTTATGCGGTGACCCTGCTTTCTGCCAATTTCACATCTAATGTTAATTCAGAGACAATAGCCTACGCCGCAATGGCCTGTATATGTCTGTACTAAGTGTAAAAATTCCTAGGTCTGTCTATTAAGTCAAATGATGTTTCAACTACTTATACATATAGGGTGCTATGCGTAGATTTTTCGCTAGCCCGAGCTACGAGCGTGCTAAACTGGCCCCGGCTATCGACTGATTACTTGTACAGGATTCATATCTTATCATATATCATATCATATCATAGCATATCATATCATATCATATCATATCATATCATATCATATCATATCATATCATATCATATCATATCATATCATATCATATCATATCATATCATATCGCTAACACTGGTTGATGAATACGAAAAATGTTAGTTCGCTGATCATCCACCTGAAGCCCGCGCTAAGGATGTCTATGAATATGGCCCCTAGTATTTAGTAATATTTCGCATTAATGATATGTGGTGTGACGAATTACAAATACTGCTGTGCATAAGACCTGTAGCAAGCTATATGTGGAAACGGAGTCTGTGAGTCGGATTGCCGCGTTGCGGTTTCTCTCCAATCTATTCATTCAGTACACAGGTTATTAGAGTAGTAAAATACTGCGGTCTTGTAAGATAAAGTGGTCACTTTGATTTATGCTTAATATATATACTGAGAATATACATTTATTTTAAAAATATTTGTTTTCAGTATGGTAAAGCTGCCTAATTCCATGATACCCCTAATCACGTTATAAAATTTCAATTGACTGCCATAGAGTTGTGGTCTCTGACTTTTAAGGTTTTGAAATACCTAACAGATGCCAGGAGATATCTTCTTTTCAATTCTATTGACTACTCTCCTTTTGAATAGAAGCAGTCGACTGCAGAAGCTTTTGTTCAGTGAAAGATGGTTGACCAGTAAGTTTTTTTTTTCTCTTGTGACCGCTCCTGAAGAAACATTTTATATTTGAGGTAAGAATTAATATAGCATTATAAAAATGATATATTACAGTAGATTAAAGTCAGCTGAATCAATGTGTATGATTATTTAAACATTATGAGACAATAATGCTATTTTATTTTCATATTTCTTCTTCCTGGCTCACTCGACCAGTGATGTCAATGCTAAATTGTGAAAATTAATGTCTATGAAAAAAATAGTTCGTGGAAATAATAATAGAAATAAGTTATAGGAAACATCAATTATAATTATAATAAAATAATAGGGCATATGTTTAACTTAATTACTGCTGTTGTTAGGAATATTAATAATGATAAATTATTGTGTTATAATTCAATTTATTCAAATTTAATTTTGTATTGAGTTTAACTTTGTTTATTTTGTTCATAATATGTACTCCTGCAGTTACACAAGTATTTTCTATGAAATTTGTTACTTAGGCCCTTTTTCTATGTTGTAATTTCTTGCTTAATCCATATTAAAACAATGTACCGTGACTTTTAAGTGTTTTTCCAAATACACGTTTGTTTTCTTAGCAGTTAATGAGGATTATTTTAGTATCACGAAATTAGGATATCACTCACGGGATTAGGAAACCACTATCACGGAATTTGGATCCCTGTCACAGATTTAGGAGCCACTGTATAACTATGAAGAATCATATATTATATCTATACTTGTGAAACTGTTGACACTGAATGCTGTAAAAACTGTAGCTAAAGGTCCAAATAACGTTATTTAGGTGTTATTTGAAAATTTGTATTACCATATTGCCATAAATATAGACTTTATTAAATATGTCACGGAATTAGGCAACCTTACCCTATACAAAATTCCGAAACTCGCAAGTATAATATTCTTTACGAAGACAGAATTCTGTGTATTTAAGTCTGGTATCCTTGGTTAAACAAAAATTGCTATATATTTAATATGAAATTTCCATTGTTTTAAGTTTTATTATATTTAATTCTATGAGTGGAGTGGAAACACATAGGCCTATATTAAATTTCGAATAGTGTTAGGAACCTACAAGCTCCAGGACTTTTAATGTTGGATGAAGGTCGTATTTTACTATTCTGCTGTGATTCAGCCCAACCCTTCTATTCATCATTTGGAGCTTAAAATACACAAATAAATGGCGTTCAATTATTAACAGGTATTATTCGAATCAAAACTTGTGGAACTAATTTGTTTCTATAGTGATATTGTTTTCGGCCCATTGTGAAGTGGTACAAAAGCTTAAAGGTCTTTTGTAATCCAGCTCTCTTGCATCAAACGCAGCCATATTGCCCCATTTGTAGATAATGTTAGGGCGGCATAAATTTACCATAGAAATGATCTATTCATCCAGCATCTGTTTGAGGTTTTAAACTGGAATTCGTATTATTGGATGAAAGGTATTAATAGAACGGTAACATCTGGTTTCTTTTTTGCATAGTCTAACATACATCTGAAATTGTGAATTTATTGTAAGTGCTTATGAGAACAATGCTAACTGTAGGAATAATATTATGGGTACAATTTTATTTTAGTGCGGTTCCCAGACGCTATGTCCACGGATATTTCATACGTCCCTTTGATATTCTGTCCACTATATTTTTTCGTCTTATGGTGTTTTATGTCCACTATTATTTCGTCCACAGTTTAAAATATCCAGTGTGCTATTTTGCCCTCTGAAAGTTTGGTCTACATTTTATTATGTCCTACATTTATCTTTGTTCTCTTTATTAAGTTGTCCATTTTATTATCTCGTCCAGTACACTGTGTTCAATATTCATGATTGTCCTTTGCATAAATTGTTTAAAACTAATACACTATTATTACTATACCACTATAATAATGATAATAATAGAAATGATAATGATAATATTAATAATAATAATAATATGAATGAAAGTGGTAAGTATAATTGTTGTGGAGTAGCATGTCCCACCCTCTTACTGTTGTTATCATATAAGCCATTTTAAATGTTTTCACTTACTTCAAAATTTAATACTGAACCAATGAACTACATAGTATTTCCAAAGATATGAACATTATTATGGTACAAAGTAATTAAATACATTTCCACAGCAACCGTTCTTTTTTAAATTGCATATTGAAAGTACCTGTTACCCAAAAATGAACAAAATATTCGAGGACAAATTATTTAGTTGGCACAGAAACTAGTGGAAAAAGAAAAATTGGGGAAAAAAATTAGGGACACAATCATTCTTGACCGAAATATTACTGGACAAATTTTTTGGTGGACGAAATGTTTGCTGGAATAATTTCCTTGGACAAAATAGCTGTGGACGTGAGATAGTGGACAAATTGTCATATGGACTTATTGCTTTGGACGTACTGTCCTAGAAGATTTAGTACACACTTCCAGCCTTAACTAGGGAGGCTGACTTGGGGGGGGGGGAAGAAACAATCTGCAAAGCAAGGACGTTTGACTATGTACAACTTCCCGGTGGAATTTTCCCCTAGCCCTCTCAGGCAGGGACGAAATTTGTATATGCGATATACAGGGACATCATTTTATTTTTACTTCAATTTTTATTGTACCTGAGTTTTTGAATGTACTTCACTCCCACCCCTCCTACTAACGAAGTTCTAACTGTCCTCCACACAGAACCAAAGTCGCATATAGTAAGCAGTACTGAGTTAGTGAGTATAGTATGTTCCAGAAATATGTTCGCGTTTTCCAGTGACGAAAACTTCCAATATTGAATCATATTTTCGCACATGTACTGTCGTCCGTTTACCTACGTCGCATCCCGATTTTCCCCACCTGCTTCTGCTCGCTTCACTGTAAAGACTAGTGGCTGGGCTGTCTTAGCTCTTTTCTGAAAACATTAATTTCTGTTAGGAATTAATTGGACGTCTTCGTAATATTATACAACTGTTTAAAATAAAAGGGCCTCGTTAAGTAATTAACTGTCACGTGATTTTCCCCCTTTCTACGATCGTGCGACATAACCACTTGGACGGACATGTAATTTTATCTGTGCGGGTCGGGCAGAAGTGAAGATTGAATTTACAGTACGTAAGGTACTCTTTTATAGAATAGGTACAGAATTATTTCAACATGAGTTACTAGTACGGAGGACGAAACTGGCAATTGGAATTAGATGCAATAGTCTATAGTGCGATAATATACACAGAACTGAAGCCTGTATCGAAATGAACGGCCACCATTTTAAAAGATGTGTTTAAATATCCATATTATGATTATTTTTCATTTTAACTTCATTCTCTATGTTGGACGCTAATGTGCTGTAGACAGTATAATATACGCCTACACTGCATAATGAATACGTTCGCATGGATAACTCAGTGAGTAAAAGCACTTATTGTTAATACTGTATTGAATTTTGATTAAACAAAAACGTAATGAAAATTATCAAACTCAAAATTGCGATATTTCCTAGTTTCCGTAAATGGATGAATTACTTTTCTTCCCTCCTATACCTAGTAAAGTGATTTGTTTGTATTTTTTTATCATCGAACTCCAGTCGTGGAAACGGGTAGCAAACGGAGTTTCTGGTTCTCAACCATTTACCCAAAGGTATAGCCAAGTTAATATTAATAATGTTAGTAAAAATAAAATGTCCCTGTACTTTGTACAAGGGAAGGGAACCACATACCGGTTTGAAGCCGTGAACTTGGAATATGACAAGTAAAATAACACTAGCCTGCGAATTTCAACTTTGTGTTTGTTGCCTAAACTAAATAATGTGATTTTGTATAATGTCGATGTGCTGAATCCGAATTTTCAATCCGTTTGCTTCTATCACGTCAGGTTTGTTTGCAAAATCACTTTAAATGTATTTTATAATTACGTGAATTTCATCACAAACTTTTTCATTTCATTTTTTTATTTAAAATTCAAAAACAATATTTAAAAGGCACAACTTGCTGAAATTATGTGTATGGTTGCTCATACATGTCACTAGAGTGTTTTTGCTTTGTTTGTCTTGTTTACTTCACTATTTGCTGTATAGATTAGCACAATATCACACAAAAAATTAAACCACTTGCTTCTTAGTTGCGTTCCTGGTACCTTCTTTCGAACTACTGCAGTTGCTTGTGAAATCGTTCATCTTACTCTTAGCTGAAAAATCGTAGAAATAATTTAGCTGAGAAAACAGAAGAGTTGCACAAGGTCATCACCATTGTGAGGTACGTCTCTGTACAAATTTTTAACCAGAAATTTCGTGTTCGAGCGGAAACCCTTTCCTTGTAAGATGTGTGATTTTATAACAATTTATAAATGTACACCAAACAATTGGGTAGTGTTGTTCCACATGCTATTCACATCACAATGTCGAGCTTCCGCCCTCTTCAGTAAGAAATAATATAAAACATACTCTGATACTTCGTATAGATTATGTCACTATCTTTCAGAAATATTGGGTATTCAGACACACATAAAAACATACAATGTGACGTCGTGATTTTAGTAACCTTGGTGTTCAACTTTGGGAAGACAGAACAATATATACGAGTCCTTACCTACATAACAAGTTGTGTTCATTATCGATAAGAAAAATCGATACATTAATGTTACAAATAACTAACCTGTATCCGTTATCGCCACATGCATGGTGTGAACTTTTCAGACACTGTTTAAATAGAGCGTGTATAATTTTAACTTCCAGCAGCACACTGAATCGTAATATACTGTTTACAAACCATTTGAACCCTATGTTTGTGTTGTTACATCAACCATTTGACAATTTTATGGAACATCAATCTTTCATCGTACTCATAATCAGCAGTAGTTTGTATACTGCAGGAGAATTTCTTTTTTCTGTATCATTGATAGAATGTCGGTCTATATATTTGTTGTGTGCGCATTATGATACATTAGAGAATTCACATTTCATATCATATTATAATTACGTACTATATTTGCATTTTATTATAAGTTAGTAGTTGTTGATTATTAGAAAATTCAGAGTAAGTAAAATTGTTTCAGTATCGATTGCGTTCGAAAAGAAATATTTCGAAAAATAAGTCGTGTAATATTTATTATTAATATTATCCTTATTATTACTAAAGCCCTCGCCCTCGGTAGCGTAGTGGTATAGAGCTGGCCTTCTGTGCTCGAGGTTGCGAGTTCGATCCCAGCTGAGGTCGATGGCATTTTAGTGTGCTTAAATGCGACAGGCTCATGTCAGTAGATTTACTGGCATGTAAAAGAACTCCTGCGGGACAAAATTCCGACACAGCGGCAAAGCTGATATAATCTCTGCAGTTGCGAGCGTCGTTAAATAAATAATTTAATTTAATTTTCATTTACGTGTGAGTAGTGCAGGAAATACACTATGTCAGCCGTGGCGAAAATGTGACTCACGAACACATTATGGGTCGCAATGATAGCTGTGCATTTCTCTTACTTCCTGCCTTCCCAAACCCACCCTCTCACTCACTGGAATCAAACTCCGTTCCACTTGCTTATTTGTCTCTGACCTGCGAGTGGCGTATCGTCCAACGTTTCTCTCGAAACCATGTACCTCTACAAAAACTAAAGTTTCAAGGAGGATGGGAGGACGCATTTTTTTGCTGCCAATATGATGAGAATATTAAATATATGATTTGTTCACAAGTATTACGAGGAAACTGTTGTATAACTTAAAACAGCATTATACTACATGTCACCCATGAAACATTAAAAGGTGAAGTATTATTATTATTATTATTATTATTATTATTATTATTATCTCTGTACGTCGATCCTTTTTCAGCAGATGTACGAATAATGCTGTTAGATCTTCAATTTAAGCTACAGATTTACAACGTGATGTTAAATGAAAGCTAGATGTAAGGACTTGACAAATGTTGAACTTTTCAAATCTTTGCCAAAAAATAAATATCCGAAGCTTCGTTCTTTCGCTTGCTCTGTTGAAGCCATGTTCGCTACAACTTACGTTTGTGAAAAATTATTTTCAACAATGAAAATAGTAAAACCCAAATTTAGATCACGACCGACAGACAAATACCTCCGTGATCAACTACGACCGGCAGTATGTGACATAATTCCTGATTTTGAAGCTCTGTCGCAGATACATTCTGAAGACAATTAATAGGTTGTAATAATGTGTCTTATGTATTTTTGTTCATTTCATTCTTCGTTACACATACTATACATTATTTTGTAACCTTATACTGTATAAAACTATATTTAAGTGCTTGACGTGAGGAAAATGAAATCCGTTAATAAGACAGTCGCTTCACTTCTCCTTCGGGTGTCCGCCTCCCTCCATAAGTGCTATGCACGTTGCAGATTACACAGTGGCTCGGAGCACGATGACGTTTTCGCCACGGCTGCACTATGTGATCAAAAATATCCGGACACTCCGCAGAACGTGTTTTCATCACAGAAGGAGACAGAGTAGTCAGCAGACAGCGCGAGACAGCAGAATGGGACGGTCTGAGGAACTCACGGACTTTCAACATAGTCAGAAGGTTAGATGGTATTTGTGTAAGAAGTCTGTGCGCGAGATTTCCACTCTCCTAAGCATCCCTAGATCCACTGCTAATGATATTATACTGAAGTGGAAAAGTGAAGGGATGTGTACAACCCAAAAGTATGCAGGCCGACCATCCATGACTTCCAGAGACCGTCAAGTGTTAAAGAGAGTCGTCAATCATCCACTACTACCATGGCACAAGAATTCCGAACTGCATCAAGATCTTCAAGCACTATGATTGTTTCGCGCGAGGTGCGTAAACTTGGTTTCCATGCCCGAGCAGTTGCCCATATCCACAATCATACAGGCAAATGTTAAACGCCACCTCGCATGGTGCAAGAAGCGTCGAAACTGGACCCTAGAAGATTGGAAAACCATTTTGTGGAGTGTTGAATCACGGTATACAATGTGGCGATTCGATGGCAGGATATGGGTGTGGCGAATGTCTGATGAACGACATCTATCAGCCAGTGCGGACTGTGAAATTTTGGGGTGGAGGGGTTTCAGTGTTGTCATGTTTCTCCTGGAGAGGGCTTGGTCCTCTCGTTGTTTTACCTAGTAATGTCACGGCACAAGATTACGTTGACATTTTAACCACTTTCGTGCTGCCTATCGTCGAAGACCAGTTCAGGGATGACCATTGTGTCTTTCAACTCAACCGAGCATCAGTTCATACTGTAGGGCTTGTCGGGGAGTGGTTTGACGACAACAACGTCACCCTAATGGACTGAACTGCGCAGAGTCCTGATTTGTGTCCGATAGAACATCTCTGGGATGTTTTGTAACCCAAACATCCTGCTAGACCCATCGACCCACATCGATACCTCTTCTCATTTCGGCGCTCATGGAGGAATGGGCTGCCATTCTCCAGGAAACCATTTGCTGACCGATTGAGAGTATGCCTGCATGAGTGAAGGTTGTTATAAAGACTAAGGTTGGGCCAAACACCGTATTGCTTATTGACTGCGAGTGATCCTAATGAAGGGCTGCCCAAACTTGTACTTCATTTTGAGGTGAGTGTCCGGATACTTTTGATCACATAGTGTATAGTGTTACACGCTTTTTGTACGATTTCTTTGTAAAGTACATCTCATAAATGAAGATTCACTGTTCCAATGAGCACTGCATTGACACGAACTGAACTGAATGCGAGTCAACTGTAGCCTATACCTATGCTCTAATCTTACGTCACTTCAGTCTGTTATCTGTCCATACTACGCAACACAAAACCTCCCCACTCTCGATTCAAGGGAAATGAACCTAGACACTATTTTCTCGGCACTCACGTTCGATCTATGACAATAAAAATTGAGACGGCGTTTACCTAAGCGAAACCTCAGTCTTGACAAATGTTCTACATATGCGATCAGGAAGACTGGTGAATTATAACATAGAGTACGTATTTAGTATGGGACTCCAAAATTTGTACAAATGTATGAATTTTGTTACCACTGATATTAAACTCAGAAGAGTGAGATGGCTGGACATTTGCTCAGAATTAATAATAATAGAATTCCAAAAACCTTAATGGATGCAAAAATCCAGGTGATAAAATGTGGCAGATGGAAAATAAGATGGCTAGGTGATGTACAGGAGGACCTTGCATAAGTTTGAATAAAGTGGACCTCAGCATCCTCTTTTAAACGGCCTTCCGAACTCGTCGATCACTCCTCCTACCGCCCGTATTATCATGATTCCCGGTAGGTCGTTCTTAATGAAATGCAGAAATCTTGAGCAGGCCTGCACAAGGTTTGCGCTCTCCGAGCTGGCTCACAGATTATGAGCGGAATGCAGATATTAGCTGCGCTCTGTGTAAGGGTGGACTGGAAGAAGGGGTGGATCTCGTACAAAATATACATAAAAGGAAGTACTATTACGAGTGATTATGAAATGAATTCCCGTTCACTGTTTGCAAAACTATCTTGGACTAATATTAATTAATAAAGAAATATTTATTTTACAGAAATAATAGAAGTTCTATAGCTATTTAAATGTACAATATCATTTTGTTATATTTTTATTTATCAGTATATCAAAACGAGGTTTTATGCTGTTGGCAGCTGAAAGGAACAGTAGCCTACTGATCGTAATGTAACATCAGTTACAGATGTTCGATGTCTGCCTTTATTAAAGTTGATTATAGAAAACATTTGCTCACAAATATAAATGTTGAGCCCAACATAGCATCATTTTCACAGCCAGCTTGTGTAGTCGTGGTTATTATTGCTAATGTTTAGTCTTGTAAAACTCAACCAGGCTAGTAGTATTATTCAAACGATCTTTAGCCCTTAGGTCACATTGAAGATCAATAAGTTCGAGCTGTAAATCGTTATATGTTAAACGTTATGTTCCGTCTTTTAGATTCCTCCATACTGTAGTGTAGCAATAGGTAAGCAACATGAAACAGTTACTCTCCCGCTTCGAAGAAGCGCGCGCGCTCTTTGAGTGCTGTTTGTGCAGGCCTGCACTAGAATAAAGAGTTGGAGGTTGAATGCTGTACATTAGAATGAGTGGAAGGCTGTCATTAGGAGACAAAAGTGTAGCCGTTATGCCAGATAATATTATTATTGTTATTATGTAATTATTATTATTATTATTATTATTATTATTATTATTATTATTATTATTATTATTATTATTATTATTTATGAAACCAGAAAAGGCAGATAGTAATTACAATAAACTTCAGTACACCGGATACTGTTGTTGAAAGACAGACAATTCTTTGTTAATCAGTATGAAAGTACAATTTAACTGGGTTAAAAGAACTGCTGTAAGAAAAAAAAAATATGTAAATTTTGGGAGAATAAATATGAAAGAATTTGAAAATGAATTAATTATCAGTGGCCTGTAAAACATGAGTTATTATTATTAGTCTATTATTATTACTACTACTATTATTATTATTATCATTATTATTATTATTATTATTATTATTATTATTATTATTATTATTATTATTATTGTTATTACTATTATCATCATCATCGTAATCCTTCACAATTACAGACTAAGCAGTTTGTTTCGGCACAAAAATAAAATTGTTAGTAAGATCCTTTAAAGATCTTAGTAGTCTTCCTTGTCCTCCGGATCAGTAATTGAAAAATTATGAAGATTCTGTTGTCATCCATTCTTAGTACATGTTATATCTAGTTTATTTTGTGAATTATGATTCTTTTAATTAACTAATTAAAAATAATAACTCATCATCATCATCATCATCATCTCCACTGCAAAGATTAGGCAACTTGCCCGTTTCAGCTTCATAGCTGTCTTCATCGTTTCCTGGGTCGTCTTTGATCTCTTCTTCCCCTCACAATGTAACTTAAGACTGTTTCAGGAAAGCTATTATCTTTTTCATTCTAAACATATGTTCAGCCAATTTTGTCTATTATCTATTATTTTACTACCTACTAATTCTTTTAAAATAAAATAATTTATAATTCTTTCAAAATTTCTTCATTGCTTTTGTGATCTTAGAAGATATATTCAGCAAACTTTCTAAAATATATACGCTAATCTCTGCAGTATTTAGTCTTGTTGAAGCTTGTTTTCGAAACGTTTAAATATCACTACCAGACCTCAAAGTTCAACTGCTATGATGTTGTATACTTTATAGTTTGCTACTTTATTAAGCTAATTAATTTTGAAAATTTGATTCATTGGCATTTAATCAGTTTTGCTTGGAAATAAATTTTTCACCTTTAGGCCCTATATTGTAATTGGTATCCCAGATAGTTGAACTCATTTACTTGTTTTAATATTGCGGCCACCGGCTCAGTCGGTTAAGGCGCTTGCTTGCCGGTCTGAAGTTGCGTTCGGGGTTCGATCCCCGCTTGGGCTGATTACCTGGTTGGGTTTTTTCCGAGGTTTTCCCCAACCATAATGTGAATGCAAGGTAATCTATGGCGAATCCTCGGCCTCATCTCGCCAAATATCATCTCGCTATCACCAATCTCATCGACGCTAAATAATCTAGTAGTTTATACAGCGTCGTTAAATAACCAACTAAAAAAATATTGCGTTCTCTACCATAATTCAATTTGTGTACGTTGTTGATCTAAACAGACTATGGTTTTATATTTCGATGCTATATTATTCGTACCAATATCGTAAAAAAGTATTGTGCGAAAGAAATATATACCTCTTTGCAAAACATCTTCCGAACTACTAGACATTATGGTCATATTGTCAGCAATTTAACAATGTATTTAACTTTGTTGCCTTTTATAATAATAATAATAATAATAATAATAATAATAATAATAATAATAATAATAATAATAATAATAATAATAATAGTAATATATTTTTATTCCATTGAGAAATCATTTCGTTTTTACATAGTAAACAGTGCAAAGTAGTTGGAAGTGGGGAGACCCTGTATTACTCCTTTATTTATTTGTTTTACATTTTATACTTTATGATTTAATTTTATAAATCATCTTTGCACATTTACAAATTATGGGAATTTTTACCAGCATAGCAGCATAGCAGAAACATTGGTCAAGAAGACAGAGATAAATTCCCACTCTCCTACCTGGAATCGAACCTGACTCCGGTGGATTTTTAACGGAATGCAGTACAGCTGAGAGTAAACATGAAATGAATGACTTGTACAAAGAACTGTAGCTAAAAGGGTTAAGTGAATATCTGCCGGATTAGTTCGCTGGTATGGGAGTTCTGAACTCGTTTGAACTAGCAAGCAGAAATGAGAGCAACAAACAGTGTTATGGTCTGTTATTATGGCAGGAATCGAAGTGCATATTATCCATACGTGACCCCCGGCACGACGCCATTGTTTCGCCCGACGAAACACGAGATCTCGACTCATTGTGCCACTGTGACCCCGCCCCAATCATCAGCTCAATACAGTCTCTCCCTCAGTAATAAACGGTGACCCAACCTCCCCCATATGCCACAATATATAACTACCATAACACCTTCTTCAGTATTACCAGTAGATGCCTAACATTGTCACGTAATGTGGGACTTGGAAAACAGCTTCCCTAGAACTTGTGTTTGGGGGGTAGGTTTTTGGTAAGGGTGGAGAGACGAGGGGGTTGAGTTGGCTGTTAATAGTCGACAGTGGGGATGTCCTAGCCTTCGAGGAAGTTGTGGAAACTAAACCGATATCACCGCAGTGGCAGTCAAACTCGGAATACGATTGTTACGGGATCAATTGTAAATGTAACAGGAGTGTTCCTGACAATAGAGAAGCTGTGGGGGAGCAATGATTTTCTAAGTCTAAATCCACGCCTCCAACACGGTCCTGGGAGATCCATGATTCTACCGAATGGAGAAAACGCTGCCATCTTCAGTTTCTGTTCCTTTCAGCTGATATTTTCTGTCTCCTATTGTTGAAATACGAATAGCAATCGATAAAAGAAGTCCCTCCGAGACACTTAATTTCTTGTAGCAATTCTCGTTAGAGAGAAATTGTATTGCTGCAGAGGGAGAGTACAAATATCCAATATTGACGATAAGGGACGGTAGACATTTTGAATTAACAACACTCGTCATTGAAACATAAGAAGAGAGAAATTTCTAACAGGAATGTGTAATGATAATGAAAACTGACATGGACAAAAACATTAAAGGTTTATATATAACCACACAAATGATATTGTTCCTAAAGAAGTCAGTCATCATCTGTACTTAATCCATTAATTTTATTACACAGAAGATTAATAAAAATTTGTCTGACCAAAAATATGGATTACCCAACAATTTTAATGAATATTTGAGGAGAAAAATTCGCTCCGGCGCCGGGGATCGAACCCGGGTCCTTGTTTCTACATACCAAGCGCTCTAACCACTGAGCTACGCCTAATTCAATCCACAGCACCGGACCGAAACCCTCTCCTTCAGTGTTTCCCTTTGTGGCTGGACTCCAAGTTAAGCATACATGTTGACGTATATGTCCAATGTCAACTGCCATTATACAGTAGGCTACTAGGAGCGCACTCAGCTGAGTGACTTGTTTGGCCGGGATTCCGCAGTTACGTGCACAGTAATCTGTACAAATATATGCACTGTAGCTATGAGAATATTATAGATTTATTAATTTGTCCTACAGAATAATATCTGTGATCCCCGGCGCCGGAGCGAATTTTTCTCCTCAAATATTAATTGTCAATATCACAGATATTATTCTGTAGGACAAATTAATAAATCTATAATATCAACAAATTTAATTTATACAGATTTTAATGTATTGCCTATTGGAGAAATTTATAAACATAGTTTACTAACTTACTACCACAGAAATCAAATAAAACATAAATCTGATCGACATGAATATCGTATTCGAAGACAAAAGTCTACTTTCCCATTAATTGAGCCTAAATGTCATACAAGTGCAGCCCTTAAATATGGTGCTAGTTTCGGCCAAAGACTTTATGATAAAAATACAAGCCATTTTCCAAATTTGAAATAATTTAAAATTGTAGCTTTTAAAAAAGGCATTTGTAAAATTATCCGAGATTATAATATGAACAAATGTATTTTTTACCTTTTATTTCTGTCGAATATATTCATGTTTTTATTGAATATCACTGACTTCTGTCGGATTGTCAATTTATATTAAATGTGTATTTTTCTCTCTTTTTCTCTTTCTTCTTTATTCTTGCTCTTGTGTTGTATTTATTGGTTTGAATTAAGTTACTTGCTGCATTTAGTAAACTGTCTTTGTAAATTTTATGTTATATTATTGACTAAGACCACACCGTACACTAGCCTGGCTCTTACGGTAGTGGCTAGAAACATTTTTGTTTTATAAATGTAATTTGTACTCGCTAGCTAGTTAAATAAATAAATAAATAAATAAATAAATAATTAAATAAAAAAATTAATAAATCGAGAAATTAAATAAATAAATAAATCGAGAAATCAAGAAATAAAGAAGTAGGCCTAAATGAAGAAATAAACAAGTAAATAAATAAATAAATAAATAAATAAATAAATAAATAAATCGAGAAATAAAAAAGTAAATGAAGAAATAAAGAAGTAAATAAATAAATAAGTAAATAAATAGTACTATTGGAAATGGTTTATGCATAAGTTTCACGACGTTTCGAAGCCACAGTCGACGATTCGAACGCTAATTAGGACAAGAATATTTTTCCATTGTCAATATATTGTTCCGTGCTGTTATACATGGCGGCCTGACGTCATACCAATTTATCACGAAAGTACAACTGCGTGTCCACCAATGTCCTATGGAAAAGACAACAACTATGAATGGATGGACGAAAGGATCTTCATATTGGCGAATAGCACAGAGGCAAAAGACGGGCATACATTTAATGACGTTTTCAATAGCACGAGTTTTTTAACGTCGAGGTTCAACGTGGGAAATAAATGGTGGAAAAAAATTTCCCTGAAGATCTTCATTAGGGATTCAATTTTTATATGCGTCATATACGTACTATGTTCGACTCAGATCTTTACTGCTCTTTCGCAGGAAGCCATGCTAAGGCTTCATCGCCCACAAAGCTAGTGTGTGTGTTTCTTTGTCTTTTATATGTGTGTGTTTCTTTGTGTTTTATATGTGTGTGTTTTTGGTGTTTTTGTGTGTGTGTTTTTTGTTTTGTGTGTGTGTTTTTTGTTTGTGTGTGTGTGTTTTTGTGTATGTTTTTTGTGTTTTTGTGTGTAATTTTTGTGTTTTTGTGTGTTTTATGTGTTTTGTGTGTGCTTTTTTGTTCTTTTTGTGCCTGTGTGTTTTTGTGTTTTATGTGTGTTTCTTTGTGTTTTTGTGTTTTTTGTGTGTATTTTTTTGTGTATTTAGTTTTTTGTGTTTTGTGTGTGTGTTTTTATGAGTTTTTGTGTGTGTTTTTTTGTTTTTTGTGTGTGTTTGTTTCTTTGTGTTTTATATGTGTGTTTTTTGTGTTTTTGTGTGTTTTTTGTGTTTTTGTGTGTTTTTTGTGTTTTTTGTGTTTTTGAGTGTGTTTTTTGTGTTTTTGTGTGTGTGTTTTTTGTGTTTTTGTATGTGTGGTTTTTTGTGTGTATTTTTTGTTTTTTGTGTTTTTTGTGTTTTGTGTGTGTGTTTTTTGTGTTCTGTGTGAGTTTTTGTGTTTTTTATGGTTGTGTTTTTTGTTTTGTGTGTTTTTGTGTTTTTTGTTTGTGTGTTTTTTGTGCTTTTTGTGTTTTGTGTGTTTTTGTGTGTGTGTTTTTTGCTTTTTGTCTGTTTTCTTTGTGTTTTTGTTATGGATGGATTGATGGATGAATGAATATGGATGAATGTGTGGATATGGATGCAGTAGGTACATAATATAGCCTATAGATGGAACGGAGGATGGATGGATGAATGCCATAGCAGTCAGAAGCCGAAAGTAAAATTCCGTCGTTCTAATTTAACAATAGGACCTACGAGTAGATGTAATGTAAAGTTATGTCATATACCAAAGCAATATCGGAAAACTAACGCAGTTCTTTTTTTATATAGAAATACGTTCAGTTTCCTATTTCATTGTGATAAAATGTTTCTTTATTTCTGTTTGTACAAAAACAATAGATCAGTAACCATGAGTTGAGAAGTAATGGAAATACTATTGAAATCTATTTCGATGTAGATTTATGAAATGTTATTTTCTGATTGTCACATTGTCTCATCCAACATGTAACACACATTTTAACATGGAGTATCGTATTAAACAACGTGTTAAATATTTGAAAATGAAAAGTTTTGTAACAAAATAAAAATTTAAAGACATTAAATTTATAGGACAAAAATGGGTGAAAAGTAATTTTAACGAAGATTACATATTCCAATACGACACAAAATTGGCCTTTGACTGTCTCAGTAGTCTTTTAGGGCCGTATTCATAGACATTCTTAGTGCTGGCTTCCGGTGGATGATCAGCATACTAACGTTTTTCATATTCATAAACCAGTGTTAGCGATATTATATGATATGAATCCTGTACAAGTAATCAGTCGATAGCCGGGGCTAGTTTAGCACGCTCGTAGTGTGGGCTAGCGAAATGTCTATGCATAGCACCCATATTGTTTAGAAGGATATTCAGTTGGCCCAAATTTTGTTTCTGAGTTTGTTCAGTTCGTCTCACAACACATTGATAATTCCTATACTAACATTATGGAAGTGAAGTTTAGAATAGAAGAAAGGAAGACTGAAATGTCAGCATAATATTTCTGAGAAACAGTAATTGTCCTTATTTCACCATGAAAGGTATTTTAAATCATGGTATCTAATGTCATAAAAATTATGAGTGAAACATACATTAATTATCAATAAATTTCGACGTTGTCAAAAGTCTATAACGGCTCCGAGGTCCAATCAGTCTCCGCTAACTTGAGTACCGTCATTTCCCATAACTATGGTTCTGGAACACAACTATTGTCCACGATATAACTATTCAAAGAACGTTGTAGAAGTAACATAGACCGTTCGTAGATAACTGCAGTGACTTGACTTCAAACTACAGTACAGAAAAAAAAATATAGATAAACGAGTTACGGAGTACAAAATTTGAATGGACCATAGTTGTATTCCAGGACTATAGTTATAGGAAATGGCGGTAGCGGTTCTTTCTCATTTGTAAAAAGATAAAGGAGCGTAGTGCCGACCACACAGTGTCCTCCTAGTGCCGAGGTTATGAAAGCATGCTACCATGTGCCTACGCGTCTAAGGGGGATATTTTTTCATCTACAAAATAATAATAGTAATAATAATAATACTAATAATAATAATAATAATAATAATAATAATAATAATAATAATAATAATAATGATTTATTTTAGCTGGTAGAGTTAAGGCCGTAAGGCCTTTCTTCCACTGAACCAACAAAAGTATACATACATATGTATGAACTTACAAAGAATTCAACAATTTGATTTAGATAAGAGTTACATGTATACAAGAGTTATTTATGAATTAAACAAGAAAATACTATGAACTATTAATTAAACACTGAAATATAAACTATGTAGCAGAATTAAGTTAACATAGAATGTTAATATATTTCAAATAATGTTAGATAATAAGAAGAGATTATTATGAGACAATTTTGAAAATACAGCACTATCAGGATGCATGTCTAAAGGAAGGAGTAACAATGTAGACAGTGATAGTTTAAGTCAGTATGATTGGAGTGAAATGCTAAGAAGGTTATCTTTTAAGCTGTTTTTAAAAATGTTTACTGTCTTGCAGCCCCTAATACTTTGTGACAGGGAATTCAATATTCTCCGATTGAGTGAAGGATGCAAAATTTGATAACATAAAATAGAAAAAAATCAGTCCTCTGAAGGGAATGGGAAATGAAAATGTTTTAGAGGCCAAAACAGAGCACATATTCATTCTTGAAGAAGAATGATATTTATTGCAATATCATTTCTGACGTGTCAGTATTATGCACCAAACTCAAACTCATGAGAGAGCTTTTTTGGGGAAAACTGCTGTAATAAAATTTATACCAAACATTAAATAGCGACTAGGAAGCTCACTATATAATACGTTTTTGAATTGGAATTTTAAAGAAACTTTTGGGAATCCGACAGTTAAATATATAGACTTACCCAGCGGCGTAGGAGTGAAGGAAGACTTATATCCATCATAACGTCAGAATATCATCCAAATTTATTAACTCTTTCAGAGTTTTATTGCGTTATTACACACAGCTGTGTTGGGAGATTCTGATTTCCTGGTCATCAGAGAAGTATATCCGATTTTATTGTTCATAATTTAAAAGGAAACCATTACAGTGTCAATACAACGAGGGTATAAAAAAAGGATTAGGGAATTATGATCAACTAAGGTCCATCATGTCTCGGTAGTTCATTTCTAAGGAGTGGCTAGATCGTTCCGTGAATTTGGGTTCAATTCTATGCGTTAACTAGGGTGAAATTTATAGTACACAAGGCCTGGAGGATGAGGATTTTCTCGGGGTTCTCTGGTTTCCACAATCATACACATTTAATTTTACCAACACTTTATTCATTTCACTTTAATTTTTCCTTCATTTCACATTATTTTATAAAAATATTGGTTTTAGGGTAAGGAGTACGAGCTTTGGTGATGCCGCATGCATACTGCCAGCCAGTTACTGTTTCTCTGTAGAATGTTCAGGATCGTGTCCCTAGATCGGAAGGGGACATCCTAGAGCTGGTTTATGGAGTAATTGGAACGTTTCGTTTCCTCGGAACATTTCATCTCGTATTATTTCATTAACTTTTCATCACCATATCATTATTATGGGTCAGTGAGGAAATGATCGGTTTTCCCATCAATACCATTTCTAATTCAGTGATATACAGGGTGTACATAAGAGAATATAGCGATTTTAAATGTGTTTTAATGATAATTTAACTATGACAATAACAATAAGTCACACGACTCACATCTTGTTTGTTACACGACACACATCTAACCTATAGGCTAATTCCTCCCATACTTTAATCAGCATTTCTAGAATGATGGCAGCAACAGTTTCTCTAATCCTTTCTCTCAACTCGGGCAGGTTAGAACGCAATGGAGGCACGTAGACCTGGTCCTTTAGAAAACCCCAACGGGAAAAAAAAATTCACGGGGTGAGATCCGGTGATCTTGGAGGCCATTGGAGTTAAGCTCTGTCATCGGGTGCATGGCGACCAATCCCACTGGATTGACATCATTCAACCAATCTCGTACAAGGTAATCCAATGTGGAGGTGCGCCATCTTGTTGCCAAATGAAGTTATTTGGTTCATCCTACAGTTGAGGAAAGAGCCATTCTTGGAGCATATCCAGGTACGTAATTCCAGTTTCCAAATGGTTATGCCATCGACGGATGTTGTTGGCATTTGGGGTGTCACGATTAAACTGCCGTGGTTGAACTGTTATAACCAATTTACAACTCTCAAACTTCAAAATACAAAATGATTTCTCTTGAGGAGTCGCCATCTTTGTTACTATTGCTGCCAAAAAAACAAAAGTAACGAAAGCTATCTGCGCATGCATACAATTAAAACGATCTTCCTTTCTCTTTCATTTGAGCCTACAAACAACTTTCTACACCTCATCTGAGTGATAATAACGACTATAAACTGCTATATTCTTTTAAGTACACTGTGTATAGCTACATAATTCATACGCTTTATACCACTTGAGAAGAGAAAATATGGGAGAAGTAAGCATAATGCGCCTAAATTAAAAATAATGCTATGAATTTATATAGACTAGGACTTCATATATTAAAATAGCTTAACAGAACTGATTTTTATTTTTGAAACTTTAAACCGAAATTTCACGCAAGTGAAATAATTTTGAAATATAAACGTCAGAGATATTATTACAATAGTAAAGACATTATAAAACGGTACCATCTGACAATGTAAACTACAATAAGGAAGTTGTGCAGTTAAATTATACTCTTTTATATTTATCACGCAGCAACATAAGTAACCAATATATCGAATAATGTTTGTCACATTTTCGACGATATAACTTTTTATATCCCGGTTACTTAAAGAAAAATTCATATAATTTCATCATCATCAACCGCATAGATTAGGTCTTTCGAACTATTCCCGCCTCATAATGAGGCAACTCAGTAATTGAGATGTCTCCTGGCCGCGTTACGAGCGCTGTGCAGGGTAAGACTGATGGTAGGGCTGCTACCTTAATGCTTCCAGCTAAGCATCTCTGAATATCAACACCTTCAACGAGGGCTGCTGTTTCCGCTCTAATCTGGACAGAGGCTGAACTGTTGCTGGTTACCTCCCCTCTTACTAACCGGCAATGTAGCAAAGCTAAACTTACCATCATTGGTACTGTGCCTCTCCATCTCGCCAAGGTGTTAATTTCAAATCTGTACGTAAAGATTAATTTTTGGTCCTATAGAATTTATCTATTATGATAACAATTGTTATTAGAGAAGAAAAATTGCTCCGACCCCGGTGATCGAACCCAGGTTCTTGGTTCTATGTACCAAGTGCTCTAATCACTAAGCTACGCCGAAGTTCAATCCACAGCACCGGATCCAATTCCTCTTTTCTAATATTTTTCCCTTTTGTGGCCTTACTCCAAGTTCGACATATATGTTGACATACATATTGAATCAACTGCTATTATACAAGGAGCTCACTCAATTGAGTAACTTGGTGGCCAGGATTCCACAGTAGATATGCACTGTTGGGCGAATAATCTACGTTTAAAAAAATATCTTTACGTATATTCGTCGCCGACAGTTCACATATACTGTGGAATCCCGGCCACCAAGTCATCCATATCTCATTTTTACATTTAAAGTAATTTTTGTCCGACGTCACAGATTAAGCCAGACGAAAATACAGGGACATCATTTTATTTTTACTAACATTTTTAATATTAACCTGGCTATATCTTTGAATTAACGGATCGAGAACCGGAAACACCGTTTGCTACCCCCTTCCCCGACTGGAGTTCGATGATACTGGCGTAAAATACAAACAAATCACTTTACTAGGTACAGGAGGGAAGAAAAGTAATTCATCCATTTACATAAACTAGGAAATATCGCAATTTTGAGTTTGATAATTTTCATTAGGTTTTTGTTTAATCAAAATACAGTACAGTATTAACAATAAGTGTTTTTACTCACGAACTGAGCTATCCATGCGAATGTATTCATTATTCAGTGTATATTATACTGTCTACAACACATTAGTGTACAACATAGGGAATGAAGTTAAATTGAAAAATGATCATAATATGGATATTTAAACCCATTTTTGAAAATGGTGGCCGTTCATTTCGATACAGGCTTCAGTTCTTTTATGCATATTATCGCACGATAGACTATTGTATTTAATTCCAATTATTGCCAGTTTCGTCCTCCGTACTAGTAACTCATGTTGAAATAATTCTGTACCTACTCTATAAAAGAGTACCTTGCGTACTGTAAATTCAATCTTCACTTCTGTCCGACCCGCACAGGTAAAATTATTTAGACATGCTATCTATTGTCCGTTCAAGTGATTATGTCGCAGGATCGTAGAAAGGGGGAAAATCATGTGATAGTTAATTACTCAACAAGGCCCTTTAATTTAAGTTATTTTAAACAGTTGTATAATATTAAGTAGATGTCCAATTCCTAACAGAAATTGTTTTCAGAAAAGATCTAAGTCAGCCCAGCCACTAGCCCTTACAGAGGGGCGAGCAGAAGCAAGTGGGGGAAATCGGGATGCGACGTAGGCAAACGGACGACAGTACCTGTGCGAAAATATGATTCAATATTGAAAGATCTTTCGTCATTGGAAAACGCGAACATATTTCTGAAACATACTATACTCACTAACTCACTGCTGTCTTGGTTCTGTATGCAGGATAGATGGAACGTCATTAGTAGAAGGAGTGGAGTGAAGTACATTCAAAAACTCAGGTGCAATAAAAATTGAAGTAAAAATAAAATGATATCCCTATATAGTTTAAATGGTAAAATGAGACGTAACAAAAACAGTACCTACGTCATGTACTCATAATCGAGCACTGTATGTTTAGTATGTCTCATTTGGTTTCTACGGGTATGTGTAAGATTTATACGCTTACGGATACAGTGGCGGGTTCGGAATTCAAAGTCGTGTCCTATTAGTGTGATACGTTAGTCAGACATTGTCGAAAGTGTTTAATTTCAATAAAATAATTCCTTTTGAAAAATAGCATTGTTAAAACAACGGAATTATTTCAAATTCCTTATGTTGTTAAGGAGTTCTCAACCGAACTAACTTAAAAAAATTTCAGACCTCAAGTTAGCGTTCGGTCATTTTCTGACGAAATGTACCGAGAATGGACTTAAAATTACATTCGAATAAAGTTCGTTATTGTACACGACAAGTAAAAATATACGTCACACCTGAGAAAGATCATTTCATTGAGGTTCTGGCTAATATGAACATCTATTTCCTATCAGGCAGTACATCTCACTTGACGATATGTGTCAGAGGAATAACAATTGTTCTTATACATCTGAAGTATTATTAGTGTAATATGTAGCTAATCGGTGATGTATGCAATGGAGTCGGAAAGAAACTCGCCACCTTACCCCATTATCTCCTGCCTCATAAGTGGTGCCTTGTTGGCATCACTTGTGAGTTCAGACCTGCCTTCCGATAGTTGACTAACAACAAACAAACAACCCGAGAAAGCTGATGGTACTAAGAAATGAAATTTAATTGAATTTTAGAAATTTGTGATTGAAGGAGGAGATGAAGATCCAATTAATTAATTCATTAATTCATTAATTTATATATATATATTTAATCTGACAGGATTAAGGCCATAAGGCCTTCTCTTCCATCCCATCAGACAGCACATATAAATACAAAAAAGAAATACAGACGCTGGTGAAAATAATACAAATTAAATTTAAAAGCCCTATAGAGGGTCAACAGGGTCAAAAGAACACTATAGAGCTCTCATCGAGCTAATACAAGAAAAAAAAGAAAGAAAAACAGAGATAGCAATGATGATAGTGATAACTAATATAATAATAATAAATACATTACATATTAAATGTCAATTTTACAACAGCACAGTTACAATGTTTACTATATGTCATGGATTAAGCCGAATTTGCGCAACCTAACAGGTGTTCAAAAAGCAATTCCGTGAACTAGAATGTGATTTTTTAATTTAAATTTGAATTTTGATATTGTCTGACAGTCAGACATGGTCAGAGAGAGAGTTCCAGAGGCGTGGAATAGATATGCTGAAAGATGATGAGTAGAAGGATGTTCTGTGCAGAGAAATAAACAGAAGGTACATGTTCCGAGTTCGAGGTAGTGAAAGATAAACAAAACGAGATGTAAGGTAAGAGGGTGTGGAGGTGTGGATGATTTTAAATAGTAATAGTAAATAGTAATGTGACAGGTTTTAACTCTGTGGTGTTCGGGTAAAGGGGAATAAGTCATTTTTTGTGCAGGTGGAATTTTGTTCCCCAGAAGAACACACAAGTTAAATTATACAAGTGAGTGTGCAAAAATCCAAAGAATACTAGCAGTTGATGTTTCTTATTTATGTAGAAAGTTATTTGCAATAAGGGTCCGAATTTTAATTTTCATTTATCTCTTAACTCATTCTTATGACTTATCTACCTCTAATGAAACAATACATAAATTATACTTAATATTCTGCATCGATGATATGAGTTTCAGTTTATGAATCAGAATCTAAAGATCTGTCATATTGAACTGTACATTGTTTTGTGTAGGACGATTAACACAACAATTATTTTAAATAAAAATAGGCTACTGTAATACATACGTCAGAATTCTTAAGGGGACACTCAACTATATTGTGGACCTTTTTTCCTATTTGACCAACCTTTTTCAAATTTGGAGAAGAAGTTTAATATACACATGGAAAGTAACATGCAAAATTTCAGCTCATTAGATCCAGTACTTTTCAAAATAAAAAATATTTCAATTTTTAATCAATCATTAATTGAAATATCACTTTTAATTATTTTTTTTATTTTTGGCTTTGTACATTTGACTGCGACTTCTCAATGAATAGGGGAAGAATTCTGCTTAATGATTTAGTTCTGTCACGTAAATTAGTGTAGAAATTTAATTTTTCATTTCTATGACACTTTTTCTCCAATTTTTAAGTTGAGTGTCCCCTTAATTGTGCTTGAAATCTACGCGAGTATGTGTCCACTTCTGAAAGTTGCACACGTGTATTTGATACGCAGACGTAGGCCTTCACAATTTCACGCAACGGACAGACTCAGGATCTGATAAGCGTTCTTAGTCGATGCAGGAAAGATTGAGGCGCCCCTTGGCTCGAATGTGCCAACACGCCGTCCGGCTATTATGCAGCTTGGCCAGCAATTCCGATCGCCTGTTGTGCTTTTAATTTCATTTAAGCATGTGCACGCAAACTTGTCGCCCCGATCTGAGAACACGGCTCGCAGTCGTGATTGCTTCTCATTTTGTCCTGTTGTTACATTATAGGAAGTTTCAGTGAATTTTTATTACTGTACTGCCAGTGTAGGAAATTAAAAACAAACACTGAAAATACCTTAGTTTTGTACTGTTCTCCAACCAGGAGATAAACCGTGAAAGGAATGTGCTTACTATTGCGTCATCTATTGGAGCGAAGTAGATAGATAATATTATCGTTATCACGTCAGTTTAAAAACCATGCGCTCTCCTGCATATGTTATTTCCTATATGGAGGGATTAAAAGACCAGGAGATTAACAGTGATCTAATTTTGTAACTAGGGTAGTATAAATATGTGTGTAACAATGTTATTGTATGTGCTGTGAGAGCGAACCAATAGAGATACTAGTATCCACGTGTGTGACCTTATGACATCAACATTCATTCACAGCATTACCCCGCTCCGTTTCATTCCGCAAAGACTTTCTCGTGGTTGGAGCACAGTAGTGTGGAGTAGTAGAAACTCGATGTGATCACTGGGAGAGCTGTGGTCCCACCCAACCCTCCCTAAATACTGTACTCCAACCACGATAAAGTCTCCAGGGAATGAGAGGGAGCGGGGTGTTGCTGTGAATGAATGTTGATGTCATAATATGTCATAAGGTCACACACGTGGGTACTCGTATCTCTATTGGCTAGCTCTCACAGCACAAACAATAACACTGGTATACACATTTTTATACTACCCTAATTACAAAATTAGATCACGGTTAATCTCCTGGTATTTTAATCCTTCCGTACAGGAAATAACATATGCAGGAGAGCGCATGATTTTTAAACTGACGTTATAAATCTAATATTGTCTATCTACTTCGCTCCAATAGATGACACAATAGTAAGCACATTCCTTTCACGGTTTATCTCCTGGTTGGAGAACAGTAGGTTCCTTACTTATATAGGAAAATCGTCGTACTTGAAGGAAGAAGGCGGCCATATTCCGTCGTTGTGACGTTATTTGAGGTGGAGTGGGAGAATGATTGCAGTGTGGCCAACTGTGGTAACCATTCATATTATCTTACACACCTAACCTAACCTAACCTAATGTGCTACACACCTATTGTAACATTCCAAACGTTTAGCACACCTGTTGTAACATTCCTCACAGTTTCATTTCGTTTGCCGATATTGGTATCCCTGCTACGCCTCTGCTGGAACTCAAGAATCATCTAGTGGAAGTGAAGTGAAACTGCGACTCTGTTAATTACGTTTCCTGAGTTGATTCTGTGTTATCCGCAAGAATTATTGTGTCATTGTAGTGATAATTGCATTTATATTGTACAATAAAAATTGAAATGTGTGTGGCTGCGATAAAAGTGTTCTAAATTGATTTCCAGCGCCACAGTCCCAGTGATAAACGTGTGAATATTCGTTAGGAGTCCGTTGGAGGTGGCAGTAGAGTAATAAAAATTGACCGAAGTTTCTTCCAGTATTTGAATAAAATTTCCAAGCTACAGTTACTATTCGTATTCTACAAAAATATAATCTCACTATTTGGCTGTAGGTAGAACAAATTCTTCCCTGAGCTCTCTTATTCAGGGTCAGAGTTCTTTTACTTTCCGTAAATCTGCGATTTCCCGTTCTTTACTTCCTTTCCTAAGGAAGCCATGCTATGAACTTTATCCCCTTCAAAGTCCACAGCTCAGAAAGACGTAGACATATCTGGATTGGAGGGCTGGGCCAGAGCCTTCTTCAATTACAAGCTGGAGCCGTACGTCGGCAACACTGTAATTAACTGTCAAGCGGAGGCCTAATATCCAGAACATGTGTTGGTGCTAATGCCGATTTTCAATGTAAATTAATGTTACAATATAAGTGTGTGTCGATGGAATTATGTTCACGGTCATACCAAACATTCATTGTTGATGTATTATAAACTAAGTGCGTGTTGGCAATAAAATCAAGACAATAAATGAAAATATAGGTATGTCTTCAGCAAATTTTACTGTTATTATTAATGATAAAGTGATAGGCAATTCTTCTAAATATTAAATATTGTAGAAACTACATTTTATAGTGTTATTTGTGGTTTGTGGTGTATCAGAATTGTAGCCAAATTCTTAGGCCTCGCGCGCTATATCAATGAAGTTACGCCATTGATTTTCAAGTTTATTGTAAACAGCTGTTTTGTGATCCCATAAATGTTGCAGTTTTGTTGAAGATTCGGAATGCCTGCTATACGTCAGTACTACACTCACTTTGTTGGTTCTGAAACTTTATTTATTAATATTATTTCTTTTGTAATAAATTAGTAATAAACAGATTTCTATTCACTTCGTATTTAAAACATTTAAAGTTCACTGAGTTTACGCTAATTGGCACATACTTCGTAGGTAATGATGTGTTTTGTTACGTATTACGTTCAACGTATGTTTTTTCATTTTTTCATAGATCTATGACCTATTTAAAATTATACTTTTAAAAATTTATAACAAATAATTTAGGATAACAGTATTGTTATGTTGACTGGCGAGGCTCAAACTAAAACTGGCTTCCTGGGAATCTGAAATATTTATAGGAAAGCACGACAGATAATCACATGAAATTAAAACGTATATGATATCCTAGACCTCTCACGTCAGAGGTGAAACAACATAAAGCGCCAAAACATTGCCTAAACTGTAGAAATACCTCGCATCTGAAATTCGTTACATAATGACGTCAGGGACCGCCGGACTTTATCACAATTCAAAATTAAATTGGAAAATTTTGTCTTATTTAATGCTTTTTAGGCATTGCTAGAATGTTGATTTGTTTTTTTTTTATTTTTTTACTCTAGATTAAAATGGCAAGTTTTTTATGTTAGTTAATTAGTTAGGATACAATTAATTATGATACTTAATCATTCATTTAGAGTCTGTGTGACAGCAAACTTGTATATATTTTTGTGTGGCTTTACTTTGCTTATAGTGTATTTGTTTCCTTTTTTTATTTCTATTTTTGTATTTGTATTTCTGGTGGTGTGGAAGAGAAGGCCTGATGGCATTAACTACACCAGAATAAATACAAAATAAATAAATAAATAGATATAATACAAGCTGGCGGTACCGTTCAGAATTTTCAGAAAGAAATAAAAGTATAATGTAGATGTTAATCTCTTAAATAATGTAATGAATACTCCTATCAGAATTTCAAGCAGGGTATCTAAAGACTCTTAAGGTCATTAGTACTATAAATAAGTTTGCAGCATGTGCGAAGTGCAATGTCCAAGAAGCAACACCGCAATACACAGTATACTGCACTCTATCTTGTCTTGAAAAATGGACCTTCGAAACAAACCATCAGACGTTATCACTACCTTTAAAGAAAGCGATTTCATGGACATGCTTTAGATACCAGGATATAGATGGAATTACAAGAAGCCGATGGACTTTCCTAGCGTATTCTCTTCTACCCCATCGTTTCAAGTATTTTTTTTCCCAAAATGTTTACAGACGGACAAAAGTAATTTTTTACGCCTACTTATACCGTTGTGAGAGAATGCAAACACTTTTTTGTTATTTCTCTTTTATACCAAACTCCTTCTTGTATTCATCTTTTATAATGTTGCCTAAATGAAAAACGAATCGGTTTCTGATAGATGACAATAAATATGATGGAATAAGTGATATTCAAAATTTACGGTTTTCTAAAACACAAATGGACCGGAGTCTGACTCCAGTGAATGAGAGGGTGGGAGTTATGGGAGGTACGAAGCAAGAGAGAGAGAGAGAGAGAGGCATAGCTATCATTGCGAGCCACAATGTGCTCGTGAGTCACATTTTCGTTACGGCTGCTCTAAGTGGCTGCATGAAACATGTTCAGTTCATGCTAATATGTGTTCCCTTTGTGGTAAGATGGAAAAGAGAAGGATAAGAGACGAGAAAAGAACAATAAAGTTTATTTTATCAAGTGTTTCAACACTACGTCATCTTACCCACCCAGTGAGTGAGTTAGCGCGGTGCTCCATTTTTTCGTTCGAGCATTTTTATACTTAAAAATTACAGATGAGTTATGAAACGCTAACAGTCTCCCACCAAATGCCTGTTAAGTATGTCTTGAATGAAATAATATACAGGGTGTTTCTGAGGTGGTGTTACAAACTTTCAGGCATGAAGGCGAAGGGCACATGTATCAATTTGAGAAAAGGAACCCTGGTCCGGAAATGACCCAGTCGAAAGTTAAAAGCAAAAATATTTCTGTGGAAATGAAATAATTTTATTCTTCTGTACACTTTATTTATGTGTATTTATCTGTACATCTTACACATACTGTATTCATCTGACATTATTTACGTTGTCTACTTACAGTATTTCATTCAGTGCGCTGTCTGAGGGATGGGGACAGGAAACTACACTAAAGCAATGCAGATAGCGTAATGTGTAACGGACATGGTCGTCCTGATATGCACGTCTGTAGACAGCAGTGTATGTATATAAGTTGCAGTGTCCAGTCGATCAGTGTTAGTGAAATGGAGGAGTACACGAGAGCGGAATAAGCAGACCTGATTTTCGAATACGGATCAGCAAATGAGAACAGTAGACAAGCTCACAGATTCTATCGGGCCTAGTACCCACGTAGGAGACATCCGGCCCATACCATTTTTCCACGACTGTTCCAAAAGTTAAGGGAAGGAGGGCACGTGTTGCCAAATTACAATTCCATTTCCACACAACTATTTTTGCTTATAAATTTCGACTCAGTCAATTCCGGACCATGGTTCCTGATCTGAAATTGATATATGTGCCCTTCGCCATTATCCCTGAAAGTTTGTGACACCACCTCGAAAACATTCTGTATAACATATTCGCCGTATGACTTATTTTGACTTTATAAAAGTACGCCATCTATCCCCCTTTTACCTTACTGCACTAGAATTCTATTGCCGGTATTTTCTTGTGGATCTAATATTCGCATACAAAATATTTCTATACAAGGATAGTTAAAAAAATTAGGGCGGTCTTTTAATCTATGGGGTCTTATTTTCGAGTAAATATAGTATATCATTTCCCGATAAGTTAGATATCAATGCTTCATACGAAATTTTAAGGACGAGGCGAGACAATGTTAGTGGGACTCTTTGTTTTGGTGCTTCAGTAATAGCATTAATAATGTCGTGCCATGAGATTCATTGCTTTAATATCGTTTCTTTGTTGCTGAGGAAATTTAAAACGAAGGATGTTTGATGATACATAAGCAACAGAGACACTCTCTGGGGTCTATGTATAACACTGCAGAGGGGCACTTGAAGAATGTGACTTTTTTGCGGGGTTAATAAGAGATGAGGGAGCTGTAATACTGGAAGAAAACCGCGGGAGCGAGCGAGCTAGCAGTTGATGGCCCCGCAGAAACAGGCGAGAAAGGAGACTTGTAAGTTTCAACTGAAGGGGGAGCGGGTGAGCGAGACTTGTATAATGGGCAGACGAAACCAAATTCCTATGTCGATTGACGGCGCCACTCGGGAAGAAAAATGAGAGGGGGAACAAAGAAAGGAAAGCATACAAAACTAACTTGGCAAAAAAAAAAAAACAAAACAAAAACAAAGTTATTTGGGTAAAATAGTTTAGATTTTTGTATCTTTTACTGAAAATATAAGTTTACCAGAATGTAAGTTATTTACGGAATTAAGCAAAAAAGTAGTAATGAAAACTTAAGTAATACCACAGTCTAGTATATATGTTACTGTAAATGCACGAAGTCCAGAAAATCTTATAATTTACCGGTATAACCTAACATTTACCGTTACAGTGCAGTAAAACCCCGAAATATCTTATTAGATGTATACATTTCGAACTTTTACCAAGAAATGTTGGTAAATCTCAGGATTTACTGATCAGTTGTGGTAAAATCGTATTAATGTAATAAAGAAATCTTTACTAAGATTTGCCGTTCTTCGCAATTTTACATATCTATTTCCGATTCATCTTTTTATTGCTGTTTTAGATCTATTTAAAAACATAAATAAAAATCATCAAAGCAATGACTGAAATAATTTGTATTCATTTTAAATTGAAGTTATTTAAATATTCTTACATTCCAATGTGAGTATACTGAACATATTACATATTACAAACAGTGAAAAATATTATAGTTTTAACCACTGTTTGTTATAGTATTCCATACAAAAAAGTTAACAAAGCCTTTACATCCCTTCAAACAGTCCATGTCCCAAAATAAAGTAAAACAAACATTATGAATGTTATTTCTTGTTAAAAAAAGGTTGGATGTTATGACATTTAGAATTGCAAACATAGAAGATGATTTACACAAACATTTTTTTGTTGAACACTTTTTTAAACAATTACACTTCTTGAACCCTTGTCCTCCAACGAAAGATAGTTTGCCAACCACTTCCCGTACACTAATTTCTTCTCTTCCTACTTCTTCGATGCTGATAAAATTTTCTTTGCACAATGTGAATTGGTTCTTCGTGTACAATGACTTCAGTTTGCCAGCTTTGGTACCAAGTTGATGAAAATCCTCATCTTGAATGTTTATGACCACTGTTATTATTGATTTTGCGTCAATTTTTGTCCGATCTACACCCGGTACTATGATTCTCAAATTCTGCTCGACTAAAAGTTCTGGAAATTTGTTCAAAGTGGCTGCTTAAATTTTCTTCGCTTGCATTTCCAATCCTTCTTTGGAAGCGTCTCAGACCCTTTCACTTTATCGATCCTACAATTATGTCTGAATCTGCAAAACGAAGGCAGGATTTTCCGTTTTGGATTCTTCGATCTAGCTTTTACCAACTCGCATTAGTAAATCCTGAGATTTACCAATATTTCTTGGTAAAAGTTCACAATATATGAATCTAATAAGATATTTTGGGGTTTTACCGCACTATAACGGTAAATGTTAGTTTATACCGGTAAATTCTAACATTTACCGGTCTTCGTACATTTACGGTAACATATACAGTTACCAAGCTCAATACGTAGGGAATATGCATCCATAGATAGTTGCTAACCACTAGGATCGCTACTATCGCCTCATCACAGACAATGAGAAACAGTACCGGCACAGTCTATTGTTCCTGGTACTCACAACAACTCGAGCTTCGTGACTGTATATATTGGACCGTGGTAATACCAAGAAAATATATACGGCCAACTATTAAAAGCAGCGCGAAGTTAATATTATAATACAGAAATAATAACTGACGTAGGGAAAAAACATAAGACCGAAGATAGTAAAGTAAGAATGAATATCAACAATGGTGGCACTTTTCACTTAACTTTGTTAATCTTTATTTAGACGAAGTATTTAGAAAAGGCTAAACGTTTTAAATATTTATTTTTATTTCCCGATAATAAGGTTATGATGACAGATTTAAAATCTACCTCCAAATGGCTACATAATTCTAAACTGTAACTTATTCTATACTGTGACTAGTAACAGAGAATTTTAAACAAAATGATTGATGTTCTGGGTGATAAGTATATCTACTACATCTCTCTTCACGATATGGTCAGAGGAAGAACAATTGTTAGTATGCATCTGAAGTCTGACTAGCGTAATATGTAGTTAGTCGGTGATGTATGCAATGGTGGGGAAAAGGAACTGGTCACCCTACTCCATTATCTCTTGGCCTCGTTGCCTCATAAGTGGTGCCTTCTTGGTATCACTTTTGAGGTTCAGACCTGTCTTCGGAAACAACAATTTCTAAATTCATATTTCACACTCAAATTTATATTTTGTTTAATACATTAGGTTTTCACTACAGACATTGTAGCCTGAAAGAGCAGGAGCTCGTGCTCGGGCATAATTCCGTTTAGTTATACAAAGTATTTTTAAAAATTTAAGAGCGCTCATTCAGTACCCTAGCATTGATATAGATTAAAATATAAACAGCATGTAATAATATATACAAATATAGAAACAACAACGTTTTAAATACACATTTTACATTTATTTTTATATCCTGATAATAAGCATATGTGTATTAAACTTCAATTTTAAACTAATTAGCTTAAGAAAAGTTAAAAAAAATACTTAATCTAATTTGTTTTCTAAATCTATGTGTGTTAAGTGTACTTAGTTCAGGATTACCTCTTATTAAGTAATTAATTATATATTCAGTGCCCAAAATTTCTGCTTTGTTTTAATCCAGCAGTTGTGTGGCATTTGGAGATGTGTACAAATATATGTAATTTTTAATAATTTCAAGGGAAAAATTTTTCCGGGGCTGTGTATCGATCTCGGGACTTGTGGCTTAGCGCACAAACGCTCTACCGACTGAGCTATCCAAGAACTACACCCGACACCATCTCACTTTTTCCGTTTATATCGAACACCTCAAGTGGGCTGACAAAAGTCCAGAAACCCAATTACAGGCGATCTCTACAGTCCGCTTCGCCGTTTTTGGCATGTGAAATAAGTAACGGAAACGTTAAGTGCAAGTGTTTTTCATTTTCCGCAGTTAGTCTGACAACTGTGTTTGCCAAATGGCTGATGTGACGTGTATAGGAGGTGGTAGCATTCTCAGCTGCACTAGCAACATGCTCACAAACTGGGCACTATATATCTAGGACACACGCCAAAAACGCTGGTGCCAGCTGTACTTCCGCCTTCTCGATATCTCGTCTCGACGATTAGCATCTAGGTCTCCGAGTTCTCAACCCAGGTCTGCAGCAGACCGGGTAGAAAAATGGTTGGTGATTCTAAATTAACCAATCCCGACGCCACTCTCGATCCTAAAGACAAAAACAATTTAATGTCGTGAAATATAAGAAAGTTACACACGCCCTTTGGGGAAAGAAAGCATACCTAGTAATATATGATGCCGCTATAGGGAAGGACTAGCATAATCAAAAGGTCATCTAGGGCTAACACAATAACTAACACACAAATAAGTCCCTTCTAACTGCAATACATTAGTAAGGACGCTGATAGCAAAAGAGATGTGGTGAAGCCAATCGCCATAATAGTGAAGAGAAACGAAAGAACTACGAGGAAAATCCCCTAGCGCCTTCTTTGCCGATCAGAAATGCCTTCATGAAACAAAAGGGTTTCGAAATAGGGTCGCTTTCGTGGAAAACAGAGAGGCCACTATACCAGAGATGTCAAAAGCATGCGCATTTCATGACCTTGAAATCATTCACGGGCGCCAGGCACTAGGACACGGCCAGGAGATTGACAAGTTGAATCGTGTAGGAATCTGCTTTTTGCAGTGGGATAGGAAATCAGTGGTGTACAAACAGTAGGCGGACGTCCTGAGTGTAGGCGAAATGAGTATCAATGTTAGACAACTCCATTTTTTGCGATTTCGAAATATTGTTTCTCATAGAATTTTGTGTGCTGAATGCGATTCTGGAACTGTTTAGGTTCAAAATGGACCGAACAGAGAGAAAATAGCACTTAATTGTGCGCTTTAAAATCGAAATGTAGACAACTCCACTGTGGTTTGGTTTGAAATTAGGGCAATTCCTTCAGTAGCCAATAAGAACACATTCGTACCACCTTCTCCCATCACGCAAAGCTGATTGTTTATATACTTGATTTGTGGATGAATAAGTAGTTTACTGTTGTACGTAAATTTTTTTTTGTAAAAGATTTAGAAGAGACTTAGATTCAAAAGTAGACAATTTCACTTTAAATATGGCTTCGTTTGGTTTCAAAAACAAACAACTCCACTTTAAATATTTCTTCATTTGGTTTCAAAAACAGACAACTCCATGATTTAGTTTCAGAGATGGACAACTCCACTTTTTAAACTTAAATTTTCACTTGAATGTTAATTTTAATCACATTTTGAGACTGAAAAAATATTTCTATGACCAATGAGAATGTTTAAAAAAATGTACATATAACGGTGACATTGGTTTCAAAGGATCTAGTTTTTCGCCTCTCCTGTAAAAAAGCAAAAGTGGAGTTGCCTAACTTTGATATCAAGCTCCTCAAATGTGATATGAACAACCGCATTTTAAAATAAGTAGGTATCCATGATTCTTTTCTCTATTGCTTTCATAAAAATATAATATTAATAGTGGAATATGACACCACTGAAATTAGTAATATAAACAAATATCTCTCAAAAAGTATAATGCCACATTATAACATAACAGACAATTTAAAGTAAAATTGTGTTCAACATTCAGTTATATATATGTACTACCTAAAATCTAAATTATGTTTTTCCACCGATTTCGAAATGCAGTATTAGTTCTTCTATAAGCATGAGGTTTTAATTCATATCATGCACAAAGCTCCAAACTGCGAGGTGTCAGGCACGTATGTGGTTTAATCAAGAGATAATGAGAAACAAATAAATTCTTTAGATAAGTGTTTACTTTTTTCTTCAGTACACCCTGCTAATTCTTGCATCCTCTGGGCTACAGTGTTTCTGTATAAATACATTTCTTCGTACTTCCTTGTATCATTGGGAGATATCTTGGCCACAACATCTAGAACACAATTTTTAATGAAAGGTCCATCAGAGAAAGAATGACACGTCTTTGCAGTTTTGAGGTACATAGCTAACTGATAAAGTCATAAATTTTTCATCAGATATTGCAATCTGCAAAACAAGGAAAGTGCATAATAAACTGTTAAAAGATGATGATTGATATTTAAAAATTAGAAATGAAAATTAATACAATTCGTATTAAATTCATATACTTACATCTGAAGTGATTTTTTTTAATTCCAGCAGTATATGGTCACATTCAATATTTTTATACTTTTTATACTTCGTGATATTTTTCGTAATGTACATTTTTTGTGATGATTTTCTGTTTACATATTATGCACTGTGCGTCCCCACTACTTTTTTCACTCAAAAATAAGTATCCATTCTGGGTAAATAAACTATATCGTCGTTGTTCCTGCAATAACTCCTGTGTAACATATTTATCGATTTTCAGATTTTGCTCTATTAAATAACTTAAATAGTGATACAGCAAATGATAAAATCTCCTATAGGTAATTCTATTTCTTTCTTTCGAAAATGTAAGAATTCACAATCTCCTATGCACTACTGCCATAGAAGAATAAATGTGTTTTCTCTTCCTACTGAAAAATTTCATATTTTGCACATAGGAGTTATTGCAGGAACAACGACGATATGTTTTCTTGCATGTAACCTACGTATGCATTATACATCCCTGGCCTACGGTTTCCACTAGAGTGCTGCAGAACAGCGCTTAGAACCGGTTCATAATCGATCGGTCGGAGAACAACCATCGAGGTTGAACATCCGACCGAATATCCGATTTTCAAGCGGTTGCGCCTAATGTTTTGCAGGATAGAAAGTACACCAGGCGCACTTCATCATACAAGAACTCTGATGAGATTTTCTGACTACACAAATGGAGTAACAATTGAAGGAAATTTACTTCTCCTAATAAAAAAAGTATTAGCTTGAAATAGCCTTTAATTGATTGGACACTTTGGTATATATTTTGTCTTCATAACTAATATATAAATCAAGTAATGGACCCCAGTAAGAACAAAGGAAATAAGCGTAATGCAAGGTAAAATCTGACATGTAAATAAATGCAAAAATGAAATAAATTACAATGACTTAAAAAATATGAGAGCAAATAAGTACACACTTACTATTGCAATGTTCATATTTTAAATCAAAATGCATAGGTTATTTATGAAAGAGTAATTGTTAATATAGCCTAGGATATTAATATATCTTTTTAAGGAGTTAAAAAGTTATTAACAAAAATAAAAACACTGTCAAGATATAATGATTGTAGTTTCATGATCTGTTGCTTCTGACGATACCTAACTCCAATACATGAATGAATGGAAAGAGAGTAGGAAATATCAATTGAAAGGTACACGATGATAATCGCGTCCTTGCAACGATTCCTAAGACTCCTGGATGGCTAAATGTCGTCTGTCTTTCATGACCCAGAACCGTGCACCCGAGAAAGACTCGGACATTCATTAAAACGAACACTGGATCACTCCGCTGTATAAATCACTAGGTTATTTAGTGTGGATATTATTGATGATAAAGAGATGGTATTTGGCGAGATAAAACCGAGAATTCGCCATAGATTACCCGACGTTCGGCTTAAGGTTGGGGAAAACCTTGGAAAAAGCCCAACCGTGTAATCAGCCAAGCGGGAATTGAACTCAAGCCCGAGCGCAACTCCTGATCAGCAGGCAAGTACCTCAGCCGACTGAGATACGATGTTGGCCTTCGTATAATATTATAACAAATTTTTATGAAAATGGTGAGATTTACTGAGAGTATAATTATCACTAGTGGCTTGTCCAGCAAATGCTACAAACTAAGTTGATTAGACGTTCAAATAAAAATTTTCCAGATTTATTTTCAATGAAAAATACCAGACATTTTGAAAGTTATTTGCTTCCATAATAATGAAACATACCTACTCCCTCTGAATGGTTTTTTTATGCCAAATACTTTCTCTTGAACCTATCCACTTTCCGTTTTTGAGTTCAACGCGAAAACGCCAGTAACAATGTCAGTACGATCAGAGGGTTTTTCATGTGGGAGTAAAGCAATAGCTATTTCAGGTCATTGTGAATTGTAGGTGAAAGTTAAAAAAAAAAATCAGGTTTGCAATGCTTTCGAACAATAGACATAGCTTCTTGGTATAGCTGCTGCATGTAGAGCTTGCAGTAATGATCGGGAGACTACAAAACTTTGTAGGTCTCTTATTTTATCAGTAAGTAATACCGTCTTTCCTTAGGAACTGTAATTTTTGCGCTCTCTCGAGCCAATACTGAAGAGAATGACGTATTTAAGTATCTACACCACACCGCTAATAAGTATATGAAAAAGACTGAACCCCACTTGATTAATAACTATAAAAATATTTGATTGTTAATAAGAATATTATTATCTTACGTAAATTTTGTAGTTATATATTAACATCATGGCATTAACTATAATAATATTTCATTTCTAATGGTGGTAATGTCATCAAACCACCTCAAGTTTTGTAGATTTTAATATCCAATACACAGCTTTACTCAGAAAATTACACATCGCAGAATCAGACCTGTAAATTATTTTTAGTAAGTCTTGAAGTTTTTAATAACCAATTGAATTTGAATTCTAAATATGTTAGCAATCCTGCAGGTCATGGCCTTCGTGTAATAACCTATTGTTTATTGTAGTGTGTGTTTTGTTTTATTCTGAAATGCAGTTAGTTCTCAAAACTTACGAAAGATGAATTTTGGAAAATATAAAAATTATATGGGAAAACTAACGCTTCACTGAAAGTTACTATTTTTCTGAAACTCCTTGGATGCCAAGCTTCAAAATGACGGGTCATTCATTAAAATCCGTTCAGCCGTTTTCCCGTAATTTCCATTACCAGTTCAAATTATATAATATAGCCCTACTAGTAGCTTGTGCAGCAAATGCTGCAAACTAAGTAAATTAGACATTCAAATAAAATTTTTTCAGATTTATTATAAATAAAGATTACCAGACATTAAAAATAATGGAGATAATTACTACAGTTGTCTGAACACTGTAATAATTATCTCCATTATTTTTAATCTTCACTTATGAACACTGTTGTATTTTGACCTTTTAAGTATTTCATTACCAGACATTTTGAAAGTTATTTTCTTCCATAATAATGAAACTTACTCCCTCTGAATGTGTTTTTATGCCAAATACTTTTTCTTGAACCTATCCACCTTCAGGTTCTGAGTTTCAACGCGAAAACGCAAATAACAATGTCAGGACGATCAGCGAGTTTTTTATGTGGGAGTAATGCAGTAGCTATTTCAGGTCATTGCGGATTGTAGGTGAAAGTTAAAAAAATGTAAGGTTTGTCATGCTTCGAACAAAAGACTTAGCATCTTGGTATAGCTGCTGCATGTTTCGTGAACTACCCTGAAATGTAGAGGGCAGAATTCCTTTTTCCCACTAAGAGATCTTGCTGAGATGATCAAGAGACTACAAAATCTTGTAGGCCTCTTATTTTATTAGTAAGTAATACCTTTTGGTCTTTTCTTAGGTATTGTAATATTTGCGCTTCCTCCAGACAATACTGATCTACCAAATACTGCTGGATTAATTATTTGTGTAACAATGAATGTTATCCCGTATATTGTCTGTAATATAGGCTGTTGTGAGGAGTCTATTGCTGAGATGCGGAAAATGAGGCGAATGATATGTCAGAGTTGTAGAATCTTATATGCGCCCTAAATAAAATTGTCCATCGTAAATCGTTAGCTGTTTCAGTGTTTCATTCGTTGCTGGTTGCGGGAAATAAACTTACTCATCACGGTAGCAAGAAGTGAAATGGCATGCTATTTTCTCCACAACAAAATATGCTTGACAGCGATTACAAATCTAATCGATTAAACCAAAGAAATATGAAATAAATTTTGATGTAGTTTAAAGACACAGCTAAAATAGGAAGCGTGACTCAATTACTACCAAGGAAAAATAGAGAATCAGACATATAAATATCTATATCACACTGCCATTAAATATATGAAGAAGACCCACACAACTTGATTAATAACTATAAAAGTATTTCATTTTTAATAACAATATTGTTACCTTACGTAAGTTTTATAGCTTTCAGTAATATACAGTAGCGTGCAAATTAATCCGAACAACGTAATTACTTATGCAAAAACACTCAAACGGGATAAAAAAAAAGGATCTAAGACATACCTCAGTAATCTACGTGGCCTCCCTTGTTTCTAATAATAGCTCTGAGACGATTTGGCATGGATTCCACTAATTTCCCACAAATATTATTCATTTCTTCATCGCGAAACCATACACCAATGAGGGCAGAAATCATCTTCTCCTTTGTAGAACAATCCATTTTTTGCATTCTTCTTTAGCAAATTGACCACAAGTTCTCAATGGGGTTGATTTCGGGTGAGTTGCCTGGCCAGGGGAGTACCTGAATATTCTACTTGTTGAAGAATTCTGTAGTTTTTCGAGACGTATGGCATGGTGCCAGGTCTTGTTGGAACACACCTCTGCCATCCGGAAATGATTTTTGCAGCTGGGGTACGATTCTGGTTTCCAATAAGTGAATATATTTGTCAGAATTCATCATTCCCTTGATAGGTATTAATGCTCCAGGCCCTTCATGTTTAAAACAACCCCAAAACATTACTTTAGGGGGGTATTTGGGTGCTTGTTGGAGATGAGCTGCTGTTACTTTTTCGGATCCTTTCCCGTACGTGAGAAACACGGTGGCCGTGGACCTGAAATGAGACTCATCGGAAAAAAGTACATTCTTCCAGACATTCACTGTCCAGTGTTGATGTAATTTTGCCCACATTAAGCGTTTTTTGCACATAACAGGGGTTAGCAGTTGCTTCTTAATAGGCTTTCGAGCCCTTCGTCCAGCTTCCAAAAGCCTACGCCGCACTGTTGTGACATGAATATTCGCCCCAGTGGTAGCCATTAACTCGCGGGTTAAGTCGACAGCAGTTAGTCTAGGATTTAATTTACTTTTCCTGACAATTAAACGATCATCTGCAGGTGAAGTCTTCCTTTTCCTGCCACAGTTTCCTTTTTTCTGGGGTGTGATGGATCCAGTCTCCCTGTATCGTTTTATGATCGAATTAACAGTAGCCAAACTGATGTGACATTCTGCAGCAATTTGCCTCTGTGTCATAGAAGAATGCTCTGCTAATGTTATAATTTTAGACCGTTTTCGTGGAGTTGTATCCATTTGTGAAGACGACAGAATGTACACAGGATTGCAGTATTAAGTCTTCAACACAACTGAAATGCTTATAAGTACAAAACGACAGGCAAAATGTCACATATTATAAAAAAATAATGACAGACCTTCAACAATGGAATTACACGTACTACAGATGTCAATTAAAGCGGTATGAGCACCTGTGAGGCCAACAATGACAGAAAATGTAAAAATATGTCGTGTTCGGATTAATTTGCACGCTACTGTATATATATATATATATATATATATATATATATATATATATATATATATATATATATGGATTTTGGAAAATAGGAAAATGATGTAGGAAAATTGACATTTGACTGAAAATTACTATTATTTATAAAAATTTTGTGTTCCAAGCTTCAAAATGAGGGGTAATTTATTAAAATCCATTCAGCCGTTTCCCCGTAATTTCCATTACCAGTTCAAATTATATATATATATATTCCAAAAAAGGAAAGGAAACATTATTATTCCTCCTATTATAAAATATTATGGCTTCTATTAAAATTTTAGCTGAACGTAATTGAAAAGAGAATAATGATGATGGTGATAATAAGAGGAGTCTCAGTGTGTTCCTTCATACTAATATGAGTGTTTATTTAGGACTATTTATATCTTCATTATATGAGCACATGGGGTCAACACAAAACCGTGCCTCCATTATGACAACACAGTACATCAGACTGACATCGAACAAACATCTATGCAGTACATGAGATTCATGGTCTCTCGCAACGTTGCAGTTATGCACTGTAGTCGTTGGGTACAAATAACGAGGAATATAAAGAGGAAGTTCTATGTCCGGGCCCGCCATTACTCAATTATTCTCAATTCTAATGTTTACTAATTAATAACAAATATCTCTACAGTAACGATTGTGAAGACTTCGAAGTAAAGAGTAGCGGGAACATTTCGACGCAAAACTCACTGCTCCATTCTTTTTTATGTTAGACAAAAAAAAAATGACCAGCTGCTATACGTGAATTCCGTTACGGAAGACTTCGGTTGATTCCGAGAGAGCGTAGGTTTACATATGAGCGAATTTCTTACGCAAGACTCCGCTCTGTTTTTCCTTTGTTTCGTTTGTTTGTTGCTTTTCTGTCTATTTATAGATCAAGTGTTATAATTAATTAATAACAAACATATTCAAAGGGTAAATTAGGTGAAAAATAAACATCCTTTTCATAGGATGTGTGACCATGGCACATTGTCCAACACTGTGCATGAAGGTTGGCCACTAAAGTGAAACTAAGAGGTGGAGCTTAAACTGAGAGGATTCAATCCTGATCGGAATTGGAATCCGTTGTGGCTTATTCTAAGGGTTCGAAATTTTAAATTAAGAACCAACATACAGAAAGAAATAATATATATTCGTAGTAGCGGTAGAAGCAGTAGACAGAAAAGTAGCAGTATCACCTAAGTTTGTACAGTAGAAACAATAATAGTAGCGATGATGATATAATAATAATAATAATAATAATAATAATAATAATAATAATAATAATAATAATAAATTATATACTAATAATAATAAAATCACTATGAAATTACATGCTACGACGAACAGTCTTTTGTTACAATTGACTTATTTTATATGTATTCATGCATTATGGCTTAGTACAGTTCTGTGATTAAAACGGAAAAAGAACATTGAAAAATGCCCCTCATTTACATTTCACGGTTTGGAGCATAATAGTGATTTGTGACGCTACCCCGTTGACACAACGCAGCATGCAAGGAAATGTTGCACATCACAAAGGCCCACATACTAACCCTGTCACATCTCTCTGTGCGGCGCAGTGGTGTTTCAGGCCATATATATACATCATGTCGTCCCCCATAAAGCATGTAGGCCTATATATAGCAAAATGTCCTCACAGGAGTGTTTTGAACGGAGTAACAGGTATCAATGATTCAATATGAACACAACATGGGATTTGGAATTACTTCTTACATGACTGATAAACTTTCATACTTACATACAGTAACATATGGGATTATTCTACAGCCTGATATTTTATGCCTCTGAAAGTTTGTTAAAAATAAGATTCAAAACAGAAAAGTTTCGTTTCACATAGACAAAAATCAGCTTTCACCTCTATTGGTAGATTACAGATTACGTGTGGAGGGTGGGGCAAAACCTAAAAACATGTAGTCCCAAGATATGGGTTCATTTTGAAACCTCAGTGTTTTAACTTGGATGAGAAATGACTGGAAAATTTTGCCTCTAGCCCTGTGTCAGTTCGTTTACGTCCCGCAGGTGAACTGCACGGATTGGCTGGCTGCCTCACTTTTCCAGAGCCAGATCCTTGCATTTGATGCTATAAATCAATCGTGGCAAAAATGTTACTCGCGAGCACATTGGGCTCGCAATGATAGCTATGCATTTCTCTTGCTTCCTACCTCCCCCAACCCTCACCCTCTCACTCAATGGAGTCAAACTCCGTTCCATTTGTATTTGTCTCTGAGCTGCGAGTGGCATATGTCTCTCTCGAAACCATGTACCTCTACAAACACGAAAGTTTCAAGTAGGATGGGAGGACGCATTTTTATTTTCTGCCAATATGATGAGAATATTAAATGTATGATTTGTTCACAAGTATTACGAGGAAAACTGTTGTATAAACATAAAACGGCATTATACTACATTTCATTCATGAAACATTAAAAGGTTGTGTTATTATTATTATTATTATTATTATTATTATTATTATTATTATTATTATTATTATTATCTCTACGTCGATTGTTTTTCAGCACATGTACGAATAATGCGGTTAGCTCACAGATTTACAATGTGATGTTAAATGAAAGATGTAAGGACTTGACAAATGTTTAACTTGTCAAATCTTTGCCAAAAAATAAATATCCGAAGCTTCGTTCTTTCGCTTGCTCTGTTCAAGCCATGTTTCGCTACAACTTACATTTGTGAAAAATTATTTTCAACAATGAAAATAGTAAAAACCAAATTTAGATCACGACTGACAGACAGACAAATACCTTCGTGATCAACTACGACTGGCAGTAAGTGACATAATTCCTGATTTTGAAATTCTGTCGCAGAGACATTCTGAAGACAGTTAATTTTAGGTTGTGATCATGTGTCCTATGTTTTCTTGTTCATTTCTTTCTTCGTTGTACGTACTACACATTAGTTTGTAACCTTATACTGTATAAAATTATATTTAAGCGCTTGACGTAAGGAAAATGAAAATCCTTTAATAAGTCAGACAGTTGCTTCACTCCCCCTTCGGGTGTCCGCATCCCTCCACAGGTGCTATGCACGTTGCAGGTTACACAGTGGCTCGGCGCACGATCACATTTTCGCCACGGCTGCTATAGATTTACTATGTACTATAAAACAGTTAGTTTTTGTGTGTACTGACGAGCTTAGACCAATGTAAAAGTGTTTTAGAGAAACTTTTCAGTGAGAAAGTTCTTGTTCCATTGTCTTGTTATAAAATTTTTAAAGATTACAAACGTACAAATCATAAAGCTTTGGTTTTTCTGAACCGAGGAATGCTTAAATCTTTAAGGCTACATGTTTTGATCCATGATACCATAGGCGGCGCAATGTTATTACACGAAGTTATTTATTTTATTTTTCTCTTTACTTAATAATAACTAGTGATAATGAGTGGCAGTGCGAGAGATTATTTTGCAGCTGTTTTTCCGCATGACGGAGGCCCCTAGTACAGCTGCGACAGTGGAAATAGGCTACTATTTAGCGGAAAGAAAATGAAGTGCATTTCTGCAATGCATGTAGATTAATATTATTTTTTATGTGCAGTTCAAGTAGAATTAAAATACTTCTGGTTTTTATGTGACAAAGTAACATGTCCGTGATGTTAATTATAATTAAAATATTGTTGTTTAATGAAATGTCCGAAGAGAGTTTGAACCCTGTGACACCAATAAGGCATCACTGATGAGGCAACTAATCCATGAGATAATGGGATAGTTTGCTTAGTTCCGTTCTCCTCGCTTTGAATACATCGCTGACTAGTTACATATTACACTAATCAGATTTTAGATGTATACAAACAATTATTGTTCTTCATCTGACACATATCGTCAAGTGAGATGTACTGCCTGATAATAGATGTACATATCAGCCAGAACTTCAATTAAAATGTAATGAAATATAACAAAGCATAGCAGACATAATGTATAATGTAATATAATATAATATAATATAATTATAATATAATATAATATAATATAATGCGATACGATATGATATGATATATGATATGATATGATATGATATGATATGATATGATATATGATATGATATGATATGATATGATATGATATGATATGATATGATATGATATGATATATGATAAGCTTATATACTGTATAGGATAAGAGTCACTGAGAAAAATTAATATTACTGAAACTGAACAAGAAGAGAAAAAGAAATTGATTGGGTCACTGGCTAAGGAGAAACTGCCACTGAAGAATGCACCGGAACGGGAGAAAAGTTCGGGGCAGAAGATTGTCACATGGTACACAATATTAAGATATGTGGATCGAATGCGTAGAGTAAGAGGAAGGTGGAATATATAAAATATTGGAGAATTCTGGGTTTGTAGTGAAGGATCTACTCTTGGGCAGAAAACTACGGAAGACTATTATAATGTATACAATACGATATGATAGGATAAGATTATGATATATGATATGATATGATATGATATGATATGATATGATATGATATGATATGATATGATACTACAAAGAGAACGTAATTACTCTATATATTATGTCGTTTGTTATATTTGTCTGGAACATGCAGGAGTAAGGAGGCCACAGCCTACAACTCTTCAGTTGCGATGGAATTTTAAATTACCATCCCAGCTCCAAGTCCTCTTGGTGTTTTGTGACGACAGACGGGTGACTGTGAATTTAAATGAAGGTAGGTTTTGTTACAGGGGCGTAGGGACTTGTTGTTGCTCTTAACAGAGGTGATAGACACTCTCTCACTGTTCTTCTTTTGAAGAATGTTCAAACGTGCATCAAGTGTCAAAGGCCGCAGTTTCAGTACTTTTGTGTTGTTTGCATTGCATTCGATTTGCAACCAGAGGAGAGCGGTGTCATATTCACTTGGAAGCGACATGTGGAAAGTCACGGATACCAATAACCTAAAAACGTATGCTGCCATTCTACTTGATCTACCGGATTAGCTCAAATATTAGCGATTTCGGCTGTAGATATAGTGGATCTTGTCAATACAAATGAACAGTACACGGAAAAACAATCGAAGTCACAATTTTCATAAAGGTGATGTCATCATTTAATTCAGTATATTACCGCAAACTATAAAGTGTTGTTTCTTATCAAAACTTGTAAAGGAGAATTATCACCACGGATAAAATCACTCTTTCCTACTTTTTCATTTGAAACAGCAATAATTTTTGCAGTAATATACTGAAGTAGACGAAGACGTCAACTTTAAGAGAATTAAATATTACCGCCTAGGGTGAGAACATTCCCTTTGTTGAGATTGTTTTGTTTTGTTTTGTTTTATTTTATTTTGTTTTGTTTGTTTTGTTTTAAGCTTTGACTTATCGCCATGCTTATCACATGAGCAAGAAATCGCGATATCACAAAATATTGAGTAAGAATAAAAAAGTATGTTCAGTAGAATAACTATAATTACTTAAAAGTAACTAATATTTTTATTATTGTTATTATTATTATTATTATTATTATTATTATTATTACTACTACTTAATATGGTACTTCGTAAAACTACAATAGATAATGCTACATTTCTTCTCCTGCTGTAGGCCTTACGTTTCCATTTTCAGACTTCATGCCAATTTTCTCACGTTAGTCATTCGCCTTTCCGGTTTTCCTTTATTTGTATTCTGATGATGTGGTAGAGAAGACCTGTTGGCCTTTACTCAGTAAGATTAAATAAATAAATCAACAAATAAATAAATCAATGAACAAAACAATTAATCAACAAACAAGTAAATAAATAAATAAATCAACAATTAAATAAATAAATAAATCGACAAATAAATAAATCAACAAATAAATACATTGAATAAATAAATAAATCAACAAATAAATAAATCAACCAATAAATAACTAAATCAACAAATAAATAAATACATAAATAAATCAATCAATAAATGAATCAATCAACAAGTAAATAAATAAATCAACAAATAAATAAATCAATCAATCAATCAGTCAATCAAACAAGAAATAAATCAATCAATCAACAAATAAATAAATCAACAAGTAAATAAATCAACAAATAAATAAATCTACAAATAAATAAATAAATCAACAAATAAATAAATCAACAAATCAATCAATCAACAAATAAATAAATTAATTAACAAATAAATAAATAAATCCATAAATAAATAAATAAAACAACAAATAAATCAATAAATAAACAAATAAATAAACAAAAAACCGAATAAATAAATAAATAAATAAATCGACAAATAAATAATTCAATCAACAAATAATAAGTCAACAAATAAATATATATATATATAAATATATATATATATATATATATATATATATATATATATATATATATACTTTATATAAATCGTCGTAGTCTTCCGCTTCCTCCAGAACGCGATGTTGTAGCTAGACAGTCTAGACTAGTGGTTCTCAACCTTTTTTAGTTCACGGCACACTATCCTATGTAGTGAGTTCCCGCGACACACTAACGTACGAGTTGGCAGCAATGCGAGATGGGACTAATGTAGGAGTTCCACAACGATACAAGAGCCTCGGTCTAGCCTTCACCTGTCAGTTGTTTGTAGGCGCAGTCGTAACGCCATTTTGTCCGTGTTCTGGTATATTTTGAGGTTGGTTTTAGTTTCACGCGTGCTATTTGCGTTATTGTGTTATTCTAATTTCATTACGGATAAGTTCTTGATTAAAAAGAGGAAATCTATGTAAAAATGATTATTTTTTGGTCCTACAGAATATATCTGTTATGGTAACAATTTAATATTAGAGGAGAAAAATTCGCTCCGGCGCCGGGGATCGAATTCGGGTCCTTGGTTCTAGGTACCAAGCACGCTCACCATTGAACTACGCCGAAGTCCAATCCACAGTACCGGATCGAACCCCTGTTTATGTTTCTTTATGTATATTCGAATAAGCTTGCGGTCTCTCCTATTTGAACTGAGATGGGTTGTAGTCCTGTTATTACGCAGAGTGCTTCATTCGATATGCCTTCGCTATTCTTATGTTGATAAGCCTTTGTACTCTGGTAATCTTATTTTTATAGAAAATCTTATCTAGTGCTTTTATCCATACGGGTGCCCCGTATAAAAGCAGTGGCAAGATGCCACCTAAGTACATTGTCTTCAAGGCCTTGTGTTTAAGACCCCATACTTGCAAGGGTGAAGATCAGTTTCGTGCACTTGATAATTATGTGTGTATGTCAGCGGTGACCAAAACTCGAGCGGCAGGGATTAATTGCGACAGACAGCCTATGAAGTAAGGAGACGGAGGAAAGGTACTTGGCATGAAAACTGCAAACAGTTTATTTTTTTTATTTTATTGGGTTATTTTACAACGCTGTATCAACATCTAGTTTATTTAGCGTCTGAATGAAATGAAGGTGATAATGCCGGTGAAATGAGTCCGGGGTCCAGCACCGAAAGTTACCCAGCATTTGGTCGTATTGGGTTGAGGGAAAACCCCGGAAAAAACCTCAACCAGGTAACTTGCCCCGACCGGGATTCGAACCCGGGCCACCTGGTTTCGCGGCCAAACGCGCTGACCGTTACTCCACAGGTGTGGACGCAAACAGTTTAGGTTCCTGTACTAAAATCTTGATCAATCTCGGGGATAAAAACCTCAAGCTTTGCTATATCAGTAACTTCTTAAGTAACTTCTTATGGACAAGTTATTTAAACTATTTTAATCATTACTCTTTTGAGAAATTTTGTTCTATTAAAAGGCTTTAGACCACGAGATATTTCCAACCCCATTAGGTAGCTGACTTCCTTACATTTATTTATCTCATCTTTCTCTTCCTGGCTATGATTTAGGACATGTCAATTCTGGCGTTTAACAGTTCCTTATTATATGAATAACTAATAAAAATTTATCCTCAAATAAATACTAAAAAGGTTAAAATTGAGATAAAACCTAATAATTTTATTCTTCTAGGGAGAAGATCTAAAAATATCAATATTCATGCACGTATAGAAGAATTATAGAAACACATACTTAGTGGTCAGTAATAATAATAATAATAATAATAATAATAATAATAATAATAATAATAATAATAATAATAACACATTATTCAGCGTGGCAATTAATGTTTCTATATATTCCTAATAGAACCATTGAGCAAAGTAAACATAATACATTTTGTCCGACAGAACAACAAAAAAGTTCTCCTTCTCATTCTTTACGAAACCACCTCTTACTGCTTGTAGAGACAGAGTTTGTAGAGCGACTTGATACCGCCACTGCTTGCCTTCAGTACGTGAATGAAACACACAGCAATACAGTATACAGGAAACTCCTCGTACCCGTTTGAATGTCTGTGATTACAAGATGTAATCACGACACCCGCTTTGGTCACGTTGATGTATGTATGTATGTATGTATGTATGTATGTATGTATGTATGTATGTATGTATGTATGTATGTATGTATGTATGTATGTATGTATGTATGTATGTATGTATGCATGTATTGTTATGTATGTATGTATGTATATATGTATGTATGTATGTATGTATGTATGTATGTATGTATGTATACCTATGACATATTTCTTCTACGTTGCAACTTGACATGAAATTCGGCTACATTTTTACACTTCAATGAAGAACTGCCAAACCACTTTAGAGGCTTACCTTCTACCCAGTCCACTACATATTCCTTCACATTTATCTTTCTCTTTCCATTCTTATTCCAGAATTTATCTATCCTAGAAGCCTGAACCCCCTCCCAATTGAAGGAAGTCTTTCTGCTATCCATAGTCGTTCTCTGTCCCCTTTCTCAGGCAACCAGAACTCACAAACATTCCCCCTTACTTACTTACTTACTTACTTACTTACTTACTTACTTACTTACTTACTTACAAATTGCTTTTAAGGAACCCGAAGGTTCATTGCCACCCTCACATAAGCCCGCCATCGGTCCCTATCCTGTGAAACATTAATCCAGTCTCTGTCATCATATCCCATCTCCCTCAAATCCATTTTAATATTATATTCCCATCTACGTCTCAGCCTTCCCAAAGGTCTTTTTCCCTCCGGCCTCCCAACTAACACTCTATATGCATATCTGGATTCGCCCATACGTGCTACATGCCCTGCCCATCTCAAACGTCTGGATTTAATGTTCCTAATTATGTCAGGTGAAGAGTACAATGCGTGCAGTTCTGCTCTGTGTAACTTTCTCCACTCTCCTGTAACTTCATCCCTTTTAGCCCCAAATATTATCCTAAGCAGCTTATTCTCAAACACCCTTAACCTATGTTCCTCTCTCAAAGTGAGAGTCCAAGTTTCACAACCATAAAGAACAACTGGTAATATAACTGTTTTATAAATTCTAACTTTCAGATTTTTTGACAGCAGACTAGGTGACAAAAGCTTCTCAACCGAATAATAACAGGAATTTTCCATACTTATTCTGCGTTTAATTTCCTCCCGAGTGTCATTTATGTTTGTTACTGTTGCTCCAAGATATTTGAATTTTTCCACCTCTTCGAAGGATAACTCTCCAATTTGTATAATTCCATTTCGTGCAATATTCTATTTATAAATATTGCTAGCGTGTTAAGATTTTATATTATAAGTGTTCCTGTTTGTATTGGGCATGTAAGGTCAGGTGACAACCAGTTGCTATGACTAGCATATTAGGTAGCTATCAATATGTTGTTAGTATCAAAGTGAACTGCATAGAATATTCAACTAATTGCTTTGATAGCAAGTGCATTAGGACACTAATTTTGTGTGCCACGCCACTTTACTGATGAGGCCCCTTTACAGTACCATGCGAACGATGCCAAATACAATCTTCACAATCGGGCATATAAAACATTTGCAATATGAGTCCTTTACAAATCTCTCTGCTAGGAGTTTCTCATTTTTATTTAATTTTTTGTAATAATATGTATTCATGTTCATATTTTTTCGTTATTTAAGAAGAGAATAGAAGGAAATAATGATATAGTAATACAGTGAAACCTCTCCTTACGGACACCCCCAAGATAGGACACTCCTCATATACGGACAGATTTTTATGTCCCAACTGAAATAATATAAAAATAGTGATAAATTTAACTCTCGTTTATGGACACTCTCAGACGCGGACGCGGACAGCTGGCTCACAGTCCTAAAGCTTGCTTTACCTCCTGACTACGGACAGAACTTGGATTTCAATATCTAATATGTTACAAAAATGGAAAATTTAGTTTTGAGAACTGTACAGAAATTCCTTAACACGAAAGAAGTCTCGTAGACTACCACTAGCCCAGCCGGCTACTCCTTGTTAGCTGTTCTCCCAATATGAAGAAGAGATCAAATCATCAACATCAACCAAGAAACTCATGACAACTCTGTTTTGACACCGAGAGGAAGGCTATTCTACTTTATTTATACCTAAAAGTTCTATCAAACGTACTTTCTCACATTGTGAAACACTGAAAAAGTATTCACATGAAATTTAGAGTAACTGACGAGAGATGTCGACACGCGGCGTCAGTGTCTGCTTCTTTTAGCTTCCTGTACTACGACAGATAAGAGCGCAGAGAGCAGAGTCAATCCAATTGTTATTGCAACTGCAACTTGGAAGCTTTAGAGACTTCACAATCCAGACCTCAACTTCAGTGATTTTAAATTATCTTTGCACTTAAAAGGAATGTGTAACGAGCAGTGTCACAAAGACGATGAGGTGAGAAACGAATGCACCAGTTGACTGCGAAATAGTAACATCAGAATGAAATAAAATATGGTTCAGAAACTAAAAAAATTCCTTGGTATAATATTGTAATTAAATAATAATAATAATAATAATAATAATAATAATAATTTATTTAATCTGGCAGGGCTAAGGCCGGTAGGCCTTCTATTCCGACCAGCCAGACTCTAATTCTAAATAGTAAATTGTTTAAAAATATGTGATAGCGTTTAATTGCTCGATAATATTCCTTTCTTTTTGGAAGTTTCATCAATTTTATACTAACAATAAAACACAAAATGCTCACGTGGGAAGGAAAATGGTAGCCTATAATACTGTATAAGAGGCGTAGAAATGAACGAGAAATGGAGGGAATGAAATAAATATTCTACAGTTTTATGTGAATAGAGACGGAAGTGCAATGTAAATACAGAAAACGGTTTTAGGGACGCTTTTATTGTAGAAACTCGAATAATTTCTGGCGATTTCCGATAGATAGGTAGGTAGGTAGGTAGGTAGGTAGACAGGTAGATAGATAGACAGACAGGTAGATAGATAGACAGATAGGTAGATAGATAGATAGATAGATAGATAGATAGATAGATAGATAGATAGATAGATAGATAGATAGATAGATAGATAGATAGATAGATGGATGGATGGATGGATGGATGGATGGATGGATGGATGGATGGATGGATGGATGGATGGATGGATGGATGGAAGGATGGATGGATGGATGGATGGATGGATGGGTGGGTGGGTGGGTGGGTGGGTGGGTGGGAGGGTGGGTAGGTAGGTAGGTAGGTAGGTAGGTAGGTAGCTAGACAGGTAGATAGCTAGATAGGTAGACAGGTAGATAGCTAGATAGGTAGACAGCTAGATAGATAGACAGGTAGATAGCTAGATAGATAGACAGGTAGATAGCTAGATAGACAGAGACAGACAGACAGACAGGCAGATAGATAGATGAATGTAATGTCATTCAGCAAATTAATAGCCATAGACAATGTCAGAGTAGAAATATAAAATGCATGGCTACTACAATATGAATAAATGTAGAAATAAAATAAAAAATAAATATGCAATCATCAGATAATCACAAAAACAGGTTAAAAGTGTTAAAAGAAATAGTATAAAATCAGGTTAAGGGGATTTGGTCATTATCGCATGAAAAATAATGGTAAAAATAGCCTATCTTCAAGCAGTCATAAATATAATACTATTTATCAGAGGTCTTTCATTTTTGTTAGCTATGTGTCTATGCATATTAATCTTTAAAATGAAAAGGAATGGTTACTCTACAGTAAATCTTTATCCTTAAATTAATTTTTTTAATTAAGCACAATTTTTTTTTATAAATTCACTATATGTGTGTGATTAGGTACACTCTATTCACTTATTATAGCAAATATTGAATTGAAAATTTGACCACTTACTGCTAACAGATACTAAAACATACCCTACTAAAATTATTCATGCATCTGTAATATTATGGGCATAGGAGTTATAGAAATCATCACTGTGAATAAATTTTAAAAAACTGAAGATTAGTATAAGCCCTATGCCCATAGTATTACAGATATTTTAATAATTTAATAGGGTATGTTTTAGTATCTATTAGCAGTAAGTGGCCAAAATTTTAATTCAATGTGTGCTATGATAAGTGAATAGAGTGTACCTAATCACAGATATGTAGTGAATTTATATAAAAAATGCGTTTAAATTTAACAATTAATTTAAGGGTAGGATTTACACTAGATTAACCATTCTTTTTTCATTTTAAAGCTTAATGTGTATACATATATCACTAAAAAAATGAAATAGCTATGATAAATAGTATTACATTTATGACTGCTTGAAGATATGTTATTTTTATCATTACTTTGCATGCGATAACGTCCAATTCCCCTTAAAATAAACAGATTTGTCAATTACATAAGGTTAAAACAAAATAGTATCTAATGCTAAATTCATTGACACTGATACAGAAGAGGATAGGAACAGTGCATGATCAGGAACTGTGGCACTGGCCGGTAAACGAGGAGTTGAAATAGCCGCTCTAATGGTTGGGTTCTGAACTTTTGGCATCTATGATCAATCACTCATAGTTGTGTAGAGCTTAGAGAAGACGATTTTAAATAGGACTTAAGAGCTCAGTTATAGCCTACGTTGTTATTTTTACAATTATTACAATAAATTTTAAGTAACATATTTTCATTATCATGTGTAAAATTAGAATAGCATAAGTTTTCTTTTACCTACAGCAACAAATTATTGAGTAGGTGAGTGCTCAGGACTACAAACCAAATTTTTTTCAAACCCATAATCTTTTTCTTCTTCTTTTTCCCTTCAAGTATTAGGCAATTACGGCCTGTTACGATCTCACAGTTGAATTTTCAGTCCAGCGTTTCTTTGGACGACCGAGAGATCTCTTCCCGTTTGGACGATAGTGGAGCATGACTTTTCGGGTTCTATCTCTACGCATGCGATGCAGATGATTTATACAGTTGTTCCGATAATGTTTTACCCATAATAATAGTGAGAAAGCAAGATATTTCATCAATCTTAAGCGATTTCTGTAAACGAGGCAATAAATGTGTGAAAAAATGACACGAAAAACGATTTTTTATTGGGTATTACAGGGGTTATAAGACCAGTAGCTTTCTTTATCACCCACTTCGGTGGACGAGAATACCTGTTTTATCTCTCAGTCCGGTGGTTGACGAAACAGAACTAATTTTAATATCTGTCAATGTCGAGGAATGTGTGAGTAAACTCTCGGAATATGGAATAAAAGTAGGAGTACCTGTATAATTTTCCAAAAAGTTAGTATTAACCGGAAGCTTGTTCAGAAGCTAACATTGTGACTTTTCAGGAGAAGAGTGAGCATATCTTTTCAGGAAAAATTAGGGCTGATCAAAGGGAAAAATTGGTGTCTCTGGAGAAACATTTTCTTCAATCGTCTCGGCTTTCACTTGGCTACTATAATAAGTACTAGAAGGAAAAACTTGATGATGATGATGATGATGATGACGACGAAGACGACGACGACGACGACGATGACGATGACGATGACGACGACGACGAGAGAACATTCCAGAGGCCAGGGGTACACTCATGGAGCAAGAGTGCGTTTTGTAGAGCGGATAAATTTTGAGGAAATTACGTTCTACACGCGCACTTCATAGATTAATATGGAAATGTTTAGATATTTCGAGAACCATCGATGAGCTTAGAGAAGGCGATTGTTCCGCTGACGTGTGGTTTGCGGGTGGAAGGTAAAGTAGTGATTTACCCTTCTTCTGAGAGGTTATGCTTTGTTAAAGGAGATGAGGAAAGGTTGAGTAAATGGAGCTAATGGTGCCATATAAGTTCGAGGTGTGAAGTACATTACATGAGACTTCAAAGCACCGGTGACCAAAGCGGGTGTCGTGATTAAATCTTGTAATCACAGACATTCAAACAGGTACGAGGAGTTTCCTGTACATTGCTGTGTTTTTCATTCACGTACTGAAGGCAAGCAGTGGCGGTATCATGTCGCTCTACAAACTCTTTGTCGACAAGCAGTAAGAAGTGGTTTCGTAAATAATGGGAAGGTGAACGTCTTTGTTGTTCTGTCGGACAAAATGTAACATGTTTACTTTGCTCAACGGTTCAATTAGGAGTATATAGAAACATTAATTGTCACGCTCAATAATGTATTATTATTATTATTATTATTATTATTATTATTATTATTATTATTATTATTATTATTATTATTATTATTATTGACACATTAAGAATGTGTTTCTATCATTCTTCTATACGTGCATGAATATTGATATTTTTAGATCTTCTCCCTAGAAATATAAAATTGTTAGGTTTTATCTTAATTTTAATCTTCTTAATCTTTAGATTAGGGTAACTATTTATTAGTTATTCATTTCATAATAATATTGTAGAAAAACTCGTTCAATATTATGTGCCAACGAACTGTTAAACGCCAGGAATTGACATGTCTTAAATCAAAGCTAGGAAGAGAAAGATGGCATTCAGTAAATAAATGTAAGGAAGTCAGCTTCCTAAAGAGTTTTGAAATATCTCGTGCTCTAAAGGCTTTTAATACAACAGAATATTCTGAAAGGAATAATGATTAAAATAGCTTAAATAACTTGTCCATAAGGAGATTTTAATTTTGAAAAAAACTACGAATTTTTCGTCCAAGTTTCGAAAGAAGAATTTAGAGAATTCCTGATTATATTCAAGAGAAGGGTTAAAAAAAAAGAAGCAAGAAAAATCTTATAGCCTACTATTCACTGGCTCTTGATGACAGCAGTGACATTACTGATGCAGCAAAGCTTGAGATTTTTATACGCAGGACTGATCAAGATGTTAGTACAGGAACCACCACTGGTTGTAGTTTTCATGCCAAGTACCTTTCTTCCGTCTCCTTACTTCATAGGCTGTCTGTCATATGTAATCGAGTTTTGGTCACCGCTGCTCCAAAGAAAGGGAAATGAATCTTCCTCAAAATGAAAGCTTTCATATGAATTGTTGTGCATAAAATTAAGAAATAATAAAAAATATATAAATAATTTATATGGGCATAATAAAAAACTGTAAGAATAAAGCACAATACCATCTTGCACAGGAAACAGGCAACTAAATGCAAATAAGACGAAGAGCATGGTCATAGGAAGAAAATACAGAAGATAAACTTGCGAATTATAATTAGGCAGTAGAGCAAGTGGACAATTTCAAATACTTGGGGTGTACTATAAGTAGTACCATGAACCGCTGCCAGGAAGTCAAAAGGAGGATAGCAATGGCGAAGGAAGATTTTAATAGAAAAATGAGCATCTTCTGTGAACCTCTACAAAAATAACCAAGGAAGAAACTAGTGAAGTGCTTTTTACGGAGTGTAGCATTGTATGTGACAGAAACATGGACATTACGGAGAAGTGAAGAGAAGCGAATAGAAGCATTTGAAATGTGGATATGGAGGAGAATGGAACGTGTGAAGTGAACAGACAGAATAAGAAATGAAGCTGTGTTGGAAAGAGTGGGTTAAGAAAGAATCATGCTGAAACTGATCAGGAAGAGGAAAAGAAATTGGTTGGATCACTGGCTGAGAAGAAACCGCCTATTGAAGGATGCACTGGAAGGAATGGTGAACGGGAGAAGAGTTCGAGGTAGAAGAAAATATCAGATGATAGACGACATTAAGATATATGGATCATATGTGGGAACAAAGAGGAACACAGAGAATAGGAAAGATTGGAGAAAGCAGTGAAAGACTGCCCTTGAGCAGAACACTAAACGAATGAATGAATGCCATATTTTTCATGATGTCCACCGAGTAAAAAAATAAGGTGAAACTTTAAGGTGAATTGGGAAGTTTTGGTAGAATTAATTTTTTAATGAAGACAATTTGGACATTTCGGAAAAGACCTTCACCTTCCAACTACTACAACATATATATTCCAGTCAACGCCACTATTCTAATTCTAGTCTAGGGAAGAATAATCCCTCACGTTGGTTGCGATGGTGTAGTAGAACTGACTGTACCTGTTACTGCGTTTCGTTGTTCGCTTTTGTTCTCTTTAGGATAAATTGACTTGTGTGGTTATTTAGGAACGGTGGGTTGCTACAAATGCTCGTACTGAGTAATGGATGGAAAACAACGCATGTTATTCCGGTATATACCTCTCCATGTTAAATAAATCAGTTATTCGGATCCGTGTATCGATCGCTTTGATTTGGCAGTTTAACAAGCTTACATCATTATTCAGTCATCAATTCTTAGGAATAAATGAGATCTTCGCTGCGTTTACCATCAGTTCCCATCGTATTTTTTTTTTTTTTGGCGAAAAGTCTTCATTATTGTCTAGCGATGAAATGACATAGGTTAATATGAAGGGGAATAAAAGATAAAAAATGATTTAAGGCATTTACTAAAGTCTATCTCGGGTAACCTGATAGGGAAACAAAACAACTTCCACCCCCTCCTTGTAGCCTCTTCCTGTCTCCAGCGCGAACATTGCTGTTCCTCTTACCGCTACCCCCATGCTTCGCCATAACTCACTTACTTTTAAAAAGTACAGATTTTGAACTGCAATCATCATAATATGAATACAGATAATATAGATAAAAGTGTTTAGCTCTCCTTTTCCCAATCACATAAGTGAAATAAATATATAATAGCCTTAATTTTAATTAATGATGTTTTCTTTATTTAAACTTTGGGGAGTGTGGGAAAACTTAGGAACGCGATAGCTCCTAGAGTTGTGGTAACTGTTCTTGCAGAAAACGTGTTTCTGCAATCTAGCGTGTTCGCGAAATAATTTGTCCCAACTCTTTGCGTAAGTTATATAATAATAAATTGTATACCGGTATATAGTTTAGTGCGTGCGTGTGTGTAAATAGTGAACCGTATATAGTGTATATAGATCTACGAGTAATATAAATATAATACCAAATTGTAGTGTTAACAGTGCAGTTTAAACAGTATAGTAGGCCTATATAAATCTAGTGAGTGAGATTTGTAATGGCAGAAAATTCGATCGTAAAACATAAGCCCGGTAAAGCGTTAAGAAGTGGGGAGAAGAGATGCATTTCAAATGTGTTTAATTCATTGAAGGAACAATATCCTACTATGGCTATTGAAGAACTGGCTGAAATAACGGGAAAACAGACTTTCTTGCTATTGTGATTGAAAAAGTATCTAGGCTTAGTTATTAAATACAAATATCCCTTCTGTATTATTTTCTGACGTAATTTTTTAAACGCTGATTATTCATCTGTAGGCTATATTTTTATTTTGGTTAGATTAATTCAACTTCCGTACATGGAACATATGACGTACTTCTCACATCCTTCTTTTTATACTCTAGTATCATTGTTCTTACAGTATAAGATACACACCACAAGCTAATGAATTCATATGGGCAATGTTTTTTTAAATAGACCGTAGTGTCCTCCCCTCTGTCGGTAGCAAAGGGAAGGAGTCCCTATCAGGTTATCTGGGATAGACTTTAAAAATAATAAAATAATGCAGTTACTTAATTACCGCCGTGGTGTACAGATGGGGCAGAATTTGTGCTTTTAATTTGCAGTTCAAATCTCACTTCTACTGATTACCTAGTTGTTCTTTTCCGAGATTTTTCTTCCAATTGTAAGACGAACGTTATGAAGAGTCCTCAGACTCATCTTGTCAAAAATACCATCTCGTTATCAACAACTCTGTTGACATCAGATAATTTCTTACTTCATCCGACAGCTGGCCACACGTCCACTTGCATTTTAGCAGAGCTGAATTACCATCCAAACAGAGCGGGGTATCGTGTAGTCAGAGCAATAATCCCCCAGCCGATATAGCTAGTTTTAGAAACTGGATTTCGCTACTTACCGTAGCTCCCAAAATTCATCACGATACTGGGTGGACACCGGTCCCATACACTGAATCACTTAGTTTACACGCGTCAAAATGCAAGTTTTCAGAAAATCATTAATATCTTCTAACATTTTGCACCTATACCTATGAAATTGTGCATACTAATTTGCAATTTTATGGTTCTGGACTGTGATTTTATTTTCAGATTTTTATGAATCCAGGTTTAATTTGTGATCAAAAAATCATGCATTAATATATACTGCATTTGTACCTTTTTATATAAACTGATTAATAAAACAGCCTGAAATGTTTTCTGCTGAATAAGAGAACATAAATACAGTGTAACATATTATTATGCAGAGACTTTTCCATATTCCTCTCCTTTTATAAAAATGATAAAATAGAACTTGGATTACAAAATTAGTCTTCCTTGTATTGTAAAAAAATAAAAGAAAACATATTTCACAATTCTTTTGCAAGATAAATTGAATCTAATTAATAAAAGCTAGCATGCAAAGTTTCATCCATTTACCTCAAATCATTCCTAAATAAAGGGTACATAAGTATTGAAAAATGTAAGTTACGGCAAAATGCGGACAAAGCTGAACGTACTGGATACAAACATAATGTTACATAGTTTAAAAAACAAAAAACAACAAGAACAATAAAAATATTTCATGTGTATGATGAGAAAATCTCTGAATATGAACTTACCGTTTAAAAGGATTTTCTGGATGACTTCCGTTTATAACTAGACCCGGAACTGTTTTTTACAAAGAACCAAAAATAGTCTGCAAGCATGCTGGATGATGATTTTCCTTTATATCGTCTTTCCATTTCAGATATTTCTTGATGAAATATTCTCGTAGCTTACCGGTCCAAAATTAGGAGGGAAGAAATCTAAATCCGAATGTAAAAAGTGTATTTCGAGAGACATATTACACCCCCTTTTTCCATATGCACTTAACATGGTTTCCACAAGTTCGATGTAGTTGTCTGCCCTAAAATTTCAAAGGAAATTTGAGCAAAGACCTTTGAAAGTGCACCATGCAATTTTTTCTGTGACGGAAAGTTTTCCCTCAAACAAAGAGTCAGCCATAACTTTGCGAATTTTTGGATCGATGAAAATGCACTCCTTTAATTTGCCTTCACTGAAACTAGTAAACTTTTCTTCTAAATACTGAAAACCACACCCTTGTTTTTTTCATTACGTAAGTATGACTTTACTATTTTTGTCATTGTTTCATTATGTATTTCACTTCTGGTAGTGTGGAAGAGAAGGCCTCATGGCCTTAACTCTATCAGAATGAATGAATAAATAAATAAATAAATAAATATTAAATAAGTAAATAAATATTAAATAAATAAATATTAAATAAATAAATAAATCTTAATAAAACTCACTTTGAACTGTTATGAATTTACTGGATAGAAGGGACTAATATCTGTTTACTTATTACAAGTATAAAAGAACATGCCAAAAACTATAAGAAACCGAAGATAGGTCATAAACTCATAAAATGCATTAGCTTTTATATTGGTTTACAACCCCCAACCTGCGCCAGATGTTTCCCGGGAGAGCGCTTATCGAAAATTGAAATCATAGTAGGCCTGTATCTTAAAAACCTTAGTTATACGAAGAAAAAAAATGCATTTTCGGATTAAGTGCGCAGAAAATCATAAGGGACACATTGTTTTAAGTCGAAGCAAAATTCTTGTTGTTCAGTGTTATCATTGCCATTAAAAATGTTCTTATAAGCAGAATTTTTTTAAATTTAAAATTAAGTGAAATTTTAATCACTCACCATTAATTCTGAGAAACATAATTGTGTTCATATTCAATGTATTTCCGCAATTGAACTACAATTACGCACTTGTTTGAAATTGGTGTCACAATTATTGTCATTTGAGTAATGAAGAAACTATCGCCTGCTATACAACAGAGCAAATGTAATGAACAATTCAGTACACAAAACAGATATTACACATTCACTTATGTATATCAGCAATTTAGATAGATACGAAAATTGCATCGTGTTTGGTGAAGAACATGGATATTGCATATGTACACTCTGAGTTACACGACACATTGATTAAGGTCTTAATTTATGATTTATGTCGCGTGATGTCAAATTCTAGCCCAGTTTGTTTCAACGAGAACATTAATGCACTAGCTCTCGCAGTTAACCTATCACGCATATGTTTTCCATTAGGAAGATAGGATTTTATTAGTCTTGATACTTTTAAGATTTCTGCGCATAGTGACTCCCACATTCAACAACCTTAATTTCTTTCCTAAATATTTTGGAAGAATTAATTAACTCTTTTTTATATTTACATTTTTATTTATGGGAAACTGATCCGTTCTTGATTAAAGATGAGTGGAACAGAGAAAAATTCTCTCTGGCACCGGGATTTGAACCCGGGTTTTCAGCTCTACGTGCTGACGCTCTGGCTTAGTGGATAGAGCGTCAGCACGTAGAGCTGAAAACCCGGGTTCAAACCCCTGTGACGGAGAGAATTTTTCTCCGTTCCACTCATCTTTCATCATATGATGATGCAGAATATCTGCACGGAAATATCATATGTGTACTTCGGTACATCATAATCAGGGAAAGGATTTATATGTAAATACATATTTACTTATAAAGCTAATATAATTTATATTTTGCATTATCTTTATGTTTCACAATGTGTAGGGTTGAAAAATCCTACTTTTATTTTCCATATTTTTCCATATTTTAGAGTTTAGTACATATTTTCGTTAATTTCCATATATTTTCCATATTTCATATAAAACAGTCCATATTATATTAGGTTTAACAATAAAACAAAACAAAATTCCATTAACTTTTAAAAATACATTTCAACAATAGAGATTTAAACACATGTTCAGTAATCCCTTTAACATCAGAGTTATTTGAAAATTAGCAGTCCTATCAACAATGGGAAAGTAAGTTACAAAACTGTATTAATTTAATTTAAAATTTTTAACAGACTTCAGTTGTGCAGCTCAACAGTTAAATGCCAGTCAGAGTACACATAGGTTCAGTTTTGTAAATCATACTATAAAGACGGTAAATATGCCAAAAGTACGTCATTCAGTCAATTTAAAATCAAAACTAACAAGTTACATTTCAGAATTTAAAGAAGATGGTTTATCAACTGACAATAAAATATTATTTTGTAATTTGTGTCAGTGTGCAGTATCATCTACACAAAAGTTCCTGGTGCAACAACACATTACAACTAGTAAACATCAGGCCAACAAACAACTAAATTCCAAGCAGAGACAATTGTTTTTAACACAACCAACAACATCGAATGTAAGATCTGAGTTTAACATCGACCTGTGCCGTTCTCTCATCTCTGCTGATATTCCTCTCTACAAACTAAAGAATAAGGTCTTCAGGGAATTCCTTGAAAAATATACTCAACATACAATCCCGGATGAGTCAACACTTAGGAAGACGTATGCTCCATCCATCTACGATGAGACAATACAGAAGATAAGAGATGAAATTAAAGATAGTTCAATTTGGGTTTCCATTGATGAGACTCCCGACAAAGAAGGTAGACTTGTTGGTAATGTAGTTATCGGTTTGTTAAGTGAACAATATTCTGAACGAATTCTTTTACATTGTGATGTTCTAGAAAAGTGCAATAACAAAACTATAGTTAAACTGTTCAACGAAGCTATGGGTATCCTGTGGCCAAAGGGTATTATGTACGATAATGTGTTATTCTTTATTAGCGATGCTGCCCCTTATATGGTCAAAGCTGGACAAGCATTATCTGTTGTATATCCTAAATTGACTCATTTTACTTGTGTGGCGCATGCATTTCATCGTGTGGCAGAAGTGGTCAGAGACAATTTCCCTAAAGTAGATTTGTTGATTTCATCAGTGAAAAAAGTATTTCTCAAAGCTCCCAGTAGAGTTAACGTGTTGAAAGAAATGTACCCTGAAATTCCATTGCCACCAAAGCCAATTTTAACTAGATGGGGTACATGGCTAGAAGCAGTTGAATATTATGCCGAACATATAGACTCTATTAACAATGTTCTCCTTGCATTGGACTCTGAAGATGCAGTCTCAATTGATACTGCGAAAACAGTTACCTGTGACATAAGTGTGAAGAATGACTTAGCTCACATTCAGCATACATTTTCATGCATCATAAAAACGCTCAAAAGTCTCCAAAATAGGCACCTTTCACTATCTGAAAGTTTTGAAATTATAAATAGTACTGTGGAACAACTGAATCGTGGTAGAGGTAAAGTTGCAGATGCAGTAAGAGCTAAGGTGGACACTGTACTTTCAAAAAACCCTGGATATGAAGAACTACAAAAGGTTGTTGCTGTGATGAGTGGTGAATCAACAGTGAAGATTAACTTGGACTTATCCCCAGAAGACATTGTGAAATTGAATTATGTACCAGTTACTTCTTGTGACGTCGAACGCTCTTTTAGTCAGTATAAATCTATCCTCAGAGACAATAGAAGAAGATTCACTTTTCAGCACTTGAAAGAAATGTTTGTAACCTATTGTTATGGTAACAGACAATAAAAATTGTGTTTTGTTGAAACTACATTGGAAGATAAGGTACGTCCATTATATTTTTTGTTTAGTTTGATTAAAATGTACCAATATTTAACGTACATAGTCATTTTTTTTATAATTTTAAGTCCATATTTAATTCCATATTTTGGTAAAAATCCATATTTAATTCCATATTTTGGTAAAAATAACTACATATATATTTACATATTTCATATATTTTTAGTCCATATAAATCCGTTCCCTGATCATAATAATATATGATATGCGAAAAATAATCACTTTGTGATTTAAGACGGTGCTTACTCCGTCGGATCCCGGCCACTTAGTTACTCATAACGAGTGCACCTCTGCACATGTATGGACATTGTGCCACTGTCATACATATATGAAGCAGTGCATGAGGATAGCCACTAGAGGGAACCCAAGAGTTGGAACTTAATACTGAGAGGATTCAATCCGACATCGGGATGGGAATCCGGTGTGGTTTGTGGATAGAGCTTCAGCACGTAGAGCTGAAAACCAGGGTTCAAATCCCGGTGACGGAGAGAATTTTTCTCTGTTCCATTTATCTTTCATCAGACGCAGAATTTCTGCAAGGAAATATCATATGTACTTCGGCACATCTTAATAATATATGATCCATTCTTGTTGATTATAAGATTAAATTACCTTAGGGTTAACAGAGAAAACCAATTTCAAAGTTTACCCTTGAAAGCTATTTCAATAATGTTTATTGGTTACTTAACGACTACTTATTAAATGCGAGGTTATCTAGGGTCGGTGGAAATTTGTGATAACGAATTAGTATTAGGTAGATGCTATGAGTCCGAGTTGCCATGGGTTTTTTACTTGGTTTTAATGACTTATATCAACTACTGCGATATTGAGCTTCCATGAAATTGGTGATAGCGAGATATTTGGCGAGATGGAGCCGAGGATTCGCCATAGATTACCAGACATTCGCCTTACGGTTGTGGAAAACCTCGGAAAAGATCTAACCAGGTAATGAGCCCAAGCGAGAATCTAACTCGTGTCCGAGCTCGGACCAACCGGTAAACGCGCTACTGCCTGAGCTACGCCGGTGGCTCGTCATAAAATTACCTGACATTCGCCTTATAGTTAGAGAAAGACTTTCGAAAAACGTACCGATTTATCAGCCAAAGTGGACTTTGAACCCACCCCCCGAGTGTAATCTCCAACAATCAATACAACTGACTACCAAATACACAAAGGAGCAACGTTATCATTGCAAGCACTGGAACAGTCGAAGAGGACATCTGATACGTGTTTTTGTGTAGTCAACTATCCGAAGACAGATCTGAATCTCACTAGTGATACCAACAAGGCACCGCTTATGAGGCAACTAGGCCAAGAGATAATGAGTAGGGTGACCAGTTCCTTTCTCCCTCCATTGCATACATTGCTAACTACCCATATCAGGCCTGCAGAACTGTAGCTCTTGAGGGCGATTGTTTTCCTCCCCTCTTTTACCCCACCCACCTTTTCTACCTGTGCGGTCACGGCGTTCTAGTTACGCTCGGCTGCATCAACATTCATTCTCGGGGCGGATGTCGATCATCCCCAATAGAAGTGGAGTGAGGCTAACGTTATAGTTCCCCTACTTTGCGAGTTCTGCAGGCCTGACCTGTATAAAACACTAATCAGACTTCAGATGCATACAGACAATTTATTCTTCCTCTGACACATATCGTCAAGTGAGATGTACAGCCTGATAATAGATGTACATATCAGCCAGAACCTCAATCAGAAGATCTGGTACGTGTAATGAATTGTTTTTTAATTAAAGAATTTTAAAGATATTTAATATCTTTAAAATATTGTCACACAGTAACAGTGTATTTTAGGCCTACAGTGGCAATGTTGCACATGTGGAGATTACAAAAATAAAAAATAAATATAATTACTTTCACACTGTACAGTAAGTCATTGTAGTGTGCAATCGCATTTATCAAAATGGGTGCTTTAGAGATTGTGTTCAAAGGCAATACCACAAATGTCCTTAGCTGTAAGTCTTAAGAAAACTGCAAGGAAAACTGTTTGTAGCTTATGAATATTGAAAGTACGTTCTTATCTTTTTAGGGTGAATTTCTCATATGAATTTCAATATTTATAGATATATTAAAGAAAGTTTTAATTATACAGTATATGAGAGCGCCAGAGTGGTCTAAATTTCGTGGACATGTGTTGTTTCTCAAATACCCGAAATATTTTCAGTAAAAATAGTAATAGTTTGTATTTATTTGTTTGTACGTTAATGAAAACGAAAGCTATTTAAGTACAAATTTAGGACGTAATGTGTTTTGTTCTTCAAATTAAAACAGAAAAGAAAAATTTAAATTTTTTTTTTAATGAAAACACAGATATTTTATTGATGTCTCACACTAAAGCTTCTCGTGTGTACCATCTGTCATGAGCAGGGAACGGATTTATATGGACTAAAAATATATGAAATATGTAAATATATATGTAGTTATTTTTACCAAAATATGGAATTAAATATGGATTTTTACCAAAATATGGAATTAAATATGGACTTAAAATTATAAAAAAAATGACTATGTACGTTAAATATTGGTACATTTTAATCAAACTAAACAAAAAATATAATGGACGTACCTTATCTTCCAATGTAGGTTCAACAAAACACAATTTTTATTGTCTGTTACCATAACAATAGGTTACAAACATTTCTTTCAAGTGCTGAAAAGTGAATCTTCTTCTATTGTCTCTGAGGATAGATTTATACTGACTAAAAGAGCGTTCGACGTCACAAGAAGTAACTGGTACATAATTCAATTTCACAATGTCTGCTGGGGATAAGTCCAAGTTAATCTTCACTGTTGATTCACCACTCATCACAGCAACAACCTTTTGTAGTTCTTCATATCCAGGGTTTTTTGAAAGTACAGTGTCCACCTTAGCTCTTACTGCATCTGCAACTTTACCTCTACCACGATTCAGTTGTTCCACAGTACTATTTATAATTTCAAAACTTTCAGATAGTGAAAGGTGCCTATTTTGGAGACTTTTGAGCGTTTTTATGATGCATGAAAATGTATGCTGAATGTGAGCTAAGTCATTCTTCACACTTATGTCACAGGTAACTGTTTTCGCAGTATCAATTGAGACTGCATCTTCAGAGTCCAATGCAAGGAGAACATTGTTAATAGAGTCTATATGTTCGGCATAATATTCAACTGCTTCTAGCCATGTACCCCATCTAGTTAAAATTGGCTTTGGTGGCAATGGAATTTCAGGGTACATTTCTTTCAACACGTTAACTCTACTGGGAGCTTTGAGAAATACTTTTTTCACTGATGAAATCAACAAATCTACTTTAGGGAAATTGTCTCTGACCACTTCTGCCACACGATGAAATGCATGCGCCACACAAGTAAAATGAGTCAATTTAGGATATACAACAGATAATGCTTGTCCAGCTTTGACCATATAAGGGGCAGCATCGCTAATAAAGAATAACACATTATCGTACATAATACCCTTTGGCCACAGGATACCCATAGCTTCGTTGAACAGTTTAACTATAGTTTTGTTATTGCACTTTTCTAGAACATCACAATGTAAAAGAATTCGTTCAGAATATTGTTCACTTAACAAACCGATAACTACATTACCAACAAGTCTACCTTCTTTGTCGGGAGTCTCATCAATGGAAACCCAAATTGAACTATCTTTAATTTCATCTCTTATCTTCTGTATTGTCTCATCGTAGATGGATGGAGCATACGTCTTCCTAAGTGTTGACTCATCCGGGATTGTATGTTGAGTATATTTTTCAAGGAATTCCCTGAAGACCTTATTCTTTAGTTTGTAGAGAGGAATATCAGCAGAGATGAGAGAACAGCACAGGTCGATGTTAAACTCAGATCTTACATTCGATGTTGTTGGTTGTGTTAAAAACAATTGTCTCTGCTTGGAATTTAGTTGTTTGTTGGCCTGATGTTTACTAGTTGTAATGTGTTGTTGCACCAGGAACTTTTGTGTAGATGATACTGCACACTGACACAAATTACAAAATAATATTTTATTGTCAGTTGATAAACCATCTTCTTTAAATTCTGAAATGTAACTTGTTAGTTTTGATTTTAAATTGACTGAATGACGTACTTTTGGCATATTTACCGTCTTTATAGTATGATTTACAAAACTGAACCTATGTGTACTCTGACTGGCATTTAACTGTTGAGCTGCACAACTGAAGTCTGTTAAAAATTTTAAATTAAATTAATACAGTTTTGTAACTTACTTTCCCATTGTTGATAGGACTGCTAATTTTCAAATAACTCTGATGTTAAAGGGATTACTGAACATGTGTTTAAATCTCTATTGTTGAAATGTATTTTTAAAAGTTAATGGAATTTTGTTTTGTTTTATTGTTAAACCTAATATAATATGGACTGTTTTATATGAAATATGGAAAATATATGGAAATTAACGAAAATATGTACTAAACTCTAAAATATGGAAAAATATGGAAAATAAAAGTAGGATTTTTCAACCCTACACATTGTGAAACATAAAGATAATGCAAAATATAAATTATATTAGCTTTATAAGTAAATATGTATTTACATATAAATCCTTTCCCTGGTCATGAGTAAGCCAGAAAAAGATATACTAATATTATAATCTTTTGATTTCATCTTCTTCATGGAAATACTGGCATGTCATCATCACTTAAAATAAGGCGGACACGTCTACTTTCCCCTACAGATGTGCAATATGTATTCATGTCAGAAAAACAACAAACATATATTGGCTAAAAATGTGACTTCTGTGGTTTCTCAAATAACAGATTAATTGTATTGCAACAATCTTGTGCACGCTCATCACAGATCGACTCACTGTTGTCTGTGTTTTTGGAGCTAATGCAGCAGATACAGTGGCAATATGGTCTTTCATGTCTTCTACTGTATTTGGAATCTGCTGATACAATTCACTTTTTATATGTCTCCAGAGAAAAGAAATATAACTGCGTTAGATCAGGCAATCGCACTGTAAATCTCTAGACAAGACTATCCCTCTTCCCATCCATCGATTTGGAAATAGCTGACTTAGTGCATTTCTTGTCACTAAGGCACTATAAGCAGGACATCTATTGACGAAAGTTATATCAATATGGGTAAGGTAGGCCCTACTTCTCAAGAAACGCCTGTACTTTAGGCCAAAGCTACCTGTCTTCATACGAATTAATTTCAAAATTTGAAGACATAGAGACTGTAAAGACAAAAAAAAAACCATAAACGTAAACCCTCTTGTCTGTGAGACATTGTTTGTTTGTTTACTCTCTCCAGTTACAGTCTAAAAGCCAGTAAACTAGTCAGTTCTTCTTAAGCATAACTATCCTAACAATTCCAATAAAACATATTGGGCTCCCTTTTTAACCCTTAAACACTAGGATGGGTAAAAATTCACCCATTGTTATTTTGTGACGGTTGCCACACAAACTTGTGATTTCAGGTAGCATCAAGACGTTCAGTGCTGAGTGAGTATCCGTGAAGAAAGAGATGTTTCGTGCTGCAGTGTTGGCTGTGTTTGGTGTTGATGGGTGAATTTTCACCCGTCCTAGTAATAGTGTAATTTTTTTATTACTAACTTTTCCTAATATTTATAAACTTTGTGAGTGGAAATGGCTGACCAAGCACTGGCTAATTTCCAAATTTGTAAGATATTGGAAGAAGATTTGAATTTAGAGAATGTAAACGTGTATTGTATTGTATTTATTAACATTCCATGATAATCATACAGCTAGAATATGCAACAAGTCAAAAAACTTAATACTATTATAAAGAATTTATAGTCACAATCTAGATCAAATATATACAGACGAGATTTACAATATAGTCTACTAGTACAACACATAGTTTTAGTATCAATTTCATGAAGTGTTATTGAATGTCATGAATTCACTTACAGAATAGAAGGCGTGAGAAATTAGGTACTTCTTTAATTTGGCCCTAAATAATATAATGTTTTGAGTTTCATTTTTATATCGATAGGGAGGCTATTGAAAATGTTTTCTGCCATATAACGCGCTCCTTTTTGATAGCACGATGGACTTGCTGATGGAGTATGACAATCATTTTTGACGTGTATTTATGCTATGAACTGTTGAATTAGTTACAAAGTTTTCACGATTACATACGAGGAAGATTATTAATAAAAAGATACACTGAGAAGACATGGGCATTATTGTAGTTTTTTTTAAAATAGTCCTACACGATTCCCTAGATTTGTAATCTGCTATTATTCTAATTACTCTTTTTTGTAATAGGAATATACTGCTACTATCTGTGGAATTTCCAGAATATTGTTCCAAAACTCATCACCGAGTGGAAGAGGAGGAACAGCCACAATTTGTAGAATTTGTAGACGATCATGTGGAAGAAGACCATGTTGAAGATGATGACGGCACTTAGCATCTTAATTGGTTGAACATAAAGTTCTCAGTGCCCTTCAAGACTGGACAGTAAATATGCTGTTTATTGTGCAAAGTGTCATTCGTTCATATATATTACAATGAACATAGAGCTACTGTGCAAAAATTGCAAGTGAATTTGTGTAAGGCACTTAGCACCATTATTGTGTTAGATTAAATTTTTTTTCATAAGTAGGTAGACACTGATTATTGTTTTTAAAAACAGCAAATATAATTACATAAAACCAAATTCAAATAATTTTTAATGTTTAATGAGCAACGTAATATAAGAAAAGTGTAATAATAATTTATGTTCATAATAAAAATAAATTTTGATAGTAAAATTTTATTATTTTACCATGAAAAAAAATTGTAGAGTATAAAACTTTTTCTAACATGCCTACAAATGTTTTACAGAAGTTTTGAAGTTCATGTACACAAAAAAAAAAAAAATTAAAAATAAAACGGTACGGGTGAAAATTCACCCATCCTAGTAATGGTAGGCATTACAAACATCCTAATTCTCAAGGGTTAAAATTATAAATTTGATCTTATATCTCGAAGATTATGTACTAAGAAATATTACATTGCGTGTATCAAGAGACTATTTCGTTATACTTTAATGTATATTTGTTGCATTGAGTATAACAAAAACTTCTCAAACGTTATCGGAGATGAAAAATGTTAAGTGGGCCATTTTGTGGTATATTATACAGGGCTGCCATAAAAGACCTTTCCGGTTTCGAACACATGTAATTTACGTTCTATAAATCTGAGGTTCAAGCCTATGAGCATAGACAAGTTCCACGTAGGTACGCGAATTTTCCGACTCCCAGATTCTCAGGTACGAAGAAATTTCTTCGCAGCATTTTGTCCTCTGGTTTTAGCGCTTGCAGCAACTGTAGTGGGTACGGATGAAATCGCAACCGCTTGCGAAGAATCTTGCCTTAAAATCATTGTATCACTTACGGATTATAGGAGCACTGGTTGGATCTGCACCAAACTTTATTGGTACCTGGTAATGCTATTGCACATTAATAACCGAGGAGTTCACACGAAACTCAAGCTTTTCTGTCCTCCACATCAGCCATTTCTCAACAACAATGAACAAATTTCTTTATATGCTCTACTATAAGGTATTGTAACCAACTAGGAAATAAATGTGACCACAACTAAACTTTTTGAGTTTCTCTTTCCATTGATGCTATTTTCATGCACCTCAGATTGATAGAACGTAAACTACTGTGTTCGAAATCGGAGAGATCTTTTGTAGGAGCCTTGTATAATTTTACTACTACAGTTATTTCAAGTCATCAGTTCGTCGCAACAACAACAGAAAATGAAGTTGAAATAAAATTATATAAATTGAAAACCTTTCTGAGTATTTATGATACGATTATTTCAACAAAATAAACTAAAGTAACAATATTTAAAAAATCGCAACCAATAATAACTGCCTATTGTACAAAATTATTGTAAAGTTGCAATAGGCGCAAATTTCGTTTTTCAATTAAATGATCAGAGGTCTCTTTGTAGTAAAACTGGGAGTAGAAAATTCCTAAGTATAGTTTTATACGGCATCCGAAATAATTCCTTGTGATGCCATTGAAAACAAGAAAAATAAGTTACATACATGTTTATTTGCAAATAAAATTCTGTTAAGAATTTTTACTAACATTATCATGAAAGCAATATCAATTTCAGTTTCAATACAACATTACTGAAAGTCAATTTATTGAGAACACTACTTACTGACACTAATTTTGAAATGTCATTGCCACACATTTCTTTGTAATTATTTTATATTATGATCTACTAGTTTATTTTCCAGAAAAAAATACTTGATTTTCTTTTAATTTGATCTCACTTTTTAGTTTGTGCAATATCGTCTTGTATAATATAATACTTAAGTCTCTCTGACAAGTACAGTTCATTTTTTGCATGATTTTATGTACAAAAAAGCCAAGAAAAATATCATTAGATGCGATTTTGAATAAGTCGACGTGTTGTGTAAATTTTACCCAAACAAAAACTATGTACGCGTAATTTAATTCCGAAAAGAATACATTAGAGAAAATGCGATTAGGCATCAGCAATATACTGGAAGATATAAATAAGTACTGAAGAAGATGGCTTGACCATATTAAGAGAAAGGACAACGAAATATCTCCCAAATAACTATACAAATATGGAATTAAGGGAAAACGAGAATGAAGCCGTTCGTAAAGAAAAAAGATAAGAAGAAATAAAAAAAGAAAGAAAGAAAGAAAGATAGAAAGAATTCTGAAAACTTTGAAGATGGAAATTTTTGTAAGACTAAGTCTTGATGTCGATGATACAGCAAATACGGTGATGGATATTATGATGATGGTATAAGGTAACATTAGTCCTATAGCGTTCCTTAGAAAAAAAATATTGTTAATCCTGTACTGTAAGTTAAGTCTACGGAACGATCTGTAACACAGGGAGCATTATAAAATAATGAGCTAGATTTGCTACAACCGAATCAGTGTCAGTGAAATGTGTCATAGTGCCAGTGCAGTGAGTGAGATGAGAGTGAAGTGAAAGATTATCAGTATTAATGTGAAACTTAAGTAGAGCCTATACATATGTAGATTGTAATGTAAAATTAGGTTCACTTAATAATTAGGTTATTTTATGTATTATTATATTGTAATTCTGCAATGCTTGGGAAAAGTGGCATAAGTCAGTTTCAACAAACATTTTTTATTAATTTATTGACAACTTACGGAACATCTGCTCGCTTGGGAAAAGAGACATAAGTATTTCTCCCATTACAATAATTCATACAGAAGAAAATCAAATCGACTTAAACCAGTGTGAAGACAGTTTTTTACCTTCTCCTGTAAAATTAACATTATTTACTTGTGCCACTTTTCCCGAGCACTACAGATTTATTGTGCATTAATATTGTATTGTGTTTTATATTTATTGTGTGCAATTAAGTTACCACTCCCACAGGATGTTTACCCACTAGCAGTGTAAATAAATACATACATAACTAGAAATAAGAATAGAATTTTTGAACGTTAAGCAGCTGAGAGCTTTCCCTCTATAGGAAGACGCCTTTGCCCTCAACGGGACATTTTTTAGGCTAATCATTTCATTTCATTTCATTTCAAGCAGCTGAGATTAGATTTCTACAACCTCTTAGACAGACAATGAAATATTTTTACACGAAAATAAGTAATTGAAGAAAATTACAATCGTCCCCGGGGTAATTCCATGCAAAACAGTATGACGCAAAACATTGATATCTCCAAATTTGTTAAAAATTGCACATTCAACCCTTTATGTTATATATATTAATCATGTACAAAATTATGTTTGCGGCACCTACCGTTTAAATGTTATGGACAGTTAAGATAATTTGGTTTGAGCACATAGGCAAATTTTCAATATGTTTTCTGACCATAAGAATAATTACAAAAAATTGTGTAAAGATATCTTTATATAGCTTAAAAAAGAGGTTATTGAGATACTAAAATTCAGTGCAGCTCTGAAATTTGTGCTTAAAGAAATTTAAAACTACATTTTAGAAAACGCCATTACATTAAATCGAATACTTCAATTCACATAAAAAATATATATGATAATTTACAGAGCATTTTCATTAGGCTGTCAAATTTTCATAATGGGGTCTTCAAACGTAAGGAAGTAATAAATTAAAACAACTCACCGCGTAAAGGGTGATCTATGCCGCTGCGCCATGCGCCATCACTGCTGCTGGTCACTGCGAGAAGCTTCTCCGCGTTGACGACCGGTGCGCGTCACACGTCTGATTTCAATTAGTTTCGGTACTTCTGGTGAAGCAAAATAGGGTTTTATTGCTAACTTTCCATTAACTGGAACCACACAGTGAACACTTCTTGTTCCGGGAACAGTCTTGAGGCAGGCAAATCTTTGAGGATTTGGATAAGTAACTACTTCTTCATGTTCTTCAATGGATGTGAATGATAATGATTCCCTGTATATTGTATTTTGATCATTCATACAATTCAGTCCCAGTAGCTTCACTAATTATTTCAATTTTTGAAATTTTATGGCGACAGTATTCGCAAATAGCATCACCTACCACGAAATGCGGGACCTTTTTACACATGCCACTTGTCACTTTTCTTTTACAGACTTGTGACGAATGTTTTTCAAGTCCGAAAGGGTTGCAACACCACAGATGACTCCAACTTTTCGTCTTTAATTTAGGCATATTGAACACTTACAACTTACAATGACAGAACAGAACAAAATCACCCTCTAAACTGAAAGGGAAAAGTTGCGCTGAGATTAACACAGTCCAAGAAAACAAATCCCCACGTGAAAGCTATTAGAGCGGATGTCGTAACATCTGGCAGTCATATCGATCGCTAAGGCTGGCCGCACACAGGAAGATCTCGAAGAAGGAGTAGTTTCGAATCTGCAGCGAGGTTCTAATACGACATACACTGTTCGTAACAAATATGTGGACTTCCTTAACTCCCAAATATAAACTTGAAATTGATGTCATGATCTCGGTGGTTCTTGAAGAATTTATATTTATTGGTTTTTATTGCAGAACTTATGTAGCGATTAGTTCGCCATAATATCGCGAACATGTAGTATTCACTTCAACAGCAATAATGGCAAAATAGAACAGCTCTTTTGGAATTAGTATAATTATGTACACTATTAAACACGATACATTTATATTTTGTCATTCTATGCCATAAATTGCTTATGTTATTTGTGTTTAGACAGTGTTTTAATTGTTAATTTAAAAAATATATAATGATAATACTATAATAGTAGCTATAATAATGCTACTGTATAACTGAAGCATTCATTTCCTGAGATATTTCTTCCCAAAGCCAGTCAATAGTATCTCTTTTAGCATGTTCTTTTAATTTAAACTCAAATAATTGTATATTGCAGGTCTTGTCTGAAGCAGAATAACAAGTTTGTATCTAATTCCACTGTAGTACTGGTGCAAGACAAAGACACTGAATTCAAATTAATCTGAATCTCCTCCCAATACTCGACAACGCTGATAATTATAATACGAAATAATGAAAGCAGAAGTACGCGCATGCAGACACTGGACTGTCTCCAGTTTCCTCGAGACGAGACATAATTCCAGGCACCTTCATTGTTTTCCCTCAGACAGTCTCTGAGAGCCTGAGACAAGCGTCTCTTCCTATGTGCCTGCCTACCTATCTAACTTAATTCTCGAGTCGGTCTCTTCCTGTGTGCGTCGAGCCTAAGCACGCGTGTGGATCTCTAATATGAGCGCGTGACGTAATACATTGCATGCGACTATTAACCTTAACAGCAAGATTTCCAATTCTAGTTTATTTAATATTACCCAAAGTTTTAGAAATGGCATCATAATTTTTTTTGAAATCGATAAGAAAATTGTTTGTCTCACCGTAAAAAATATAATATAGAATAAAAAAATATTCGATTTGAAAATATTAACATTTCTTTAATTTATTGTAAGTTTTAATACATACTCGAAGTAAAAATCGATAATAACTCAAAAGTAAGTGCAAATATTGTATATAGTCACCATTGTATTGGGACAATTTTTACGTTGATACAATGAAGCATGTCATTTTAATAATATTTTTAACAATAGTCTACATATCAACTCCCCGAATATTTCACCCTTCATTACCTTTCAACCATTGATGATATGAGGTTCATATTAGGCCATTTAACTATTTATTATTAATGACATTCGTTTACTAGAATATTGGAAAAATCCAGAACTTGACGTTACAAAACTTTATATGGAATGACCCCCCGGTCTTCGTTGCCTCATTTCCCTTAAAGTAACTGAGGCAATTGTGAACGGAAATCTCGTTAATTGACTTAGAAGGCAGTTTGGAAGCATAAAAATAAAACTGGGATATTTGTCCACAGAATTCACAATGGATGGATCCAAAAAGTGTATTCTATTTTAAACGACAGAAGTAAAAATGGGATCGTTTATTGAAAATTAGGAAGGTCAGTTCTTTTGTAACCGGAAGAGACCACACAGACTCAACACATATTTGTTATTTTGTCAATGATGATGATCGTTATGATGATAATGTTGGTAGAAATGATGAAATTTCTGCAGTGGTTGTACAGCTGGTGAATCTTTCACTAAATTTTAGCGGGAAGCTTATTCGAGAGCTCTTGTAAACGTTCGAAAGTTAAAGCGTAGACATACTGAAAGATTCAATATATTGCGCCAGTTTTTTGCTTATTTGACGCCGACCAATCACATGGTATACGCGATCACTTGACCCAAATCTCATTTATTTCTATCAACAGAGATTTCTGAAAAGTTCAGCTTGTTCTATTCAACGATGTTGCATTGCAGATGAAAGCATGGAGAAACAGACACACACCAGATAAGCATGAATTATTTATTACTTGTTCAAAAGGAGGTCAGAAGTAAGTGAATTTTATCATTTATTTTTGTTTAAAAATTGGCACGTAAATAAGGCAAATCCAAATAATTACAGGAAACATGTCGTTGTTTCAGATTACTTGGACTGCATGGTTCAAATACAGTATGTCTATTACAATACAGTAAAACCTGCCTTAACAGAATCGCAAGGACTACGAAACTTTTCCGCTAAGGCTAGTTTTCCGTTTAATGGATGTGCTTTTTTACGCCAAAAGTGTTCCAAAGACTTGCACCGTATTAATATTTGTCACCGAACGAACGCGTTCTTGAACGAATACATGCTGCACAGAGAGCTTAACCCGGGCTATGATAGGCCTCATGATGATAATGAAATGTGAAAAATGATTGCGAGATGAGTCCGGGGCCAAACGCTAGAATTTACTCAGCAATTATGCTTCAATTGGTTGAGATAAAACCTCGGATAAACCCCGATCAGATAACTTATCGCAACCAGGATTTCAACTCGAGACCACTCGTTTCACGATCAGAAGTGCTAACCGTTACTCCATAGCGGTGGAGTAGTGGAGGTGTACTAGAAAAATTAAAACAGGGATATGTATATAATTCGGAAGAAATACAATATCCCCCATTTAGTTATGTAGGCTACACTATAATAATATTATTGAGCACATGCAAACATTACACTCAAAAGAAAAAAAATTATTCGCATTTTCTTTATGTTTTTCTAGTAGTGAAGCATGGTTTTCTTCACACTTGGCTCCCTGACTCTCCACAAACACTTCAGTTTGAGCAATCACACTATATACTTATCTTTCTAGCTTATTCCTGTACCATAGAATCCGACACGCGATTTTTTATTCGGCCTGACAGGGACAAACTAGTCCCACACTATTTCATTAATATCTTCGTTTAAAGTTTTGTTAACTTCTGTTTTTATTTTTCTATACGCACAGTTTTGACACTTTCAAAATGTTCGTTTACTTCATTAGTTTACTTCGTCATCTGCTTAACTGATAATTTATCAACAATCATTCGCTAGTAGCAATGAATAATTATCAATTCTTGGTGTATAAAAGACGAAATTATGTCGCCACTACCACAATTTTGAATTGCATCTAAGGGGCAAAGATTAGACCCATATGATATATGAATTGATGTATGATATTGTGATGTGATGTGATATATATGATATGGTATTATATATGATATGATATGATATGATATGATATGATATGATATGATATGATATGATATGATATGATATGATATGATATGATATGATATGATATGATATGATATGATATGATATGATACGATACGATACGATACGATATAATATATATAATATGGGTATGGTATGATATGGTTTGGTGTGTGGTATGTGATGTGATGTGATATGTGATTTATGTGTGATGTGATGTGATGTGATATGATATACGATGTGATGTGATGTGATTGATGTGATATATGATGTGATATGTTGTGATACGAAATGATATGATAATGATATGATATTATATGACATATGATATGATATTGTAAAATTTATACTAAACAACAATGTAATTTTATTATCTCAACAATAATTATCACTCTCTACAATTTAATTTAACTCCCGTCAACAATGGGATTTGCTCTCCGCGCAGCAACACAGCGTTCGTTATTGCACTCCACAAACGACAATGACAATTTACTTGGACTATTACGAACAACAATGAACTGTTAATCGTAACTAATATTCACAAAGCACTATTTACAACACAGAACTGTCAGTTCTCAGTTCACAGCTCGTTTGTCTTGGCTAGTTCTTCTAGCTCAGTCACTCGCGTTCACAGAATCTCGAACCCCAGACCTTCGGAGACGATCCGCTGAACTTTGAACTCAGGACCCCCAACTGCGGTCCACTGCACTCGAACTCCGGGCTTCAGGCTCCACAGTTACGGACACAACTCAAGTCGCGCTCTGGTCTCGAAGCTGGCTTCACTGCTACCCAAGACTGTCTGGCTTGCTCTCCACTGACTTTAACAACACTGCCTTACTGACTGACTGACGTTCACTGGCATCTTCTCTTTTATAACCAAACTATAGTTTCTGGAGAGTTCGCGAAAGATTCCACTCTCGAATAAGCTGGATATTTCCACTTCTCTACCGCGGTCGCTCTCTCCCCACTCCACTCTACTCCCTAAGCCACAGCACATGCCACAGGAAGCAGATGCACACGCAACCTCCGCGCCGGCCGACCTTGCACTTCCTTCTGCTGGTCGTGAGTTCGAATCTCACGTCGCTGTCACAATATTATATGATATGATATGATATGATATGATATGATATGATATGATATGATATGATATGATATGATATGATTTATTTTATTTTATTGGGTTATTTTACGACGCTTTATCAACATCTAGGTTATTTAGCGTCTGAATGAAATGAAGGTGATAATGCCGGTGAAATGAGTCCGGGGTCCAGCACCGAAAGTTACCCAGCATTTGCTCGTATTGGGTTGAGGGAAAACCCCTGAAAAAACCTCAACCAGGTAACTTGCCCCGACCGGGAATCGAACCCGGGCCACCTGGTTTCGCGGCCAGACGTGCTAACCGTTACTCCACAGGTGTGGACGATATGATATGATATATTATATGATCTATGATATATATGATGTGATGTGATATATAATATGGTATGGTATGATATGATTTGGTGTGTGGTATGGGATGTGATATGTGATATATGATGTTTGATGTGATGCGATATATGATGTCGTGATGTAATATGATATGCGATGTGATATGTGATATTATGATGTGTTGTTATATGATATGATATATGATATGATATGTAATATATGATGTGATATATTATAGGACATATGATATGATACGATGTGATATAATATGGATATGGTTATGGATATTGATATGATACGATATACGATATATTGTGATAGCTGCAACGGGGTTTGAACACGCGTCCGACAGGGCGCGCGGCAGACGAAACGCTGGTACGGGGAGCATCTGCATGCTGAAGGGCAGAGGGGGTGTATTACGTCAACGCGACGAGGGGAGGGTGCGCGCGCAACTGCTGCGTGCGGAGTGAAGGGGGGACGGACCCTCCCGACTCTTCCAGAAGTCCGTCGAAGTGGAGATATCCAGATAATTCGAGAGAGCTATCTCTGCACACCCGTAGAAATTTCTCGCAACTATGATTTTGCTATAAAAGAAGAAACGCGAGCGAACTTGAGCAGTTTTCAGTTTATTCAGCCATTCAGTGAGTAAGCCAGAGCAAGCAAGCCAGTCTTGTGTACCGGAGTTCGACTCGAGTGTGCGTCCGCAACTGTGTCAGCATCCGAAGGCCTGAGTTCGAGTGCAGTGGACCGCAGTTGGAGGGACCTGAGTTCGAGTGCAGTGGACCGCAGTTGGAGGGACTTGAGTTCGAGTACAGTGGACTGTCTCTGAAGGTCTGTGGTTCGAGATACGGTGAACTCGAGTGACTGAACTAGAAGAACTGTGAACTGAGAACTGACGGTTCTGATTTGTAAATAGTGCTTTGTAAATATTAGTTAAGATTAACAGTTCATTGTTGTTCGTAATAGTCCAAGTAAATTGTCGTTGTCGTTTGTGAGTGCAATAACGAACGCTGTGTTGCTGTGCGGAGAGCAAATCCTATTGTTGAGATAATAAAATTTCATTGTTGTTTATTTTTAAAAAAGTTACAATATTTATCAACAATTCTTTACATGTAATAATGGCTTCACATTTTTGTATACGGTATAATCATTACATGGACTTACAGTATTCTCCTAATAATTACTTCTTCAGTTCCCTATTTGTTAAGTTCAATAATTTAATCTATACTTATCTTCTTTTCCTTACACGCTATTTTCCAACTAATCCTGAAATACTCCCTTGCTTAATGCCATTTATCTTAGTGTTCCTCTTTCCTTCCTTTAGTAAATATATTCTGTTCGCATCTTCATTTAAGTCTAATAACTTATTCTATTTTTTCCTCACTAAACCATCTACCAATTATTCCAATTTCAATTCTCCTTCCGATAATTTCTATCATCACTTATCTCTCACCTCCCTCACTTCCTCTTTCCTCACCTTCCTTAGCAATACATCTATGCCGTAACTTAACTTATTCACAATTGCTATTTTGCTACTCCTAATTTGAATCATTTTAACCAGCTCTCTTTATCGTTATTCCTTATTTACTAGTAACATTTTACACTAATCTATTCTTCGCCATTGAAAAATAGTAACGTTGTTAGTTTCGATTCTTCCATCAGCACACTGCCACTAAATTCAAATTCCATTGTTTGCTTTAAGATCCATATGAATTGGTCGAAGCATAATAAATTATAGGAAACAAATTGTAATGTTAATATTGGAATTTGGTAAGGAAAGCGAAAGAAATCTGCCTCGAGAGCTGTCGTCCATCACAATTCCGAAAGTAGTCGGGATTTGAATCAGGTTCTCTGGTAGGAAAAACTGACGCTGTAGGCTTTCGGTTGAAGATACGTCTGTAACAGTTGGTTTCTTGTGCCTTTTGTGTTGGCTGTACAGTTAAACTTCGCTGCTTTCTTCTGCATCGCCCATGTCAAAGAACGCGTCATGTTTACTGTCGTAGAAAGAAGAGGTCGGAATGAAAGAGAAGAGCTATGGGATGAAATCGAGAAAGAGAGTCAGTTTCGAAATGAGATTCCATCATTTTGAATGATGTTTTCAAACCGGCACTACAAAGAAGATTGTTCGCCAGTAGACGGATTTACGAAATGGAATGTGGAGACTTACATAGTACGTTTTCGAGAACGAACAATAAACTGCACATATAAGCGTCATGCCGGCAGACATATAGACCCCGCGCTAAACTATATATACATACAAGTGTGGTGGAGTGGAGGAACAGTGAAGCTGTAGACCTGAATACAGAGTAACACCTCAGAAATACACATTATGCATGTAGTATCCCCTAATGCAAAATTCATGTAAAATTTTATAGAAATACATTTCTGAAATGGTTGCAGGTTTTGAGCGAATATCTTAAGCGTATTGCGTAGCGAGTTTTCCTATTTCTAGTTCGCCTGTAACACCCTCCTCGTACACTGAATACGTGTCCATTTATTTCTACTTCGCTGCCTCGGAGAAATGGCACGGGACATTTCACTTTCTTCGGCCAATTAGAATCCTGAACACGTAGTTTAGAATGAGGAGGTGGTGCAGTACTGTTGCAAATTTAACTCGTGCTATTCTGTACATTTTCTCTTTAAATTACTGTTTTCTCTGTTACAGAGAAATAGGACATGAGTTTTGATTCTTGAAAATGAAATGTAAGGCAAACTCGGCTAATTTCGAAGTATTAATATTTTCTGTCTATAGTTATAACCAAAAATGCTTGAAAAAATTTCCTTCATGCAGCAGTTAATCACTAGACATAATTGTATTGGTTGGAGTAAAAATTTTATTTTTTAAGTGTATCCCAACAGGGAAATAACTCCATCTAAAACATGAGATCATATGTGTGTGTTTCAGGAACTCGTGTAACTTCGCAGTATTGCTCGGGTAATTTCGCAGTAATAACTTGTGCAATTTTCAAGAATACTCTTTTTAGCTCAAACATGTTTTAATGTAATCTAAACATCAGTACATGTTTACACGCATTAACTGAACACACATTAACAAATAGGCAATAAATATAGAACAACTGGGCTTCAATTATTAAAACTAATGACAGGAAAAGGCTTGCATATTAATTGTATATTAATAAAGTTATCTAACACATATCTCCATTAAACCTTATGCAAAAGATAGAAAAAAAAACATTATGAAAAACTATTTAGGTCAGCTAATCCGAATCCGCTTCCGCTGGCAAGACAATTATTGTTTTTCCTTTCTCTGCCGTTGTTTGAAAGTAGAGAGACTTTGTTCCTTTTGGGGACACAATTTTGTTAGGTTTCGTAACCAATGAAAACCCTGTTTCATCTAAATTCCAAATGAGATTAGGCTTGGTGCTCAGTTCTGCTTTCTCATACACACTTCCTAGCACATCATAAAAATCGTTCAAATTCGGGCGAGTTGAGGCTGCTGGTCTATTGTAGGACAGATTTTCTGGCTGGCGCATACTTAGCCCATAGCGCTTCTTAAAGGAAGTTAGAATCTGCGTGCCACTCGAACTGCTCTGCCGGCAACTAGCGGAAACTAGTTAAGAAATTCAGTACCGGAAAAAGCATATTATGAACAAACTATATTAGATAAAACAACAAGCAGGGTTCAAATTAATCATCAGAATGTGGGGAATTCATTAATCACAATGTGATACTTACAGTTCTGAATATCTCGACGATAAAACGTCCAGAAACACAACACTGCAAATTTACTCACTCTATCTGAGCAAACACACACCTACTAAAGCAGGCAGTTGTATAACTTTGGCCAGAATGCGTTGCAATAGAATCTTTCTGCATGAAACATCCCCGACAGGTTCTGGCATTTATCCGTATTTTTTGTAAGCTCAAACAAACACGGACAACTCCACAACTAATTAATATAAGAGATACTGCGAAATTAGACGTACTGCGAAATTAGCTGAGTTTGCCTTATATCAATTCTCATTGCTTCTTGCGTCTTATTTTGTCATCGCATTCTATCATCTTACGCGTGACCTTTTCATCCTAATAGCTTAATTAGATACATCCCTTTTTCTTCTTATTAGTTTTCGTCCATACCAGAAAAAGTATTATTTTTTTTGAATTTAGAACATAAATTTTATTTAAGAATACTAATTGAACACTTTTTGAGATCAAATAATTTACATAATCTCTGAAATAGCGAGAGTGTAGCGTGAAAGAAAGCATGCAAATGATTCGTTGAAAATTGGGCCAACAGGATATTAACAATAAGTTGAGCAAATTCCAACAGATGTGTGGAACAATAAGAAGAACTGTAAGAAATAAAACACAGCGCTCAACACAATTAAAATTTTACAAAATCCTAGCAGTTCCATGATTAACTTACGGCTCAGAAATCTGGTCATTAAACCGCGCAACAAAAAGAAAAATTCAAATAAGTGAAATGAAGTTCCTACGAGGTGTTGCCGGTTATACTTTATTAGATTATAAAAAAAAATTAAATATTTGACAATTATTAAATATTTTTAATTTAGAAGAAAATATTAAAAATGAGAAACAAAATTGGTACCAATGTATTACAAGAATGACTAATGATAGATTACCAAAACAAATTATGAATTATGCACCAACAGGATATAGAAATGTCTGAAGACCGAAAATAAGATGGACAGATGATTTAAACCTTGAAGACGGAACAGGCCAATAGGCCTAATCCCTGTAGCTGAAGAAGAAGAAACAAATATATGTATTTGATGTCAACATTTACATCCATGTAATGTGGACCTCACAATTTTTGTATCCGGTGCCACAATTACATTCATTACAGTTATACCTTTTGTAGACGTTCTTATAATTTTCCTTTAGACCCCATATAAATTGATCAATATTTCCACCTTTAAAACCTAACTACTTAATTTAGATCATTCAAAATTGACACTTTTACGACTCTGTTCTTGATTTTCAGTACACTTATATCGAACATACACTGTTTCTAATAATACTTGTTACTAAAACATACTACACCATTGTCCAATATGTTCGTTACTATGTTTGTTTCTTGTGTACATTCCATTTTCAGATCCCACTAATTTTCTACATGTTATACTTCACTATCCTAGGTAGCCACCCCCGCCATACTCCTCACCTACTTTCATTATCTCTATCGTTTTATTTAACTTCTCTAATTCATTTAAAATTGACACTTTTATCACTCTGTTCTTGATTTTCAGTTCATTTAGACTTTATCGAATACACACTGTTTCTAATAATACTTGTTACTAAAACATATTATACCATTGTCCAATATGCTCGTTATTATGTCTGTTTCATGTGTACCTTTCATTTTCCGATCTCACTAATTTTCTACATATTATACTTCGCCATCCTAGCTAGCCTCCACCACCCTACTTCTTACCTATTTTATTACCTCTATCGTCCTATCTAACTTCCTATTACACTCCTCTAATTCATATATCAATTTATTTGCTAAGTCCTTAGTCTCTTCTCGACCAGAAACATCCACTTCACCCTTTTCTGTTATAAACTCGTCATTCTTTTTCTTCACTTCACTTCTCAGCATTTCAGCTCTCGCACTCACAGAAACAATTTCACTTCTCCTCTCGGCACTGACCTTCCTTCCCACTAATCAGGTTAAATCACTTCCCAAATCACTTGAATTTTTATTCGTGTCACTAAACTTCATTGCCATTGTGGTAAAAAAAAAAAGCAAATAAGAGTAGACTGTATTGAGTGAGAAAACGCAGAGCAAAGAAAATTGCATTTCTAACTTCTTTTCAGCAGTTCAGTTACAAAATGTCAACGACTTATTGAATATTCTTACATTACCAACAATGAACAATGGATCAACTAGTGCAATGTCTGATCCAACTGGTCTCAGTGATTTACAATAAAAATCAAGTTCAACATATAAATACTTTAAACCAAATAAAAGCGCTCATAAAATATTTTTAATGCTTACAGAATAGAGTTTTTACATCTTAATTTAGCTATTATGAACCAATTCTGAAGAATATTAGTAAAAAGTGTTAAATTTAAAACCTCTACGTCGTCTCTCGTTCCAGAAACATTTAAAAATATTAAAAAACTTGAAATTGTTTAACGACACGTTAAAAGTGTTATAATTTAAAAAAAGGGTTATGTACCTTAGACAGACGGCCGGCGTCGAAACGGGCCGTCTGTCTAAGGTACATAACCTTTTTTAAAAATGTTAAGACTTTTAACGTGTCGTTAAACAATTTTAAGTTTTTTTAAACAAAGTGTTAACGTGAATCAGAATCAATAAAAATATTAGTAAATTTGTACATTCACTTTTTTTTCACTCCGACACTGCCTGAACATGTGCATAAATTCCCATGGTAGCTTTTCTTGAATTTGTGTGCAAATATATTCCCCTAGGTTAGCCATAGGGATATTTTCTAATGTACGAGTATAATGTTATGTACTAGCTGCCACTTCTAAGACGTCATGCATTGAATTAGCTATATGGAATGAAAGTTACTTTGAGTCCTTGTATAGAAAGAAGTTTTGTAGTAAAAATATTTGAAAACTAGAAAATTATAAAAATTATAGATAAAATGAAACGAAATTATATTTATAAACTTAATATAATTAGGCTGCAGTGTTAAAATGTATTGTACCAGTAAAGATAATGTATTAATCAAATCGGATTATATTACTTTAACTAAATAGCTATCATCATCATACATCACGGATGATGATGATGATGATGATGATGATGATGATGATGATGATGATGATGATGATGATGATGCAAATGGTTGTAAATACCCGAAGGAAACTATCAGAACTATTGTCCACAACAGTGTCTTCACACATGTTGGAGATCAATTGGAAATGTTTTAAACTTTATCAGAAATAAGGATTTCGTTGTAAAACGGGTCTTAATTTTGGATCTGTATGTCTCTCCTTTGAAGTCCTTGATGGAGTATCTTAAAAGAGACAAAGGCATAATGCAGCGTCTTCAGATAGCATCTTTCTTCTTTCAACCGTGTTTTCGTCTCTTTCTGCTCCATTTCCCGTTGCACAAGATCCCTTTCGCGGTTTTTTTTTACAACTTAGACAAATGTCTTCATTTATTTTAATTATATTTTAAAACTTTCTTCTTTTGGAATGTTATATACGTATATATCATTCAGATCTAAATCTCCTAATGAGATTGTAAGCTGAAAATGTCTACTCGTTTTCAGCTGCATTAATTTTCAAAGGATCAACATTTGCGTCTCATACTTGGAATTTTCTCTACAGTACTTATGCCTCTAATTTGTTTTTTTACTTTCTTCATAGCATACGGAGATAACTTTTGCTAAAGAAGATGGGTGTTTGGATACTGCATGAATTCACAGTAAATTGACAACTGTTTAAAGCATTTTTCTCCGAATGCTATTATTGTTATTTAAATGGAGGTATTGTGTGCAATCCGCTTCATGTGACCAGTGACTAATAGTAACGAATAATGACGATGGCATATCTCTACTTATATTATACAGTCTAAAGTCGCCGAACTGTGTCATGTAGACCTAGTTTATTCGTTGTAAATGTAATATATACTAGTCGCCTCGAATCTGAAAGCATAGCGACCGTTAGCTTCGTCTGTAAAAAAGAGAGTGGGCATGCGCGAGTATTTACTACAGTACTGCATCTACCCACCGCGTGACGTCACTCATGCTTGCAGTTCCCAGGCGGGAAGTGTAGGGTAAAGGTGCCTAATTCCGTGATACCCCTAATCCCGTGATAAAAATTCAATTGACTGCCATGGAGTTGTGGTCTCTGACTTTTAAGTTTCTGAAATAACTAACAGATGCCAGGAGATGTCTTCTTTTCAATTATATTGACTACCCGCCTTTTGAATAGAAGCAGTCGACCGCAGAAGCTTTTGTTCAGTGAAATGTGGTTGACCAGTAAGTTTTTCTTTCTCTTGTGACCGCTCCTGAAGAAACATTTTATGTTTGATGTAAGGATTAATATAGCATTATAAAAATGATATATTACTGTAGTTTATAGTCATCTGAATCAATGTGTATGATTATTTAAACATTGTTAGAGAATAACAACGCTACAGGAGCTTTTCTATTTTCGGATTTATTTTCATATTTCTTCTTCCTGGCTCACTCGACCAGTGATGCCAACGCTAAATTGTGAAAATTAATGTCTATGAAAGAAAACAGTTCCTGGAAATAGCAATAGAAATAAGTTATAGAAAACATTAGTTATTATAATTATAATAAAATAATAGGGCATATATTTAACTTAATTACTGCTGTTGTTAGGAATATAAATAATGAGAAATAATTGTGTTATAATTCAATTTATTCAAATTTAATTTTGTATTGAATTTAACTTTCAGTTTATTTTGTTTATAATATACTAATATGTAATATGTATGCCTGTAGTTACACAAATATTTTCTATGAAATTTGTCATTTAGGCCCTTTTTCTATGTAGTAATTTCTTGTTTAATCCGTATTAAAACAATATACCATGACTTTAAAGTGTTTTTCCAAGTACACGTTTGTTTTCTTAGCAGTTAATGAGGATTATTTTAGTGTCACGCAATTAAAGTCAGAATTTCCATCTCTCCCGATTACTACTTACTTGTAGATCTATAACTTAATTGTCATCACGTGTGATGATAATCCTAAAAAATGGATATTAGTACGTAACTTAGCTTCAGAGTGGTAAATTTCGATTCGTTCTTTTCTGATCTACAGCGGAACGAAGTGTCACTCATTTCAAAAAAAGAACGCTCCTCATTTCGATTACAAAATGATTAGCCCTCTGCCGTTATATTCCTGAAGACACAGAAATTCCCTTCATGATAATCATCTTTCTGCCTTTAGTAGGCTATCTCTTATGCTTTCTCAGGATTTACATCTGTAGCTTTAGACTTAAGTCTACCGGTATGAGACTCACTCTACACATTAGAATTTCCAGCATTTTAAACCCGCAGATCCTTTGTGTAAATTTTCACTCTTCGCCTGATTAATGAGTTGGTGAGTTTCAGAATAACTTTCCTACGCAAAATACAGAATTCTATGGTAAAGCGTTTGCGTTTCGCTGTCGGAATATCTGATTAATACGCCATTTTACAAATGCTATATTGAAATGAAGTTCAACTTTAGCTATCAAAAAAATAAAGTACAGCACCGATAATGAAAATAAGTGTTGGAATATCTACAGAATAATTCACGAGGAAAGGTAAAAAATTTGGGATGTGAATTCTGAAGTCATTCTGAATCAAAAAGTTAATATGAATATAGGTCCGTTTTCGAACGATTACGGAGATATGGCTCTTTGATTTCACAAAAACTTCTGAGATTCCATTGTACTAATTCGCATTTAGAGACAGATAACGGACAAATTTAAAGTTTATATTCACGTATGCATACATACCTAATATTCTAGATGTCGGGGTCGATGTTTTCGCACATTTTCAAAGGTACCTCCTTCTGCTTCTATGCACTGTCGCGCTCGGGCGTGAATCGCTCTCATCGCTCGGGAGAGTTGCACGTTGTTCTTTATGCCGCATCCAAAGTACGGTCGATTAGCGCCTCTCTCGTTTCCCCGTTCCTTTGCTATACCAAGTCTTTCATCCAACTTCATAGACAGTAAATACTCTTCGATATGGTACCCTTCTGTTCGGAAAGCGTCCATCATATTCAGCGACGGCACGCAAGGTACTTCCATCGCACAAACCATAAACATACACAATATCGGAGTATTCTGTAGTCGAACATTTATAAGGCATCTTGAAAAACACAACTTAACACTTCCGATAACTCTACCTGTATAACTAGTGTATTGTAGCTAGCTGACTGGACTGCTGTGAACTGATAAGTGATAGCGTATTTGTTGTGACATTTGTAATGCCCCACCACCCGGTTTGTTTCTCTTATCTACATCGCTCACAATGCAGATTCCAATGTTACGTCATTCATTGCGACCTTGACCTTGTCTCACGTCAGCAGCATATGGTAACAACTGATTCACATTGGGGCGAGACGTTTTACCAATAAAATGCATCTAGCTCCGCCATCGTTCGAAAACGGACCTATGTTCATATGAAATTTTTCTCTAAAAATGGCCTAAGATATCGTATCCTAAATTTTTTACCTTTCCCCGTGAATCACTCTGTATATTTCAAGGGATATTAATACGTTAATTATAGAAGGGTATAATAAATGCAGTATCCAGTATTTTAATGATTATTTCTCACAGAATCACCAATGATGTGTAAGAATTCGTTTAATTTCGGACAATTGGAGCCATATTGTACATAACAATATTATCGTATATATTTCATTGCACAATAGTAACACACTAACTACAGTTATTACCTTTTTTATGGAATTACTAGCAATCAACAACAACATTACAGTTGTAACACGCATAAAATTGCAATGACTTACGAAACTAACATATCTGGCAGATCAGGAGAAGGTACAGGAAACATAATTACATGCGCAAAATATTGTGTTTAAATGACTTGTTTCATATTTATGAACGGTTTTAAATAATTTTTGTTTACTATTGAATGACCTTCCTGCAGTTGTTTCATAGCTTATTTATAATTAAGTTCATAATTTGAACATTTTGTTTTGTAATAGGCCTTCTGATGAAGTATTGATTTTTTTCTCTATATAAGGTAGGTCGGTTGTGGGCCAAGTCTCAAGGTTACCTGCAGTTCTAAGCCGAAATCGAGACAAATTAATCGCATTGTTGCGATCTGTGCAATATTTGGCATCTAAACATTTTTAATATCATGATTTAAGAGTACCTTAACAAATTATAGACAATGCCATTTCAACTTTTGGATAACGACAAAACAGTGACATAGATATTAAATCTATTTACGTCTGAGGATGTATGACACAAAGAAAAGTGACAAAAATTGCTAATCTATTTGAGATAAACTGAAATATTGGTAGTCTATGAAAGAAAAATATGAGTACTGTTTAACAATTTTACAAATATGAAACAAAACACATTTCATTAATGTTATGTTTTAAGGTCATATTATAAATTAATTTTCTGTAAAAATGGCCATCATTTGATATTATGTTCTGGTTGTTATTTATATCTGGATAGAAGCAATACAATTTTCTAATTATTTACTAATTCATTTCTTATTACGTTTAACACAAATATAACAATGAGAACACATTGCGTTAATAAAATTGTAGAACTTACTTGCGAGGAGAACGTGAAGTGCGACCACATTGAAGCTTTCCTCTATGCCCAACATATTCTTCACCACATAATTTTGCCTTTTGAATCACATTTCTTTTTACTATTCATCATGTGTTATCCTTTTCTTTCTTTTAGGAAATTGAAGTACATTAGGGTGTTTTTTAAGATTCAGTTTTCTTATGGAACCGCAGTGCTTTCAACTGTATCTTCACACTCCGCAAATAAAGAATGAAACAGCTAATTTCTAGTGCTGCGAATGTACAGACATTTCCAGTGATGCCATCATGCAGTGTAAAACATACCTAAGTCATTGACGCAGGTCCCTTTTTACACACAACGTGATACACATAGCATCCATTTCACTATTACGAAAGTGCCGACAGAAGTCCCTTTTAACACTGGAACATAGAGGATTACGAAAATGTAATTAACTAATAATTACCGAAAAGGTGACTTAGAACTCTTTTTACAATACCCGATTCACATATATTATGTACAACATATAGGGTAAAGGTTGGTAACATTGTGATAGTTCTTTCTGAGAAATTACTACAATTTTACTGAGCGAGACGAAGATCGCTTTTTTGCGTCAACGTATTAAGGGAATGTTCGTGAACAAGTTTCTGCACAAAACCGACCCTTCTCTCGCTCAGTAAAATTGTAATAAATTCTCAAAAAAAAAAAAAAAATTATCACAGTATTACCACAGTCTACTATATACAGTCACGAAGCTTGAGTTTTGAGGGTGCTGGAAACAATAGACTGTGACGGTACTATTATGCATTGCCTGTAATGAGGCGACATTAGCGATCCTAGTGGTGAGCAACTACCTAATGTTTGCATAATATTTACTACGTATTGAGCTTCGCGACTGTATATACTAGACTGTGGTATTACTCGTATCTCAAAATTACCAACCTTTACTGTACGCCTTTTTCTCAGAAGTAATATTTTTGACTTAATGTATGTATGTGTATGTATTTATTCACAACTGCAAATAGGTATATACCCGGTGGCAGTGGTAACTAATTACACTCAATAATGACAATTAATAATAAACACAACTAATAAAAACAATAATAATTAATAATAAAAAAAATAATAATAATAATATAATAATAACAATAATAGTAATAATAATAATAATAATAATAATAATAATAACAAGGAGCATCCTAAATTAAATGAAGCACAATCACTTAAAATAACATTTAAAGTAAATCTAATTTGTATCTTAACGCTAAGTTCATTCCTGCACAAGTACTTTTCGGCACTACACTTATTTCGCTATCAACTCCCTCACTGCACTGATTCTATCCTGATTTCACTAACACTTCAAAACCATTTCACTGTTCAAATACTTTGCACAGCCACTATGAACTATAGAACTTCACTGACACAAACACACTTTATTCACACAATAGACTTCACTGACACTGCACACCTCACACTTCACTGACACAACACACTTTCTCACTGATACAACACTTCAAATAATAAAATATCAATTACACCCTTTAAATAGTGTGTATAATATACTACTGTATATTAGTAAGGTCCTTAAGCCTGTGTTTAAATACATTTTTGGTTATTGGTAAAGCCTTTAGTAAGTCTGCAGGTAAAAGCATTCCAGTCCCTGATAGTTTTGCTTGTAAACCGACGATATAAAAATATATACATAAATAAATATAAAAATATTTTGTCTGTCTTGGAAGAAATTAATTTTTATAATAGTTGTTTGATTGACCTTTACAAAAGACAGATACGAGTTATCACTTCTTAGTCTTCCATATGCAGAAGTCTTATTTGAAACGCGTTTTTTTTTTCCCCCGTATTATAGAAACATTAATATAGGATGAAATGAGCTTTCAGTGCGCAAGAGTTTAAGGGGTCATTATTAAATTTAAATGGATTTAGGTTTACAATGTTATAATTATATCTTGAAAAGAAAATATTTACGAAATTTGGATAATTGTTGTATATATGAAAGACGAAATTATGTGTTGTTGCTTTCTGTGAATCTGTATTCCGAAGTTAGGATTCCAGTTTTGGGCCCAATGGTGGTGGGGGGGGGTTGAGAATGCTTGATTATAGGGACGAACTCGAGCTCTAGGGAAATTGTGAGGCCGTCCGTCATGTTGTCCAGCACCGCCCTCCCCATCAGTCGTCGTCTTCGTCTGGTGCAGGCGCGATTCCTTGCGGTTGCGCGCGGATAGAAGTGAAAACCAGGGGCGGACATGCGGATGAATGGGCATCGGTCGCATCTGCGGTTTTCTGTCTCTGCCCTCACATTTACTTTGCCCTGCCAACGAATCAGTTTTTCAACAACATTTCTCTTCAGATCTAGTTCCTCGTATCTCTAAACAGTTTAGTGGTAGCCGCTTCCCTTATCTGTAAAGATACATTTAATTTGCATACTTTATGCTTCACACAAAATGACGCAGCAATTTTGTTACTCAAAATGTTTACTGCCATACCATTATGTTTGCAGTAGGCCTACTTGAACAACCTGAATGTCATTTTCCAGGCCTGTCATAAACTTGGACTCTCAGATATGGATTCGTCACTGTACCCCCACAATGTCTTGATTCCCCGTAGAGTTGAATGTGTTCGCATTAAACTTCGAAATCACCACAATCACCATCTCCACCTCTATCGTCTCTTATATCTCACGGAGACATCGACATTCGCCACTGTCACCTCAAGTGCTCTCCAACACAGTGCTAGTTACGCCACGACCGGCCCAAGAGAAAACTAAAGAAGGTAAACGTCCGAATTCTAAATTAGGCAGTAGACTCTGTAGATAGTTTCAAATACTTGGGATGTACTATAAGCAGTAACATGAGCTGCTGTCACGAAGTCAAAAGGAGGATAGCAATATAAAAGGAAGCTTTTAATAGAAAAATGAGTATCTTCTGCGGACTTCTGCAAAAATAACTGAAGTGCTTTGTGTTCAGTGTAGCATTGTATGGGGCAGAAACGTGGACATTACGACGAAGCGAAGACAAGCTACTAGAAGCATTTGAAATGTGAATATGGAGAAAAATGGATCTTGTGAAATTGACAGACAGAATAAGAAATAAAGCTGTGTTGGAAAGAGTGGATGAAGAAAGAATGATGCTGAAACTGATCAGGAAGAGAAAAATAAATCGGCTGGGTCACTGGTTGAGAAGAAACTGCCTACTGAAGGATGCACTGGAAGAATGGTGAACAGGAGAAAATTTGGTGGCAGTAAAAGATATCAGATGATAGACGACATGAAGATATGTACGTCTTATTATGTGGAGACTAAGAGGAAGGCGGGAAATAGGAAAGAGTGGAGAATGCTGGGTTTGCAGTGAATAACCTGCCCTTCGGGAGAAAACTGTGAATGAATCATGTGAAGTGTTCCGCGACTTCCGGCTTGAGACAGTTGTTAGGTACGCCAACGTTTCATAATTGTCTAATGTCACAAAATATAATTTTCCTTTCCAATTAATCAGACATAGAACTGGCTGGTATGGTTAAGAATTATTTGTCTATGCATTTTCTCAGTATTGATAAAATGCTTATGTATAGAGTATAATATATTTTTTCCATATTGATACCGGCATTTAATTTATTACCGCTTGTTAAGTTTAGAGCACTTCTTTTTATGAGTTTTTAGAAAAATCTGCTCGTTTTATTCTATTTTCAGTGTACTGTACTTCCAGAATCGTAATTGATTTGTACTTGTCACAAACTTTACGAATTCGTCTTGCTGATGTATGCTTTGGATTTATTACTTATGTTAAGGTTTGGAATTTCAAACAAATAGGTTGGTTACTACTATCTTACATTATTCTTATTTCCATTTTTTTCATAACGTAATTTAGCTACGCGTGACGCCTCTGGAATGTTTACCAATGCACGTGTGAGGAATAGAGTGAATCGGGGGGGAAATGACTATCGGGGGAAGATGCTTATTTCTTTGCAGTTTCACATTCTTCCAAGAGAGAACGCCACGTGCCTGTCTTCATGATCACTGAGACAGTTGAAAGTCTATAGAGTGGAAGCTAAGTCATTTTGCTACGTGTTCTTGTTGTGAGAAAAAAAAAAAGAGCTAGAAAACAGCTCATTTTTCTGCCATAAAATAATTGCAAAGGTGTATTAAAATTTTAATACATCCTTCAATTCATAATAACTGTCAAACTTTTGTAATGGATATTGTAGTAAAGGTTCTAAAGTTTGTATTGTTAACAACCAACGACCTTGTTCCGCCATCTTAGGTTGCGTAACAGCACTAGGCATCTTACCACGATACTTGGGGAAAATGATCACTTTTTTTCGGGGTAAGATCGCAACTTGTTGCAAGAGTTTTATTTTTTGTTTTATTGCAGGAAATGTGTAAACATTACCTAAGATTCTCTGATAGATGTCAGTGGATTGAGGACAGTCTTCAACTTGCTATGGAACATGTTATAACAGCGGGTATTAACTATTTTAGAGCACCGCAAGCATACGGGATTTCTTACCATACCCTTAAACTCCTTCTAAAAAAAGAATGATGACAAAAAAATATACTGGATTAAATTCATTGTGTGCAAGAAGTGATTTCACAAGTCTTGCACACGGCAATAAAATATGTGCAATGACTCTGTTCCTAAGTAGTGATAAACGAGTGAGAAAGTGTCCATGAGATTTAGATTAAGTCAATTTTCTTATATACATGTATCAAACCAAGTTCAAGAATACATACATATGTACATACATACATATATATATAATATCACAGTGAGTGTGTTAATTGCATTTGCCATCTTACCCGACTATCGGGGAAAGATGCCTACAGTACAGGTAAGAAGAAAATCTTTACCTATAAACAAGGTAATTAATGTTTTCTGTTTTGTACCAAAAATATAGTTTCAAAATACCTTATCGACTTTGATATTTCAATATGAAATTCAAAACTAAATTAACAGTATATTACATTTTCAATCAAAGAAAAAGTCAGGCACCTTCCCCCAATGGTTGAGGTTTTTCCGGCGTTTTCCCTCATCCAATACGAGCAAATGCTGGGTAACTTTCGGTGCTGGACCCCGGACTCATTTCACCGGGATTGTCACCTTCATTTCATTCAGACGCTAAATAACCTAGATGTTGATACAGAGTCGTAAAATAACCCAAAAAAATAAAATCTACCCCCATCCACTGTAAAATCCCAACAGTGGCGCACATGGCCTACACCCACCCTCATCTCCAACTCCTCTACCATCACAAATACTACCACCGCTTTCATAAATTCCACCACCATTACCACTACCACCACTTCCACGTCCACCACCATCACCACTGCCATCACTTCCAACTTCACATGCACTGCTGTTATCAACATCGCCACTCCCAACACATATATGCACTTCCATCTACATATTCACCATTCAATACCACTACTGCCACCACCCATATCTCCATCTCCACCACTATAACTGCTGTCAGTATTGTTATCATCATTCAACCGCTATTATTATACAAATTAAGCTTTAGGAATAACTCCCTGTAAAGTTAATTGACGTTAAAGTTAAAGTGACGTGTATTGTCACTGTACGTAACAGAAAACCACAATTTAAAGTCACACAGAGTTAGTGTGCACTCAAATGTTGGTTGCTTGACTGTTGTCAGCCCACTTTGAGGTCTGTGGATATAGAGGGAAAAATTGGATCGGTGTCGGGTAGAGTTCCCGGGTAGCTCAGTGGGAGAGCGTTGGTACGTTTAACCAAAGGTCCCGGGTTCGATACCCGGCCCCGGAACAATTTTTCCGTCGAAATTATTCGCTATTATTATCGTCGTCGATCATCATCATTGTTATCATCTATTAGGAAGAACAAAACATTAACTTTTTTCGGATTTCCAACAATGGCATTAGCTTTACTGATAAAGAAACTTTGTGCCTGGTGTATTTTTAGAAGACTTTCGGATCCAACTTCAGACTCCAACATTGATCACGTGGCTGGCTGATCAGCTTAGTTACATGTGCTGCTCTACTTCTCACTGATGGTGGAGTGGCTGGGAATACCGCAATCTTTGGCGTGTTTGTGTATTTATTGGTTGTTCAAGACTGGCTTTGTTACCTTAATTTAATGTGTTCTGATGTAATGAACTTTATCGGTCTTGCTACAGAAATTTAATTTATGTTAATCCGGACGGTGAATTTATGACATTCATGGCCAGTGGGTTGGAACTCACGAATTTGTTCCTATCGGTCCGAAAATCCTCACAAAGATGTGTTTTTGTGTACATTTTAAGTTTACATTCCTCTATTTTGTACTTTTCGAGTTACTGAATAAATTACCTTCCACTGAGTTCCTTACACTTAAATATAGACCTAGCTAATGTTTAAGATGTTTAAGGGGTTAGGTATAGCTTACAGCAGTAAAATTTTGGAAATATTCAACATTTTTGTCCTCCATTACTATATCTTGTACAATAATGAAAATTAGTATGTGTAAAACACTGTCCTTCTGCTATATGAAAAAAATATTTTTACGATTTATGCATGTCATATCTACACTATGATGCAAGATCACTTCTCTACCTTTGATAGATTGTCTGATAAAAAATAAATTCATTTAAAAAATGGTCAAATACAGTATTTTCTATTACATAAAATAAAAAAAAAACATTATTAAGGAATGTAGTTGAAAGAGCATTATATTGTAAACATGAGTTTCAGAAATAAAATAAAAGAGAAAGAACATGAAAAAGTTAACATGTTTATGAATTATGAGAGAAACGCTTCATCACTGCACAGTGAATTGCCAACATTTTGAATTTTGAAAAAAAATATCTATAAGTATTTTATTAATCGTAAAAGCTTTTTTCATATAGCAGAAGGACAGTATTTTATACATACCAATTTTTATTTTTGCACAAGATACAATAATGGAGGAAAAATATGTTGAATATTTACAAACATTTTACTGCTTTAAGCTGTACCTAACCGCTTAAGAGCTGTGGATTTCTCCCATACTATCGACGAATCCTTACTGTTTTCCTCGTTAATGCTTAATTAACGTTAATATTGAAGACACTTTTAACTCATATTTCAAGCTTTCCCTCTATACTCTTCAATTAATCTTAAAATCTAATATCAGAAGCTTAATTTCTTTCGCCGTCTTATTAATGAACGTTCAATATTCGGCTCCGCATGAAGATTATATAGCAGGCAGTGTTATGTATAACGTTAAAAATTATCTCTTTCCTTCTTACAGGCCATGAAAGTTCACGGTAGGGGGCTTGATTCCCATCATTTGAGAAAACTGGTATTAGTATTATATCAGCAGAACGTACTTGTCATCTTTACCTCCAAGTAAATAGTCCTGTTACTCATTTATGTTAGAGTATGAGTCAAGACCAAGGACATACGCAGCCATAGATCAATGGAGAGAATCTATGGTCCTATTGGGAATCGAACTCGCGTCGATTAGGCTTGCAGCCAAATGCCCTAACCGCGACGTTAAGGTGTGTCCACACTCCTTTTAGTACTAAATCCTACACAGTTGAATTCTTTCATATGATCCACTATATCTCAATCCATGAACTTTTTCCATTGTTAGACTAGCCTATAGCAAAATACGAGTATGTACAAAGTGCAATACAGAATGTTGGAGAATTTGAATATATAGCGCTAAATAGTACTGGTAAAACCTTCGCCGTAAGTACGTCTTGGTACATCTCTCAACCTTGTGTATGGCAATTTGCGTCTTTATTAATGCTCGTGTTTTCGAATTTACACTGTTTCTTTAACTGCGTTCTTGCGGTTCTGCGATTATTGAAAACAAAAAATTTTAATTACATTTTACTTCTTACTTACTTACAAATGGTTTTTAAGGAACCCGCAGGTTCATTGCCGCCCTTACATAAGCCCGCCATCGGTCCCTATCCTGTGCAAGATTACTCCACTCTCTATCATCATATCCCACCTGCCTCAAATCCATTTTAATATTATCTTCCCATCTACGTCTCGGCCTCCCCAAAGGTCTTTTACCCTCCGGCCTCCCAACTAACACTCCATATGCATTTCTGGATTCGCCCATACGCGCTACATGCCCTGCCCATCTCAAACATATGGATTTAATGTTCCTAATTGTGTCATACAATGCATGCAGTTCTGCGTTGTGTAACTTCCTCCATTCTCCTGCAACTTCATTCCTTTTAGCCGTAAATAGTTTTAAGAACCTTATCCTCAAACACCCTTAATCTCTGTTCTTCTCTAAAAGTGAGAGTCCAAGTTTTACAACCATACAGAACAACCGGTAATATAACTGTTTTATAAATTCTAACTTTCAGATTTTTTTACATCAGACTAGATGAAAAAATCTTCTCAACCGAATAAGAACACGCATTTCCCATATTTATTCTGCGTTTAATTTCTTTCCGAGTGTCATTTATATTTAGTACCGATGTTCCAAGGTCTTTGAATTTTTACTTTTAGCTCAACAAAACTAAGTCTAAAACCCACCAAGTGTGAAAGGGCGCTTTTGGTAAGCTTCTTAGGCCAAGGTAGAATATTTGAATGATTCGAGGATTTCAAAGATGGCTGACTACCAGTGAAAAACATTCTACTCGATCGTTATCTTGAACATGACAACACGTCTGCACACACATTGCTCGTGAGAAACTGTTGACAACCAAGAACATGATTTGTCCTTCAAACAGTCCACTCGCCTAACCTGGCCCCTGTGGCTTCTACCACTTCCCTCAAATGAAACTCAAGTTAAAGAGCGGTGTTTTGATTGCATTGAAGAGGTCGAAACAATCGTAGAAGGTGCTGAAGGGGAATTTTGACGAGCGATTCCAAAAATGAGAAAATCGCTAGAACCGTTGTATACGATCCCAACGTTAAAACATTGAACGTGAAGGTGAAAATTAGGACTTAAAGTATTTATACACTTTAACGGCGGGCTTATGTGAGGGCGGCAATAAATTTTCGGGTTCCTTAAAAGCCGTAAGAAAGTAAGTATTCATACTTTTACGAACAAATACTCGAATACTTTGTATAGCACCTCGGAACATATTGTTTGGAAATTTGTATCTACTTTCTATGTAAATTGGAAAATGATTGGGAAAATTGCATCTTCTTCATTGGGGTGGCTATAAATTGCTGAATGCACTTTACCAATGAACGACTGAGAATAGAGGACGAGAAATTATAGGAAACCAAGAAACACCAATCACAACTACTGCAACATAGAAACAAGCATGGATATCCCATATAATGAGTCGAAAAGCAAGAAACTAAAAACACCAGAACAATACGAAATACACAGACATACAAAAGCGCATGCACAACACGTCCTTAACACACAACTAAACTTCAGAACGCACAGCCTATTTGACACAACACTACTGATCATAAACGCACCTCCACCAAGGCACCAAAACGAAGAAGCCGAAAGCACCCACAGTGCCACACTATAAACCTGAAGATGGCAAATATCAAGCAGGATCTAGCCAATACTTACTAATATAAATATCGCAATGATTTAAATTACACACGAAAATTGTTCATATTAGTATAAAAAATACCAAATCATTATAATTTACACCTTAAACTATTCAAAGTGGCAAATTACAACATTGTAAAATTTACATCAAATTGTACCTGAAACTACTTCTGCATCTGCGGTATGATATTAGAAGATTTGTAAGGATTTTTCCATGCGTTCGATACAAGTGCCTTTAACCTTCAAAGGACTGGGTGCGTGTTTTGACACCCCCGTTTTTTAAATTAAAACCACATTAAAAGCTCTTGTTATGTAATGATATCTTTTATTGTGTCAGAGTTCCTTTATGTTTTCATATGCCAACTGTTAAAAATAATACGGTTAATTTATTTTCTTAGAAAACACTAACTAGTAGATAGAGTTTTGAAACACCCCACATAGTCTTTACCGTCACGTTCTAATTATTTTATTTTATATTAATTATTTTGAAATATTTTGTAGATTATTTATGTTGGTAGTAGCCTACTAGTATTACAACAATGTTATTTAAATATTTAAATATGTTCCACATTTTAACTTATCGTTTAGTGCTTTTCAACTTGTTGCAGAAACAAACCACACTTCAAGACAGTAACAGAGTATGAGACCCTCAACAATGAACCAGTAAGTTAAAATATGAAACATATTTAAATATATAAATAACACTGTAATGCCACACTCCACACAAAACACTTCACTGGTCTCTTCCTTAGTTGTTTTTCCAGAGGTCCGCAAATGAGCATCTTCTACAGACCTCTGGAAAAAGAACAAAGGCAGAGACTAGTGAAGTGGTTTGTATGGCATTGTATGGGGCAGAAGTATGGACATTACGATGAAGTGAAGAGAAGTGACTAGAAGCATTTGAAATGTGGATATGGAGAAGAATGGAACATTTGAAATGGACGGACAGAATAAGAAATGAAGTTGTATGGAAAGAGTGGGTGAAGAAAGAATGATACTGAAAGTGATCAGGAAGAGATAAAGGAATTGTTTGGGTCACTGGCTGAGTAGAAACTACCTAGTGAAGGATATACTGGAAGAATGGTGTACGGGAGAAGAATTCGGGGCAGAAGAAGATATCAGATGATAGACGACGTTAAGATGTGTGGATCATATACGGAGACTAAGAGGAAGGCAGCAAATAGGAAAGATTGGAGAATGCTGGTTTTGCAGTGAAAGACCTGCCCATGGGCAGAACACTTATGTATGTTTGTTGCAAAACCGGTATGCTACTACCAACATAAATAATTCACAAAACATTTAAAAATAAAAAATAAAAAATTAGAAAGTGACGGTGAAGACAAAGTGAGGTGTTTCAACACTCCATGTACGTACAAGTTATGTGTCTACATTGGTTCATTGTTAAGCCTCGGTTACTGAGAGTGCATAGAAAGAATAAATTGAGTGATGTTTTTCTCCTTATTTTATGTAATAAGACATAAAACTGTTTGTAAAGATTGCTGCTAGTTACTATTATTGATAGTCTCGGTTTTACAACAATGTTCATTATTGAGGCTCATTTACTGTTCTGTTATCCTTTTGTGATCCTTTTGTGAGTGAATATACTTAAAAGAAAGGAACAGGAATATTTATTATCTCAAATAATCAGTTGAGGTGAAGAAACATCCCACATAGTCGCCTATGTAACAAAATGTTTCCAGTCCTCAGAAGGTTAATAAAACACAGCACTTCATTCCATTATGTACAGCATTTTCGAGATCATCGCGTCCAAATCTAAATCTTTTTCTCAGTCTCACATTGGAAGGATACACGGTGAGACTGCCATTATATGCATTCAAACTAGTGTCATTCTTCCATACTAAGAAATGGGACATCACAGAGATATCAAATAAACATATTTGTTAACAATTATTAAAAAACGACAATGAATTTTGTTTGGGGGCTCAGATTTATAGAATGTTTTTAATATCTTAAGCCTACAAATATAACTTCACTTTTCTTCTGAAGGAAGATTCGTTAAACATTTTATCTTTCATAGAAGTCGATCATCCTTGACGGGATTTCATCTGCAATTCATGGATAACCGAAGACTTGCAGTGTTTCTTTTTATGGAGTTCACAGAGCTCAGGGAACGTTGGTTTATATTTAAATATTGATATTTTTTCTCCTGACACCTAACGAGCAAAGTCTGGAACTTCCGTGATATTGAGTCTGCATGAAACACGGCCTCTGGTTACGACATTCAAGACATCACTTTGACAGAGACAAATATATTGCTCTAGGCGAAATTCTAACATGTGGTGCGCACTGTTAAGTCTTCAATACAGCCACTAAAGCAAGACTACTCCATCGTATCGTCTTCCCATGAAACAAACTCTATGGTTTCTTTCTGTTACTTTTCCAAGGAGAATGTGGCAGCTGAATTCCCTGCCTTTGGCGTCAAAACCAGAGCGATCAGTATTGCACCACAGTCTACTATATACAGTCAAGAAGCTTGGGATGATTTTTTGCTTATCTCACGATAGTTGCTAGCCGTTTGGAGCGCTGTGAATACTAGGAACAATAGACTGTGTCACTGCTATCGTGATATAATACAGGCCGTAAGACAGACCATGAGACTCGCGTTTCAACCATATAAATTAGTTTGAATGCATAAAGAGAAACATATGTTTCTCTAAAATGTAGTGTAATTGCATTAATAAAATTTAAAACAATGATTATGAGACACTTCAGACGTAATTCACTTACGAGTAATATTATTTTTGCTGTGAAAATTACGTTGTTCGTATGTGTAATACCTGCCTTTATTTCGATTAAATATTGCGAAATTCTTGTAAATTCATTTATGCACGATTCAATAATTTTCAGTTGCACCGCACGGATATTTAGATATGTTGAAATTATAGGTTATGTTTACTGTACCAGTTACCTTTTTCTGTCTAATTTTAGTGGTCTCCAGTGCCCTCCCATTACATATAATGCAACTTGTTGATGTTGTCATGTCATATGGAAATTATAGGTTATGTTTACTATATTTAGCTTATATTCCTATATTCGCAATTATACATTATAATTAAACATAATGCCATGTATGAAACCCCGGACATTCAATTTGTTTGTATTTTAATACTACAATAGAGTACCGGTAATGAATTACTGTATTTATCTACTATCTAAGAGACAAAGTAACACAATCGTACGTACACTAATTTCATAAGAGTGGCATGGTAAATTTTCCTGTCTACAATTAAGGAAGGTAGGCTAAATTAAAATCACAATATAAATTATTTTTTTATTAAACCTCAAAATAGCTTCAATTCTAAACATAAAATGTTGATTCAAACATATTATGTTAACACATTAAATAACACAGTTTTGTAATTATTTCTGCAACATATTATGCAGCAAGAAGTAAACAGAACTTATGGACACATTACACTAAATAAAATTTAACAATGATACGCAATAAAGTTATAATAATAGGGTAGGGGGGGGCCAATTTCCGGACAGGCCCTGTTTCCGGACACTCGTAACTTTTTTACATTTTGTGTTTAAACTATGCTCGCTGAGTAGTTTCCGAATAAGCCAACAGATAGCAGCAGCAGTAAGGAGTTGAAGCCACTTATTAGACGAAAGACAGTGTGTGAAACTTGAGCTCCAGACAGCAACAATCTATTAGAGGTAATGTGAGATCTGTTAATTTTTCCTCTGTTATAAAATACATACTTATTTGAGACCTTGTTAATAGGATAGTAAACAACCTAAAATCCTGATTGCATTTGCTCAATAAAGTACATTTCTTTGCCATTGTTACTAGTGCAGAGGGATGTTTCCATGTTGTCGCTAAGACGTTCTCGCGAAATTCAAACAGTAATATGCACTTTTCCTATTTCCGGACACGTAAATGTTCCCGATTCCGGACACATATATTTTGTGTAATGAAGCTTGTCATTGTTTAAATGAATTAAATAACCTTAAACAATCGTTCATACGAATTGCGTTTATAAAAGCATCAATTTTATTTTATCAACAAAAAATAATCAGAATTAACTTTAATTATTCCAATGAATCATGTTCTCAAGTAAATTGAAACGTAGGCTTGGTATTATATTTGAAGCTGTAAACTTACCGATAATATTTTCCCGAGTTTTTAAATGTATTAATTTCTTCATAAATTATCCTGTACTGTAGCAACAATCAACCTTAATTTAGCTAAATTCGTTTTAGGTATATGAGGGTCATTGTTGTTACACATGCCAAGGAAAGAGATGAGGAAGTCTTTCAAATCATTTTCATGGGTTGAGGACGATTTAAACCACGCAAAAGCAGATTACAGGAATGTAATATCCGTGAGAGCTGCGGCACAAAAACATGGCGTTCCAAAATCTACTCTATATGAACATATCACGGGGGCTGTCAAATCTTGTAAAAGGGGATCGAAAACAATCTTTTCAGAATATGAGGAAGACGAGCTGACTTTCCTTCTCATAAAAAGAATTCCCTGTAACTACATCCGATGCAAGGAAGGCAGAATTTGACTATCCAGAGATGTGTGGGAGCCCGGGGAAGTCTCCTTATTCTAGAATAAACCTACACGAATTAGACATTCCCTATTTAAAACTGCTAACAATGGTGTCAATGTAAAAGTACCAGACACTATAAAAGTATCCATGTACTGGACTTCTGCGAGAAGAATATTATTCTTCTCTGTTTACCGGCACATTGTACTCGCAGACTGCAGCCGCTTGACAGGAGTTTCTCAAGCCATTAAAGGCAAATTATTTTCTGAAGGCACGAAATGGTTAATAAATAATCTTAGTCGCAATTTCAACAAAATACAACTTCCAAAAGTGTTTTCAGGTGCATGGTCCAAGAAAGCTACGGTTTGTGTTGCAGTTAATGGGTTCCGGTCATGTGGGATTTTTCCTTGGAATCCACTTGTCATTCCCGATCATGTGTTTGCAACATCAGAAGTTCTTGGTGCTAAACGCAAAATGTCCCCGCCAACACACTCTTATCAGATAGCAGGAACATCTACAGGTAGTCAACCAATTACCAGTCTGTCACCATCTACATCATTTCAAAGTAGTGAAACTCCCCAACAGCACAAACACATCCACAGTTCTACACCAAAAAGAGAACCTTTTCGACAGTGATTCCCATCCCTCAGCTGGATACACCTTCTAAGAAACAAAGATTTACTCAGAATGCTGCTGTGCTGACCACAGCACAGTACAGAAATAATTTAGTAGCAAGAAAAATGGGAACAAACCCAACTCGAGACAGTGCAAGGTACTTCAGCAGGCACCAAGAAAAGACCTTGTGTACGAAATATACGCCAACAGTGCTCAGAAAGAGACTGTGTGTAGTTTCTGTGGTGTTAGCTACTACAGCGAAGCATCTGGAAGATTAGGAACATGGATTCAATGCGGAGTATGTTCAGCACGGTTTCATGAAGTTTGTGTTGGATCTGCTGGCAAAAAACAGTTCACATGCGGGAACTTTTTGGCAAAAAGTACCAGATTTGATATAAATATTTTTGCAATATCTGTTGTTAATTTCTTGTTAATTCTATCTATAAGAATAAACACTTAAAATATTAGAAACTCAATGTCCGGAGATAGGAGCCACGGTCAAGAATGTATGTCCGGAAACAGGAACGATGGTTCCTATTTCCGAACAAAAGTACTGGAGTTTTAAAATATTTATCTTTACGCTAAAATGCAGTCATTTTAGCGTATGAGTATTGATACTTAAACTATAAGGTACATAATCATCATTTTAGTCGCTACTAAAAGCTTACCTAGTATGAGAAATATCAAGAAATATTTGAAACGTCCGGAATTAGGGCCCCCTACCCTAGTATTTCACTGAGCTCCAAACACTGAAATAGAAACCCCGAACATACACTACGGCCTGGTCTAGATCGAAAAGGCATTGACTGTGCCTTATTTCTTATTGTTGTGAAAAGTTGTGTAAACTGTGAAATGTTTGTTATCGGTTGTAATAACTATAAATGGCTAAAATATAATAATTTGGATAATAATATGGGAGTAGGAGACGTCTGTAGTACTATAAATTGTAAGAAAAGAGGTTAGAGTTATCCTTCTTCTGAAAGATCCAGGAAGGTGAGTTAATATAATATAATATAATATATATATATTTTATGAAAATAATATATAAACCTCATGTATTTCATATTTCAATAGTGGAAGGAAGGTGTTAATTTTTTTCAAAAGAATACGATATCGGAAGTACAATACATTTTATCGTCTGCTAGGGTAAGATTCTGTGATTAGGCGATAGTAGCGATCCTGATGGTGAGCAACTATCTATGGATGCATATTTCAACTGTCTATGTTTGCATATTTAGTAAGTATTGAACTTCGCGACTGTATATATTAGAATGTGATTGCACGATTATATTATATATTATTCAGACTGTTCAAAGAATTCAAATGTAAAATTCGTAACACTGGCATCAATATTTTAACGACTAAAAATATATATATCAATAAATTTATATTTTCTGACGATGCCATTCTACTGTGCAAGTCTGAAAATGAATTACAGTTTGTACTTTTGACCCAGTATAAGGAACTTTTAACTGTAAAATTCTACAAGGAAATCAACAGTAATGGCCTTTGATGGGAAAAATTCGATGAGATCTAAATTATTATTAACAAAACCACATCCCAACAGGTTTCTAGCTTGTTATAATTCGGCTGTAAAGTATGCTGACCAGATTTTTTGTGGTGCAGCATGGGACATCGGCAATTTCAAGGAAAACCACAAACGCTTACCTAGTCACTCTCCATTGAAATGTTAAAGAAAATACATGTAGCAGTAGATACAACGATAGAACTTTGCACATTAAATTTATAGAGTATCTCAAAGGTTTGAATTAAATGCTTAAACACACGTAACTCCTGTATATAGATAATTATAGTTACTAAGAATTCAATTTCAGTACTGAAGCATGCATGGAAATCTTCCGGCATATTGTACACATTGAATTCTAACACATTTTACAAGTACTTGTCTGAAGAATGTATCTTTTTAAGGATCTGTTCATTCCTATACAGCAGTGGTCGCCAGCACTCGCTGAAATGTGCAATTGGTACGCGGTGCTGTCCCGTGTGCACTGTCGTGCAACAGGAAGAAATAGAGAGCATACCCGCTAGCACAGGCCTGCACAAGTTTTGCGCTCTCCGAGCCGGCTCACAGCTCATGAGCGGAATGCAGATATTAGCTGCGCTCTGTATAAGGGTGGACTGAAGAAGGGGTGGCTCTCGTACAAATATACACAAAAGGAAGTACTATTACGAGTGCTTATGAAATGAATTCTCGTTCAGTGTTTGAAAAACTATCTTGGACTATTATTAATTAATAAAGAAATATTTATTTTACAGAAGTAATAGAAATTCTATAGCTACTTAAATGTACAATATCATTTTGTTATATTTTTATTTATCAGTACATGAAAACGAGGTTTTATGCTGTTGGCAGCTGAAAGGAACAGTAGCCTACTGATCGTAATGAAACATCAGTTACAGATGTTCGATGTCTGCCTTTATTAAAGTTTATTATAGAAGACAGTTGCTCACAAATATAAATGTTGAGCCAAACATAGCAATCATTTTCACAGCCAGCCTGTGTAGTCGTGGATATTATTGCTAATGTTTAGTCTTGTAAAACTCAACCAGGCTAGTGCTATTATTCAAACGATCTTAGGTCTTAGGTCACATTGAAAATCAATAAGTTCGAGCTGTAAATCGTTAAATGTTATGTTCCGTCTTTTAGATTCCTCCATACTGTACTGTAGCAATAGGTAAGCAACGTGAAACAGTTACTGAGAATAGGCCTACACACTGCAATCCACTAGATAACTGAGTGGTCGTTTCCCTCTCCCCTACCTATAGCAAGTCTATGTCATTCTGACGTATCTTCCTCTCCGTTTCGGCGAGCGGTAAACACCGCTCTCCCGTTCCCAAGGAGCGCGCGCGCTCGTTGAGCGCTGTTTGTGCAGGCCTACTCTAGCAGCTACGGAGTGACCCTAGTGCACTGCGTTTTCCGCGGGTAAGAGAGACTAGCCCCAGCGTGCTCTGTGCTGACGACCCCTGCTATACAGCTTCACATTAAGTTCTTCAAATGAGGAATGAAAGTTTTTTTTTTTTTTCATTTGCAGACCTAACAAAGCTTTGACTGTTTTTTCTGACTTTTTATCAATCCAGATTGAGTTCACTGTGGAGAAAAGTCATTCAACTGATGAATTACTGACTGTAAGACACATGAATAATGACACTATTTTAAGAATATTTTCAAATGGAATAATTTTTTTCTTGAAATGTTGAAAAATATCATACCACTTTTCACCCGTTGGTTTGACACAAAATTTCTCATTTTTGAACTATTTACAAATGACGCTGCGGAAATTCTGACGCTTCCACGCAACGCGAATGCTAAGATGACCAAAGACAAAGATGCTAGGCCTATGTTCTTCTCAAAGAGTGCAGAATATCTCACAATGTGCTCGCTGGTTCTTCTGTCTGTTACTGAGAACCGTTCAGAAATGTGCATGAATCGCAGCAGTTCCGTCACGTTACTTAAATATTTAAATGTGTAAAATTGTATTGAAACAAAATCAAAGCTTCTGGGGACAAAGTTAAATTCCGGGGACAAAACGGGGACATTTGCTCCCCGGGGACAGTAACTCAAAACCGAACAGGGGACTGTCCCCGAAAATCGGGAATATTAATTGATGAGATTGACAATTAACTTGCAAAATATCACAGAGAGTTAAATAAAAATACATGCAGGAAATCTCAACTTAAGTTTCACGAGCTAATAATTGTATCAATGTTTTAGGATATATGGATATGAGTTTTGGATTTTAAACATGAAATATTATAAATGCCAAATACAGACATCAAAAATTATGTTCATAAAATGAGTGTATGGTTTCTCAAGAGCTGATGAAATTAGAAATAAAATTACTATACACCAATGGTTCCCAAACGTTGTGAAGGCTCGACCCACTTTTGGGCAAAACGTCTATGTGCGACCCCCACTACCGAATTGGTAGGGGTGCATAACCCTATTCGAAAACATGCAAATCCTTTTAACATTGAAAATAATGATAATTTTACTCAAAACTAGTGGATACTACCCAAAAAACGACCAAAATACAAGAATATAGTGCAACAAAGCCAAGAAATAATACATGAACACCGTATCTAATAGCTTACTTTGGTTGTATTTTCGAACACTTAACACTTTAATTGGTAGTTTGGGAGGAAAAGATGTTAACATAATTACAGTCATAAATAAAATCGGAAGTTTTATATAGAAACTATTTCTGATCGACATCACATGACAAATAGTAAAGTGATGCATTCCAATGCATTAAAGAACTTGTGGAAAATTTAGCCACGTATGATACGATAAATACTGGAGTTTCTTCTTATGAACGTGCAGTTAAGTTTGCACAATTTTAAACAACAGCTTTTTAAGTATTTTCCGGAATACACTCAAAACAATATGACTGTCACAGATGGAACTAAATTTATTTTTAGACAGTTGCGTTCAACTGGCTATATTTAAAAACGCAAAGTTCAATTTTAATACAGGGTGGAAGTGAAATAACCTTGCAGATTAAAAGGGACGATAGGGTACACTGAAATGAATAGAAAACCTATGTTACGATTCGTGATTAAATGCACGGTTAATTAGAAAATGAAGTTTGAAGTTTCAACAGTCCGACAACATCGCTGCGAACACACGCTTCTCGTGAAACAGATGTAAGAGGTCAACGAACTCGGTGTGTCTCGCTAGATGAGCGGTTCTCTGGCGCTGTGTGCAACCAACTCGCAGTGTGCAAAGGCTTGAATTTAATAGTCTTTTTTTAATTAATTTTACACGAAAAAGTCCACAATATTGAAATGCACCAGAGGAATAAATTATTCTTTATTAGATTTTCTAACGATATGGATAAAAATCACGATCCTAGTCGCAATAGTTACCGAATAAGAGGGTGTTAAACTTTTGAGAAAAAACTTTTTTTCTGAAAGAATTATTAACTTTCCACCAATATGATATTATAGATTTTTGTTACATACAACATAGGCTATTCGCTCTGAAAATCTGCAAAGCTATTTCACTACCACCCTGTGTGTAGCTACGTAGGTACTTACTGACGGAAACTAAGCTTTTCATACAGTGTAGACCAGTTGTGGATCAAAAGAATGTATGAATACCTCGAACTTACAAAATAAGCTATTAATGTTTTGATAACATATTATGCAACCTCATACTTATGCAGAATAAGCTTCTTGTCTGTGATTACCATCAAAACAAAGACGAGAAATCTCACTGAACTTGAAAGAATATCACTGTGTGAGTATCAAATGCAGAATATGGATTGAGCTACTTTCTACAAAACATCCACATTTGTCGCATTAGTAAAATTATGATTTATTTAGTGTATAGGGTAAAAGTTGGTAATATTGTGATACAAATAATATTAGCCTATGATAGTTCTTTTTGAGAATTTTTTTTACAGTTTTACTGAGGGAGATCGGATTTTCCGTCAACGTATTAAGGGAATGTTCGTGGACAAGTTTCTGCACAAAACCGATCCTTCTCTCGATCAGTAAATTTGTAAAAAGAATTCTAAAGAAGAACTATCATTTATTTGTTTATTTGTTTGTTTATTTATTCCTTTATTTATTTGTTTTTTATTTATTTGTTTATTAATTTATTTGTTTATTTATTTTATTTACTTATTTATTTATTTGTATATTTATTTCATTATTTGTTTATTTATTTATTTGTTTGTTTGTCTGTCTGTCTGTTTGTTTGTTTATTTATTTGTTTCTTTATTTATTTTTCATTTATTTTATTTATTTGTTAGTTTCTTTATTTATTTATTCACTTATTTTTATATATATATTTATTTATTCATTTAAATTATTTATTCATTTATATATATTTATTTATATAACAGGGAAAAGCCCTAATTACAGTAGACAGTACAAATACATAATATTATTAATATCATCATATTACCGACCTTTACCCTAACTACTGAAACTTTTTTACATTAAATATTTATGTTTCTGAACACACAGTAAGTATGTATTAATAAGGCGTTTTTTGTTTTATTTTGTATATTACTTCGCGACCCTTCTCAGCTCTTTCCACAACCCCTCCATGGGTAGCGACCCCCAGTTTAGGAACCGTCCAGAATATTCAGTATTAATGATAGAATTACAGGGTATTAAAAAGATCTGGCACGAACACGTCATCAGAAAGGCTACCTACAGAATTTCTTACTTAGCGATTCTATGCAAGCAAAGAAAAGAGAGAGAGAGAGAGAGAGAGAGAGAGAGAGAGAAGAAGCAAACCGGGAAAGACCCAGATTAGGACTAGGAACAGGACAGGAATCCACACTTGAAAATGGTGGTGGTAGTGGTGAAAATGATGGTGTTATTGAGAATTTTATTTCTTGGATAATTCAAGCAATATAGTGTTACTTGAAACACGTCGATGTTAATTTATTTATTGGTTTTACAGTATACTTTATGAAACATGATGGGAAGTAACAATATCATTTCTATGAATTTGGAATGTAATTAACGGTGCACGGACACGTATATATTCCGCAAAAACGGTCAAAGACACACAAACGGCTCTCATAAAATTATGATTAAAATTCTTATCTATTCTTTGAAGTGATATTAGCATAGAGATAGCGACTGCATCACCCGCTTTGTGGCCGGGATCCATTACTCAGGCTATTTTTCATTCAAGTGCCACATATTGGATTAGAACTCTGATAGGCAGGTCGGAGTTGCCTAGGCGACCCGTACCGCTTGTGCCAGCAATGGCATTATGTCCTCTGATCACGCTACGGCGCTTTGTTGTAAATAAGTTCAGGTCAAAAGTTTTAGGTACCTACCTTGTTGCAGATAATGATAACATTCCCTTTATGTGGTTATTTCAGAAATGGCAAGTCTTTTCAACGTTATCATCCATAAATATAGTCAGAGATAGGAACCTGAGATATGTTCGATTTTAAATGTAGGCCTTTAGTTTTATATCATAAATCTGTTAAAATTGACAATCAATCTTCAAGGAAATTATCGTATATAATATTTCACATATTATTATTATTATTATTATTATTATTATTATTATTATTATTATTATTATGTTCATTGTCATTAATACCATCTTTATAGTACGGGTCCCCTGGGCTGTTCTGGTTCTGTGTTCCCACGCCTTCTTTGTCTACTTCGGGTTCTCTTCCTATCAAGACTGTAATATCTCAGGAATCTTCTAGGGATACGATTTTCTTCCAACTTGTATTTACTGCATGTTCTCTCCATCTTTAGTTTAATCGAAGCGTAGTATAACTTGTGTAAATCTCTTCAGACTATGTTCACTTCTTAGCTAAGCCTACATGTTCTCTTAAGGGGTTAGGTACAGCTTACAGCAGTAAAATTTTGGAAATATTCAACATTTTTTTCCTCCATTATGGCATTTTTAGGACAAGACCCAGTGAGAAGTAAGATAATACACAATAACCAATGCCTCGAACAAGTGCAAAATTTCAATTGTCTGGGTTGTGAAATATCTTATCAAAATGAAAAAGATGTGAACAAGAAAATTACCAAATTTACACAAATTCTAGGAATAATAAACAATACATTAAAAGCTAAATTAGTACAAAAATCTACAAGAATAAAAATATATAATACACTAGCATTACCCACCCTTCTATACGGAAGCGAGATTTGGACATTAAAGAGAAAAGACATGAACAGAATCAAAGCAACGGAAATGAAATTTTTCAGGAGAACAGCAGGATATACTCTTTTAGACCGAAAAAGGAATGAAGAAATTTTAGAACAATTAGAAGTAGAGTCAGTAGAAGAAAAAATCAGCAGATACAAATTCAATTGGCTAGATCATGTAAGAAGAATGGAAAATTCAAGAATCCCAAAAATTATGATGCAATATAAACCTAGAGGACATCGTCGACCAGGAAGACCGTTAAGAAGACTGCTAGATGGGGCCGAAACAGGTCTACAGAGGCCTAATTCGTGAAGGATGATGATGATGATGATGTGTAAAACACTGTCCTTCTGCTATATGAAAAAAATATTTTTACGATTTAAAAAAATTACTTCCTTTTTTATTTTAATTCAGTTCACTGTGCAGTGATGAAGCGTTTCCCACATAACTCAAAAACTATCCAACATTCTGTGATGAATTGTTTTGTGTGTATTTATGCATTTCATATCTGTAACATGATGCAAGATCACTTCTCTACCTTTGGTAGATTGTCTGATGGAAAATAAATTCATTACAAAATGGTCAAACATCAGTATTTTCTTTTAATACAAAGTAAAAAACATATTATTTATTAGGGAATGTAATTGAAAGAGCATGATATTGTAAACATGAGTTTCAGTAATAAAATAGAGACAGAACATGAAAAAGTTAACAAGTTTATGAGTTATGAGAGAAATGCTTCATCACTGCACAGTGAACTGCCAATATTTTGAATTTTGAAAAGAAAATATAAATAATTTTTTTTAAATCGTTAAAAATTTTTTTTTTCATATAGCCGAAGTTCAGCATTTTATACATACTAATTTTCATTATTGTACAAGATAGACAAATGCAGGAAAAAAATGTTGAATATTTCCAAAAATTCTACTGCTGTAAGTTGTACCTAACCCCTTAAGGTACTACATACTTAGACTCCTGTTAAAAATTTTATTTCTGTTGCGATTATTCTATTTTATTCCTTTTTACTTAAGGTCAAACATTCATTGCCGTATACAAGTGATAGTATTGCCATTGTCTTACAACGTTTCAGTTGTTTTCCTTTTGGTGTTATTTTTCATTGTTTTCATTATATCAGACATACAATGTAAGTCCTTATCACTGTTAGAAGATACATTATTTCCCAGATAATTAAAATGCGTGAACTACTTCAATATTACGTTATCAATCACAATTTGTTTTCTTATTGGGTCCTTTCCTTTGGAGGTCATAGTCTCAGTTTTTGCTATTTGATTTCATAAAAGTCCATCGCTGTGGAGGAACAAGATACCTGACCTGAAACAAGCGGTCCTGGTTTCAAATCCTGATTGGGACAAATTACCTGATTGAGGTTTTTCCCGGGGTTTTTCCTCAATCCATTAAGAGCAAATGCTAGGTAGCTTTCGGCGCTGGACTCTAGACTCATTTTGCTGACATTATCGCCTTCATCTCTCCCTTTCGAAGCTATATTCGAGTCTCTTCCTTTGATTCGTTAGGCCTATGTGTTCAATTCTTTTTGTTGTTTTAAGGCGCTCTTTATTACATAAAGCTAACTTTGTTTGAAGTTGTTGTTCAGCTGGGATTTAATTACTTAGTTATCTCTTGCATTCATGAGTTTCGAGGCCTACCTCTACTTTTCCTCCCAGATGGACATCACTCTAACATTTAGAAAACCAATGGGAAATCCAGTTAAACCGCGTGAAGACTCATATAGAAATCGCTGGCAATGAGATGACTGATAAATTTCAGGGGGGGGGGGGAGGCTGCCTTTGAAGAACTAGCGATAGTTAATAACAGGACTCCAGAAACAACCGTTTCAATTGGAATAAATGAAACAGGATTATAGCAATGGCAGAGTAGACAGAGTATTATAACAAAGATGCATAAGCAAATCCTTCTGCCCTTCAATTAAAGAAAGACAAAAGAAAAAATGTTTTTATAACACCACCAGAGTTCACTACACCATTCTCAGAACATGGTGAAACTAGATCCAATCTACAGTATCTACATGGATTTTATATCATTGATGGCGATACGTAGACATGTAATAAAGTACAAAAAACTGTCAACCTTTTAATTTATGAATGCTCAGATACAAAACAACAGAGATCAATATTGATAAAGGTTATTAAGAAAGAATGGGGGCAATTGGTCAGTCACTAATCACCAGCTTATAACCAGTAATAAAACTTGAAAGTTTTTCACAAGCATATTAGGTCCGCGCTGAACGTACGCGTACGAATGCGAGTATAGTACGTTAAAATTTGGTAACGTAAGGCACAATCGATTATTTGCAAGGTGATTGTAGCGCCACCCGTCGCGCAAACACAGAAACGGCATGACAGGTTATGCATCAGTCATTTCCTTGTCAGTCTAGGTGTGGATGCAACAGCGTAAAATGCAGTGCTTTCTGATTTTAATCGATATGGCGAAACACTTAGGCACCGAAATCAACTCTTTCGTGGCAATTGTCCGGTTTGAGATGATGAAATTGAAGTATATAAGCACGAAAACGGGAAACACTAGTGAAGAATGTCATGAATAATTGTTCAGTGAGGAGCTTTCAATTCTCTACTATCCCCTCTTATTGACTTACTTGGACTTCTCGCGAATGACTGATGCACCTGATCCACAGTCTGTTGATCGCATCTTTTTATGATATTTCCATGTTTCCAGTCTCTCGTAGAGTTCTACCCTATTAGTGAATGGATTTTCGTGTGGACGGATTCACATTCCTTTTCTGCACGCCGTTGAAAACGTGTAACTGATTAAAGACTGCAAACTAGAGAACGCACTGCACTTTACGCTATGGCGTCCACATCTCGACTGACAAGGAAACGACCGATGCATAATCTGTCCTCATTCGTTTCTGCGTTGGCGTGGCAAATGAAACAATTACCATTCAATTGTAACAGAACAAATCTCGAAGAGATTTTATATTTATTATTTGGTTTATTAATTATTTATTATTTAAATTTAAATATACAGAATACAGAATATAATTACAACTATAGAAATAGAAATAAAATAATACAATCAATATAAAAAAAGGAGATATTAACAAAATTTGAGGACCGATTGAGCAGCGCTCGTGTTCGGTCGCAGTTCAGATATATTATTAATAGGCATATAATATAATAAAATAGAAACTAAAATTACAATTACAGCTACAGTGAAATTATATAATATAATAGGCCTATATTAATATAAGAGGAATATAGAAAATGAAATAAAATAAAAAAGGAAATAAAAATTAAAATAACAGCGGCAATGAATTTATGTAATACAATATTAACATAGAGAAGAATAATATCGTACGTGAATAAAGTAGGACAATTTATAAAAAAAATATAAATACCAAAATTATAGAATACAAATATAATATAGGCTGATTAATTCATGCACATAGGCTATTTATTTATTTATTTAATCAGATTGAATACATTAACACGTTTCTAATTTTCTTGTTATGTTTTAGTGGGTTACATGTTAGAAGTTCTGGGTGTAGATTTTTCTTTACTTTACAAAATGAAAATATACAATTCTCGCATTATACGGGGTTATTTATGTTTACGTTTAGCCCGGACACCTTCTGCTTTGTAGAAAGAAACAATAGCTCAGAGTGTAGAAATGTAGAATATAAAATATTGGTGTAATATTTTCAATACGCTAAAGGAAAAAAAAATGGCCAGAATAACGATGAGAGAAAGTGAACTAGAAAAATTGGACTGGATGAATGGAGTGAAGAAGAGAGGTACAAGATTAGATACACAACGATTTGTATTTATTGAGATTCTATTTATATAAAATAATAATAATAGTAATAGTACTATTATTATTACTATTATTACTATTATTATTATTATTATTATTATTATTATTATTATTATTATTATTATTATTATTATTATTAAAGAAATGAGTCTATCTATGTTTAGGAACGCTCACCGCAATTCTTCCCAATGTGAAATTGACCTATTTGGCGGATAGTCACCTGGAAACGCGTTACAATAACATGAAGCCACCTAAATTACAGCAGGACATGTACATTTTCGATCTTGATTAAAATAAATGGCAGTAATGTTTCCATGTAAGTACAGTAAATTGCTTTAATTACAGCGGTCGTTAGAGTTTTGTTCCAACCGAACGAAATCCACTGTAACAAAACATGGGTCTGCATGATTGTCCGCCAGTTGCTTGACATAATTTTGCGCTTGGGAATAAAGGCATTTGCTCTAGCAGTTTTGAGGACGTTGATCAATGGAAATGCTATTGGAAAGTATTTTGATGCACTCTTATTATTTGTTACGATAACTGGTTGAGGTTTTGGCTGTGAAATATTTATCACATAAGTAACGACGGATCGGTAAATGAATTCAATCTATAAATGTAAATAGGTGTACTATTATTATTATTATTATTATTATTATTATTATTATTATGCAACATACTTTGTCCCACGAGGCTACAAGATTAAGGGGAGGGGATGGTATTTTTTTAAACTTGTTTCCTATTTGGTGTAAAATTATTTTTTTGTATGTAGAGAGCTCATAGCTCTGGCTACTCAACCAAATAAAAATATTTTGAAAAAAAAAAAAATTTTGGGGACCAAATTTGAAAAAAAAAACATATACCCACTGCAGGATTGTACTAAAACCGATATATCTAAACCGTTTTTAAAGATAGATTCAAACAGTTTTTTGCAATATATTTGCAAAAGCATGTTCTACAAACTGTCTGTAACAGAATTTTGATATTAGTCCCTACGTTTGTAAAATAAACAATTAAAATTTAATAATTTTCTGATTTCCATTCTTGCAAACAAACGGATGTATTTTTAAAATGAAATCAATTAACAAAATTCTGTTACAGAGAAAAGTTTCAGAAACATTTCCTAATAGTCTGAAGAATGTGTGTTCTAAATTTCATGCATATATCTTCAATAGTTCAGAAATTATATCCATTTTTGTCTGGCAATGTAGCAAAAAAATTGAAGTTACAGGAAACCGATAAAAGCGGGCTTGTGATTTAAAACTCCATAGCGCAGGAAGTTTAGAAATGCCGTCTCAACATCCGATAAGGGCACAAATACCCACAAAATGTTATGCAATGCATTCCACGCATATCAAAGGGTATTTTAAAGAAATTTTTTTTTTTTTTGAAAATTTAATTTACCGGAAACAACAATAAAAGTGGGCGAGTGATTTAAAAATCCATAACGCAGGAAGTTTAAAAATGGCGACTCAACATCCGATAAGAGCACAAATATCCACAAAATGTTATGCTATACATTCCACACATATCACAGAGTATTTTAAAGATTTTTTTTTGAAAATGTACCTACTCATTTTTCACCAAAAAAATACCATCCTCTCCCCTTAAGTATTGCTGGAGTCAGTGCACGTTCATTTAGCAAGCGAAGTTCTTGACTGATTGCTTACGCGACTCCTGTTTCGTCAAGTTGGGCAGAAGAAAACAGGGACCAATTTAACAGTTACACTAATACTTACAATTTATATTATTTACCCTCTGTACACTGAAGTACACTATATTTTCTATGGGCCTATATACAGTCATAAAGAATGTTTGCCTACATTGCGAAACATTAACTATTATGTACATTGTTGCCTATTGTAATGCAAAGTATTTTACTTCGTAATAGTATAAAGTACTTATTTTATAGATCATTTTACACATATGTTATTTATATTTGCTACGTATTTGATAGTCGTTGAGTGGAAGAGAAGGCCTTATGGCCATAACTAGGGCTAGAATTTTGATGACCTATAAATCATGAAAAAATATCCTAAAACTATGAACTAAAAATCTTTCAAAAATGCCCTTAAAATGCCCTAAAAATTGATCTTACATAATAGGCTTAGTAGGAATATTAATATTTATACTAGTAATTAAATTGAATTCTATTACCAACATTCAAGTTTATTTAATATTACATAATTTTTCTAAGTAGTACACTTTAATCGACTGTTTTACCTGATGTAGTTCCATGTGGTCCACCACAAGGCCACTCTTATCCGGAACTAGCAGGTATAGAGGAGTCTATATTGAAGGGGTGGTTGGACTGATCCATTACGTGGGGGTGTACTACGTTAAAATAACAATATTTGTGTAGAAAAACGATTAAAATAATATACAAAATAATGGGTATTAATTAAAAAAATACGTAGAGAAAATATCGAAGGAAATAAATAATGTTAGATTAATAATGGGGATTTATGGCCAAAATTACATGGAAATACCTACAAAACCGAATAAAACAAAAGAAAATACTCATGATTTGTAAGAGGTAAAATATGCAAAAAATGACCTAAAAATATGTTTTAAAACATTCAGTTTATCACATAACATATAAATACTAAAGCAGTTATGTCTCTGGCTTACTAGGAAAAAAGATGCAATTTCATCAAAATCCTAGCCCTAGGCATAACTGTCAGTAAAAATAAATCAAGTGAAAGTATACAGAGCAATAAAAAAAGTATTCAAGATTTTAGGAGGTGCTAGAATCTATCTAAACAAAAAAAAAATGTCTAGTAAACATGGGTCCTATAACACATACTTTCTGAGATTTGAACACTTATTCATAGGAGATGCTCAAAATGACGTCCATTCATGGCAATGCATTCTTCTGCCTTTCGGCGTAAGGAATCACACACTCTTTGAAACTGACATGGTTGTTCTTGATAACCAAAATTCTACGGGATTTAGATTTGTGGAACGAGGAGGCCAAGGTGTGGGGCCTCCCCAATCAATCCAGCGGTCCTGAAATGTCAGTGTCATATGTTCATTGTCATGCGGAAAAAATGCGCTGGTGTGCCATCATGCATGAACCACATCTGTAGATTCATTACCCAGTCCTCGTGACTCTGTTGTCTATTATTACATAGCGGACTCTGTGAACTAGGCTTAAAACCTTCTTCACGGGCACCACATCCATTCATCTACACTCAGTGTCATGCTTAACTTTTAGCACCTAAAATTTCGGGCTCTAAAAAGCCAATTTTGTACAGTGTACACTTCTGTTCTTAAATGAAATATAATGATATTTAGCACGGATTTTACTTTATCGCTGCTGTTTGTTAAAGAGCTTAACAGAATCTCGGAAATAGAAAAACCTTGATTTTGTCTCCTCCATTTTTTCAAACTTTGCTTCGATTCTGGCATAATGCACTTAGGCCTACAGCACACATAGCATAATACAGCAGTGATGTCAACTGATGCCCATAGGAGCAAGCGCGCGCTTTAGAGCCCAGGAGAGCCTGAGCGCTTTACAGCAGAAAGGAAAGAGACAGACGAAAGAGGTAGTACATGCCGCTTGGTCAAGCTATATTCAGGGATGGCCAGAACTGATTCAATGAATAAAGGTAAGAGAACTTATTAAAACTGTATCAATGTTAATTTTTAGATTTGCCTGAGAAGTATAAGTGCATTATAACGCAGACATCGGATTCTAGGGCAAATGCCTATTTTGTTTCTTTAGGAGAAAAGTAAAAATAATTATTAATATTTGTGTTTCATGGAAATTGAAAGGTATTCAAAGAGTTTTATAGTGCCCTAAAATGCCCTAAAACGGTTATTAGAGCCTAATTTGTTAATATTCGCCTAAAAATGCCTAACTCACTGTAAAGTTTCGCATTTTACTCTTACTTTTTATAATTTATACATGCATTCACTGCGAAATTTAAGGCATTTAAAAAGTGGAAAGTTTGCTTCACACCGGCCATGAAACCATTGATAAAGGAAACAAAATGTTTTGAATCTCACGACACTCACAATAGATTTCACCGAATTTAACATGTTTGGAGGCATAAATGCCGACAAAGAACCAACCTTAGTTTTGAAGCAGGCAACAATCACAACATGTGCTGCTACCGATTCAGAGATATACTATACTATAAAAATGACTGTTTTCGGTCTGAAACCGATTAGCTGTACTGCCCTTCAGAGTGTCATAAAATCACAATTTTTGGAGAAAGAGTGTTTTTGAAATATTTATGAAAAGTCGTAAAACTGCGAATTAGTAGGGTAAACCATTACAAAATATTTAAAAGAATGGCCCTCCTAGTGTTAACACTACCAGGAAATGCAACAATAAGTGGAACTTTGTATTTTTGTCCAATTAAATCTCAATAACAACGGTTCATTTGAATGCTCGTTAACAGTTGCTCTTTCTCTCACCTTATTTGTGTTGAGAAGTTTTGAGCGGTAGGACGTTTTCCTGTGAAGTTTAACGCGATAATGTCGAAAAATATTAGTGCAAAATCTACATTGATCCGGCAATGGCTAACAGAATATTCAGAATTCACTTATGATGGAAAAATAATATTCTGCAAGATTTGTAGCAAACAGGTATGTAACAATAGTTGAAATATATAAATTCTATCAATTTTAATGAGTAGGCCTATAATATTTATACATTGACTGAGCTATCCTGAGGTATAATTCTTTTTAAGACCACTACACTTTAACCTTTTAAATTCCGATAGTTAATGTATTTGCAGGTCATTAAAATTTTGATTGTTCGAACCCACTAACTTTGTGATAGAAATACGGCAATACAACAATCAGGGTTTTATTTTAATTCAGTTTACTTTACATTTTTAGATTTCGCAAGAAAAGAAGTGCCACCTAAAGTAGCATGTGCAGGGAGCGGCTCATAAGGCTAAAGCTCAGCAGAAAAATCAACTGCAACAAACTTTACTAACACAGCCTACTTCATCCAATCTCAGCAGCAATTTCTATGCTGATTTAACCAGAGCGTTTGTTGCTGCTAACATTCCCTGGAATGCAATTGAAAATCCGGTTTTAAGACAGTTTTTACAAAAATACTGCAAACAAAATATCCCATCTGAGTCGACCCTAAGAAAAAAATTACTTAGACAGAATATACAATGACACTTTAGCTTCCATTCGGGAGGATATAGGTGATTCTTACATATGGGTCTCTGTGGATGAAACCTCAGATCCTATGAATAGGTATATAGCAAATATGGTAGTAGGAAAACTTAGTCCTGATGGACCTTCGATTCCACACCTCGTATGTGTTAAGGAACTTTCGAAAGTGAATAGCCAAGCCATTGCTTATTTTGTAAATAAAGGCCTACAGTCTTTATACTCAGGTAATATAGACGATTCTAAAGTTCTGTTGTTTTGTACTGATGCTGCCTCATACATGGTTGCTGCAGCTCCACTTCTTAAAACATTTTATCCTAACCTCACGCATGTAACCTGTCTAGCACATGGCCTTCACAGGGTTTCTGAAACAATCCGGAATGAATTTCCTCTTGTCAATTCGTTTATTTCTAACACAAAAAATGTTTTTGTAAAGCCCCATCCAGGATTTCAATATTCAGAGAGAACTTTCCAGATATCCCACTCCCACCTCAGCCGGTTGTTACACGATGGGGAACCTGGATTCAGCCAGTGGTGTATTATTCTAAGTATTTTAAAGAAGTGGTCACAGTTATTGATAAATTACCTGAACCTGATAGTGCAGCGTGTGTGAAAGCAGTGAAAGATTGTCTGAATGACTCACGAGTGAAAAACGATATTGCCTACATAACATCAAACTTTTCTTTCATGCCTGCAAGCATTGAACAATTAGAACGTGAAAAACAATCTCTTTGTAGCCAAATAGCAATAATAAAGGAAGCTCAAGTGAACATACATTCTGCTTTGGGCGAAACTGGGAAAAAAGTTAAAAATAAGTGGGACAACGTATTAAATAAGAATGTAGGATTTTCATTGTTAGAAAAAGTATCAAGAGTGATATCGGGGGAAAGTGTAAATGTTCCAGTAAGTATTGATGTTTCTATTGTACCTAATTTAAAATTTGCGCCTCTCACATCAGTTTCGGTTGAAAGAAGTTTTCCTGCTTTCAAAATGATTCTCAGTGACAAAAGGCAAAGGTTAACTGTGGATAATTTAGAAAAAATTCTGGTGGTGTACTTTGCAGATAATTATAATAAAGTCTGAGCATGGAACTGAATTTCAATAACTTAAAATGAATAATCTTGATATCAATAATCATTATTTCATTAGTTTCAATATATTAAATGTGTGCAGCTCTGTTTATAAATATAATATAGTATTCTTTTTTAATGTTTAAGCATACTTTTTTGTGCGTATTTTAGTGTATAACTAAAAATTTCAGTGAAAGAAATAAGTATGATACCTTGATGTGTCTAAAATGCCTATTTTCATTAAAATAGAGCCTAATTTTACATATTTTGAGCTTATTTTAGGCGCCTAAAACTGCAATTTTTAGTGCCTAAAAATCCGATGTCTACTTATAAGAATGTAAGTTTTAATTTTAATGCTCATTTTTCACAAGTTTGCTTTTTTATTCAAAAGGAATATTTTCTCAACTTTTTTACAGAAAAGTGAAATTTTCAGATGTTTGTTTAGTAGCCTTACAGGTACTAAATAATGTTTTCGTAAATATAATATATCGTAAATACGTATTACTGAAGATGTGTATTAAAATGTTTGAAAATATTCGCATGGAAAATGTTTGTGAGAAAATGAATTAACAAAGCAAATACTGTTATATCACAAACAAAAGATATGTGCATATACAGGGACATCATTTTATTTTTAGTTCAATTTTTATTGTACCTGAGTTTTTGTATGTACTTCACTCCCATTCCTTCTACTAATGAATTTCCAACTGTCCTCCACACAGAACCAAGGTCGCATATAGTATTGAGTTAGTGAGTATAGTACGTTTCAGAAATATGTTCGCATTTTCCAGCGACGAAAGAGCTTTCAATATTGAATCATATTTTTGCATGGTACTGTCGTCCGTTTGCCTACGTCGCATCCCGATTTCCCCCACCTACTTTTACTCGCCCCTCTGTAAAGCTAGTGGCTGGGCTCTCTTGGCTCTTTTCCGAAAACATTAATTTCTGTTGTAATATTACACAACTGTTTAAAATAACTTAAAAATAAATGGCCTCGTTAAGTAATTAACTGTCACGTGATTTCCCCTCTTTCCATGATCCTGCGACACAACTACTTGAACGGACAGTAGATAGCATATCTGAGTAATTTTATCTTTTCGGATCGGGTAAAAGTGAAGACTGAATTTACAGTACGTAAGGTACTCTTTTATAGAGTAGGTACAGAATCAGTTCAGCATGAGCTACTACGAGGGGTGTTCCGAAAGTAAGTTTCGTAATTTTTTTTAAATGTGAAGATGGTACAGCAGGTGAAACAAACAATAACCATAAGAAACTACACATGTTGCTGGTTCTACGACGGAATAGCGTCAGCGGAGGGGGAATGACGCATGTTCAGATCGCCGAGAAAGAGACCGTAGCAGTTGAACGACGTGCCCAAGGGTATTCGATGGAATAAATCACGATGGAATACAGACGTGTGCTGACAACATGGTGCCCAATGGAAGTGCTTGCTGTTATCCGGTATGAATGGGCACGTGGAAGTGGTGTGTCCGTCGTCCATGAAGGCCTACAGACCGAGTATGGTGAAGAGGTCATGTCTCGTCAAATGGTTGGTCGCTGTTGTTGCATGTTCAGTGAAGGAAGGCAGAATGTGGAGGATGAAGGTCGAAGTGGACGTCCCTCCACATCCACAAATGAAAACATTGCCAGAGTACAGGACATGGTGTCAATAGACAGCGCATAACGGTATCAGAGGGGGCGTCCACATTACTGTACATATTGGTAGTGCTCAGGCCCATCACATGCTCCATGATGTGTTGGGTTACCGAAAAGTCTCTGCAAGATGGGTGCCGAGAAACCTGACCCCGGATCACAAGAGTGCAAGAATGGGAATCAGCCTCGATCACACAATGCGGTACACGCGAGAGAGAAATGAGTTCCTGTTCAGAGTCGTCGCAGGCGATGAGACATGGGTGCATAACTTTACCCCAGAAACCAAGGCCGCCTCAATGACGTGGACGCATCCCACTTCACCAGTGAAGAAAAATTCAAAGTGACATTCTCCGCAGGAAAGGTTATGGCCACAATGTTCTGGGACGCAAAAGGTGTCATTCTCCTGGATTTCCTCCACGAAGGGACCATCAATGCTGCACGCTACTGCAACACCCTCACCAAACTCAGGTTCGCCATTCGACGAAAGAGACCAGGGCTCTTGAGTGAAGGCGTTGTGCTCTTGGACGACAACGCAAGACCACACATAGCAAGGCTCACACAAGATCACATTCGTCACTTCGGATGGGAGAGATTGGATCACCCGGCGATGCAAGGAACTGTCGCACAGCCTGCTCCACCTCATTATTGTTTTGGAAGTGACGTCCCGAAAGTGTGGCTTTCAATGCACGGAACAGGTGAAAGTTCGATGGGGCAAGATCGAGGCTGTAAGCCGTGTTATCCATGGGCACCATGTTCTCAGCACACGTCTGTATGCCATCGTGATATTTACTCGAATACCCTTGGGCACGCCGTTCAATTGCTACGGTCTATTTCTCGGCGATCTGCGCATGCGTCATTCCTCCTCCGCTGACGCTATTCCGTCGTTGAACCAGCAACATGTATAGTTTCAAATGGTTATTGTTTGCTTCACCTGCTGTACCATCTTCATATTAAAAAAAATTACGAAACTTACTTTCGGAACACTCCTCGTAGTACGAAGGACGAAAATGGTAATTGGAATTAGATGCAATAGTCTATAGTGTGATAATATGCACAAAAAAAATTTAAGCATGTATCGAAATGAACGGCCACCATTTTCAAAATTGTGTTTAAATATCCATATTATGATTATTTTTTAATTTAACTTCATACTCTACATTGTGCGCTAATGTGTTGTAGACAGTATAATATACACTGCATAATGAATACGTCCGCATGGATAGCTCAGTTCGTGAGTAAAATCACTTATTGTTAATACTGTACTGTATTTTGATTAAACAAAAACCTAATGAAAATTATCAATCTCAAACTTTGCGACATTTCCTAGTTTACGTAAATGGATGAACAATTTTTCTCCCCTCTTATATATACTAAAGTGATTTGTTTATATTTTACGTCAGTATCATCGAACTCCGTTCGTCGAAGGAGTAGCAAACGGTGTTTTCAGTTTTCAACCGTTAACCCAAAGGTATAGCCAGGTTAATATTAAAAATATTAGCAAAAATAAAATGATGTCCCTGTATGTTGGTAAAACGTCAGCTCTATAGCTTTAGCAGATTTCGAGTTAATTTAATATTCTGATAACAGAAAGTTGCGCACCAATATCACCTAAAAGCATAATGCGATAAGAGTTTTATTATGTAATATTAGTGACAGTTAAAACATATACCTAGGCAATTTTTGCTTTGTACTATAATATTATTTTGCTTACTTTTATAAGGCTAAATATACCATCAAATTCAATTTCAACTTCTCATGTCTTATTCAGTGTCTTTCTTTCTGATAACACTTTCTTTATGGATGATGTGTTTAATTCACTTAGTACAGTATAGTTGTAGTTATTACGGGATTTGTGTGAATATTCCTCCTTTGCTCTTTATTTTGTTATTTACTTACTTACTTACTTACTTACTTACTGGCTTTTAAGGAACCCGGAGGTTCATTGCCGCCCTCACATAAGCCCGCCATTGGTCCCTATCCTGAGAAAAATTAATCCATTCTCTATCATCACATCCCACCTCCCTCAAATCCATTTTAATATTATCTTCCCATCTACGTCTCGGCCTCCTTAAGGGTCTTTTTCCCTCCGGCCTCCCAACTAACACTCTATATGCATTTCTGGATTCGCCCATACGTGCTACATGCCCTGCCCATCTCAAACGTCTGGATTTAATGTTTCTAATTATGTCAGGTGAAGAATACAATGCGTGCAGTTCTGTGTTGTGTAACTTTCTCCATTCTCCTGTAACTTCATCCCTCTTAGCCCCAAATATTTTTCTAAGAATCTTATTCTCAAACACCCGTAGTCTCTGTTCCTCTCTGAAAGTGAGAGTCCAAGTTTCACAACCATACAGAACAACCGGTAAAATAACTGTTTTATAAATTCTAACTTTCAGATTTTTCGACAGCAGACTGGATATTTTGTTATTAACGTTTAAAACACAACTGCAATATTAAGCTAAGAAATAGGTGTTACTACTTTTGTTTTACAGACAATATAGAAAATAACAAACAGAAAGAAGTCATATAAAAAACGACATAAAATTTCACATTCCGTTTGAAGTTTGTGCACCACTGTTTACTTAATCCAACAGGCTGCTTATTCCTCCTAGCATACCTAGCGCTTGATGCCCGAGCACGTCGTCAAGGTCAGAAAAATGCGCTTGCTTTGACATCACTGTAATACAGTATACTAAAACAGGGTTCAGAAAAGGTCTTTGCACACTCTCAGCTGTTTGCAAAGACCCATTTCACATGATGGTATTGTAAAAGTAAAAATAAATTCATTCCTCTGTTACATACCTACTCAAATTTTTCTTTGTTAATTTTCAAGACATTTATGGAATAGTAGCTCTATATTTTCTTATTGCTAGGACCTTAATCTTTTCTTTTATGTAAAAAATTCCTGACTCATTATTACGGTATAGTATAAAAAGTGAGGGATCTTGTTTAATTAGCCGAAACTATTCTCTATAAATTCCTATCGAATTCGAAGTCATTAGTTGTTTCGTTTGCATAATGGCACATTGTACGTTCCCCACGCCGATATCTCAGTGAATTAGAAGGCATGCAGCAGTGGATGCATTTCAAATTCGAATGCTCCGCCCCTTATTCAGTCTAATTGATTGGGGTGGCTCTCTCAATTTAAAATTCCGTCTTTTCTGCAATCATGACGACTTTTATACCGCTTTAAATTATCTTAAAGCAGTTAACTTTTTTCCCTACCTTTTCTCTGCATATTTGAGCTAAATGAAGTACCTAGAAAATGAGCCATGAAGCGTACTAATTATATTAAGTCAGACATAAATGTAGAACAGAAATTCTGCTAAGTTGGTCGTATGTCTCAGGAAGTAATTCCAAGGAATTTAGGAGACTTCTTAAATTAACTACTCGGGCATAACAAGCGCAATCTTCACATCCGTGTAACAGTGTTCAGTAATTCATTCACACTGGTAAGATAAAAGTTTTATGAGTAGAGAAACCAATTCAGTGATATTTGCCACTAATCTGTCACTAATGGTATGTACACTATATATACACTATATGATATTCTTATTGAATTTGGTATTCCCAAGAAACTAGTTCGATTAATTAAAATGTGTCTCAGTGAAACGTACAGCACAGTTCGTATAGGTTAGTTTCTGTCAGATGCGTTTCTAATTCACTGTGAGCTAAAGCAAGGGGATGCATTATCACCTTTACTTTTTAACTTTACTCTAGAAAAGTTCAGGATAACAGAGAGGGTTTGGAATTGAACGGGTTACATCAGCTGCTTGTCTATGCGAATGACGTGAACATGTTAGGAGAAAATCCACAAACGATTAGGGAAAACACTGGAATTTTACTGGAAGCAAGTAAACAGATAGGTTTGGAAGTAAATCCCGAAAAGACAAAGTATTTGGTTATGTCTCGTGACGAGAATATTGTACGAAATGGAAATATAAAAATTGGAAATTTATCTATTGAAGAGGTGGAGAAGTTCAAATATCTTGGAGCTACAGTAACAGATATAAATGATAGGTACTCCAGAGGAAATTAAACACACAATAGTTATGGGAAATGCCTGTTATTATTCGTTTGAGAAGCTTTTATCATCCAGTCTGCTGTCAAAAAAACTGAAAGTTAGAATTTATAAAACAGTTACATTACTGGTTGTTCTGTATGGTTGTGAAACTTAGACTCTCACTTTGAGAGGGGAACATAGGTTAAGGGTATTTGAGAATAAGGTGCTTAGGAAAATATTTGGGACTAAGAGGGATGAAGTTACAGGAGAATGGAGGAAGTTACACAACACAGAACTGCTCGCATTGTATTCTTCACCTGACATAATTAAGAACATTAAATCCAGACGTTTGAGATGGGCAGGGCATGTAGTACGTATGGGCCAATCCAGAAATTCATATAGAGTGTTAGTTGGGAGGCCGGACAGAAAAGGACCTTTAGGGAGGCCGAGACGTAGATGAGGAGGTAATAATAAAATGGATTTGAGGGAGGTGGGATATGATGATAGAGAATGGATTAATCTTGCTCAGGAAAGGGACCAATGGCGGGCTTATGTGAGGGCGGCAATGAACCTCCGGGTTCCTTAAAAGGCAGTAAGTAAGTAATGGTACATACACTACCGGATTTATATTTTCATGCTCTGAAAGGGTTTTATTTTATACTTAGGCATATTTACGTTCTCATTGTATTCAATATAGGGAAATTGTGATGTTGCACAAAGCTTGTTCCATGAATATGTCACAATACGAAGTGTTTGGATTTTTGCAAAGTAAGAAACGATTATCATCGAGCATCTTGACTATCAATCTGACTTTTTCTCAGTACTGTCCCACCTTGTTTTGAAAATTTATATCATGACGAAAATTGAGTACAAAATAGTAATCATCATTACTAGATACCATGCCACGTTCACGAGATATTAAAAATAAATATAATAGCTTAGAATCAGGGATGAAGTTACAGGAGAATGGAGAAAGTTACACAACGCAGAACTGCATAGATTGTATTCTTCACTTGACAACAGTATAAAGAAGATACAGTAGAAACAACTCTCGTCGGCACCTTTGATGTTGTTGATACAAAAATCAAGCTCAGGGAGGTCTAGTTCTCAATGAATCCAACCATGTCGCTAGTATCGGCAGAGCTAACAGCTGATTTTAGTGATCGGCTATTCAGAAATGCTAAACTTTCAGATGAAACTTTGTATTAACTGCTGTAATTATTTCTTTGTTCTGTAGTGATATTTGTGCCTTATTATGTAGGTCTAATGAAAATTCACTTTTTCTTTTCAAAATTCACATAAAATTGCAGTATTCATAATTGAAGTAAAACTTACTATTAGCGAAGTGCTTACCGTTTTATTCTGTTTCTTCATATCCATTGCATTTCATTTTGGATCACAATATGTTGTAAAATACATACATCAGGGAAACATTTAATAAATAAACAAGAATTCGCGGTGTCATTCTTGATCCCACAATCCGTTTTGAGATGCATGAGCAACAGCCACAAGAGGTGTGTCGTGAAAAAACAAGTCATATATGAGCCTTGTTGTCAGCATCTTGGAGCACAATACCACATTACACATTGGACAGTTTTTGGGCTCATGTTCGGTGCCCGTGGCACGATCCCACGTGAAACTTTAAATCAACTTAAACAATATAAAATTTCTGATGCAACGATTGATGCCATAGGATCTCACGTGTTAAAATCATCCTTAGCTATATTTAGTAATCATTTGTACCCAACAAAATTTTTATTGTAAATGATTTCCTACGTTTTCTTATCTTAATGTTTTTTTCTTTTTCTTTCCAAGTGTCACAAAATTGTTTTGTTTACTTATTATTCTTTATGAATTGATTAGTAGGATGATCTATCGAACCCTTATTTAGGGCGGCTTTTGTTTCTACAAATTATCCGATGTAGGCTACTAATTGTGGACCTAACTACCTAGGTGTACAAAGAGGGCCTAATTATCTACTGCACCTTTTATCACATAACTACGTAATCTTTAAATCATTATGGAGTGCTACACTTGGAGGACACTGCTTAAATCCCGGTAACTTCTTTCACTTTCCCTTTGCTGTAATAGACTACCGTACGTTTGAATTGCAATATTCTTACCTTCTTCCATTTTCGTAAAAGATATATTGCAGTAACACATTTAAACTAACAAATTCTTACCTTCTTCCATTCTCGTAAAGGATTTTTTGTAGTCAGTAATACAAATTCTTAACTCCATAACTAGACCAAACCCTAATTACGTCTTATAATTTTGTATGAGTCGAACTCAGAAAATAATTCCCTCACAAAATTGGCTTATTACTGTGGGAAAAAATCATTATGTATATAAATTTTGTTATTTTTTAACTCCTTCATACGCATACTAATTACTTCTCTCTATACAAGCCTCGAACTCAGAAAATAACGCACTAACGGGGTTCAAACTATGGCATGGTACTACACGGACAGGGGTCATTGCTCATATCAATTTTTGTATCTTTTCAATCACTCTTTCATACCTAGATCCAACGTAATCAGGTAATTATTATGTAGCAGAGGTTATGTTTTCTTTCACTTACAGTACGTATGTATTTAGAGACATTCTATTCAACCGATACCGTTAGAAATTTAATGTGTATGTTAATTCCAATTTGGAAACCAAAATCAATAGCAATATACAAAATATTACTGTCGATAATAGGAATAATCATGTAGGCCTAAGTATAACGTTACTGGTATGAAATAATATCCATCACTAATATATTATAATATTATTAGCTAGTCAACAAAATTTTATTATATCCATTGTTGACGTCGTAACTTCATCGAAACGAATGTCATGATCTATGTAGCTAATGGTTCAATATTACGTTACCAACATAAGCATCTACCAGTGACTTTAAAGTTAGCGTCAATTAGTGAATATTTTCATAATGTTTACATATGGAAGTAATTATTATGATTATGTTGCCATTCCTTTGCCTCATGTCTTTCAAATTGTTAAAATATGAGTAAGAAATCTTTTCAGTTAATGTTAAATTATGCCAGTCCTGTCGTAGATGGAGAACCATCTGGTGGAGGTTCCAGATAATACACCCGGTTTCGTGACATGCGCACTCAGAATTTGTTCGCACGAAATGGCCTAGTTGTCTTTACTGTATCTTCTTTATACTGTGACCTGACATAATTAGGAACATTAAATCCAGACGTTTGAGATGGGCACGGTATGTAGCACGTATGAGCAAATCCAGAAATGCATATAGAGCGTTAGTTGGGAGGCCAGTGGGAAAAATACCTTTAGGGAGGCCGAGACGTAGATAGGAGGATAATATTAAAATGGATTTGAGGGAGGTGGGATATGATGATAGAGACTGGATTAATCTTGCACAGGATAGGGACCGATGGCGGGCTTATGTGAGGGCGGCAATGAACTTTCGGGTTCCTTAAAAGCCATAAATAAGTAAGCTCAGAATCAAAATCAAGGTAAGCAGCCAATATGATAATCAGTTGATTTTTAAAGATTATCTTTTCTATATGAACGTTGTTGTATTAACATTTCAAAGTATCTTTCAATTGTTATAGTACCAGTCATACACAAAAATTTCCCAAAAGAGTCTCAATGTTACTTCCACGACTTCTGTTTGAACAGCTGTTGTGTTATCTACCATATGAAGAGTCCACTGCAAGAATGATGAATGTCACTTTCTTGTCGAAAATGAACCAAGACTGTCAATACATAGCTTAAGCCATATAGAATGTACATACAGAGTTATATGGCATTAACACTGATAATCATTGTCCAGTAATGATCGGAAAATCATAGTTAAGCTTTGAGCGCTAAGCATTTCAAACTTTCAATTGCTTCTCCTACAAAATACGTTCCAAATGATATCCGTCATTCTTGCAGTGGACTCTTCATATGTAACTATATGTAAAATGAGTTAACTGCCTAAAATCCTACATTTAAAGTTTAAAAATAGGTAAGAATGTGTTAAACCTAACCAGTTTTAAAGACATAGAGAAATTATATTTAACAAATTGTTTTGAATTTAGAAATCATTAAATATTCTAAAAATAATTGGAGAAATTGGCGATAAGATTATTATAACAAATATATAATTCTGAATTAATAAAACTAACATACTTACTGTACATTAAGAGTCCTGTCAGTTGAATGATTTCTTTCAAGTCTGTGTCACGTTTACACTCAAATTTTCAGAGGTTTGTCTCGTTTGTGTTTTCTTGCGAGAGGACAAGCTACTGGTAAGAGTAGGAAGGTGGCAACATTTGAAAAATCCATGTTACTACTACTGATGGAATGGAATTTGTGATGTTTTGTTCATCAACTACTACAATTGAACTGTAGTTCGTGTAATATTTTAGTTAGTTCTCGTTCTTCTAAAACCTGCACTCCGTCGGGAAATAAAACGCTTTGGCTGTTTAACCACATTCAAACTAATTTCGTAATATTCAATATTCAGAATATCCTTTGATGTCTTGTACCTGAAATAGGGAAAGCAGCTTTATGGGAAGGATCCCATTACAATATAGATTAAACCTACAATGAAGTAGTGACCTCAGGATACAGTGGTAAGATTTCCTAGTCCTCAATCAGTCTGCTATTAGAGAACCTTCTGCAACGTTAGTTTAAGAACATGCAATATTATACTTGCCGGTTTACAATATCCATTAGTAACTACAAAGGTAAAGTTTATAATCGCGTATTGTTCTCTACATTATGGAGAACTAAGAGAGTTGCATTGTATGTGCCCAACGCAGCAAACTTCGCTTCGAGGATCTGGATTTCCATTGTATCTGCTGCGCGTTTATTCCAAAGGAGCTTTCCTAGAATGCGTTTACATTTGTATGGAAATGCTGATCTAAACATGAACTATTAAAGCAGTTACGTTGTGCAATATTACTGGATTTTGTGATGTAATCTTTGAGTGTTTGAGCCAATTTTATTTGTTGTTTGACGTGAGTTCTTGTGTTACTTTAAGTTTATTGTTTATTCTTTCTTGTTAGTAATAGTAATATGCTTTACAAGAGCGGTATGTTGAAGTTTTCATGTTCGAGGAAAAATTTTGAAAAATCGAAACGTAGTTGAGCTTTTTTAATTTCCGAGAATTGAAAGAAAACATACCGCTCGTGTATTGTACATTATTTTGTGCGAAGATCGTTTATTACATACCTGAAAGAGGAATTTCTAATTAGTTGCTATGAAATCTCCATCTTGGTTTCTATGACGGCAAATTTGCAAAACAAAAATATCTATCTTCAACATTGTTGCTTTAAAATGTTTTCTGTGTTTACTATACTCCAGCAGGCCGTGATATACGTCTGTCTTCCCCCCCCCCAGTCTATGATGAATCTGGAATCTTGTTGATTTTTTCACGGCTTCCTTAATGTTACTTGCATCACGAATGCAGTAACTTTAGTGGAGTTGTAGAGTTTACTTAATTTTTGCAAATATTTAAAAACAATAATTAACAGTGCAATTTAGGTGAAATTGCAATGGTAAGTTTCCAATTTATAATTATTACTATATTGAACGTCTCTAAAAATAATATGTCAAAAGCCTAAAGCAGTAAAATCAATATGTCACTTAAGCGGTAAAAAGAGGGAAATTGTTATGTGTGTTAGGTTGGGAATACTGAATGTGGAATTTTAGACTTTCCGCGGATTGGTTTTGTGCTGAAACCAAGCAAATACGCACGATCTCGTACAAAATAACATGTAAGTATACATCTTGATTACGCAACTTTTAACACTGTATCACTTCGGAATATGTATGATAAGAACTTCCTTGTGTTAAATTTTAACGTACCTTGTTAATATGTTTCGACCTATTTATGGGTCATCTTCAGAACTGTCGTTGTTGGTCTTGGCGCCTTTTGTTTCCTGTGAGGGTGCGTTCGTAGTATAGAGTCAAAGAGTGTATGTGTTTTGAAATTGAGTTGTGTGTGGAGAATATCGTTGGGGTGTGTTTTCGTGTGTCTGTATATTTCATATTGTTCTAGTGTGTTGAGTTTCTAGCTTTTTGGTTGGATGTGCAGTATTTCCATGTCTGTGTTGATGTCTCTGTAGGTGTAGTTGGCATTTGTGATGTGTTCTGCATATGTGGAGGTGTTTTGTAATTTTGTTATGGCTGTGATGTGTTCTTTGTAACGTGTTTGAAATGATCTGCCTGTCTGTCCTATGTAGAAGTTGTTGCAGGTGTTACATTTGAGTTTGTATACGCCTGTGTGGTTGTATTTGTTTGTTTCTGTGTAAGGTAACCGGTGGTAATAAGGCCCAGCTAAGGAATGAAACGTTCTTTCTTTGAAATGGAGATGTTTAGCAAATTTGTAAATAATGGAATAGCATACTTTTATAGTTATCCTATAACATATTTCTTCAAATAAATATTCAAACAGACACATAAATGCTGTGAGCAATGAGAATTAACATCATGTCACTGGCCTTATGTCCTGCTGTGACAGATAATAAGGCCCACAATAAAGAATATAAGTATTGAACACAACTTGGGCATACAAAGTCTTCAGTTTTTCCTCAGTGAGACCAACACGTTCATTGTGCACCCAATATTGACGAGAAACACACACATGTATAACTACAACAATCTCTTCGCAGACAGAACACATCCGCGTCCCCTGGATGTTTACAAATATGACGTTGATGGTTCATCCAATGCTCTTTCTGCATTAGGAATTGTCAGTCATTCGTTTGTTTCATTTCTTTCAAAAAATATTGTGCTTCAGAGTTTGAATTTTATAGTTCAGGGACTTCTATGAACTTGTGTGCGTTTACACGTATTTATTTCATGGGCCTTATTTCCTGCTCTGTTATTTCGCGCCAATTTTAATTTATGGAGTGCTCATATGAGAAAGTTTCACGGTAGCCCCGAACTTCTTAATGTTTGCACAATAACGTGCATTTAATATTATATTAATAATACACAGCAAAACGATTAAATATCAACTTAAATTTGGCAAAATTTCATAATGAAAGTAGAAATAATCACACATAATTTTGTTGCCACCAGTCAGCTACAAACAAGACCGAGAATCTAATTTCTTTATACCTCTCTTGAATGGAAGAAGAAATACGTCTTAAGAGCTGTTGCTCTCTTTTGCAAAAGTGTATAACTAATGCAAACCTTGTAGTGGGCCTTATAACATGCTGGTCCATAATACCCCCAGGTACCTTACAAAAATACAGACTTAATTCTTCCCTGAAGAAGTAAAGACGCGTGCTCAGGGACTTATCTAAACACATACTCAATACAAATAAAGATAATTATTTGACACAAAGTGGGCCAAGGAAAAAAAACATAAGGATAAATTAATTTAAAAAATACAATTACAATTTGAACAATTTAAATCATAGAAATACATATACATATTCATTCATTCATAGTGTTCTCCCCAAGGACAAATTTTCACTGCAAACCCAGCATTCTCCAGTCTACTCTATTATTTACATATTAAAGCAATATATATTAGTTAAAATTAAATGCCTAATGCTATGTTTTAATTTTCTGATTCTAACATTTTCCAAATTTAGGTATTTTTTCAATAATTATTTTATTATGTAACCTTGGACCAAAGTACATACTATGGCTAAGTTTTGTGTTTGTGAAATAGGCTACTTTGGTTCTTCTAGTGATATAAAATCGGATCCTTAAGTTCCATATTTATGATGATCCAATTTGAATTTGTTGCGATTTTTAAGTATGAAGTTTAATAAGGTAATATAATAAATTTGTTTTATTTTCAGAACATCAAAATCAGTGAACAAAAGCTTGGATGAGTAATCAATTAGTTTATTAAGGCATATTTTAATTATTCTTTTCTGAATAAGTATTAATGAAGCGAGATTACAATTACAAGCATATCTCCACCCTAAAAGTCCATACTGGAGACTGCATTGAAATAAAGCTAAATAAATGAGACGTGAAATATTAGCTGGTAGATACATGTATGTATTTATTCACATTGCACATGAGTAAATACCCGGTGGCAGTGGTAACTAATTACACTCAATAATTACAATAATAATAAAATACGGTCATAATATTAATAATAAAATAATAATAGCAATATATATACTAATATTAACAAGGAACATCCTAAATTAAATGAATCACTTAATATAACATAATTAATTAAAGTAAATCTAATTTATATCTTAACCCTAAGTTAGAAATTAAAACCACGAGTATGTATGATATATGTTCATACTTGCATAAGTACGTTTCAGCTCTACACTCATTTCGCTATCAATTCACTCACTGCACTCAAACTAAGACACATTTTACTGACACTATCCTGGTTTCACTAACGCTTCAAAGATATTTCAGTGTTCAAATACTTTGCATTGCCACTGTAAACTATAGAACTTCACTGACATAAACACACTTCACTGTCACAACACATTTCACAGACACAACACACTACTTCACTAATAAAACATTTCAAATAACAGAACATCAATTACAACCTTATCATTCCTTAGAATTATACTTACTATATTAACCTGAAATCGATAGCTTAGACCCCATTACAAGCACTATAACTCACACCCGTTCACTATAAATCTATTTTCTGCCACTATAACTCTCAGAATTTACTTATAAGCTCGCTGCATTTTCACTGATATGACCGAAGTATAACAAAAATATAAATTGCTTTACGTAATCTGTTGCACAAGTATATAATATGTTTATTCCATCGTAAATGCTGGTCTATCGTAATGCCTAATTATTTAGCTTCTGAGGATTCGATTAATAAGGGACATAACAATTTTGAGAAGAACAACAGAATGATGAATTTTGAGCCTAAAAGAAGATTGAGGAGATTTAAGAGCATTGAACCTTAGTGAAAACGGCACAAAAGTTGTTTTGGATATGTTTAAGGAAAGATATGTTTAATTACCTGTAGTCCATTATTCGCATTAATATAAGTGCCTTTCCAAGATATTTCACAAAAAAATAATTATGTTACCATTCGCATATGAATATATAACTCCATTATATATTTGCGTAAATCAGTTAATAACAAATCATTTATACAGGGTGATTCACGAGGATTTACCGTCCCTTACGGAGCTTATTTCCGAAGACATTCTGATCAAAAAATGTCATATAATCATTTGTCCTAATCACAACATTTTCAAAGTTAGGCCTACATTAATTTCATGATGGACGTCATTGGGATGGTTTTCGAATGCCTGAATTCTTATTGTAGCCTCAGTTATGTAACTAGCAGATGTATCTGGTGGAATAGTAATCATATCTAACCTTCTACATACGCCTCCTCATATCCAAGGTAATGTTTTGCTCTTAGAGGTTCGGCAATTAACATTCTTATGTGATGGTGATGGGAATTCCTCAATGCATTACTGAAAGGACAAAAACCACAAGTATTCTTGTCTATGAGTAATAATAATAACAGTAATATTAATAGTAGTAATAATAATGTATCTTTTAGCTTCTATGCAAATGGAATATTATCTTACCGATCGTTAGACCTTGGATTTTTAGGCTTGAATAGGATTGGTTGCAACAATTTTATATAAAACTTCCTATAAGTCTGCAACGCCACTAACTGTCGAGCGATGATATTGCCTGAAACTAGGTGAATTAAAGAATTCATATTTCAGCCTACGATATACGAGCCTAAAAATCTATCTCCATGATCGTACTTCACTCGCATCTCGCTTCACTTACCTTTCTTCCCACCATAATCTGAACACACGCTCTCGTCATGAAACAATACTAACAATACCATCCCATCGCACCTCCTCATACTCATCTTCTTTCACAATAGCCCTGCCAAGACTCTGGAATTCGCTACCTGCTAGCATCAGGGACTGTCGAAATAAAATTGAATTCAAACGAAAACTTACTAGGCACTTGGTCAGTAATTGATTACTTGTAAATAGTTTCTTTAATCTATCACAAAATATTTCAATATTCAGTAATTTCATCACTATACAATTTTGTTATTCTAGATTTAATTTGTAATTCAGTAAATATAAAATATTCTTTGTTTCTCTATGATAAATTATCTAGCTTTAATTATTAAGGTAATCTTTTCGTACTTTGATTTTATTGTAATTGTAAATTTAATACTAATTGTAATATTGTTTGTAATTGTAATTGTAAATTTAATACTAATTGTAATTTTATTGTTGATATTGTAGTTGGAATCTCCTGGTAGAGGGGCAGAGAAGGCCTGACGGCCTTATCTCTACCAGGTTAAATAAATAAATACTACTAAATAAATACTACTACTACTACTTATTCAGATTCTTAAGCATTATTAAACATTTGTACTACAATAGAATAAACGATTGGGCAATGGCCAACAAAATGAAAATAAATTATCTGAGGAGCAAAGCCATTAGCTTTACAAGAAAAACAAATAAAATAATCGCATCGTATATGTTAGGGGGGGAAACCATTCCGGGAGTTAACAAATGTAAATACCTAGGAATAACATTTAGCAGCGATCTCGGCTGGGGGGAACACGTTACTGACACAGCGGGAAAGGCATGGAGGGCGTTACACTTTGTGATGAGGGTACTAAGAAAAGGTTCTGATAAATCCAAATAGATTGCATATAAATCACTAGTTCGTCCAGTAATAGAATATGGTGCTGCATGTTGGGATCCTTACAGATTAGAACATATTAAGACACTGGAAAAGATTCAAAAACGGGCTCTCAAGTGTTGTCGTAATAATTCACCATTAAAATGGGACACTCACGGACCGGAGAACGCGAATTCGATTATGCGCAATGTTCAAAACATACAGAGGTGAGCCTGCCTGGAGAGAAATAAAAAATAGGTTGCAGCCGCCAAATTACTCTTCAAGGAACGACCACTCATATAAATTGAGGGAAGAAGATAGAGGACGGACACTGGAAAGTTTTCTTTTCTCAATCGTACTATTAGATACTGGAATGCCTTACCTGCAGACTTACTAAAACCTTTACCAATAACCAAAAATGTATTTAAAAATAGGCTTAAGGAATTTGCTAATAGACGGCAGTATATTATACACACTATTTAAATTGTGTAATTGATATCTTGTTATTTGAAGTGTTCTATCAGTGAGGAAGTATGTTGTGTCAGTGAAGTGTGTAGTGTCAGTGAAGTCTATTGTGTAAGTGAAGTGTGTTGGTGTCAGTGAAGTGGCTGTGCAAAGTATTTGAACATTGAAATGGTTTTGAAATGTTAGTGAAATCAGGGTAGAATCAGTGCAGTGAGCGAGTTGACAGCGAAATAAGTGTAGTGCCGAAAGGTACTTGTGCAGGTATAAACTTGTCACACTCCTGGGTCTTAGTTCGAACTTAGGGTTAAGATACAAATTAGGTTTACTTTAAATGTTATTTTAAGTGATCATGCTTCATTTAATTTAGGATGCTCCTTGTTGTTGTTGTTATTATTATTATTATTATTATTATTATTATTATTATTATTATTATTTATCATTATTATACATTTTTGTTTATTAGTTGTTTTTATTATTAATTGTCATTAGTGAGTGTAATTAGTTGCCATTGCCACCGGGTATATACCTATTTTCAGTGTGAATACATACATACATTCATACATACATACATACATTATTTACAAGTATTTCTTGAACTTTCTAGTCATGTATGAAGCAGGAGAAATACTTCCATATGATTAATACACAAATGTAATGACAAATGTTATACATGTAAAGCCCCTATGGAAATAATAACCATTTCCCTCCCCGAAAAACGAAACCTAGTTAGGTGCATTTGTAGTCGAAAATGTTACAACTTCAACCACAGCGGATTACCTGTTTAATTTCCCCCGTCTTATAGCAGGTACAACTGCCATACGAACACTCCATGAGGAGTAACCGAATATTCTGTCGGGAAACACAGCATAGATTTTAATATGCGCCTGGTGCACGTTTAATATCAGAGTTGTACCTTCTCGAAAACGGCTCTCGGGTGATGATATCAAATGCATGCAATGTTTGCCTTATATTTTCTTAAATGCTTGAACAAAATGGAACTAACATTTAACTAGAAGAGCGACATCATCTTAAGGGGAAAGGCGCGGCTGGCATTGTCAGAATAAGGGACTATTATTGTACTCAGCATACGACCTTATCCTATTATGCTCTCAGCGCCTAAAAGCTTTGGTTGTTTCTGCTTCTCTCCTACGGCCAATTAGTGAAGGTTCCCAATAATTCGCCCAGCCGTTCTCTCTCCTTAGTTCCTCCTTCAAATTGCGACTGTACGTAAATGTACACGCCAGCGTAATATACTACATATTCAGATCTGCTCGGTGTGCATCAACTTGTAGCTTTTCCGGCTACAAATACAATGGCTCAGTGTTTCATTCACGCCAGGGAATTGGAGATTTTATTCCTCTTCTACTGTACAAGTACACATATTGCGTATATTATTCCTCTTGTTTTAATCCTAACTTACCATAACCTTAAATGTTAGCCTCGATCGTGCTAACGACACGACCTGTAACTTCGCTACATATTTTAATTGGTTATTATGGACGTTGTATCAGCTACTACAAGCGTCGATCGGATTAGAACTAGTGAGATGGTATTTAGTGAGATGTGGCCGAGATTTCGCAATGCGATTACCTAATATTCGCCTTACAGCTGGTTAAAAACACCTAACTTGGGAATCAGCCCAAGGGAGAATCGAACCTACACCCGAGAACAGCCCAGAATCAGCAGACAAACGCTCTACTTCTGAGCTACGCCTGTGGTTTTCTGCTTCTACTGAGAATGTGTTGGTTAAGCATCTTGAACAAACATAAACCGACGCTGTAAAGCACCTCGACATTTCCCCCGTTAAAGTAAGTACAGTCCATATCCTTTTCACTTCTTCGGTAAAAAATCTTGGCATTCACATGGATAATAATCTCAACTGGGACATGCAAATCACAGAAACCTGCAGAAAAGTATATTCTATTATCCATGTGCTAAAAAGGATAATTGTTCATCTTCCCTCTTGCTTAAAAAAAGTCCCTTGTGCAGACGCTTGTATTTCCCTATTTTAACTATCCTGACATTTTACTGACTGACCTTTCCAGCGACAACAAAACGAAACTTCAACGTGCTCATAATTTGTGTGTACGTTTTGTAAGCAATGTTCGTAAATATGATCATATTACCCCATCCCTGGAAACAATAGGTTGGCTTAAACAAGATAAGAAAAGAAATTTACATTCACTTCTCCTTCTCTTCGAAATCTTGAACTCTTCTATTCCTTCGTGCCTGTCGTCTCGCTTCACTTACCTTTCTTCCCAACACAATCTGAACACACGCTCTCGCCATGAAACAATACTAACAATACCATCCATAGCACCTCCACATGCTCATCCTCTTTCACAATAGCCCTGCCAAGACTCTGGAATTTGTTACCTGCTAGCATCAGGGACTGTCGAAATAAAATTGAATTCAAACACAAACTCATTTGGCACTTGGTCAGTAATTGATACTTGTTCAGACATGGTTTCTTGTAAATAGTTCTCTTAATCTACCACAAAATATTTCAATATCCGGTAGTTTCAACACTATAGAATTTTGTTATTCTAGGTTCAATTTGTAATTCAGTATATACAAAAATATTCTTTGTTCTTAACTTCTCTGATAAAATGCCTAGCTTTCATTTATCAGGTAATCTTGTCGTACTTTAATTTTTATTGTAATTGTAATTGTAAACTTAATATTAATGGTAATTTTATTGTTCATATTATAGTTGTAATCTCCTGGTAGAGGGGCAGAAAATGCCTGATGGCCTTATCTCTACCAGGTTAAATAAATAAATACTAATACTAATAAATACTCTATTTGCCTCTGAGAAGTAGATTTACACCAGTTATATGCAGATCCCTGCATTTCGTTCAAGCACTGCGCAAAACTGAAACGGCATGCATATTTCATGTACGTGGAATCGGTTCTCGGCCGAAGCGGTATCATAGCACCTAAGATGGGGCTGAGGATATACGAGTTGTTTCGATGGTATAACCATATTTAAATAAATCATGTACGAGTATTAATAAGTAGCTTTAATAGTTTTATCAATTACATTATTTAGACTGTATGACTTTTTTAAATTTAAAATATCACACATGTATCTAAAAATGTGAGCATACTTAAAAAGAACACAAAGTAAAGAAATGCTTATTGGAAAAAGAATTTAAAATAAGAGTAGGCTATTCTTTACAAACAAGGTTTCTAATATGTGTGTGTTTGTCTCATGGCTATCCACTTCACTTGCGTAATTCGGGTTCCGCATACTGCAGGTAGATGGCAGTACTGTGACCCATTTCCAAGTTGCACACCACTTCGGTAAAAACTGATTTTACCCAGATTCTCTTATAAATTTGTATATGAAGAAGATTAAGTTCATTGAACAATTCCAAAGATTTAAACCTGCATGCATGTATTACTGTTGTTAGACAAATACATAAGCTGCGTTATGCACTTTTCCTTGCTTGTCTAAGTAAACACTTCTGCCATTTATTGACCACAACGCAGAGCTATGTAGAATCCTCTGAGATTGCGCACTGAACAATATTAGAGGCATAGCACCTCACACAACCAGTTTTTAAAAACTAAATATTTCTTGCAACTTTTTACTCACGTGTGTCATGATTTCGTCGTATGTTAGGAATGCAGATAGAAAATTAATATTTACCCAAGAAATGTTAGAGAAAAGTCGAACAATAATAGACAGTGTTAAAAGCATACTAAAATCGAGACAAATATCCTTAGCAGTTCAACCTGAGATTATTGAACAGGCACTAATTTCACCAGCTATGATCTCTTCGATACCAGAGACAACGGAGTCAAAGAAACGAAAACGATTTTTGAAAAATATCTCAGATTTTCCCTTCCTCTCCGTACAGGAGCTCACTTCTAGAAATAATGAAAACTTCTAGCAACAAGAAACAAGCAAAAAGACCAGTTCAACAACAAAAAATTTCGTGCAACATTAAACAATGCAGGAAGAGTTTCAATCACTACAATCCATCACCGTCGACTTCATCACATCGGACAGTTTCAGAAGGAAAAATTTTCTGTCCTGATTGTGACGAAGCCTATGAAGAACCAATTTCTGAGGACTAGGTGCAGTGTAGTAGGTGCAAACAGTGGTGGCATGAAGATTGTTCAAGCTACGAAGACGTTGAACTTTTTAAATGTGACATGTGTTGACCTACAATCTTAAAGGACAACGTGCGCAGTCTTATAGGACAGTGCCTGTAAGATTGAGCGTTCACAACTTTTCAAAGAAGTATTTTTGCAAAGAACAAATATTTTATTTTTGTAACTTTTTTCATGTTATCATGATCTTAAGATTAAAGAGTTTCGTTTCATAAATATAGTTTTTATATTGGTCTCAAAAATGAGTATCTAAGGACACACATCCACTAAGTGCGCAATCGTAGAAACATTTACCTCACAATAATAATGAAATACAAATCAAATACAGTTCTAAATTCTCTTTCAAAATCAATATAAACAGAGAAGTGAATCAAAGATGTTCGTTGTCACTGACATTATTCAATAGGCTGTATATCTGCATGATATCATTTTAAAATTGCAAAAAGAAAACCTAACCGAAATCACGTAACAAACAACTCAACACTCTCTTATTCGCAAATGACCAAGTTCTCAACTCCAATTCTGAAGAAAATTAAAAAAATGAACATAGGCTACAAACTTAACAAAATAATACAGATATATAACTCATTAATCTCGATACAAAAAAAAACAAAAACATTGGCATTTAAAAGGCCAAATACCAGTGAGAAATAAAATTATCATAAACAACCGAATCATTGAACAATTGAAACAATTGAAGACATTATTACAATACCAGCCCCAGTCATTTTTAATGAAATTGAGTTAAGGACACATTTGCTACTATTTCAAATGTTTATAGACTCCAAAAATGACACATATAAAGTGCAACAGTCACAAGCATAAAACCAGTTGACATGTGTTGTTCTATTTATTTTTATTGTTCTCCTAAAAAATAGCAATTTTGACAAGGGTTGTTTTTGTAATAATGTCTTCAATTTAAAAATATAGGTAACATTATTTCATACGAAAATGAATTTGATGTAGATCATATGTTAAATAACTTTATTAAGATTACCAGCGTAATAATTAATATATGTAAACAAAAACAAACTTCAACTAAAAGCCGAATAGGATTATAGAAAGTGTTAACTCATCCGGCCTTATTGTATGGTGTGGACGATCAATACCAAAGATAAATCTAGAATAACTGCATTAGAAATGAGATACAGTGGACTCTCCTAAGTTCGACAGAACAGAATTGAAAGTTCTGTCCAATAAGGATAGTGGGTGTGGCAAGTGAAATGAATACAAGTTCTTATTGGTTATCCATCAACGAATACAGTACTCTACTTGTATTTCCTGTCCGCTCCGAGACTGTGTTTGCGCTTCTAGTACCACAGTGGGTTTCGACAGTTCCATCTCACAAACGGCACAATTCTCAAATAGAAAAAGAAGAGTTCATTAATTTAAAATCAGTGATCAATATGGATGTCCTAATCAATAAAATATTCTGTTTTCCTTTAACAAAAGTATCACTACAGGGCACAGGAACAATTTTCATTCAAATGGCAAACCCATTTCTTAGTGCCCCTATAGGGGCGTGTATAATTCTCCTACGTAAGCAATAGAACTATAGCAGCGTATCTCAAACTTTTTTGAAGTGGGGACCACCTTTTTAAGTCAGAACAGTTCTGCGGACCACCTTACTCTTGTCCCCTTCGAAAGCAAATTTATCATTTTTGTAGCATATTTTAACACCAGTAAGTATACTTATATTTTAAAATAGAGTTAATTAATTATAATACTTTTCTAATTATATTTTATGTAGCCAATCACAAGTTACTTTTTACAAATTCTGTGCATTGTTGATTCATCGCTTGCCTGTTAGCAGTTAGTTGTTTGAAATCCTTATTATGTGATATATGCTAATAGTTGTCCATATCGCTGTTAAATAGTGTCCATTATAAATAATGGAAAACTGGCTTCGATCCGGATCTTTGAAAAAAAAGGAACATGATGATACACTTCATTTAGGAAATGCTAATAGTTCAGAAGCTGTGTGTGAAGAAATATATTAATTATAGTGCTATTAAAGAAATATCTAATCCTAGTGGTAGCTAGTCAAAGAAAAAATATTTTCGTAAATATGACAAGAGTTATTTGGAACGTGGATTTACTTGGTGTGGCAATGAGAGTGAACCAAAACCTCGGTGCGTTGTTTGTTACGAAGTGATTTAAACGAGTGTATGAAACCCGCGAAACTGAAACGGCACTTAGAGACGAAACACGCAAGTGTAAAAAGTAAACCTGTTGGATTGTAAAATAGGCGGAGTCTAAAGTTTCTTATATCGTCATCTGGAAAAACAAATAAATTAAACTTAATGCAAAAACATGCCCGATTTTCAGCAAGTAAATATGCAATTTGGCACGTTCTATTAGTCGACCTGGTTGGCAAGTTGGTATAGCGCTGGCCTTCTATGCCCAAGGTTGCGGGTTCGATCCCGGGCCAGGTCGATGGCATTTAAGTGTGCTTAAATGTGACAGGCTCATGTCAGTAGATTTACTGGCATGTAAAAGAACTCCTGCGGGACAAAATTCCGGCACATCCGGCGACGCTGATATAACCACTGCAGTTGCGAGCGTCGTTAAATAAAACATAACATTTAACGTTCTATTATTATTGGTGTACGACGTACAGTACGTGCCCATTTCAATATGCAGGCTGGGTGTCGGCAAAACTATTAAGAAAGTCATAAATACATGAAAAGGTTCGGTACTTTGGTCCTCTTATGAATTCGGGTGGTCCTGGCTGGGTTACAGGCTCGGCGCCAGATGAGCAGAGAAAAGATGGCGAGAAACGCCACGTTCATAGTTCATAGTGCTTTAAATCCTTCTTTTGTTGCTGAGAGTAGAGTGGGAAGTGGGTAGATGGATAGGGCAAGAAATTTCATAAAATATTAGTACTAGGAGTAAAGGTGAAAGGCGATTGTCATGTATCGCTTCCAAACTCTTGAGATTTTCAACTATAGTGTGATACGCAATTCGTTTGAATTTTTTTTTCTCTCTTTTTTTGAAGGACCACAAGGGCAGAACTCGAGGACCACAGGTGGTGTGAGAAACGCTGAACTATAGGATATGGAACTTGATTTCTGTCGAACTTAAGAGCTTCCACTGTATATGAAAAAAAAAACAGGTTATAACTGGGATGATTTTAAAATAAATACAGACATTTTAGAAAATTAAGAGTATACCGCGTTCTCGACAAAAACCTAAAAATATAAATCACGATAGATAAATATGTGAACAGAATGCCACACAATAGATTGCCTAGATTACTTAAAAACTACGAGGCGCATCCAGAAAGTAAGTTTCCCTATTTTTTTTTTTTTAGAAGAACACACACTTTCAGGAAAACATTTATTGGCAACAAGTACAGTAATGTTTCAGCTATTTTTCAACATAGCCACCATCAGAATTGAGACACTTGTCGTATCGTGGGATCAACTTTTCTATCCCTCTGTAATAGAACTCTGCCGCCTGTGAATGGAACCAGCGTGTGACAGACGTCTTCAGCTCTTCGTCGTTGCCAAAACGCTCACCGGAGGACAGGAATTTCTTGAGGTGCAAGAAAACATGAAAATCGCTGGGAGCAAGATCAGGACTGTAGGCTGGATGATCAAACAACTCCCAGCCAAATTCCGTCAAAACAGCTGCTGTGCACCGAGCCGTATGTGGACGAGCATTGTCATGGAGGAGCACAATCCCTGCAGTAAGCATTCCACGCCTCTTGTTTTGAATGGCACGTCGCAATTTTCGCAGTGTTTCACAGTAACGGTCAGCGTTCACTGTTTCACCTCTTGGAAGGAAGTCATTGAGCAGAATGCCCTTCCTGTCCCAGAACACCGTGCACATCACTTTCCGTACCGACAGCGTCTGTTTGAATTTTGTCCTGACCGGAGATCCACTATGCCGCCAATGCATTGACTGCTGCTTGGTTTCCGGGGTGAAGTGCTAAATCCAAGTCTCATCGCCCGTGACGATCCTGTCGAGGAACTCGTCGCCGTCATCGTGATACCGTTGCAGAAATGTCAGTGCTGCTCCTATACGTTGCATTTTATGTTCGGGTGTCAGGTTTTTCGGCACCCACCTGGCACACACTTTTTTGAACAGCAGGTGCTTAGTGACAATCTCATGCAACAAGGATCGCGATATCTGCGGAAAATGGCTGCTCAGCTCCGTAATCGTGAAGCGACGGTTCTCCATGATGCACTGCCGCATCAGCTCAACACGATCATCATTGATGAGGGACGGTCGCCCACTGCGCTCTTCATCATGGACACTTTGACGACCTTCGGAAAACTGCCTACACTAGCGACGCACCATCTGCTTACTCATGATGTTCGACCCATAGACCTGAGAGAGCTACCGATGAATTTCAATTGGCGCAATGCTTTGTGCATTAAAGAACTTTATCACGACAGAGCCTCGCAGGCGGCAGGAGAAGGAATAAGAGCTTCCATTTCGGATCACTGCTGCCACTCTACTGGCACCAGACGGGATCTGTCCGTCTGGCATATGATTGATACGTCATAGATCTGTTACGCATGCGGCATTGACACGGCTAATTGCGTTTACTTTCAAGGGGAATAAATCGGGAAACTTACTTTCTGGATGCGCCTCGTACATCTCATCAGGCACAAGAAACCAAGGAAGACCATTGAAGAGACTCCTGGACATGTGATTTGAGATCGGAACAGGAACAGTGACTTGACTCCCTGAAAGCTACACAATGATGATGATTGTATACCTTTAGGTACTTTCAATGTTTATGATTTTATGAATAAGATTTTGCTTAGTTTATATGATGTTTTATGCAGGCAACAGAATACACAACTGCCACGATATTCCTAGCGTCGTTAATTTGATGTTTATGTAACGACCATAAAAGCTCCCATCTGCAAATTATTGTCATAATAAACTTGATATTGGTAAGCCTTGTGTTTTATTCATTTTGTGAAGTTTGTTTGAGAGAACAATAACACATTTATGTAACAGCAATAAAACGTCTTTCAAGTTTTTGAAGGTAATGTCTTTTAGCAATATGAGAAGAGGAGAATGAAGATTTCTTTACATTTTTCGAGGACACGAAAACACACATCGCCAAGTCTCTATTATCATAAATACAAAAAATATAGGTAACTGTTTGGTAGCTATCTACGTACACATGTTTTCAAATTACCTCGTTCTTCTCTGAAACTGAAGATTTTGAATTTTTACAAGATGCATTATTCCAGTGTTAATTAATCTATCTCTACATTTTTATTCCAAATCCTAGGACATTATATAACATATCTGGTACATAGATAAAGAGCCTGCGGATTGGTGTAGTCCGAATATTTCGATTTTTCTCATAGTTCTACCACTGTTTAATTATCATTGCATAAGAATTTAATTGTCTGTAACTGGGAAACATATTTTGGTACTAATGTCAAATAAATAAATAAATATATATATATATATATATGTATAATAAAATGAATGACTGAATTAATTATTTAATTAATTTACTAATTAATACAAATGGCTTTTAAGGAACCCGGAGGTTCATTCCCGCCCTCATATAAGCCCGCCATCGGCCTCTATCCTGTGCTAGATTAATCCAATCTCCATCATCATAACTCATCTCCCTCAAATACATTTTAATATTATTCTCCCATCTACGTCTCGGCCTCCCCAAAGGTCTTTTACCCTCCGATCTCCCAACTAGTATTCTATATGCATTTCTAGATTCGCCCATATGTGCTACATGCCCTGCCCATCTCAAACGTCAGGATTTAATGTTCCTAATTATGTCAGGTGAAGAATACAATGCCTGCAGTTCTCTCTTATGTAACTTTCTCCTGTAACTTCGTCCTTCTTAGCCCCAAATATTTTCCTAACAATCTTATTCCCAAATATCCTTAATCTCTGTTCCTCTCTCAAAGTGAGAGTTCAAGTTTCACAACAATACAGAACAACCGGTAATAAAACTGTTTTATAAATTCTAACTTTCATATTTTTTGATAGCAGACTAGATGACAAAACTTCTCAGCACAATAATAATAATTAATTAATTAATTAAATGAATCAATGAGGTCATAAATAAACAAACAAATGAATGAATCAATCAATCAATACAAAATGTATATTCTTTATTGAAACACGCGTAATATTCTTCACTAGTATTAACATCCTCATCGTCATCTCTCTTCAAATGTTTGACTTTTCGTCCCATTCGCTTCTGACTATAATAAGGATTATAAATACAAGCCGAAGAGACTCCCTGATCATGACTTGACCATGATGCAACGCTTCCGCTTATGAAGGCACAAGAAAATTTAAGATAAATGACAGAAGCGTGTCCAAATTCGAAAGAACTAGAATTTAATCGTAATGTACTATAAATTTGCTCTGAACTTAATTGCAGCCATTTGATAGCTCGACATTAGAAGAACACACCGGCAGGAAACGCATAGTTTTCACCGTTTGCATCTGAAAACCTTAAATTAACAATAGTCACGTAAATGGCAAGCTGTCAGCCTAGTTACTAATATGTTCACCTCTTCTCTTTAACGCTAGAAATCTTAGTTCAAATCCCTCCCAGTTCGAGTCCAAATTTTTGTGGAGGAAGTTGATGTTGGGTCAGCAGGTTTTGATAATCATATTTTCGGCATCATTACACCATTTCTCCGTGCGACATATCTATTAAATGTAATAGATGCCATTATGATATGTTCAATGCAGAAGTAACAAATTATTCCGTCTGTAAGAGATAATTTATGAACTTGAGCACAAGACTTTTTATCCGTATCCATCCCAGCGCATCGTGAGGAGAAACAAAACTCCTCTGAACAGTGGAACATCATTAGCAGATTTTGCTACTAAAAGAACACAAGATTTATTAAAAAAAACCACAAATCAATGATGAAACTTCTTTGAGTTTACTACCAGAGGAGTGGAATGGAATCCCAGACTATATCCGAGGAAAACAACACGTAAAGAATTTTACAGTCATTAATGACTTTGCCGAAAGAGATGTCAAACTACTTGAAGAGTTTAACAGACCCATAATTAATGATGAAGAGGAGAAACAATTTTCATCATTTAATGAAACCTAAATTTTTGTAATATAGACTAAGACGTGTTCATAATTCTTTTGTTTGCTTCGTCTTCGATGTCCGTCGCGCTGACCACATTAACCCATCCTTCCAAACTCTAAACTGGTTACGGCTTAACGAACGTTGAAATTTTTATTCTCTTGTTCTCCTTTTCCAAGTCCTTCACACTTCTATACCTATCTTGCCTCCCGTTTCAGTTACCTGTCATCATATTGTGAATTTTATTTGTAACAACAATGTAATTTATTCGTCACAACAATAATTCCTTTCTACAATTCACCTTAAACGCTCTCGTCAACAATTGGATCTTCACTCAACACAGTATTCGTTATAGCACTCCACCGACGACAATGACAATTTACTTGGACTATTACGCACAACAATGAACTGTTAATCTTAACTAATATTTACAAAGCACTATTTACAAATCAGAACTATCAGTTCTCAGTTCACAGTTCTTCTATCTCAGTCACTCGAGTTCACAGTATCTCGAACCACAGACCTTCAGAGACAGTTCACTGTATTCGAACTCGGGTCCCTCCAACTGCGGTCCACTGCACTCGAACTCAGGTCCCTCCAACTGCGATCCACGGCACTCGAACTCAGGCCTTCGGATGCTGACGCAGATGCGGACGCACACTCGAGTCGAACTCCGGCACACAAGTCTGGCTTGCTTGCTCTGGCTTACTCACTGACTGAATAACTGAAAAACTGCAAACTGCAAACTGCTGTCGTTCCTTCCCGTCCGTAATTTATAACCACAGCGACGTAGCCTCGAAGGTTCCACGCGTCTCTAGAGATGGCACTCCAGAGAAATCCAGAGCCCTCTCCTCTCTACCAGCACCAGATGCGCGCGCAAACTCGTCGCGTTGCGTAATACACCCTCTCTCTTCTCTCCACCGCGCGACGTCACTCAATGTTCCGTGGAGCCTGTGCGATCTGCTTTCTTGCGGGACGCTGGTCGTGAGTTCGAATCTCACGTCGCTGTCACATTGCTCCCTCCTTAGGACTGCTCGTCTCGGGCAGTCCCTTGGTAGGCTGCTAGTCGGTCCAACGTTTGGGATCCTCCGGCTGCTCCCTCCTTATGGTGGCGCCACCCCATCCTTGGCTTGGCTGGGCAGCGATACTCGTACTGCGTGGGCGCACATCTTGCTTTTCCCCTTGGCCCTCCAAGGAGAGCTCGCTGGCCACGGGTTGGTCCTCGGCGTCCATCAGGAACACTTCATCCCGACCAAGACGGAGTATACGGCGCCGGACGTCCACCGTCGCATCGAGTAACCGCATGGCGTCGAGTCCCAGGACGACGTCCTCGGTGATGTTGGCGACGAACACCCACATCTCCAGTTTCCTCTTCTCCAAGGTCAGGTCCAGGAAGACCTCTCTCTGGATGGGCAAGCTCTCGCCTGAAGCAGTCCGTAGCTCGTATTGGCGCAGCGGCGTCCTCCCAGGTAGGCCCCGCAGGACGTCTGGTCTGGCGATAGTGAGCATCGCCCCGGTGTCCACCAGTACTCTGCATGGACGGCCTCTTATCCGTCCTTCAGCAATCAGCCCATCGTCGCATCTTCTGTTAACCGTCTTCAAGATCAGCCGAGGGGATGGTGATGACGGCGCCGACGTGCCCCTCATCGCATCGGCCCCTTTTAGTTTTCCTGTTTGTGACCAGATCGGTCACAGTCCCTCCTCAGGTGCCCAGGCTCGCCGCAGGACCAGCAGGTAGGCAATCCTCGTCTTCGTCGCTCGGGTGATTTCGGTTGACGTTCCTCGACGTCGGCCGCCGCGACGCTCCTAACCCGAACCTCCTCGGCAACTATCTGTTTATGTTCTCTAGCCTGGCGATCCACCAACGCGAGATTGTGCTTGTTTTCCTCAGCGTGTTTATCCATCATCTCACTCGTCTTGTCCAGCAACTCGGTCGTCTGCTCTTGACGACGCTCGAGATCACGGATTTTGCCATCGAAATGGTCTACCTCCTGTCTCAATTCGGTTACTGTCTCGTTTATAGTTGTAAAATTCTTGTTTAGATTGTCAAGATCGGCTTTGAGTTCGTCTTTCACGATGGCGACAATTCCATCTATTTGGGCCGAAACGCTTTCAATTTGCGAAGTGACGTCATCTTTCACTCCGCTTATGTCACTTTTCATCTCCGTTTTCACTTCACTTATGTCGCCTTTCACTTCACTTATGTCACTTTTCATCTCCGTTTTCACATCACTTATGTCGTTCTTAACCTCACTGATGTGTCTGTTCATGTCGTTCATGTCGTCTTTCATTTCTGCTTTTATGTCACTTATGTCCTTTTTCATTTCTGCTTTCATTTCTGCGATGGCTTGCAGGATCTGCTTAGGTTCTCCATTGTCGATAATATCTCACTTCTGACACCAATGTGAATTTTATTTGTAACAACAATGTAATTTATTCGTCACAACAATAATTCCTTTCTACAATTCACCTTAAACGCTCTCGTCAACAATTGGATCTTCACTCAACACAGTATTCGTTATAGCACTCCACCGACGACAATGACAATTTACTTGGACTATTACGCACAACAATGAACTGTTAATCTTAACTAATATTTACAAAGCACTATTTACAAATCAGAACTATCAGTTCTCAGTTCACAGTTCTTCTATCTCAGTCACTCGAGTTCACAGTATCTCGAACCACAGACCTTCAGAGACAGTTCACTGTATTCGAACTCGGGTCCCTCCAACTGCGGTCCACTGCACTCGAACTCAGGTCCCTCCAACTGCGATCCACGGCACTCGAACTCAGGCCTTCGGATGCTGACGCAGATGCGGACGCACACTCGAGTCGAACTCCGGCACACAAGTCTGGCTTGCTTGCTCTGGCTTACTCACTGACTGAATAACTGAAAAACTGCAAACTGCAAACTGCTGTCGTTCCTTCGCGTCCGTAATTTATAACCACAGCGACGTAGCCTCGAAGGTTCCACGCGTCTCTAGAGATGGCACTCCAGAGAAATCCAGAGCCCTCTCCTCCCTACCAGCACCAGATGCGCGCGCAAACTCGTCGCGTTGCGTAATACACCCTCTCTCTTCTCTCCACTGCGCGACGTCACTCAATGTTCCGTGGAGCCTGTGCGATCTGCTTTCTTGCGGGACGCTGGTCGTGAGTTCGAATCTCACGTCGCTGTCACAATATCATAATCTCTTCACACGCACACAAAATAGCCGCATTCTAGCCATACCCACACATGAGACATCATCGTATTCATCATCATACACAATCTCGCTATCGCGCTTGTGGAATACCCCATCCATTGACATCAGATATTGTCGGAATTTAGTAGCGTTCAAAAGCAAACTTATTAAGCATTTTCTTACTGCGTATAATAGGATTAATTTTTACTTAATTAATAAAAAAATTTTTCTCTCTTCATAATTTTACAATAAACTGTCTAGCTTTTATTAATCAGTTAATGTTTTAGTACTTTGATTTTTATAGTATTTGTAAATGTAATATTAATTGTAATTAAAATTGTAATTGTATTCTTAATATTGTAGTTGTAATTCCCTGGTACAGAGGAAGACAAGGCCTGACGGCCTTATTTCTACCGGGTTAAATATATATATATATATATATATATATATATATATATATATATATATATATATAAGAGAGAGAAGGAAAAGAGGGAATATTGGAAAATGCTGGGTTTGCATTGAAAGAACTGCTCTTGAGCAGATAACTATGATGAATGAATAAATGAATAAAAGCATAAATGCATGAATGAATGAATGAATAAATGACTGAATGAACGAATTAATTTACATTTATTTATTTATTTATTTATGTACTTATTTATTTATTTATTTATTTATTTATTTGTTTATTTATTTATTTATTTATTTATTTATTTATTTATTTATTTATTTATTTATTTATTTATTTATTTATTTATTTGTATTATAGCATATGTATTCCTCGGATTATGTCCTGCCACATAATCTAAGAAGCTTCAATATGTACTCATAATTTCATACATTAACATAATCTAAGTTTCGCTAGAAATGAAAATTTACTGCGTTTCTGTATCCCCACATCTTTGGGAAATAAGTTCTATTCGACGCCGCAAATTTCATGTTTGCCAGCTAAGTGACTTGGAGATATTTGTCTTACTTAGGGCAGTTATAGCCGATTACTTCGCTTTTTTATTACACCTGGCTGATGCAAGACTCGTGTTGTAGAAAGAGTCTTTTTTTTTTCGTTTAATTACGACCTGGAGGATATTAAAAATCCTGTATGTGTTTGTGTTTGAACGATCTCATTATTCTTTTCCGAGCAAACTAACACATACATGGCTTCACTCAAGTTTTTAAGATGTAATTAGTTTATTCATATAGCTAATTTTACTTCTATATTGTACAAAGTAAGAAAAAAGTGATCAATGCATTAAACTCAATTCAATATTTTAAAGAAAACACCAGAAAACTGAACTAACAAGAAGAAAAACTAATTTCATTTCAGAGAATGTGAAAAATAAATAACCTGTTAAATACAGAGAAAAGAGCCCTGTAAGAAACTAAAATAAAATTTATAAAGATGGATTACTTTTGTAATACAGATATTCATCATAATTACACCAGTGTAACATTACAAATGAAGAGGATGAGAGTTTCCATAGTCCTATCCGTGAATAATACATGACAAATTAAAATAAAGAGAAATGCATATTTGGTTTAGAAATATATCTTTCGCCTTTCAGGTTCCTTTTTAATTCACGTATACAGAGTGTTTCCGAGGTGGTGTTACAAACTTTCAGGGATGATGGCGAAGGGCACATGTATCAATTTGAGATAAGGAATCCTGGTCCGGAAATGACCGAGTCGAAAGTTATAATCAAAAATAGTTCTGTGGAAATGAAATATTTTTATTCCTCTGTACACCTTATTTATGTGTATTTATTTGTACATCTTAAACATACTGTATTCATCTGACGTTGTTTACGTTGTCTACTTACAGTATTCCATTCAATGCGCTGTCTGAGGGATGGGGACAGGAAACTACACTAAAGCAATGCTGATAGCGTAATGTGTAACGGATATGGTCGGTCCTGATATGCACGTCTGTAGACAGCAATGTATGTGTACAAGTTGCAGTGTCCAGTTGATCAGTCCTAGTGAAATGGAGGAGTACACGAGAGAGGAATAAGCAGACCTGATTTTCTAATACTGATGAGCCAATGGGAACAGTAGACAAGCTCACAGATTGTATCGGGCCAAGCACCCACATGGGAGATATCGGCCCATCTCATTTTTTCACGACTGTTCCAAAAGTTAAGGGAAGGAGGGCACGTGGTGCGAAATTACAATTCCATTTCCACACAATTATTTTTGCTTATAACTTTCGACTCAGTCATTTCCGTACCATGGTTGCTTATCTCAAATTGATACATGTGCCCTTCGCCATAATCCCTGAAAGTTTGTAACACCACCTCGGAAACACCCTGTATATGCTGATCGTTTGACCTTTGCATTACGTTTGTTAGCTTTAACTTAGCAGTACGTAATGAACTGTGACCTAACACTCACTGGGCAGCGCGAGCGCATAGTTTGTTAGTGATTTATTCGCTGTTACTGTAAAACTATTTCAATTACATAAAATCCGATTGCCAATCTGAAAGCTCGCGCTTCTGTACGTATTTCATACGCAATGTATGTACTAATGCAACGCCTATAGTTTGGGCCCAGCAGACATCTAAACGTATTGTTTTTATGTGAAAATTTTAAGTAACCTACAGATTTTTAAACTTGTAAAAAATATAATATTATATATATTTGCCGTCTTAGATAGCTTATCAAATGCTAAGTGAAAGTTTATTCACTAAGTTAGCATAGCTTGTAGGACGGTATTAAATCGATTAACGTTTTCGGTAATGATTTGCCTTCTTCAGGTCATTGAGAGTGAATGTTACAATGTAAGAACACTTCACAAGGTTAGAGTACGAACAATGTCATGATTAAAATCAGTACATATAAAATAGAACTATTTTAACTTTAAAATATATAAAATAATTTGTGGTGATTACTAAGTTATTTAAAATGTGAATATAAAACAATTAAGAAAATTAGTGTTGATATCACAATTGGTATTGTTTTTAGCTGTTTTCTTGGTACTATTTGTTGAATCTTATGACTAAAGTTAGTGACAAGTTCTTCCATAAGGAAGATCGTTGCATGTTGTGTGGTTCAACCAGGCCATATGTAAATGGATCATTTGCAGAATTTGTATGACAAATGATGTCCATCAATTCTTACCCTTCCCATTATTGCATTTATAACGTTAGAGTTATAAATCCTAACAGTGAGTAGTTTCAATACTAATGTAGTAAACGTCACAAGAATTATTTCCTTCATGTGAAATATTTCACGAGAATAAAATAAAATCTAATGCTGACAGCTAAAATACCGTGTCCATACTAGTTAAGTTTTTAAAATGGAGCATGATTATGTCGAGATAAAGATTTGTTTAATAATGTAATTGAGAAAAAAAATTAAAGAAACATTTGGTATTATCAAAACTTCTTCATTTATGTCTGAGTTTATATTTCCTTAAATATGATTACATAATTACTCTAGTCCAGTAAGTCAGTTAGATCTGTTACACTATTATGTTCCTATGGATACATAGTTGAAAAAGAAATCCCACAGATGTCAGCACAAGCCAAGATGGTGCATTAAGTCCCATTTTGATTGTAGCTACTGCTAAGTTCACTTATTTTGATTTGGCGAGTTTGTGTGTCAAACTGTTGCTTTGTGTTTTAGTCTATGCGTGCATTTTTACTCTGCCAGATTTGTTTGTGTTGTGTTTTCCACAAATAACAACATATAAAGTCAATATCAAGAGAACATAATAGTACACGTGTACAGTAGTTATGGTATATGTACACCTTGACATACAAAAAATTTTGTTTTGTATAATTTTGCTCTGTAAAATTTTTATGCACTTGAGAATGGTACCAGAAAGCGAATGAAGTGAACAGATCCCTTGAAATTGTGTCTAAATTGTTTATAAAATTATTTTGTTTATAATTTTGACATACAACTTGAAACATGATAGCTCATGCAGTTTTTAAGATAGAGCCACAGTTTTTTCACTGTTTTATAGCTAAAACTATTCTTTTGTGCCTGACATAGAGCATTTTTTTATTTTCATTTACATTAATTAAATATTACCATATATATAACTTGTACTAATATTTTATGTTGAATAAATCATGTAAAAAATCCATAGATCATTACTAACTACATTAATGTTATTTTACTCATTGTCAGGCACTAGGAGACAGTTCTAGCTTCAAAATGACACAAATATCTTCTTGGTATCACCATATTTGGCTGAGATATCATGTTTAAAAAAAATTAAATATTCTAAAATTACTATTTACAGGAAATGAGCCACAAACTTTCAGAGCCTAGAAGACTCCATCATCGTATGTCACCCCTTAAGCAGCTTCATGTCGGTCCAGTTTCAGCTTTTTTCTGCCTCTCAAATACCTCTTCCTTGTTTTAACTTCAGGTGATAAATGCTTTTTTGGCATTTTTGCCCTTATTTTTCATTGATACAACAAATCCTGCAATGGTGCTTGTCCCAGGGTTTATGTCCATCCTCCTCAGAATTTTAATTTATACTTTTGGACTCTTATTAAAATGACGTACAACATCACTGACAGACAAATTTACAGTTTTGTGACTAACAGTAAAATATTATAAATTACATCATTATGTAAAGACGTGTTTTCAACCTAATGATCATGCCCTGATATATACGCATCTATTTTGGGACTAGGAAGAAGTTTAGATTCAAGCAATGCTGGACGAGGGGATTGACAGCTACGAGGGTCACTCCAAAAGTAATCCACAATATTTATTTAAAAATTACATTTTTATCCTACAGATTTGCTATTTTCATAGAATGTAGATACATCCTTCAGGAACAATACGTCACTTTTCCATATACTGTAATCCCAGCACCAGTCAACTGCCTTACGCCACCTCGGAATGAGGGCCTGTATACCTGCACGATAAAAGTCTGGACCAACACGTCTGAGCCACACTTTAGTAGCGTGCACGAGGGAACGACTTAAATTAAATTTGAATACAAGGAGGAAGGATGTATCTATGACCTCCATAAATTTCAAAGGTTTAGAATAAAAAAGAAATTAAAAAAATTATGTGCATTACTTTTGGAGTGATCTTCGTAGAAGTACCGTGGCTGATGACGCAGAATTTTGGAAAATGGGACCTATCTGAAAAAACATAAGGTATAAATCGAAAATTCTTATATCAAATTAAAGGGGAGAAAATTCTCTATTAAAATAGTTATATTTTGAAAATTCTAATTTTTCATCATTTTTTGCGTTTTGTGGGTGTACATATACCTTAAGTTCCTATTTTGAAGATTTTTAAGCAAAAACATTTTAGGTTCGCACATGCTTGTTTGCTTTGTCAAGTCTATTACCTGTCAGATCTGTTACCCCATGTCATGTCTGTTACATCGTTAAAAACAATGCTGTAAAGCAAGGTGAGTGTACAGTGGTTGATTACTATGGCAGAGACATTGCACTATATTAATACATGCAGAATATGCACTACATAGTACTTTAATTTTGACGTTCTCAATCGTCCATTTGTTTAAAATTTTTTGCAAATGACCCAATACTATGTTGAAAGCTGCGTGATTATGTCGTGGAGTGAAGCAGCCGGACTCACAAAAAGATATTACTCTCTTTTTTCTGACTACGAAAGTAAGACACAGAAAATGTTATCAGAACATTTAGCTTATTTTGTTATGGAATGTTTATGAAATGTGTAGGTCTACATATGTTCAGTCGACATTTTACAAAACTATAGTGCTAATTATTTGTTCAGTGTTTTGTATTAATTTTCCTTTAGTCATGACATAATAATGTACCTCCACAGCGATATTGTACACTGACTCTAACTCTCTCTTTCTTTACATTTAATTAAATAAAACTAATAGAGAGTTGTTTATGTAATACTTTCTGACGAGAAAGTCCTACCTCCATTGATATATTACGACTTGAAGGAAGGAAAGTGTTCAGCAAGAGATATTTGTCAAGATAAGTGAGACATTAAGATTCTTGTAACCTGTTGTGTTGCTCTGAGTTCCTACGGATCGTTAAATGTGCATTAGTGTAATGGAAGCCCGGATAATGACTTCTTTTCACGAATATTCCCAACAAAGACGACATTGAGGAGTTCTCTTACAAGCAGCAATTAGTATTTAATCGTAAGAGCGCACTTCTTTTCTAAGATTACATTTCGAGCCCTGTAGAAATTCGTCTCTTTTGTCATATATCAGTTCGATATGTAATTTTTGTTTATCGTAATAGAATTATCATTTGCTGCTAGCCTACATGGCGCAAGCGGTAGAGGCAAGAAATGTATAGACCTCTGGGTTCGAAGAATTGTGGGTTTGAGTCCCGCCTTGAGCATGGGTGTGTGTTGTGTACGTATTAGTTTAGAAAAAAAAAGATAAAAACAGATGGGAAAACGGCCTCTGCCGGTAAAATTAAATTAATATACATGAGATTATTAAAAACACGTAAAAAATGTGCAAAAATAACTGAACTGCTTTTGATTTCCAGAAAGAAGGTTATATATTTTATTTCCATGCCCTTTGGAGTGTATTTATTACATGTGTTTGCAATGTGTCATTTAAAGTAATGCTGAACGTTTCACGAAAGTCAAAATAATTATGACTATCTAGTACTGTTTTTACAATTTTCGCGGAGCGCACATGTAAACATAATATTTACAAAGAAATGACAATGATTATAATGAAAATTGTGATGACAAATGTTGCAGTATGTACTAAATCTACGAGTAAAATTTCACGCCAAGTGTCCAGACTCAATTACTCAACACTTCATTACACTTCTCTCCGGCATGTCAACCAGTACTACGTGTAGTTTATCTTCTAAGCCAAAAGAGATGCTAGAGACTCCAAAACATAGCAGAGGCTTCCAATATGATAGACATTTGATCATAAAGTGGTTTAATAATATAATACAATATAATATAGCCTTAACATAACTTGATACGATACGATTTATATGATATGATATGATATGATATGATATGATATGATATGATATGATATGATATGATATGATATGATATGATATGATATGATATGATATGATATGATATGATATGATATGATATGATTTTTTTTACAGTCTGCATGCTCCATTACTGTGGAGTAATACTACATGCATTGGTTTACCTTAAACTATGTTCATATAATTACTTTATATTGTTCTAAGAGTTACTTTATAGGCAGTATAGATGGATGAATTTTGTACTTTTATTTCATTGTAATTTGTCAAACTGTATATTGTTAGTAAATTTGATCAAGTTCTTCTGGTATTTGTGCACAAGTTTGTCTTTATTCACTGGCCAGTTTTCAGACTTTAGAACTGCCGCTTTCAGAATGTCTCTTTCTCTCTCAAGTAATTTACAATTGTATAACAAATGATCTATCGTTTGTTCGTCATTGTTGCATGGACATAATGGGCTATCTATAATTTTATATTTATGTAGATAAGATTTTATATTTCAGTGTCCTGATATTATAGTTGTGAAGTTTGGGGTTATGTTAAGTTTCAATTTTAACCGATCGTTTATATTTGGGAAGAAAGATTTTGTGATTTGTCTTTTTGCTGTGTTGTTCTATTCGTTTTGCCACTTCACTAAACTGAGAGTGTGTATTTCACCTTTCACTGCACTTTTTGGTGTCTTGCTGTAGCTCTCTGGAATATTCTCGGAGCGTGCTGCCTCCTTCGCAAGTTGATCTGCTAATTCATTCCCCTCGTGTCCAGCGTGGGCCTTAATCCAGTTGAATTCTATTTTCCAGTTCTTCCTCTCCGCTTCCTTTACTTCTCTTCTGATTTCTTCTATAAGATGCGTATGATTTGTTTGATTTCTAACGGAGTCTAATGTTATCCTGCTGTCTGTAAATATTGAAATTTTTTGCTGTTGGCTTTCCAGAGTCTGTACATGTTGAATAGCTTTTAATATGGCTAGTTGTTCAGCCTGATTGTTGGAACATTTGCCAATCAGCCTGTATTTTAGCGCTTCCTCCAGGTTGCCTTCTTTGAATATAGCTATTCCTGCTCCAACACCGAGTTCACCTTTGCTCCCATCTGTGAAGATTTTAATTATATTATATTCGTTGTCCTCTTTCCCTTCTCTGATTTGTACGTGGTCAGCTGGATGCTGCCAATGTTTTAACCCCATATCAAGGTCAATCTGATTCATGTTCTCGTGGTCATGTTGGTTTCTGCTTCTTTTGACAACTTGGTAATACTCTGCTGATTCCTCTATTTGGATGTGTATTGGGATTATTCCCGTTTTCACGCACAGTGCATCATTGGATACAGTTCGGTATGCCTTTGCTATTTTTATATTTATGAGCCTTTGTATTCTAATAATCCTAGTTTTATAGAATTTATTGTCCATTATTCTTTTCCACATTGGGGCTCCATATAAAATTAGTGGCAATATTCCTGCTTTGTAAATAGTTTTCAGAGCTTCGTGCTTTAAATCCCATGTTAGTTTTGCTGTTTTTGAGAGCGTGAATATTAATTTTGCTACATAATTGATATGGTCTCTAAAGGTTAGTTTATTATCAAATATTATTCCCAGATATTTTATGGCGTTGACTTGCTCTAGAGGTTTGTAATTAAGATAAATCTGTATATCCTTTCTTTCTCTTCGTTTCCTTCTGGACAGCAGCATTACCTTAGATTTACATTCATTGAGCCTTAGTTTATTGTTTTTAGCCCAATTTTTTATTTTGTTCATTTCTATATTCATATAGTTTTCAGCTTCTGCAATGGATTCTCCTTTGATCAATATTAATAGGTCGTCGGCAAAGGCTATTGCTTTTGAATGTGTTGTGAAGTTTAGGCTGAGTAGTGAATTATATAGCATATTCCAAAAACCAGGCCCGCAGCTTGATCCTTGGGGGCATCCTTTTGTGACATTTCTTTCGACTCTGATGTTGTTGTTTGACAGTACTGCATACCTTTGGCTGAAATATCGTTTACTGAGATGATACAAATTTCTTGGACATTCTGTATCTTTCAAATTCTTTAAGATGCTTGGCCACCAAGCTGCGTCGAAAGCTTTCCCAACGTCAAGACTTGCCATTATTACTACGTTCCTTTTTTCTAATTCCGGTTCTGTAAAGTTTTTTGCTTCCATTGTTGCATCTATCGTAATCTTTTGTGGTATAAATCCATATTGATTTTGTTTCAGTATGTCATATGTGTGCAGATGGTAATTTATTCTATTAATGAGGAGATTTTCTAGAGCTTTTCCTCCAAAATTTAGTAAGCTTATGCGTCGATACTTAGATGGATGCATGTCGGTTTCCTTCCCGGGTTTCATTATTAGAATTAGATTTGCTGTTTTCCATATTTTGGGAAAGCATCCTCTGCTTAAGCATTCATTATATATTGTCGTTAGATTATCAGGGAAAATTTTGAACGTACGTAGAACTATTTCTCTAGTAATCCCGTCTAGGACTGGTGCTTTCTTGCTGTTGAAGCTTCCAATCGTTTTTCTTATTTCATCTGCCGTAAATTATCATCGTTAGTATTAATTGGTTCGTCTATCTCTTTTCTAATGTTTTGGTGTTGTTCGTTGTCATCTTCCTCTTTATCCTCTGTGATTAGGTGATCGAGAATTTGATTCATTGTGTCAATTAGATTTGTTATTTCTGTGCCGTCAGATTTTTGCATTGTAGTCATAGTGCTATTGGTTCGGAGTTTTCTAGTTGCCAATTTATATATTTGTGACCATGGATTAATTGATGCTTTTACATTACAGAATTCTCTCCAAGAGCTGATTTTTTCTTTTCTAATTTCAAGCTGATATTTTCTCTTCTCTTCGAAATATGTACGTTTCCTGGTTTCCCGTAGTTCCTCGTTGTTCTTAGTTCTTTGATATAATCTTCTTAGATCGCTCACCCTTTTCCTGTTTATTGTGAGGTATGATATGATATGATATGATGTGATGTGATGTGATGTGATGTGATGTGATATGAGTGAATAAAGACAAACTAGTGCACAAACACCATAAGAACTTGATGAAATTTAATAACAGTAGGCCTATATGTACAATTTGACAAATTACAATGAAAGAAAAGTACAAAATTCATCCATCTATATTGCCTATAAAGTAACTCTTAGAACAATATATACGAGTGGTAATTATATGAACATAGTTTAAGGTAAACCAATGCATGCAGTATTACTCCACAGTAATGGAGCATACAGACTGTTAAAAATGATATGATATGATAATTATGATATGATATGATATGATATGATATGATATGATATGATATGATATGATATGATATGATATGATATGATATGATATGATATGATACATGATATGATATCAGTGATTAAAGACAAACCAGTGCACAAATACCATAAGAACTTGATCAAATTTACTAACAATGTACAATTTGACAAATTACAATGAAAGAAAAGTACAAAATTCATCCATCCATATTTCCTATAAAGTAACTCTTAGAAAAATATAAAGTAATTCGAAATTTTCTCGGGCTTCCAGCCAGGACATAAGTTGGTGATCCACCGACGTTCCGAGGATGTTCATCTTCCTCATCTTCAGAGTTAAATCCTGGCTGGAATCCCGAGAAAATTTCGAATTATCACGTCGCCAGGAAAGCTTCAGTAGTCATTTTAATATAAAGTAATTATATGAACATAGTTTAAGGTAAACCAATGCATGTAGTATTACTCCACAGTAATGAAGCATACAGACTGTTAAAAAAAGATACGATATGATATGATATGATATGATATGATATGATATGATATGATATGATATGATATGATATGATATGATATGATATGATATATGATATATGATATATGATATGATATGATATATGATATGATATGATATATGATACGATACGATACGATATATATAATACGATACTTTACGATACCAATACGATATATATGATATGATATGGTATGTATGGTATGATTGATATGATATGATATGATATGATATGATATGATATGATATGATATGATATGATATGATATGATATGATATGATATGATATGACATATATGATATGTTATATGACATGATATGATATGATATGGTATGATATGATATGATATGATTTGATATGATATGATATGATATATGATATGATATGATATGATATGATATGATATATGATATGATTATGATAATGATATATGACGTGACGTGATTTGAGATGTGCGATGTGGTACGATACGATATAGTACGGTCCAATATGAGGTAGTAGACTACAGTACAGAAAGTACAATAGGCCTATAATGTAACACAATTTGATAACTCTGTGCTGTCTCGGAAGGAAAACATTCCGCGCTAAAGAAATGTTTAACTGCTACAAGTGTTACAAACCTGGTTTTTCAGGTAGCTCTGTTTAAAGCTGACTTAACCCATCAACCAAAGTTCCCGGGTTCGATACCCGGCTTTGAAACAATTTTTCTCTTGAAATTATTGATGTTATAATTGAATTTGCATTAAATCTACAGTAAATGGATTTTATAACTGCAACCAGAAGAAATATATTTATAATTTTCATTTCATAACTTCTGAGTAGGCCTAGTGTTCGTAGATGATTATGAAAATTAAATACATATTCAAAATTACTCTCATTGCCTTGGCATCTCTTAATGACTTATGCAATATTAAAATAGATTTAAGCGAAAATTTGAAATTACTATTGCTCCGATTCTAAACCGGCATGACGTGATTTCACCGTTTACGAATAGCCGATGCAGTTGAAAGAGTTCTATATTAAATCATGAATCACTGATTACCGAACCTACTTCGCAGTTCGAGGAAGTAACACTGCATGAAATACGATCTATGCAGCGAGGGGTCCGTCTTATTTTTAACTCCAGACAACGCTTGCTTGTTTGTTATACATTCACGCGTTGTAGTCAGGTATTCGCATGCTACGAATACCAGAGTGAGTGTAAAATAATTTATGGGCTCGGACAAGAGTAATAACCTCTACTCTTCTTACCACTCTTCCCTCATCCGTCCCTCATCCACATGCTCTAATTGCATTCACCTACTCACTAAGTACCTCACTAAATCTTTAATTTCTCATTTTCTCGAAAATAACACTACATCTTCTATTTTGTCATGAAAGAATGTTTCCAGTACGTATTTGATTGCTACGAGAAGTAATAATAAATAAGTATATAATACATTATCATCAAGCAGTACATCTCACTTGACGATATGTGTCAAAGGAAGAACGATTGTATACATCTGAAGTCTGATTAGTGCAATACAGGGTGTATCTAAATGCAATACTCAAACTTCTAGGGACGATAGAAGAGATCAAAACGAACGGTTTTTCAATGTGCCCTCACACAAAAAAGTCAAGTGGGTTGGCCGCGGTGGACACATTGGATAGCCTGCTGGTTCTCTCGAACTCACCCCACTTGACTTTTGTGTGTGGGGGCACTTGAAGAGCCTGGTGGACGATTATCTCTTGTCCTAGTTTCGGACAGTTAACTGAACAACAAGTATATAATATAACATTATGATATGATATGATATGATATGATATGATATGATATGATATGATATGATATGATATGATATGATATGATATGATATGATATGATATGATATGATATGGTACGGTACGGTACGGTATGATATGATATGATGTGATATGATGTGATGTGGTGTGATGTGATATGATATGATATGATATGATATGATATGATATGATATGATATGATATGATATGATATGATATGATATGATAATTGTTTAACGTTTTAACGTTTTTAAGTTTGTTATTTTACGACGCTTCATAAACTACTTGGTTATTTAGCGTCGTCGATAAACTTGGTGATAGCGAGATGGTATTTTGTGAGATAACACAGAGAATTCGCCCTACCGTTCGCCTTACTCTTGAAGAAATCTCGAAAAATTCCCAATCAGATAATCAGCTCGAGGGTGCTTCGAATTAGCAGCAAACTCGCTTTCCTAAGCCACGCAGGGGGCCACATTAATACTGAATATTATGTATTTCGTCTATCTTTAAATCGATTATTTAAGGACAATGCATCAACTCTGCACTTACTTGAAATCATTGCAATTGATCACAATGAAATTGTATTTGGCAAGATGAATCAGAGGATGGGGCATGGAATTACATGACTTCCGCCTTATACTGTAGTTCGGGAAAACATCGGAGAGAACTTATAAGGTAATCTGCCAACCGGGAATTAGAACCCGCGCCAGGGCGCAACCACTTGTTATGAATCCGCTTTTTAACCATAAATGACGTCAGTAGACCGTTTAGTCTTATAAGTGAGAAATTACTTTTTATTTAACTACGCTCGCAACTGCCGAGGTTATATCAGCGTCGTCGGTAAACCGGAATTTTGTCCCGCAGACTTCTTTTACATGCCAGTAAATCTACTGACATGAGCATGTCACATTTAAGCACACTTAAGGGGTTAGGCACAGCTTACAGCATTAAAATATGTGGAAATATTCAACATGTTTTCCTCCATTACTATATCTTGTACAATAATGAAAATTTGTTTATGTAAAACATTGTCCTTCTGCTATATGAAAGAAAACATTTTTACGATTTAAAAAAATTATTATTTTTTTTAAATTCAAAATCTGTGCAGTGATGAAGCGTTTCTCTCATAACTCACAAAACTTGTTAACTTTTCATGTTCTCTCTCTTTTATTTTACCGCTGAAACTCATGTTTACAATATCGTGCACTTTAAATTACACTCCTTAATAAATAATATTACATATATTTTTTTATTTTGTGTTAGAATAAAATACCGATATTTGACCATTTTTTAAAATGAATTTATTTTTTATCAGACAATAAATCAAAGATAGAGGAGTGATCTTGCATCATGTTGCAGATATGACATGCATAATACATACAAGAAATTTCATCATAGAATTTTGGATAGTTTTTTAGTTATGTGGGAAACTATCATCACTGCACAGTGAATTGAATTTTGGAAAAAAAAATGTAAATAATTCTTTTGATTCGTAAAAATGTTTTTTTTTTTTCATATAGCAGAACGACAGTAAACGATTAGGGGAAACGCGGAAATTCTAGTTGAAGAATGTAAAGCGATTGGGTTGGAAGTAAATCCCGAAAATACTAAGTATATGATTATGTCTCGTGACCAGAATATTGTACGAAATGGAACTATAAAAATAGGAGATTTATCCTTCGAAAGGTGGAAAAATTCAGATATCTTGGAGTAACAGTAACTAACATAAATGACACTCGGGAGGAAATTAAACGCAGAATAAATATGGGAAATACCTGTTATTATTCGGTTGAGAAGATTTTGTCATCTAGTCTTCTGTCAAAAAATCTGAAGTTAGAATTTATAAAACAGTTATATTACCGGTTGTTCTGTATGGTTGTGAAACTTGGACTCTCACTTTGAGAGAGGAACAGAGATTAAGGGTGTTTGAGAAAAAGGTTCTTAGGAAAATATTTGGGGCTAAGAGGGATGAAGTTACAGGCGAATGGAGAAAGTTACACAACACAGAGCTGCACGCATTGTATTCTTCACCTGACATAATTAGGAACATAAAATCCAGACGTTTGAGATGGGCAGGACATGTAGCACGTATGAGCGAATCCAGAAATGCTTATAGAGTGCTAGTTGGGAGGCCGGAGGACAAAAGACCTTTAGGGAGGCCGAGACGTAGATGGGAAGATAATATGAACATGGATTTGAAGGAGGTAGAATATGATGGTAGAGACTGGATTAATCTTCCTCAGGATAGGGACCAGTGGCGGACTTATGTGAGGGCGGTGAACCTCCGAGTTCCTTAAAATCCAGTAAGTAAGTAAGCAGAAGGACAGTGTTTTACACATACTAATTTTCATTATTGTACAAGATACAGTAACGGAGGAAAAAAATGTTGAATATTTCCAAAATTTTACTGCCGTAATCTGCACCTAACCCCTTAAATGCCATCGAACTGGGCAGGGATCGAATCCGTCACCTCAGGTACAAAAGGCCAACACTCTATAGACTGCATCATCCAGGCAACCCGTTTAGTCTCATTTGTTATTTGGCAGAATATATCCATAAAATCTTTGAGATTTAAATTATTTAAAGCCACCGGCGTGGCTCAGTCGGTTAAGATCCTTGCCTGCTTGTCTGAAGTTGCGCTCAGGCGCGGGTTCGATCCCCGCTTGGGCTGATTGCCTGGTTGGGTTATTTCCGAGGTTTTCCCCAACCGTAAGGTGAATGCCGTGTAATCTATGACGAATCCTCGGTCTCATCTTGCCTAATACCATCTCGCTATCATCAATCTCATTGACGCTAAATAACTTCGTAGTTGATACAGCGTCGTTAAATAACCAACTAAAAAAATATGTATAAAATTGGTCACGATCAGTTTTCACCTACGGCAGTGAAGCCCGGACTATTCGACTCCAATATGTCCGACGTATCACAGTTGCAGAAATGAGATTTTTACGAAGAAGTGCTGGCGATAGTCTTCTGAATCACAAGAGGAACACTGACTTTGCAGACGAATTAGTAATCACACCTATTGCACAATATCTACTATAATAGAAACAAGACTGGATTCAGCATGTGTAAAGAATGAGGGTAACAAACTACCTAGACAGATGCTTCTCTGCACAACACGAGGAAAAAGACTTAATGGAAGACCTAAAAAGAGATGGTGGAAGACAGGCCACTAGGCTTACTACTTCGAGGTATGATGATGATGATGATGATGATGATGATGATGATGATGATGATGATGATGATACAAATGTAAATACTAATTTTAATTCACCATATCTGAAAACTAGTCAATGTATTCCGATACATTTTGGGATAAATGTGTGGAGATTTAAAATATTTAAATCCAGATTTCCTGTGGAATATTGGATGGGTGAAACCAACGATTTGGGTTACGTTGTATTGCGGCTATCGTTTCCCAGCGATCGGAGTAGCTGTAATTAACATGGAACTGCATGTTGTTTAGATTTAAGAATCACACCTGTATATTTACTGCGGTATGTACGTGAACTATTTAACTATTCCAAATACGTACAGCGTACCGGTAATTTCTTTAGCGAGGTGTATTATGTCAACACAGTGTAGCATTGACGATTGATTAGGGGTTAAGCAGAATGGAGTGAAATTGAATAACACTGCCGCACATGAAGCCATAATTGACTTTCAGTGCAACCTACACGTTATTACGTCATTAACTCTAATGGGTAGAAAGCATTTCCCATAAGGAATACAGTTTCACCATTGTTTTAATATCGGGATTCAAATGATAATCATTCACGAAGCCAAGAGTTTCATTTTACGTCACGTGAATAACAAACTAACTCGCAGCAACATGCGGCACTAATCTCACTTCATAACTGAACGTAATGTTTATTGCTGTAAGGGTAATAATGCAGAGAGGGGAGCAAAATCACCGAATTCAAATCACTTGTAACAGTTATGTTGTATAGACCGACGTGTAACATTAGTGTTTATGCTACGACTGTAATGAACTGTATTATATCACCTTAAATTCGTATTTGAAATTGGGTGAGCATCATGCATGGTTTTCAACTATAATTTTAGAAGAATGGGACACCACAGTAACAAAATTTTCGTTTCATTTATTATATTACATAGATCTTACATTAGCAATGAAGCTTTAAGATGTGCAACAAGTCAAAATTTTACAAGATTACAATTATAATTATAATTTTTACAAATCTTTTGTACAATTTTTACAACATTTTACAATCTTTACAATTTTCTACCATTTTTTACAATTTTCTGCCATTTTTACGATATTTTGGCGAGATGTATTGAGATGAGGTGAGGCCCGAGGATTCGCCAAAATATTAATTGGCATTTCCCTAATGGTTGGGGAAAACCTTCGAAAAAACCCCAACCAGGTAATCAGACCAAAGGGGTGAAATGAAGTGAGGCCGAGGACTCGCCAAAGACCATCCGGCTTCAGTCCCCCGGCGGGGGAAAACCTCGGAAGAAACCAATCAATGAGACCAAACGGGGGATCCAAACCAAGCCCGAGCGCAGCTCCGGATCAGCAGGCCAGCGAGTCTGCCGACTGAGCTACATCGATGGCTCTACTAAAAATATACAGTATACATAACCTATCAGAGTATTAAATTTAAAAATGCAAACGATTATTCATCAGTTGAGCTATAAAATGAAGAATTCATCAATAGAGCTATGTAGATTACTATTCAATTTAAAGCCTATACAATTCATCAGCCAAACTATACAAACATGTACAATATAAAGCAAGCAGATTAATTCAATTTGTAAGTATACTTTCGTTTAGCTATACAAATTTGTACAATTAATATCAAGTAGGTTAATTTAATTTATAATCATAAACAATTCATCAATTGAGCTATTCAGACTACTATACAATTTACAGCATATACAATTCATCATTAGAGCTATAGGCTTACAGACTACTATACAATTTACAGCATATACAATTCAGTAGAGCTATACATTGTAAAGCTATTCATTTTAAAAGCATATACAATTCATCAGCCAAACTATACAAACATATACAATGCAAAGTAAGCAGATTAATTCAATTTGTAAGCATACTTTCGTTTAACTATACAAATTTGTACAATTCATATCAAGTAGGTTAATTCAATTTATAATCATAAACAATTCATCAATTGAGCTATACAGACTACTATACAATTTACAGCATATACAATTCATCAGTAGAGCTATACATTGTAAAGCTATTCATTTTAAAAGCATATACAATTCATCACCCAAACTATACAAACATATACAATACAAAGTAAACAGATTAATTCAATTTACAAGCATACTTACGTTAAGCTATACAATATTGTATAATTCATATCAAGTAGATTAATTCAATTTATAGGCTAAAAAACTCATACTTTCGGCGAGATTCGATCCTATGACCATTGTTTTCACGCAAAATCTGACCACTGTGTCTCCACCTTTGCATAGTGCGACACCCAATAAGTTTTGCTTACAAACGTATTTACTTCTAACAATTGGCTTTCACTTTGGGGATCTAGAAAACCTGATATAGCCCCTACAAAAAGTTTAAGAACATCCCTGCATAAGTGGTTTCACTCCTGTCCTTATACTTATGTGAAATCCCCTGATGTTTATACAGGGACCAAATGCCTGTGAAAAGTGAAGTTTTTACTGCAAACCTAATCTTTCTATCTTCCAAACTATAGTCCGGGTCAGCTTACTTAATACACTAAGGGTGAAACCTAATCATTTTCCCTCCATTACTACATAAGCTAGTGGATTGTGGTGATTTTCTAGTTTGCAGGTTGAATTTTCTTTTGCCAACTTTGTTTCGAATTTCGATACTGAGAAATTCTACAACTGGTAGTAATTTTATAACTGTTATGTTAGCTGCAGTGACACAAGTTGTCAGCACTGTAAATTCTGAAAATTCAAATTGTTCTAGATTTCTGAGCCCCTTACTGGAAGCCAGTGAAATTTGTACATACTAATAATTAAATTAATATCAGTATGAATATTGAATTTCGTATTCCCAAGAAACTAATTCGATTAATTAAAATGTGTGTTAATGAAACTTACAGCAGAGTCCGTATAGGCCAGTTTCTATCTGATGCTTTTCCAATTCACTGCGGGCTAGAGCAGGGAGATGCACTATCACCTTTACTTTTTAAATTTGCTCTAGAATATGCCATTAGGAAAGTTCAGGATAACACAGAGGGTTTGGAATTGAACGGGGTACATCAGCTTCTTGTCTATGCGGATGACGTGAATATGTTAGGAGAAACTCCACAAACGATTAGGGAAAACACGGAAATTTTACTTGAAGCAAGTAAAGAGATAGGGTTGGAAGTAAATCCCGAAAAGACTAAATATATGATTATGTCTCGTGACCAGAATATTGTACGAAATGGAACTATAAAAATTGGAGATTTATCCTTCGAAGAGGTGGAAAAATTCAAATATCTTGGAGTAACAGTAACAGATACAAATGACACTCGGGAGGAAATTAATCACTAAATATGGGAAATGCGTGTTATTATTCGGTTGAGAAGCTTTTGTCATCTAGTCTGCTGTCAAAAATTCTGAAAGTTAGAATTTATAAAACAGTTATATTACCGGTTGTTTTGTATGGTTGTGAAACTTGCACTCTTACTTTGAGAGAGGAACAGAGATTAAGGATGTTTGAGAATAAGGTTCTTAGGAAAATATTTGGGGCTAAGAGGGATGAAGTTACAGGAGAATGGAGAAAGTTACACAACGCAGAGCTGCACGCATTGTATACTTCACCTGACATAATTAGGAATATAAAATCCAGACGTTTGAGGTGGGCAGGACATGTAGCACGTATGGGCGAATCCAGAAATGCATATAGAGTGTTAGTTGGGAGGCCGGAGGGAAAAAGACCTTTGGGGAGGCCGAGACGTAGATGGGAGGATAATATTAAAATGGATTTGAGGGAGGTGGGATATGATGGTAGAGACTTGATTAATCTTGCTCAGGATAGGGACCAATGGCGGGCTTATGTGAGGGCGGCAATGAACCTCCGGGTTCCTTAAAAGCCAGTAAGTAAGTAAGTATGTATATTAATACATAATAGTTATTGAATGTGTTGCTTTGTGTTGTGGTTACAATTTCAAGATTAGAGTCAGGTAGGCTCAGTGTAAATAAATATAACATATTTCGTGTGGTACATGCCGTTGAGTAATCGATAGAAATACTATTTCACATTTTAATTAATTTCTTTCGTGTTTAGACTTTTATTACAATAATTGAGTAAATATTCTAAAGCATACATTTCAAAGAGGCATTCGTTTTCGGAATTCATACTAATCATTTCACATGATCAAACAAAATATATTTTTAGGTTAGGTGTCAGATTCGTAAACTGTTTAATCAAAACAATTAATTTCATGTTGTCAGACAAAATACATTTTAATTTTAGATCGTACACTAATCTACTAACTACCAACATAAAGTGCGAGAGGTCCAGAAGAAAAATATACTCTTTCACAAATTATGGAATGTTTTAGAAAACACCTCCCCAACATAAAGATGAGTGCGGTAAATAAGCAAGACATCGTTATTGTTAATAGTATATTATTATTATTATTATTATTATTATTATTATTATTATTATTATTATTATTATTATTAATATAACAATACATGGTATTACGTGATTTTATTCTCTTTTGGTGATATATAGTACCAGTTGGTAACACTGAAGAGACGGCCAAATTAGTCTATTAGTCTTTTAGGAATTACTCTTACGTGATCGTCAATATAACTATGGATTATATAACAATTTTCTTTTGTGACACTTATTGAAAAATTACATATTTTATAGGAAAAAAATTAATTAATGCAGAATGGATTGACTTAAAGCAGTGAATTTTGGGATAGATTTAGACCATGTCTGAAAGACTTACTTTGCAATTATTGTTTCTTTTTTTAATTGTGTTTTTTCGTACAGGCTTGTAATTAAGACTGTGTGTTTTTCTCCCCCCCCCCTTTTTTCTCATTCTTCAAACTTATCTTGAGCTTGAAATTCGCGGCAAATGGATCCGAATCTGGCACTGCCATTTACACCACAACTTTGAGAGTTGGTAACATTGGTCAATCAGCTTATTCCCTCCATTTTTAATAATCAGCTGTGGCTTTTGCTATAAGCGTGGAAAGTTTGGATTTTACATACCGTACTGGCATAAGATTAATGTCCAATACTGTAACACATTCTTTCTACTCTTACGAATATTGGAAGAGTTATTACCAATTTTCTATTGAAATTTCTGTATCCCTAAATTCATCCCAATATGCATGCGTACCAGGAGGGTTTCGTCTTTTAAAGATAAGTATTTTGGCCTTAACTCGCAACAAAGCGAGTATTTCAGGGCGTGGGTTACTACTCTGAAATTGGTTCTCATGAACCAGAAATTTCTAACATGGTCTCTAAAATGCCTGTGTACATATTACACACTCTATGGGTAATAAAATGTTGAAGCTGTTCGGTGTTCTCTTACGGGAGCTGTCACTTCACCATTGGGTTCCGCTATGCGACGACCAACTTATGATTACTTATTGGAGCTGATGTCGCTCCTATACATTATATGCTGACAGGTGGAGACGGGTGAGGCAGTGACAGGAAGTGTATTGATAGTATAATACAGTAGGTTGTATGTCTAAAGTGGGTAACGCAGGACCAACAGGAAGAAGAAATATCGAGCTTACAGGAAACCGGTGGATAGATGAAGGCATGTAAATTGCTACGGACAAAAAAAGGGCAAGATGATGATGTTGATGATGGCAAAGAATCTTGCACCTTCTTTCTGTAATCATATTGCGGTCGTCTTACACCGATAATGAGGGTTGCAATTAACAGTAGGTCCCTCGTGTCTAATTTATGTTCCTGTAGTTTTAATGAAAAGCAAGTACGTGAAACGCTTGTTATTTACTGAGTTTAAGAAAAATATGAGTGTTGTTAAACAACAATTAAATATTACTCTTTTACTACTTTGAATAAAGATGTTATTATCTTTTTATTACTCTTAAAAGTGAATGGATTAAAAATAAACAGGTATAATGAATGCTGTGTCCAGAATGTTTTTAATTTAATTTAATTTCTTCCTGTAACCACTACAGGTTGCCATCGACAAAGAGTACCATGATACAATAGAGTAAATGCCTTGAGGCTTAGTGATACATTGTTGTTAGAGTGAAAAATAACAATTTGAATTATATTGAAACACATGATATTAAACGAAGTAACGTCAAGGAGATGCGAATTAGTCATGGTCCATATGTATGATGCCTGAAAATAGCTATTGAGCCTTTGAGTGCTGCAATTGTTAGATCTCTTAAAATATTTCTATGCAGGCCAAAAGATTTACAGAAGTCGACTAGGAACCGGGGTGTGGTCCCACGGGCTCCTATTATTAGTCCTGCAATGACGATGGATTCCAGATGGTATTTGTCCTTATAAAAACTGATGGAAAGTTCATATATATTCCTTTTTTCCTTGTGTACTTCTTCTGGCTGGTGTTCGTGCGATTCGAATCTCACAGTAGGGTCTATGATGTAACCTTCAAGAGAGGGAGGTTTAAATGCAATTATGTCGATTCTTCGATTACTGCCCTCACTGGATATGCCGTGTACTTCTTCATATACTGAATAACATTTGTTCCTTAAGGCAGTTGCTGTTATAAATCTTACTGTATGATGCCGCGTATTTCGTAGACGTTCACCTTGTGGACAGGCCCCCAGGACATGGGCAAGGGTTTCAACCTCCCTGTCGCAACGTCGACAGAGGTTACTGCCCGAAGACCTGCCAGGTACACTACGCACAGCTGACACGTTCGCATTCATCTTGATTGCTTCCCTCCACTCACTACAGGAAAGACCCTTGTGATTCCGGATCCACTTATTGGCCGGGGTATGTTGTTGTTATAAGAGCATGCCTTTGCCTTTATGTTTTTTCTGGCCGTACATTTCGCGTATCTACAGTGCCGTACTTGTCCAAAATATTTGCTGATTCGGTGATATTGAGTGTTGTGAGAATGGATGTAATTTCTTGGGATAATTGGCTTTTAGCATGTAGGAAGGAATTATTGGATTTAAGCAATATCTTACATGCTGAACAGAATAAACCTAATCCCTTGAATATTGTGTCTGTATACAACATATATGTAGGAAGGTCATTACGCAGCTGCAGTATTTCTTTCAGCACACCCCTTATCATAATATCTGCATCCACTATGAATTTATTAAAAATGTTTATCTTATTGTAGATTTTATGATGATCTTGCTGTGCAGCAGCAGCTCTTACTTCATTATATTAAAGTAATATTCACAGATAGGCCTATCTATAGGGCCATGAGTCATGGCATCTAGCATATCGAAATATATGAAAGTAATAAAAATTTTCCACTTTGCACAAGTACCGGAAACCAGAATTGGAGGATACCTTAGAGTAGAGATGGGATAAACTTTTCTTTTTAAGAAACAGTTTCGACTGTAACTGTTTCATGGACGAAGCTATTCCAAAACAACAGTTTCAAAGAAACAGTTTCATGTTATATGTTTACAACATCAGTGCCAACTGTTCCAAGTGTTCCAACTTCTCATCTGCTTCAGAAACATGTTTCAAAGTCCTTAAATCGTCTTTAAATCAGCTGTTCATGTATTATGACGACAAAAGTCATTTTCTTAGGTTACTGTTAAAACGTACAGCAAATAACTACAACACAAAATGAACCGATTTTAGTAAAAATAACGCATATAACCCTAGGAGAATTTAATAACGGTAAGACATTAGCCGAAGATATTTTTCGCGGTATATTAATAAGTAATATCATGTTAGGGTACCATAAACATATTTTCCATCAATGGGCAGCTAATAATTAATATTAGATTTATTAGAGAATATGATTCGTACAATTAAATTGCGCGGTCGTACATAGGCTACTTTTGCACGAAGGCCATGTAGAAGGCCATGTGGAACATGGATATCTTTATATCTACTTTCGATTGGAGGTCGATTATAGCACTACACGTGACCTTTTCAGACAGCAAAGAAGAGGAAAACTGTTCAGAAATTGAACGTTTATCTCTTAGAATCATATGGAACGTTGAAGTGATCACTGGAGCAGTGTAATACTCTTTGGAATAGTCGGAACAGGTTATTTCACGAAACAGTTTCAATTGTGAAACAATTTAAAAAATCTGTTTCAGCTTTTTTTACCCTCTCTACCTGGGAGGCATCTACAACTGAAGGTATAGGCTACATTTTAGGCGAACAGTACAATAACCACTGTTGAGAAAGTCTTCAGATCCTCATATATTGCACATACTGTAGTTGGATTAGAATGGTTCTGTAGAAAGTTGCCTTAGAGATGATGATGCTTTGGATGGATACGAGATTCAGGTCCTCGTGAAGTTAAGGTCATTCCTTAAGGTTTCAGATGAAACGGAATATTTGGACATAATGAAATAAGTATATTTAGTTAAACGTAATTTCGTAACTGAAACTATTTATTGAAATTAATAATAACGATTGCAGTTTCTACCAAACGTTTAAGAGGACACTTCTAAAGTGATAGATGTTTCATGTCCTTATTTATACTTTATGTGAAACGCCTTGTTACTTTTACAGGAAAAAAATGCCTGTGAAAAATCACGTTTTTTTTATCGCAAAGCCAATCTCTCTTTCTTTATAACTGTGGATCATATAACAATAATTTTTCTTCAATTAAATCTTATTGAATTTTTTTAGAATAAAATTAATTACTCCAGAATGCATGTGCTTAGGTAAATGAATTTTTGAATACACTTAGACATATCTGAAAGGCTTCTTGTTACTTAGGCTACTTACAAATAGCTTTTAAGGAACCCGGAGGTTCATTGCCGCCCTCATATAAGCCCGCCATTGGTCCCTATCCTGTGCAATATTAATCCAGTCTATCATCATATTCCACCTCCATCAAAGCCATTTTAATATTATCCTCCCATTTACGTGATGGCCTCCCCAAAGGTCTTTTTCCCTCCGGCCTCCCAACTAACACTCTATAAGCATTTCTGGATTCGCCCACACGTGACTTCTTGTACAATTAATAATTTTTGTCTAAAAAATTATGATATCTTGTCCAAGCATTGAAATCCACTTTTTTTTATTCTTTAGGGAAAAGTGTCATTTTCTACAATTCTCTTGAGTTTGAAATTCGCTACAAAGTGAAATGAGACCGCCACTACCACTTAAAAATAACATTGGGTGTTGGTAACACTGGTTATTCAGCTATATCACGTCCATTTTTAGTAATCCGCTGTGAAGTTTGCCACTATTGGGAAAAGTTACATTTCTTCATTGAAAAAAAAAAAACCTGAAAATGGGTCGAAATTCAGTGTATATTGATGTGAAGTGGCAGATTATTCGTACGTGGAAGAATGACTTGAGTTATTTCTAATGCTATCCCAAAATTCACTAGTCTCAATACACCCAGTCTGGAGTGAATAATTTTGTTTCTATAAAAAAGTAATTTTTCAACAAGTTTTCGTAACAGAAAAATTGTTTTATAATCCATAGTTTTAAAGATAGAGAGATTGGTTCTGTAGTAAAAAAAACTTCACTTTTCACAGACATTTGGTCCCTGCAAAAACTTTAAGGGCCGTATTCATAGACATTCTTAGCGCGGGCTTCCGGTGGATGATCAGCGAACTAACGTTTTTCGTATTCATAAACCTGTGTTAGCGATATGATATGATATGATATGATATGATATGATATGATATGATATGATATGATATGATATGATATGATATGATATGATATGATATGATATGATATGATATATGATATGATATGATATAATATGATATGATATGATGTGATATGATATGATATGATATGATATGATATGATATGATATGATATGATATGATATGATATGATATGATATGATATGATATGATATGATAAGAATCCTGTACAAGTAACCAGTCGATAGCCGGGGCTAGTTTAGCACACTCGTAGCGCGGGCTAGCGAAATGTCTATGAATAGCACCCTAAGTGGTTTCAAATAAGTATAAGGAAAGGACAAACAACTTTTTTTGGAAGGGGTGTTCTTAAACATTTGGTAGAAACTGCACGTTTGAACTACCGTTAATAAAAGGAGAAATAAGATTAGTTCTATGTACGGTATGTCTACAATACTACTAATATGTCTAGAGAGGTTGGGTTAAAAATTATGAGTAAATAAATATAATTTTCTATATTTTTAATTTCACGTATGGAATACTGTATAACATTACAAAATCCTTGTGTTTCAAATTGAATTTCCTCAATTATTATTGAGTTTGCGGTATGTTTATCAAGTAATTGAGTAAATATTGTTTGTTTGTTATCTGTCCTCTTCCACTTAACGGTGCAGAAGTTTTCCTTGTTTACTTGACCTACACATGACGGAACTCGGTGACATGGGAGCAATACTGCAAGTCTGCACCTAAAACAACACCGGACATCGCACTGAAAACGAACAAACATCCATGCCCTCGGCGGAATTCAAACCCGCCACCAGGGATTCCATGCATCGTTGAAGCTTATGAATATTAAATGTTTTAAATACAAATTAAACAGGAATGTTAGTGGATAATTTTTCGTTGACATTTAAATGTAAAGTAGTAAAATGTTCTTTTGCAAAATGAAAGGAGTGAACACTTTACCTTTTCCTAGCTTCTCAAATTCAAATTTCAAATTCATATTTATTCATATTTTACATTTGAAATGGTACATATGAATAAATACCCGAAATGAGCATATGCTCGTGCTCGGGTACAGTCCAGTAGAGTCTACATAAATTTTAGAGACATCAATAATAATGTTTATGATAGAAATAATAGTAATAATAATAATATTAATAGTAATAATAATAATAATAATAATAATAATAATAATAATAATAGTAATAGAACAACAGTGACGGAGATAATACAAAGATAGTAATACAAATTAATTAATTAATAATAATAAAACATAAATATTAACAATAATAACTAAGACTTATAAAATAAAGTATAGGACCACCTCTTATATAAGCATATAATAATCAGGAAAAAAAAATAATAAAGAACTCGAAAATCAACTAAAAAGTTCCTTGTATCGCAGACGACAGCAACCGCCGTATTGACATCGTGTTATCCATTATTGGTAGGAGGGGGAGCCGAAGGTCTACATCCTGACGATCTCTTCGAATCTTCTCATACAATCATGGGAAGTTAATGCTGAAAAACAAAGTGTCTACGAGTCAAACAGTACATTATTACCAGGATAAACACAAATAATACTGAAATATATTAATCAAGTTTCAGTTTTAGATCTCCTCTTTGGTGCAGGAGGTATCATATCAAAATATTTTATGTAAGGCGGGGAAAATATATATTTTAAGAACTCTCTAGTGATAGAGATAGTGACAAGTACAATAAATATGTATCTGTGGCGATGCTAAGAAAATCATTTATGTGGAAACATACACTGTTATTAATTAAGAAAATGATCTACTTATATTTATTACAATGTTTCATCTAATAGCTTACATGCATCAGGTAAATTAAATAAATATTAGCAACATATAATGCTAGTAACACTTAAAATAATAATAAAATTGAATAAATGTCATAGAAACATTTTCACTTCATTTTTAAACTTGAGAATGTGTAAATTGCTTAGGTTTGGATTATTTTTCAATAGTGAATTGTATAGTCTTGGTCCATAATTCCTACTGTGTCTTAATCCAGCTGTAGTGTGGCATTTAGGTTCTGCCAAAACAGTTGGGACATTTACAGTGAAAATTGTTTAGATCCCAAAAGTTGTAAATGTCCACCATTGAAAGAAGCCACTTATGTCAAATATCTGGGTATCATTATTGATCAGAATTTAAAATGGCCTCATCACATTACTTATCTTTGTAAGAGGCTTCGTAAAACAATTTATAAATTCGTTAATCTTCAATGCTACTTACCCATTAGAGTTCTACGAAATGTTTATTTGGCCATTATTCAGTCTATCATTCAATATGGTATAATTGTTTGGGGCGGAAATACAATAATTAATCTTAGTCCGTTAAAATTACTACAAAAACGAATAATTAAAATTTGTTTGAAGAAACGTTTCGATTATCCAACTAAATTAATTTATTCTGAATTTAATGTATTTAATATTGAACAAATTTATAAGTATACGCTGTTAAAATTTTATCATAAAAATCGTAATAAGTTTGTATTACAGAAACATAATTATGACACAAGACAAAATATTAATTCAACATTAGTAGAACCTAAATATGTCTCACATCTGCTGGTCTAAAGCATAGCATTAATTCTGGCCCTCGGTTGTACAATGCTTTAACTAAATTACACCCAGAACTTCTAACATGTAACCCACTAACATATAACAAGAAAATTAGAAACGTGTTAATATCTTCAATTTGATTAAATAAATGTATACCCTATGTGTATGAATTAATCAACCTATATTATATTTGTATTCTATAATTTTGAAATATATATATATATAGTCCTACTTTTCACGTGCGATATTATTCTTCTCTAGTGTTAATATTATATTATATAATTCCATTGCCGCTGTAATTTAAATTGTAATTTAAATTTTATTTCCTATTTTATTTTACTTATTTATTTTTATTATTATTATTTTTTATTTCTATATTTCTCTTATATTAATATTGTATTTTATAATTTCTGTAACTCTAATTTTAATTCTATTTCCTATTTTATTTTATTTTATATTCTCTTATAGGCCTATTAATTGTATATCTGAACTGAGACCGAACACGAGCGCTGCTCATTCGGTCTCAGATTTTGTTAATACTACTGTATCTCCTTTTTTATATTATTTGTATTATTTTATTTCTATTTCTCTTGTTTGTTTGTAATTATATTCTTTATTCTGTATATTTAAATTTAAATAAAAAATAAATAATTTTTTTCTGGTGTTATGTGTATGATTTTCAGTTATAAAATTCATTCGATTTTTGTGAAAATTAATTAGTAATGTATATTTATATATTTGCTCAATTTTTAGTACTTGGAATTCAGAATAAATAAATTGTGTCGGATAATCAAGTGGTTTATGCAGACAAATTTTGATGATACGTTTTTGTAGTAATATTAATGGAGTTAGGTTAGTCTTTGTTATTCCACCCCATCCTATTATTCCGTATTGAATGACTGATTGAAACAAGGCTAGATAAACAACACGAAGAACATAGATAGGCATATATGCACGAAGCTTCTATCTAGTAATTTTTTATAATTAGATTTCATATAGCGTCTGCGCTCTTGGGATGATATAACTTCTTCGGCCACTATCAGCGACTGTCACCAAGTCTGTTTTCTTATATTATCGATTCAGGTTAGTTAATTGCATTTCAAATAGGTCTATATATTCGTACAGCCAAATTTCTGAACTAATTTCAGAAACAATTGGATAGAACATTAGAGATATCAAATTTGCATAGTGAAACAGGCTGCTGCACTGAGAAATAATTTAGCAGAGGGATTAAAAAGCCTTGAAATTTCATTATCTCTGTTTCGTGTCGGCGTGTGGTTTTCCGTTACAGATCCGGGAGACGCGAGGAATTCTGCCTTTAATGTAGGATGACAAAAGGTAGCAATCTGCAGTTAAGCGCGTATTGATATCAAAATGTATTGAAATTGGTCACTTATGTTGCACTATAATTTTACTTCCGAAGGTTTCTTCGTTTGCTTTGTATTAATACCGAGAGCGATGACCATTCGCAACATGTTACTAGTATAACACTCCAAGTATTTTGAGAGATTGAATTCGTAACACGTTTTATAGCCATGTGGGTACATTAAATTTCTTCAGTATTTCGTAGCTGGAGTGACGTTACTTGACTAACTGAAGCCTTTATTTTTCATGTGGGATACTCAAGTTCAAATCCAGGCAACTCCAGTAAGAATTTGTGATGGAAGAAGAGGCTGTCTGGAGCATATTTTCCGATGTACCTCCATGTTTCTTACCAGAATTCAAACATCATCTTTCTTATTTGACTTAGTTAATCTTGCCTTGTTACACGAATTAAATCGAGAACAATGAATTGGTTTGCAATGCTACGATTTCGAACTAATGCCTTTGAAGGGAAAATCAATGAAAAAAAATAAATAGATCAAATAAATAAAATAAATAATTGCGAGTCAAAAGTACATGTTGTTGAAAACTATATGTTCGGGAAATACTTACAGAATCCAATCCCAAAGTAACATCTTTGGAGACCCGTAAGGTCTATACTTTGTGATTAATGTCAAGTATCATTTACTTATACAACGAGTCTCAAAGAACACTGACGTAATATCTTTACGTAAGCTGGATAGGTGGCAGAAGTGTTGTTCCATATCCAGTTGTCTCTGAGAGATGTTCTAGCGGCAGGTAGAGACATATACAGTAGACCAGTGATGTCAAAGCAAGCGCATTTTTCTGACCTTCATGTCGTGCGCGGGCAGCAAGCGCCAAGTATGGAAAGAGGAAGGGTTGTGTATATGAATAAGCAACCTGTTGGATCAAGAAAACGGTGGTGCACAAACTTCAAACGGAACGTGAAATTTTATGTCGTTATTTTTATATGGCGTCTTTCTGTTTAATATTATCTATATTGTCTGTAAAACAAAAGTACTAACACTGATTTCTTAATATTGCACTTGTGTTTTAAATCTTAATAACATAATAGAGAGTTAAGAAGGAATATTCACTTAAATTCCATAGCAGTATAATATTATACTGTATTAAGTGGAAGAAACACATTATTCATAAAGAAAGTGATATTCCAAAGAAAGAGATTGAGTATGACATGATAAGTTGGAATTTATATTGATGGTATCTTTAGCCTTACAAAAGTAATCAATAAACTAATCAAAACAGTATTACAGTACAAAGAAAAGTTACCTAGGTAGTGTATCTGTTTTAAATGTAACTAATATTACATAACAAAACTCTTATCGCATTATGCTTTTAAGGTGATATTTGTGAGCAACTTCCTATCATCAGAATATTAAATTATTTTCTCGAAATCTGCTGAAGCTATAGAGCTGACATTTTTACAACACATGGGCACGTATCTTTTGCTTATGATGTAACAGTATTTGCTTTGTTAATTCATTTCCTTACAAACAATTTCCATGCGAATATTTTCAAAATTTTCAATACACTATCATCAGTAATACGTATATACGGTATATTAGATTTACGAAAATATTCTGTAAGGCTACTAAATAAATAGGTCTATACCTGAAAATTTCACTTTTCTGTAAGAAAAGTTGAGAAAATATTTCTTTTGAATAAAAAAATCAAACTTGTGAAAAATGAGCATTAAAATTAAAACTTACATTCTTATAATGTACTTACACTTCTCAGGAAAATCTAAAAATTAACATGGATACAGTTTTAATAAGTTCTCTTCCCTTTATCTATTGAATCAGTGCTGGCCATCCCTGAATATAGCTCGACCAAGCAGCATATACCACCTCTTTCGTCTGTCTCTTTCCTTTCCGCTGTAAAGCGCTCAGGCTCTCCTGGGCTCTAAAGCGCGCGCTTGCTCCTGTGGGCATTAATTAATTGACATGCCTGCAGTAGACCTACGTACATGCGGCTTGGTTTCGATAAGCTTTCGCAAGTCAGTCATGATTCAGTGCAATTTACTTTCTGTTAATTGTGTTGTGTTGTGCAATGGTTACAATTTCACTGCGTGAACGCATACTCATGTTAAAAAAATACATGTAACGAATCATGTTTAAGACAGCCTAAATTCCTCACTGACACCCTATGACCTGACTCCATTTCATATATTCTACTATTAAATAACTATGTAAGCATGGTGTAGGATATTGACAGGACACTTTCGCTTGAAAAGTGCAAGGTATCACCGAAGATCCCATGTATAGGTGATGTGGCAGGGAGTATGAAATTTTCAACCAGTCCCCTTCAGTGTCCTTCCTCCGACGGAAGCAGATACAACTATTCTAGAATTCATTATTGGCTTTTAAGTATTTGACTCAGACCAAATCAATCAACAAAAGCATGTTCATATCTGCCTCTGGATTGTCTCTTCAGGTTCCCCTGTGAAGAACTGCTATCATGTAGCTAGAAATTTCTAACAATTGATAATACATGGCAATAGGTGAGTGTAATAACTCTAAGAATAGGTCAAAGTTTGCAATTTTGTGATATGAGTAATATTGTGATAATTCTCTTTGAGAATTTATTACAATTTTACTAAGAGAGAGAAGGACCAGTTTCGTGCAGCAATTTGTCCACGAACATTCCCTTAATACGTTGACGCAAAAACCCGATCTTCCTGTCGCTCAGTAAAATTATAATAAATTCTCAAAAAGAACTATTACAATTTTACTCATATCACAATATTACCAACCTTTAACCTATAAGTTGTAAGACGTACTTCCGAGAAACACACGTTACAAACCCTCTGAAGGAAAACCATATTCAAAAGTTAGTTTAATATTCTTCCGAAGGGAAATGAATCTGGATGTCTTGTATTTTATTTTAAGTACACACAAAAAACTAAAGTATAATTATAACTTCAGAATATGTATTATATGACTTTCTTGTGTTAAATTCTATCGTACCTGGTTTACATATTTCGACCTATTATGGGTCATCCTCAGAACTGGTCGTTGTTGGTCTTGGCGCCTCTTGTTTTGTTTCCTGTGAGGGTGTGTTTGTGTGGTTTAATGTGGAGTCAATGATTGTGTGTGTTCTGAAATTGAGTTATGTGTTGAGAATTTCATTGGGGTGTGTTTTTCTGTCTGTATATTTCATATTGTTCTACTGTGTTTATTTTCTGGCTTTTTTGATTAGATGTGTAGCATTTCCATGTCTGTGTTGATGTCTCTGTAGGTGTGGTTAGCATTTGTGATGTGTTCTTCATATGTGGCGATCTTTTGTAATACAAATGCTAGCCACACGTACAGAGACATCAACACAGCCATGGAAATACTACACATTAAACCAAAAACCAGAAAATTAATATACGAGAACAATTGAAATATGCAGACACACAAAAACACATCCAAATGAAATTCTCAACACAAAACTCAATTTCAGAACACACACTCTTTGACTCCACATTACACCACACAAACACACCCTCACAGGAAACAAAACAAGAGGTGCCAAGACCGACAACGACCAGTTCTGAGGATGACCCATAATAGGTCGAAACATGTAAACCAGGTACGATAGAATTTAACACAAGAAAGTCATATAATACATATTCCGAAGTGATACAGTGTTAAAGTTGTTTAATCAAGATGTATATATCATTATAAGTTATTTCATCAGTAGGGACTATGTACAGTTGTCAAAAGAAAAAGTGGCCGCTCTCCTGAAACAAAGTTCCCTTCGGGTATCTTCGCTACAATTCGGAGACAGGCGATGTTACATGTTGTTGGACCACGTTGCCTGATATCTACAGTTGTAATTGAAGTATTCTGTGTGTTATTCGATAGCGTAATGGTAGCGTTCAGGCCTCTTATTCATGAGGTCCTGCGTTCGACTAAAACCTCGTGCTTTCTATGTTCTTTTTTGTTCTGTTTTTGAGAGAGACAAACTATACATAATGACTCCTTTCTCTTTTACGATTATTTTAGTAATTAACATCAGGCTCATTAACATATTATGCCATGACTTTATCATTATGATATTGTGGCTGCAAATGGAAAGAAAAAAGATTTTATTCTCAATAAAATATCTTTCGTGGCATAAACAAAACAAATATACTGGCGTCGGCCTTAAAACATTCAAAGAATTAAGCGTTCAAAAAACAAAACAAAAAACCACAATTCAATATTTAGTCTATCTTCCTCTTATCTAGATCATCTTGCAGTCGAGTGGGCATGGAATTGACTAATCTTTGCAAATAGCGACTGTTCTTAGACACGATATTCCAGGCATTCTGAACATACATACATAACTGTTCTGTCCATGGGCAGGTCTTTCATTGCAAACCCAGCAATCTCCAATCTTTCCTTTTTTCTGCTTTCCTCTTAGTCTCCGCATATGATCCACATATCCTAATGTCGTCTATTATTCTTTTCAACCAGAGACTCAACCAATTCCTTTTTCTCTTTCTAATCAGTTTCAGCATCATTCTTTCTTCACTCACTTTTTCAAACACAATTTTATTTCTTATTCTGTCTGTCCACTTCACACGCACCGTTCTTCACCACATCCACATTTCAAATGCTTCAATTCGTTTCTCTTCATTTCGTCGTAATGTCCATGTTCCTTCCCCATACAATGCCACACTCCACACAACGCACTTCACTAGTCTCTTCCTTAGTTCTTTTTCCAGAGGTCCGCATAAGATCCTTCTTCTTCTATTAAAAGCTTCCTTTGTTCATGTTTGCAGTTTTTCTTGGGAAGGATAGGCCTAAATGCGGTAACATCCCGTTGCTTTCCGCACACCACTATCTCTTTCGCATCTTATTAAATTCCAGGGGGCCCAAGCGTGGAGATGAGGAGATTGGATTTCACTAATTGGGCCCTCCGGACTTCACCGAAAGTCACGGCAAGGGTTAAATATTAATTCTATCAGGATGTTTGACCCGATCAGAGACCGGGAAATCTCAATTAACCTTTGCCCCCGCATCCTGGACTAGCTTCTACGAATCATCAGAAAATCTTAGAATGTGATTGGGCCAATTTTTCCGAAAATGTTTCCACACTTTTGCCCTCGTAGCTCAGCGGACGAACGTCGGAATTTAGATGTCAACGTCTCAGGTTCAATTCCTCGTTACTCCTTTTCATTTTATTGTGGTTCAGGATAGTATAATGTAATAATACAAAAAGAAAAACTAATACCAGTATTATGCACCTGGATTTTTCCAAACCTAATATTAAATTTATGTTATTTATATCTCTAAAGAACGATTACAATATAAATAACTTGAATATTATTTATACAGTATCACTAAAGAACGATAACAGAATATAAATGATAAATATCGGTTGATTTAATTAATATAAGATATTATATAATACGTATTTAATTATCTAAATAAAATAACCTATTTTACAAAGAAAGATGGTTATTTGTGTTATAATAATTACTTACATAAAATACAGATTATTTATATTGCGAAAGAACAATAACAATATAAATAACTTGAATATTGTTTTATAATGCTAATGAAGGAAAACAGAATATAAATGATAACTTGAATATTATTTATATCGCTAATGAACGATAACAGAATATAAAAAACGTGAATATTATTCATATCGGAATTTCACAGATTTGTTACAGATGTATTTAAGAAATTGTAGAAGAATAGTAATTAGTAACAGTGTCCTATTTATTCTTCTTGGAGCCAAATTTGTAACTTTTAGAAATGTGGTTACTATGTTGAAGTGTATGTGTTGTAACGGATGCTTGATTTGTTATGTATGTGAGTCAGTTATGGGATGCTTGATGTCGTCGCAAGGTCGTAATTATAGTTTGATTGTGTTTGTGTGACTATTGTGTATTAATTTATGATGTATTGTACAGAAAGCTGCATATTTGTGTTATAGAAGTGTTACGTATGTGTGTTGTTAATGTTTTTGTATATTTCAAATTGATAACTGATATTTGTTTTGCAATCGCAATGCCTAATTTACGGATTGTTTATGTTTTGTTTACATGGCGTAAGCTAATTTAATTTTCTTTTCCATTTCTCTTTAAGCTTATCTTTTTTGTTTATAAAACTATAGCCCTAACATACATATGTAAAATAGGGCTAACCCCCATTGGAGATACATTAATAATAATTATTATTCATATCGTTATAAAACGATAACAGAATACAAATGATGACTTGAATTTTATTCATATCCCTAAAGAACGATAACAAAATATAAATAACGTGATATCCATAAAGAACGATAACTGGATATAAATGATAATTTGAATATCATTTACATCGCTAAAGAACGATTAAAAAATAAAAATGAAAACTTGAAGAATGCCCGAACCCACAACCTTTGAATCATTAAACAAGCACTCTACCGCTGGTCTACGAGGCGCAGACATGGAACACTTTCATAGTTCCGGAACTGCTTTTACAAGCACATGCATTGTGTAATATCGCCGCGATCCGAAGTGGACTTTGAAAATATTCGCTGTTCACGAGTGCGGCCACTTTTTTTTTTTGACAACTGTACAATATTCGTTATTTCTTATCTCAATAAATTATAGTTAGAAAACCATTCTGCAAGTCGAAATACAGAATGGTTATTTTGAAATTTAAATATACATGCGCCTAAAGTTAATCTCATTATAAAAGTGTGACATATTTCAAACTTGCACCTCTTCATACATTTTTGTACAAATTTCAAAGTACTTTGTACTTACAGGTGTGCATGCAATTTAAGTCTGGCGTGATTTCGTCCAGTTTCATACCATTTTAACGTGTTCATGTCCAAACAATTCATGAATCCCTTAGGGGCAGGACCTGTTAAGAAATATTCTGTCCCCAGAATAATTAATGACAATTTGACTACCATATATTACATTAGATGAATGTGTTTTGGGGGGAAAAGTGCACTGTGTGGTCTCATTGTTTATATACAAGGTATCTCTGATTGAACGACGTTTGTTGTTCTCTGGTCAAAATTGTAATCTAGGAAATCACGCAAGACTACGTTTTAGTGATCCCCTATGACTCCCCCACCCCCAACATGGAGACATGCAACAATGCCTTCTCACCCCCTCCTTCTCCTGTTTCCAGACAAGTCACTCCACACGGTCATTCCAGGACACGCATGCTAGTATTTCATATTTAGAGCATTATAAATAACTGTGGGTTTATGATACGAAATAAAAGCTGATTCTTTTATACACAGACAGAATGATATTGCATGTCTGAACGCAAAATAATACGGAGAGTTGAGTGAAACAATTTTTAGAGCTATCAAGAAAAGAATAACTATGCACATTTGTGAAGGCCGGGGGATTTTATTGTTTCTGGATGATGCTCTCTCGTGTGCCTTCTATTTCACTTTTGTACGCTAAAATAACAGTGATATCCTAGTAACATTAAAGAAAAAAAAGTTAAATTAAAGGAATTAAACTACTACATCGTATTTAGTTGTCTCTAAAATTTAACCGCATCAGAATAGTTATTCCGTATTTCACACTGAGTAAATTTTAAGTAGGACTTACAACAACATGCAACATAATATTAAAATACTCGAATATAACATAAATCATATGATGTAGCACGTGACAAAGCAATTTATCGCATGTTATGTTATAAATAATATTGCAATTTATGGTGCTATAGATACGTAGTCTAATGGTATATCGAAAAAAAACTTTTCTTGAAAAATGAAGGTGGCTAGTGCGGAAAAGTTGCTATTTGTGGCAGAAAGAACGTAGAAAAAAAGAAAATAGTAATTCGACAATATCCTGTGTCTGCGCATCAGCTATAAAGTTTTGCGAGCTTAACGCTCTACGTCTGTTTTCAAATTTTGTTTCGTAGTGCAACTCCTCGCCTATTTTTTTTTTTAATTTACACTCAAAAATAACCCAGGGCTCACTACGAGGAGGTGGTTGCACTTCCACCCCATCCCTCTACCCACCCTTAGTAGTATACTCCGGTGTCAAATGTTGATTTACGCTGCATACTCAGACTTCGTTTCGAAGCATGGCATTTCTCAGCTATGCACACTAAATTATGTGAAGGGTTACTACAGCTCACATACAAGTGGAGAATCCTATAAGCAGTTGTAAGTCATCGAGATTGAACAACTGGTCCTGGTTTCTTCCTTCAAGCTCTATCGGACAATGGCCAGAATGAACGACTTGGTAGATCCCCAAAAGATACTTCTGGCCAGTAGGCCTACTAAGATCGGAGATCCGTTCCACGTTAATTTTGTTGATCCAGGATACTTAAATAACTTTGAAATTCGCCATGATTTGTCTCACAATGGAGGAACTCTTCTCCGATATGTCCAGAACGTGTTTCTGGACCTGTAGTGATACCAGCAACATGTTTCATGAGATAGCGGAGTCGAAGTTCATTTGCATGGAGAAGACAAATTATTCGTAGGATGGCTGCCGATTTCCTTTTCGATGCTCACCATCGATCCGTTCTTTCTTCCTGTATTTGTAGAGGCTCCATCATAACCAAGTGCTGTTAGGGGCGATACATCTAATTTACTTGCCTTTAAAGATTAAAGCACGGCTCTTGAAATCTGATGTCCATGTCCAGAGAAAGGGGAGACATGTCGAATATACTTTGACTGTGGTTCTTCTAATAAACTTATAATTATGCTCCTCTTCTTTTTCTTGGCTATGTAATCCGTTGTCCTCTTTCTCCTGTGTTAGTGCTCTGTCCTTACGACAATCAAAATATACTGTTCGAATGAATTTATTATTAGGTGTTTCTTTTTTCTGAATTTTATCTCCAATCTTCATTTCTCTCGTGACCATCTATTATAAGACCCTCATTCCTAGTAGATATTATTCTCGCGTTTGTAGCATAGCTGTCGCAATTAGAGCCACATCTCTCCTCGAGGTGTCTATCTGAAGGTTGCTGAAGAAAATTTTGGTAGAGGCAAGCGAGCCTGAGCACCAGAAGGCTTCGATCCGAAGTCAGAATACCCACTCCTTCACTGCTGTTCCGAGTGGTGCGAAGGCGGAGACTCAGAGCTTGTAACTGAGCTTGTCTGTTTTTCTCTTCCTCGGAATTCAAGCCGCACTTCTTCAAATCGTTGACGAATGGGCCTCTTCGCTTTTCTTTCTTCACTCTTAAATAGTGTCTTCGTCGTCATAATGTCGATATTATCAATAATCATATTTCGTTAATTTTTCTGATCCATTAGAAAGGATACTCCTATCAGTGGAAATTTCCTACTTAACTCACATTCACAGAGACTTTCCGGGTTCGGGCACTTACAAGTGCATATATCAAACAATTTTCGACCTTTATTAACAAAAGCCTATTCATGCGCCCTTGAGGTTAGCCCACTTCGTTAGTGCGATTTCAGAATATTGTGATATTTACTATGATACTATTTCATCTTTTCCACTACTCTACGATTGCTGATGGTAGGAAGGCTTGCTGTTTTTCAAACCTCGATAAGTCTGTCGGCAGTAACATGAGCGATGTCTTTCACTGAAAGGTGTTTTCTACCTAGTTCGTTTGTCTTTAAATCTCTGATCCAAAAAAATGTGTTATCACATCTTTATAGGTTGGAAGTTGCAACTCTCTTATCGGTCCTGGTATATCGAACAAAGGACTCAGCAGTACGGCGAGTACGGAATTATTTTTTCCACTCATTTTATCACGATGCATAAGCACTAATGCATGTACCACTAAACCACTGATATGATACACGATTTCACAGGAACAACAGCGACACAAACCTGGCCAGCATAGCCTACGAAATACGACTGCTGGACAGATTCTACCCTGACTGCCGGCATCCCTCTCTTCTCTCATTCCACAAGAAGATACAGGTGCCAGATACTTCTCTTCTTGTAATATCTTCGCTAACTTTTAAAAGATCTGGTTAACGAGGGGTAGCTGTATACGTATGCAGACTGTCGTTATAATAATTTTTACAAGATGCGTTATAAATTCGAATCTTCAGTATTGATGCGGAAACACAAGATATTGATTAAATTTAATTCTCTTTCTCCTGCAGTCTTTCTGCCACAAATCGCAACTTTTCCGCACAAACCACCTTCATTTAAAAAAAAAATCGATACACCCTAGTATTCAGTATATTAAAATTGTGATACCTAAGATATATGATATATAACATGGCATTTCGTGACGTGACGTGTGATATATGATATGATATGATATGATATGATATATGATATGATATGATATGATATGATATGATATGATATGATATGATATGATATGATATGATATGATATGATATGATATGATATGATATGATATGATATGATATGATATGATATGAAATCAGATTATAATATGGTATTAAATGATATGATGTCATATGAAATAATACGGTATGATACAAAATGATACGGTATGATACGAAATGAATATGTTATGTTATGAAATGATAAGATATACGGTATCACACAACATGATACGATATGGTATAAAATGATATAGTATGATATAATTAAAATATGTTCCAATGAAACTTACAGCAGAGTCCATATACGCCAGCTTCTGTCTGATTTTCCAGTTCACTGCGGGCTATAGCAAGGAGATGCACTATCACCTTCATTTTTTAACTTTGCTCTAGAATATGCCATTAGGAAAGTTCAGGATAACAGAGGATTTGGAATTGAACGCGTTACATCAGCTTCTTGTCTATGCAGATGACGTGAATATGTTAGTAGAAAATCCACTAACGATTAGAAGCAAGTAAAGCGATAGGTTTGGAAGTAGACTCCGAAAAAACACAGTATATGATTATGTCTCGTGACCAGAATATTATACGAAATGGAAATATAAAAATTGGAGATTTATCCTTCGAAGAGGTGGAAAAATTCAAATATCTTGGAGCAACAGTAACAAATATAAATGAAACTGGAGAGGAAATTAAATGCAGAATAAATATGGGACATGTCCCTTATTATTCGGTTGTGAAGGTTTTGTCTTCTAGTATGCTGTCAAAAAATATGACAGAATTTATAAAACAGTTATATTACTGGTTGTTCTGTATGGTTGTGAAACTTGGAATCTTACTTTGAGAGAGGAACAGAGATTACGTGTGTTTAAGAATAAGGTTCTTAGGAAAATATCTGGGGCTAAAAGAGATGAAGTTACAGGAGAATGGAGAAGTTACACAAGACAGAACTGTACGCATTGCATGCTTCACCTGACATAATTAGAAACATTAAATCCAGACGTTTGAGATGGGCAGGGCATGTAGTAAGTATGGGCGAATCCAGAAATGCATATAAACTGTTTGTTGGGAGACCGGAGGGAAAAAGACCTTTGGGGAGGCCGAGACGTAGATGGGAGGATAATATTAAAATGGATTTGAGGGAGGTGGGATATGATGATAGAGACTGGATTAATCTTGCACAGGATAGGGACTGATGGCGAGCTTATGTGAGGGCGGCAATGAACCTACGGTTCCTTAAAAGCCATTTGTAAGTTGTATTATAGTATAGTATATGATATTATATTACAATACTTGCTATGGCATGTCATATAGTATAGTTTATGATATGTTGATGTGAAATATTATGGCATGACATGACTCATATATTGTTTAAATTTAAATTATGTTTTATTTAATGACGTTCGCAACTGCCGAGGTTATATCAGCGTTGTTTTTATTTATTTTATTTTTTAGTATGTTATTTTACGACGCTTTATCAACAGCTTTGGTTATTTAGCGTCTGAATGAGATGAAGGTGATAATGCCGGTGAAATGAGTCCGGGGTCCAACACCGAAAGTACCCAGCATTTGCTCATGTTGGGTTGAGGGAAAACCCCGGAAAAAACCTCAACCAGGTAACTTGTCCCGACCGGGAATCGAACCCGGGCCACCTGGTTTCGCGGCTAGACGTGCTAACCGTTACTCCACAGGCGTGGACTCAGCGTTGTTGGTGTGCCGGAAATTTGTCCCGCAGGAATTCTTTTACATGCCAGTAAATCTACTGACATGAGCCTGTAGCATTTAATCACACCTAAATTCCATCGATCTGGACCAGGATCGCACCCACAACCTCGAGCATAAAAGACCAGTGCTCAAGCTACTGTGCCACCCAGGCCGACGTCATACGTTGTTATTAAGGCATACAATTATACATCAACAAGTATGATTTGATTTCTGACATATAACAAAACTATTTTCTGTGATATACTTTGTGACGTTATACGAAGTGTTGCCTTACGTTATTTCTAATTTAGTACAGTAATTATCGAGGTTTTATCAACTTCGAGATTATCTAGTGTCTGTGCAAATGGCAATGGTGACATAGAATTTTGGAGACTTAAATTTCAGGATTTGCCATGATATTACCTCACTTTGCTTTAAAATTCAGGAAATCTGAATAAATAAAGGCAACAAAGTAATCAGTCTCAGCAGAATTCGAGCCTTGTCTAGAGCAACCTCACTCAGATCAGTTCGTTACTCTTGAGCTACGCCGCTGTCTTCTGTGTTAAATGGTGGGATTAATATAATATAATATAATATAATATAATATAATATAATATAATATAATGTAATACAATATAATATAATATAATATAATATAATATAATATAATATAACATAATATGATGTAATATATATATATATATATATATATATATATATATTTACTTGATTTTTTAATGACGCTGTGTTAACTACTAAGTTATTTAGCGTCGATAGGATTGCTGATAGCGAGATGGTATTTGGCAAGATGAAGCCGAGGTTTCGCCATAGATTACCTGACATCCGTCTTATGGTTGGGGAAAATGTCGGAAGAAACCAAACCACGTAATCACCGCAAGCGAGAATCAAATCCACTCGTCGACCTGGTTGGCGAGTTGGTATAGCGGTGGCCTTCTATGCCCAAGATTGCGGGTTCGATCCCGGACCAGTTCGATGGCATTTAAGTGTGCTTAAATGCTTCAGGCTCATGTAAGTAGATTTACTAGCATGTAAAATAACTCCTGTGGGACAAAATTCCGGCACATCCGGCGACGCTAATATAACCTCTGCAGTTGCGATCGTTATTAAATAAAACAACATTTAACATTTCAAACCCACGCCAGAGCGCAAATCCGGTTCGGCAGGCAAGGGCCTTAGCCGATTGAGCTTCGCCGGTGGCTAGGAAACTATTAGGCTATAGGCCTATCATTTTTAAATCACGACAGAATATAATGTATTCTATAGCTGCTACATGCAGAGGTAATATGATTTTAAGTACCAAATCCTTAGTAATGTGTATACACAGTCCAGAGATAAAGTATGTTCCTTTTCTTTTGCGTAGGCTATCCTATGCTATTTTGATATTTCACAATTTCACAAGTGGAATTGATCAAAGGGCCAGTACTTGAGGAGAAAATGAATAAGGAATGTTTTGTGTTAAACGTAAAATATTTGTACAAATTCCGCATCTCTATTAAAAAATAGCAAAATAGTCCACTATTGTAGTAGTCTTTGTATTTGGAATATTGTTGTCGCCATGATTCATTAATTTTTTCTCAAACATAACATTTTGGAGTGTAGATAAATTCTGAAAACGTTTAAATCATTTTACGAATTGTTAATATAGGCATATAGGTATTGCGGTATATACATTGCGTCATGGATATTTTGTAAACTTCATCACGAGCTATAAGTCTATCAAAATCGGAGTTGTATATCTGCAGTGCTTGGGAAAAGTGACACAAGTCAGTTTCCACAAACCTTTTTTGATAATTTATTGACAACTTATGGAACATCTGCTCGCTTGGAAAAAAAATGCATAAGTTTTCCTCCCATTACAATAATTGATACAGAAAAAAATCAAATCGACATAAACCAGTGTAAGTTGTCAATAAAATATCAAAAAAGGTTTGTGGAAACTGACTTATGTCACTTTTCCCGAGCAGTACAGATATCTTCCCGCGTATCTGGCGTCGTTTTTCTGTTGTATGGAACAACCTTCAAACAAAACAAATTAACATCGATTCAAATGGGGATTTTTTTAGTTTCTACCGAATCTTAAATACAAGATATCACTTGATTATGACGTCAGAACACACACTCACCAGCCAAATATTAATTTTTATCCGACCGTTTAGAGTTTTCGTAGTCATGGAAGCATCTTAAATATGAAGTCAAACAGGACAACCTCTCTTCATCATTGACATCTTCGAATTCTGACTAAAACATCAGCAACATAGATTCATTAGGTGATGTAATAAGTAGTGTAAAGAAAACTCACGTGTGATGGATCAGATCTTAAATCAAATCTGGTGCATAGTCACGAGTGTGGTGATAGCTTATACCCCCAAATAGTGTGCAATAATATAAAATAGGAGAAATTGATAATACATTATCGTGAACAACCAGTGAAAGTAACACTAAGAGAAGTTTCTAAATACGAAAAAGAAAGGCGCACAATATGTCCATGACGTCGTTTACACTAGCTTAATAAATCACATTAGGACTACATATTATTTATTATATTCTTCATACAATTTATACTGCCTATCTCGTTGGGGATGGGTAGACGATCTTCAATTGTTTCTCTACGAACTAACAAATATGAGCATATTGATCACATTTCCCTTTTAGTTTACTTACAGAAGGAGGACATTAAAATCCACGGTAATATTATTTATTTATTTATTTATTTACTAACTTAATCTGGAGTAACGGTTAGCACGTCTAGCCGCGAAAACAGGTGGGCCCAGGTTCGATTCCCGGTCGGGACAAGTTACCTGGCTGAGATTTTTTCCGGGGTTTTCCCTCAACCCAATATCAGCAAATGCTGGTTAACTTACGGTGTTGGACTCCGGACTCATTTCACGGTATTATCACCTTCATCTCATTGAAACGCTAAATAACTAAAGCTGTTGATAAAGGTCGTAAAATAACCTACTAAAATAAAAAATACATACGCTGACGAAAATAATACAAGTCAAGTCATAGTGAATTTTTTGCTGTTTATACTACCTATCGCGGTGGGGATATGTAGGCGACCTTGAATTGTTGCTCTACGCACAAACAAATGTAAGCATATTGATCACTTTTCCCTTTTAGTTTACTTACAGAAGCAGGGCATTAAAATCCATGGTAATATTATTTCAAGCCATAGTGAAGTTTTCGCTGTTTATACTACCTATCTCGGTGAGGATGTGTAGACGACCTTGAATTGTTGCTCTACGCACAAACAAATGTAAGCATATTGATCACTTTTCCCTTTTAGTTTACTTACAGAAGCAGAGCATTAAAATCCACGGTAATATTATTTCAAGTCATAGTGAATTTTTTGCCGTTTATACTACCTATCTCGGTGAGGATGTGTAGACGACCTTGAATTGTTGCTGTACGCTCTAACAAATGTGAGCATATTGATCACTTTTCCCTTTTAGTTTACTTACAGAAGCAGGGCATTAAAATCCACGGTAATATTATTTCAAGTCATAGTGAATTTTTTGCCGTTTATACTACTTATCTCGGTGAGGATGTGTAGACGACCTTGAATTGTTGCTCTACGCACAAACAAATGTGAGCATATTGATCACTTTTCCCTTTTAGTTTACTTACAGAAGCAGAGCATTAAAATCCACGGTAATATTATTTCAAGTCATAGTGAATTTTTTGCCGTTTATACTACCTATCTCGGTGAGGATGTGTAGACGACCTTGAATTGTTGCTGTACGCTCTAACAAATGTGAGCATATTGATCACTTTTCCCTTTTAGTTTACTTACAGAAGCAGGGCATTAAAATCCACGGTAATATTATTTCAAGTCATAGTGCATTTTTTGCCGTTTATACTACTTATCTCGGTGAGGATGTGTAGACGACCTTGAATTGTTGCTCTACGCACAAACAAATGTGAGCATATTGATCACTTTTCCCTTTTAGTTTACTTACAGAAGCAGGGCATTAAAATCCACGGTAATATTATTTCAAGTCATAGTGCATTTTTTGCCGTTTATACTACTTATCTCGGTGAGGATGTGTAGACGACCTTGAATTGTTGCTGTACGCTCTAACAAATAAGAGCATATTGATCACTTTTCCCTTTTAGTTTACTTAATAGAAGCAGGGCATTAAAATCCACGGTAATATTCTTTCAAGTCATAGTGAATTTTTTTTTTTGCCGTTAATATTATTTACCTTTTGTATATCAACCCAATTTTATCGTCCATCCACGATACAATCCACATCTATGGAGTAACGGCTAGCGCGTCTAGCCGCAAAACCAGGTGGTCCGGGTTCGATTCCCGGTTGGGGCTAGTTACCTGGTTGAGGTTTTTTCCGAGGTTTTCCCTGAACCCAATATGACCAAATGCTGGGTAACTTTCGGTGTTGGACCTCGGACTCATTTCATCGGCATTATCACCTTCATTTCATTCAGATGCTAAATAACCTAAGCTGTTGATAAAGAGTCTTAAAATAACCTACTGAATAAAAATCCACGATATTGGGTGTTTGTCTCTTGTTATGTGCTTATCTCTTTGTCATCTCTGCTGTGACCTTGTAAGTAATGACCAGACTAATATAAATCTGCCACCGAAATTTTATAAGAGAAATATACTAAGATTTAAAGGATGTATACCTAATTACATCTCAATTTACTAGGAATTAATAATATTCTAAACTTTATAAATTCGACATTCTTTAAATAAGGCAATGTTATTCATACGAATTTCATTTTCACACCTGAATCTCACAATAAAGTCTGCTGAAAATGTTTTTATAATGAAGACACGCGTTGATATTGTTGCAAACTACACACAGGAATAAAAATGGGCAACAACTTTGATTTGCGTGCTACTAGAACACCATTTCCTTATAGAATGACGGTTATTACAGGTAGCCACAAGCGTGGTTTGAAATGTTTTTTTTTTATCTATCATCTGTATGACCCCTTGTGGATGGAAAGAGTTAGTGAACACTGTACCAGATACACACACTAATTTATCGTCATATCCCCCCTGAAAAAGAGTTAATGCATTCTACTGGCATGGGAATTTAAAAAAAAGAGGATTATTTAATACTCTATAGCGACTTTTAATCAGCGATCTGTTTTTGGTGTCATTTGTCATGACAGTATGCATTAATTAATTACAAACTTGTACCAGGAACATGCGGCATAAACAGTGCGTGTGTGTAAAATGTAAGGCACATTGGGTTTCCATTGAAGATCTCTACATCAATTAATTCTTCCTTTCTTTGTGGTTAAAGTGCGTTCCTAGTTACGGACTCATTCGACCTGAAATTGATTTCCACTAGGGGGAGGGGATCTACTCTTTCTTCCATAGAAACTGATGATGATACCGTCATAACAATCTGCTTTCAAAGATTGGCTCTTTGGCGTCTCGTCCTCGTTCTTGAGAGACCTATGAATCATAGTTATGCACTCAAAAGTAATGGTGCGACTTACTAGTTGACGTCAGTGTGACGCAAGGTGATCTCTTAAGACAATGCAAGAAATATCGGTAATTACATAGAATGGAAGTAATATAATTGTGCAGATTGTAACAGCTTATTCCTTGGATAGAGTATAACAAAAGTTCTAATACTATATTAGTCACAAATGAATACTTTTCTCACAACAAATAATTTTCGCCTAAATTTCAATGCTGTTTCACTCGATAAATACTATCCGTACTATTCTGATTTCTACTCCTAACATTAAATAAACTGATAAGGAATGACTTATTTCTTCACTTACCTACTTACTTACTTACTTATGGCTTAATTATTTTAATTTATTGTTATGTTTATCACTGTGAATACCCTATTGGATGTACGGTTCAGATATCGTTATAACATTTAAATATCTGATGATGCCGTAGGCCTATAGGCGAAAACGTTCATAAATTTTCTCTAGTAAGATATTTATTTGCAACAAATGATAAATCATATGATTGAGAAACTTTAAATAAATTTATAATGTTGAACTGATTTATCTGAAAAATCAAAGTGAGTTGTAAGATACCTGGCTGAGGTTTTTTCCGGGGTTTTCTCTCAACCAATAAAGAGCAAATTCTGGGTAACTTTCGGCGCTGGATCCGGGAACTCATCTCGCTAGTATTGTCACCTTCATCTCACTCAGACGTTACATAGTCATAGCAGTTGAAAAATCGTCGTAAAATAACCAATTAAAAACTACTACTACTACTACTACTACTACTACTACTACTACTACTACTACTACTACTACTACTACTACTACTACTACTACTACTACCCTCTATGTGTAAGAGACTTCATTGGTACAATCACAGTCTAGTATATACAGTCACGAAGCTCAATACGTAGTAAATATGCAAACATTGGATACTTGCTCACCACTAGGATCGCTAATATCGCCTCATTACAGACAATGCGAAATAGTACCGGCACAGTCTATTGTTTCTAGCATCTTCAAAACTCTAGCTTCGTGACTGTATATAGTAGACTGTGATACAATGTTATTGTGCGGAGTATAGCTACCTGCAGTTACGTTATTTCCCTCGAACGCCATAGATTTTCACTTACCATTATCATCATTACCATCTATGAATTATTATGAGCAGTACTATGTTGTAACTGACAAGTCATCGGCCCTGTAGTGTAAACCCAACCTGGAAGGCCAAGGATTTCTTTTGTAACCATTACTACTATATATATATATATATATATATATATATATATATATATATATATATATATACACACATATTCATGATTGTACATTGTTTGTGTAAATATAGTAGCCTATGTACAAATCGGCCATTACTTCAATGTGCGAAGTAAGGAAGCCGGTCACTCTTGTGACGTAATCGAAATCCGTGATATGCAGGTTCAGACGATACGATAAGTATTTCAGCTGCTGATTAGTGATACGTGAGTCATAATACGATATGCTTCCGTTGTGTGTAAATTGTATCTGTTAATCCTTTCCCACGCCTTTAACCTCCGGAGTATACCAGTACCCAGTAGAGATGAGCTTAAACGATATTTTCAAGTATCTGTGACAACTGTGACTGTGACAATTAAATATCTGTGACTTTTATCGGTGATTTTGTCACACCGATATTTTATATCGATACGTAGCATGAATTACACCGATATTTTGTCACACCGATAAAAATTAGCAGGAAATATTGAAGAGCAGTGAAATATGAATACGATTTCTCTATACACACCACTCATCAGTGATTTATAAGGGAAAATCCAAAAAAGAAATTATGTACATGTACCATTAACAAATAAATACTTACCTAACTGAACGGTAACATGTCAAAAGTTAACCTCATGCACCAAGAGATTATATAATAGATATTGAACCAGTTGATCATTTTTAAATGTAGTTGGGTATGGAGAAATTGAGGTTATATGATTATCCTAATCGTTTTAAAAATTGATCCTTTTTATTGTATATAATATAATGGATAAATTATTTTAAGTCGTGCATTAACATTATAATATTGAGTCATAGAATAAAAATTAATGAAACATAAGTATTCGGAAAAACATTGGAAAATAATTACAAAACAAAACAGTTGTTCAGACAGGGTTTTACACAAGATTAAGTACTGGTAACCAATGATGTTATTATTTAAATCGTGTAATAACTACATAATTTATAATAAGATGGAGAAACTACCGCCCGATTGCTGTTATTGTATCATGCGCACGCGCAAACCTACGACGTAGAGGAGAAAATATCAGTCACGGAGTACTGAATACGGAGCAGATTTCGATAGCGATATTTTGTCACAGATATTTCGCGTCATCAGTCACAGGTTTATCTGTGACAAAAAAAAAATACCTGTGACAAAATATCGGTTTGTGAAATATCGGCCATCTCTAGTACCCAGTCTCCTTCAAGCGGCTGTACGAGTAAGACATGCTAGCAGTGTAGGCTAATGCGGAGCGATCGTGTTTATTGAACAGTGTTTATTACTAGTTGCAGTGTGTTGTGTTTTTTCTTTTTGATTTTGCTTGCACAGTGCATATTTCTTTGTTTCGTCAAAATATATACATTTAACCACTGCGTTTGTGTAAATAACGTTATTCGTGATTGATTTGTTGATGACGACCGGCGTAAATAATGAATGGACATGATCATGGTTTCAAAATTGGAACATGAAATTGACACGGATTCGAAAACATTATCAGTTCTATCATCTAATTCACGTATGCATACTTTATGTAATGCTGCACTGAACCTTGAAGAAGTACTACAAGATATAGATATCGATAGTAGTCTCAAGATTTTCCCCATTCATACATTTGATAAGCGAGTTAAAAATAAACAAGTCAATAAAAGAGTGAGAGACGAGTCATCTAACTCTGAAGAAAAATTTCAATTTGTAAAATCGCGGAAAAAATCTGAATGCAAATCTACGATGAGATGTCCCTCAACATCAACATGTGGGAACATTACATTATCTAACCGATTTAACACGCAGTTAAATTATGACACTCTTCCCGTTAACGACGAACATCAACAGCAACAGTATCATCATCAGCAGCAGCAGGAACAACAAGATCATCGTCAGCAGCAGGATCAACAAGATCATCAGCAGCAGCAGGATCAACAAGAGCATCGTCAGCACCAACAGTATCGGCAAACATAAAAATCAATATCAGAAACAATATTTTAGGTCACTACTCAATACTCAATCCCAGACTTCTTCATCAAGGCCCATTAAACCACCACCGATTGTAGTCAAAAAGGTAAACAATCATTTGTCTTTCATTAAAGAGTCTATAAGCATTAGACTACAAGTGATCCTAACCTCATATGTACATTTACTCTTGATGGATTAAAAATTCATACAAAAACAGTAGAGGCCCACAACAAATTAACTAAACACTTGATTTCTGAAAACATTGAATTTCATACGTTTATTTCACCATCAGACAGGCCGTTAAAGTATGTTATTAAACGACTGCCACCTACAATTTCCGAAGAAGAAATTTATCAAGAACTTCTAGTTTTGAACTATCCAGTTCAATCTGTTCTTCAATTTTCCTCAAAATCAAACTTCCTATTTGGATTATAACCTTAGAATCATCACATGCCGGTGAATCATTACGTCATTGTAGAGGACTATTTAATATTAAAATGACTGTTGAACCCTACCGACCTAAACCATCTATACGTCAGTGTTACAAATGTCAGGCTTTTGGACATGTGACTAGAGCAGACGTCACCAAAAGCATACTCACGAGTAAGCCCCTGAACGGATCGTAATGAGCCGCTCCGCCTCACCCATCCCCACCTGTATTGTTTTCAATGTTTATGCGTAAACGAGGAGCAGTGGCGGACTGCCATTATCATTGTGTTCGTCGGAGTGTTCCACATTTTCACAATGTCTTCTAATCATGGACGTAGTACATTCAAGGATGAATAGGAAGAGACTTTTTTTTTAGTTAGTGGGGAGAATGTGAAATGCTTAATTTGTTCGAAAATTCTTAAGGGTGTGTTAAAATTCAACATGCGACGACAATACTCGACTCTTCACAAAGAATATCATACAATTACAGGTATGTGGGACATGTGAAAATAATTTATTTTGGGGCTATCTGTATAACTGTTGGTTATACATAATAATCAGTGTATTACAAAACGTTTACACTCAGTTCCGCATGACAAACATATAGTTTTTCGTTTAATTTTAGGTGAAGTGCGTAGGCCTACAAATATTTTAATAAATATAAAATAAGAAAATACAAACACAAATCACACACGTGTCCTCAGACTTAAAAATAAAAGCTTCTTGCTAGCTATGTTCTAGCTTGGAATATTGGAAAGTCAATGAAGCCCTTTACAGAAGCATCATTTGTAAAATCGTGCACACAGGACGTTACTAAAATACCATGTCCAGAACAAAGTCAAAGTTTGAGAAAATTAAATTGTTTCCAATTACAGTTCAGAGAAGGAATTTCAAGATTGTAAATGTAATTGAATCTGAAGTCGTAACCACAATTAACCAGTTTGTAGCTTACTCACTTGCATTGGACGAAAGCATAGATAGAAATGACAAAGCTCACCTAGCCATTTTCATCCGAGGAACATTTTACTGTGTCTGAATATCTTCTAGATATAATTGCAAAATATAACTGGAGAAGATCTTTTCCAGGCACTGAAAAGCACCATAGAACAGAAGAGGTTTAATTTGCAATGGCTTGTGTCAATAGCAACAGACGGGGATCCAGCTTCATAGTATGTCAAAATAATATACAAACATATAATATTTCTTATTCTTTTGATATTATTTGTAAACATAAGCACACCGTTGCCGCGATCCCCCACTGATCGCTCCCATCTGTTGAGGTACGAGTCTCTTTCCCTTACTTACAGCACACTGTGTTCGTCTGCATCGAGAGCACGAAATACGATACGCTTTTTGGAGACCTCTGGACTAGAGTGTCATCACCAAAGTAAATGTGTTAAGTGCGCGGGTGAACATGTTATAGCTGATTGTCCTAAGAAAGGACCACAACATGAAGCTCTATGTGCAAATTGTGGAGATAAACATACTGCGAGATATCGTTTATTTCATAGGTTAACCTCACCACTCCGAAACCAATACTACAAAGTGAACTCAGAATGCAATCCCCATCACCTTCTGTCTTAACTTCAACTTGGGCTGAAATAGCGTCTTCAATTCTCAATCCGCATCTAGACAAACAGCCCAAGCGCTACAGACAGAATTACAAGAACTTCATAAATTGTTCCGTTCTTTTAACGTACAAAACTTTCTACTAGAACTTAAGGACGTTTATAAGCAAGTATCATTATTAGTTATTACTATGTTCAATACAAGACGTCATGGCGACAATTCAATATTTCAATAAGCCAACGCAACTCCACCCTGTCGATCATTAAGAATTATTTTGAAATGTCTGTTGTGCTGTAGTTTCAGTTAGGAGAATTATATATGAATTCGGGCGCGCTTCCGAACAGGGGCAGCGGCATTTCCCCTAAGGTTAGAGGTCAATTTAGGTATGTGTGTATTAATCGAAAATTAGGGGCTAGAAAATATTGAAAATAGGACGCATGTTTATATGACATTTTTTTCGATTAATACACACATACCTAAATTGAGCTCTAACCTTAGGGGAAATGCCGCTGCCCCTGTTCGGAAGCGCGCCCATGAATTCTAACAATTTCCTTTCAGAATTATGAAAATTTCACTAGCCAATTAATCTAATCATTTCTATTGTGTTCATATACTTTTTTTATTATAATGGTTTTGTATTATTGGAGGCTGGCTTCCTCATGTTTGATCTGGAAACCTGACAAGGCAAACATCTCTTTTGGTGTGATACTTAAAAAAAAAAGCATAACTTAGGTTATACGTCACGTCATGTGACTAGTTGGTTGGTTGGTTGGTTGGTTGGTATACTAATACATTGTACCTAAATACAACACTAACTTCAAATTGATAAGAGACAACGGAAATGTGGACTATGTATGTATGTATGTATGTATGTATGTATGTATGTATGTATGTATGTATGTATGTATGTATGTATGTATGTATGTATGTATGTATGTATGTATGTATGTATGTATGTATGTATGTATGGTAAGGTTGCCATCAATGGACCACATAACTTCTTTATGGAATTTAAGAAAAACTATTGAGTCAAATATTATGATTTTAAATTTCATGAATTCCTGGTATGAAGGACTATCAACTGTATAATAATCAATATCGGAATACAACTTCGAAAAAAACAATGAACGATTTTAATTTTTCGCCTAGCGGTCCATTCATGGAGACCTAGCTCCACCAATGGACCAGTTGGGTTCCATGAATGGACCATCGGGTTTCATGAAAACATTTCTTCCTAAACACATTCTGAATGATGTATGTAACAAAATACTTGACATTTGGTTTATTTTAAATGATACAGATGGTTAGATAAACAAATACAATCATACACAATGCAACTGAATTTTAAAAAAGTTAAAAGATGAATAAACCTGCATGTGTTCACCAATATGGATTATAAAATTACTGGTTTCACATCTCACAGTGGTGAACAACATGTTGTCACTGTAACTTTAATCATGTAGCAGGCAGTAAATAAATTCTATTTTTACCTTGATGTCTTGGACAGTTTTTCTAAATGCAATTCAAACAAAAATATTTTTTTACACTATTTTCACGTTTGTACAGTTCTTTAAATGCAATTCAAACAAAAATATTTTTTTCACATTCTTTTTCACTCCTGCACAGTTTTCATGTACCCACTGCCTGCATGTCATGCACTGGATCATGTCCTCCACTGACCGACTTTGACACATTTCACAATACCAGTCATTATTGGTACTCCGACGAACTTTCTTTTCTTCACTTGAAGGATATGTTAATTTTTTTCTTTTCAAACCTGTTGATGATTTGCTTAACTGCTGCTTGTACGGAGAACTTGTCAGGACGAGAGCTTTTTGTGTGCCTTTCTTTCCTCTTGTGCTTGCAACAGTAGTAGCTGCTTTTGGCAAAGGAGATAATTCAGCGAGAGGAACGACCAAATTATAATTAGGCCTAGGTCTACTTGTTGTCGGACTACAAGAATCAGTGAAATTGTTGTCCTTCCCTGGACCTTCGTTTACTTTTATCTGCGTTGCTGCTCCTCCAGCTGATTCATTTCCTGTTGCTTCTGCTCCTGGCACTTTCTCACACATCGGATTGATTGCTGCTGTATTTGTTAATGCTGCTGCTCCTACAGTCGATGCCTTCTGTGTTGATGTCGTTGCTTCTACTGCTGGAATTTTCTCTGTGATTGAACTGGTCGCTACTATGGTTCTTGATGCTGTTGTTTTTGTTCCTGTTGATGTATCTTTTTCTACTGGCACTTCCTCGGCCACTGGACTGGATTGCAGTACAGTTGAAGTAGAAAAATGATTATCTTTGAAGACATCTCTGTCTGCAGGCCACACTCCAGCAAGGGCAAAACCATTAATTGCTGTCCCAACAGTAGCTGCACTCCCATATGCCCTCCCAAATAATTCAGCCACCTGAAATTGGGTTACCGCTCGTCCTGGATGTAACCTCAACCATTTCTCCATTTCATCAATGTAGTAGCAGCATAATGGCTTAAAGAAAGAGACGTCTAAGGGTTGGAGTCTGTGTATTGTATGGCCTGGAAGGGAAAGTAGTACAACCCCACACTGTCGAGCAAGATCCAGTGCTTCAGGATTTTTAGTGTGTGCTGTATGACCATCCAAGAGAAGTAGTACTTTATGGTCATTCGATGGTTTTACAGTGTCTATAAAATGATGTAAATATTTTACAAACAACTCTTTGTTTATGTAGCTACTATCTGGGTTGAATGCAAACACTGTTCCCGGTGGTGCTCCATCCATTAGTTCATCCTTAGCTCGGGCACGCTTGAATATCAGCATCGGTGGAATATATTGGCCAGCAGCACTGGCACAACAGACAGCATTAGTAGTCATACCTCTCTCCCCGTTTGCAATGGACCCGACTTGTTGTTTCCCTTTCTTGGCTATTACTTTTCTGGTCCTCTTCTGCACCGTGGAAAGGCCCGTTTCGTCCACATTAAAAATCCTTGTGGCGTCCAAATTATTCTGTTCAACGACTTTTGTTAAAATGTCAAAAAAAAAAAAAACAACTATTTCTCTATTGAAACCACTTGCACGGACAATGGAAGTAGCTTTTGGTTGTATTAAAGAAAGATTTGTATGTCTTTTCATGAAATTGTAATACCACTTTTTGCCCGCGATTTTTTTCTGTCTGTTGAATCTGTGTGGTATGTTATTTTTTTCGGCAACTGCGAACGCTAGTTTTCTCCTTCGGAGTGATGCCGAACATACATTCTTCTAACTGAAGTACATGCTGGCATATTTCCTCCTCCACGGCGGGTGGTAAATCACTTACGCTTCCCGTTATTTTTTTACTTTCTAGCGCGAACCAATTTCTCCCATCCAAATGGCGTTTCAGAGTAGCTTTGGGGACTGAATACTGTTTGGCTGCAACATTTAAGCCCAAATCACCGTTCCTGACAGCAGCAAGAGCTCGTTCCATATTTTCTTCTTCCCATTGCCCATATTTAATCCCCTTGGGCATCTTGAATTCTGCAATGTAGTAGTAATAATAATAATAATAATAATAATAATAATAATAATAATAATAATAATAATAATAATAACATATTTCACTCGTTTGGGATGAATGAGATGCAGAACCTACAATGCAGGTCAAGGAGCCCGGCTGACAGACCTGTCGCACCGTCCCAGGAACGGATGAAATGAAATAATTAAATTCATGACGCAATAATGGAGAAAACGGTGGATGAAATGTTTGACTGGGGAAAACGGGAGAACCTCGCGAGAAACCTGGCCCTGACTACGATTCATGTACCATGAGTGCTCGAGACGCGAGCTCGGAACCCCAGCGGTAAAAGGTGCGCGTTCTAACCACTCGGCCACTGAGTGGACCACAATAAAATATATTTGTGTTTAATTATTAGTTAATAAGCTATATAAGTCAAGATAAAGCTCAAATATACATGTTGTTCATTTATATTAAGGCGTGCCCATGGATGGACCTGTGGTCCATTCATGGAATCACTTAGTGGTCCAATGGTGGAAACAGTGCACGTTTTTACTCTCCGCTTGTGTATGGCAAAGCTGAAAATTCAACAACGTATCTAAATATATCAATGCAAAGCAGATAAGTCACACTTCCCAATGATGTAAGTAGACCATTATAAAAAAGTGTATCTTCTTGTCGTATGAACTTTAAATTATGCTCGACAAAGTATCACAATGTTGAAATAACTTTACGAACACAGCACGTGCGTCTGAACTCTTCTAGAACCTCGTAACTAACATGGCAGCTTCTTTGTACACAGAACTACTAAATAAACTCACCAGATCGCAGCAATTATCAGAAGGACAAAAGTTACAGAAGTGGAACATCCATGGCGCTGGTCCAATGATGGCAACCTTACCCTATGTATGTATGTATGCCTCCTGTGGTGACTCAGTGGTTAGACCTTCAGTCTATCACGCAGGCGGTCAGGGTTCGAGTCGAAAAATTCGTAGTGACACTAGTGGCGGACAAGGTAATAATTTGGATTTTCTCGGTGTTCTCCCATTTCTTCACTTTAGACATCAACATCATTCCAGCCACCGGCGTGTCTCAGTTGGTGAAGGCGCTTGCCTGCTGGTCTGAAGTTGCGCTCGGGCGCGGGTTCGATCCCTGCTTGGGCTGACTACCTGGTTGGGTTTTCTCCGAAGTTTTTCCCAACCGTAAGGTGAATGCCAGGAAATCTATGGCGAATCCTCGGCCTCATCTCGCCAAATACTATCTCCAATCTCATCGACGCTAAATAACCTCGTAGTTGATACAGCGTCATTAAATAACCAACTAAAAAAACATCATTCCATTCGATCTGTGTTCCATCATTATTCCATAGCATTTCCTAACACCGAGTCGGCTGCCGACGGGCCTAGGGACGAGTGGCGTTGCTTGCTTGGTACCTAGATACGCAGTGATTTTTATAAACGTTCACCTCTGCTTCGGCATGTGGACGTGAGGCCAGCAACCGGCTGGTCGGCCTTGGCCCTTCGTGGGCAGTCGCGTCTCGGACTCTTACGTGATAGATTATCATAACACGTTATAAAATTCTATTCGTAATACTTTTTGTATGTTGATACAGATTTTCGGACGATATACTAAGGAATATGCTACTGGAGCTAAATGACAGCTGTGAGCAGTATGGAATGAAGATATATGCAAACAAGACGAAGACCATGGTCATAGGAAGAAAAGTAAGAAATGTAAACCTGCGAATTTAAATGGGGCAGTGGAGTAAGTTACAGCTTCTAATACTTAGGGTGTACTATAAGCAGTAACATGAGCTGCTGCCAAGAAGTCAAAAGGAGAGTATCAATGGCAAAAGAAGATTTTAATAGGAAAAAGAGTATCTTCTGTGCACCTTTGGAGAAAGAATTAAGAAAGAGACTAGTGGAGTGCTTTGTGTGGAGTGTAGCAGTGTATGGGGCAGAAACATGGATATTACGACGAAATGAAGAGAAGCGAATTGAAGCATTTAAAATGTGTATATAGAGAAGGATGAAGCGTGTGAAATGCATAGACATAGTAAGAAACGAAGAAGTGTTGGAAAGAGTGGATGAAGAAAGAATGATGCTGAAAATGATCAGAAAGAGGAAAAAGAATTGGCTGTGTCACTGGTTGAGAAGAAACTACCTACTGAAAGATGCACTGGAAAGAATGGTAAACGGGAGAAGAGTTCGGGACAGAAGAAGATATCAAATGATAAACAACATTGAGATAGATCATATGCGGAGACAAAGAGGAAGGCAGAAAATAGGAAAGACTGGGTAATGCTGGGTTTGCACTGAAAGATCTGCACCTGGGCAGAACACTATGAATGAAATAAATATATTCTTGGTTGATATTGAATTGTAGTTTCGGTGATTCGTCTATTTCGTCTAGCCTTAGTTGTATACTTTCTTTTATATTTCATGAAATAATGTATAAGACCTACATGATATAATATTCTATTTATACCCTAATACTTTTAGTTAGTTGATATATATGTTTGAACGAGATAGGTCTATGTCTTTGATTCTTATTGAATTGTAGTTTTGATGACTCTTCTAACATTAACTGTATACTTTCATTCATATTTCTTCAGAAATGTGAGAATATATTAATTTATGATGATGATAATAATAATATTAATTTTTGGTTTTACACAACGTACTTGAACTTAATAATTCCAACGTTTCGCAGCGACTTCACATGTTCCACCATCAGGACGCCATGATTACTGCATTACTCTCATGGCGGAACCTGAAAATGTCGTGAAGCGTTGGAATTTGCTATCTACTCCAAATGCATGGTGTAAAACCAAAAACTTATCTTTTAAACACAGTTACCGTGAACTTAAATTTTCGGTATTTAAATTTCTTTGCTTTGATTATTGTCATGCCTGCATGTCGTTTGTCCCTCGTGTATATAAAATGTTCTGAATTGCATGCAAGCAGATGGTAGAGAATTTCATACATGCTTATAGAGTTACATCAGACTTCATTTTAAAGCAGTTGAGAAATGAAAGGTAAATTTTGCATGTGTCCTCTCATTCTGGGCAAGGCTTTAATTATTGTGTTTATTTATTTTCACTTAAATATTCGTTTGTCAATTTCCGCACATTTTTCCTTGATAAATTGTCTTGAATTGAAGCATTGGATGGGCACCTTCAAATTCTGTGAATGTTTGATAGAACTTGTGTTTTGCTGCGGTGGTTGTACTATAATTGAATGACGCTCATCTCTTTGTGAATTACAACAGGGTTGCAAACATCAGAGAACATACACACATGCCTACTGAAGCACGTACAGTACATAGATATGGAAGCACACATCAAAGTTCCGCGAACCTGTTCGTTAGCATGAAATATAAGGTCGAGACCGTACGATATAGCAGAAGAAAATGTTATATAATTTCTAAGAATCTATTGTCTGTGGTAGTACTATTATAATAATAATAATAATAATAATGATAATTATTATTATTATTACTATTATTATTACTATTATTATTATTATTATTATTATTATGATTATTATTATTTTGTCAAAGTGATTTACAATGTGTTGTTTATTTTCAGGTGAGTAGAAGAAAGAATTATCCTACAAGAAAGTGCCATGTGAGAATTTATGAAGCTGCACCGTAAGTTAATAAAATATTTATACAGTTTCTGACAAGTATTATAATGTTAGATCATCATCAGCACCATTATTACTATCACCACCGAGATCATCATCTAAACATCGACATCATCATAATCACTATCTTTATTATTACAGTCATTATAAGTGACCTCCAACATTTCTGAATCGATCTCAAGAAACTAATTTAACACTCTGTACATCTTCAGTTACTACATTATTTCCTGTAATTTGAATGTCTATAACTTTCTTTTATGATTAAAATACTCCGAGAAAAATAATCTTCATTAATGTTAAAATCAGTTGAAGAAGTAAAAGTGCACTTTACCCTGTCTGTTACGTAGCCTACAGTCTTCTACACTAGAGTTGGTTCGATTCCTGAACGAATCGTTCATTCTAACGACAAATTATAAAGAATCGTAAGAATCAATTCGTGGTATCAACAAATCGTCGTTCAAAAGAATCGTAATGAATCGTCGTTCAAAAGAGTACTAACGAATCGGCATGGTATCGTAACCCATGATTCTGCGTATTTACTTGTTTGATGTAACCTATCAGCGAAAATTTCCGAACCGTGCCGAATGCTTGCGAGCGAGAGTGAAATCAAAATACTGTATTTGTTAAGTGTGGAAAATAATAAACACGAACCCGAAATTTACATGGTTAAATAGAGATATAATGCAAAAAAATTACTTGATAATAAGATCCAGTTGATAAATTATAATTAACGAACATTAACTTGAATAATTTTGTAGACTAATGGAGGTCATGATGAATGGTTCCAGCCAATAAGAAAGGGACAATCCAATGTCTCGCCTCTTATAGAGATGCGAGAGATGTAGAATGTTTTTGTTCTACCCGTGGTTTGCAAAGGCAATAACAGCCGGCGATGGCAAAGGAAAGTGTCCTGTGAGTCGTTCGTTGATGATTCAAAAGAAAAGTTGAAATCGCAGACTAGGAAGAATCGTGAACTCGTTGACGATTCAAAGAATAGTTGGAATCGCAGACTAGGAAGAATCGTGAACTCGTTGACGATTCAAAAGAATAGTTGGAATCGCAGACTAGCAAGAATCGTGAACTCGTTGACGATTGAAAAGAATCGTTGGAATCGCAGACTAGGGAGAATCGTGAACTCGTTGGCGACTCAAAAGAAAAGTTGAAATCGCAGACTAGGAAGAATCGTGAACTCGTTGACGATTCAAAAGAATAGTTGAAATCGCAGACTGGGAAGAATCGTGAACTCGTTGGCGATTCAAAAGAATAGTTGGAATCGCAGACTAGGCAGAATCGTGAACTCGTTGACGATTCAAAAGAAAAGTTGAAATCGCAGACTAGGAAGAATCGTGAACTCGTTGACGATTGAAAAGAATATTTGGAATCGCAGACTAGGAAGAATCGTGAACTCGTTGACGATTCAAAAGAATAGTTGGAATCGCAGACTAGGAAGAATCGTGAACTCGTTGACGATTCAAAAGAATAGTTGGAATCGCAGACTAGGAAGAATCGTGAACTCGTTGACGATTCAAAAGAATATTTGGAATCGCAGACTAGGAAGAATCGTGAACTCGTTGACGATTCAAAAGAATAGTTGGAATCGCAGACTAGGAAGAATCGTGAACTCGTTGACGATTCAAAAGAATAGTTGCAATCGCAGACTAGGAAGAATCGTGAACTCGATGACGATTGAAAAGAATAGCTGGAATCGCAAACTAGGAAGAATCGTGAACTCGTTGACGATTCAAATGAAAAGTTGGAATCGCAGACTAGGAAGAATCGTGAACTCGTTGACGATTCAAAATAATAGTTGGAATCGCAGACTGGGAAGAATCGTGAACGAATCGTTAGAATCGATTCGTAATGTACGATTGAATCGTTGGAATCGACTTCTGAAAAAGAATTGTGTTGCCCAACTATTATATAATATTCAACATGGAAATTGGTCGCTCTTCATAGACTAAGTTCCACCTCGGAATAGCTCGGGAATCACCGTGTGCGCTGTGTTTACAATCGCGCGTTTTACATAGAGAGATTCAAATTCCAGTCTTTCTAGCGAGAAAAAAAGAGCTCTATCGCTAAGCATAAAGCCTTCGTAGGGAATAGGCCTATGTCGTTTCGTGACATACAGATACAGATACGTCGCTGCTACGACTTGACTTCGTCCTCGGTCCTCGATGTTTAATATTCCCCAGTGTGAATCTCGCGTCAACACAAACAACACTTAGACAAATCCATGCTACAGGAGGGCGACCACTCGTTATAAGTTTATTTATCCCAATGCACTAACAGTTAATGATTTATATGTCATGTAAAATTAGTAAGTTATTTTTCCATTAAGAAAACTGTCAAGAGCCCACCATATATTCAATAAGGCGTAACTATTAGCATTTTATGTCATTTATTAAATATTACGAACATACGAGTAAATACTAGTACAAAACATAAAGTAAAATGTAGTGAAAAGGAACGTAAACATAAATTGTGTTGTCATAAAAACTCCATGCATTACACCTTCTCCATATAAAATACCGTGCAATTAATCAGAAGTAACCCCTCATCTGTACCTATGTTGTTATCGATTCTCAGACTGATCATGTTATGCTAGACCAGCCATGTCAAAAGATGCCCATAGGCGCAAGCGCGCGCTTTAGAGGTCAGGTGATCCTGAGTGCTTTACTGTGAAAAGGAAAGAGACAGACGAAAGAGCTGTATACAGGGATGGCCAGCATTGAATCAATAGATAATGGGAAGAGAACTTACTAAAACTATATCCATGTTAATTTTTAGATTTTTCTGAGAAGTATAAGTGGATTATAAGAATGTAAGTTTTAATTTCGATGCTCATTTTTCACAAGTTTGCTCTTTCATTCAAAAGGAACATTTTCTCAACTTTCTTTTTACAGAAAAGTGAAATTTTCAGATATGTTTATTTAGTAGTTTTACAGGTACTGAAACGCTGTTGTCGTGAATCTAATACGTATATCGTAAATACGTGTTACTGAAGATAGGGTATTAAAATTTTTGAAAAATTCGCATGGAAAGGTTTGTAAGGAAATTAATTAACAAAGCAACAACTGTTAATCATAAGTAAAAGATATGTGCCCATGTGTTATAAAAACGACAGCTCTATAGCTTCAGCAGATTTTCGAGAAAATAAATAAATATTTTAATGATAGGAATTTGGGCACCAATATCACCTTAGAAGCATAATGCGATAAGAGTTTTGTTATGTAATATGAGTTATAGTTAAAACATATACCTAGGTAACTTTACTTTGTGCAATAATATTGTTTTGATTAGTTTATTGATTACTTTTATAAGGCTAAAGATACCATCAATATCAATTCAAACTTATCATGTCATACTCAATCTCTTTCTTTGGGATATCACTTTCATTATGAATGATGTGTTTCATTCAATTAGTACAGTATAGTTGTACAACTGTGGAATTTATGTGAATATTCCTTCTTAAAATTTTATTATGTTATTAACGTTTAAAACACATGTTTTAAGAAATTGGTGTTAGTACTATTATTTTACAGGTAATATAGATAATATCAAACAGAAAGAAGCCATATAAAAATAATGACATAACATTTTACGTTCCGTTTGAAGTTTGTGCACCACTGTTTTCTTAATCCAACAGGCTGCTTATTCATATACATAATCCTTCCGCCTTCCATACCTAGCGCTTGATGCCCGCGCACGACGACAAGGTCAGAAGAATGCGCTTGCTTTGACATCACTGTGCAAGACAATTTGGACGTTACAATATCTCCCACTTAATTACCTTCGTATTTATACAATTTAAATTGTAGTTTAATGGATATTCAATAAGCTAAGCGATGTACCCGTTGAAGTATATTAATTAATAATTAATACTTATACATAGAACGATTATGTGATGATTTTATTTAAATAATATTGAATGTGAAGCCATAACAATGCAATTAAAACAAATTTTAAAGTGTTTCCATTCATTTTAATGATATACTATTATTTTAATATATTTTTGAAGACATGCTATTGATTTACATTAAATAGAGCGAAAGAATAATGACAGTGAGTGTTGAAAATAAAAATACAGTGTGATTATAAAACTGATTATATTAATATTGAACTGTTATTGATAAATGATAACATTATATGCTTCTCCGATTCTATAATAAGTAGACAGTGTATGCGGGATGACTTAAGGAAAAGTGAAGTTGTTTCGTATCAGAGTATATGGCACGTGCCGCGTCGTCCGTCTTTTGTGTACCTGGCGGGTACAGCAACGTACAGAACGAAGGAACCCCGATCCATTCATAGTAATATTGCAACGCAATGTGTGCAGTTGTGTTATCCTGCTCAAGTATATAGTACGTGTTGAATAGTGTAGTGCTGATCCATTCATAATGTCGAAGGCAAAACGTTGAATTCGCTCAGAGATACGAAGTGCAATTAAGAAGTATGAGAGTGACATTTTATATATTAACGAAGATAATATCGTGTGTAATGTATGTAAAATTGAAATAAAAACCAGAGCAACTCAGGTATAGAGAAACCTTGCAAAAGTACATCGCACAGGAAATGCGTTGAAGTGAAATCTGAGGAACCATCTACATCACAATCATCATTATCATCATCATCATCATCATCATAATCATCATCATCAGGCTTCGAGACTTCGGACCCAATAGAGCAGCTCAGTGGGAAGTCCGCATAACGGCGTACTGAGTATAGTGGTAAAGTGTACAGTGGATGGTGTACTGTAGAATGAATGCCAACAAATACGCAAAGGAAAACGCTCTGGATTTGAAGGTGCTGACGAATAATTTGGTTTTCATACAAACCTATTTTCAAACTGTGTCTTAAACTGTTCCACGGTTAGAAAAGTCAGAGCAAGAGATGCCGGAAGCCCTCAAATTAGTTGAGGAAATGACGCAGAGAATTAATGAGACACAAGTAGACCGGTTACTGAACGTGTAATACAGAAGTGGAAATTAATGTTATGTAAAAATAACGGATATAGAACATTGTGTAATATAAACAGAAAATTAGTGGACATAGAGTACCCGAGAATAAAGGACTGTCTCTTAGAGACTGCAATGATGTTAGGTTTTTCGTTTTGCTCCTATAAAGTCATGCGACGTAGAGCGCAGATTTTCACACTGCAAACTGTGTTTGGCAGATAAGCGAAAAAAGATTTACGTTTGAGACACTGAAAATGTATCTTGTAGTACAGTGCAATTCGGTACTGTAACTGCACTTCCTAAAGACGACCAATAGGATAAATGAAGAAATTAAAATTGCTACATGTTTATTTCCACCATTAACACTGTGTATAATTAAGCACAAATGCTTATAAAAGACAGGAGAATAAATGCTTTTCACATTCTTTTGACATTGTCATTGTGTAATGTATATTTACTTTCAGAATGTACATATGTGTCTGTTCCTCCATACTACCGTGCTCTATTCTAAATAGCAACGTTGTTACCTCAACACATCTCTACCTTTCACTACCGGCAGCGAGTCAACAACCTATAGTACAAGCACAGTAAACTTATTGTATCGGGTCCAAAGTCTCGAAGCCTGATCATCATCATCATCATCATCATCATCATCACCACCATCATCATTTAGTTGTGCGGGAAACGTTTTGCAAAGACATGTGCAATATGATGATCAGTGCAATATTCGTCTAAAGAATTTAATGATTCCCATTTTAGAGGTTTTCTTCAGAAATTCTCTCGATACAAAAACTGTTTAAGCGATAGGCGAAGACGATTCAGCTTCGACAACTTAAGAGAATATATCGTCGTTTACTGCAACGCTAGAAATTCCATCAATGATGACATGGTATGTGCTACAGTACGTCATTTTTCTTTTCCTTCTGAATGTACGGAGATACAGTAGCATGTTGACGTCGTCTGTTTTCGTTTAAAACCTGTTCAGCCAGTGGTCTGAGTGAAAAAATGTTAAGATATAGTAAATGTGCACCTACATTCAACGATAAGTCATCCCGCATCCACTGTCTAATAATAAGTGAAGTTGTACACCTTGGACTTTACATCAAAAGCAGATTCTTCGAGAATGAAGTAATGAATTTATACACTTGCTCTTGATGTGAGTGTCTTGAATAATTTAGCTATCACATCCAATATTGTGTCTGTGAAATACTGAATAGAACGTGCCTTGAGGTAACACAAGCATTGATACGAAAACGTCGTCTGTATTATTCAATATTTATTCGTAATTACATGTATATCAGTAAAAGGGAACAAAACATACCATGCCAATATCAAATATCCTATCATTTAGCCCGAAGTTACTGTGCGTTTCAGCTCATTATTTTTGTTACCACATATAATTATCTGTGCTTTTTCCTTCTCATTTTCAAAGTAAAAAAGAAGACCCTCGTAAACAGGTGCTTTAGTTACGCGATACGTTTTTAACTCTTTGTAAAATTTGTTGTAACCCTTTTTAAAATGTAACGCTTTTTATATTTGTGAAGTATTGTTTGTTTCGGTTTGGAAGGGATGTTACCCGCTGGTGGTGTGTGGGGTAGAAATGAGGGTACCATATAACATGACTGACGGGATGCAAATATCCTCTCGCGAGCAGTGCAAACATAGGGCCTGCCCGCGTCACTGGTGTTCGCATACATGCACTTGTTGGTTCGACCGCATTAATCGATCGACTTCACCGCCATTTTTATTGTACTTTCAATTTACTTTCGCTTATGAGTTTTCCATTTACATCCACACATTTGGTTAAACTATGGAAATATATTGCGTTCAGTCTTTATAGCTCTGACGCCACTCTGTAACCGTGTAAAAAATTCCGTTAATCCATAGTTACACAAACAGGAATACATTTCAGCCCCGAAGAACGGCAAACTCAACTGTATTTCAGGGCGACCAAGGATTATTTTTCTTTATTTTACTTTTTATTTTCTTCCTCCATCAACCACCATCATCATAATCATCATCATCATCATCATTATCATAATTGCCACTACCATCACCAACATCACCTTGTTCTACATCTTGTTCCAATCCATCCTCATTGTTACATTATCGTTATTGTTTCTTTTTCATCACCATTTTAATAATAATAATCATCATCATCCTTCATGCATTAGGAAATTGATTCCTGTAGCAGCTACCGAAATTGGTCCATCCATCTTTCGGCTGGTCTTCCAATATTTCTTCTTCCCCGAGGTTTATATTTCCAAAACTTACTTATATGGTATCCTGTCCTCCTGCATCCTTGAAATGTGAGACATCCATGTATTTCTATATTCTTCGATTTTGTTGTTTAATTAATATATCTCAAATTCTTCTCTTATTTCTTCGTTTATTTTATGTTCTATTTTCCTGTAACCTGCTACGCTTCTCAAAAATTTCATCTCATTTATTTGTAATCTAGAGGCATCTTTCTTTTTCATAACCCATGTTTCGCTTCCATATAGTAAACAGGGCACTGACATCACCTTATAAAATTTCAACAATGTATCTTTTCTAGCTTTTGATTTCAGGGTTCTTTTTATTGTTCCATTTATTAATTAAATTTTTCTATTTTTTCCTTTTTGATCATAGTCTCCTTTATAAGATAAGGTAACGCCCAAAAATTCAAATACCAATTATAATAATATTATTATTATCATTATTATTATTATTATTATTATTATTATTATTATTATTATTATTATTATTATAGTCTACTACTACTATCACCACACTATATATAATCATCATCACCGCCATCTCCATCGTAGTCACTATGACAATATAATGATCGTTACAATATTCCGTTTCTTCTACTTCAATTTCTTCGTCATGATCAAGACCTTAATGGTTTTTGTAATCTTCACAACTATAATCCACACGAAAATAGTAAAATTTAACAAGTAGACCTAAGTGGCATTTCTTCTTTCTTATTCGTCTTCACCATTACTCTGTTACTTTATATTGTCAGCAAATATTATTATTATTATTATTATTATTATTATTATTATTATTATTATTATTATTATTATATAACCACAAAATTTCTTAAAATGTCCTTGAAGACCCCAAGTGCTCATCTACGTAACTTCGCCAACGTGAGCAGCAAATATTAAGGATTAGCCTAATAAATGTAGTGATTTGTGATAAGGATTTATGTGCTTATTGGCTACAATGAAATGATAATTAGAGTCCTACGTTTGGTTACCTAAAACCTCTAGACAATCCCCGTAACGGTGTTGGTATGTATGGAGGAGGGACTGGAAACAGCCACTCTCGGAGAGATTAGCTTCTCTCATTGAAGTTTCTGTTGTACGTAGATACTTACGCTAAATGCTCTGTTTGCAATACGAGTTTCCCCACCCCTGGTATGGAGTATAGCTCGGCATCATCCAACGCTACTTAGTTCGGGTCTGCTGTTCAGTGAACATGCGAAAATAAAACAAAGCTGGGCGGTTGGAAATGAGTATTCCAATAGAAGAATTTGGCAGCGAGCACGTCATTATGAAAGAAAAAAATGTATTTTTATCGGAAAGAAGGAACATTTTTCATTTGAAACACGTAAAATGCTTCTGGTCATTGATTGTAATGAGTAGAGATTCGTAAATCACGCACCTATAATTTGTTTGATTTTGAATTTGTGCTCATAGGCCTATTTAAAGTTTTTCATTTGTTAATTCAAACTATAATAAAGTACCTAGATGCGATTTACTTACTGTAAAAATCCCGTAACTTACAAATGCATAAATGAACATAATTTTAATAATGGCCTACTGCCAATGCTACAATAACGCATATTTAAAAATATGATTTGCACAACTTAGAAATGGAGAATATTATATACCTTACCTTACCTATGCGAAGTGGCAACACTGTAGTCTTCTTGTCGGGTATTCCTCGTTGTTACAGGCTCGCGAAACATTAAAAAAGAAGGTGAAAAAAAAACAAAAGTATGCTTTTTGCGTGAGGTCTGTAATACATTACTATAATATATTGCAGCAAGTCCACTTAGTAAGTAACTCTTTACTTTTACTGCTGTATGTGGACATGCTAGTATTATTAATATCTTATTGTTCCATGGCTGAGTACATATTATCTAAAAAGCCAAACACAAAATGTTATTTCGTTGTGAATTTTTTTTAGTCGCTTTGAGTTTCATTTATTTTCAACTACGTGTCATTTTGCTTCCATATTGCTTAAATTGTGATTTTCGTGTTCGTCTTTTACATCTATTATTTTGCAAACCTCTAATTTGTTTTTATTTTATTAATATCCAACACCTGCTAACAGTACACCTCCAAGTTTTATTATTATTTATTATTATAGTATTACCACAGCCTAGTATATACAGTCACGAAGCTCAATATATAAGGAATATGCATCCCTAGATAGTTGCTAAGCACTAGGATCGCTACTATCGCCTCATCACAGACAATGCGAAATAGTACCTGCACAGTTTGTTCATAGTACCCTCATCAACTCTAGCTTCGTCACTGTATATACAGAGACATAATTTTATTTTTACTTCAATTTTTATTGTACCTGAGTTTTTGAATGTACTTCACTCCCACCCCTTCTACTAATGAAGTTCAAGCGTCCTACACACAGATCCAAGACCGCATATACAGTCATAGTAGCCTTACGGTCATAGTAAACAGTAGGGGCCTACGTTCCAAAAATATGTTCGCGTTTTCCAGTGACGAAAGAGCTTTCAATATTGAATCATTTTCGCACAGGTACGGTCGTCCATTTGCCTACGTCGTATCCCGGTTTCCCCCCACCTGCTTCTATTCGCCAGCTGGTGGCTGGGTTTTCGTCTTAGCTCTTTTCTAAGAACATTAATTTCTGTTAGGAATTAGACGTCTACGTAATATTATACAACTGTTTAAAACAACTTAAATAAAAGGGCCTCGTTAAGTAATTAAAAGTCACGTGATTTCCTCCCTTTCTATGACCCTACGACATAACCACTTGGACGGACAGTAGATAGTATGTCTGAGTAATTTTATCTTTTTGGATCGAGCAGAAGTGAAGATTGAATTTACAGTACGTAAGGTACTCTTTTATAGATTAGGTACAGAATTATTTCAACATGAGTTACTAGTTACGAAGGACGAAACTGGTAATTGGGATTAGGTACAATAGTCTATAGTGCGATGATATGCACATTAGAACTGAAGCCTGTATCGAAATGAACGGTCACCATTTTCAAAAATGTGTTTAAATATCCATATTATGATTATTTTTTAATTTAACTTAATTCTCTATATTGTACGCTAATGTGCTGTAGACAGTATAATATACACTGCATAATGAATACGTCCACATGGATAGCTCAGTTCGTGAGTAAAAACACTCATTGTTAATACTATACTGTATTTTCATTAAATAAAACCTAATGAAAATTATCAAACTCAAAAGCGCGATATTTTATAGTTTACGTAAATGGATGAACTACTTTTCTTCCCTCCTATACCTAGTAAAGTGATTTGTTTGTATATTACGCCAATATCATCGAACTCCAGTCGTGGAAGGGGGTAGCAAACGGCGTTGATACAAAGGTATAGCCAGGTTAATATTAAAAATGTTAGTAAAAATAAAATGATGTCCCTGTACTAGACTGTGGTATTACGTTGAAACCTACTAAAATTATTTAACAGAATGCAGTCGATGCTCTGATTTTTTGTACACAGAAGGTATATTGCGCACACTGTGGAACTCAAAAAAGCACTGAGCCAAACCAGGACCTACTACAGGTTACTGTTTTAACGTAAACAAACACGCTAATGAAGCAACATAGGATGATACTACATACCTATTAGTGAGTTACGTTCGACTGTAGCTTAACTGTATCCTGAACACTAGTTTATGAACCTAGCTAATGTTTCTTGAGGAAGTTAAGCGAAGTATCATGGCGGTTTTTTTTTTTTTTTTTTTTTGTCTGAACGACTTGAGCGCTCCATATCAATATTTACTTGCATGCAGAAGTATACAACGTTGCCAAGTAACTATTCGAAAAATATATTTTTTGTTAATGTGACATTAAAATTTACGGTAATGTAATACTAAAATTTTTGTTAATGCAATACTAAAATTTCCTACTTTTTACGCGAATGTAAGTTACGCTAAAATTAGGGGTAGACAAATTCCGGGTGCCACATAGTCATGGTGACTAAACAATTGTAGGAGTTAAAAATTTTTTAAGACTTGGATTTATTTTATGTCACTACAATTAATGCATAATGATAACAAAAGCGATTGTAGGAAGAAAATCAAAGTGTGATTTTCAAATTAATATCGTTACATTTGTTGCGCATATCAAGACTTTTCCTGCATAGCTTCAGAGCTTATCTGAGAGCGTGTGTTTGCATTGCATAGATATTTAATATTGTTTAATATGTTTCAGTAAATTGATCTTCATCTTACCTTGAAGGATTTTCTCAATGCACTTCAAAATCTGGTGGCTTCTGAAAATGAAGGAGCTGGCTCCTGAATTTTTTTTAGTTTTGTTTAGTAAAAATTATCTTTTATAGCATATAAGCTGCCTTTAAATAAAAACTTTGTTACTATTGTTATTAAATCCAAGCGATATTTTTTACATATAGTAGAGCGTCTCGTTTAGGCACAGTGAAAACGTAAACATAGTGCAGGTAACGTGTGGAGGGAGGACGAGCCGTACGATAAACACGAGGGATACGAAAGGTTTTAGTTACAACATTTATGGCGGACTATTAATTGAAATTATATTTTCCAAAAACACACAAAACAAAAGAACACAAATTGTATAACGATGTCATATACACATTTTAAGAAATAAGCAGTTGTAACGTTGAAATAATTCAATATAACAAACCAAATTTTGTTACTTATATGATGTTGCTTTCAAGCAGCATTTTTTACAGTCGTGAATTTCATTCTCTGTATGACTAACATAATATCACCGTACAGTACCTAAGTAAATTGACCTTTCATAAGAGATAATTATGTTTAGGAAATAGTGTTGTCACTTCAGACCAATATAGCCTACTGTAGTTTTGTTATTCGGCCACAAACGTCGATGATATTATGTTAGTCTTACAGAGAATGAAATTCATGACCATAAAAATGCTGCTTGAAAAATCATATAAGTAGCAAAATTTGGTTTGTTATATTTATTTATTTCAACTTTACAATTGCTTGTTTGTTATGTGTAAGTATATGATAACGTTATGCAATTTGTATTCTTTTCTTTTGTGTGTTTTCGTAAAATATAATTTCAATTAATGCTTCGCCATAAATGTTGTAACTAAAACCTTGTGCATCCCTCATGTTTATCGAACGACTCGTTCTCCCCCCCCCCACACGTTATCTCCACTTTGCTTACGTTTTCACTGTGCCTAAACGAGACGCTCTACTGTAAATACTATTCCTGTTCGTAAGTAGGTTATTTTACGACGCTTTATCAACATCTTCGGTTATTTAGCGTCTGAATGAGATGAAGGTGATAATGCCGGTGAAATGAATCCGGGGTCCAGCACCGAAAGTTACCCAGCATTTGCTCAATTGGGTTGAGGGAAAACCCCAGAAAAAACCTCAACCACTATTCCTGTCGTTCACCGACTTATACACACAGTTATAAAGTACAAATAAACAGATATAAATACACAACCGGAGCGTGTTGAAAGACTACTGAACTGCAGCGTGAACTGTTGACTCGCAACTTGCTCTCCGTACCAAGCGAAGCTAGTATGATCGAGGCACATCTAACTTGTATTCAAAGTAACCAAACGCAGGGCTCTAGTGATAATATACAACCTGAATTTTTTTGTAAAAACAAATGTAGGGATACTTACAAACCCGAAGTCCCCATCTACGTAACTTCTCCAGCGTGCCTGACGGGGGGTTATACACGTTTCAGTATTTCTTCTTCTTTGCTTCTTCTTCTTCTTCTTCTTCTTCTTCAGAACGGAACCTGCTTCTTGACTCTTATTGAATAATTTAACAACGTACTCTTTATTCATGGTTGTGCAGATTCGGAAACACCGCCGAAATTTCTGTAAACACAATTCGTATGACTTATTCAGTAGATACGTATGACTTTTCTTATTTACAGTATTTTCATTATTCTCGTCATAATCTCCTTCGTCATAATCGTCATCAGTGTAGCTTATCAACATCACCGGCCTTATATCCAATATTTTTTTTTATTCAATGCAGTGGCACTTGACTAGAGTCATTGGCCGTACAATGGCGATAGAAACTAAAATGAAAGAAAACGAAATAAAGGGAACAATGTTTAAATGAAACTATGAAGGAGAGGATGTCAACACTGCTGCATTCTTTCTCTGGCCTCCCAGTGCCTATCCACAAAGCTGGCAGATGAAAGTGCTGGACAAGTCTTGATATGGTTTGAGTCCATGATTTCGGAACATCCACAGAGCATGCAGTGGGGGCTGGGTAATACACCCAGGGGGTGGAGGTGATTAGCCAGACCGTCATGACCTACTGCGGTGCGGAACGTAGCAACAGCTTCTCTTCAGGGCTATTCGGAGAGAGTGGAGTTTAGTGCGTCCTTCCAGTGTGTATCTTTAATTTGTTCCTCCAAACGCTTATGGAAACATTGTCTCACTCGACTTCTTAGATTTGTAGATGCTCTAAGGAATGGCAGCATGTTAGAATATCAAAGGGGAATAGTTGTTCCTTTCTTTGCCAGAAAGTCTGCTGCTTCATTCCCGGCAATGCCGCAGTGAGAAGGTATCCATTGCAGATGTACACCTTTATTTAGTTTCTTGATGTCTTCTCTGCATTGTTGAATGTCATCATTAGCTGGTTGTAGTAAGTAGTTTCCAATTGCAGGTATTGCTGCTTTTGAGTCTCTGAGGAGGACAATGTTTGGAAATGGGAAGGACCTGCACAACAGTTGTTTCACAGCAATACATATGGCTCTTACTTCTCCATCAAAAGGTGTATGGTTGTTGCCTAGAGTGAGATAGGTAGAGAACAGTTGGCAATGAATTCCGGCTCCAGTGGGCCCGTGTTTTTGTATTTGGGAGCCGTCAGTGTACACATGCAGCCATTTGTCTTGTGGATAGCGGGTTTGTAATGTTTCTAAAGCAGAAAGACGGAGTACTTCACTACATTCGTCCTGTTTATTTTCTATTGCAATAAGATCTAGTGCATAGTCAATATGATGTAAAGCAAGTGGTTTGGTTAATATATCAATTGCTGGGGTTTCCAGGATAGATCCAGATTATGCCTTTCAGTGATTACTTTTTGCAAAAAACCCTCTTGGGTTTTTAATCTGCGGTTGGTGTGTGAGGAGTAAGGAGAGTATTCAATATCAGACAAACCAGTGAGTTTTTCATGAAGTTTTAACGCTGACTGACTTATTTCTGATTTGATGCCATGTTATTGGTATGTAGCAATAGTAAGTTTATTGGTGTTGATTTGACAGCACCAGTAATCAGTCTCATGGCTTGATTTTGGACACAGTCTAGCTTACTGATTGTCTGATCAGATGCAGTTATAAGAGCACCACAGCAATATATCATGATTGGTTTCACATATGTCTTATAAGTACAGTTTAGCGTAGATGTAGCACATCCCCATTTGGTTCCAGCAAGCCGCTTTATTAAGGATAATCTACCACGGGTTCTTGAAGCTATCTCGGAGCAATGATCTTTCCATGTGGGCTTATTATCAAGAGTGACGCCCAGATACTTGAATATATGGACATTGTCCAGTTGTGTGTTGTAGATTATGGCAGGTGTTAGCTGATTGTGACATAGAGAAAAAGTTTGACATTTTGTTTTCTCAGTGTTCACGGTCATAGCGTTATCTAGGCACCATTTGTTTAAGTCTTCAAGAGCGTGATTAAGAGTATTCGCAATAGCACTCTTGGCTCGTGATTTAGGGGCAGCAGTCCACAGGACAAGATCGTCGGCATAAAGTATGGCGTGAACATTTATGTTCTTAGTCAGTAGTGAAACCAAGTCATTAATGTATAAGTTGAAAAAGGAACAGCTTGTAACTGCGCCTTGTGGAAGTCCTGTTTGGAGCTGTTTAAACATTGATGTAGTGTCACCGAAACGGACTTGGCAGTATCTTTGATCCAGGAAGTTTCTAATCCATTGTAACATTTTCCCTCTCACTCAACTTTTGGAAAGTTTCAGAAGTAAATTTGTTTTCCAGATTGAATCGTAGGCTTTCTTGAAGTCAACATACACCGCAGTTGTGATGAGACCTTTGTCCATATTATCTTTAATGTGCTGAGTGAAGATTACTACTTGTTGATCAGTTGAACGGTGACAGCGGAAACCTGCTTGGGCAAGGTGTATGATGTGGTTGCTTTCAAGGAACCAGTTTAACCTATGGATGATCATTTTCTCCATAACTTTGGCTAGGACACTAGTTAGAGAGATGGGTCTGAAGTTTTCCGGGTCTGCAGGAGATTTATTCTTTTTGAGTATAGGAATGATGATGGCTTTCTTCCACTGTGAAGGGACTGAAGAATTCCAGATGAAATTAAACAAATGCAGTAATGTGCATTTGGCATTATGTCCCATGTGGAGTATGAACTCTGCGAATATAAGATCCGGACCTGGTGACTTATTGGCTTTGATTTTGTTTATGGCATTGAGGAGTTCTTGCATGGTAAAGCTGACGTTGAAATGTTCATGTTCAGTGTTGTTATTATCTGTATTAGAATATTGATTTATATTTTGTGCCAGAAGTCGCCGGACAGTCCTGTCATGTGTTTTTAGGTGCTGTGTCTTCTTTTGCGACAAAGAGTAATAGGTTGCAAAGTAGTTGGCAATTTGTTCGTCAGAGTTTAGAAGTCTGTCTCCATATTGCACTGGTTCCTTTTTAGGAGTTGCATTTTTGTTCTGAATTTTGTTGATAAATTTATATGTTTTCTTGCTATCAGTTCGATAGTTGATTTTGGAAATAAAAATATCGAAACTGGAACGTTTGGCAACTAAGATTTCACGTTTGAAAACTGCAGAAGATTGTCTCCACCTCTGTACATCTTCTGGATCCTGTGTTTCTTCTGCTCTTTTTCTGAGTTTATCCCGTTGTTTCTTTAAGGCGTGAAGTTTGTTATTCCAAAAACATTTATAATGTGTCTGTCTTCCAAGAGGGATGCATTTCTTGGCTGTGTTAAGAATTATGCTGTTGATTTGTTTGCAGATATTATCTGGGGGCAAAGTGAAATTGATTTTGGAAATGTCTAATTTAGATTCAAGGATGTTGGTATACTTGGGCCAGTTGGCCTTCATAAAGTTCCACGAAACTTTTGATGGGCCTTGGCGTGGACCTGCATTCTTTAGCTGGATAGTTGCTATCATAATACGATCTCCACTTCCTGGATCTTCTATGACCTTCATTGATGCATTGTCAAAGATGTCCGAGGAGGCGAAGAGGAGGTCAGGATTTGTCCCATTTCCATTATAATGAAGGAAGGTAGGTGGGTCTTTTGGGTTGTAGATTAGTTGCAAGTGCGTACTGCTTATGAAATCTTCAAGAATATCTCCAGGTGGCGTTGTATAATTGTAACCCCACGTTACAGATGGGGAGTTAAAGTCACCTATGAGCACAGTTTTCCTGTTTACATTTATTATGTCGAAAATCGCTTTGTTGTTAGGTGGATTGTATGTTGCATAAATGCTAAAACTCTGACGAAGTTTCCAAATGTGAAGATTTATCATCTCCATTTTATCATCGGTGTTGCCCATAGATTTGATTATTTTAAAGTCAGCACTCATGTTACGTCTGACTCCGACAACAATTCCGCTGGCAATTTGCCTATGTTTTTCGAGGATGTGTGATGTATAGTCAGGGAACTGGAAATTCTCTATTTCTTCTGTAGTTTTATTGGCTTCAAGGAGGATAAATACATCTATATTGTCTGTAGATATTATTTTAGACAATTCTGCTTTCTTCGATTGCGAGAGACCTCCACAGTTCTATTGTAATAATTTCAAAGAGTCACCCTGAAAAGGGCGGTTTTTTGGTGTCATTGATTCTTCTGCTTAGGTGATAGACTACTTAGCCGTTTGTTATAAACGTTTCCAGGGTACACCACGAGGAGGTGAGTCTATCATTGTACCCCTTATATCCAATATTAAAAGCCCAATTGGAGTTGAATAGTCTATTGACTGCTTTTCACTGAAGTAAACCGGATCCCTATTCAATGCAGATCATGACTACTACTGCACAAAGGGACTCTCAGTACACTACAGCAGAAAGTCTCTGCATAACTGTGTGCAAAATAATTCATTAATCTGCCTTTCCCCTGTGAGTTTGCTCTGTCGGAAGAGCAACAGACTGTGTGATGAAATGGTCTGTGTTCAGTCTCGGGTGGAGTCGGAGTGTTCCTATCGTCCTAACTTCCGTATCTGCTCCGACTCTTATCAGCAACCTATAGGCCTAATATGGATCATCGGGACTTTCCTGGAGGGAAAAGGTAAACGGAGCATATATATGCATAATTTAAAACGTTACGAGAAAACAACTTCCATCTATTGATATCATACTACTACAACCTGTCCCTAGAAACTAGTTCTAAAGTAAAAAAGTAATGTTACATTATTAATATTCGATATCAGCAATTTTTTCACGGTATTGCATCCAAATCATATTTTTCAACGGCTCAACGGCTGCTTTTAAGACCTCCACTACTTATTGTGGAGACAGATAGTGACTTTTGCCCCACTTTGTATATATTTCCTTTTATTACCAGAAAAGCACACAGTCAATTCAAACCTCTTCTGGCGACGCACGAAGGGAGCTGGTCTAGGGAAGAGTGAAGTTGCGTGCTCGAAACCTGGATACTCAGCGAACCTTAGTGTAGTCAACTGGTGTTGGGAATGCGCCTAGCTGAAGGGTTAGCGCAATACATCTTTTAGGTCGTAGTACTGGCCTAGATCATATATACCCAGATTGCTGGTCTTATAGCCTTTGACGGTAACAACTTTTGTCAGGTTTACTATGCTGCCATCTAGTTGTTACATAAGGAGTGACATCATAACTCCCATTTGAATTGCATTAGCGACTGAACTGCGATTTCGTGTTCGTTTACGGCGGACGGGTGACGATCCTGGCGGTTGTTCTCTTCAAAGTGCTGCCGATTTTAACATAGGATTGAGCTATCTGTTATATATATATATATATATATATATATATAATCTAGGGTACTAGTCATAATGCCCCCCTCCCGAGTCCTCGTCAACGTATTGCCACATACCATCCCGTTATCACTAATTATTCCAACCGTATTGGCTCCGGAATATAATGAGATTTTTTTTTGTCAGTTAAGACCTAAATCAGAACTCATTCCGTACCGCTAGGCCAAGGCTTGGCACCTTTGACCACTCTACGAGAACTATTTAAACTCATTTTATCAGCAGGACCACCGGTTTGAATTCGACATAACCTTCATGGCGGCTTTGTGCATTTTATTATGAATCAAATTAGATTAGGTTAGATGTTAATTTTCTACCATTTAGGACCTAACATGATTAAATTTTAGTAATATTTTCTGTCGTGTAGAAACACAATTTACAAACACGACAACGTAATTCTGTCTCGCAATTAATGCTATTCTGAAAATGTTTCTGGCGTTCTGTAGAAAGATCATTAATACATAGAGTAAAATTAAAATTGATGCATATGTAGTTATGCACGGATTAATAATACAGAAAATCTTAGCTTCAGTGGGATTATTATGTAGTAGAGTGAATTTATATTATATTTAAAAATTGCTTGTAACTAACCTCAGGGGATTTTATGATGATAGCGAGTATACAAGAATTACACACAGAGATTGAAAATGTAATTAAGAATTTATGGCAAGGAATTAAATGCAGTAATAAACATGAATGTAAAAGACCCGAAGCTGCTGAAATGAATGTTCACTAGCGATAAACGGCGGTGGACTACAGAAGGGATTGACGAGAGGATTTAAATAAGGAAATGAGAATATTCGTATTCGACGGTTTTTAATACTCTTACTTAAGAAACCAGTGTGAAAAATACAGTAAAAAATAACTGGGGAGAAATAATTTTGTCTTTAACGTAGGTCTGTGATCTTATGTTCCGTTTTGAATATAGACTTACACAGTAAAGATCAGCTTTACCTCCAGTAATCTGAAAATGTCTGTACGTAATTCATTCCGCAGGATTACTTCAGCTTTCTGTCACATTAATTTCGTGAAATAGTACCACTTTCTTAATATATTTTCAATATAACAGGTTCCAATTTCCAAGTTATGGTTTAATCGTACAAAAAAAAACACACAAGAGACGCAGAAATGAAATCTTTGGAAGAGTGACACGTTGTAATGAAAGTATTTTAACGATGCTTTCAATTGCAGAGATTTCTTTCATAGTCTGGAAAAGGACCAACAAATTTTGTCAGAAGCTTTCTAAAACAGACGGGATCGCCGTTTAAAATTCGACCCCCTCAGCCGGGTTTGAACCTATGAACTCAGAATCCAACGGTTCTACTGGTAACCACTATATTACCGCAAAGGACTTTGAACAAAAAAACGAAGCGAAAACACACCGTAATGCTGTGGTCAAATATTTCTTGTACTTCATATTCTATTAGGTTAAAGCATAAGTTCGTAACGTTTTTGTTCAAGAGAACTCTGCGTTGTTAGGAGATTGTTTAGCGTTTTTCATTTATAATTTATTATTCCGCCTCATGTGCTTGTAAATACGCCTCGAATTTTGCGAATTTAAAGAAAGTTTGTCCGGTTTGTATACCAAAGAAGATGGAGTGTCAAGTGGAAAGAGATGAACACTGCTGATATTTTCTTGTATTTGAGTTTAATAGAGGAGCATATACTAACTGTAGTAACTGTCGAGGAGTATCACTTTTGTTGACGTCGTACAAAATTTTTTCCAATATTCGTTTGAGAAGATTAACTCCATATGTAGATGAAATTATTGGGGATCATCTGTGTGGTTTTAAGCGTAATAGATCAACTATTGATGAGATATTTTTTAGTCGGCACATAATGGAGTTACTCATAGATTTCAGAAAGGCATATGACATGGTTAAGAGAGAAGTCTTATATGATATTCTTATTGAATTTGGTATTCCCAAAAAACTAGTTCCATTAATTAAAATCTGTCTCAGTGAAACGTACCTACAGCAAAGTCCGTATAGGTCAGTTTCTGTCAGATGCGTTTCCAATTCATTGTGGGCTAAAGCAAGGAGATGCACGATCAGCTTTACTTTTTAACTGTGCTCTAGATTATGCCATTAGGAAAGTTCAAGATAACAGAGAGGGTTTGGATTTGAACGGCTTATATAAGCTGCTTGTCTATGCGAATGACGTGAATATGTTAGGAGAAAATCCACAAACGATCAGGAAAAATACAGGAATTCCACTTGAAGCAAGTAAAGAGATAGGTTTGGAAGTAAATTCCGAAAATACAAAGTATATGATTATGTTTCGTTACCAGAATATTGTACGAAATGGAAGTATAAAAATTGGAAATTTATCCTTTGAAGAGGTGGAAAAATTCAGATACCTGGGAGCAACAGTAACAAATATAAATGATACTCGGGAGGAAATTAAACGCAGAATAAATATGGGAAATGCCTGTTATTATTCAGTTGAGGCGCTTTTATCATCCAGTCTGCTGTCAAAAACTCTGAAAGTTAGAATTTATAAAACAGTTATATTACCGGTTGTTCTGTATGGTTGTAAAACTTGGACTCTCACTTTGAGAGAGGAACATAGGTTAAGGGTATTTGAGAATAAGGTGCTTAGGAAAATATTTAGGGCTAAGGGGGATGAAGTTACAGGAGAATGTAGAAAGTTACACAACACAGAACTGCACGCATTATATTCTTCACCTGACATACTTAGGAACATTAAATCCAGACGTTTGAGATGGGCAGGACATGTAGCACGTATGGGCGGATCCAGAAATGCATATAGAGTGTTAGTTGGGAGACCGGAGGGAAAAAGACCTTTAGGGAGGCCGAGTCGTAGATGGGAAGATAATATTAAAATGGATTTGAGGGAGGTGGGATATGATGGTAGAGACTGGATTAATCTTGCTCAGGATAGGGACCAATGGTGGGCTTATGTGAGGGCGGTATTGAACCTCCGGGTTCCTTAAAAGTAAGTAAGTAAGTAAGAGGAGCAAATAGCGAAGGCTCCTCGAAACATGTGTCGTGTGTGGGGAGAATGCCGTTGGAAAGATCACTGCAGGAAAATGGTTAGGCCTATGTGGTTTCAACACATATCATCCTGTACAACAGTTAATGTCCATCCACAGAAGGTGATATTATGCGTCTGGTGAAATAAAGAAGTTTTCGTACACTAAGATTTACTTCCCAGAAATGTAACCGTAACTACTGACAGTTATTGACAACAGCTTAGACGCTTTGCTGCAGCAATTGAAGAAAAACGACAGGAAAGACAGCATCAAGTGCTGCTGCAACACGAAATTGCACGTAGGTACTCTGTTAACATGACTAAAGCAGCTAACCAAGAGCTTGGTTAGGAGAAGATTCCACATCCCCCCATATTCTACCGACCTTGCGCCCTCGGATTTCCACCTTTTCCGTTCTTTATCCAACAATCTTCAAGGGAACTCCTTTGACAAGGCGGATGTTTTGCAAACTTAGCTTGAAAACTTCATTACCTCCCAAACCAGCAGATATCTTCAGACGCAGAATCGAAAAACTATCTCAGCGTTCGCAGAGAGTCATATATAATGTAGGAGAATATACAGGGTGATTCACAGGGATTTGCCGTCCTTTACGGAGCTTATTTCCGAAGACATTCTGACCAAAAAATGTCATATAAACATGGATCCTATTCGCAATATTTACAGAATTACGTTTCGTTATTGGAACGCATTGCTGTGAACGCGTGATCTTGGTCAGCGTGCAGTCAGCAGCCAGCGCGAGCGCTACGGAAATCAAAGATAGCCGTATGCAGTTACGTAGAGCGACGAGTGCCGTTCACAAGCGTGCTGCCAAGTGTACTCAAGCGGACGGCGACATTTTTTAAAAAATATCTTGTAAACTCTCCAAGACTGTAAATTAGGATGCAAAATTGTACTGAAAATAATTACGTCGTTGGAAGTTGTGTGGTTTGTAATAATTGTTGTGATAAGTGCGTAAGAATAATGTAATTTTCTAGTTAAAATAGTAAAAGATGTCTGTTCGAAGCAACTAAGGACCTCACAGCACATTTTTAGCTTCATAATACTTATATGTTATTTTAATGTACCGAAGTACATATGATATTTCCATGCAGATATTCTGCGTCATCATATGATGAAAGAGTAATGGAACGCAGAAAAATTCCCTCCGGCGCCGGTATTTGAACCCGGGTTTTCAGCTCTACGTGCTGATGCTTTATCCACTAAGCCACACCGGATACCCACCCCGGCGTCCGACAGAATCGTCTCAGATTAAGTTCCAACTCTTTGGTTCCCTCTAATGGCCGCCCACTGCACTACATCATAGATGTCTATGAACGTAGAACTGAAGTCCACACATGTACTGAGGTGCACTCGTTATGAGTGACTAGTTGGCCGGGATCCGACGGAATAAGCGCCGTCTTAAATCACGAAGTGATTTACGCATATCATATAGCAGAGGGCGGCCACTAGAGGAACCCAAGAGTTGGAACTTAATCTGAGACGATTCTGTCCGACGCCGGAGTGGGTATCCGGTGTGGCTTAGTGGATAAAGCATAAGCACGTAGAGCTGAAAACCCGGGTTCACATCCCGGCGCCGGAGGGAATTTTTTTTCCGTTCCATTACTCTTTTATCATGTGATGACGCAGAATACCTGCATGGAAATATCATTATGTACTTCGGTACATTAAAATAATATATATGATATGCGTAAATCACTTCGTGATTTAAGACGGCGCTTATTCCGTCGGATCCCGGCCAACTAGTCACTCATAACGAGTGCACCTCAGCACATTTGTGGACTTCAGTCTTACGTTCATAGACATCTATGACGTAGTGCAGAGGGCGGCCACTAGAGGGAACCCAAGAGTTGGAACTTAATCTGAGACGATTCTGTCCGGCGCCGGGGTGGGTATCCGGTGTGGCTTAGTGGATAAAGCATCAGCACATAGAGCTGAAGACCCGGGTTCAAATCCCGGTGCTGGAGGGAATTTTTCTCCGTTCCATTACTCTTTCATCATATTCATAATACTTGCCAATTAAAGAAATGATACTTCTGAATGGTTCGTTCTCTATTTGTATTATTCTTTTAACTTCCAACTAAAGAAAAAACGAATTTTACAAACAACTTTAAATTAGTGCAACTCTGAAAATATTGAGAATAGGAACTATGTTTATATGACATTTTTTGCTCAAAATTTCTTTAGAAATAAGCTCCGTAAAGGACGGTAAACCCTCGTGAATCACCCTTTATTATTATTGATTAATTTGTCTTTTGTTAACCTCAAACAAGAAACTCTGTGACGGCGAAAAAACGCTACGAACTTTTGTATTAACTCAGTACAAGCCAATGTTTATATTCTTGGGACAAATGGTACGCAGACACATATTGTGCGCCTTCTGTGTTGTCAGTATAGCACAGAGGTACCGCTGAGACAACACAGGTTAGAAAATTACAGGAGACCACACTCCAGTGCTCAAAAATCAAATGCTACCTGAATTACATTTTTGAAATGCGAGACTTCTTCAGGATTCACTCAACTAATAGACTGCCAGGAATATTGAAGCATAGGGCGGTACACTGGAGCAGACAACTGATTATGAATAACATACTGCATTTTCATTATAAACACTCGATTTCCCAAATTAAGTTCTGGATTCTCAGCAAGAGTCCTTATGCAATTTGTTATCCTCCGAGCATATATTTTGTAATGTCTAAGGAAATAGATATCCAGAGGCTGGATATATTTAGTTCTTTTAGGTGGAATGATCATACATTCCATGTCCTAGGCTTGGAATGATTCATTTATTAAGGTTGTGTCCTTGTGCGTATTCAATGACTCTCACAACAGTCTACATTTTTGATTAGCTGCAATATTTTCAAACAGAACATTGGAGAAAAATGTTCTTAAATGGGCTTTAGATATTTTACCACTCTTACTAGTTTCTAGGGTAAGGTAGGGTAAGGTGTCCCATCCCCTTAACTTGTGCAGTGCTCTCCCCACCCCTCAACTTGTACAGTGCTCTAAGAGACAAACCACACATTACACAAACGAATGCTTTTGGGAGCTTTACAGAGATGTAAAGATGGGCCTGTGTACAAATTTTGGATACGAAATTCCTGTTCGAACCGAAACCCTTCCCTTGTAAATCTGTTTCCCACATCAGTAATCGAACAATGGGTACCTATGATGGAAGCGCGCTCACTATCCGCTAAGCCATGGTAGAGGATTTTGTTCATCCATCCATTAAATAATTTATTCAACCCACCTTAATCATTTATCCATCCGCCTATTGTATTATTTATCGTGTAATTTATAAATAATTATTTGATAAATAAATTAAACTTTCAGATGTCTCATGTCTGACTAATGTGATCAGACTCATAATATATAAATTATGAGATTTTTGGAAGGAACTTGAAAGTAATACTTTTTTATTTATTTATTTTTCCAAACTTTCAACTAAATAAATAATACTGTGTTATTTATGAAGTACTCTGTGCACGCATTGAAACTAATATCGCCACAGAAATAATTTTATCATCGGTTGACATTAAACACGTAACGCTATTGTTTCAGAGTCCTCTTCCAAAATGAAAGAGTATAAATGTGGTTGTCAATTTATATTTCATCTGAATAAAACATAGTGTTTATATGATTCATGGGATTATACTAATGTATATGCAAAATTGTCATTGAATAACGTAATGTCCATTGGCTTTAGGGAACATGGTTACGATTCGATGGGACGATAATAAACATTTATTTTGAGACCAGTGTTATCACCGTTATACTGGCTAACTTACTGCGGTCTGCCTGGATAACTGAATTGCAGAACGACTGATTTTATGACTGTCAAACTTCGTGTTTGGTGTACTAGATTTGGTGCGTGTAGTAATATTCTGTCTGTGAATCTATGAATTTGTCTTCATTGTACGCACTCACGTTACTGTAATACAAAATTTATGATAACTTACTGAAAATTATAGTGTCTTTTCTCTAAATTACATGAAAAAATGATAAAATCTCAATTACTGAATGCATCTTGTTTTGGTAGAATACATTAAGGCAATTCACAAAAATAGACCAGTTATCAATAATGTAAAAAAACCGACCTCTGAGGAGAATAATATTTTTATAAATCCTGCGTGGAGTTGTATTTTTCAAAATTATTTAGTTTGCATCACTGTTTTAACTTTTTATAAGAGTTTATATTTGAACTTAAATATCATATTTTACCCTGAGATGGCTCACATCTTTTTGTTTTGACATTAAACTGGAATATATTGAAATTCGTTTCTGATTGCTACAGTACTGATTTTTTTTTTCAAATAATGTGAACATCGAGAGCATAAAAGTGACGTTTATTTCTTAATTTATTTAATAACTAGGCCTAAATGGGAGGTACTCTCCGGATGGCCTTTATAGTACCACTTGAAGATGAATAAACACTAGAGACTGCACTGATGAGAGAGACATTTGAGATCACTTTTGAGATTTACCATAGTGAGGACTACGTATGTGTAATTCCTAAAAATCTAATTTGGCCATCTCTTCAGTGTTGAAACTAATACCAGATATCATCAAAGAGGGTTGAATCACAACGCTACGTACTGAAATAATAATAATAATAATAATAATAATAATAATAATAATAATAATAATAATAATAATACAATATTAACAATAACAATGTCTGTATTTATCACATCTCACTTTATGTGGCGAGGTGTTTCCTAAATGGTTCAGTAATTTTTGATATAATAGCCTATATTTTTCTCCTGGACTTCTCGCAATTTATGCTGGTAATTAGGATTAGTATGATCTAATATTAAAATTTATTTTGTCTGGCAACATGAAATTCATTGCTTTGACTAAACAGTTTACGATTCATGAGAGTTAATCTAAAAATATATATACTTGCTTGCATTTTCATCAGTTTCCTTTACTGCAAACCGAAATTGTTGCTACCAACATAACGGTTAGAAAATAACTACCAGTTGTAGTATTTGTCAGTACCCGAAATTCGAAACGAAGTTGGTGAAAGAAAATTCAACCTGAGAGCTAGAAAATCACTATAATCCACTAGCATAGATAGTAATAGGGGAAGAATGGTTAGGTTTCACCTTTATGGTATTAAGTAAGGTGATCCGGACTGTAGATGGATTATTAGACATTATAGAAAAACCTAAACGTGATCAGTATTATAGAAGATACACAACCTTACCAGCAAAAATGATTGGAGCATCTCGGAAGACTACTCCAAATCGTATATAAAAATTATCATGAAAGTAATATCCAGTAGGAAAGACGGACATAGGCCTACCACGACAAAGAGAAGAGACCAGACACGCCTTCTATAACCGTAAGGGAAGATATCACAACAAAGGGCCTAATCTATACACGTCCATGATTATGATAATGATATTTGAAGGATTGGAATCATTGTTGTAAGATCATTTTTCATACATATAGTAGTTAGGTCGTCTCGCGCCGTGGCGTAGTGGTCTAAGGCATCCTACCTAGGACTCGCATTACGGAATGCGCTCTGGTTCGAGTCCTCATGGGGGGAGAAATTTTCTCATGAAATTTCGGTCAGTGTATAGGACCGGTTTCCACCCAGCATCGTGATGCAATTGGGGACCTACGACAGGTAGCGAAATCCAGTTGCGAAAGCCAGCTATAACGGCTGGGGAGATCATCGTGCTAACCACACGATACCTCCATTCTGGTTTGATGATCGTCCACCACTGCTTCGGCATGTAGGCGGTCTAGGCCCTTCACGGGCTGTAGCGCCACGGATTATTATTATTATTATTATTATTATTATTATTATTATTATTATTATTATTATTATTATTATTATTGTTATTACAGTCAACTCCGGATATAGTGAACCTCTGCAGACTTGCATATTTCGTTCTCTATATCTGAGGTTCACTATATCCGAACCGTCTCTCCCCTAACTTTAAATGAAATTGTGAACAAGAGAAAAAAATATTTAATTTTTGTGGAATGGATTACACTGCATACTGTATTCTGTTACTCACAGTTGATTTACTTACACTAAGCTGTGGACCCACGTCCGCTTGCGAAAGATCACGTTCAATGTTACTTATAATATTCGCCTTATCTTCCAAACAAAACACTTTACGCTTCGACATTTTTTTTCAGTACATTCACTTTTCGAACACTAAAAACAGACTGATTAGGTAGAAATGTCAAACGCTGTTATGGTGTGACTGCGTACTCAGCCTTGGAATTTCCGGGGTCACTTAATGGAAATTGGGAGAGGTTTGATGGAGTATGAAAGCCATCGAAATCTTACCTTCTATTATTCTCTGGACATAATGTCCGTCTCCTTTTAATAAAAGAAGGCAATTTAATTTTCCATTGTTTCGGTGCTATCCGTCATAATGGAAATGTTTCTAAGAACAAAAGGCAACCCTTTGACAGTGGAGGATTAGAAATATATAACAGTAGAGTAGTGTGCCTGAGAACAGAATGTCAACCCTTCGATGGTGGAGTGAGGCAGGTCGTCACGCTTTGCCTGGATTTACAGTACAGCTCATTGTCTAGGAATCACTAATCCTACCTTTGTCCTTTAACTAAAGGAGTATGAAACTTATGCTGGGTTGCAAGAAAGCATTTATAGGTTCGTTAAACGCTATTGGTCCTATAACTGTCCATTTAGCATTAGTAAGCGTTGCAAGAACGACCTTTAAAGCTACTGGTTCGTTAAAGCACTCTGTAAACTATAGGTGGAAAATCGGGGCTGTAAACTGTTAACGAATCGTTAGCCGCCATATTGTACGTATATTTCTTGTTTTTGTATCTGACAGTATTAAGTAATTTCGTGGATATATTATCATCAGAAACATGTAAGTAACATGTAATATACATATCACAATGAACTCGAGATTCATGCGTGTATAGGAAAAGTTTTGTGAATAAAACAATTTTATTACCGGTATTATTATAGAATCGTCTGACGTAGAGGTTATGTTGGATATGGTACAACATCTACCAAGACCAAGAATACTGAGAGACAGATCGAATCCTCTAGAAGAATATGATAATATTGATTTTAAGGTTAGATTTAGATGATCAAAAGACACATTCATGGCTCTCTTGCACGAAATAGGGCATCATATTGGAAAACAAATCGCACGCAGTAAGACAGTATCAGCAAGTAACAGCTGTTGATTGCCTTGCGCTATTACGCAATAGGAGCGTTTCAGAATGTGATAGTGGATCATATTCATGTTTATAAATCTACAGTATGTAGAATAATAAGATGTGTGACTGCATTGCAAGAATGAGAGAACAATACATTACTATGCTTCAAGGAAATTCTGTACTAACAGTAAAACAGGATTTCTTCTCAAGTTGCAATTTTCCCAACGTTATTGGTGCATAGACTGTAGCCATATGAAAATTCAAACCCATAGTGGACACTTGAATGAGATGTACCGAAACAGGAAGGGTTACTTCTCTATCAATCTGTACCAAGAATCGTTGCATGTTTGCCTCGGTCAGTATCTGATGCCTGTCTTCTGCAAAGTTTGAGAACAATGACTATCCAAAAACACAATATTACCATAGCGACACGCACGTATAATAAGCGAATTATTTGCGCCGGCTACGATGGCTCTGTCGTTTTGAATCTTTTCCGTTTAAAGATGGAATAGCTAACAGATCGTTAAATATCACATTTGCAACGATCTATACTTTAAAGAATGGAATAGTTTAAAGGTCCTTTAATTAATGGGAGAATAGCAATTTATGGAACAGGCTTCTTGCAACCCAGCATTAGAATGTTGTTCTCAACACATCCTTTCAATTTTATACAAGAAGGTCTGACTTCAAATAAGAATTTGTTAGGATACAAGGTTCACTATAACAGAGTTCACTATATCCAGAGTTGACTGTATTATTATTATTATTATTATTATTATTATTATTATTATTATTATTATTATTGTTATTATTGTTATTATTGTTATTATTATTATTATTATTATTATTAGGTATAAACCGAATAAATGAAACTACACTTCCTCAAATAGTCTACAAGGAAACAACTTAGAATGAAGAGTAATTCGATGATCTTAGTACTGGCGAAGTGAAAGAAAAAATAACACATAAGTTTGCATGGAGGCTCAACTCGTAAACTCGAAATATTCTCACTTCTGTTACTTTTATACTTTTTACAGAGTCCCTTTTCAGGCTATATAGTTCCTTATGGCAGCTTCAGTGAATACACCCTTTAAATAACACGGGAGTGTTAACCACAGTAAGCTAGTTCCTTCTCTTGCTTGGGGGAAAGAGAAACTGCATTCTTCCCACTGCTGCTTTTTTAAATATATATTTCTCCCCCACCCTCGTAATTAATTTCCCTTTTCTGCATTCTTCTTTCACTAACTAGTGCTTTTCCTCCCTGAATTTCTTGTTATGCCGAGGTCGTTGTACATCCATGATATTTGCATTGCGAAAAAAGTAACATCTTTCATACAGTAATTGCCTCCTGTGTTGTTACTTTCCTTCTCATCTTTGAAACTCGATTTACTTTCTTCGTGTACCGGTAAAAATGTATACTGTGTGATCAAATATTTTCGGCCTTTCTCGCCAGTCAATTTTAATGAATGACGTTATTGTTATTTAGTGAGCCTTGCCTTGAAGGGGCGGCGTTGTGGGGGAGAGAGCTGACGTCTTCGAGAGTACTTTGCGACCAAGTGAGTAGTTCAAGAATTACACGAACAATATCACCAGTCACTTTGTCCATTGCCAGCGAGATGGATATCACCACCGAGCACCGTATTTTCATAGTTGAAGCTTATTTCCGATCTGGAAGGATAGTCAAGAGAGAATATCATTACGATGTGGGTCGCAGTGTCAATTAATTTCGCCTCTCTTACCCAGAATTTCAGAAGGTACCCAGATACAACATTACAAGGATAGTTAAGAGGTTAGTTGGATGTGTTACCGGTTTGTAAATGTCATACTAAATTCTTTCTTCATAATGACTCTTTTTATTCTCCTTTTCAGTGATCTGTTAATGATCAAATTTCTCTCTTTCTTACGGTTTTAGCCTTTCCTTTACTCATTTACCGATCGGACAGGCAGATATTACGTACGGTATTTCTCTAGGTCAGGCCTGCAGAACCCTTAAGTAGAGGAAATATGACGTCAGCCTCACTCCACTTCTATTGAGGATGATCGACTTCCCCGTAGAGTTGTTAACATTCTCTGTCCGTGCAAAGGTCCATCAGCGGCGGCATGTCATTTTCAAAAAGGATTGTAATAAATGCATTGTATTGATAATGCGTTATCTCGTTTCAAGGTTTACAATTATGCTAGATTTCCTGTTGGTAGTTTCTTTGAGATTTGTTTGCACCTAACCTGCTTTAGGTTTTCGAAAACTTTCCTCCTACGGAAACATACATTTATAGCATTTAAGTAATGAACCTTGACAGTCACTATTAATTTCAATTCAAAATGAACCCAACGAATGACGTCCTTAATTTAACATTATATAAATAAATAATCAATATTCAGTTCGTAATAATGAACTTACCCGAAAGTATGTGCGTTCCATAATTCTTAATATGGACTTTGTTGAAATGTGGTTCAATATTGAAATGACGAGTAGAAATAAATTTGATGGGACACAGTAAACAAGCAATTCCTTCGTCTTCAACAACAAAATAATCATATTCCCATTTCCTTTGGAAGTAGTTTTTCTTCACGGGTTTAGATTTTGCCATGTTCCAGTTCTCTTTAAACTGCAGTACGTGTATTTATTTATTTATTTATTTATTTACGTATTTACTTATTTATTTATGTATTAATTTATATATTTATATTTATTTAATTATTTATATTTATTTATATATTTATTTATTTATTCATTCATTCATTTATTTATTTAATTATTTATTTATTTATTTATTTATTCATTCATTCATTTGTTCATTTGTTCATTTGTTTATTTGTTTGTTTGTTTGTTTGTTTGCATTCATTCATTCATTCATTTATTAATTTATTCATTTATTCATTTGTTTCTTTGTTTTGTTTTGTTTTGTTTTGTTTGTTTATTTATTTATTTATTTATTTATTTATTTATTTATTTGGCTGGAGTGCGTTACAATGTATGAATTACAGCATTCACATCTGGTCATATAGCTATCACTTACTTAGCAACGTATAATTTATTTATCGTCCTATTACTAGTAAAACCAGTTAAGACAACTAATGCAAGTTTTGTAAGAACAGGAATTAAAACTTAATTAATGCACGAAAAATCATAATAACTTCTTCAAATGAAGTAATTGTTTGTTGCCTGCATGCAACATTTCGGATTTATTTCATTTTAGTAGAATACAGAGCACGGAAAGACAAGTCGGGGACTGTACTTAACTTACTTTACACAAAAAGTGGACTTAATCGGCTAGCACGATATAGCCTATACATAGGTAGACCTTCTTACATTATATGCATACATACATTTTAATTTTTTTTACATGTCTTTTAACTTATTTATTTCCCACAATCATTTTTCTCTTACTTTATAGAGGTATGTTCCTAAGGATTTTATTATCTGTTCATTTGTAATTCTTGATAGCGTGTTGTGTACCTGCCGCCGCGAGAATTAATGTTGATGCAGCCGAGCGTAACTAGAACGCTATGACCGCACTGGTAGAAAAGGTGGGTGGGGTAAGAAGGGATAATAAGTCAGTCGTTCTGAGGAGCTACAGTTCTGCAGGTTTGATCTAGGTATTTTTACTGTTTGAATATTGTACCACATTTTGCTTCTCATAGACGCATCTCCCTCTTTCGCGCGACTGGCTCAGTTACCCGGGAAAAGAAGAGGCCTGGGGGCTCTAAACTTACAGACGTTACCATGGACATAATACGAGAATGTATTACAGAGAGCCCAATACTACGTCAGCTCAGTCGAGAGATTTGGTTTTCATATGCTACTGTAATACAGCAGTAAAGAAAGTAATGAAGCTCTAAGGAGCTGAAAATGTAGACACGGTTAGAGACAACTCTCGCGGTTCAGTACGCCTTCCACTACGGTATGCCTACCACTCCACTTTATATGTCATTAATAGAACATAATGGTAAATTTCCATTTTATTTATCAATATTGCTTCATTTTTACTGCAAGTCTAAAAAAAAAGAAACAATAATGATTTACTGCACAAAATCACACTAACTTTTTTCTAATGCAAAATTGTAATCTCTCCCACTTCCGTAAAACAGTATCATTTTTAAAGAAATTTCTGGTTGTGTGATCTTCGAAACGGGGTAAGAGACTCCCAGTTTCTAATAATCGTCGAGAAACTGCTACAAAAGTTCGCCGATTAGGTAACCTTCTTTGCATAAAACGTTGGCGGTACATCCTTCTTGCCGCACTTTGAATTACGATGACTTTCTCCATAAATTAATAACATATGATATTCCTGAACTGTGAATGACATTGTAAGTTGTTTATCGAATACCTGTACTGAGCTGCCATCCGCTCGGCAGGAGACCTATGGACAGGGGAGCTTGAACTCAGATGAGCTGTAGCCTAGATTATATTATATACCCAGATAGCTCGGCTTTATAGGCTTTGACGGTAACAACTTCTGTCAGGTTTACTATGCTGCCATCTAAAACCTGTGTGATGTATCTTGTCTCACTGTGAAAAGGGAGAGAAAGGAGATATGTCTTACTTCATCTGTATTGTTATGGCGATGGGGGAGTGGAGCGGTGCCGTCCATCCATCCAGTGGCGGAAGGGACTAGTTGATACATTCTGTAGCGCAAAATAAAATTACAAAACATCTCTCTTCGTACTGTGTAGTTCCGTCACTGAGCTTGTCTTTCAAGAAATTGAGTTCTGGTAGCCTGTACAATAACAAGGTTTTGAAAGGAATCCTGAAAATTTACAACCCTCCTATAATCCCCACCCTCATTTGAAGGGACTTGGTTTTATTGCTCCTGAGACAAGATAAACCTTACCAGGTATAGTTGTTACATAAGTAGTCACGTCATAATTCCCATTTGAATTGCATTAGCGACTGTACTGCCATCTCGTGTTCGTTTCCGGCGGACGGGTGGCGATCCTGGCGGTTGTTCTCGTCAAAGTGCTGCTGATTTTAATATAGGGGTGATCTATCTGTTACATATATGATCTAGAACTGTAGGTCTGTGCAGAGTACGTCAGCTGCATGAATCCAGCTGAAAGTTGCCACGGTTCTCACGCCAGAATATTAACAAATTTAAGCAGGCATCATTATTTAATTTCACGAAAACGTAATAGAACACACACACACACACACACACACACACACACACACACACATATATATATATATATATATATATATATATATATATATATATATATATATATATATATATATTTAAACTATTAACCCTTTGATAGATATACCTGCTGATATAACTGTTTTCGTAATTTTACTCACGATATAAACAGTATAACGCAAATAAAATAAGGAAAAATATTTTTTTTTTCTGGGAAAACTATAAAGTTTTGACTCTATGTTGTACGAACATTTTTTGATCCTGTAGACCGTCCCCGACGACTGTGGAAAGAACGTTACTTATACCCCTTACACCCTGTACAGCCTACCGAGGTTCGTAGATATAAATTTAGTACGTATTATAAATTATTATAATAATTAAATGCCCATGTTTTATATTTATATTTCTTGATTTTTAATTCATTGAAATTATTTTAATTTGTTTTTCTACTCTTTCTCTTGTCTCCATACATATTACCTATTTATTATACTTCATTTACTTTTCTCTTTTCTTCTTATTCCTCTTTCCTCCCTTTTTCTGTTTTCCGTTTTTCGTCACTTTTCTATTCATTTTCTTCCTTCTCTTTTCATTCTATTTGTCTTAAGTCTTGCTCATTTTTCCGTTTCCATTTTCGTTATTTTTCTCTCTCATACCCATTAATTTTTCCTTTCGTTTGTCCTACCGCATTTTCTTTTCTGTTCTACCTTTGCCTTCATTCATCATTCGTTTCTTTACTTCCAATTTTTATGTTATTATATCCTAACTATTTTTTCCTTTTCTGTTTATTTTTGTTCATTCTCTCTTTTTTCCTTATAGTTTTTTATGCTTTTTCAATTTTTCATATAATTCTGCTGTCATTGTTTTCTTTTCCGTATTTTATCTTCTACTTTTTTATTACGTTTCTCTTTTTGCATCTCTTTTTCTTTTCCATCTTACTTTTTCTTTGATTCCGTTTTCTTTCTTCTTCATCTACGTCTTAATTTTAATTTTCGCCTTTTCTTCGTCCATTTCTTCTTCCCCTTCAGCACTCTTTTTTTTTCTGTTTTTCTCTTCTGATTATTATCGCTATATTTTTTGTCAATATTCCCGCACAGAATTTAAGCGATAGATTTAAATGACTTCCTGTCCGTGGGATGTTAATGGATGATTGATGTAGAATCAGACCGAGTACTAATATACTGTTTATGATTGTTTTACATGACATAATCTATCTGAGATCAGCTGGTACGCTGTCCCTGCTTTCAAGACGACGCTAGGGCCGTGTGACGCCGTTCTGGGAAGCCTGTAATTACGATGAATCATGACGATATACTGATGACAATAGTGGAGTTTGTACTTTTGTGTTACGTGTACTTTAATTCTATCCGACACGATATGTGCCGTGTCTCCTGATACCAAGGGAAGCACAACCAATGATACGTGGCCCATAGATGTGCCGTGACCAAATTATCTTAAATCAGAATAGCATACCCATTAGGCGAATGGAAGGCAAAGACTTAAGGCTGGTTCACAATAAACCGAGAACGGAAACGACAATGAGAACGAGAACGGAAATATTGTTAAAATAAATTTATTTAAAATGTGAGCATTCATAATAGTTAATTGAGAGCAAGGCAGCGTACAGCAATGCCACATTGTACTTCACGCGCACGTGCAATACAAATAGCGCAGGAGAGAATTTAAATTATCAAAAGATAATAATGACCTTAGCCGTTGATTACTGTAAGCATGACGACAAACAAACCCTCTTTCCTTCACTAACAATATTCTTTGCACTTTTCTCAATCCCACACCACATGCTTCTGCAGTTGTTTCTTGCGCGTTGGCAACGTTGTAGCCAGCATCAAGATGGCCGGTAGCGTTCTGCTCGTCAACGTTTTTAAAATAATTATACACCTTAAACACTATTTTCCGCGCCTGCCTGTGCAATACTTGTCTTTTGATAGTCTCTTCTTCCATTTATTTATGTTACACACGCACATACACACACACACACATACACACACACACACACACACACACACACACACACACACACACACAGTAAATGTTAGTTTTACTTATTCAATGAATTGAAACACTCACCACGTGAACAAAGAACTCGGGAAGCACTTGTTATAGACTGAATCCGATTGGTTCTACTGTACAAGCTTGTGACGTCACATACCAGAAATGCTACGGCCGCCTTCCGAAATGCCGTCTAGTCTAACAGACTTACAATTTCACATAGGTGAGAAATGGCTGGTAAATTTTACATAAAGCTCTCTGGTTTAGAGACGGATTAGTTTACAGTTCATAAATCTACGATATGAGTATGATAACTAGAAGACGGAAAAATGTGCGTTACCACGCGATACAGGTTAGTTTGGTCTGAAGTATGGATGACATCATAGGTACAAGCGCAATAACATAAATGCACTACGAGAGGGCGGTAGTACAAGTAGGAACCAACAAATGACCTTCAGTGTCAACTTCTATTCTTATGGGAAAGAAATCCAGGTGTTTACAATATTGTTTATTGCCTTTGTGCAGGTGATATGTTGTGTAAAAGTGATTTAAAATACCTAAGTCTAACAAACAAGGAGAAAATATTTTCTGTGACGTGCGCAAATGTGAAATTAAAATACGTACGGAATATTACATAGAACTGCAAGTAACATACCGAAAACGTACAAAGGTGTTAGACATCAAATAATGAAAAGCATATGCGATCTGAATTTAATGTGGATTTATGTAATATGATGATTTCTGCAAATATTTCGTTCAAGAAACTTGATAATCCACATTTTAGAGGTGAAAAGGTGAAAAAAAAAAAAATCCACAAATACTGCAAAAAATATCGGATATACAGTTATGTGTAACTTTTTGAGTGGAGGGTAAAACGACATATTACAGCGCCTTTTTCATTTGCACCTCTAATAACTTGTGACACGGAAAGAAGCTTTTCGATGTTGGAAAACTGTTTGAGTGAGAGATGTCGAACTTTCTCTATCGACAATTTACGGATGTATATTGTGGTTCAGTTTAGTGCATCCTTTAATCATGCAGACGGTGGCTGTTAACATTTGAGATATGTTTTAAATCATCATAACTATATTACAACTTCTGGTGATATGCAGAATAAAGTTAATACTTTATTAGAAGTAATAAAAGGGGCTCATATGAAAATAAAAGTAAAGAAAACTAAAGAAATGAGATTAAATAGTAAAAAGACAGATAAAGTTATAATAAATAACAATAACATTGATACTGTTCATGAATTTAAATATTTGGGTAGTATAATTGACAAGGATGATGGAGCCTTTATGGATGTAAAGAACCGGATAAAAAATGCAAATAGTGTATTTGTCCAGTTGTACCCAATATGGAAATCTGCAACAGTAATGTGAAATCAGTCTTATTATATGGCTGTGAGACATGGAAAACAAGTAAAATTATACAAAATAAACTGCAAACATTTGTTAATAGATGTTTACGAAGAATTTTAAAAATTAGGTGGCCAGATATAATCACAATATCAGAACTATGGAAGATAACAAATCAGAAAGAAATCACAATAGAAATCAAAAGACGAAAGTGGAATTGGATAGGGCAAACAATCAGGAAAGAAGATGGAGCAGTAGAAAGAAAGGCTTTGGATTGGAACCCCGAGGGTAGTAGAACAAGAGGAAGGCCAAAAATACATGGAAGAGAACAGTTTTGGAGGAAATTGCTAGAGAGGTGAAAACATGGAGCGAAGTGAAAAAGTTGGCTACAAATAGGGTCCGATGGAGGCACTTTGTGAATGCCTTATGCTCCTCAGAAGGAGATACAGGAGTTTGATTTGATTTTGATATTAGAACTTAATTCCAGTACTTATAGATCGATTGAATGGAGCGATGAGTTTCTCATTACCAGACTGTACTCTCTTGCCGCTGTTTACGTGAGTGAATAACAACAGAATAGTCCATTGACACTGAACTTAAGGTAGCCTATAACGCACATTTTTCCGCCCTTTAATGATAACATTACTCTCATTTCAATGGAAGAAGTGTTAAATTCTTCATATCCCTCAAATATACGTCGTCCTTGGCGGGACTCTAACTGCAAATATGTTATCCAGTACACCACTAATAACTACACTAAAAAAATACATCACATTAATGGCGCTACTTAATTTTGAATTACCTGCTGCTTTCGGAACTTCAGTCTAACCGGATCCTTGAAAACATTATCTGCCGTGTGGGTGTTGTCGATAGTGTTCGACATGCATATTTGTTAACGTATGTCCCACATACACATCTGCAGATGTTGTATGCACATGAAGTTACCATGAATTTAGTCATATTAGCACCGGATAGACAGCGATAAACATGAAGATTAAACGGCGTACACGTTAAACAGGTGGCATCCCGGTAAACTTGACTGCTGACCAAGGTTGCTGTTCTAACTCAGTTAAGCTTCGTGATTCATGCCCATCCTGTATCAATGCAACGGACAGTTAACTCTCTCATGATGTAATGTTGTATCGAGCTCTTTCAGTCCACATATTATCATAAAATATTTGGAACAAAGTACAGTATACTACTGTTTGCTTTTATCCCCTAACTTAATATTTGGTTAACAGAATTCTGAACTTGGATGCTTTGTATTGGGGGAAAAAAGTAACCAGCCACACGTAAAACCGGTTTATTTTCACACAGCCTAAACGAGTTCGACAGGTTATGAGATAGAGGAAGAAAGGACTAAGAATGTTATTGAAAATATATCGGAAGGAAGAATAGGCATTAAGTTATCAAAAATGATGACATTTTGACAGCTCAGAACGTGGCTTAAAATTTCTTAAAGTGAATAAGTAACTGTTGAATTCACTGTTTGGACATGACTCGTTTAAAATTGTCAAGTCAGGTGCAAAGCATTGCATGATTGGAAGTGTTTACACTGTTACTACTATCAACACCATCACCAATAATAATAATAATAATAATAATAATAATAATAATAATAATAATAATAATGTATTTATTTACACTGCAAGTGGGCAAGCACTCGGTGGCAGTGATACAAACAATATAAACAATACACAATAAAATTACGATACGATATAATTATACAATACACAATGCAATCAGATACACAATACAATTAGAATAAACAATACAATTATACACAATAATTACAATTAATAATAATACATAAAGAAACCTAATTAATAAGTGAATCTCTCTTCTCACTTACTGTACTGGCACTATGACACATTTCACTGACACTATATAACACATTTCATTGACACTACAAATTATCACTGATGGGCACTATTCACTGCACTGTAAAACCATAACTTCACTGACTCACCACGCTTCACTGATACAACAGTTCAAATAAGACAAACAATTACACTCTTATTCATACTTATAAATAGGACTATATTTAAATTAAACATTTTTAGTCTAAGATCCTCTCACAAGCTATTTTTAAATAATTTACATTCAAACCAAGGGAGTAACTCGTCAGGCTAAATAAATACACGTCACCTTAATAATCTATATATATATATATATATATATATATATATAATTTGAACTGGTAATGGAAATTACGGGAATTCGGCTGAACGGGTTTTAATAAATGATCCCTCATTTTGAAGCTTGGAACCCAAAGTTTTTCAGAAAAATAGTACTTTTCAGTGAAATATCAATTTTCCTACATTATTTTCCTATTTTCCAAAATCCATCTTTCCTCAGTTTTGAGAACTAATTGCAATCCTGCCACGGCCGATTTGATGCCGTGATTTCAGAATAAAACAAAACACACACTTCAAAAACAATAGCTATTACACGAAGGCCATGACCTGCAGGATTGCTGACATTATTTAGACTTGAAATTCAATTGCTTATTAAAAACTTCAAAACTTACTAAAAATAATTTACAGATCTGATTCTGCGGTGTGTAATTTTCTGATTACAGCTGTGTATTGGATATTGAAATCTACAAAACTTGAAGTGGTTTGATGACATTATTACCATTAGAAATGAAACTTCATTACAGTTAATGGCATGATGTGACTATTTTTCATTAATTATACATATTAATGCTATACTGATGATATGAAAATGGGGTTATATAAGTAGATAATATAGAGAATGTGTTCAATTAGATCTTCATTTCTATAATGTACTGAGTGGCGGCTATTACATATATATATATATATATATATATATATATATAACTACAAAACTTACGTAAGATAATTTATAATATTGTTATTAAAATTCAAATATTTTTATAGTTATTAATCAAGTCGGATTGGGTCTTTTTCATATACATAATGGCGGTGTGATGTAGATGCTTCTATGCGTCATTCTCTTCGGTATTGGCTCGAGAGAGCGTAAAAATTACAGTTCCTAAGGAAAGACGGTATTACTTACTGGTAAAATAAGAGGCCTACAAAATTTTGTAGTCTCTTGATCATTTCAGGAAGATCTCTTAGCAGGATAAAATGATTTTACACTCTACATTTCAAGCTCTACATGCAGCAGCTATACAAAAATGCCATGTCTATTGTTCGAAAGCATAGCAAACCTGACTTTTACAATCCACAATGATCTGAAATAGCTATTGCTTTACTCCCAATGAAAAACCCACTGATCGCCCTGACAAGATACATAGGATACATAGGCTCAAGAAAAAGTATTTGGCATAAAAACCATTCAGAGGGAGTATGTTTCATTATTATGGAAGGAAATAACTTTCAAAATGTCTAGTATTCTTCACTGAAAATCTGAAAAATTTTTATTTAAACGTCTAATGAACTTAGTTTGCAGCATTGGCTGGACAAGCCACTAGTAAAAATAATAATAATAATAATAATAATAATAATAATAATAATAATATCTCGTGTTCGTTTACGGCGGACGGGTGACGATCCTGGCGGTTGTTCTCTTCAAAGTGCTGCCGATTTTAACATAGCGATGAGTTATGTTACATATATGATGTATGGTAATACGCCTTTCTGTTTGGATCGTAATGTAGCCTACTACTGTTTGATGCATACTATACTTTATAATGTAGGTACTGTATAATATTTATTTCGTGACATACTGCATCTTCTTTCTTAATATAACACCTAGTACTCCATTATTGTTTAATAATTTAAGAGTATGTCTCGAAAGTAGAATTAAACATAACTGGCTAGAAAACGAGAGAAACGAAACGCAAGAAAACGAATACTCTGAAATTCCTTTTGAAGGCAGGATTTCCTTTGAATCTTGGAATCCGAACTTAATCGGAGAAACAGGACCGTTAAGACGGGAACATTTCACATATGTAAGTGGAGGCAGCTACTTTCTGCAGAATACCTGCCACGCTCACCGGGATTACGGCTCCCTCTTTGTGTGTCTGAACGTAAGTAGGAGTCTGTTTTCTTGAAGAGGAGAAATAGTTGAGAAATGTGTTATAGGTTGTCCTACACAAGGCTGGCGAGTTTAAGTTTTACCGTTTTATCTCTGTCTCCCTTTCTGTTCATCTGTCCCTCTCTGAATGTAAGAGAGCTGTTACTTTGTTTAGTAGTAGAATGTTTTCTCACTATACGAAATGCTACGTCGTTTTAAAAGTCTTTTCCAACAAATTTCCTACCTCGTTTCTTTGAGTCGCTACGCAACGGATAATTTGTTTATATCCGTTGCTAATATTCTTTTCAAATACAGTTATTTTCAGTATGTAGTGCTCATTATCTACAGTTCCACATTGAAAATGTGAAGTGACAAAATTGCAATACAGGTTGAAAATAAAGCCATGAGTAAAAACCAGCCGCTGATGAATTATTTGAAGTGGAAGGTAAAGGGACGGTCATAAGTAGGACGGCATAGAAATGGTTTAAGTCAGCCGTGGCGAAAATGTAATCGTGCGCCGAGCCACTGTGTAACCTGCAACGTGCATAGCACCTATGGAGGGAGGCGGACACCCGAATGGGAAGTGAAGCAACTCTCTGACTTATTAACGGATTTTCATTTTCCTTACGTCAAGATCTTAAATAAAATTTTATAGAGTATAAGGTTACAAACTAATGTTTAGTACGTGTAACGAAGAAAGAAATTAACAAAAAAACATAGGACACATTATCACAACCTAAAATTAACTGTCTTCAGAATATCTCTGCGACAGAGTTTCCAAATCAGGAATTATGTCAATTACTGACAGTCGTAGTTGATCACGAAGGTATTTGTCTGTCAGTCGTAATCTAAATTAGGTTTTTACTATTTCCATTGTTGAAAATAATTTTTCACAAACGTAACTTGTAGCTAAGATGGCTTGAACAGATCAAGCGAAAGAACGAAGCTTCGGATATTTATTTTTTGGCAAAGATTTGAAAAGTTTAACATTTATCAAGTCCTTACATCTAGCTTTCATTTAACATCACATTGTAAATCTGTGAGTTTAAATTGAAGACCTAACAGCATTATTCGTACATCTGCTAAAAAAGGATCGAAATAATAATAATAATAATAATAATAATAATAATAATAATAATAATAATAATAACACAACCTTTTCATGTTTCATGAGTAACATGTAGTATAATGCTGTTTGATGTTATACAACCGTTTTTCTCGTAATACTTGTGAACAAATAATACATTTAATATTCTCAACATATTGGCAGCAAAAAATGCGTCCTCCAATCCTACTTGAAACTTTCGTTTTTGTAGAGGTACATGGTTTCTAGAGAGACATTGCGACGATACGCCACTCGCAGGTCAGAAACAAATAGAAATGGAACGGAGTTTGACTCCAGTGAGTGAGAGGGTGGAGGTTGGGGAAGCAAGAGACATGCACAGCTATCATTGCGAGCCACAATGTGCTCGTGAGTTACATTTTCGCCACGGCTGATTTAAGTGATTCAATGATGGAGATCTAAGCCTTGAAGATAAACCTCGCTAAGAAAACAGAATGAGGATATATCCACCAATCACGAATAGCATACTCGTCAATAGTAGAGAATTGTCAGAAATTTATTCCTGTTGTTTCTCAGGCCTAATATCGTCATATAAACTAAATTGGGATTGTGTATGCACGGTGATGAACTGACCGAAACACAGTATAGGATAGAAATTTACAAAAAGACCTCAATATTTTACGGAGATGACCAAATATTGATAGCAAAATCTGAAGAAAAGCTGAAAATTGCATATTCAGAAATTAACAAAGTTGTATGTTGGTAATATAAACATAGCGTAGAATAATTTAGATAAATTCTCATGTAATTTTAAAAAATCATGCTTTCAAAGTAAATAAAAATTTAGGTAGTCTATGTATTTACAAAATAGAATATATTAACTCCTGGCCTAGTTGCCTTATAATTGGTGCCTTCTAGGTATCACTTGTGAGATTCAGACCTGTCTCTGGACAGTTGACTGAACAATAACAACATCAATAATAATATTTATGGAAGTTACTGAAATACATTGCGGTAGCTAATCACTGCTAAACATAATTACATCAAAAGTAGCATATTGGTATTGGAATGAAACTTGAATTTTAGGGATTATCACAAGCAGCACATAATCGCTTGCTGAGGCGTTACTGGGCCTTACCAAATCCAAAAGTCAGAGATATACGACCTCAGATATATGAGTTACAGTAGCTGCAAAGCGTATATCTCGAGAGGCATGTATGTGTATGTATTTATTCACACTGCAAATGGGTAAATACCCGGTGGCAGTGGTAACTAATAACACTCAATAATGACAATTAATAATAAATACAATTAATAAGAAATGAATAATACTAATAATAATTAATACTAATAACAAATAATAATAATAATAATAATAATAATAATAACAAGGAGCATCCTAAACTAAATGAAGCACGATCACTTAAAATAACATTTTAAGTAAATCTAATTTGTATCTTAACTCTAAGCTCGAACAAAAACCCACGTGTATGATATGTTCATACATGCACAAGTACTTTTCATCACTACATTCATTTCGCTGCCAACTCACTCATTGGACTGAAACTACGGCACATTTCACTGATTCTATTTTGATTTCACTAACACTTCAAAAACATTTCACTGTTCAAATACTTTGCATTGCCACTATAAACTATAAAAATTCACTGACACAAACATATTTCGCTTACACAACACAATTCACTGACACAATACTCTTCATTGACACAACGCACTTCTTCACTGATACAACACTTCAAATAACAAAATATCAATTACACCCTTTAAATAGTGTGTATAATATACTACCGTCTATTAGTAAAGTCCTTAAGTCTATTTTTAAATACATTCTTGGTTATTGGTAAAGCCTTTAGTAAGTCTGCAGGGAAAGCACTCTAGTCCCTGATAGTAAGATTGAGAAAAGAAAACTTTCCAGTATCCATCCTCTGTCTTCTTTCCCTCAATTTATATGAGTGGTCGTTCCTTGAAGAGTAATTTGGCGGCTGCAACTTATTTTTTATTTCTATCCAGGCAGGTTCACCTCTGTATGTTTTGAACATTGCGCATAATCGAATTCGCGTTCTCCTGTCCGTGAGTGTGTCCCATTTTAATGGTGAATTATTGTGACAACGCTTGAGAACCCGTTTTTTTAATCTTTTCCAGTGTCTTAATATGATTTAATCTGCATGGAAAGAAACCAAATAATTCTATTGATATTGAAGCTGATAATGATAATGATGTTAGTGGTGGTGGTGATGATAGTGGTAATAATAATAATAATAATAATAATAATAATAATAATAATAATGATTTATTTAATCTGGCAGAGTTAAGGTCATACGGCCTTCTCTAACACTCAACCAGGAGTAAAAACTGAGTTACAAAAACACTACAAATTTACAAATTACACTACAATTATACACACAAAACTGAATAAGATAATAATAATAATAATAAAATGTAAACAACAAGTAAGAAGAAATCAGACATAATATATAACATACAGAAAGAAAGAAAAAAGCATAATAAAATGTGAATAGCAGGTCAAAATAAATGAGGCATACAAAGTATAAAAAAATAAGACAATTATTGCTAATAATAATAGTAGTAATAATAATAATAATAATAATAATAATAATAATAATGATAAAAAATAAGAATAGTAATAATAGTAATGATGATGATGATGATAATGATAATAATAATGATAATAATAATAGGCCTAATAGTAATAATAATACTAATAGTAGTAATAAAATAGTGCAGTACAAAGGATACAATGAATACAATATTTTTAAGTACACACAGTAAGGAATATTATGATTACATATAGCTCAACTTATCACATTAGAGATATACCATTATCGGAAAATATGAAAACAAAAATATAAAATAAGTTAAATATCACTAGAACAAAAAAAAAGTGAATACGTGGAAACATGCAATATAACACTTGTCATAATAGTTAGTTAGATAATTTTCTAACTTGGATTTGAAAGATTTCAATGTTCGGCAGCCCTTTACTTCAGGCGGCAGAGAGTTCCAGTGAAGAGAGGTAGCAACAGTGAAAGATGAGGAATACAGAGATGATGTGTGAAGTGGAATTTCTAGCGTGTTATCGCGTTGTGATCGAGTGAAAAATTTTCAAAAACATGAGCTTGTCAAGCCTGCGGTCCGATTTCGGGTACCGGTAAGACCCAAGGTCCGTGTACGGTCGGGCGCTGTCGCTCTCACAGCGACCGACCGTCCACGGACCTTGGGTAAGACCTCTAATTATATATTAATAAGTCAGTAGTTGACAAGATTGGAGTTTGATTTTTTTATAACAATAACAATAACAATAACAATTACTGGATACGATAGATTGAAAATTATTAATGATCTTGATGCAATCAACCGAAAAATAGAAGATTGGTGTTCAGCTAATTCTCTTTGCTTAAACAAAGAGAAGATACAGAACTTAGAGTTTTCTTTAAACAATAGAATCAATTGTAAAGAATCTGTCAAATTTTTAGGAGTGCATATACAATCTACACTTAAATGGAACTGTCATATTGACATACTATCTAAGAAACTCAACAAAGGTATTTTTATGTTAAGGAAATAAAAAACAAATTTTAGTGTTGAAATGCTAAAATCCGTATACCATGCTTATATCCATAGCCATCTGACATCTATACTAATAATAAATCTGTAGCCAAAAATTTTCTGGTAATTTTCGATTTTCCAAAAATAATTGGTCCTAACATATATAATTAACCACCCTGAAACCGAAAATCGCTTTTTTTAATTTTTGTTTGTATATCTGTCTGTATGTTTGTTACCTTTTCACGCGATAATGGCTGAACCGATTTATATGAAAATTGGAATATAAATTAAGTTCGTTGTAACTTAGATTTTAGGCTATATGGCATTCAAAATACGTTATTTAAAAGGGGGGTTATAACGAAGCCTGAATTAAATACATCGAAATATCTCGCTTATTATTGATTTTTGTGAAAAATGTTACATAACAAAAGATTCTTTAAAAATGATTCCGATATGTGTTATTCTTTGAAAAATTTTGATAGGACTGATATTTAATGAGATAAATGAGCTTCAAAATTAAAATAACTGCCATCTAAGACGGTGCAATGAAATAACAAATGACTTCGTCTATAAGGGGCCTTGGACAATAACAATCGAAAAAGGGACCTTGGACAGCAACAATCGAAAGCTATTAAACTTAGCCTACAGACAATGTTTCTGTGTTTGTATGAAGTAATATCGGAAGCTGAATTAACCGATTTGTATAATTAATTATTATTTCACCATTGAAAAGTGTAGTTACTCTAAATGGACATACTGCTATAATGTTATTACAGTAACTTCTTAGTAAATCGAGGACAGGTAAGATTAAAATAGCTTCTTATGCACAGAAAATTTGATAGGCTATTTCGTACATTCGTTTTTTGTATTTCTTAAAATAATATTTATGTACACACTCATTTTAATCTCAGAGAATTAACAAACAACGAGAGTATATTGATTTACTCGTAGTATGCAGTAATAGTACGTTAGCTTAGCAATCCATTATTTTATAACTGAAATTTTAACTATGCTCAATCGAATCGTGTTAAAATACATAAAATAGACTATATATGCAATAAATGCAATGCAAAAATAAATTGAGTAATGAGCCAAGCAGATTATGTTGCGCTGTTGTAAAAGTTGTTGCTTCTGAGATTCAAGAACCCCCACAACAAATTAAAAACTTTCTTATCGGAGTACATCCGTTACCAACGCACTTTTTATATAATGTAATATAATATAATATAATATAATATAATATAATATAATATAATATAATATAATATAATATAATATACTAATAATAAATATGTAACCGAAAATGATCTGGTAATTTTCGCTTTTCCAAAAATAATTGGTGTTAACATGTATAATTATTCATCCTGAGACCGAAAATCGCTTTTTGACATTTTTGTTTGTATGTCTGTTTGTCTGGATGTTTGTTACCTTTTCACGCGATAATGGCTGAACGGATTTCGATGAAAATTGAAATATAAATTAAGTTCGTTGTAATTTAGATTTTAGACTATACGGCATTCAAAATACTTCATTTAACGGGGCCTGAATTAAATCAAAATATCTCGCTTATTATTGCTTTTTTTTGTGAATAATGTTACATAACAAACGTTTCTTTAAAAATGGTTTCCGATAAGTTTTATTCTATGCAAAATTTGGTAGGTCCGATAGACTTTTAAAATAACAATACAATACGTTTTCACCGCCGCCTCAGATTGTAGCGTTGTTGTTCCTGCAGTAATTCCCATGTGCAAAATATACAATTTTTGAGTAGGAAGAAAAAACACATTTATTCATTCCATGGCAATGGTACATAGGAGATCGTGAATTCTTACATTTTCGAAAGAAAGAAATATAATTACATATCACTGTTTATGCTGTATCACTATTTAAGTTATTTGAAGGGTTGAGAACCATAGTGGGCCAAGCGCCATTTACTGAAGGCGTAGAAAACATTGGTTAAAATTAAGTTATTACCGTAATTCAATGGAACCATATAGCAAGTAATATAAAGTTTACACATTAAAACTAAATGATATGTAAATCTTCATTAAACTATAGTTGCATGTAATCTATACTAATAATAAATCTGTAGCCGAAATTTTTTCTGCTAATTTTCGATTATCCAAAAATAATTGGTCCTAACATATATAATTAACCACCCTGAAACCGAAAATCGCTTTTTTGACATTTTTGTTTGTATGTCTGTCTGTCTGTCTGTATGTTTGTGTGTTTGTTACCTTTTCACTCGATAATGGCTGCACGGATTTCGATGAAAATTAGAATATAAATTAAGTTCGTTGTAACTTAGATTTTAGGCTGTATGTAATTTAAAATACGTTATTTGAAAGGGGGGTTATAAGGGGGCCTGAATTAAATAAATCGAAATATCTCGCTTATTATTGAGTTTTGCGAAAAATGTTAAATAACAAAAGTTTCTTTAAACATCATTTCCGATATGTTTTATTCTTTGAAAAAGTTTGATAGGACTGATATTTAATGAGATAAATGAGTTTTAAAATTAAAATAACTGCCATCTAAGGCGGTGTGATGAAATAAAAAACAAATGACTTCGTTTATAAGGGGCCTTGGACAACAACAATCGAAGCATAGCCTACAGACAATTTTTCTGTGTTTGTATGAAGTACAGTAATATCGGAAGCTAAATTAACCGATTTGTATAATTAATTATTATTTCACCATTTGAAAGTGTAGTTGCTCTAGATGGACATAATGCTATAATGTTATTACAGTAACTTCTGAGTGAATTGAGGACAGGTAAGATTAAAATAGCTTCTTATGCACAGGAAACTTGATAGGCTATTCTGTATATTCGTTTCCTGTATTTCTTAAAATAATATTTATCTAAGTTACACATTCATTTTAATCTCAGAGAATTAACGAACAACGAGAGTGTGTTGATTTAGTATGCAGTAATAGTATGTTAGCTTAGCATTCCATTATTTTATAATCCAAATTTTAACTATGCTCAATTGAATCGTGTTTTTATTTTTTTATTTTATTTTATTTTAGTAGCTCATTTTACGACGCTTTATCAACAGCTTAGGTTATTAAATCGTGTTAAAATAAATAAAATACATATGCATTAAATGCAATGCAAAAAAAAAATAGGTAAAGAGCCAAGCACATTATGTCGCGTTGCTGTAAAAGTTGTTCCTCCTGAGATTCAAGAGCCCCCATAACAAATTAAAAAGTTACTATTGGAGTACATCCATTATCAAAACATTTTTTATATAATATAATATAATGTAATATAATATAATATAATATAATATAATATAATATAATATAATATAATATAATATAATATAACATAATATAAGTTATTTAAGTTATTTGAAGGGTTCAGAACCATAGTGGGCCAAGCGCCATTTACTGAATACGTAGAAAACAAGGATTAAAATTAAGTTATTACTAAAGATGAGGGATTTGTGCGGTTTGTCGTCAGGTTGGTGTGCATATACGTTATACAGCTGTATGCCCAGTGCCTGTGTTGACTTCCGACGTAAACAAACCACGCGAAGAGTACAGCCTAGAAATGACAAATGCAACACTCCGTTAAGGTCTAGCAGATAACAATATACAAATATGAGGACTATGTTGAAACATTAGTATAGTTAGAAGAAGAAAATTGCCTTTATAATTCATCCATAGCTTCAGAGCCATCACAAGCCGAATTGCACTGCACTACTAACATTCTTATATTATCGAATGTCAAACGTCGTCGTCGATCACTCAGACAGTTTTTGAACTGCGAAAAGCTCCTTTCAACGTCACAGGACATTAATGGTGCATATATCAAGTATACTATCCTATCATCTGATGATTTTGCGTTATTCAGCATGTTACAAATTGTTAAATAGCTCCTATTTTTCTGTTATTTATTCTGTATTCTCTGTGTGGAAGGTTCTGGAGGTCCTTTCTTGATTTTTTCTAACACCTCTTTTATTATTGCTATGCCCTTGGATATTTCCAAACCAGATGTTTCTGTGTTATGCTTTCCGGTATCGTTTTGTGATTTTGGTTTATGAACTTTATATATTCCATTATTTTAGAGGAAATAAGAGATTTGGCAGTATTAATAGAAGATGCATTTTTAGTACTTAAAGCATCATTCACTTTTATAACTGAAGTGTAATTTACTGCATAATATGAGACAGCCTCTACCCAGGTACCCCATCTTGTAATTACTTGTTTTGGTGGATGGGCAATACCTAGTGCAATGTCTCGAAATTGTTGTATCCTTGCAGAGCCTTAAGAAATATTTTCTTCATTGCAGATATGAAGGTGTCAACATCACTAAACATAGCACGGATCTCCTCAGCCAATCTATTGAGACCATGAGCAAGGCACGTTATGTGAATAATGTTCTTATACCATTCTTTTATTCCGTTTGTTGCCTTCACCATAAAGGAGGCAGCATCGGTAACGAACAGTAGTACGTCTTCGTATCTAACCTCAAGAGGCCATAAAAGACACATAGCATTATGAAACAAGACTTCAATAGAATTATGATTCACTTTATCCAAAACCTCAGCAGTCAATAAAAAGGTTTTACCTGGACCGTCTCTTGATAGTACACCTACAATTATGTTTGCCACAAATCTGCCTGTTACATCGGTAGTTTCATCTATTGACACCCAGATTTTGTGACCGTTGACAGATCTTTTAATATAACCCAATGTATTTTCATAACAATCAGATACATAGTCTTTACGGAGAGTTGTCTGATTCGGAACGCGCTGCTTGGTATATTTTTCCAAAAATCCTCGAACGGAATATTTGCTTTAATCATCAACGCACATAAATCCTTAGCAAATTCTGATTTTGCGTTTGATACTGATTTTGATGTTGAGGGAATCACCACCTTTAAAGCTCGTGCAATATTGTCTTTATGTGTTCTGCTGTTACAACGCTTTCTGTGTAATACTTCCTACATAATATTGTAATTTCATACTCACATACTGTACATACAATTGTGTTTGCTTGGATGCGCAACATATCACTGCTTTATCTCCGTAACAAAGTATTTAATTTCACATCCTTTGTTTGCTTAGGTTCCGTCGTTGTAGGTAACTACTACTCACTACGTCCGTTCACCACTGCAGTGAATTGGACTATGAAGGCCTCTGTTCGTTCCGTGTTGTTATGATAAGACGGCAAGTAGGCAAATGGATAGAGTGTAGTTGCATTTCTTTCGGTTGCACTGGTCGTAATTATTCACCTGTCTGTCCATCTATGCTCCCTGTCGAGTCAACGTGTTTTTCGTGCCGCGCACAAACCCTTCATCTTTAGTTATTACCATAATTCATTGGAAACATATAGCAAGCAATATAAAGTATACACATTAAATCTAAATGATGTCAATGTTCATTAAACTATGGTTGCATGTAATAAAAATTAAGAAACATGTTAAAGGATTTGTCATTGCACCAAATTTAAATTATGTAACATATTAAACGATTTATCCTTCTATCAAACACGAATGTTCCCTGGATCAAATGTCCTATTTTAAGTATGTAATTACTAAATATTTATTTCTGACGGGTGCAGCGGAGCGCGCGGGTAAGGCTAGTAATAATAATAAGCCTATACACAGTCTCACTATTACATCAAATTTTCAGTTGGTTATTCTTTCTTATTCCTTCCTTTTAGTTCCCAACGTATGACTTCCTTCAGTATTATTCCATCTTTCGTTCTCATTACATGCCCGTACCATTGTAAACATTTTCCGTTTATAATTTCTACTTCCGGTACATCCCTTTCTAAATTCATATAATGTATTCATGTATTGTTGTTAAGATATAAATAATACATAAATATTCTCTGTATATAAAAAAAAACTATTCCCCGAAATTAAAAATATGACTTTAACAATAAATTTTACAATTTGAACAATACAGTATATAAAACTAAATACAAATACAAATACAAATATTTACAAACGGAATACTAAATAAATTTCACAAGAGAAAGACTTCATCCAAATTAATTAATTTATTTATTTATTCATTCATTTATTCACTTATTCATCTATTCATTTATTTATTCGTTGATTCATTTATTAATTTATTTATTCGTTTATTCATTTATTAATTTATTCATTTATTCATTTATTCATTTATTCGGTGAGTAAATGCTATTTAAAATACTTATATGGTAATATTTTACATTACTTGTTTTTAATTTATCGAACTACCAATGATGCGTTGCGTTGAATGTGTGCGGCGCAGCTGAGAGTCGGGTTGCCGTATTGCAGTTTCTTACAATCTATTAAGCCAGTATTTACAGAAAACTTTACCATTCACTTGCCTACATCGGCAAAATTGTAATGTAGAATGTATCCTAGTACGGTTCCTGCTTTCACTGATTCTGTGACGGTTGTGAATTTGCATCATAGAGGGACTTTTATGTAATTAGGTTTTGCTTTAAATTGTTAATAAGAAAATGTGCGCGATTTATAAGGCAGTCTCCATTGTAATGATATATCAGGCCAAATATTCATGTCACTTCGTCTATTATGTGAAAAATTTATGGAGTAAGATTTACCTCAAAGCTGCAGAAACATGGGGAGTTACAAGAATATTTTAAATAGCTACATTTGTAGACTTTGAATATACATCTTGGAACATATATTTCAAGTTTCCGAGCCCCCACCAACCATAATTAAATGTACAGAAGTTCCTAAAAACATGAATAAATACTACAAAAGGAGAATAGGCCTACACTAGTTTCTAAAACACATAAATTAATTCTTACTTTTATCTTCCACAGGTTTTCCAAATAAATGTGTACATTAACTTCGTATATTATCTTCCCTCTGAACAGTTAATTGGGTATACGGCGCAGTACTCCCAACATTCCAACGTAACGGTAGAACTTTGTAACTTTTCGCAGTCTCGTAATTTATTCCATCTCACTTTCCTTCATCTCTCTCTCTTGCGCCCTCTGGTTTGCCCCCTCTCGCACTCTCGCGCCCGCAGGCTTGCTGTAAGGGGTGGAATGTAGGAGTTATAAATCCAACCCTACCCGCATCTCTCCCCCCTTACCAAACACTTCCTCGACCATGTAACCCTTCTCGGATTGTAGTAGCAGACTGTTGGAATGTTTTAAAAGTTGTTGACATTCCAGACGTAATGATTTCCCTCACTGTTCCACCCCAGCCGCTCTTCGCCGGCTATCCCGATATATTATATATACATATTTCCATAATTTATTGGGCAGTATCTTCTCTGCTTCCTGATGCATTATTTATGTCCTTTTGGCTGCGTGGCTTGACTTTTGTCGTCACACAATGTACTTTGTTTTGTAACGTTGTCGGATACCAAGTTTATTTCTATAATTTTCACCAAATTTTTTTTTGTTTGCATTTTTTGTTGTTACATTTTTGTCATCCTAGACCAGGGAATCCTATGCCCAATAGATACGTACGATATGAATTACTGGGACAAGCGAAATAACACTGTTGTGGGGTTGTGCTGTGATGTAATTTATCACCACCGTTTATTTTTTATGAAGACCTTTCAGAACTAAATGAAATATGTTCTTGATGTGTATTTTTAACGAATATACAGCACTGAGAAAGGAAGTGTGCTAAATTATTTCAGTGACATGGATAAAAGGGCTAATCCTCACGTAACATCCTAACAAATTTCCTCCCCTGTTTTAGCTTCTTTCTTTTCATTTGGGTTTACTACGGCTACCGGATACAGCGCGAGTATTGACTTTTGTACCAGTAATACCACAGTCTAGTGTATATAGTCGCGAAGCTCAATACGTAGTAAATATGCAAACATTAGATAGTTGCTCACCACTAGGATCGCTAATATCGCCTCATTACAGGCAATGCAAAATAGTACCGTCACAGTCTAGTGTTTCTAGCACCCTCAAAACTCAAGTTTCGTGACTGTACATAGTAGACTGTGGTTATACGCTGTCGTCAACTGGCCTGCATATTAGTTCGGAGCGCCGAGACGCTTGCTGAGGAGGTAGTAGTGTGCAGTGTGTCGAACCAAGCCAACGCATCCCATCACAGAAGCCAACTTTCTGACCATAATTTATAATGTCCTCTTCGATTATGTTCTACACGAGCACTGACACCTAACATTGACCAGTTAATGAGGGAAAAACGAATTAAAACATCCAGGAAAACCAATGCTGATGATCAGCGAAAATAATTTTTATCATTTGTTATTTACATTGTAATAAAATAATTTAGGCCTACTTCAGTCTTGTAACAGAAACGATAATATGTTTCATATGTTATACATAATAACAAATAAATGGTTTTGTGATATATAGTGTCAGATAAAAAATGGATAATTAATTTTGTTTTATAGACGATACTTGAACAAAGCAATAGAATGACATGATTCAAATATTACTAAAGGATTCGATTTGTTTAATATTTTGTAACAGTGAAAATGCATTATAGGTCTGTAAGTTCTCAATTACTTTAATATGAAAAAACTATTTACTTTCAAAATCGTTAAAATACATAACGGAAAAATACAACTTGTTTCTTGTCTTAAACTGAAAAGTGTTTTACTTATTATACAGTCCCTCTTAAAATAAATTCACTACATGCTTCTTTCATGTTTATTTTTATTATAACTATTAGAGACTGATTAAAAGGGTTGAACAAGTGAACGGAAGCCACTGTTATCACCTGAATCCTTCCCCCCCCCCCAATCCCTGCTGCACAGTTGATGTCTAAGGGATAGAACTGAGCTAGCGAGCAAACTGTGCCTGCACCATAGTGCACTAAGATGATGACTCCTGAGTTATAGCATTTTAATAAACTCTTGTGCGTTATTTACTAAATTAAATATCTCTACAATGCTTCTAGGCTACTGTCTGCAGGGACATAAACTTCGCAAAGAAATAAACTAAAATAGGTATTCTTACATTTTCCTATAATTCTCACATTTCCAGAGAGCCTTATATTACGTGTTGTAAATTTACTAGTCAGAACGAATATTTTCTACATTCCATTCTTAAATAGTTATTTATGAAGTCAGCATTATGACTACAATAGAAAAGGGAAAATCCGATCAATTCAAATTCATCAACGTATTCTAACACACAGCCTTTGAACAAAAGGTTTGTTAATCCTTCTAATTTCTCATTATTCGAAGTATAAACAGAAAGTATTGTGATTAACTTATAGAAAATAAAACGACTTGAATACTTTTTCTGTATCCTGATATATAAAAAGTGCACGCCGTCGGTCTGTCTGTTCTTCTGTCTGTCTGTCCATCCGTCTGTCTGCCTACCTACTTGCATGACGCCCCGCGGTCAATTGGGAGGCCTAGGCATGGCATAGTTGCGCCCAGAAGAAATCAGGTAGCAGAATGAACATGGCATATTTGCGCCCCAGTGGGTATATTACACTCAAAAGTGATTGTCATAAAATAAATAAATTACTCAAAAATATCATAGTGGTATCGGTGTACAAACAAAAAATGCAGTTAATTTATTGTGTGTGATAGACAAAAAAGTGCATATTATTTTAAATAGCAAAATTGATCATAACCACGCTGCGAACTTACACATTGATAGACAAAGTGTATCGGACAGTGTTAAAAGAAAAACTACGAAAGACATTTCTGAGAGACCCATTAAACTCGTTTGAATATGCCAGTTAATAAAGTACTGCCAACTTCATGCTGTTCATTTTTACGGTAGGCTATCGATAATCACTGCATAAACAATAAAACAAAACAATTAATAAAGCACTGTCAACTTCATGGTATTAATTTTCATGGTTTCGATAATGAATATTAAATCGAATAAGAAATTAATAAGGTTCATTGATTACGAGGCTCGAGTTCCCCTAATGTCTTTTTTCTCTACCTGTTTCATCAGGGCGCAAATATGCCATATCCCTTTTCTCTAGCTGATAGGAACGGAGCGCAACTATCGTTATGGCATAGTTGCGCCCCGCCGTCAATTGGGAAGCCTAGGCATGGCATAGTTGAGCCCCGATGAAATCAGGTAGTAAAATGGACATGGCATAGTTGCGCCCCGAAGAAATCAGGTAGCAGAATGGACATGGCATAGTTGAGCCCCGATGGACATAATACACAAAATAAATAAATTACTAAAACATATTATAATTGTAGCTGCATTGAAATCAGGTAGACTAGCAATTTTGCTATTTAAAATAACACTTTTTTTTATCGATCTCACACAATAAGTGAACTGCATTTTTTGTTTGTACACAGATATTTTAACCCTACGGTACAGGGTTTTGAAAATTGAAATTTGGAACCATTGTGAATTGTTAACTCTTCACCCTTTTTACTGAACTTAACATTCGTTTTAAATTAACCTCACTATACGCCACAGACGGTGTGAAAATCACTAATAAAATGTCAAGACTGCTAAGGCTCCATATTCGAACGGCTCACTCATTTGAATATGTCAGTTAGTAAAGTACTGCCAACTTCATGGTGTTCATTTTTACGGAAGGCTATCGATAATCACTGCATGAATAGTAGAAAAACAGTTAATAAAGTACTGCCAACTTCATGGTGTTCATTTTAATAAATATTAAATCGAATAAGAAATCAATAAGGCTGGTTGATCACGAGGCTCGAGTTTCCGTAATGTCTTTTTCTCTACCTATTTCATCGGGGCGCAACTATGCCATTGTCCCTTTTCTCTACCTGATGGGAACGGGGCGCAACTATGCCCACAAAACAGGGACACTTTTTTATCTGCTGCTTCTTACGAGACAGTGGGGAGCTACCATGCCCTGCCCTTTGTTATAAACAGTTGGACAAATATTTTCCTGTTTAATAACTTTTGATCAACATAAGTGGGAATGATGTGCACAGAATAGGTATACCAAATTTTACTAAAAATAAATACACTTCTATTATGCAACTTTTAATTAATTGTTTTGCAAATTTTGTCTCCTCTTCCTTCTCCTACGTATCATCATCATTATCATAATTTTTCAGGATTATAGACCAAGTAGTTTGTTTCGGCACATAAAATGAAATCGTGAGACATTTCACTCCCTAGTATTTTCTTTTCTTTGGGCGGCAGTTCAAAATGTATAAGATTCCATTGCCATCCATTATCAATATGTTTCAACCAGCTTTGTATATACAGTCAACTTCGGATTTAGTGAACCTCTACGGACCAGCATATTTCGATCACTATATCCGAGGTTCACTAAAACCGAAGTGTCTGTTTCTATACTACTGACGTTGCTATACATACAGCATTAATGCCCGTTTGGGACAGACCACGTTCAATATCAGTACTAATGTTCGCTTTATCTTCCAACTTAAACACTTTACGCTTCGACATCCTGATGTTCACAGTTCGAAACAATACTTCGCTTGTAGCTGCAGCTATCGTGAGCCTGCTCACGAGAGCTAGTGTGAAAGGAGTCTTAAATCTAATCTGGCCATGTAGGTAGTAGGCACTGACCGATTTCGCACCTCTTCCCACTAGAGGTATGCTACTGTGTACTCGGCCTTGGAATTTCCCCGGGTTCACTTCTACAAAGATGCGGGAGGAAGGGTTGAAGACCATTATGTCTATACTGTAATCCTTCTTGTATTTGCCCTTTGGTCATCACTCTACTCCCTTTAACAAAAGGATACACTTTCTCTTTCCATTCTTCTAACAGCCTCTTTTAAAGGAATCAGAACTAATCCTTCCTTTATCCCTCACTGTGTACACTATTCTCTTTAACATGTTTCAAACTGTCCAGGAATCAGAATTAATCCTTTGTCTTTCAATGCACTTAAGGAGTAGAAGGTTTGACATTTTGTTCTGAACGTATTCTTGGAAGTTAATAGGACAAAGGATTTCCTAAATTACCATTTTGGCCATTTTAAAATTACATTTTATTGGGAAAGTCCTAGTTTTACGTTCACTATAACCGAAGCGAGGGTTCACTATGAACGGAAATATTAATGTACTTTTTAATGTATGCGGGTCGGGACCAACGATTTAGGTTCACTATAGTCGAATGTTCACTATATCCAGAGTTGACTCTAACTTAGATTTCTTTATAAAATATAATAATATGTAATTATTTATAATTCTTTAAAATCTCTTCAGTTTTTACGGTGTAATAATGTTTATCCAGTTTTTTTTATTAAAAAAATAATAATCTCTGCAGTATTAAAATCTAGGCAACATAAATCTAGTTTTCGGAATGTCTAAATTTATCTACCATACAGAAAATTCCGTACAGTTTTTATTCTCTGTTGAACATGATCGAATTTCAAAATTTGATTTAATATGTCCATTATTTCTGTACCTCAGGGTGAAATGAATGGAAGTCACAAAAACATAACTTTTGGGGAAAGCAAAAAAATACCGGAAGCAAGTATATGAAGAGCGATGGTTCTTCCGTCCCTTGACATCTGAATTTATAGAGAATACGGATTTTGTGCACTTCCACCCTTTGCTTATCTCAAAATCATTAAAATTGGACTTCCTTCTGAGGTACAGACTTGTTGGTAGCCATCTCGCGGTATATCCTGAGCGCTGGATGACGTCAGTGGACGTTAGGACTGAAGTAAGAACAGGCGATGCTATACGTTAAATGACAAACATTCATCACATATCTCATCTTATGAATTGACATCTTGCATCTCGAGTGTAGAAATCAGTACCACCCACTTCCAGTCTAACCGTCGCTATCGCTCATTGTACGCTGCGAGATGTATATTTAATTAGTTTTGTTTCGGACTATATTTACCTCGATATGGTAGTTAGCGTCTTGGAAAGCTTTCGGTTGATCTCATGAGAGCTTAGGTTTACAAGTGAACGAATTTCTTATGCAAGACTCCGCTCTAGTTTTTCTTTGTTTTGTTTGTTTGTTTGTTGCTTTTCCCGTCTCTTTATAGATCAATAGTGTTATAAATAATTTATAATAAAGCTAATATAATTAAGAAGTAAATTAGGTGCACAATAACTATTTCTTCCCTAGACGTGTGAACCAGGTGCTACCCGAAGGTAGACTTAGACCAGGCCTGGCCACTATTAATTCAATTGAAACACTGCAGATTTTCCCTTAACTCCTTACTCCAACTTTTCCGACTGAGACGAGTACACAGGAAGTATTACTCAGTGATGGATTGTATAATACTTTTACGGGCTTCCGGCTCTCGCTGATCACCTGAAATCCATCACTGATGCACAGTGGCTACTATATGTTTGTTTATAATGCAGTATAAGCGAAAAGGACTTGGGCGGGAGTTTGAGTTCCGTTTCACTTCCCCGTTATGCCCAGGTCTGACAAACAAATTCACGCTACAGGAGGTCGGTCATTTTTTGTGTCTAAGACCCTACGTAAATTATTTAACCTAGTTGTCACGGAAATAAAATGGAAATAAAGCATAGTTTTCCAGAAAAAAATTAGTTTTCTGTAATTGCAAATTTACTTTATAAATAGACACAATTAAAATGCCAATAGGACGACAAAGACTCATCAGTCCTCTTTGTTACGCCGAGAGTATTTTCTGAAAATTATACAGTCACACAATTTTACCTTCATCGGTATGTGTTGACAGTATTTAAGTCACATATTTGAAATCTCATCAGATTATCAATTACCTATATATATTTTTTATGAGTATGTTTGTATCATTTTTGAATACCTGTTTTGGTAAACAAAATAAAAAATCATTTTTTTCGTTAAAAATGTTTCACTATTTTGTTACCCTACGTAATTACCTCTAACTGTCCCTAATTTACGAATGATTTACCTCGCATTAGTACAAGCCTAGATCATGTAGATAGGTCGGCCTTATAGGCTTTGACGCTAACAAATTTTGTCAGGTTTACTACGCTGCAATCTAGCTGTTACATAAGGAGTCACGTCATAATTCCCATTTGAATTGCATTAGCGACTGTACTGCCATCTCGTGTTCGTTTACGGCAGACGGGTGGCGATCCTGGCGGTTGTTCTCTTCAAAATGCTGCCGATTTTAACATAGCGATGAGTTATCTGTTACATATATGATCTAGGGTACAAGCTATATATACACTTACATACATACATACATACATACATACATACATACATACATACATACATACATACATACATACATACATACTTGGTTCTTTAACGACGCTGTACCAAATACGAGTTTATTTAGCGTCGATGAAATTGGTGATAGTGAGATGGTTGAGATGGTATTTGGCGAGATGAGGCCGAGGATTCGGAATATATTACATGACACTTGCCTTACAGTTGGGGAAAACCTCAGAAAAAACCAACCAGATTATCAGCCAAAGCGGGAATCGAACCCGCGCCCGACCGCAGCTCTGGACCGCTAGGCAAACGTCTTATAATAATAATAATAATAATAATAATAATAATAATAATAATAATAATAATAATAATAATAATAATAATAATCCGTATCGCTACAGCCCTTGAAGGGCCTAGACCTACCAGCCGGCTGCTGGCCTCACGCCCACATACCGAAGCAGAGGTGAACGATCATCCAACCAGAATGGAGGTATCGTGTGGTTAGCACGATGATCCCCCCAGCAGTTATAGCTGGCTTTTGCAACCGGATTTCGCTACCTATCGTAGCTCCCCAAGTGCATCACGATGCTGGGTGAGCACCTGTCCCATACACTGGCCGAAAATTTCATGAGAAAATTTCTTCCCCCATGAGGACTCGAACTAGCGCGCATTCCGTAACTCGAGTCCTAGGCAGGATGCCTTAGACCACGACGTCACGGCGCGGGACGGCAAACTTCTTAGTCGACTGATATACATATGTAGATATCTTTATTCTAATAATAAAAATAATAAGTTATTATTATTATTATTATTATTATTATTATTATTATTATTATTATTATTATTATTATTATTATTATTATTATTATTCGAATAGCGGGTACTTCACTTTATCTTAATTAGCCTATCCAAGCGTCCACCATCTATGAACTACGCGCGGAAGACGTAGTTATTTTCTTTTCGCCGCCGTAGACGTTTCCCTCGGTTCGATGATTAATCGAGCAATGGTGGAAAACCGGTATGGGAACGGGACTACACCACGAAAGCCTACTACAAAGCACCGATTTGTTCACTAAAAATTTCACTTGGACCTGTCGGAATTCGAATGAGAGTTGCCAGCGTAGAAATTAGGGACTCTAGACGTTCAGCTAACGGTGCTCCTACATTATTGTTATTGTTATTATTATTATTATTATTATTATTATTATTATTATTATTATTATTATTACTACTACTACTACTACTACTACTACTACTACTATTAATGTTATTGTTATTATTATTGTTGTTATTATTGTTATTTTTATTATTGTTATTATTATTATTATTATTATTATTATTATTATTATTATTTATTATTATTATTATCAACATCACACTGGTCCTGGTTTTCAGTGACATTTTGCTGAACTACTGCCTGACAATAGGATATAGTCAATAAGTTATACAAGTGTGGAGTCAGCACTAACAGAACGGTTGTTTTATAGGAACAATAAATAAGGGTTATAGACTCGGTGACCAGGTAATACGAACCCCCTCCCTTTCCAAACACCATCACTTCCAATCTCTCGATTACATGGCGGAAACGTTAGCCGTTAACAGCAGTGGCCTTACTGAAGTAGCACCATATAAAAGCATAGAATGAAATATGGCAGATACAAAGTGTTAAGAAGATTTAAAATCTATTGGAAGTGGAATAACAGGCTTGTAATTCCATCCAGTGGCACGTGAGAAAACAAGCGTAAAATAGAATGTTTATAGGCGCTGAATACTTGACTATTGCTTGCCCGGTCGGACCCCGATAACGTCCCGCTGCAATCGGAAACAAGAGACTCTCTCGTTCCACTACATTACAAGTTGTGTGTGCACAGGTGCAGCCCACTGCATTATCACACTTGATATAACCTACTCCATTACGCTCGTTATCACACGCTCCCTCCCCGCAACCCCGTAATGGCGCGCATGTGTCTTGCACGCTAATACGACCTGCATGTTGGAGTACTCTAAAAATGTAGCACACGCAGCATCTGGCCGGCACGAAGCCCCGCAACACTAAGTAAGATACTCTAATTGTGCCAGTCATTGAGTACGAGGGGCCCAACTATTGGAAAGCTTGTTATCTCACTCATTACAAGATGTGAGGCCGAGGGCGTGCTTCTGTGAACAGTGAGGGATTTCTGTCTGAAGAAAGTGAAAGAAGAATTGAAGAAAGGGCGGAGAGAAGGAACTATAGGAAGGAAGAAAAAGGGGGAAAGGAGAGGAAAAATATAAAGCGAAAGAAAAGAAAGTAGAGAAGGGTAAATGAAAAATACAGTCACATCCGGATATTATGAACCTCTGCGGACTTGCATATTTCGTTCACTATATCCGAGATTCACTAAATCCGAAGTGTCTCTCCCTTAACCTTAAATGAAATTTTGAACAAGAAAGTAAAATACTATACAGTAATGAAACTATTTCATTTTCCATGTTGAATCTTTCGTACACTACTTTTAACACTTGAATATAAATAATTGATTAAATGGCGATCATACTCGTGTTAATTATGTAAGCATGTGCGGCTTACAGCTGTTTCGATGCTATTCGACACCATCTTCAGAGCCTCCTAGATCTCGGCGCTATCTCAACTTCGCTGCCTGTTGTGTGGGTGCGTTCGTGTGATGGAGAGTTGTGTGTGTTCTGAAATTGATCTGTGTGTTGAGAATTTGACTGGGGTGTGTTTTAGTGTGTCTATATATATCATAATAACATAAATACAGACATGGAAATCCTACACATACAACCTAAAAACCAAAAACTCAACACACTAGAACAATATGTAGGTAGGTAAAAATCATCTGAACGGTTAATATCTTCATTCTGTATTTTGGAAATTAGCCATGAATTTAAATGGAATAATTGCGAAAATCGTTAAAATAAATCTTGCAACTCAACGCACTGCCGCGCGTCGCCGACTGACGAGTTCAACAAAGGAGGAGGAGGGGAAGGTAAGGAGTGCAGGTAGTATCGTTCGCCATTGTTGTTCTTTCGTTGCCGAGCTATCAGACGAGGAATCTATTTGTCACACCGTTAAACATTATCATGTTGTAGCGCCTATGATAATAAATCAAACGCACTGTAATTCAGCAAATAATTGAGAGACAAATAACGTCCTCGTGTGCTTTCTGCGAAAGCCAACGAAAGAGCCAAAATGGCGGGCGATTATATTAAGTATTTATCGAGCCTTAAGAAATGCATAACGTCATCATTAGCGAATTACAAGACGCACACGTTTAAATGTAGCCGACCTGCAACGTGATTGACTGCCGGAAATAAGAGCGACGGGACTATAGATATTGCAGTAGCCGTGATGTTGCCAAATGCGATTTCCTCTAAAGCGGTGAATGTTAGAGAAATACTCATTCAGATTTTTCAAAACTCTCCTCATGATCTATTTACCAGTTTCATTTTGGTGCAGAGGTTACCATCCATTCGGTATACAGCATTGTGTACCTTAGATAACGAACGATAGGTTGCGGTGCTTGTTATCCTCTTCGCTTAGTCACTAAAATACAGTAGTTTCGAATGGGCGTTGAATAACGAATATATTAAAAAAACACAAAATTTCAGCAATAATTATAGTAAATTGCCATTATGATTCTTATTCTCACGCCACTGTAATTCTTACCTTAGTGCCATAAGATGAACTGAAAAAGAACTCTATATATAACGCGAAAGGAGTAGAAGTTATTATAGAAGCTTTGAACATGTGCTTGCTGCATCATGGGCTGCCAATAAACGTCCTCAGAAGTAATGGTCAAAGTTGACGACTTAATATAGAAAACTTTTATAGAGCCAGCCAACAAGTAAACTTGCCATATTTTACCTTCCATTTTCTAGAGTTTATTTCTCATAAGAGAACGATATTTATGGCCAAGCTATAGTAAAACAGAAGCTATGAAACAACACTTCGTATCACATCTCGATACACTTCGACACATCATTCGTAATATTATTTTCATTAAAAACTTTATTTAGGCATATTTGTTAAAACATTATCTATGCATAACATATTTTATACCCTCTGATTGAGGTTATACCTGTATTATCAGGCAGTACATCTCACTTGATGGTATGTGTCAGAGGAAGAACAATTGTTTGTATGCATCTGAAGTCTGATTAGTGTAACATGTAGCTTATCGGCGATGTATGCAATGGAGGGGAAAGGAATTGGCCACCCTACCCCATTATCTCGTTGCCTAGTTACCTCATAAGTGGTGCTTTTTGGTATCATTTGCGAGGTTCAGACCTGTTTTCGGAGAGTTGACTGAATACAAACAAACATATTTTATAAGATAATATTAAAAGTGTAATTGTGTATGTATTTTTCGTTGGTATTGATAGTGTTATTGCTTCATGAAAACGGTAATAATAACAATAATAATAATAATAATAATAATAATAATAATAATAATAATAATAATAATAATAATAATAATATAGTAACAGCAAAATGTAGACGTGTTTAGTTACATGTCGCACCCGTAAAATACTATCGTATGTCGAAAATCACATATTAATGTCGTAAATAATTTTCAACACTGTCTTACTGATTAGAGATATGATATTCTAATAGTGAAACAGTAAATTATCAAAGATTTTGCTATCTGTTTTTATTAAAATAGTTTTACACCAGTATTTTACTGGCAAATAGAATATCTTCATAAATCAAAATTTTGGACTTACGACACTATTTTACTAGGAGTGCGATGTAATTTTAAGACTTAAACAATTACAATTTAGTGTTAAAAAAGACAATTTGTATCAAAGAAATCATAAACGTAATAATGGACAATAATTGACATATAAAAAATGAAAAACATATTCTAAAGAAGTTGAAGAAAGTTCTTATTCTAGAAACGAGAAGCAGTCTTTTTGACAATCGACTTTTGAAAGTGGTCAATGTTTGGCAGTTCCTTTATACGCCATTGTACATTATTTAGAAAATAAACTGGCTATAGTATTATAAAATAAAATACCATGCATTACAATACACAACACTGTACATAATAGTGTAAAATAATATTTGGTCAATGTATTGCCTACTTTCTTTATCGTAATATAAATAGTAAAACAATGTATTCTATTGTACGTAGTGTAATTAATATAAATTGTGAATATTAGTGAAGTTATTAAAGTGGTTTATGTTCCGCGTAATTTTACCACAAGTGTCGCGTAAGGAGACAGAAGTATTTCGCATGCTAGATGCGCGCGCGTCGTCCGATACAGTAAAAACTCCAGTAATACTTAATCTTTTAGCCTCCTGGGACAAAGTACGGTCCCTAATTATAAGTGCAATGTATCACTTTGCAGCAAATGAGATACAAAGATAAAAAAGTATACATTCAAACAACAGAAATGAGATTTCTTAGATCAACAATAGCAATACCAGGCGATGAAGAGTAAGAAAAAAGAAAAGAAAATAGCAGTTTATTGCAGAAATATAAATAATAAAATATTTGAATATACAGGGTGATTTTGGAGGTATAGTAAATGATAGTGTTGATTATTCTGAGTAAAAGAAAGTTTATATAAACAGGCGTGGAGGTACAGCTGTCTAAATGTTACGCATAACAAGCGTTGTAAATTGCAAGAAAGAACAAGTGGCTTAATGATTATACTAATTCATTGCTTATTTCATATGATATCCAAAAATTTCAGCAATTCAGAACAATGGTTCAAAATTCCGCCGCCGGCTTCAATTCACTTTTCCCCTCAGTTGACAAGTATTGCTCTTCTTAGTTCGTTCTCTCGTTTCATAAGGACAGCACTATTCATAATGCAAATAATCCATTCGTTTCTTGTGTTTACTTGGATTTTGTTCACTTTGCCTTTCATTCGTACTCACAGAAAAAATCCTACAGAAATGAAGTCTGGGGACCTTGGTGTCCAATACATGTGAAACGCATGTAATATCCAACAATGTAAGAACAAACCTACAGTCACATGTTATTCAGAGTGCCGAGTGCTTGTCATCTATTTCAGACTTGAGAACCATCGTATCTGTAAAGGTTAACTACAAACAGCTGTTTCTTTACGCTAATTATGAACAGTGCTGCCCCCAGACGATCTCAGAAGAGCGACAGGTACTATTTCATTGTACGTAGTTATTTGTTGTTCTTTCATATCATTTTATACGTAACATTCGAAGACCTGCATCTTCGCGACCATTGAAAATTGTACATATATTTATATGAACATTTTTTTTTACTGAAAATAGCCCTAACTACCACCTGCTAAAGTATTTTCTATTCCTCCTGAACCACTCTGTAGAAGTAATGGTAAACCATATACATAGAATGGATAAGAACAGATTGCCTGAAAGAATATTAAAATACAAACCTTCAGACAAACGGAACAGAAGCTAACCCAAGAAAATATGAAGGAGCTCCTACAGTTCGAAGAGCGTACTGCTTGTAGTAGATTAAGAAGAAGGTGCAATGTTTAGAGTAATCATGTGCCCGTTTTGAACGAAACTGTTTTATTCTTCTTGTTTTCTTACTCTTCTTGACCTAATCTATTACCCAACTTACATACCACTGCGGCTAGAGAAGTGATATTTTATCTACACAAGACAAGACGGGCTTCTCGTCATGGGGTCGGCATGACACAGGGCCACCCCCAAAGACATTACAGGACAATCACAAGAACACTGATAAATACCCAGTTGCGTGGATATAAGATCAATCTTTTTCATTGTCCGTTCCAGGAATCGAACCTGGAAACGCTGAGTTAGGAAGCTCAGACGCTATCCACTTAGCTACAGCGACGGATACGAAAGTGTTAAGTTTCTGAAGTTGTTCTGACCGTCCCGTCTATTTTACCTAAAACCCAATTATGTTTCATTTAATTTGAAATGATTTTAAACTTCATTATATACAAAGATGCCAACATATTATCTTGAAGAGAAACCGATTTTGACACACTGTATAATACACAGAATCCTGCTCCTGAATGTTCTTTCATTTCTGTCATTTTTCTTGAAGGAGATAAGTTGATACAAGCAATACAAGCCCCTTCTGCTAATTTATCCGTGTTTGGAACCAACTATGGCAAAATTGAATTGCCTAATATATAATTAGTTCAGTACAAGTTCTGCTATGCGAGATTTTGGGTGTATTGGCCATGTTATTTGAGCATTTTGAAACGGTTTGCTTTGTCTGGAGAAAGTTATAGCACTAGATTTTTCAGAGTCTATAGCTATCCGCCCAAGTTTAAATCTTTTTCTATCACATTAACATACCTCTGAAGTGTATAGATTGCACAGTATGAATTCTTGTTTCTATTGTGTAGCATACTGTCATCTATAAATAGAGAAAGATAACAGATAGGCGATTTGAAAATATCTTATGCATACAGACTCTATAATATGGGTCCAAGAACTGATTCTTGAGGTACACCAGCTATGATATTTCCGGTAGTGGAGGAAAGAACACCGTGAACTTTAACATGAAATGCTCTGCTTCCTAAGTAATTATAAAGGATTTTAAACGTAGGACGTGAGAGGTTGAATTGTAATAACTTATGAAGTATCTAAACTATCTTGCAATATTATCTCAAAGGTTATTTGTACATCAAGTAACAGGACCACCGTGCTTTCTTTCTTATTAAATTCCGGTGTAATACCTTGAGTTACGCCTAACAGTTGAAGTGTTGTTGACTGACCAGGAAGGAATGCATACTGTTCTAATGGTATTGCATTTTGGATTTGGATTTGATGAAGTATTATTATCTCGTAAATTTTACCTAGAACACAAAGAAGAATGATTAGCCTAAATTGACTTATGAATTTAATCTTCAGCTGCAGATCAGTTTTCCTTAATTACTACATGGGATTGATGGCAACTGTGAAGTACTAAGAAAAAATATAAAATTATGCTAGGAGAAGCGGAATTATTATAACAAAATATATATATATATATATATATATATATATATATATATATATATATATAATTTGAACTGGTAATGGAAATTACGGGGAAACAGTTGAACGGATTTTAATGAATGACCCTTCATTTTGAAGCTTGGCGTCCAAGAATTTTCATAAAAATAGTAACTTTCAGTGAAGGCTTAGTTTTCCTACATAATTTTCCTATTTTCCAAAATCCATCTTTCGTCAGTTTTGAGAACTAATTGCATTTCAGTATAAAACAAAACACACACTACAAGAAACAATAGGCTGTTACACGAAGGCCATGACCTGCAGGATTGCTGACATAGTTAGAGATCAAATTCAATTGGTTATTAAAAACTTCAAGATTTACAGGTCTGATTCTGCGGTGTGTAATTTTCAGAGTACAGCTGTGTATTGGATATTAAAATCTACATAACTTAAGGTGGTTTGATGACATTATTACCATTAGAAATCAAATATTATTATAGTTAATGCCATGATGTGACTATTTTTCATTAATTAGACATATTAATGCTATATTGATGCTATGAAAGTGAAACGTTTTGGGGTTATGTAAGTAGATGTAGAGAATATCTTAAATTAGATCTTCATTTCTATAATTTTCTGAGTAGCGGCTATATATATATATATATATATATATATATATATATATATATATATATATATATATATATAACTACAAAACTTACGTAAGATAATATTGTTATTAAAAATCAAATATTTTTATAGTTATTAATCAAGTGGGGTTGGTTTTTTTCATTTACTTAATGGCAGTGTGGTGTAGATATTTATATGCGTCATTCTCTACAGTATTGGCTCGAAAGAGAGCGCAAAAATTATACTTCCTAAGGAAAAACCAAAAGTTATTACATACTTACAAAATAAGAAGTCTACAAAATTATATAATCTCCCGATCATTTCAGCAATATCTCTTAGCAGAATAAAATGATTTTACCCTCTACATTTCAAGCTCTACATACAGCAGCTGTACCAAGATGCTATGTCTATTGATCGAAAGCATAGCAAACCTGACATTTTTTTAACTTTCACCTAAAATCCACAATGACCTAAAATAGCTATTGCTTTACTCCCACATGACAAACCCACTGATCGTCCTGACATTGTTACTTGCGTTTTCAAAAACTGAAGGTGGATAGGTTCAAGAAAAATATTTAGTATAAAAAAACATTCAGAGGGAGTATGTTTCATTATTACGAAAGCAAATAACTTTCAAAATGTCTGGCATTTTTCATTGAAAATAAATCTGAAAAATATTTATTTGAATGTCTATTGAACTTAATTTGCAACATTTGCTGCACAAGCCACTAGTATGCTTTAATGCCGTCTTTGTACACCGTAAACTTCATTTGGACTGTCTGGTACATACTTCAATAGACAAAGCCAATGATCTAGCTGACAATTTCTTACACAATGGATAAAGTATGCTATCACGTTTCATTTTGACTCAGCGAGCGTTACTAACGAGGTCAGGAGCTGTGTACACAAGTAACCATCTCAGTTTCAAAATCCTGATCCCTGCGTGATCACAGGTTAATAGAAGTTGCTAAACTAATATATGATTCCCTCTCCCTTAAAACGTAATAAAATCCCGAATTGAGTTATGGGACGCTGTTAATCAAATTTCATGGATAACTGAATAAGTCAAAATTAGATTCTCCATCTCTTCAACTCTGGATCCAATGGAATATTACTTCGAGGGTCTGCATCTGCCAGTGGCGTATTGTAACTTCTGAACTTAAGAAAGTTGTTTCAGTGGCGTAACTGTAATATCATAGTTCCCTACCTGTCGCTTTAAGACTCTTCTTGATACAGTAGACTTTTGCTAATCAGGCTATTCCTTGCACATAAGGGTGACGGATTAACGAGAGTGCCGAATTATTGAGAGTGCTTAAAAAGTCATTAAGTTTAAAGTTATTAACTGCGCCAACCACTCTACTTGCACTTCTTAATCTAAATTAGAACATTTCACACGTGGCCGACGAGTGTGTATGTATACAGCATGATTCTGAAGTCCGGCGTCGTAGAGCAAATCCGTTATTAGTGCAGATAGCGAAAAATGGAAAAAAGAGAAAGTTGATGGAAATATGTGCTTAAGTATCCAATGTAGAATACATCGTTGAGGCTGTACACTAGTACGCCAATCCCATTGCTGTAATATTAGTTCTAGCGAATATTATATACGTCAGTGATGCGATGATTACTAGTAGTTCCGAACGCGCGCTATTTAAGCTCTCTCTAAAGGCGTGGCGCTTTTCTCTCTGAGGCACATTGCTAATACAGCAGTAAGAAAGGGTGTACAGTACATACAACGTTGCAGACCATGTCAGATCGGAAGCGAGATTACAATAAAGATTTCTTTTAATGATAAGTAGAAGGTTCAGTTTTTATACATTGAGCATGGCATTTAAGTACAGTGTTTAATAAGTATGTGTATATATATATATATATATATATATATATATATATATATATATATATATAAAATTGTCAAACGTCAGTACGAAACACAACAGAAACATAGATATAGACATTATTCTGGATAAGAGAGAAATTGATTTTAGACAAGACAACACAGGTGCAGCTATCATTTAACGGGACACTGTGGTGAAATAATACTGAAAATTTAAGATAATCCATGTTTTTTGTTTTTATGATCGTAATTATACGATCTAACCATATAGTGAAGTGTAGCCAAACATACGGTGCGTTAATTGGGAGAAATGTTTTTTTTTTAATGCTGGTTTCACGACTTTAAAATTTTAAGTGGTTTATCTATACTAATAATAAATCTGTAGCCAACATTTTTCTGGTAATTTTCGAATTTCCAAAAATAATTGGTGTTAACATGTATAATTAACCATCCTGAAACCGAAAATTGCTTTTTTGAAATTTTTGTTTGTATGTCTGTCTGTCTGTCTGGATGTTTGTTACCTTTTCACGCGATAATGGCTGAACCGATTTATATGAAAATTGGAAAATAAATTAATTTCGTTGTAACTTAGATGTTAGGCTATACGGCATTCAAAATACTTAATTTAAAGGGAGATTATAAGGGGGCCTGAATGAAATAAATCGAAATATCTCCCTAATTATTAATTTTCGTGAACAATGTTACATAACAAAAGTGTCTTTAAACATGATTTCCGATAAGTTTTATTCTATACAAAATTTTGATAGGACTGATATTTAATGAGATAAAAGAGTTTTACAATTACAATAACAACGCCATCTAAGGCGCTGTATTGAAATAAAAACAAATGACTTCGTCTATAAGGGGCCTTGGACAACAACAATCGAAAGCTATTAAACATAGCCTACAGAGAATGTTTCTGTGTTAGTATGAAGTAATATCGAAAGCTAATTAATTGTTTAATTTTTATTTCACCTTTGGAAAGTGTAGTTTCTCTAGATGGACATAATTCTATCATGTTATTACAGTAACTTCTGAGTGAAATTTAAGGATATACAAGGCTTTTAAAATAACAATACAATACATTTTCACCGCCGCCACAGATTATAGCGTTGTTGTTCCTGCAGTAACTCCTATGTGCAAAATATAAAATTTTTGAGTAGGAAGAAAAGACACATTTATTCATTCCATGGCAATGGTACATAGGAGATCGTGAATTCTTACATTTTCGAAAGAAAGAAATATATTACATATCACTGTTTATGCTGTATCACTATTTAAGTTATTTGAAGGGTTCAGAACCATGGTGGGCCAAGCGTCATTTACTGAAGTCGTGGAAAACAATGGTTAAAATTAAGTTATTACCATAATTCAATGGAAATATATAGCAAGTAATATGAAGTAGACACATTAAAACTAAATGATATGTAAATCTTCATTAAACTATGGTTGCATGTAATAACAATTAAGAAACATGTTAAAGGAATTGTCATTGAAACAAATGACCGCTCTCTGGACCAAAATGACCGCATTCTAATTATTTAAATACAATTTAAATTAAGTAACATATTTATCCTAATACCAAACACGAATGTTCCCTGGATCAACGTCCTATTTTAATTATGTAATTACTTTATATTTTTTTCTAACAGGTGCAGCGGAGCGCACGGGTACGGCTAGTAGCATAATAAAAGCTTCTTGGATAACAGTTATTGTCATATAGGTCTGAAACTTCTCACAGAGATCAATTAAATGTTGATAAATAACATTTAATTAGCACTTGTATGAAATATTAAGTTCCTTCGGGGAGAGTATGGACTACATTTTCACAACCACACAATCAATATATACTTTATTTCAATCAATATTCTCATTATTTCTTAAACAAATGCTCAAAAGTACTTACAGATCACACATGTGAAGCAGGTAAACCCTATTAATTCCTCTTAAACAATGAAGTGAAGTATTTACAGAATAAACAGCTGCTTTTCACATGAAAATAGTTTACAAACAATTAACTTCTTCTCTTTCTCTTTTTGTTCTCTCCTCTCCTTCGCGATTTATTTACATATGTGCATATATATTAAGTAATTATTACATAGCCAGAAATTTAGTAACGCAAGTTCTTATAATAATTACTGCCTTTATTCGCTGCATGTGCATGTACATCCCTGATGTCTACGTTGGGACGCTATGTAGTGCATGCGCTATGCGCTCGTGATCAAGGTCGAGCTCTTCTACTGTGATTGAGAGCTAATATCGTCTCATCCCTAACATACGTATTATTTAACGAAGAAAAATAATTTACATGCAGATTTTAGCGGTTATTTAACTTCTCACAATGCAAAGAAATATTTATTTACATTGATAGCATAATAAATCAGGGAAATATCATTCTTGACTGGCGGTTTTCCCTGGACTTGTATTGGCAACACTGCTAATTATCGTCATTTCGTAATTTACCGGATACACTACGTATCTAAAATCCGGTAAAAGTAGCGGAAAAAAGGCCATTAAATTGGCAGCATTGAGACTTCGAGTGTGTCGTACTAGTGTACAGTCTCAACGATGTATTCTAGGGTGAAAATTCAAGCACATTAGATTGAAACTATATATTTCCAAAAACTTTCCCCTCTTTCCATTTTTCGCTATCTGCACTAATAAAAAAGTTTGTATATGTCACCGGAATTTGGAATAACCCTGTATAAGTATTCATTCGTTCATATTTATCTGCACAAGAGCAGGTCTTTCACTGCAAACCTAGCATTATCCATTCTTTCCTATTTTCTGTTTTCCTCATTTTCGCCTTATATGATCCATTAGTTACATCTTACTGTATATGAGTATATACCTACTTGTGCGTGTGTACAGCTAGGACAGAGCTAACGGAATGTTTGCGATGAATTGTCATAATCGGAATTGTCGTACTGTATGTTATTGAATTGAATTTACTGGAGGGGGGCACTGTGATCCATCACTGCGACCTGCTACGGTCTATTGCGCTAACCTTCCAGCTAGGCGCATTCTAAAACCAACACCGGCTGACTACACTAAGGTTCGCTTTGTGCCCAGGTGTCGAGCAGGTAACCCCCTTCGTTCGTAGGCCAGTGGAGTAATGATGACGGAATGATGTAAATGCCTAATATGGAGAAAAACAGGAGAATCCCGAGAAAACCCCAACTGCGACCTTGTCCGCCACAAATGTCACTATGGATTTTTTACCGCAGGGGTACTGTATAGTGTTTCTATAATAATGATTCTTAGTCGTTAATTATTTCATCTTATTTTCAAATTAATTTCGTATTTTTGCATTAGTTGTGAAATACCTTCCTCTAATAGTATTCAAATAATACTGAGTTGAAAACCGTTGTTAAATCGTTGTGGTGTAAGTCGTGCTCTATAAGGAACTTCAGGAGTCGGACCAATTTTTCTGGCATCGTATGTTCATAATGGAATAATAATGCAAAAAATGTATACACAGAGAACCGTCTTGGTAGCTCAACTGGCAGAGAGCTGGCTACGTAAGAATGCAGACCAGAGTTCAAATGTCGGTGATTGTGGAGTTTTATTTTTGATGGTCAAAATCAAGATTATGGTGGTTTTTCTTGGTTTTCTCACATTTTTCCTCTTCGTTCCAGTAATATTTTACACAGTTCTCTCTTTAATTATCATCTTCATGAAAAAATATTGCTCCACTTGTGTTTGCGTGGCGCTGAATCGACGTCTGCCATCGACTGAATGACTGAATGAAATAAATGCATGACTGAATGAAATGAATGAAATGAATGAAATGAATGAAATGAATGAATGAATGAATGAATGAATGAATGAATGAATGAATGAATGAATGAATGAATGAATGAATACACAATACGCGTAATGCAATTTAAAGAGAACTGGATCATGACAAAATCTAAACCCGTGAATAAATAATACTTCCAAAGGAAGTGGGAATAGGAGTATTTTGTTGCTGAAGACGAAAGAATTGCTTGTTTACTGTGTCCCATCTAATTTATTTCTACTCCTCAATTCAATATTAAACCACATTTCAACAAAGCCCATATTAAGAATTATGGAATGCACAAACTTTCGGGTAAGTTCATTATTACCAACTGCATATTGATTATATATTTATATACTGTTAAATTAAGGACGTTACTCGTTGTGTTCATTTTGAATTGAAATTAACAGTGACTTTCATGGTTTATTACTTAAATGTTATAAATTTATGTTTCCGTAGGTGATGATAGGAGGAAAGTTTTCGAAAATCTAAAGTAGGCTAGGTGCAAAGAAATGTCAAAGAACCTACCGACAGGAAATCTATCATAATTGTAAACCTTGAAACGAGATAACGCATTATAAATACAATGAACTTATTACAATCCTTTTTGTAAACTACAGTGCCGCCACTTGCACGGGTAAAGAATGTAAACAACTCTACGCGGAATAGAAGTGGAGTGAGGCTGACGTCATATTTCCCCTACTTACGGGTTCTGCAGGACTGGTCCAAAGATTGGTAGATGGCTGTGGTAATTGATGCTACACTACTTATATATCTGCAAAAGATAAACCACCCCAAGTTCTTCCTTCGCTAACAGGGACGTAATACATAAGTCATATTCAGAGTTCTTATGCCGTCCGGTGTCACTGCAACCTTTACCTAGCAGAATCTGTTGATGGGCGGCGAGTGGTCGTACGCCGGCGTATGGACCGCCCTTCCCTACGCAGACTGGTTTCAGTGAACCCTTTACCGCTTAGCTTCCTCGGTACGGGCGCACAACATTATCACCTAAGACTGGTCTGCATAGGAACTCTCTTTAGGTCTTTCAGATACGGCAGGTCACCAGTCAAGTTATGATACATACAAGTTTGATGACTGGAGAGGAACCCACACCTGTGGAGTAACGGTCAGCGCGTCTGGCCGCGAAACCAGGTGGCCCGGGTTCGAATCCCGGTCGGGGCAAGTTACCTGGTTGAGGTTTTTTCCGAGGTATTCCCTCAATCCAATACGAGCAAATGCTGGGTAACTATCGGTGTTTGACCACGGATTCATTTCACCGGCATTATCACCTTCATATCATTCAGACGCTAAATAACCTGAGATGTTGATACAGCGTCGTAAAATAACCCAATAAAAAATGACTGGAGAGAAATGTGTGGTGTGGGGAATAGTGGAGCAGGCTTAGGTAGGGGAGGTCGGGGCAAGTTCGGCACGTTAAGCTAAATATTCACATAAGTACAACAAAAATGCAATTTATGTTTCAAAATTTTAATGATGAATCTACTTGGTATATATATATATATATATATATATATATATTAGAATTTACAATAAGTGAAGCATTGAATTAAACACAAAATTAAATTAAAGATGCTACATTTGTCGAAGTTTCCCCACATTCTGGGGCAACTTCGTCAGTATTTGTATCGTCAGCAAAACTGTATTTCCAAGTTCAGATTTGATTTACAATATAGAAAAATATCGTAGGGCTAAATTTAACACCTGCACATATCACAAATGAAGTGTCCAAATACATTTTCCATATCTGTACCTATTCATGCTCCCATAACTTGCACTCTTTGCAAGTAATCCATTCTTCCTGTGTAAGTTCTATTGTTCGCTGCAATATATGCAAAATGTTTAATTCTGTGTGGCTGGTTTTGTATTTTTTTTCATGTTTAATTCTGTGTGGCTGGTTTTGTATTTTTTTTTTCTTGTTTAGACAATTTTCTGACTTCATGAAAGTCTTAAGTCAGGCAGATACAGCCATCTTCTTGTTTGTGTTGAAAGGGTGCTCTATATCAGGGTTGCAGAACTGGGGAAGAGGAGGGGTGGAAGCCTGGGGGAAAAGTTTATTCCCCTTCAGTGACGTTTCTGTGACGTTTTGCTAGAGCACTGTATACATCTCTCTTCTCCCCTACCCTACAATTACGCGAGGATTGAAGGGAAGGGATGAATTACGTGTTCCGGGTTGTGACGTCTGCTACAATTGTAGCACAGTTTTGCATTCCTGCTCTATATGAGTGAATTCTGCGAATTCGAAGGTTAATCTTCGAAATTCCACTCCACACTTTCTGAAAAACATATTCTGCAGATTGGTTGCATGCTGCTTCAAATTGTCAGCCATATCTGAAGCAAACGCTCTTTTAAACCTCACTTTATTTTGTACACCTGATGCTGGAAGGTCTACTTTCAGCCAATATTGAAGTGCAGGTTGTGGCACTCTATTTTCGACAGATGACAGGCTTATCTTCTTTCTTTATGCTCACATAGAGCTTTCGTGAGTGCGTTCTGGTCATATTTGTTTTCAGTTTTCCTTTTGTAATTTCGAACCATTTTACCGGTAATAAATAGGCATCTGAAATGAATAATTACTTTAAATTACTTTAAGTGCCATAATTACTTATTTTATATAGTTAACAAACAATACAGAAACCTATATTCTTCTTTCTTTCCATGGGGCAAGATCGGCAGCTTACTGCCGAAGTTTCCCCAATTGGCAGGAAAAAAAATATTAATCAGCATTCCTATTAGAGACTTTCAACCGCCTTGCCAAGCTCATAATCTGATACAGATTTAGTCATTCTAAATAATGATGCCACTCACTAATATCGTCTATGTTCTCATTACGGGTTCCTTAAGACTTTCAATATCATAATTATAATAAGCCATCAGTTAGAAAAATATATTTGCCTGTCACAACTGCAAATATCTCTCCATGCCACACAAGCGTTATTAACAGCAAGCGGCCATGGTTTCTCAACACGCTAGCCTCTAAACAAGCCCCTATTTGCTCAGGTCTTCGAAACAGATGCTATGACGAAGTTGCCCATAATGCCGAACTTGCCCCGACCTCCTCTACTCAGTACAATCAACACCCAACTGGGTGGGTTGAGTGCACAAAAAGCGTGCTTGGGTGAAGTGCTTAGGAAAACTCCATGTCCCGCCCAATAAGCACACATAAACTTCAATATGAGGAAGGATGGGAAAGTAACGGACAGCAATTATTTACGGAATATTATTTTGACCCGAATATTCGAAGGTAGCAGAAGTTAGTTTGAATCTTGCGTTACAGACAGCAATGACTCAATCAGGTGTCTCCCTGGCGGAATGAGAGGTAACTTACTGAGTAAAGATGGCGCGTGTGATAGCATCGTCTACGTGTGAAGAGCAGCTCAAACAATGACAAAATATATACATCGTGCCCTTCAAGACAAACGTCCTAACAAAACGATGCAAATATCAGTCTCCTTCACGATAATGCTCGTATAGATCTCGCAAGCAGGGAATACCGACGGAAGGAATGCTAATGAAACAATGCGATAAGGAAAAGAGGGCAGCAGGAAAGGTCACGAGATAGCTTGAATGATATTCAAGAGTACAGTCGGAAGAGAAATGACATCGATATAATCAGTCTTGCGTTGGGATAGTTACATTACGACTTTATTTTGTTCCATTGCATGTGAATATGTGTCTTGTATCGCACGGTATTATTATTTCACTCGTAAACATATGTTGCGCGTTTAATTAGCTTCGAATTTTTCTCTTGCTACATTCTTTATTTCCACAGCGATGTCCATATCTGTTCATCTTCTTGGAAGATATAGTACTTCCATGGTCCGCACCTATCCCCCCTCGGTGTGCCTACATACACACGTCAAAACAGACAGCAACGCCACCATTGCTTTTCGGTAATCGTTCCTTGCAAGAGCTATACCCATATTTCGACTTTTGTTCGTGGAAAAATTGAGAAATTTGGCTGGGAGGTGCTCAATCAATCACCCTACAGTCCAGACCTCGCACCGTCCGACTTTCAACTCTTCGTACCAATGAAGAAATTTCTAGGAAGCCAACGTTTTGGATCGGATGAATAAGTTAAATCGGTCGTGCAAAGATGGGTATACTCCCAGGAAACGGAGTTCTGTAAGCAAGATTTACTGAAATTGGTGTAACGATAGAAGAAATGTATCGAGAGCTTGGCTCATATGTCGAGAAATAGGTAAAACTTGAAGCTTTTTTCCACTTTTTCTTGTTTCTGTACCTATTAAATATTTTGCAGAAATTTGTGCGTTACATTCTGAGCCTCCCTAATTACTATTATATATGAACCAAGTATTTTATAAAACCTTCCTGATATTGAACCCGAGCCTGCCTTGTTCAGAAGCATATGAATAAAATTTAATGTAGGCCTATTAATTAAATCAGCAACTATTTGAACTGATTGCTGCTGGACCGCCTCCCTGTAACATGACAGGTATACTACATAACAAATCTGGTCTTCATATCAGGTATCTTTTACTTTTAAGGTCATGTCACCGTAATAATTTTCCTGAATATTGCAGGCATTCCTCTCAAATGAACCTTGTGAGTGAAGTGGCTTTGAATTCTGCAGTAGTAATCCTGTGCAGATTTCGCAAGACTGCACGGCTGTCTATCTAGTCTAGATGCTCCGTTAGCTGCGACGTCGGTGCCACAACCGCAATGGTCTGTGGCTGGCAGGCTCAGGTGCAGTCGTAAGAAGATCCGTCGACCATGCTCCGTGGTTCATAGTGTTAATTTAAAAGCCGTTACTTTCTGTCTAACATGTGTAGTCTCCTCTCGTCTCACGTCTTTCCACACAGAAGAGGAAAGCGTTCATCTAAGTGAAGAGCCTGTTTTATGTTAACGAGATATACATGACATTAATACATTTATTTCTCGACAGTGATATTTGTCTCCGGTATTGGGAAAGTGGTTTTCATGGGAACAAACCTAGAGAAACAAAATGCAATTTCCGGAAAATAGGCTAAACGGTGATTTATCTTTGACCCTCATTCCGTATCCATTTTTCTCGTATCTGGCTTGTGTCATGTTCAACAATAGTCTTCCGCTATGCTAACTACATGATCAAGGAGTCCCGTTCCCAGCAGACTTGTAGTCTTGGTGCGTAGAGGGAATTGGGAAGAAAAGAATAATTATTCCTATGATAATTGTTATTTTATTTAATTTAATTTGTGTTGTGAGATTTAATTGCTTAATCTAATCGATTAATCGATCAATTTCTGTTGTAAGATAATCGATCAAAAATATTTAATCGAATAATCGAGTCGATTAAAATTAAACGGTTGTAGTTGATATTAATTATTATTTTGTTAATACAAACTCATACTAAAACTTGCGACAATATTTCTCTCTCGGAAATTGCTTATTTAAAAACACAATAGTCCTGTTATTTTCTAACTGTAAACAGTGTAGCTTAGGGAACATCTTTGCACAGGCATTTCAAAAAGAGGTGGAGATATGAAGACAGTCGCCTAGTCTACCTTTATTAAAAGTTGAAACACAATACTAAACCCTTATTACGTTTTATGGTTTTCCAAGAAAACTTCCACCTTGTTGTCAGCTCATCTTCCTAGATTATGAAATACATACTTTTCTGGGATTCGTCCCCCTCATCCCTTATAAAATAGCCATGTCTACACTGTGTGAAACTGAGAGCGTAACTATTTTCTTCTCTTTCTAAAATCTGGTAATTAGATTACAATAGCGGGCAGTCTTCTGTTTCGACCGCTGTGCTTTTGCAGTTGCAATTTCTGTACTGAGTTTGTATATGAAGGTTGTGTGTTTAGATTGATAAAAAAAAATCAGTTTTCTGTGGTTTGTGAAAAGTGTAAAATCCATTATGTCATATGAGAATTTGAGAGGTAAACTTGGTGAAACGGTTGGATTTAAATTGAACGATCGTGGAGAAGTGCTTGACAGAAAAAAAGTTTTTTCGGAGGCACGCTAGTAAAATGTCATATACGCGGGTAAGTGACGCTAGACCGAGGTTACACTATGCTGATGACTGCTGATCTATGCCATCATATTAATACTCATTAAGTATTAACTACTATTTATTTTGCAAATTCATCGTCCCATATTACAACCTAATCAATTTTATAGTTCCTTCACAGTAAAGACTAATTGAGATTTCCTGGTCTCTGATCACGTCAAAAACGCTGATAAAACTAGTATACAGTATTACCCTTGCGGTGAATTTTGGTGAACGCCGGAGGTCATAATTAGTGAAATTCCCTCTCCTCACCTGCACTCTGCCTCCTCACTTGGGATCTTTTAAGATGCAAAAGAGAGACTGATGTGCGGAAAGAACGGGAAGCTACCGCATTTATCTTTCCCAATAAAAACTGCAAACAAGAAATGATGTCTTTTTTATTTGTTGGAAGAAAAATAAAGAAGATAAACTTGCGAATACTAGCAAGAAGAAGAATAGCAATGGCAAAGAAGCATCTTCTACGGACTTCTGGAAGAAAAAGAACAAAGGAAGATACTAGTGAAATGCTTTGCGTGGAGTGTGGCATTGTATGGAGCAGAAACATGGCATTACGACGAAGTGAAGAGAAGCGACTAGAAGCATTTGAAATGTGGATATGGAGAAGAATGGAGCGTGCGAAATGGACAGACAGAATAAGAAATTAAGCTATATTGGAAAGAGTGGATGAAGAAAGGAAGATGCTGAAGCTGATCTGGAAGAGAAAAAGAAATTGGTTGGATCATTCGCTGAGAATAAATTGCCTACTGATGGATGCACTGGAAGAAATGGTGAACGGGAGAAGATTCGGGGCAGAAGAAATCAGATGATAGACGACATAAAGATATATGGATCTTATCCTCTGGTTGAGTGGAAGAGAGAGTCTCGCGGCCTTAACTCTACCAGAAATAATAAATCATTATTATTATTATTATTATTATTATTATTATTATTATTATTATTATTATTGTTAATAAATGCGGACACTATGAACAAGACAGAGAATAGGAAAGACTGGAGAATGTTGGGTTTTCAGTGACAGACCTGCCCTTGGACAGAACCACAGATCACATTATAGATTGCTTATTCCTATGTTAAAATCGGTTGCACTTTGAAGAGAACATCCGCCAGGATCGCCACCCGTCCGCCGTAAACGAAAACGAAATGACAGTACGGTCGCTAATGCAATTTAAATGGGGATTATGACGTGACTCCTTATGTAACAATTAGATGACAGCATAGTAAACCTGACAAAAGTTGTTACCGTCAAAACCTATAACGCCGAGCAATCTGGATATATATAATCTACGGCAGAACACTAAGAATTAAAGAAAGAAATTAATCCACAAATGCTTGACCACATATTGATAATTATTGAGAGTATGAAAATAGTCATAATGAAAAACAAGAAAAAACTACAACGTGTTATTATTATTATTATTATTATTATTATTATTATTATTATTCATATTATTATTATTATTATTATTATTATTATTATTATTATTATTATTATTATTATTGCTGCTGCTGTTGTCTTTGTCATTGTCGACGTTCTTATCGTTGTGGTCGTTGATGTAGTCGCCTTCATCGTCTTTGTATGTATCTAATGCCTATCCACTTCACTTTACGTGATTCGTGTTCTCCATATTGCGGATAGATGGCAAGACTGTGACACCACATTGTAGAGTTACGCTGTACATCAGTGATGTCAACTGATGCCCATAGAAGCAAGCGCACGCTTTAGAGCCCAGGAGAGCCTGAGCGCTTTACAGCGGAAAGGAAAGAGACAGCCGAAAGAGGCAGTATATGCCGCTTGGTCGAGCTATATACAGGGATGGCCAGCATTGATTCAATGGATAAAGGAAAGAGCACTTATTAAAACTGTATCCATGTTAATTTTTAGATTTGTCTGAGAAGTATAAGTGCATTTTAATGTTCATTTGCTTTTTTATTCAAAAGGAATATTTTCTCAACTTTTTTTAGAGAAAAGTGAAATTTTCAGATGTGTTTGTTTGGTAGCCTTACAGGTACTAAAACAGTGTTTTTCGTAAATCTAATATATCGTAAATACGTATTACTGAAGATAGTGTTTTAAAATGTTTGAAAATATTCGCATGGAAAATGTTTGTAAGGAATGAATTAACAAAGCAAATACTGTTATATCACAAACAAAAGATATGTGCCTATGTGTTGGTAAAACGTCAGCTCTATAGCTTCAGCAGATTTCGAGATAATTTAATATTAGTTGCGCACCAATATCACCTAAAAGCATAATGCGATAAGAGTTTTATTATGTAATATTAGTTACAGTTAAAACATATACCTAGACAACTTTGCTTTGTACTATAATATTGTTTTGATTACTTTTATAAGACTAAAGATATCATCAATATCAATTTCAACTTATCATGTCATATTCAGTGTCTTTCTTCGGGATAACACTTTCTTTATGAATGATGTGTTTAATTCACTTAGTACAGTATAGTTGTAGTTAATGTGGAATTTGTGTGAATATTCCTTCTTTACTCTTAATTAACGTTTAAAACACAACTGCAATATTAGGCTAGGAAATAGGTGTTAGTACTTTTGTTTTACAGACAATTTAGAAAATAACAAACAGAAAGAAGCCATATAAAAATAACGACATAAAATTTCACGTTCCGTTAGAAGTTTGTGCACCACTGTTTTCTTAATCCAACAGGCTGCTTATTCCTCCTAGCATACCTAGCGCTTAATGCCCGGCACGACGTCAAGGTCAGAAAAATGCGCTTGCTTTGACATCACTGCTGTACATGATATGTATCTGTTGAGAGTTATGTCGTGTACTGGATATGTGTATCTGTAGTGTATGGAATGAGAGATGTTGATTAAAATGAGAAAGGAAGATGTGGGAAACCCGGTGCCGGCACATAGCCCACTCCTGTCGAATAGTACAGGGACATCATTTTATTTTTACTAACATTTTTAATATTAACCTGTCTATACCTTTAGAGAACCGGAAACACCGCTTACTCCCCCCTCCAAGACTGGAGTTCGATGATACTGGCGTAAAACACAAATCACTCTACTAGGTATAGGAAGGAAGAAAAGTAGTTCATCCATTTACGTAAACTAGGAAATATCGCGATTTTGAGTTTGATAATTTTCATTAGGTTTTTCTTTAATGAAAGTACAGTATTGTATTAAGAATAAGTGTTTTGACTAACGAAGTGAGTTATCCATGCGAACGTATTCATTATGCGGTGTATATTATACTGTGTACAGCACATTAGCGTACAATATAGAGAAAGAAGTTAAATTGAAAAATAATCATAATATGAATATTTAAACACAATTTTGAAAATGGTGGCCGTTCATTTCGATACAGGCTGCAGTGCTTTTGTGCATATTATCGCACTATAGACTATTGCATCTAATTCCAATTGCCAGTTTCGTCCTTCGTACTAGTAATCATGTTGAAATAATTCTGTACCTACTCTACGTACTGTAAATTCAATCTTCACTTCTGCCCGACCCGAAAATATAAAATTACTCAGACATGCTATCTACTGTCCGTCCAAGTGGTTATGCCGCAGGATTGTAGAAAGGGAGGAAATCACGTGACAGTTAATTACTTAACGAGGCCCTTTTATTTAAGTTAAATTAAACAGCTGTATAATATTACGTAAACGTCCAATTCCTAAGAGAAATTAATGTTTTCAGAAAAGAGCTAAGACAGCCCAGCTTTTACAGAGGGGCGAGCAGAAGCAGGTGGGGGAAATCGGGATGCGACGTAGGCAAACGGACAGTACCTGTGCGAAAATATGATTCAATATTGAAAGCTCTTTCGTCACTGGAAAACGCGAACATATTTCTGGAACGTACTATACTCGGTAACTCAGTACTGCTTACTATCTGTGGTCTTAGCTCTGTGTGGAGTTGGAACTTCATTAGTAGAAGGGGCGGTAGGGCAGTACATTCAAAAACTCAGGTACAACAAAAATTGAAGTAAAAATAAAATGATGTCCCTGAATCATGCTTAATGATCCCATTCGACGGAGGAATCACTATCAACAGTGACATGTGCCTTCTCTTCATATGCACTGAGGAGAGATTTGGAATGTAACCCACGCATATTGGTACACAGTCTAGTGATAAGAAGTTGTGCACTGCTACCTCTCCTAGTCCCGAGGTAGAAAATTAACATGAAAATTTCTGACCCCACCGGGTATCGAAACCGGGCCTGTTAGTCTAGAGGCAGTCCGTTACCATAGAGCTAACAAGGCTATTATTATTGTTATCATCGTCGTTGTTTCCGATGTCGTCGTCGTTGTTGTCATCTTCGTTGTTCTTATTGTTATTATCATTGTTTGATGATGGTGATGATTATAATGAATCAATAGGAGATTACGAAAATGAAGCACACCATAAATTATAGTGATGAGCAGATAACATTATTGGTGAAAATTGTTAGGTATTGAAGCGCAACTGAGGAACATGATGATGGCTACAATATTGAACACATAGCCAGAGGTCCTATGTTGCTCAAATCCATCGCTAGAATTGTCTCAGAGACATGAATACTGAACGCATTTCCCTGGCGTGAATCCCCGTCACACCCCGCGTCACACCGTCCAGTAATGCAGCACACGATTGGAACATGAAGTGTGTTTACCTTGCGTCCCTACGTCATAGGCAACCTGCCCGTGTTTTGTCGAATGCGATGGGTTTTAAAATATTGAAGAGCTCTTCAACGAGAATTCAAATTGCAAAATGTATTTCCGTACTTTATATCATTGTAATTAACGTGTTAATGGACACTCAAACTTCCATTGCATCTCGCATGTCAGTGGGACATTTGAAACTCATAATCACTTTTGCATTTTTTATAACCTTTCAAACTCCATGAATATATTTTAAGAATCAAACAAATTTGAATACGTAAACAAACATTGATTAACTGTATATTTTGTGGTTACTTAGGTATCTAAAGATAATATTATATTCTTCGAAAACGTTCTCATTATTTGTTACAACAGCAATATACTGTTAATAATAATGATGATAATAATAATAATCATCACATAATAATACTAATCATCATCATCATCACATAATAATAATAATAATCATCATCATCACATAATAATCATCACATAATAATAATAATAATAATAATAATAATAATAATAATAATAATAATAATAATAATAATAATAATAATAATAATCACATAATAATCATAATCACATAATGATAATAATCATCATCACACAATAATAATCACATAATAATAATAATAATAATAATAATTATTATTATTATTATTATTATTATTATTATTAGCAGCAGAAGGAGTACCAGTTACAATAGCAATATTAATAGTGGTGGTGGTGGTGGTGGTGGTGGTGGTGTTTTCAGTGCAAAGTAATTTAAGTAATTATTGCATAGAAATACCAACAAGACGAAGACAAGGTCATGGAAAGAAAAGTACCAGGAAGAATTATTTCTCGTGAGGATGAACATTTTAAAAAATTATCCAAAATAGTTCATTTTCGATAGACTCGTTACTTATGAAAGACTCATATGAAATGTATAAAAGCTATCTAACTTTAGCATATTTAAATTCTTACGTCTCATATAATGTTACTACTGAAGCTCAAAGTCGTAGGCACTTTTAACTTAAAATAGACACACAAAAAATATCCAAAATGCCAAAAATTGTCATTTAAAAACGAAACTAATAAAAGGATATTTTTAATATCCAAACTCTAAAAAGCTAGCAGCATAATAAGAATGTACATACGTAAGATTTTCAGTTAAACAAAACCCCTCCTTTTTTGACATAATTACATAACGTAATAAAAATTGTTTTGTAAAACTGTTTTTATAACGTTAATACAATACAATTTTCGCGTAGTTTCAGACCACAAGACCGCTCCTGGACGCTGCGTAAATCAAAGCATGATGCTGCATATCTATTCCACTGGAATTCAACGATTCGTAATTACGCAATAACTAATTGTAAATGCAGCTTCATGATATTAAGTAAAAGGTCATAAGAAAATAATTGTTTCATATCTGAAAGGACTGTATATGCTGCAAAACAACCTTCATGTTATACATAATTTCGTTTAATATGTTACCATTTTAAATATGTACATTCATTAAAGTTTTATCTCACATTTTATATTTTATATTTTAATACAATATGGTTAATGTAACCCATTACACATCATATAACAGTTCAATAGAGGTGACAGTGATCTGAAGATGGTTTACAAAACCGAAAACTTTTATTCAAGTAGAATGAAATAAAAATATCACATTTATAAAATAAGTTTATGGCGGACTGAAATAAAATATTGTTAAACTAATAATTCGGCCATGTCCGCAGTTTCTCCTTCCTGTTTAATATTCCTTCTACTTGTAAACTGTATTATTAAATCCACTTAAATATTACTAAAGCTTCAATTTTTGGGAGTTTTGTGAGATAGAACTTGGTTGGATGTCGTCCAAATACAAGCAGCATAATCCGGACGGCGATGGAGAACGGCCGTAAACAGCTGCCTACCCTATTGAACAGCGAAGAAATCCACTGTAACAAGATACTCTGAGAGAATGCCAAAATACTCTGTTCAGGTTCCGTGCCAACAAGTATTTCGTTTACAACCAAATAGCACATTCGAGGGTTAAGGTCATGTATAGACTCCTCTACCAATTTCGTCGCCAGTGTTCAATTTATAGCTATACTAATTCTTGTTTGTCTTTTAGATTATAATTCTTTTCACAGGCATTTATGACTCACCACATCGGAGTATAAAGAATGTTTCACCGTATTTTAAAGTATTTATATGTATGTATGTATTTATTCACACTGTAAATGGGTATAGACCCGGTGGTAGTGGTAACTAATTACACTCAATAATGACAATTAATAATAAACACAATTAATAAAACATACAATTAATAATATAATAATAATAATAATAATAATTATTATTATTATTATTATTATTATTATTATTATTATTATTATTATTATTATTATTATTATTATGAGCATCCTAAATTAAATGATGCACGATTACTTCAAATAACATTAAAATTAAATATAATTTGTGTCTTAACTCTAAGTTCGAACTAAAACCCACGAGTATGATTTGTTCATACCTGTACAAATACCTTTCAGCATTACACTCATTTCGCTGACAACTCACTCACTGCACTGGAATTTCCATACATTTCACTGATTCTGTCCTGACTTCACTAACACTTCAAAAACATTTCACTGATCAAATACTTTGCACTGTCACTATAAACTATAAAACTTCACTGACACAACACACTTCTTCACTGATACAACACTTCAAATAACAAAATATCAATTACACCCTTTAAATAGTGTGTATAATATACTAGAGTCTATTAATAAAGTCCTTAAGCCTATTTTTAAATACATTTTTGGTTATTGGTAAAGCATTTAGTAAGTCTGCAGGTAAAGCATTCCAGCCCCTGATAGTACGATTGAGAAAAGAAAACTTTCCAGTGTCCGTCCTCTGTCTTCTTTCCCTCAATTTATATGAGTGGTCGTTCCTTGAAGAGTAATTTGGCGGCTGCAATCTTTTTTTTATTTCTCTAGAGGCAGGCTGACCTCTATATGTTTTGAACATTGCGCATAATCGAATTCACGTTCTCCTGTCCGTGAGTGTGTCCCATTTTAATTGTGAATTATTACGACAACGCTTGAGAGCCCGTTTTTGAATATTTTCCAGTGTCTTAATATGTTCTAATCTGCAAGGATCCCAACATGCAGCACCATATTCCATTATTGGAGGAACTAGTGATTTATACGCAATCTCTAGATCTGTAGATAAATTAAGTGGCGTATTATCATTAGAGATACCGGTGTTCGAAAACGAATTGATCATGTTATAAGTTACAGTAAGATGTGTGGACTAAATGCGGCTATGTGTTGAGAATTCTTTACTTTCCATTTTATTTTGATATGTTATTTAACAACGCGGTGTCAGTACGATGCTTTTGTAGAAGCAATAGACTAAAATTGGAGCTAGCGGGATGATATTTTTTGGATGGTGGTTCGGAGAATAAAGTATCTTTCTGCAGAAATACATAAAGTGACATCAAAAACTTGTTCCTTGCATTTTTAACTATGTCCTGATTGTACCTATTCAGTGTAAAATATTACCATGGCAACTGAAACCTACGATTAAGCAGGCTTGCATAGTATAGTCAAAAAACAAGGTACAATAAAAAGGTAAGTAAAAAGCTTTTGATGTCACTGTATAAGTGGAATCATATGTCGAACGATGCATAGCTTTAGTATGCTGTATAATTTTATGGAGAAATCCTTCTGGGTGGTGCGAAAAATGAAACGAGGTTGTGTATGCAATCATCATTTACTGGGCAACACATCACGGCACCACAGTCTAGTATTTACAGTCACGAAGCTCAATATGTAATAAATATGCATCCATAGATAGTTGCTAACCACTAGGAACGCTACTATCGCCTCATTACAGGCAATGCGAAGTAGTACCTGCACAGTCGTTTGTTCCTAGCAACCTCAACAACTCAAGCTTCGTGACTGTATATACTAGACTGTGACGGCATTTTAGAAATTCAAAGGAATCATGCACATGTCGGACTGCAAAGAAAACAACAACTGCAACGGCAATGAGTCGATTTTGCAGCCTCCTGTATCGACTTCTCCTGAGTACCCTTCTTAGGCTTTCCCCTCACTCAGCGTCTTGGTTGGTGTCGTTGAATCTCTTCCTAACAAATGCAGTTCTTCGGTCGCGATAATACTTTGAGTCATGTTTCTTGAGCATCTTTGACATTTTGTAAGTCGATGATCCGTTTTCGGACACCCTACCTCGGTCTAAATTTAGGTTTACCTGCCGGCGCGATTCGCGTCCGATAGCGCGGACCTCTAGGTACGAACTGAGGTGCTGAGTTCAACGCTATGACATGTGGTTCAAACGTGGTGATATCTAGCGCAAAATTCAGCATTTCCATAAAGAGGCTCTTAGCTCAGTGTTGCCAACCCTGTTGAAGCGAAAGAAGTAGACGGGAACCAATAAAATAAGGAGAATAAAGTAGAAATTCCAATTTTGTTATGTGTAACATGAGAGATATTTGTCGATTCATGTAAAATGCTTAAATCTAGAAACTCAATGTAAACATAGGCTTTTGTAAAAAAAAAAAAATCTCCTTAAACACTCAGTAATAGAAGTTCATGACGTCCAGCACACATACGTAGGATCCTCCAGTGTTGTCATTTTTATTAATTGTTCTCGCTGTCATATTAGGCCTACCTATACAGGGTGTAAGGGGTATAAGTGCCATTATTTTAACTAATAATTATTCATGTCGTAAGGAAGAAAACATGTCCTTACGATTGTTTTGTAATTGAAATATTCAACTAATTATTTAAGTTTACAATATTACGCGGTTGGAAACGTTGCTGGAATGGGGAGGAGGAGGTTTACAAGTACACAGTACAGCTCAAGCGGGTACAAATATACCGGTACAAAACAAATGCAGGGGCGGACAATGATAATACTGTTGTTTACACAAAACGAGCAGCAAGTACAAACTTTCATCTCTTTAACAGAACATTATGGGAAATTTACATTTTATGTAATAATATCCCTCCATTTTTATTGTACGTCTAAAAAATAAACAATAATGGTTTTCTGCACAAAATCACACGAACTTTTTTCTAATGCAAAATTTCAATCTCTCCCGCTTCCGTAAAGCAGTAGCATTTTTAAACAAATTTCTGCTTGTGTGATTTTCGAAACGGGGTAAGAGACTCCTAGTTTCTAAAAATCGTTGAGAAACTGCTACAGAAGTTCACCGATTAGGTAATCTTCTTTGAGGAAAACGTTGACGGTATATTCTTCTTGCCTCACTTGAATTACGACGACGTTGTTCATAAATGAATAACATATGATATTCCTAAACTGTGAATGACATTGTAAGTTGTTTTTCGAATACCCTGTACTGACTGTCATCCACTCGGCAGTATACCTATGGACAGGGAGCTCGAATTCGGCTGACTTGTACTTACGTCTGTGCAGAGTACTGCCTGCTGAACACTTTTCCACGTTTCTCACGCCAGAATATTAACACATTTAGTATGCATTTTTATTTAATTAAAAAAAACGTAATAGAACACAAAAATATTTATTTAAACTAGTATTAACTCTTTGATAGATATACCTACTCATGTAATTGTTTTCGTAATTTTACTAACGATGTCAGCAGTGTACCGCAAATAAAATAAGAATAATTTTTTTTTCTGAGAAAACTATCAAGTTTTTATCCATTTAATACATGCTGTAATTCTATAAGAGGATAATTTGCTGCTCAAATTCTTACCGTATTAAATACATTTATAAAACGACATAAGTGAAATGGACTAACCCGTCATTCCATACCTCCCCGTATGGATTTTTTATTGACTTCCAAAGAAGAGAGGTAAGTAATTTTGTTTTATGGAACTTTGGAGCTGAATAGCTTTTATTCTGTTGAGCGTATCAGAATGCTAGATCCGCCAGCAAAGAAATTCCGAAGTACTGAATGTACTTTTGTGCTGATTCCTTGTAGAGTGATTTCTAGCAGAAACATTATGTGGCCAGCATTTCGCACGCCACATTTCATGGCACTGCTCAGCTTCTATCATTTTTGATGGAGAGAGAGAAAGCCAGTAACCTTCTCTTCTGAAAAAGGAGAGTGCCTGGCTTTTCCGCTTCGAGAGGATGGAAGGTTTCAAATGGTGTGTTCCTTTTTCGCCCCCTTTAATCCAGATTGATTTCTATATCCACTTCTCGGAAAGTGAAATGTTATGTCTGAAATGACTCCGAAGTTGCAATAAAAGAGTGAGGGATCATTCTTCAAAATTTTGGAACTTGAACTGCGATATTTTATATACGATTCAGTGAACTTCCTGTGTTGCTGTTATTCCAAGTTCATGTTGATTTGAATGATCGCAGTAATACCTTTAGAGTTGTGTGCACTTTGATCTCTGTAAAACAGTAAGTTGTTCATTCTTTTGACTTTACTGCTGCTTTTGCGAATTAAGGTTTATTTAGAGAAAATATCAATGAGCACATTATCGAAACAAAACTTACTAATTCAGAACCTTAGGTGCTGTTATATTGTTTAATAATTGTGATATAATTATTCTGAGTTTTCACTGCGAGATAAAATAAACAATTACAGTTACGTATTCCTTCATATTAAAATACATTATCAGGTATTAGTCGCGTTTGCATGTCGGAATTGCTTATGAATTCGTCAATGTAGTAGACTTGTCGGTCTCAGTGACTTCAACTAATACATTCATTCATTCATTCATTCATTCATTCATTCATTCATTCATTCATTCATTCATTCATTTTATTCCATAGATCTTACATGAACAATGAAGCTTTAAGATGTGGAACAAGTCAAAATTTTACAATATTACAATTACAATTTTTACAAATTTTTACAATTTTACAATTTAGTAATTTTCTACAATTTTTACAATTTTGTACAATTTTTTACAATATTTTGGCGAGATGTAGTGAGATGAAGTGAGGTCCGAGGATTCGCGAAAACATTACCCGGCATTTGCCTTTTGGTTGGGGAAACCTCGGAAAAACCCAACCAGGTAATCAAATCAAAGAGGGGTAATCAAATCAAAGAGGTTGATGCCGAGGACTCGCCATAGACCATCCGGCTTCAGTCCCACGGCTGTTGAAAATCTCGGAAGAAACCAAAGACCAAAGGGGGATCCAACCCAAACCCGAACACAGCTCCGGATCAGCAGCCCAGCGAGTCTGCCGACTGAGCTACATCGATGGCTCCACTAAAAGTATACAATACATAGCCAATCAGATTATTAAATTTACAAACGCAAACGATCATTCATAAGTTGAACTATATGTATAATACAAAACAAGTAAGTTAATTAGATTTAAGGCATAAACAATTCAACCAGTTGTGATACACAGAAATTGATAATAGATATCATGCAAACTACTTCAAATTACAAACACAAACAATTTATCAACAAAGCTATACAGATTACTATTCAATTTAAAGCATATACAATTCATCGGCCAAAACTATACAAATATATACAATACAAAATAAGCAGAATAATTTAATTTACAAGCATACTTTCATTAAGCTATACAAATTTGTGCAATTAATATCAAGTAGATTAATTGAATTTATAATCATAAACAATTCATCAGTTGAGCTATACAGAGTACTATACAATTTACAGCATATACAATTCATCAATTGAGCTATACACACTACCATTCAATTTACAGTAGGCCTATATACAATTCATCATACAGTATACTATTCAATTTACAGCACTTACAATTCATCAGTTATGCTAAACAAAAATACACAATGCATAGTAAACAGATTAAGTCAATATAAAAACATATTTTAGTTGAGCTATATAAAAATTGTACATGTCATTTAAGTAGAATAATTCAATTCACAAGCATAAACAATTCATCAGTTGTGTAGAAGGTATGTGTATGTAGAAATTTGGTTAATTCTTTTCTAAACCTTTTCTCGTGGTTCTTCAAATCTTTAATGATATGGTGTAAAATTCTGAACCAGTTTTTAATTTATTATGTTCCATCATCGCTTTGTCAATGAAATGGTAGAATTTTAATTAATAATGAGCGTAACAAAGTACAGTCTCAATAGTAAATAGGACAACTATGTGACTTTGTACACCTCCATATCGGGGATCTAAACATAATTTTATTCTTTTTTTTTTTAATCCCGGTTTTGTGCTATGCTGATCGTATTTGTGAAAGGCAAAATTTGATTTATAAATCTGAATAATCCTCATTAGTAACAAACCACTGTGGTGAGTTATAAGGCAGTAATAATATAGTAGTAATAATAATAATAATAATAATAATAATAATAATAATAATAATAATAATAATAATAATGACACGAGAACATTTAGAAGGTTCATAACACTAGTGACTATACCGACTCTAAATTCAGAGTTGTATCGATTTGACGTCTGAAACAAGAAAAGTCCCTAACACGAAATGGGTTAAGCACAACGTTGAGGTTCCATTTAAATAATGCAAAATGTCACATTGACAGACAATGGACAAATATCCGCATCATAAACGGCATTCAGTAGCTGTCACAACAATGATTTCCACGCAGAATGGAAGTAATTGCATAACCGTTGCATAGTGTTAGTAGTTGTAGTCGTAATAAAAGTTCACTATTAGTATTACTGTTGTTTTTAGAATTTTGATACCATGTAAACAGCATAGAATGTTCCAGGCTTCAAAGCTTTCTATATACTACCTCGAGAAAAATCTGGGTCGATTCTACATAAAATAAAATGAGAACATAGCAGGTTACTGAGTCTATTATTTTGCTGACTGTGGATGGTAATCATGACTAGTGTTACTATTTTTGTGTTTTAGTTTGAGGACGTTCGTTATTGTTATATTTTTTTAGATCGGAAGTAGAGAAGAACACTTTTCGTAACGCACTTGCTTTAAAAAGAAAATTAATCTGGATACATTTTTGTAATAAGGAGTCAATAATTAATTCTGACAGGACTCGGAAAGTATCACGTATAACAGACTCAGTGAAGTGTAAACAAGATCTAATCACGGAATGACGTCCTAGCACTTGCGCAATCTTTCTCAATGAAAACAAAGTTCGTCCGTAACAGTTCCTTGATTGACGTCATTCATGACATGAATCTGTATAACGTAGTACTCATGAGTCGTTTACACTGATGAATTTTAGATATAGTTACATTAGCGTTATTATTAATTCAAATGCTGCTGTAGTCATCAAATCTGCGTCATGACACTTTGACGTCATGTACAGTAATGTTGTTACAGACTTGTAAATTATATAGGCCTAATGACATACAGGATGTTTCCATTTATGTGGGAAGTAACTGTTGTGTAGATAGTGGACCTCAAAACAATACAAAACGTCCATGTGAACGTATTGTCGGTGACTCTGGAGAAGACGAGAGCGAACTGAAGAGGAAGGGATGTGAACAGATAACGTACGACAACACGTGCAATATTTGTACTGCAGTAAGCGAAAACATTAGGTCTCCGTCTGTTCAACTTAGCTTTAATTTCCATACTCATTGTTACTCATGTTTCCGGCACGAGTAATAAATAACCTGGCTACTGGGATGCTTATCTGAGCGATGTTTATAATAATTAACAGCGATAGTCAAGAAGGTCACATTCTTTCCGCTCGTCTTCTCCTGAGTAACGGACAGTACGATCTGTAGTCGATCATTCCTGGATTATAGGCTTTCCAACGTTACATCCCTTTTCGTGTAGTTGCAGTCCTGATTGCGTTTCAAAAGTGATACGTCACTCTAAATGAAGTACTAAAAAGTCCATCTTGCGCCTGAGTGCACATCTACATGTGCTGAATCACTGTTTGTCTGAAACGTTCAAACACTCCACACATTCCACATAACTGCTGGCGACTTTGTTCCACACGTTGTCATAGCATTGAAATGTGCGTAACCAGTGCTGAAATATCCGCATAGGTATTAGTCTATTGGATTGAGATCCGGGGAACGTGCAGGTCAGGCCATTGATCCTGCATGTCTATCCACTTGTACGGCAACAGCTCATCCAGGTAGGATCTTTCATCGTTTACTGATAGTTAACGGAACTAGCGGGATGCTATTATCGCTCGTAGTATAGACAATAAAAGCACACTTCATTTGAATATATAATTCTTTGCTAAGAACTTGGTGATTTATGCACACTAAACGGACGGCGGTATTCCTAGGGTCAGGATAACGTCCTTACAGAAGAGAAAACTGGTCATAAAATTAGGAACAGACAAACGTCTATCCCTTAGATAGAATTCATGTATGTATGTATTTACACTGGAAGTGGGCAAGCACCCGGTGGCAGTAGTATGCACAATATAAACAATACACAATACAATTATGGCGACCGGGTAGCTCAGTTGGTAGAGCAGCTGGCTACAGACTGGAAGATCTGGGGTTCGATCCCAGGTGGTGACAGGATTTTTTCTCGTTGCCAAACTTTCAGAACGGCCCCGAGATTCGCTCAGCCTCCTATAAAATTGAGTACCGGGTCTTTCCCGGGGGTAAAAGGCGGTCAGAGGGTGGTGCTGACCACACCACCTCTTTCTAGTGTCGAGGTCATGGAAAGCATGGGGCTCTACCTCCATGCCCCCCAAGTGCCTTCATGACATGTTACGGGGATACCTTTACCTTTTTACTTTTTACATAATACAATAATACAATACAAATACAATTATACAATACACAATACAATTAGATACAAAATACAATAAGAATACACAATACAATTTAACACAATAATTACAATTAGTAATATTACATAAAATAACCTAATTAATAAGTGAACCTAATTTTACAAAACACCCTACATATGTATAGGCCCTAATTAAGTTTCACATTGGTACTGATAATAATCTTTCACTTTACTCTCATCTCACTCACTGTAGTGGCACTATGACGCATTTCACTGACACTTTAGGACACATTTTACTGATACTCTATAACACATTTCACTGACACTATAGAACACATTTCACTGACACTATAGAACACATTTCATTTACACTATAAATTATCTTTGATCGGAACTATTCACTGCACTGTCAAACCATAACTTCACTGACTCACCATGCTTCACTGATACAACAGCTCAAATAGGGGACAACAGCTCAAGAATAAGAGTATATCTTACATGCAACATGAAATTTGCACCTAAGGCGCAACCTAAAACAAGGTCGACTTTATTAGGAAAATGTGGGCTTACGTTTGTATTTTAAATTCAGTTTTTCTGTAACTATCAATCTTACGGGCGACACAAGATTTGAAATGGAAGTACGAATTCCTAATTAAAACCATACGTAGTACAAGCAACAGGAACGCACTTTCTGATAGTGCACAATCTACGTGTTGATCTACAAGTAACTATTTGTGCTAAATTTTAAATAAAATATTAACTCGAACTTGGAAAATTCATGTTGTCCAAATTTTGTTTGTGTCTGTACCATAATAGTTCTGTTCACTTGCTCTGGAGTTCCAATCGATGATCAAAATAAATCGAGGAACCGAGTTATACCTCTACGGAGGAAGCAGAGAAGACAGACTCGGCTTAACCTGGTGTCTTCTAGGAGCTTGGAGGGCACTTAAAATCGTCAACGAATAGGGGGCGAGAATATGTCCTCTTTGGGGCAGAGGCGAGACATCACACCACATTTTATCGGAGTGTGAAGCCACAGAAGCTCTGAGGAAACGATTCCTGCCAAAGATCTTCATTACATCTAGCAGGGGGCACTTGGCAACATACGATATATTAAATAACACTAAATTCTGTGAGAGTGTGTAAAAACGTACGGCAAAAGTTCGACAGCTGGGGGTGGAATTGGCCGAGGGGGAGGGAGCCGAGGAAATAAGGGAAGAGTTATTTATTAGTATTGTAATGAGTAGTATTAACAATGAGCGAATAAGGTAATTAGGGGATAATGTTATTTTTGTATTTACTGTATTTTTTATATTTGTTAGTTTTTTATTAATTTCTAGTGTATAATTATTTTTTATTATGTATTATCTTTATATTTATTACTTGGATTATTTATTGCAGTTTCTATAAGGAATTGAATTGTTTATATATATATATATATATATATATATATATATATATATATATATATATATATATATGTATGTGTGTGTGTGTGTGTGTGTGTGTTTTTCACTGTGGTTTTTTCTTTCATATGTTACATTTCTTTTATTTTTATTATTTTTGTGTAATTTGGTATGAAGTTAGATTAGTTGTAATTGTGATGATTAATAATAACGGTAGTAATAATAATAACTGTTGTTTTACTATTTTACTATTACAGTGAAACCTCGGTAAGACGCTCTTCAAGGGACGCCATAAAGATAGCGTATTAAACGGGACCGCGTATTAGCGAGAGTGGGTCATTTTTGGATTTTTTAAATTTTAACACAAAGGTATGAATCAGTATAAATATTTGTTAAGAAATTTAAGGATTTCCTTTCAGAAAATGTCAGAACAAATACACTGTGTTATCAATTAAAGTGCTCCTTTATTTAAAAAGTCAAAAACCGTTTTCTGTCTTACACTTGTTCCAGTACTATGAATAATTGCATTTTCCACACGATTTAAATCGGAAATGACATCAGAAATTTGACTATTAGAAACATTAATGAATCTATGAATCACAGACACCGCTATGATCCTCTTCGTCAATCTTCACTAACAATGCGATTTAAAACTATCAGCAAGACAGATTCTAAATAGATAGTCTTGTAGGACTCAAGGGTCGCATTCAGTTCTATTGTATTCACCGAACAAAGACTCCTATATATCCTTGAATATGCGAGCGCTAGCGGTAAATGTAATAATAATAATAATAATAATAATAATAATAATAATAATAATAATAATAATAATAATAATAATTTATTTAATCTGACAGGATTAAGGCCATAAGGCCTTCTCTTCCATCCTACCAGATAGCTCATATAAATACAAAAAAGAAATACAAACACTGATGAAAATGATACAACTTAAGTTAAAGCCCTATAGAGGGTCAACAGAGTCAAAAGTACATTATAGTGCTCTCATCGAGCTAATACAACGAAAAGAAAGAAAAACAGAGATAGCAATGATGTTATTGATAACTGACAATAATAATAATAATAATAATAATAATAATAGAAGCAATAATAATAATAATAATAATAATAATAATAATAATAATAATAATAATAATAAATACATTACATATTAATTTTCAATTTTACAACAGCATAGTTACAATATTTACTATATGTCATGGGTTAAGGTGAAGTTGCGCAACCTGACATGTGTTCAACAAACAATTCCACGAACTAGAATATTATTTTTTAATTTAAATTTCAATTTTGATATTGTCCGACAGTCTCTGACGTGGTCAGGGAGAGAATTCCAGAGGCGTGGAATAGATATGCTGAAAGATGATGAGTAGAAGGATGTTCTGTGCAGAGGAATAGAGAGAAGGTAGATGTTCCGGGTTCGAGGTAGTGAAAGGTAAACAAAACGAGATGCTAGGTAAGAGGGTGTGGAGATGTGGATGATTTTAAATAGTAATAAGAGAGAGTTGAAGAATCTTCTTTCTTTAAGTGGACTCCAAGACAACAATTCTAGTGACGGTGTTACATGATCGAATTTTCTAATGTTACAAACGAAACGAACGCAGATATTGTGAACACGCTGTAGTCTATGGGCAAGATCAGTATTTAGGTTCGTGAATAAAGAATCGCAATAATCGAAGTGGGGCATCACTAAAGTTTGGATCAGGTTCTTTTTAAGGCTGAGAGGTAAAACATTGGTTAAGTGTTTGAGGGAATGAATTATGGAAAAAGTTTTCTTACATATGTAGGTCACTTGATTCTGAAAATTTAAATTTGAATCTAAATATACCCCTAAATTTTTTACTGTCTTACTATATGTAATTGTAGTATTATTTATTTTTGTATTTGATACAGTGGCTAGATCTATTTTGTTTAATGCTCGTTGGTGGCCCATTATTATAGCTTGTGATTTGTCTGGGTTTAGTCTAAGTCCAAATTTTTGCGCCCATTGAGCTACAGATGCTAGATCTTCATTAATTCTGGTCACAGAGTCATTGATTGTACAAGATCGGGAATGAATGTAAAGTTGTAAGTCATCAGCGTATAGGTGGTGTTTTGAATATTTTAAGATCTTTCTTACGTCGTTTATATAAAGCGTAAAAAGTAATGGCCCAAGAATCGAGCCCTGAGGGATTCCGGCCTTGACGGTACGCCAATTGGAAGAATGACCACCGGCTGATACACATTGTTGGCGTTCGCGAAGGTAGGAATCGAACCAAGCAACGGCACTGTTAGAAAGATTGTAGTTTTTTAGTTTGCATAAAAGGAGATCCGTGTCAACTGTGTCGAAAGCTTTGCTGAAATCTAGTAATGTCAGTAGTGTTAATTCTCCTCTGTCGCTGGCTTCTCGAGTGTCTTCAATCACTTTTAAAAGGGCAGTAGTAGTATTATGTCCTGCACGGAAACCAGATTGGTAGTCGTCAAGTAAGCAATGCTCATTGAGGTAGCCAGTCAGTTGCTTATGTACTACGCGCTCCAGTGCTTTTGACAGAGCTGGTAAGATGCTAATTGGTCTGTAGTCGTTTGGGGATTCAGGAATTTTATTTTTCGGGATAGGTCTAATGAGAGCTGCTTCCAAAGTCGAGGATATGTAGAAGTTATGAGTGAGGCGTTAAAAATGTGGGTCAAGGTTGGTAGTATTACGTCAATAATTTTCTGGAGCAATTTTATTCCAATCCGATCTGATCCTTCAGCTTTGGTCGAAATACGCTTTATTGCCTTCTTTACGTCATCATGTGAAAGGTACAGATAGTGAAACTTTTCCCTCTCTGGTAGGGTAATACTGTTTAGTTCGTCAATTGTATGTTGTTTTGTTGTTTCGTTCACGCCCGTTGTTTGTGTCAAAACAAAGTGGTCATTCAGTTCGTCTACTGTGAATGGTGTCCCATCTACCTGAGTCTTGCTGCGCCCTAAGCCTATTGTTCGTAAGTTCTTCCACAGGTTGGCTGAATCTGAGTCCGGTGTTATAAGTTCATGGAAAATTTTCTCAATATTCCTTAAAGTACGATATTTTAGATTTTTCAGCAGATGAAAGAGTGTATTAAACGGGACGTATTAAGCGGTGGATTTTACGTGATTTTATATAGGGATGTCAAAGAAAAGGACGTAAAGAGCGTATAATGCGGGATAGCGTAACAAACGGGCGTGTATTATCGGGCTTTCACTATAATAGTGTTATTTTTGTTTTCTTTGAAGATTGAAACTGTGAATAGTTGTAGCACGAATGGCCGTACTGGCTTGTGTGAAGGATCTTGTGTACATGATTTTGTATAATTGTGTATCAATAAATGCAAGTACATTCATTCATTCATTCATTCATTCATTCATTCATTCATTCATTCATTCATTCATTCATTCATTCATTCATTCATTCATACAAGTATGAACAAAGTTCTTCCTATCTTCGTTAAGGAATATGGACTTGAAGGTTATAACTACAGTTTCTAGTGGGCTTACCGCTCCTAAACTGTAAATAATGTTTGGAGTCAGAACGGTCGCCCTGTTGTAGTTATCTTGACTCGGTTGTGTGGTATCATCTGTAGATTCAACCATGTAGACTTAAGTTTTTAGTGACGTACCATTACAGTGCTCTTTCATCTCCCAAAAGCGTACCATGCCTCCTCAAAGTGAATCAGTTATATGCTAGTCATAATACTACATCACGTCGCACCGTTTTGGGTGGATACTAATAGCCAGACTGACGTGATTGCTCTAACAAGCAAACATTCTGATGGGGGCAGATAAGAAAGTTAATATTTTTCTTTCAGCATGTTAATAATGTGAAAACAATTGCTTATACAAATATTGGCCACTCGACCGCAATTACGAGGGTCATAAAAATAGGTACTCTAGGGGCCGTTAACAGAAAGAAAACACTATTTCATTGGAAGCATTTACTGGAATAGACACAGCAATTGTTGAGATATTTTACAACATATTCCCCACCGGAATTGAGACATTTGTTATATCATGGGATCGACAAAGAGTTGCAGGATGTTAAACGCTGATTCCGATCACAGACGGCTGACTTCTACTACACAAGGATACAAAAATTGATCCCATGGTATGACAAATGTCTCAATTCCAGTGGGAATATGTTGACAAATTGCGCAACGATTGCTGTATTTGTTTAAATGAATCTTTTCATGCAATTTTGCTTTTTTTCTGTAAATAGCCTCAGGAAAATTCACTTTCTAGACGGCCTAGTAATTGCGGTCGAGTGGCCAAAATTTGTCTAAGTACTTCTTTCGGTATTATTAACATGATAGAGGAAAAAAAAAAAAACCTTTGTTATCTGCCCCCATAAGAATGTTTGCTTGTAAGTTCACACAGATGAAACTTAAGGCTAGTTGAAGAATGCAGAATTACTAACTTTATCCAGAAGCATATATCGTACAGTAAATGATAATCAGTCAATAAACTTAAATTTATTAACGAATGAAATTGACCATTAAGTTCAATATTGTAATCAATCATATTCTAATAAACGCTCTCCACGGCGGGTGGTCATCTTCAAGCCTATAAGAATGATTACATGATGAACACAGTAAACTAAATATATGGTAGTCATTTCCAACTAGCCAACCTGTGACGTCGGAACGTGTTTTCACTCTCGGAGCAGAGCTGGTAGAGATGTGAGGAAGGGTAATTTGTGTTTCCTCTATTTAAACATCTCCATCCCTCCACTGCCACTCCCCCTACTTTGCTCTTTTACTCCTCTCAAGGAACTCCAGAGCAGAGACGTATGACGTCACAGAGTCAGCAGTTGGAAATGCCTGACATATGATGACATATTACTATCATTTTGCATTTATAGTTGCATTTTAAAAAAACACGTTCACGCCGCGGTCCGCACTAATAAGAGCCAATCAGCGCTCAGCTCCTCGGCTGACTACTCCCTCTCACACTATAAATTAAGGAGCTGGGTAGAGGAAGCGCAAATGGGCCACGGACCTATATGCCCTTCCCCATATATATTCCCCTTTTCTTGTAAACGACGTATGCCACAGTTCAGAACCTATAAATTGTCTATTAAATGTACGAGGTCACTCAATTAGTCGCCATTTGAAAGGACAGGGACCTCTCAAATTGCAGATTTAGATTTCACGGCGCTTCTTCCGACGGCCTTCACATGCGTTGTCATCGAACAACAGATGACAGCGTCTTTCCATCCTAACGGCAAACACCAGCCATCTCCTCCTCGCCCCGTCCCGTGATCACTTGATCAAATCTCCGTCCCACTCGCGTATGTGGTACCTAAGAGGTTACGTCCAATTTCGGCTTCCCCTTCAAAATTTTCTAGAGCTCCTTCAATGGAGCAGCGTAACCCGGAGTGAGACTAGTGGCCAACAGGCTTGGAGCTCACATATTTAGTTTTGTACAGCCCCCAACCCCTTGCAAGGATGCGTTTTGCGTACCTTTTAAATTTGTCCTCCCAATTCTCTTTAGATTCGATTTTTTTTTTCGAGGAAGCGCAAAGAAAGTTTGCCCATTTGACTGATGCGCAGAGAACGATATTCTGTCCTCGTGCCGCCATGCTCGTTACAGGGCTGCTATGAATCACCTAATGCTGTTTACAGGGCGCATTCGAAAGCGCGGTCTTGAGCTGTTCGTATCGTGGAGTGTTGCTGTGCAGAGCTGGTAGAAGCTAGCATTTGCGTTACATATTCTGCGTTTTATCCCTGATATCAAGAGTTTTATGTAGTTGAAAGTGTGTTTGTTAAATAACAGAGTTCTGTATAACATTATATGTACTTAACAATGCCACCCGTTTCGCTCTAAATTAGGAAGTGCTAATAAAAGTTACACAGTCACACTAGGGAATTATTTATAACGTTCATAAATTTATGAAAAACGAAACAGGCTCCGCTCGTAACATAAGGAGTATATACAGATTAAAATAAACCGACCATAGTACCCTAGTTATCGGAGCATTTTAATAAAATCACACAGTATTAGTGTTTTATTACAACGTCAAATATCAATATTACACGATTACAAATTTCTTATAACATCTTCGTCATTTCATTCAGTGTTTTTATATATAAAAAATCGTGCTTCTGTATTTTCAACAATGTTATGTTATTAGTTACTCTCCAACTAGGCTTAGGTCACGTTACATGCGCTGTGATAAATCTCATTCGAAACATCAAGCCAGCAGACGACTGAGAACTGTCGACAGTTTGCCAATCGAATCAAAGCAATGTCGAGTGCACCCGAACGTTTCCGAAAATTCGCGCAACTTACCGTGGCAAGCTCTTCTTGCGTCTACTCTACCCCCTAAAAGAAAAGAGCCACGGACCTGTATTCACTTCCCCAGACATTGGTGGCGGCTCAAAATTAATGACTATTTACATCGAACTCGGGCTCTAACAGAATTTAATTGTCCCCTTGTACAGATCAATGGCGGCATCAAAGAGCCAATTGGCTGGTCTCCTGATCTGAGAAAAATCATCAAAGAGCCAATTGGCTATTACCGTTAAGATGATTAACCCCTCTGCGTTCGAGTCTTCAAACAGCCAAATTGGCTATTACCTTTTCATACCCAGACTTCTATCACTTCTCCTAGTTGGTACCATCGCGTTTCTAACTACGCTGTACTCTTCCCCCTGTATGTTGTAGCTAATCAGTTACGTCCATTTTCGGGTTTTCCCGTCGAAATTTCTAGCGCTCCTTCACTGGTGCGGCGAAACCCGAAGTGAGACAAGTGGCCAAAAGGCTTGGAGCTCACATATTCAGTTTTTCACAGCCCCAACTCCCCCCTTGCAAGGACGTGTTTTCACGTACCTTTAAAGTTTCTCCTCCCACTTCCCCTCTCATTCATTCATAGCCCTTAGTTATCATTTAACCCTGAAGGTGAGGAAGATGAACATCCTGGAAACGTTGGTGGATCACCAACTTATGACCTGGCTGGAAGCCCGAGAAATTTTTGAGTTATCACGTCGCCAGGAAAGCTTCAGTAGCTATTTCAAAAGGCTAGTAGTCAATAGAATTGAAAAGAATACATCCCCTGGCATCTATTAGGTATTTCAAAAACTTAAAAGTCAAAGACCACAACTCTATGGCAGTCAATTGAAATTTTAGCACGGGATTAGTGGTATCACGGAATTAGGCACCTTTACCCTATATGTTAGAGCAGCCATCGTCAACTGGCCTGCATACTAGTTCGGAGCGCCGAGACGCTGGCTGAGGAAGTAGTAGTGTGCAGTGTGTCGAGCCAAGCCAACGCATCCCATCACAGAAGCCAACTTTCTGACCATAATTTACAATGCCTTCTTCGATTGTGTTCTACACGAGCATTGACACCTAACATAAACCAGTTAGTGAGGGAAAAACGAATTAAAAAATCCAGAAAAACCAATGCTAAAGATCAGCGAATATAATTTTTATCATTTTTATTTACATTGTAATAAAATAATTTAGGCCTACTTCAGTCTTGTAACAGAAACGACAATATGTTTCATATGTTATATAAAATAGCAAATAATTGGTTTTGTGATATATAGTGTCAGATAAAAAATGGATAATTAATTTTATTTTATTGACGACACTTGAACAAAGGAATAGGATGACAGGATTTAAATATTAGTATTGGATTCGATTTGTTGAATATTTTGTAACAGTGAAAATGCGTTATAGATCTGTAAGTTCTCAATTACTTAAATATGAAAAAAAAAAAAACTATTTGCTTTCAAAACCGCTGCAGTACATACCGAAAAAGTACAACTTGCTTGTTGTCTTAAACTAAAAAGTGATTTAAAAATCCAGGAAAACCAATGCTAACGAACAGCGAAAATAAATTTTATAATTTGTTATTTACATTGTAATAAAATAATTTAAGCCTACTTTAGCCTTGTAACAGACACGGCAATGTGTTTCATATGTTATACATAATAAAAAATAATTGGTTTTGTGATATATAGTGTCAGATAAAAAATGGATAATTTATTTTATTTTATTGACGACACTTGAACAAAGGAATAGGATGACATGATTTAAATATTACTAATGGATTCAATTTGTTTAATATTTCGTAATAGTGAAAATGCATTAGGCCTAAAGGTCTGTAAGTTCTCAATTACTTTAATATAAAAATATATATATACTTTCAAATCCGATACAATACATAACGGAAAAATACAACTTGTTTCTTGTCTTAAACTGAAAAGTGATTTACTTAATACACAGTTCGTCTTAAAATAAATTAAGTGCATGCTTCTTCCGTGTTTATTATAATTATTAGAGACTGATTAAAAGGATTGAACAAGTGAACGGACGCCACTGAATCCTTCCCTCCACCTCCTGCTGCACAGTTGATGTCTAAGGCAGCGGTTCCCAAAGTGTGCTCCGCGGAGCCCTTGGGGCTCCGCAAGTAAGTCTCAGGGGATCCGACCGCGGATGACAAAAATTTCTGCTTCCATCTAGTCTCTAGTGCGAAAAACGTAAGCTACTTCCATCAAGCGAAAAGTGCTTTCTCAGAAAGTAGTTTGATTTCTTTTGCTAGATAGAAGCAGCAATAATAGATCTACTATAGTCATCAGTAGGGAGCGGATTTTTATGTGCTAAAAATTTAAATATATTTATTTTATATGTGCTGAAAACACGAAAATATTTGCTAAAATAAAAAAAATTAACTATGACAAAATACCTTACTTAGCTTGAAAAAAAATGTTACTAGGTACTCACCAATCACACTTGAGTATCAGTTGCTAGTAATTGTCCTAGAATTTCAGTGAACAACAAAGTTCATTTCCAAATTCTCTATCACAATTCATGCCCATTATCTCTGAAGAATGAATTATACTGTGAAAACGATCTTTCCACATCACAGGACATCAGACGAGCATATTTAAAGAGAGGAATGTAACAAACACCTACACCGTCAATTTCACCTACAGGCACACCCTCCAATACTTGAGCAACTTTACACATTTTTTATATCCACTGTTTTGCCGTGAATGCATACGTGAAGCAGCGGCAATGTGCTTGTTTCCAGACAAATGTTGGGTTACCTGGGAGTCTGATCTGCACTTACTGATTTACCACATGGTTGGCAAAATAACACTTTTCCGTCGGTAGTAAAAATGTTTTTAAATTCATCTACATATTACTGTAGACGCGATCTTAAACTCCATTTGATTTTAGGCATCTTAAGAGGCTAATATACACACGTCTTAATGTAAACACTTCAAACTTGTTTCTGGCTACTGACTGACAATGTCGGAGAAAAGCTTCCTATAGCGACGCCACCACGTCTACACTACGCAGCTTATGCTTATGGTCCGACAACGGGGAATCACAACAAGATGTATTTCCTCACTTCATAGGCATGAGCGAGAGGCGAGAGGCGAGAGATTTGTTTAAATTAAATAATGTTTATACCGGAGCTCTTATCCGTTGTGTTTCACAAACAGAGCGGGAATGAAATCCTCTTCAGCAACAATAAACATTTCTAAGTATGTGTTGCAAAATCTCTCCTTCTTGTCCATGTCAATTTATTCTCATATAATAACACCTGATATGCTACCTAGCAGTTCTCAGAACTTGAGGCGATACTATTACAAAAATGGATTACGGATACACCACACAGCTCATAGAAACACGAAGCAAGCAAGAATTCTTAAAAAAAGATAACGTATTTCTGAGTGATATAATTGATTTAGTTTTAAATTATTTAAACGTTCTTGTAAAAAATTCCAAGATTTATGTGTTTATAATAGTTTTCCTGAAAATATGTATTTACATATCTTTTGTGAAAATATGTGTTTTTATGTGAAATAAAATTCGGGTTTTAAACTTTAAACTTGGCATTCGGAATTTTTAACTTTGTTAAATGTGTTTTATCACACGCAAGAAAAATATTTAATTACATAGGAATCCGCTCCTTAGTCATTCATCAGTCATCAACCAGTGCTCAGTCAAAGGAGGATAACAACAGCTGTAACCTTACTTTCGAAGAAGATGGTGCGAATTCTTTGGGATTGAGTTCAGAATATGCTACACATGATCCTGCTTCAGAATTAATGATGCCTAGTGTAGAGGTACAGAAAAGGAAGTAAAAAACGAAACTATTGTGATTCATATTTGGATATGGGATTCACGAAGTTTGCTGATGGACGTCGTCCACAGTGTGTGATATGTAACAAAGTTTTGCCCAATATTTCTATGCTCCCTGCCAAGCTTAGGCAGCATTTCGAAACTCATCCTGACTTCACAAATAAAACTGCATTCTATGCTCCCTGCCAAGCTTAGGCAGCATTTCGAAACTCATCCTGACTTCACAAATAAAACTGCATTCTATGCTCCCTGTCAAGCTTAGGCAGCATTTCGAAACTCATGCTGACTTCACAAATAAAACTGCATTCTATGCTCCCTGCCAAGCTTAGGCAGCATTTCGAAACTCATCCTGACTTCACAAATAAAACTGCATTCTATGCTCCCTGTCAAGCTTAGGCAGCATTTCGAAACTCATCCTGACTTCACAAATAAAACTGCATTCTATGCTCCCTGCCAAGCTTAGGCAGCATTTCGAAACTCATCCTGACTTCACAAATAAAACTGCATTCTATGCTCCCTGTCAAGCTTAGGCAGCATTTCGAAACTCATTCTGACTTCACAAATAAAACTCCTTTCTATACTCCCTGCCAAGCTTAGGCAGCATTTCGAAACTCATTCTGACTTCACAAATAAAACTGCATTCTATGCTCCCTGTCAAGCTTAGGCAGCATTTCGAAACTCGTTCTGGCTTCACAAATAAAACTGCATTCTATGCTCCCTGCCAAGCTTAGGCAGCATTTCGAAACTCGTTCTGACTTCACAAATAAAACTGCATTTTATGCTCCCTGCCAAGCTTAGGCAGCATTTCGAAACTCATTCTGACTTCACAAATAAAACTCCTTTCTATGCTCCTTGCCAAGCTTAGGCAGCAATTCGAAACTCATCCTGACTTCACAAATAAAACTGCATTCTATGCTCCCTGTCAAGCTTAGGCAGCATTTCGAAACTCATTCTGACTTCACAAATAAAACTGCATTCTATGCTCCCTGTCAAGCTTAGGCAGCATTTCGAAACTCGTTCTGGCTTCACAAATAAAACTGCATTCTATGCTCCCTGCCAAGCTTAGGCAGCATTTCGAAACTCATCCTGACTTCACAAATAAAACTGCATTCTATGCTCCCTGCCAAGCTAAGGCAACATTTCGAAACTCATCCTGACTTCACAAATAAAACTGCATTCTATGCTCCCTGCCAAGCTTAGGCAGCATTTCGAAACTCATTCTGACTTCACAAATAAAACTGCATTCTATGCTCCCTGCCAAGCTTAGGCAGCATTTCGAAACTCGTTCTGACTTCACAAATAAAACTGCATTCTATGCTCCCTGCCAAGCTTAGGCAGCATTTCGAAACTCATTCTGACTTCACAAATAAAACTCCTTTCTATGCTCCTTGCCAAGCTTAGGCAGCAATTCGAAACTCATCCTGACTTCACAAATAAAACTGCATTCTATGCTCCCTGTCAAGCTTAGGCAGCATTTCGAAACTCATTCTGACTTCACAAATAAAACTCCTTTCTATGCTCCTTGCCAAGCTTAGGCAGCAATTCGAAACTCATCCTGACTTCACAAATAAAACTGCATTCTATGCTCTCTGTCAAGCTTAGGCAGCATTTCGAAACTCATTATGACTTCACAAATAAAACTGCATTCTATGCTCCCTGCCAAGCTTAGGCAGCATTTCGACACTCATCCTGACTTCACAAATAAAACTGCATTCTACGCTCCCTGCCAAGCTTAGGCAGCATTTCGAAACTCACCCTGACTTCACAAATGAAACTGCAGACTACGTCAAAAGAAAATGTGAGGAACTCCATGCAGTTCAGACAAAAATTTTATCTCATGTAAGGACAAATAACTATAAAGCACTGGAAACGTCGTTTTTGGTTAGTCATGATCTGGGTCTTACTGGTAAACTTCACACCTTTGCCGGAATTCGTATAAAACCACTATTAGTGAAGGCAGTGAAGTGCATGGTGGACGAAAGAATTGCAAAGTTGTTCTCCAGTGTGCCCTTATCAAATAACACTGTGCATAATGGGATCCAGGATCTATCACATAATGTTAAAAATATCATAATTTCCTGTATCAAAGAAACGCAATTTTTACTACAACTTGACGAATCCACGGACGTTGCCGGATTAGCTGTGCTAATGACGTTTGTGCAGTACGAATTTTGAGATTCTTTTCATGAAGATATTTTGTTCTGCAAGCCATTGCCATCCTGTACAAGCGGTTCTGAATTTTGTTCCCCTGATAGATGTCTTCATTGAAAACTTGATACCGGTACCATGGTATTATTATGATGTACCGAAGTACATCATAATAATATTATGATATGCGTAAATAATCACTTAGTCATTCAAGACGGCGCTCATCCTGTCGGATCCCGGCCACTTAGCCACTCGTAATGAGTGCACCTCTGTACATAGTGCGTTGGACATTGTGCCACTGTCACATATTCTGTGACACAGTACATGAGGGTAGGTCACCAAAGGGAAAACTGAGAGACAGAACTTAAATTGAGCGGATTCGATCTTGCATCGGAACTGGAATCCGGTGTGTCTTAGTGGATAAAGTGTCAGCATGTAGGTCTGAAAACCCGGGTTCGAGTCCTGGTGCCGGAGAGAATTTTTCTCTGTTCTATCCATCCTTCATCGATACCATGGAAGAATTGCATTAATGGATGCACAGATGGCACAAAGACCGTGGTAAGTCCTGTTGCTGGCGGTGTCACAAGGATCAAGAAAGTTTAAAAAAAACTGCACAAGTAGTCATTGTGTACTACACCGACACACCCTCGCAACGAAAAAAATAATACCAGCGTTATTAAGGTATGTACTAGACATCGTCGTCTAAATTATCAACTTTGTTAAGGCACGACCTTTGCAATGTAGGCTACTCAAAATTCTGTATGAAGATATGGGAAGTATACACAAGTCATTGTTATTAATTATTTATTACACATGATTGTCACTTGATAAGCGTTGTCTTGAGTTTTAAATGACCAAAAGAGTTTGCTAGCAGATTATTTGAATGACCAGGAATTGTTGTGCAAATTATGTTACTTAGCACACATTTCGTAAAAAATAACGAATTCAGCACATCCATACAAGGGAAACAGAAGACTATATTCAATGCTAATGACAAAATTACCGCACTGAAGAAAAAAAATAACGTTCTACATGGAAAGAGTCTATAATAAGGATCTGACATGTTTCTCATTGACTTCAAACTTTACAGAAGAAAATAACATAATAATGAATAACTCATTCACAGCAATAACAAAAGAGTACCATGATAATTTGCTTCAAAATATGAATTCATACTTTCCAAGTGAAACTCAGGAATCGATTCGAAAGAAATATGAGTGGATTGTAGATCCATTGTCAGTGAATTCAAAACCAGCAGCCTTCACTGCGGCAGAATATGAGGTCCTTATAGACATGGCTTACAGCCACTGCCAGGTATCATTTAAAAGCAAACCACTTCCCGAATTTTGGGTTCAGTTAGGGGAGGATCTTTCGATATTAAGATCAAAAGCTAAATTGCTCTTACTGCCTTTTGATACTACATACCTCTATAAACGGCCTTTTCGAAGTACACGGCTATAAAATATAATATCGAGCTCGTTTGTATACAGAAGACGATATGCGTCTTCAACTGACTTCTGTGACACCGGAAATTGACAAACTCTGTCGCAAGAAACAGTACTTTCTTCACATTAATTCGGGTGTAAATGTAACATTGTAACATTTTTACATACCTTAACTACCGGTACTACTTATAATTATCATTTTGTACTTTTAAATAATATTGTCTCCTGTTCTTTTTTACTATTATTTCCTTGTATATATATATATATATATATATATATATATATATATGTATATATATATACATATATATATATACATATACATACTTTCGTATACATATCGTGTGTATTATGCTTCATAGAACATATACAGACAGAACTAAACACTAAACATTTCTTGGGGCTCCACGAGAAACTTTTGCTTCAAAAAGGGCTCCGTGGCTGAAAAAGTTTGGGAATCGCTGGTCTAAGGGATAGAACTGAGCAGCGAGCAAACTGTGCCTGCACCATAGTGCACTGAGATGACGACTGCTGTGTTAGAGCAACCATGTACGTCAGTGGGTTTCACCAAATTTGTAATCCACGATTGATAAAGTAAGCACTCATATCTCCATAGAGAACCGACACAAAAGCTGTGGCTTTAACATGTCATAAATCATTTTGTATAGAGCAACTGCATTTATTCAAATTGAGAAAAGTCATCAGATCTTCCTACTTCAATTCTACATTGTTTATTGTGATGTCTCGCATGTCTTTAATATACGGTAGAAAATTTCTTTTGGCGTCTCCGCCTAATTATTTTTCTTTCACAGCTTTTGTTTTCTTTTTCTCGATTTTTTTTCTAATTATCTCTCACATTCTTCTCTCATACATGCGGGTATACGGCGGCAAAGAGAGATTCGCCGAGATATTTCACGCGGGCCGGAATCCTGCTTGTTTATTGACGCGAGATCTGCTGGCCATACCGCCGACAGAGGACCACGCATTAATTTTGCCTCCGGTTTTCGTAGCTACGTATAAGTGATAGAGGATGCTGGTTTGAGGCCTCGATTTCCGACCACACGAATGAAAAGTGGTTAGCATTTCCCGGCTTCTAGTCCCCAGAGGAAGGAGGGGGCAGAAAATGGAATGGAAACCCGAGACCAACGAGAATGAAAAATATTGTGTCGGTATTCTACAGACATGTCATCAATTATTAGTCAAAAACTAAAGGGCATAACTTGAAACCTTTTTGCTGTATGTTCTGCTAAATTAATTAAATTCAAACGACACAAAATTGGTTTAAATGGAACCAAATAATTTATTTGACTTCTCTGCTGCGTTATAAACATGAGCCACAGTAACAATGGTTCGACGAACACGTGGGTAGTTCCTGAAACAGGTAAGAATGTGGAATATAAACCACAGTGTGTTTTATAACTAGACAGTGGATGCGGGATGACTTATCGTTGAATATAGGTGAACATTTACTATATGTTACAATTTTTTCATTCTGACCATTGGCTGAACAGGTTTTAAACGTAAACAGGCGACGTCAACATGCTACTGTATCTCCGTACAGTCAGAATGGAAAGAAAAATGACATACTGTAGCACAGCGATGGGCGTTTGAGTGCATTTGCCCTCCGTGCGCACGGGGTATTCCAAGTGCGAGCGCTGCAGCGCGCTGTAGTGTGCCAGCAGCTACAACAGATCTTACAGCTTTGAAATGAGCTACATTTAGGACTTCAGGGAAAACAAATTCTTAATACACAATTTACTGAAAGAATTGCAGCTTTTAAGGAGAAATTGCTGTTATGGATACGTCAAATACAAAAGGGCGAAATATATCATTTCCCATTCTTTTCTAAGCGCATGGAATTTTGAACAATGAAAATTTCGAAATGTACGCATATATTCTATCCGGTCTATTAGAGGAATTTACATCAAGGTTCCACGATTTAGATTGCCTGGAAATGGATTTGCGTATTTTTGCTACATGTTCCGATTCCAACTGATTATTGATAACGTCCCCCCTTCATTATAGTGTGAATTGATTGACCTGCGATGTGGGCGAGAGAAGCGAGCGAAATATGATTCAAGGTCGAGTTTTATGCAGTTTTATGACGGATTCTCAAGAGGTCGCTTTCCCAATCTGCATAAGCTGTATGAGAAAGTTTTGTGTTTATTTGATTCCACTTATAGATGTGAACAGTTGTTTTCTATTACGAAAATAAACAAATCTCAAACAAGAAATGATGGGCTTTTAACGGCAGTTCTTCACATAGCTTGTGCTAATACAGTTTCTCCAAATCTTGAGAAATTGAGTAATATGAATTAATGTGCAACAGATATGTTTTGTTTTGTGTTTAAGGAAGTATTTCATTACTTTGTGTTCTTATTTAGTTTGGTAGAAAGAATAACATTTTCTTTTGAAACATACAAGTACGTACCGCAACTTGAATAAACCGGTTTTCGTGCACTCTAGAAGCACACTTCTCTCGTAGTACACCGTGCATAATTCTGCCCAACCCTGCGTGTAGCACATACTGGACCTTGTCATCATTGATGGAATTACTAGCGTCGCATTAAATGACGATTAGTCCCGTAAGTTGTCGAAGCTGAATCGTCTTCGACTATCCTGCAGGATAACACAACTGTACACATTGCGTTGCAATGTTACTATGAACGGACAGGGATTCCTTCGTTCTGTACGCTGCTGTACTCGCCAGGTACACAAAAGACTGACGACGCGGCACGTGCCATATATTCTGATACGAAACAACTTCACTTTTCCTTAAGTCATCCCGCATACACTGTCTAATTATAACATATTGTCAACCATAATATCAAGAAAGAGTGGACAGGGATAATGAAATTATGTTAGTAGAGAAAATATTGTTAAAAATTCAGTTATCAAATATACGTAAACTAATGGATAAGGTAATATGTCCCCCGTAATTAATTGGCTGTGATTGCAGTGACATTACTGTTATGTTAACAGACACTGAAATTATAAAATTTCACACTTTCTTCTCCATATTTGAAGAGCCTTACCCACTTGTGTATGGCCCAATATAAGAAGTGATTCTCCCAAAGCTTCATCTACACGATATTTTATATCACTTGCGCTTAAAGAATTTTTTACTAAATATTTCTTCACAAAACGAATGCCACAATTCACCATTATTACGATGTGACTATGTCTTGGAAGGTACAAAACTGTGTAAAGAAACAAACTAAGGAACTGATTAATTCGACTTTGTCTATCAAAACTAAAAATAAACCAAGGTTTATAATGCCACTAAATCCGTGGAGATTGCAACGTCATATCTACCCGATTCAGAGAACTTTCATAACATCTACATAATATATTGTGTGTGAACTGGGGATAGAGACATGGGGAAGAATTACAATATGAAATATAAACCTCTTGACATATGATCCACTGGCAGGTTTAGTTTAGCAGTAACTTAATAATTTACTGTAATGTATGGCTAGTTTTATCACTGTTTTCGATTTCGTCACTCGTTTACCTGCCACGGGCACTCATATAATAATAGATTTTCATGGATATTTACAGAGAACTGAAAACAACGGATTGTAAAAATGTGAGATGAATTGATGCGGTAGCCGTAAAAAGGGTACATAAGCAAAAGTCATGCTTCGACAAAACAATGATTGAAAGATTAAATTTTATGTAGTACTTTAATTTGGATTTGTGACAAAATTTCGCTATTATTCAGTAGATCGTTGAATATTTTATACAGTGAAAACTGCTCGGTAAGAAATCTACGACTCTGGCAGGAAGTTTTAAATAAAAATTTGAAAGTGGACAGTGATAAGAATTATTAATAATAATAATAATAATAATAATAATAATAATAATAATAATAATATAATATTTTTAATAAAGATATCTTGAAAATTGTTTTGATTTTTTTTTCAATTTGGTTAGGCCTACTATATGATTTTTATGTGGGACACAAAGTTACTGAGTAATAATAATAATAATAATAATAATAATAATAATAATAATAATAATAATAATAATACTTACAAATGGCTTTTAAGGAAATCGGAGGTTCATTGCTGCCCTCACATAAGCCCGCCATCGGTCCCTATCATGTGCAAGATTAATCCAGTCTCTATCATCATATCCCACCTCCCACAAATCCAATTTGATATTATCCTCCCTCTACGTCTCGGTCTCCCAAAAGGTCTTTTTCCCTCTGGTCTCCCAACTAACACTCTATAGCATTTGTGGATACGCCCATACTTGCTACATGGCCTACCCATCTCAAAGGTCTGGATTTAATGTTCCTAATGATGTCAGGTGTAACTTTCTCCATTCTCCTGTAACTTTATCCCTCTTAGCCTCAGATATTTTCCTAAGCACTTTATTCTCAAACACTCTGAATCTCTATTCCTCTCTCAAAGTGAGATTCCAAGTTTCACAACCATACAAAACAACCGGTAATATCACTGTTTTCATAAATTCTAACTTTCAGTTTTTTGACAGCAGACAAGATGACAAAAGCTTCTCAATCGAATAATCACAGGAATATCTGATATTGATTCTGCGTTTAATTTCCACCCGAGTGTCATTTATATTTGTTACTGTTGCTCCAAGATATTTGAATTTTTCTTTCTCTTCGAAGGATAAAACTCCAATTTTTATATTTCCATTTCGTACAATATTCTGGTCACAAGACATAATCATATACTTTGTCTTTTCGGGATTTACTTCGAAACCTATCGCTTACTTGCTTCAAGTAAAATTTCCGTGTTTTCCCTAACCGTTTGTGAATTTTCTCCTAACATATTCACATCATCAGCATAGACAAGAAGCTGATGTAACCCGTTCAATTCCAAACCCAGTCTGTTATCCTGAACTTTCCTAATGGCATATTCTAGAGCTTAGTTAAAAAGTAAAGGTGATAGTGCATCTCCTTGCTTTAGCCCACAGTGAATTGGAAAAGAATAAGATAAAAAATAATAATAATAATAATAATAATGATAATACTGGTAATACTGGTAATAAATGTGAATATTCATTAGAATAGAATGCGGGTGAAAAGTGTTATATGCTGAGCAAGCTGTCTAGCTATCGGAACTTCGAAATTGCTTATGCAATCGGGCGTATTTCCCATCTTATGCATGCAACATCAAGGAAGTGGTGGTGGTAGTGATATTGCATTGTGTCCGGTGGTATGTAACTACGCTTCACTTTATAGCGAACCACTGAACTTCCATCATTAGAGCGACGTGTCAATAAAACTGTCTAGACTTACAGACAATATTTACATGCTTGTTCCCGTAATGAAGCTACATCCTTCATCGGTCATAGTCCCTGTGTTGCCATAAATCTCATTAGCGTCCTTCCATTAAATCCAATAGCTGCTGCAAGACAGTTCAGTGGCGTAACTTCACTTTTGCCTTTAGTAATCCTCAACGATAGCAGCGCAATTTGGCCCACCGCTGTCGAGTAACGGCTGCCTGACCGTGGAACCAGCGGGGCCGGGTTAAAATCCTTTGACAGATTACCTGGTTGAGGTTTTTTCCGCCGTTTTCCCTGAACCACGGCATACTCTATTACAGGCGGGAAGACTTTCCCCACTTTTCACGAAGAGCGTGACGTCAGGAGTCCTTGCCGAGTCAACCCATGGCATGCCATCCAATCTGATCAGCATTCTGTTGCCATATAGACGCAAATTAACAAGGGAAGTACACATGTATCGTTAATTATAAAAATACCAGTGTTAATCTACACTGTTACAAAAGAATAAGCGTAAATAATATATTAGGAATACAATAATGACAATTACAAAATCTACCCACTAACTTTGTAAATTTTATTCTAGTGTTTTCAGTTTTCTTCATGCGTCTGCCTTCTCCACTGATAATGAATCTATAATATTTATCTTTCTTATGTCTTTCAACAAGTGAACAATATCGTATATAAAATAAACATCATGGTCAATTCCGGGCACGTACAATGTACAGAGACATCATTTTATTTTTACTTCACCTTTTATTGCACCTGAGTTTTTGAATGTACTTCACTTCCACCCCTTCTACTAATGAAGTTCAACCGTCCTCCACACAGATCCAAGACCGCATATACAGTCATAGTAGCCTTACGGTCATAGTAAACAGTACGTTCCAAAAATATGCTCGCGTTTTCCAGTGAGGAAAGAGGTTTCAATATTGCATTATTTTCGCACAGGTACTGTCGTCCATTTGCCTACGTCGTATCCCGGTTTCCCCCACTAGCTTTTATTCGCCAGCTAGTGGCTGGGCTGTCTTAGCTCTTTTCTGAGAACATTAATTTCTGTTAGGAATTAGACGTCTACATAATATTATACAACTGTTTAAAATAACTTAACTGAAAGGGCCTCGTTAAGTAATTAACTGTCACGTGATTTCCTCCCTTTCTACGGCCCTACGACATAACCACTTAGACGGACAGTAAATAGTATGTCTGAGTAATTTTATCTTTTTTCTTATCGGGAAGAAGTGAAGATTGAATTTACAGTACGTAAAGTACTCTTTTATAGAGTAGGTTCAGAATTATTTCAACATGAGTTACTAGTATGAAGGACGAAACTGGTAATTGGAATTAGGTACAATAATCTGTAATGCGATAAATGCACATTAGAACCGAAACCTGTATCGAAATGAACGGCCACCATTTAAAAAAAAATGTGTTTAAATATCCATATCATGATTATTTTTCAATTTAATTTCATTCCCTATATTGTACGCTAATGTACTGTAGACAGTATAATGTACACTGCATAAGGAATACGTCCGCATGGACAGCTCAGTTCGTGAGTAAAAACACTCATTGTTAATACTGTACTGTATTTTGATTAAACAAAAACCTACTGAAAATGATCAAACTCAAAAGCGCAATATTTCCTAGTTCACGTAAATGGATGAACTACTTTTCTTCCTTCCTATACCTAGTTAAGTGATTTCTTTGTATATTACGCCAGTATCATCGAACTCCAGTCGTGGAAGGGGGTAGCAAACGGCGTAGATCCAGAGGTATAGGCAAGTTAGTATTAAAAATGTTAGTAAAAATAAAATGATGTCTCTGTACAATCATTTTCAGATCCCTTACTTCATTCATATTGTAAATACTTAGGATTTGTGCGTCATGATCAGACAGACCATTGATTAAAGATTCAGTGGAATATGAATTCAATCTACTTCTATTTCGGTTTTGATACTTACTGTGTGACTAAAGTTACAAGTTTCGAGAAGTGAGTTTGATTTATTTTTACGGAAACTATTTCACAGATAATCAGATAATCTATGTATGTTTACTTCACTACAGATAGCATATTTTATATGTGATTTGTAGAGTTTTTTCTTTAATGAATCTAAGTTTGATATATTTACTTTTAAATTTCTTATTTGCGGTCTATAAACACACAAGGTAATAATATTTTTTACCTGACCTCCAACTCCAACCCACAGATTTCAATAGTTTGTTGATTACAGAAATCACACATATAAATTTTACTAATTAACACATCATCTCTAATAAAATACAAGCACTGCCTTTTTGGATAACACGTCTACAGAATTATAAACTAATACGTATCTACGTAATGGCATATTAAGTTATATTTCCTGTTCTTTCGTAATATGATGTTCAGTTAGCCTATACATAATAAGTAAGGTTTATAATTTTGAGATGCTGAAGCAGCGATCAGTTCAACAGTATTTTGTTTGAATTGTGATTTCATAAAATAAAGCATACTTAAAAAACAATAAGACAAAATATTATTTATTTACTCATTCATTCATTCACTCATTCATTCATTCATTCACTCATTCATTCTGGTAGAGTTAAGGCCATGAGGCCCACACTACCAGAAGTGAAATGTACATTAAAAGAATAGGAATAGCAAAAGTAGTAGAGTTAAGGCCATGAGGCCCACACTACCAGAAGTGAAATGTACATTAAAAGAATAGGAATAGCAAAAGTAGTGCCATTCTTTCTACAGGGTGATTCACGAGGAAAGGTCAGACATTTAGAATACGATATCTTAGGCCATTTTGAGTGAAAAAGTTCATATGAACATAGGTCCGTTTTCGAACGATGGCGGAGCTAGATGCACTTTTTTGGTAAAATGTCTCGCCCCAATTTGAATCAGACTTTACCATATGCTACTGACGTGAGATAAGATCACCGATGAATGACGTAACATTGGAATCTGCATTGTGAGCGATGTAGATAAGAGAAGAGAAACAAACCAGTTGGTGGGGCATTACAAATGTCACAAGAAATACGCTATCACTTATCGGTTCACAGCAGTTCAGTCAGCTGTCTACAGTACAGTAGTTATACAGGTACAGTTATCGGAAGTGTTAAGTTGTGTTTTTCAAGCTTCCTTATAAATTTTCGACTGCAGAATACGCTGATATTGTATATGTTTATGGTTTGTGCGATGGAAGTACCTTGCATGCCGTCGCTGAATATGAACGACGCTTTCCGAACAGAAGGGTACCACATCGAAGAGTATTTACTGTCTATGAGGTTGGGTGAAAGACTTGGTATAGCAAAGGAAGGAGGAAATGAGAGTGGCGCTAATCGACCGTATTTTGGATGCGGGATAAAGACAGACATGTGCAACTCTCCCGAGCGACCAGCGCGATTCACGCCCGAGCGCAACAGTGCATTGAAGCAGGAGGAGGCACCTTTGAAAATGTGCGAAAACATCGACCCCGACTTCTAGAATATTAGGTATGTATGCATACGTGAATATGAACTTTAAATTTTTTCCGTTATCTGTCTCTAAATGCAAGTTAGTACAGTGGAATCTCAGACGTTTTTGTGAAATGAAAGATCCGTATTTCCGTAACCGTTCGAAAACGAACCTATACTCACATGAACTTTTTTACTTAGAATTACTTCAGAATTCACATCTTAAATTGTTTACCTTTCCTCGTGAATCACCCTGTATATCAGAGACGTTAAGGTCATATCTGTGATCGTAATTCTTTAACACAGAGGCTAGTCAGAAAGGAACAAATCACAAACTTTCAAGAGGTAAAAAAGCAATTATTTAAAAAAATATATATTTAGGCCTACAGGATTTATCTAGAAAGTACAAAGACTAGTTTAAATAAGGCAATAGAATGAATGATAATTCTTAATGCTTGGAAATGTTTTTAAATAACTGACATTATTCATAGACGATAATATGAAATTACTTTTCAATTTTTTTGTCGATACTTTTAACCACAGAGTCTATTCAGTTAGAGAAAGTTAGCAATTTTCATTGAATATGTAGTTAATTTTGGTAAATTTTGTCAAAAATGTTTGTTTTTTCTTCAAGCAACAATCCAATTCTTCCTTTTTCAGGAAATGATATCCATTTACATAATCTATCCTCTTTTAAGTTCCCAGAGGACATTTTTAAAAGGCATGAACATTATGTTTAAAGATCCGGTACACACCTCCGTCGCCGTTTTTTCTATTCTTTGTTTTTCAGCATTTTACTGTGTATAAAATTATTCTTGAAAGTTGTGACACAGTTCTTCTCAGAGTCTGTTTAACATTTCTGTGAAAGTTATAATACATACTTGTTTTCCTTTCTCTTGTTATTTAACCTACTCCTTCTAGCGACTTAACAATCCAGTAAGGTATAGGGGAGATTGTCTTTGGACAAGCACTAAACTCTCTCACAATGTGGGTCTCATCATGAAGGGAGAAAATTCTGGGAAGTACAAGACGAGGAAAAAACACCCAGTTCCATGTAGGGTAGATATATCTCTCTCATTGTCCAAGCCCGGAATCGAACAACAGACAATATCATCACCACATCATCATCATTAGTAGTAAATAGTAAAGATTCTTGATTTTCGCCAAAAACTCGCAAGGTCAAGTTTCGATAGGGTAAACTGTATAGTGATTGACCACTTAAGCTAATGAATAATAAAACAATGAAATAGCGGAAAATAGTGGTAACTTATTGAGAGAATTTTAAAGGCATTGGGTCAAGTGAAGATTCAGAAACAAATCAAGATCAATAAACAAAAGAAAAAAAAAATTTTAATGCAAAGGTAAATTAAATAAACACAAGTCCACTTTTACAGTTATTGACCTTCTACTGCACACTTATTAGTGATTGACCGTCTATTGCAGGTTATTGAATACTCACTTATTAGTGACTGAACAACACATTTTCACAGTTTTCACTTTTTTTGTCTGTTTCGTTTCTCTAGTTCTGATCTTTCTCATTAAGAACTTTTCGCCACCGGGGTAGCTCTGTCGGCTAAGGCGTTTGCCTGTCGATCCGGAGTTTCGTTCGGGCGCGGGTTCAATTCCCGCTTGGGCTGATTACCTGGTTGGGTTTTTTCCGAGGTTTTGCCTAACCGCAAGACAAATGCCAGGTAATCTATGACGAATCCTCGGCCTCATTTCGCCAAATACCATCTCGCGATCATCAATCCCATCGACGCTAAATAACCTCATAGTTGATACAGTGTCGTTAAATAACCAAGTTAAAAAAAGAAAAAAAGAACTCTTCTCGCTGCCTTTTCTTTCATCTCTTATTCGCTTCCTTTCTTCTCTTGCCTCTTCTTCCATTTTTCTCTTTTGTGCCTTATCAGAAGCAAGTGTGTGTGTCATTTCTCTGATGTTATTACAAATGGCTTCACCCAACACTGGGCGAGGACCAAAGGACACTTTTCCTTCAACGGGATATTTGTTTCTGGACGCTAAATTTGCTTTTAGGATACCAAACTTCTTGGCAGCTTGATTTAAACTAATTCCATTGCGGACAGGTTCTATAGCGTTTCGTAAAGCTTCCTCTGTATAATGCACTTTACTTGGCTTAGGCATTATAATATAGTACAGGGACATTATTTTATTTTTACTTCAATTTTTATTGTACCTGAGTTTTTTAATGTACTTCACTCCCACCCCTTCTACTAAGGAAGTTCCAACTCCACACAGAACCAAGACCGCAGATAGTAAGCAGTACTGAGTTACTGAGTATAGTACGTTCCAGAAATATGTTCGCGTTTTCCAGTGACGAAAGAGCTTTCAATATTGAATCATATTTTCGCACAGGTACTGTCCGTTTGCCTACGTCGCATCCCGATTTCCCCCACCTGCTTCTGCTCGCCCCTCTGTAATAACTGGGCTGTCTTAGCTCTTTTCTGAAAACATTAATTTCTCTTAGGAATTGGAAGTTTACGTAATATTATATAGCTCTTTAATTTAACTTAAATAAAAAGGTCTCGTTAAGTAATTAACTGTCACGTGATTTCCTCCCTTTCTACAATCCTGCGGCATAACCACTTGGGCGGACAGTAGATAGCATGTCTGAGTAATTTTATATTTTCGGGTCGGGCAGAAGTGAAGATTGAATTTACAGTACGTAGAGTAGGTACAGAATTATTTCAACATGAGTTACTAGTACGAAAGACGAAACTGGCAATTGGAATTAGATGCAATAGTCTATAGTGCGATAATATGCACAAAAGAACTGAAGCCTGTATCGAAATGAACGGCCACCATTTTCAAAATTGTGTTTTAAATATTCATATTATGATTATTTTTCAATTTAACTTCTTTCTCTGTATTGTACGCTAATGTGCTGTAGACAGTATAATATACACTGCATCATGAATACGTTCGCATGGATAACTCACTTCGTGAGTAAAAATACTTATTCTTAATACAGTACTGTACTTTGATTAAAGAAAAACCTAATGAAAATTATCAAACTCAAAATCGCGATATTCCCTAGTTTACGTAAATGGATGAACTACTTTTCTTCCTTTCTATACCTAGTAGAGTGATTTGTGTTTTACGCCAGTATCATCGAACTCCAGATTTGGTGTTTCCGGTTCTCTAAAGGTATAGACAGGTTAATATTAAAAATGTTAGTAAAAATAAAATGATGTCCCTGTATCAGTCCTGTAAAAATCTTTATAGTGATTGACCACGGGGCATTTTTATGTCATATAAAAACTTTTACATAATAATATTCTGTGGACGGAAACGTTGTACTTTTTCTCACACTATGAGTGTAAAAACGAGCACCAGAATTTATGTATTCTTGGCAGAATAGATAAATTATTGTGTGAAATATTCTTAGCAGTTACTCTAGTTACTTACACTTGTTTACGTTCAGTTGCACTTCCAATCGATTTCAGTCCTCTCAGACAACAGACACTAACTCAGTGGGATGAACAGCGACAATTAACCACAAATAAGGGTTGTTACTAGAGGTATATGCAGCAAAAAGTGAAATCACGATCGTGGTTTATTCACAATACACTTCAAAAATGAAGCGGTCAATCACCGTATACTGGTCAATAAATACCTAGTTTACCCTACTTATCTTTAAGAGGAGTCATTCGTGAACACCGTAAAAACATTTTTTTTTAATTTATTTGTGTTAAAGAGCGCTCTTTCCTGAATAATTTTACATATAATTATATATTATATTCCTAGAATGTTAGCATCCAATTATTAAATACACATATTTATTCAAATCGTTTCACAATGGTCAATAATGTACATTTAACTCACTTTCCCAAACCTGCATTTTTTCGACAAATCTGTACAAAAACTATTTGAGCTAGATATGAAATTTGCAGGCTTTTTTTACCAGTTGTTTAATAATGTTACTCTACCATACTTATTGATACATACTAAAATTATTCTGACCTATATTTCATTATACTTGAACTCTCATTCTGAGAGAGGAACATAGGTTAAGGGTGTTTGAGAATAAGGTGCTTAGGAAAATATTTGGGGCTAAGAGGGATGAAGTTACAGGAGAATGGAGAAAGTTACACAACACAGAACTGCACGCATTCTATTCTTCACCTGACATAATTAGGAACATAAAATCCAGACGTTTGAGATGGGCAGGCCATGTAGCACGTATGGGCGAATCCAGAAATGCATATAGAGTGTTAGTTGGGAGATCGGAGGGAAAAAGACCTTTAGGGAGGCCGAGACGTAGATGGGAGGATAATATTAAAATGGATTTGAGGGAGGTGGGGTATGATGATAGAGACTGGATTAATCTTACACAGGATAGGGACCGATGGCGGGCTTATGTGAGGGCGGCAATGAACCTTCGGGTTCCTTAAAAGCCATTTGTAAGTAAGTAAGTTTTTCATTATACGAGAGAAAAAATAAGATTTTAAATTATTAAACATTTGTCATATGCCTCAAGACTATAGTACTTAAAGGAGATCTAATTTTTCTCACAAGGTTATTTTCTTCTACTTCTAAGTAATGTCATTTAAACTTACTCTGAAACATTTAGGATATAGGAAAATAGAAAATTGTACCAATACATATTTTATATGCAAGCATCATAATTTTATTATTAATGAAACGTATAATGTTGTTTTTTTTTTTCAAGAATTGTAACAATGTATTAAACTTTCTAGTACGTAGTACCCAGGTAGAAAGAAGGTACAGTAAGCAGAAAATATAATGTAGTTGTGAATATTAGAAACTAAGCTATGCAAAATAAAATGTAAAATGTAATTATCATCATCATATCATCGTCACATTATCATAATCTTATCATCATCACAGTCATCTTCACCATCATTAACACATCACATCATCATCAGTTCGGTTTCAAACGCTCTTCGACGTTTTTCCCTCACCCATTCTCCAGCATTCCCTGTCCTTCCAGTGATATTCTCCAGGGTCTCGCCTTCTCGTGTCTCTGTTAACTCCTCCATCCAGCTCTTCCTTGACCTTTGTATCATGTCAACAAAATGTACAACATTATGATGGGCTTATTGCTAAAAACCGATGCGGGTTAGGATTTCTCAGGGTCTGGTAGAACCATTGGTGACGTTTTATAGTACGTGGAGATGATCAACCAAATCTGGTGATAGTTAGGATCCTGTTTGAAACATATTGTGCTATAGGTTCAGGATAAAAATACGCTCATATAATTTTATCAAACTTATTCTTTCCTTTTTTCTCCTCAATTATTAACTGTCAACATTACAGATATTATTCTGTAGGACAAAATTAAAAATAATAAAAAAATATTTAATATAATATCATAGCTAGCAGTGTATATTTCTGTACAGATTACTGTGCACTTTACTGCGGAATCCCGGCCAAACAGTCACTCAGTTGAGTGCGCCCCTTGTTTAATGGCAGTTGACTTGGACATAAAACGTCAACGTATATGCCTAACTTGGAGTCAGGCCACAAAGGGAAACATTGAAGGAGCAGGGTTCGATCCGGTGCTGTGGATTGAATTCGGCGTAGCTCAGTGGTCAGAGCGCTTGGTACGTGTAACCAAGGACCCGGGTTCGATCCCGGTGCCGGAGCGAATTTTTCTCCTCAAATATTAATTATTCTTTCCTCCTAACGGAGTTATATTTTCAAGAGGTGTTTTGGTCGTAGTGCAGAAGGACTTCCTCAGCTCCCTCTAGAGATTGAAAAGAAATTATTGCAGGCCTTATAATTGACTTCCACTGTAAATACTGAAGGGTTAACTGAGGTCACATTATTCACAGATAACAAAACTTGTCGCATGCTTCATTTTAATAATTTTATTTCGATTTGGAAATCCAATCCACGTCCACACTTTCTACATTACGTTAGAGGTTTACTTCTTGGAAGTTGCGTAAGGTTATACAGGGACATCATTTTATTTTTACTAACATTTTTTTTATATTAACCTGGCTATACCTTTGTTTCAAGGCCGTTTGCTACCCCTTCCACGACTGGAGTTCGATGATACTGGCGTAATGTACAAACAGATTACTTTACTAGGTAAAGGAGGGAAGAAAAGTAGTTCATCCATTTACGTAAACTATAAAATATCGCGCTTTTGACTTTGATAATTTTCATTAGGTTTTTGTTTTAATCAAAATACCGTATAGTATTAACAATGAGTATTTTTACTCATGAACTGAGCTGTCCATGTGGACGTATTCATTATGCAGTGTATTTTATATTGTCTGCAGCACATTAGCGTACAATATAGAGAATAAAGTTAAATTGAAAAATAATCATAATATGGATATTTAAACACATTTTTGAAAATTGGTGGCTGGTCATTTCGATACAGCCTTCAGTTCTAATGTACATATCATCGCACTATAAACTATTGTACCTAATCCCAATTACCAGTTTCGTCCTTCGTAACTAGTAACTCATGTTGAATTAATTCTGTACCTACTCTATAAAAGAGTACCTTACGTACTGTATATTCAATCTTCACTTCTGCGCGATCCGAAAAGATAAAATTACTCATACATACTATCAACTGTCCGTCCAAGTGGTTATGTCGTAGGGTCGTAGAAAGGGAGGAAATCACGAGACAGTTAATTACTTAAGAAGGCCCTTTTATTTAAGTTGTTTTAAACAGTTGCATAATATTACGTAGAAGTCCAGTTCCTAACGGAAATTAATTTTCTCACAAAAGAGCTAAGACGACAACCCAGCCACTAGCTGGCGAATAAAAGCAGGTGGCGGAAACCGGGATGCGACGTAGGCAAATGAACGACAGTACCTATGCGAAAATGATTCAATATTTAAAGCTCTTTCGTCACTGGAAAACGCTAACATATTTTTGGAACGTACTGTTTACTAGGCTACTATGACTGTATATGCGGTCTTGGATCTGTGTGTAGGACGGTTGAACTTCATTAGTAGAAGGGGTGTGAGTGAAGTACATTCAAAAACTCAGGTACGGTAAAAATTGAAGTAAAAATAAAATGATGTCCCTGTACTATGACAGGAAAACTACATAACTATTGAAGCACATTTATGTAAGTTTGTACTGTACAAACTAAAATGAAAGTCTTTGCGTAGAATTCGAAAACTTGGGTTCAAGCATCGATTCACTGTATTAAAAGTTAGTTCATGAAGGGTATAACATCACCAGATTTGACTTGTAAAGTCAGTTGATTTGAATATCTGTTCGTCTTCCGTTATTGTGTGAGATGGAAACTGCTCTAGATGCATTTGCCCTCGCTGTGTCAACATAATCTTTCTAATTAAAATTCGCCAGCTACATTAAACAGAGGGAGGGAAAAAATACTGACGCAGAAGTAAGTGGCAAAAAAAAACCGCATTTTTATCTCGTGAACAAAATTTTAGTCACTTTTGTATAATTATGAAGCTAGATACGCATCCTATCTAATTACATGCAATTACGCAGACATGGCAAATATACACAGTATAACTTTTAAATTGTTCAGTAACAAAAATTGCTAATAATTAAGGATCTGTATTCATAGAATATGTTATTTTCTTGTGTAATGTAACACCATTATAGTTCATAATGACCTTCCAATTACTCTTAATAAGTGCACAAAAGTTCTAAGGTCAGCGATAGCTGTTAACTTATTGAAAGAAACTTGGTTTTATTCCAGAATAAACCCAATGGAAATCTTCAGTGTACACAGTGACTACGGAGCTGGTTTTCTTGGAGTATTGAAGTTTCCTTTGCAATATTTAATGTTGTGATACTTAATATCAACCGAGTACATCTCTTATCGTCTTTGGACATAATCCAAGGTCTATAAACGGCACTAAAAAGTATGATTACAGGTACGATATTGTCATCTTTAATGCCTTCGATTGATATTAGAGGAGAAAAATTCGATCGAACCCTGGTCCTTGGTTCTACGTACCAAGCGCTCTAACCACTGAGCTACGCTCCACAGCACCGGATCGAACCCCTCTCCTCTAGTGTTTTTCCCTTTGTGGCCTTACTCCATGTTCGACATATATATTGACATGTTATATTAAGTCAACTGGCATTATACACTATCTACCAAAAAGTAATTGGGCACTGTTTTTGCCCCTTTAGAACCTCGTGGTACCACCTCTTGTTGCTATAACATCAGCCATCCTGTCAGGCATGTTTGTGTAGGATATCCACTGCAATGCGTCGCCATTCCTCTTGCAACATGGCACTCAGTTGGACAATGGAAGTTGACCCCATGCTTCGGCGGCTACTCTGCAGTGGTATGCAGATAATAATGTCCACCGGTTGGACTGGCCTGCATAGAGTCCTGATATCAATCCCATTGAGCACCTTCGGGACGAATTGGACCGGCGATTGAGGTCTCGGGAGATACGGCCAACTTTCGTTGTCCAACTGAGTGCCATGTTGCAAGAGAAATGGCGACGAATTCCAGTGGAAATCCTACACAAACTAGTGGATAGACTGCTGATATAGCAACAAGAGGTGGTAGAACGAGGTTCTAAAGGGGCAAAAACAGTGCCAAATTACTTTTTGGTAGATAGTGTACAAGGAGCGCACTCAACTGAGTGACTTGATTCTTAGGTAGATTCTTCGCCCAACAGTGCATATACTGTGGAATCCCGGCCACCAAGTCACTCAGTTGAGTGCGCTCCTTGTATAATGACAGTGGACTTAACAGGCCTATAACATGTCAACATATATGTCGAACATGGAGTAAGGCCATAAAGGGAAAAATACTAGAGGAGAAAGATTTGATCTGGTGCTGTGGATTGGAGTTCGGCGTAGCTCAGAGGTTAGAGCGCTTGGTACGTAGAAACAAGGACCCGGGTTCGATCCCCGGTGCAGCAGCGAATTTTTCTCCGCTAATATCAATTGTTACCATAATAGATCAATTCTGTAGGAAAAAAAATCTTTACGTAGTTTAATGGCAACAATATATAAAAGATTACTACTGTTATAAACTTATTATCATCCTTACTATTGTTAACTCAATATCATCCTATCTCTGAATATTGTCTGTAGCATAAACGGGTTATTAACTAAAGAATTAAGCTTAAATTTTTCATCATTATTATCTTAGAGTATCCTATGTAATCAAAATGTGTGATAAATAGAGAATTATGACATCAATTATCATATTATCGTCACTGAAAATGATTGCCTTTGGTTTAAAAAAAAAGACATAAAATAAATAAATACAACTATAGTCGTTACCTTTTCACCTTTGAATAGCCTCTGTAGTTCAGAAGCGGCATAAAAAAATACGATCGTAATTGTCGCCATATTAAGTAATGAAAATTCTCCTGAGGAATTTTCCCCCTATTAAGTATCATTTTAGCTTATTGACTTTGCCAAGTTTTATTATTGTATCGATATAATTATCACTCATTTCTGGCCCTAACAGTAAATGGAGTAATTGCTGCTCATATTCTCACCATTCACACTGCATACATATTGTTTGTGTTGTACAATCATTAGGGTAATATACACAAGTTTCATTTTTTTTATTCTTACTTAATCAGATATGAATGATAAAAAAGTTCTCCTATATTTGTATCTATTGATTTTTAACACCCATAATCATTGTTTTAGTAAGAAATTTCTGGAGTTACAGAAATTGAAAGGTTGCTTGTGCTAGAATCTGGTGCATCTCTAGAATACGAAAGTGAAGGAGTTGGTATTTCTGACTGTTACGTATAAGAGAGATTTTAAGCCAGTGATGCAGTGCTTACTAGTAGTTCCGAGCGCGAGCATTTTTTAAAGCTCCCTCTAAAGGCGCGGCGCTTTTCTCTCTGAGGCACATTGCTAATACAATAAGTAAGAAGGGGTGTACAGCACATACAACGTTGCAGACCATGTCAGATCGGAAGCGAGATTACAATAAAGATTTTTTTTAATGACAAGTAGAAGGTTCAGATTTTATACAATGAACATCGCATTGAAGTACAGTGTTTAATAAGTAATATATATATATATATATATATACATATATATGTATTATTTGTGAAAAAAGTCAAACGTCAGTACGAAATGCAACACAAACACAGATATAGACATTATTTTGGACAAGAGAGAAATTGATTTTAGACAAGACAACAAATGTGAAAGTATCATTTAAGGGGGCACTGTGGTGAAATAATGCTGAAAATGTAAGAAAATCCATGTTTTTCTTTTTGTTTTATGATCGTAATTATATAATCTAACCATATGCTGAAGTGTGGCCAACATATGGTGCGTGATTTGAGAGAAATTGTTTTATGATCGTGATTATATAATCTAACCATATACTGAAGTGTGGCCAAACATATGGTGCGTGAATTGAGAGAAATGTTTTTTTTTAATGCTGTTTTCACAACTATAAAATTTTAAGCAGTTTATTGCATAAAAAAGGTCCTTGAACTAATTTCATTCATATAGGTTTGAAACTTCTCACAGAGGTCAATTAAATATTGATAAATAAAATTTAATTAGCATTTGTATGAAATATTAAGTTCCTTCTGAGAATATTCATGTTGTATTTAGATTAAATTTAATATGCTGTCATGGTACATTCATAAAGTTTGAACATTTATATGTATCTCTATTTAAACTGAGCTCTAAAACCTAATTAATTTTTATTCCCAAAATTATTTTCAAGATTTTGAGCAAATATGAACTAAAATTCGACGCAAAATGTCTTTTTAGTGACAACAATATAAAATATATTTTTAAAAATATAATTTCAAAACTATTAGACTTAATGGCACCAAATTTTGTACAGATGATAGTATTGTAGATCTCTTTATGTAGTTTACATTTCACAAATTTTGGATGAAAGTTGTGGAAGTTTTAAAAATCATACGTGTCCTCTTAAATGATTGACTCCAAAAATTATGATAGCTCTTCAATAGCATAATTTAATGAATTTATCTTTCCGCGTTATGTGCATCCCACAAATCACTCTAAGAAAACTCATTACATAATCATGACTGGAGAGTATGGACTACATTTTCACAACCACACAATCAATATATACTTTATTTGAATCATTTTTCTCATTTTTTTTTAATTCTCAAAAGTACTTACAGATCACACACGTGAAGCAGGTAAGCCGTATTAATTCCTCCTAAACAATGAAGTGAAATATTTACGGAATAAACAGCTGCTTTTCACATGAAAATAGTTTACAAACAATTAACTTCTTCTCTTTCTCTTTTTGTTCTCTCCTCTCCTTCGCGATTTATTTACATATGTCCATATATATATAGTAATTGTTACATAGCCAGAACTTTAGTAACGCAAGTTATTATAATAATTACTGCCTTTATTCGCTGCATGTGCATGTACATTCCTGTGTCTACGTTGGGACGCTATGTAGTGCATGCGCTATGCGCTCGTGATCAAGGTCGAGCTCTTCTACCGTGATTGAGAGCTAATATAGTCTCATCTCTGTTTTAAGCCATAACCTGTTCACTGGAGCTACTGAGCTGTGAACGCGTAGTAAAATTAAAAGAGTGGGTCCACAGATATAATCAAACCAGCGAAAATCACAACCACACACGATATTAAGAATTTTCTCAGCTAATCAGAAATGATTATTTTAAAATAGTAGGCATATAGGATCTCCACGCGGAGCATAAACATTGAACGCAAAATATCTCCGAGCCTGGCTTACGTCACAGCGAAAGTAGGAACGAGATAATGAGAAATAAACGATGATGCTTTAGTGCGGATTGTTATGGGCGTATGTTACAACTGAAAACATCTACTCACTGCTCTATATGATGCTCCTCTATTACAGTTAAGTAATTGAGTTTGACAGTGACAATGAGAGGATGGTTTTAAGGGAAGAGGATGGTATTTTTTAAAACTTTTTTTCCTATTTGATGTAAAATATTAATTTTTTGTTTGTAGAGAGCTCATAGCTATTGCAACTCAACCAAATAAAAATATTTTGAAAAAAAAAATTATTTGTGGGCCCAAATTTGAAAAAAATATACCCAATGCAGGATTGTACTAAAACCGATATATCTAAACCGTTATTAAAGATAGATTCAAACAGTTTGTTGCAATGCATTTGCAAAAGCATGTTCTACAAACTGTCTGTGTAACAGAATTTTGATATTAGTCCCTACGTTTGTAAAATAAACAATTATAATTTAATAACAATTTTCTGATTACCTTCCTTGCAAACAAACGGAGGTATTTTTAAAATAAAATCAATTAACATTCTGTTGCAGAGAAAAGTTTCCTAATAGTCTAAAGAATGTGTGTTCTAAATTTCATTCATGTATCTTTAATAGTCCAGAAATTATATCCATTTTTGTCTGGCAATGTAGCAAAAAAAATGAAGTTACTGGAAACCGGTAAAAGCGGGCGTGTGATTTAAAAATCCATAACGCAGGAAGTATAAAAATGGCGACTCAACATCCGATAAGGGCACAAATAGCCACAAAATGTTATGCTATGCATTCCACACATATAACAGAGTATTTTAAAGGATTTTTTTTTAATTACTCATTTTTCACCAAAAAATACCATCCTCTCCCCTTAACGTCGATGGAGGTGAGAGTGAACCAGTATTTGGCGAGATGAGATGATCATTTGCCATGTGATTACCTCACTTTCGCCTGAAGGTTGGAGAACACGTCGGCCATAACCAATCCAGGTAATCATTCCAAACGGAAATCGAACCCACACCTCAGCGCAGAAGCCCCGAATCATCAGGCAAAGACTCCTAACATCTGAGCCACGCCGGTGGCCTGAGTGAAGTATTATCTTATTGTCTTCAATATCTTACGAATTCCTTTCAGTTACCATAACGATCACTAGTCCTGAACAACCTACTGTATCTCTTCCAGCCTAATTTGAACGCGCGATCCTCGGGTGATGGCAAACATCCCTCCGTGGTGCTATAGCCCGTGGAGGGCAGAGGCAGACCAGTCGATTGCTGGTCTTACATCCACATGCCTCCAACCAGAACTCGGATGACAAGTATTCAGCATCAAAATCCCCCCCTCTGTCACACCTGGCTCACAAAACTGAATTTTAGTACTCATCGTAGCTCTCCCAAATTCATCGTTATGCTGGTTAGGCATCAGGTCCATAGACTGATCGAAATCGCTTATAAAATTTCTTCTCCCATGAGGACTCGAACCAGTGCTCATTCCGTATCCATAGTCCAAGGCTTGACGCCTTAGACCACACAGTTACGGCGTACGACAATGGCAAGCATAGTATTTATAAAATCACCGAGAACTACAAACTAAGAATGGACTTATTTTGTAGCAACGTTTTGTACTTATGTAGCCTTCATATCATTCATATACAGAGTGATTCAAAACCTCTGCGACAAACTCTGAGGGGTGATAGATCTAACAATAAGGAACCCTTTTTGTTAAACAACCTAGTCTTTTGACGCGTCGTTTCGAAGTTACCGTTGAAAATGTTTTTGAGCGAGCGTACGTCAATATAGCCTATGCAAATGTGTACACCCCTGTTTGTTGAGATGTTTGTAAAAGACGTGAAGGGTTGTTGTTATTTGTTTAAGTTTAATATTTAATACCATTTCTTTTCACTTCAGTGTAAACAAACAACAGCCCTTCTCGTCTCTTACAAACATCTCAACAAACAAACAGGGGTGCACACATTCGCATACATTGACATACGCCCGCGCAAAAAATTTTCAACGGTAACTTCGAAACGAGCGTCAAAAGACATGGGTTGTTTAACAAAAAGTGTTCCTTATTGTTAGATTTATCACCCCTCAGAGTTTGTCGCAGAGGTTATCAATCAACCTGTATTATTTCATAATGCAATGTAAGGTCCCCTACTTGTATCCTTCTGAGTACTGAGGCTTCTTGTTTTATTTTTAAAGTTGAATATAATTTTACACTTCAAAAAGGTCACTGACATGAGGAAAAATGCTGAAAAAATTCTACAGGTTACACTTAGGACACAAATGCATGTATATTATACTATACTCCGGGTCTCTGCAAGTACATCTTATATCATAATCATGTATGAAGTACAGTAGCCCTATAGTATACTATACACTCAGGACTCGGGTGGAAGAGTCAGGATTATATACGAGTATATCGTCGTTGTTCCTGCAATAACTCCCATGTGCAAAATATACAATTTTTCAGTAGGAAGAAAAACCATTTATTCATTCTATGACAGCCGTACATAGGAGATTGTGAATTCTTACATTTTCGAAAAAAAGAAAGAAAGAAAGAAAGAAAGAAATATAATTACATATAAGAGATTTCATTATTTGGTGTATTACCATTTAAGTTATTTAATAAAGCAAAAATTTGAAAATCGATAAATATGTCACAATGGGGTTATTGCAGGAACAACGACGATTACATATGTCGCCTGCGCTATTCGCATGCGACGGAACATTCGGCGGACATCCAGTAAGCAGGTACCACGACCGGAAACTATCGAAGAACGGCGTATGAACAACAGAAAATCCATTAAATAAATTATTTCAGCTTTTATATATAAGACTGAAAAATGTCTCAGTCACAATCCAGACATATTTGGCTCCTCTTGAGTTAGCTGTAGTGCATTCACTGATGTTCTGTTGGTGTAATCCTAGCTACTGTAGCCCGAATATTGTCTTTAATTCTTCTATTGTATGCCAGTGATCTTTCACATGCACTTTCCCCTTCAATGCCAAAAAGATAAGAGAATCGCAAAGATTTAAATCAGATGATCGCCTAGACCACAATACTCTGCTAAATATGTTATAACCGAACATCTCTTATTGCATAATAGAACTTCCTTCCACTCATAAATAAATAACCATACTCTGTTCTAGGATATTGCATAACAAGAGATACTTCCAACATGTCTCACTGAATTGAAGTTCATGATGTCATACACTCGTGTTGTATGTTTCACCGCATAACAGTCCACCGCTGTGGAGTATCGATTAGCATATCTGACCTTGAAACAATAGGGTTCGGGATCAAATGAATAACCCATTCGCTAAAGTTGCTACATCCACATGAAAACTTTTTTGGCTAGAGAGAAAAAACTTGTATCGTTTTTGTCAATCAAGCTATGAAAAAGGTTGTTTTCTAAGATAAGAAATACACTTTATAAGTTAACAAAACCTGTATAATATGAAATGAGAAATACAATTTATATATTATTCAAATAAAATGAACTTGAATGGTTTTGCTGCTGGATAAAGGATTTAACTGATTTTGGAACTTATTATTTATTTTCTGTACAGTTATAATTGCAATTAGTCTACATCTTAAATTAGGCTAATGAATTATACGTAAAGTCATTTATTTATTCTTTTTTTACTAATTTCGGCACGGCAACCTGAGACTTATTGTATCTAGACTCACAAATCTACTGAACTCATGCACAAAATTGCATATTACTGTATATTCCAAAACACTTTCAGTTTTTACGCAAAAATATACAATTTATTTTTCTCTATTTAGTGAGGTGTTTCTAGTTTAATGAAATGAAGTAAATTCTAACTGTATTGTTAGGAGGAGTCTCTGACTTTATTACTTTCATCTTTCATCATCATATTAATATACTCATCCATTGTATTTTGAAAGTAAAATTGATAAATTAACGTAGTATAAAATATTCAGACCTAGAGAAGAATAAAGAAGTGTGTGTAGTATTTTTTAACCTTTTGACAGAGTGGATTGGAATAAACTGATGGGGATCCCAAAGAAAATAAATTTGGATTAGAAAGAGAGAAGGCTGTTCAGTAATCTTTATAATTATGAAACAACGAGTCAAAATCAGAATAGGAGAAGAAATGTCAGAAGGAATTGAAATTGGAAGAGGAGTACGTCAAGTATGCCCTTCATCATCTACCCTGTTCAACATCTACTTGGAGGATTTGGTGAAGAATTGTTTTCAGAATATGGAAGGAGCGATAGTAGGAGGAAGAAGAGTAAATGTATAAGATTTGCTGATGATATGGTGTTGTTAGCAGAAGAGGAGATGATAGTAAGGGATGTGCTACGGGAGCTAAATGACAGCTGTGAGCAGTATGGGTTGAAGATAAATATAAATAAGACGAAGACATTGACATAGGAAATAAAAATAAAGAAGATAAATTTGCGAATTCTAAATGAGGCAGTATAGCACGTGGACAGCTTCAGATATTTGCGGTGTACTATAAGGAGTAAACATGAGCTGCTCCCAGGAAGTCAAAAGGAGGATAGCAATAACCAAGGAAGCTTTTGATACAAAAGAAGTACCGTTATTTCCCATAACTCTGGTCCACGATACACCATTGAAATTTTGTACTCCATAACGTAGTACCGTGTTTATTTCTATTTTTCCGTACTGTAGTTGGAAGTCAAGTCACTACAGCTATCTATGAACGGTCTATAATACTTCTTCAATGTTCCTCGAATGGTTGTATTGTGGACCATAGTTGTGTTCCAGGACCATAGTTATGGGAAATGACGGTATCTTCTGCGGGCCTCAGGAGGAAGAACTAAGGAAGAGACTAGTGAAGTGCTCTGTATAGAGTGTGAAATTGTATGGGTCAAAAACATGGACATACGACGAAGTGAATAGAAGCGAATAGAAGTATTTGAAATGTGGATATGGAGAGGAATGGAATATGTGAAGTGGACAGGCAGAATAAGAAATGAAGCTGTATTGGAAAGATTGGGTGAAGAAAGAATAATGGTGTAACTGATCAGAAAAAGGAAAAGGAATTGGTTGGGTTACTAGTCAAGAAGAACAGCCTTCTGAAGGATACAGTGGAAGAGAATTATGAACGGGAGAAAAGTTCAAGGGAGAAGAAGATATCAGATGATAGACAACATTGATATATGAATCATATGGGGAGACAAAGAGGAAGACAGAAAATAGTAAAGATTGGAGAAAACTGGGTTTGCAGTGAAAGACATGCCCTTGGGCAGAACACTGAATGAATGAATGAATTAATTAATTAATGAAAGTATTCAGTAATATATTAGATAATTTTTTAAAAGGCAGATACAATAAATTCATAAACTCGAATATATTGATATAAAGCTATTATTTTAATAATATACAGCTGTTTTTCAGTGTCGTTAACGTATTATTATTATTTTATCCTAGTCACGTATTTAAAATTCCACATAATTTTATTATAAGTGAAAATAAATTTCTGTAATGGTTATATAAACAGGATGTAGCTATACTGTTTTCGCTGTAAGAAAAATCCTAATGTAAACAGAAGCACGTTGCTGTCATACCCGTAATTGGCTCCCAGTCGAAACACTCACATGACGCAGCAAAATATAGTTCGTATTTGGAAACCACAATCTTGTATTATTTGAAAATAAAAAATTGAATTCTAGTTGTGAAATACGATAAAAAATTTAACTTCACTCATGTGTAAAACGCTGTGTAAAATAAAAGCTACTTTTATACTCTGTTATGTAGGCCTACTATGAACGCGGATGAACACCAACAGTAATACCGAGGTAGTCTGTTCTTGTAACAAGCTGGCGTCAATTGAGCTCGTAGTTGTTCACGTAAGCACGTGGTACTGAAGTGTGGCTTCTGCATTCTCAACTGTCTATTGTGAAGACATAAGAATTAAAAATAATTTAATTATAGTAATTACAAAGTAAATGTTTCCTAAGCAAACGGATGCACAGTAGTGAGGTTAGGCCTACTTGACGAGTAACGGGAAATGTTTAACATGAAACAGAATGTACAACAGTAGGCGGGAACACGTACTGATAATCTATGGCGCCAAACAGCGGCCAATTCGCCTCACTTCAGTCACGTGCTATTGTTTACATTAGGATTTTTCTTACAGCGAAAAGATTATACTTCTGCAACTTGAAGTTTGAGGTTGCCATTTTGTCATAATGATTAAGCTGCTTTTGCAATTGTAAATCTGACTGATAGATAGGCTATAACTTAAATTTCAATTGATTACAGGGACTTCTCTTATAACTTAAGAGTCACTTTTCTTCCTCTATTTTATGTGTTTTACACAGTTGTTTCACATGTTTATTATTTTAAATATACGTAGTTGCTATTCCCAATAACCTACTCAAATATTGGTTGGGTTCTTCCAAGGTTTTCGCTCAACCAATTGAAGAAGAATTTCTGGGTAACTTTTCCCTCTTTCGTCATCATATTAGTTTCTTTCTCCCATTGTCGGGCTTGCGGCCGATGCAGAGTCGGCTTTGGGCCTTCATTGACCTTGGACGCTGTGGTAAGTAGTCATTAGTGTGCTGGTGGTAGTGCTGTGTAACGCGCACTCTCCCCTGAGCTCATGGCACCTCGTGGGACCACAGTTGGATAACTGCGGTGATGTCTACGTGGAAAGATAAAACGGATTCTGCAAGCTGAAGGGAATTTCAGGGGCGGCTCGTTGGGGAATTTGTAGCGCTGGAGGGCGTTATGGTATGTACATCATTCCATCCTGAGTAGCACAATGGTCCCACCCAAGTGGCCTATGTTTGACGGCAAGTTCCAGTTCGTGCACCTCCCATTAGGGGGAAGTAGTACAGTATATAGTTATATTCACCGCTTAACACTTTGCCTGCAAGCCGGCAAATGATACATTTCCTACTGCCAACAGAAACAAAAACTGTACAGAGATAAGGAGACTTATGAATTAATAGGGGACTCCTTATATTCATAATTGGCGGCCGGGTAGCTCAGTTGGTAGAGCAGCTGACTACGGACTGGAAGGTCCGTGGTTCGATCCCAGGTGGTGACAGGATTTTTTCAAGTTGCCAAACTTTCAGAAAGGCCCCGAGGTTCACTCAGCCTCCTATAAAATTGAGTACCGTGTCTTTCCTGTGGGTAAAAGACGGTCAGAGAGTGGTGCCGACCACAACACCTCATTCTAGTGCCGAGGTCATGGTAAGCATGGGGCTCTACCTCCATGCCCACCAAGTGCCTTCATGGCATGTTACGGGGATATCTTTACCTTACCTTTTACTTTTATTCATAATTATGTCATCATCATATTCTAGGCACGAAATTAGGCCATTGTTGGCCTGTTTCGCTTCCAGCTATACAGGATCCAATAGACGTTTCGGTGGACGTCCAGGTCGTCGTCGTCCTGGAGGGTGGTATTTTAGCATTTCTTGGTATGTCCGGCCAGCTTCCATACAAGAAATGTGTTCAAGCCATCTGTTTCTGTATTCTGTAATTTTATCTTCTAATGGTTGCATGTTGAGTTCCTACAGTATATCCTCGTTCCTCTTGTGGTCCAGAAGTGTGTATCCTGCAGTTCGTCGCAGATATTTCATTTCAGCTGCTCTTAATTTGCTGATATCTCTTTGTTTCAGAACCCAAATTTCGCTTCCATAGAGGAGAGTTGGTAGTGCAAGGGTTTTATATAGCTTTATTCTGGAATGTTTCTGTACTAAACTTGGTTTTAGGGTATGGCTTAGCAGTCCTAATATTTGTAAATATTTGTTAATATTTCTGCTTACATCATTCTCTCCATCGTATGACATATTACATCCTAATTATGAAAAGGAATTTATCTGTTCTTAAATCACATTTTCAACAACAATTTTGCTTCGGATTGGGTTTCTACCTTCAAATGCCATTATTTTGTTTTTTTTTTTCTTTTGAAATCTTCATGTCATGTTTTTCTATGATATTATTTAGTTTAAATATACCCATCTGTAAATTGTCTTCGGAGTTTGCAACTAATACTTGGTCGTCCGCGAAAAGAACTGTGTTTAGTCTTATGGAACTTGATATTTGATTTTCTAATTTGTACTCCTCGTACCAAAGGCGTATTATTTCATCCATATAATTATGTACATGTGTTTATTCATTCATTTATAGTTTTCTGCCCAAGGGCAGGTCTTTCATTGCAAACCCAACATTCTCCAATTTTTCTATGCTATGACTTTTTGTCTCCGCATAATGATCCACATACCTTAATCTCATCTAATGTGTGTATATGTTTTATATAAATCGTGAGATATAATTAAAATAAGTATGTATTTCTTAGTTGCTCTTATCTTTTTGTCACATATTACCTATTCTTCTTGTTTTTCCATGTGTATCTACAGAATGTTAAGAAAAAGTAGTCAATATTTTAAGAGGTGCTAGTATGCATCAAAACAAGAAAATAATGTCTAATAAACATGGATCCTACAACACATACTTTCTGAGATGTGTACACTTCCTTATAAGAGGTGCTTAATGTCACGTCCATTCATGACAATGCATTCCTCTGTCCTTTGGCGTACTCTTTCAAATTTGTTGTTAATACGTTAATAAGAAAGTCCTGATAACGAGCCCCAGTTAATCTCTATTAATCTATCACCAAGAACGCCTGCCCATACGTTGATTGAGAATCGGTGCTGATGCCTTGTTTCTTCAACTGAATGGCAATTTTCATCGGCCCACACATGCTGATTACGAAAATTCACAACACCATCTCTGCTTAAGTCCTGCTCATCTCCACAACCAAACTTTCGCTTTCAGTATTCCTTGCGACATATCAGTATTCCATGCCAGAGGTGTCAACTACGGGATGATTATCTGTTAGCCTGCTGTATTGTAAGACAGAAAAATGAATTGCCATAAATGGACGTCACATTGAACACCTCCTATGAACAAGTGTTCAGATCTCAGAAAGTATGTGTTGTACGACCCATGTTTATTAGACATTATTTTCTTGTTTTGTTACTTAGTACCACCTCCTAAAATATTGGATATATTTTAACACTCTGTATATGAGATAATTAATTCGCATTTAAATTGGAATTCAGAAATTTATCACAACGAAATTCGACTGAAAGGTAAATATTGTGACAGCGACGTGAAATTCGAACTCACGACCAGCGTCCCGCGAGAGAGCATATCGCGCGGGCTTCACGGGGAAAGGGGAAAGGGGCCTACACGCGAGGGGAGGCTGCGCGCGCAGCTGCTACTTAACGCAGTGAATGTGGAACGACCTTCCCGACTATTCCAGAAGTGCGTCGAAGTGGAGATATCGAGATAATTCTCTACACACCTGTAGAAATTTCTCGCAACTATGATTTTGCTATAAAAGAAGAAGCGCCAGCGAACTAGAGCAGAGTTTTCAGTTATTCAGTCAGTGAGTAAGCCAGAGCAAGCAAGCCAGACTTGTGTGCCGGAGTTCGACTCGAGTGTGCGTCCGCATCTGCGTCAGCATCCGAATGCCTGAGTTCGAGTGCAGTGGACCGCAGTTGGAGGGACCTGAGTTCGAGTGCAGTGGACCGCAGTTGGAGGGACCTGAGTTCGAGTACTGTGAACTGTCTCTGGAGGTCTGTGGTTCGAGATACTGTGAACTCGAGTGACTGAGTTAGAAGAACTGTGAACTGAAAACTGACAGTTCTGATTTGTAAATAGTGCTTTGTAAATATTAGTTAAGATTAACAGTTCATTGTTGTTCGTACTAGTCCAAGTAAATTGTCATTGTCTTCGGTGAGTTATATAACGAATACTGTGTTGGGTGAAAATCCAATTGTTGACGAGAGCGTTTAAGGCGAATTGTAGAAAGAAATTATTGTTGTGACGAATAAATTACATTGTTGTTACTAATAAAATTCACAATTTATTTCTGTTGTACAGTTTTTAAGTTATACGAAAATTAAACTAGATTTAATAATAATAATAATAATAATAATAATAATAATAATAATAATAATAATACTTACTGGCTTTTAAGGAACCCGGAGGTTCGTTGCCGCCCTCACATAAGCCCGCCATTGGTCCCTACACTGAGCAAGACTAATCCACTCTCTATCATCATATCCTACCTCCCTCAAATCCATTTTAATATTATCTTCCCATCTACGTCTCAGCCTCCCCAAAAGGTCTTTTTCCCTCCGGCCTCCCAACTAACACTCTATATGCATTTTTGGATTCGCCCATACGTGCTACATGCCCTGCCCATCTCAAACGTCTGGATTTAATATTCCTAATTATGTCAGGTGAAGAATACAATGCGTGCAGTTCTGTGTTATGTAATTTTCTCTATTCTCCTGTAACTTCATCCCTCTTAGCCCCAAATATTTTTCTAAGCACCTTATTGTCAAACACCCTTAAACTATGTTCCTTTCTCAAAGTGAGAGTCCAAGTTTCACAACCATACAGACCAACAGGTAATATAACTGTATTATAAATTCTAACTTTCATATTTTTTGACAACAGACTGGATGATAAAAGCTTCTCAACCGAATAATAACAGGCATTTCCCATATTTATTTTGTGTTTAATTTCCTCCTGAGTATCATTTATATTTGTTACTGTTGCTCCCAGGTATTCGAATTTTTCCACCTCTTCAAAGGATAAATTTCCAATTTTTATATTTCCATTTCGTAAAATATTCTCGTCACGAGACATAATCATATTCTTTTTCTTTTCAGGATTTACTTCCAAACCTATTTCTTTCCTTGCTTCAAGTAAAATTTCCGTATTTTCCCTAATCTTTTGTCGATTTTCCCCTAACATATTCACGTCATCCGCATAGTCAAGCAGCTGATGTAACCCCTTCAATTCCAAACCCTCTCTGTTGTCCTGGACTTTCCTAGTGGCATACTCTAGAGTTCTAGAGGAAATTAAACAAGTAAAGGTGATAGTGCATCTCTTTGCTTTAGCCCACAGTGAATTGGAAAGGCATCTGACAGAAAGTGACCTATACGGACTCTGCTGTACGTTTCACTGAGACACATTTTAATTAATCAAACTAGTTTCTTGGGAATACCAAATTCAATAAGAATATCATATGAAACTTCTCTCTTAACCGAGTCATATGCCTTTTTGAAATCCATGAATAACTGATGCGCTGTACCCTTATACTCCCATTTTTCTCCAGTATCTGTCTAATAATTATAATAATAGTGATAATAGTAATAATAATAATAACAATAATAATAATAATAATAATAATAATAATAATTTATATCTAAAGTAATTCTAATAAATGTACAATATTACTAACAAAAATGCAAAGGACTTTAATGACTAAAAGCAATTAAAAAATATTTCACAACTAGAATTGCTTCGTTTGAAAACTTTGCTTGACAGGTTAGTCCCCCTTAATCCCCACATATCTTGCTTTCTCCTTAAGAACTGTTTATTGATTCCAAAATTTAACTACTTTTTGCGGACTACCCCTATATGGTTGTTTCCATCTTTCCTTTGTCAAGCTGACAATATGATACGTCATTACTTAGAAATTTTACTTAATATTTCTCTTAGTGATAGCAGTTGGATTCAAATTACTCTACCTATTAAATTTGGTGGGTTAGGTATTAGAAAATTGAGTGATATTTGTACCCCGGCATTTTTAGCTTCTGTGCACGGAGTTTTGGACCAAATTAAATCTTTTTTTTTTCCTCTTACAGTGATTCGGTTCAGATCCCTTTTGTGCAGGAGGCTTTAGTTCGATGGGGTGAGGTTTCCAATAACTCTGATCCTCCGTCTTTTCCAGCGGTTCAAAAGAATTGGGATGAAATACTAATCTCTCTTGTTAAGGAGTTCCTTCAGTCATCTTTTTCTTCAGATACAGATCGTGCTCTTTTTTTGACTCTCCAACAAAATGTTTCAGGATCTTGCCTTCATGCAATTCCTTCCCCTATCATCGATACTCTTATGGATCCCAGATCCTTTAAAGTTTCCGTGGCTTTACGCCTCGGTTGCAAAATCTGTCACATTCATAAAAATATGTATCTGTGGCAATATTGTAGATTCTTATGGCCACCATGCTTTAAGTTGTATCATGAGCAAGGGGCGTCTCTCTCGTCATTCATCGCTCAATGACATCATTAAAAGAGCATTAACATCCTCAGGGGTTCCATCCATCTTAGAACCTTCCGGGATCAGCCGTTCAGAAGGCAAGAGACCCGATGGTCTGACTCTAGTCCCGTAGCGTGTAGGCAAATCCTAAATTTGGGATTCCACATGTGTGGATACACTGGCCCCTTCTTATCTGTTTCCAACCTCTGAGACACCAGGATCTGCAGCAGAAAGTGCCGCTGTCAGTAAACACCATAAATATAAACATCTTGCAGATAATTTCAAAGGCATTATGGTCCGTTAAGTACAATATCAATTAATAAAGGAATGTAATTCGGTCAATATTTAACAAAGAGAAATACATAAAATTCTATATTATACCAAAAGTAACATTACATATATTTTGATGACAAACGTTTTCGCCAATCATATTGGCATCCTCAGATCGAGCAAAACATGTTAACAAAGTGAACACTGGTCTTAACTAGTTAAAAACAACATTAAAATCGTGATAAAACTTAAAACAAATAATAAAATTGTGTAATGTAGCCACCAAGTTGTATGCAAAATGATGTGTTGTAAAGGCATGTATGAAGAGGGGGACGGTACGATCTCTTCTAGTATTGCGGTAACAGTTACGGAATCAGATTAAAGATGCTACAAATAGGGCGGTCGTGTTGCCGAGTAACGGTGACAGGATAAAGCCCTGTAATTAGCAAAGGATGATATGAAGAAAAGTGTTTGAAAATGTTGTTTAAATCTTACAGGACGTTACTTACAAAAAGTTGGAAGAGTGACTGAAGTCCGTGAGAGCGGCAGCACGACTGACCTTTACATTAGGAAGTAGCTTACAAAGAAAAGTGCATACCGGCAAGACTAGTGGATGATCGGGATTTACTTCTGTATGATCTTAAACAGCGGGTTATTTTAATTTGGGTATTATTCATTAAGTAGGCTAGGCGGCTATTGTTATTGTTGGAATGGGTAGTAATGTATAATTCTTCAGCCGCGTTCATGTAACTATGATTATCGATAATTTTTAAAACCTGCAGTGCATCATCTATGCCCGTGAGATCGTGATTTTGATTAATAAGTTGTGAGGCAAATTTTGATTTATTCCTATTGAATTTAAAATCGGAAACGTGTTCTCTGTATCTTGTGCGAAAATTCCTTTTTGTTTGGCCAACATATTTGCTGGGGCAATTTTTACATTGTAACAGGTAGATCCCGCTATTGGCAAATTTATTGTGATTTTGCAGATAATTATATTTTTGTCCCTTTTGCGGTTGAAACGTTTGGATCATGGTGTAGTGTAGCCAAAGTTCTCATCTCCACCATAGGCAGAAGTTTAGTGCAGCTTTCTGGGGACTCTCGATGCAGTCAATATCTACGTCAGCGCTTTCATATCGCCATTCAGCGCGGTAATGCTACAAGTATTCTTGCACCATTCCCCAAGTTTCTTATTTAGATGAGATTTTCTTCCTTTAATTATTCGATTTATTTGTATTTTATTATAGAGTACCTCAGATATTCTGTAACATTTAAATTGTGGATTTGTAATGCATATTTTAAATTTTGGATTTGTAATGTATAATATTTTAAATTGTGTATGTGTGTATGTTCACTAGAATACTTGCTGTAGCTGGAATTGTGAAATCAGACTAGTATCACATCTGCGTCCTAATTATTAGATTAGCTTCATTATAGTGAATTAAGTAAGTAAGTAAGTAATGGACTATACAGTAGGCGTACTCAAGGGCGTTTGAGAAAGTATTACATTAACGACTTGTATGTGTGTGTGTTCTTTATTTTTTTGTCGACCTTGTGAGTTTTAACAAGTCTTCTCACTTAAGAAACGTTCTGAAATGTGCATGTGTATAGGCAATGAACGCAACTTGTAAGTACTTGCTGAGATATGGTTAAGTTACCTCCAAGAGAAGAAGAAAATGGCAGGTACGGTAGTAGTGGAAAGGCGATAACGTATCAAAGAATAGCACGTAAAAATGAAAGTAGCCATAGAAATGGAAAGGAAGAAGTAAATGGTTCAAAAGTTTTCTTTCCTCCTTTTCTTTTATTATGAAGTAAATATCTCAGAGTTGGCGGGGCGTTTCTTTCTCTGCACAATAGCAGAAAATGGCCAGTCATTCCCCGCCGCCTCTTGGTCAGCACGTGACAACTGACGCAGTTGATTTCATGATCCTTAACTGCGAACTGTCAGGTTGCTGAGAGTGAACATCTTTCACTGTTACACGCAAAGAAAGGGAACACATTTATCGTTTACGAGGTGGGAGTGTTCTATGTTGACTTACATTCCAATCGCAAAACATCTAAATGCTGGTCTTAGCTCTAATGTGGGTTACAAAAATACTACATCGTTCTCATGCTCTTAGTACAGTAATTTGACGTGTATTTAATTCATTCTATATAAATAATAGAATTGAAATAACATATATTTGTCACTGTACACTTTACGCATTAATTGAAATAAGTAGCGAACTCCTCTTTATTTAACCAGCCTACAGATAGCAACGTAAACAAATTACTCTGGAATATTTAAATATTATCATTTGGGCCTTATTCCATAAAAGTGTGATCCAATACATTATTAGTAAAAATTCTTGTAACTCTATAGCAGCCGTGGCGAGAACGTGACTCGCGAGACATTGTGGCTCGCAGTGATAGCTGTGCATTTCGCTGCTTCTAACCTCCGCCAACCCCCACCCTCTCACTCACTAGAGTGAAACTCCGTTCCATTTGTATTTGTGTCTGACCTGCGAGTGGCATATGCATGGGTGGGCAACTCGTGCTCTCAAACTGTGAACAAACTCAGTCAGGTAGAACGAACTCTGTGCTAGCTGCAGTGTACGAGGGCCTTGCAACACGAGTGGTTGTTGGTTCGCTTGCGTCTACAGTGATTGGCTGCTTGTAACTGCAGCGGCTTTCTCGGTGTGTGCTTTTTTTTGTGCCAAGGTTTTTAGCGCCTTGGGAGTACAAGTTGCCCACCCATGGGCATATGTCTCTCTCGCAACCATATACGAAAGTTCCAAGTAGGATGGAAGGACGCATTTTTTTGCTGTCAATATGATGAGAATATTAAATGTATGATTTGTTCACAAGTATTACGAGGAAAACGGTTGTATAACATAAAACGGCTTTATACTACATGCTACTGATGAAACATTAAAAGGTTAAGTGTTATTGTAGACATCATCATTATCATCATCATCATCTTCTTCTTCGTCATCATCATCATCATAATCATCATCATCTCTGTACGTCGACCCTTTTTCAGCAGATGTACAGCTGTCAAAAGAAAAAGTGGCCGCTCTCCTGAAACAAAGTTCCCTTCGGGTATCTTCGCTACAATCCGGAGACAGGCGATGTTACATGTTGTTGGACCACGTTGCCTGATATCTACAGTTATAATTGAAGTATTCTGTGTGTTATTCGATAGCGTAATGGTAGCGTTCAGGTCTCTTATTCATGAGGTTCTGCGTTCGACTACAACCTCGTGCTTTTTATGTTCTTTTTTGTTCTGTTTTTGAGAGAGAGAAACTATACATAATGGCTCCTTTCTCTTTTACGATTATTTTAGTAATTAACATCAGGTTCATTAATATATTATGCCATGACTTTATCATTATGATATTGTGGCTGCAAATGGAAAGAAAAAAGATTTTATTCTCAATAAAAATATCTTTCGTGGCATAGACAAAACAAATTTACTGGCGTCGGCCTTAAAACATTCAAACAATTAAGTGTTCAAAAAACAAAACAATAAGCCACAATTCAATATTTAGTCTATCGTCCTCTTATCTCGATCATCTTCAGAACGTTTCTTAAGTGAGAAGACTTGGAATTGACTAGTCTTTGCAAATAGCGACTGTTCTTAGACACGATATTCCAGGCATTCTGAACATACATACATAAGTGTTCTGTCCATGGCAAGTCTTTCATTGCAAACCCAGCAATCTCCAATCTTTCCTATTTACTGATTTAAAATATCACTGACTACATTGTTACTTTTTTCTTTAGACATCATCCTGATTGTGCTGTATTTTAATTGTCTCGTAATAATCTCTTTCTATTATCTAATATTATTTGAAATATATTAACATTCTATGTATTTTAGTTTAATTCTGATACACAGTTTATTTCAGTGTTTAATTAATAGTTCATAGTATTTTGTTGTTTAATTTGTAAATAACTTTTGTATACATGTAATTCTCATCTAAATCAAATTGTTGGATTCTTTGTAAGTTTATGCATATGTATATACACTTTTTGCTGATTGAGTGGAAGAGAAGGTCTTACGGCCTTAACTCTGCCAGCTAAAATAAATCATTATTATTATTATTATTATTATTATTTTCTGCCTTCCTCTTAGTCTCCGCATATGATCCATATATCCTAATGTCGTCTATTATTCTTTTCAACCAGAGTCCCAACCAATTCATTTTTCTCTTTCTAATCAGTTTCAGCATTATTCTTTCTTCGCTCACATTTTCAAACACAATTTTATTTCTTATTCTATCTGTCCACTTCACACGCACCGTTCTTCTCCACATCCACATTTCAAATGTTTCAATTCGTTTCTCTTCATTTTGTCGTAATGTCCATGTTCCTTCCCCATACAATGCCACACTCCACACAAAGCACTTCATTAGTCTCTTCCTTAGTTCTTTTTCCAGAGGTCCGCAGAAGATCCTTCTTCTTCTTTTAAAAGCTTCCTTTGTTAATGTTTGCAGTTTTTCTTGGGAAGGATAGGTCTAAATGCGGTAACATCCTGTTGCTTTCCGCACACCACTATCTCTTTCGCATCTTTTTAAATTCCAGGGGGCCCAAGCGTGGAGATGAGGAGAGTGGATTTGACTAATTGGGCCCTCCGGACTTCACCGAAAGTCACGGCAAGGGTTAAATATTAATTCTATCAGGTTGTTTGACCCGATCAGAGACCGGGAAATCCCAATTAGCCTTTGCCCTCCGCATCCTGGACTAGCTTCTACGAATCATTCTTAGAGTGTGACTGGGCCAATTTTTCCGAAAACGTTTCCACACTTTTGCCCTCGTAGCTCAGCGGACGAACGTCGGAATTTAGATGTCAGCGTCTCAGGTTCAATTCCTTGTTACTGCTTTTCATTTTATTGTGGTTCAAGATAGTATAATGTAATAATACAAAAAGAAAAACTAATACCAGTATTATGCAACTGGATTTTTCCAAACCTAATATTAAATTTATATTATTTATATCGCTAAAGAACGATTACAATATAAATAACTTGAATATTATTTATACAGTATCACTAAAGAACGATAACACAATATAAATGATAAATATCGGTTGATTTAATTAATATAAGATATTATATTATACGTATTTAATTATCTAAATAAAATAACCTATTTTACAAATAAAAATGGTTATTTGTGTTATAATAATTACTTACATAAAATACAGATTATTTATATTGCGAAAGAACAATAACAATATAAATAACTTGAATATTATTTTATAATGCTAATGAAGGAAAACAGAATATAAATGATAACTTGAATATTATTTATATCGCTAATGAACGATAACAATATAAAAAACGTGAATAATATTCATATTGGAATTTCACAGATTTATTACAGATGTATTTAAGAAATTGTAGAAGAATAGTAATTAGTAACAATGTTCTATTTATTCTTCTTGGAACCAAATTTGTACCTTTTAAAAGTGTAGTTACTATGTTGAAGTGTATGTGTTGCATCGGATGCTTGATTTGTTATGTATGTGAGTCAGTTATGGGATGCTTGATGTCGTCGCAATGTCGTAATTATAGTTTGATTGTGTTTGTGTGACTATTGTGTATTAATTTATGATGTATGGTACGAAAAGCTGCATATTTGTGTTATAGAAGTGTTACGTATGTGTGTTGTTAACGTTTTTGTATGTTTTAAATTGATAACTGATATTTGTTTCGCAATCGCAATGCTTAATTTACGGATTGTTTATGTTTTGTTTACATCGCGTAAGCTAATTTAAATTTCTTTTCCATTTCTATTTATACTTATCTTTTTTTGTGTATAAAACTATAGCCCTAACATATGTATGTAAAATAGGGCTAACCCCCATTGGAGATACAAAAATAATAATTATTATTCATATCGTTATAAAACGATAACAGAATACAAATGATGACTTGAATTTTCTTCATATCTCTAAAGAACGATAACAAAATATAAATAACGTGATATCCATAAGGAACGATAACTGGATATAAATGATAATTTGAATATCATTTACATCGCTAAAGAACGATTAAAAATAAAATGAAAACTTGAAGAAGGCCCGAAACCACAACCTTTGAATCATTAAACAAGCACTCTACCGCTGGTCTACGAGGCGCAGATATGGAACACTTTCATAGTTCCGGAACTGCTTGTACAAGCACATGCATCGTGTAACATCGCCGCGACCCGAAGTGGACTTTGAAAATATTCGCTGTTCACGAGTGCGGCCACTTTTTTTTTTTTTTTTTTTTTGACAACTGTACCAATAATGCGGTTAGCTTTTCAATTTGAACTCACTGTTTTACTATGTGATGTCAAATGAAAGCTAGATATAAGGACTCGACAAATGTTGAACTTTCAAATCTTTGCCAAAAAATAAATATCCGAAGCTTCGTTCTTTCGCTTGCTCTGTTGAAGCCATGTTCGCTACAACTTATGTTTGTGAAAAAATATTTTCAGCAATTAAAATAGTAAAAACCAAATTTAGTTCACGACTGACAGACAGATACCTTCGTGATCAACTACGATTGGCAGTAATTCCTGATTTTGAAACTTTGTCGCAGAGACATTCTGAAGACAGCTAATTTTAGGTTGTGATATTGTTCATTTATTGTTCATTTCTTTCTTCATTAGACGTACTAATCATTAGTTTGTAGCCTTGTACTGTATAAAATTATATGTAAGTGCTTGATGTAAGGAAAATGAAAAACCGTTAATAAGTCAGACAGTTGCATAGCTTCCCCTTAGGGTGTCCGCCTCCCTCCATAGGTGCTATGCACGTTGCAGGTTACACAGTGGCTCGGCGCACGATTACATTTTCGCCACCGCTAGTCTATAGTATGGAGCTGTAACATTCTGTTCCACAAAATGATGTACAACAGTTGTATAATATTGGTAAAATGTTATTAGTGCCGTCATAAAAGTGTATGGCGGAGGAATTGAGGTTAGTCACATGAGGTCATACCTTGAATTAGGTTATGTCCACCTCCTTGTCTGTACTAATAATAAATCTGTAGCCGAAATTTTTCTGGTAATTTTCGATTTTCCAAAAATAATTGGTCCTAACATATATAATTAACCACCCTGAAACCGGAAATCGAAATTTTTTTAAATTTTTGTTTGTATGTCTGTATGATTGTTACCTTTTCACGCGATAATGGCTGAATCGATTTATATGAAAATTGGAATGTAAATTAAGTTCGTTGTAACTTAGATTTTAGGCTATATGGCCTTTAAAATACGTTATTTAAAAGGGGAGTTATAAGGGGGCCTGAATTAAATACATCGAAGTATCTCGCTTATTATTGATTTTTGTGAACAATGTTACATAACAATTGTTTATTTAAAATGATTTCCGATAAGTTTTAATCTTTACAAAACTTTTATAGGACTGATATTTAATGAGATAAATGAGTTTTAAAATTAAAAAAATAACTGCCATCTAAGACGGTGCAATGAAATAACAAATGACTTCGTCTATAATGGGCCTTGGACAACAACAATCGAAAAAGGGGCCTTGGACAGCAACAATCGAAAGCTATTAAACATAGCCTACAGACAATGTTTCTGTGTTTGTATGAAGTAATATCGGAAGCTAAATTAACCGATTTGTATAATTAATTATTATTTCACCATTGGAAAGTGTAGTTTCTCTAGATGGACATAATGCTACAATGTTATTACAGTAACTTCGAAGTGAATTGAGGTCAGGTAAGATTAAAATAGCTTCTTATGCGCAAACAACTTGATAGGCTATTCTGTGTATTCGTTTCCTGTATTTCTTAAAATAATGTTTATCTCAGAGAATTATCGAACCACAAGAGTGTATTGATTTAGTATGCAGTAATAATATGTTAGCTTAGCATTCCATTATTACACAATCCAAATTTTAACTATGCTCAATTGAATCGTGTTAAAATACATAAAATACATATGCATTAAATGCAATGCAAAAAAATTGGGTAACGAGCCAAGCGGATTATGTTGCGCTGTTGTAAAATGTGTTCCTCCTGAGATTCAAGAGCCCCCATAACAAATTAAAACTTACTTTTCGGAGTACATCCGTTATCAACACACTTTTTATATAATATAATATAATATAATATAATATAATATAATATAATATAATATAATATAATATAATATATGATATGATATGATATGATATGATATGATATGATATGATATGATATGATATGATATGATATGATATGATATGATATGATATGATATGATATGATATGATATGATATGATATGATATGATATGATATAGTTTAATTTAAGTTATATAAGTTATTTGAAGGTTTCAGAACCATAGTGGGCCAAGCGCCATTTACTGAATACGTAGAAAACAAGGGTTAAAATTAAGTTATTAAAATAATTCAATGGAACCATATGGCAAGTAAAATAAAGTATATACATTAAATCTAGATGATGTCAATGTTCATTAAACTATGGTTGCATGTAATAAAAATTCAGAAACATGTTAGGAAAGAAATTGTCTTTGCACCAAAAGAGTGCTCTCTGGACCAAAAATGATTGCATTTTAATTATTTGAATACAATTTAAATTAAGTAATATATTAAACGATTTATCCTTCTATCAAACACGAATGTTCCCTGGATCAAATGTCCTATTTTAATTATGTAATTACTTTATATTTATTTCTAACGGGTGCAGCGGAGCGCACGGGTACGGCTAGTAATATAATGTAATATAATATAATATAATATAGCCTAATATAATATAATAATAAATATGGTCCACGTCTGTGGAGTAACGGTCAGCGCGTCTGGCCGTGACACCAGGTAGCACGGGTTCGATTCCCGGTCGGGGCAAGTTACCTGGTTGAAGTTTTCTCCGGGGTTTTCCTTCAACCCAATATGAGCAAATGCTGGGTAACTTTCGGTGTTGGACCTCGGACTCATTTCACCGGCATTATCACCTTCATCTCATTCAGACGCTAAATAACCTGAGATGTTTCTGGTAATTTTCGCTTTTCCAAAAATAATTGGTGTTAACATGTATAATTATTCATCCTGAGACCGAAAATCGCTTTTTTGACATTTTTGTTTGTATGTCTGTCTGTCTGGATGTTTGTTACCTTTTCACTCGATAATGTCTGAACGGATTTCGATGAAAATTGAAATATAAATTAAGTTCGTTGTAATTTAGATTTTAGGCTATATGGCATTCATAATACTTCACTTAATGGGACCTGAATTAAGTCGAAATATCTCGCTTATTATTGCTTTTTTGTGAAAAATGTTACATAACAACAGTTTCTTTAAAAATGATTTCCGATAAATTTTATTCTATGCAAAATTTGGTAGGTCTGAAAGACTTTTAAAATAACAATACAATACGTTTTCACCGCCGCCTCAGTTTGTAGCGTTGTTGTTCCTGCAATAATTCCCATGTGCAAAATATAAAATTTGTGAGTAGGAAGAAAAAACACATTTATTCATTCCATGGCAATGGTACATAGGAGATCGTGAATTCTTATATTTTCGAAAGAGAGAAATATAATTACATATCACTGTTTATGCTGTATCACTATTTAAGTTATTTGAAGGTTTCAGAACCATAGTGGGCCAAGCGCCATTTATTGAAGACGTAGAAAACAAGGGTTAAAATTAAGTTATTACCATAATTCAATGGAACCATATAGCAAGTAATATAAAGTTTACACATTAAAATTAAATTATATGTCAATCTTCATTAAACTATAGTTGCGTGTAATAACAAATAAGAAACATGTGAAAGGAATTGTCATTGCACCAAATGAGTGCTCTCTGGACCAAAAGGATTGCAATTTAATTATTTAAATACAATTTCAATTAAGTAACAAATTAAACGATTTATCCTTCTAACAAACACGAATGTTCCCTGGATCAAACGCCCTATTTTAATTATGTAATTACTTTATGTTTATTTCTAACAGGTGCAGCGGAGCGCATGGGTACGGCTTGTTGATAATAAATTCATATTTGAGGATGAAAAAAAAAAACGGTTTATCATTCCTATAATATTCGTCAGAATTATTTTATCAGGTCCGAAAAGACTAAGTATATGATGTCTCGTGACCAGAATATTGTACGAAATGGAAACATACAAATTGGAGATTTATCCTTCGAAGAGGTGGAAAAATTCAGATATCTTGGAGCAACAGTAACACATATAAATGACACTCGGGAGGAAATTAAACGCAGAATAAATGTGGGAAATGCCTGTTATTCGGTTGAGAAGCTTTTGTCATCTATTCTGCTGTGAAAAATCTGAAAGTTAGAATTTATAAAACAGTTATATTACCTGTTGTTCTGTATGGTTGTGAAACTTGGACTCTCATTTTGAGAGAGGAACAGAGAATAAGGGTGTTTGAGAATAAGGTTCTTAGGAAAATATTTGGAGCTAAGGGGGATGAAGTTACAGGAGAATGGAGAAAGTTACACAACGAAGAATTGCATGCATTTTATTCATTACCTGACGTAATTAGGAACATTAAATCCAGACTTTTGAGATGTACAGGGCATGTAGCACGTATGGACGAATCCAGAAGTGCATATAGAGGTTATTTGGGAGGCCGGAGGGAATAAGACCTTTGGGGAGGCCGAGACGTAGATGGGAGGATAATATTAAAATGGATTTGAGGGAGGTGGGATATAATGGTAGGGACTGGATTAATTTTTCTCAGGATAGGGACCGATGGCTGGCTTATGTGAGGGCGGCAATGAACCTCTGGGCTCCTTAAAAGTCATAAGTAAGTAACTTGTACCTGTAATGACTTCGTAGCCTTTTGCACGGAACCATACGAAACATTTGTTTGCTGCGAAACACACCGAAGCGAGTTAGTAAAGGAATTTTCTAGTCAAAAGTCAATGTCATCCAAAGCCTTTCATGTTAGTACTCTTTGCTCTTGTTTAGGTTACTTCTGTCTTTAACACTTCCCATCCCCAGGAATTCTTCACCAAGATTATATCGTGGAACGGTGTGGAACTCGACCGCCAGGGAAATGAACTCTGAATTGTCTTTGAACTTGACCTGCCGACTCCAGTAACACAAATGAAAACTTTTTGTGAAATACAGTAGTCCTATTCAAATTGAACCTTCTCGCGTTGTTCAGAAAGCTAGAAGTACTTACGTCTTGACCACATGAAAGCTTGTGCTCGACTGAATAGCCGTTGACCTGCACATGTACCTTATCTAGTTCTTCGGTACCATCAGTACCAGTGCTGTGTGACGGTCGATCGTGGACTGGGTCAGTTAATTTATTATCAGAAATTTAGAAGTATATGTGCTAATAAAGTTGTAAAATTCATATAAATATGAGAAATATTTGAACAATTTGAAATGTTTACTCCAAAAATTATCTAGGGTAAAATTAGGCCTATACAGTACGAAAAAATAATGACGTTTGTTTGGATACCACTGTGTAAAATTTTAGTATTACGTTTGTTGCTGCTTTCAGAAAGAAGACCACTCTACGGTCCATTGAAAATACTATCACTTTACTCGAAGACAAGTCTATTTATTCCAAATTCGTGATGGTGACAAAACCTTTCCCATATTATCTTTGAAAACAGTTCTTGAATTACTATTGCTGAGATGCTTAAAGTAACAATATGGTATAATACTATGCTATTATTATCGGGTATTGATTAACTATTGATTACCATTTCGAAGCGCATGTGGGCCTTTCCTTTAATGCAGGCATGTCCAATTATAACCTTCAAACAAGGTGCGACATTGGCGTAGAATATATTTTATGCGTGTGCCTGCATGGTATTCTGAGTTCAAATCCTAGCTGGGACAAATTACCTGGCTGGGGTTTTTTCCTAGGTTATCCCTCAAACAATTGAAGCAGAATTGCTGGGTAATTTTCGGACTCATTTCGCCATAATTCACATAAATACAGGTTGATTCCGAGGTGGTGTTACAAACTTTCAAGGATGATGACGAAGGGCACATGTGTCAATTTGAGATCAGGAACCATGGTCCGGAAATCGCTGAGTCGAAAGTTATAAGTAAAAATAATTGTGTGGAAATGGAATTGTAATTTGGCACCACGTGCCTTCCTTCCCTTAATCTTTGGAACAGTCGTGGAAAGATGGTATGAGCAGGATGTCTCCTACGTGAGTAATTGTCCCGATACAATCTGTGAGCTTGTCTACTGTTCCCATTGGCTCATCCGTAGTCGAAAATCAGGTCTGCTTATTCCGCTCTCGTGTACTCCTCCGTTCCACTAGGACTGATCGACTGGACACTGCAACTTGTACACATACACTGCTGTCTATAGACGTGCATATCAGGACCGACCATATCCGTTACACATTACGCTATTTGCATTGCTTTAATGTAGTTTCCTGTCACCACCCCTCAGGCAGCGCACTGAATGGAATACTGTAAGTAGACAACGTAAACAACGTCAGATGAATACAGTATGTGTAAGATGTACAGATTAATACACATAAATAAGTTGTACAGAGGAATAAAATTATTTCATTTCCACACAACTATTTTTGCTTGTAACTTTTGACTCGGTCATTTCGGGACCAGGGTTCCTGATCTCAAATTGATACATGTGCCTTCGTCATCATCCCTCAAAGTTTGTGACACCATATCGGAAACACCCTGTATAGTACTTGCGCTTCCCATCTAAATGAACCGTGGTTCGGTTACCTTTATCTTCCGTCCATGGAACTGGGTGTTACGTATTATTTTGTGCTGTTTCAGGAGTAGCTCTGCGCCATGCACACTGTACGATCAATGATGTCTGCACAGTATGCCTGTTTAGTATCGGTTCAAAGTCATGACCATCCCTACAACGCGGAGCGCATTGGAGTTTTAAGTCGGTATCAAAGGAGGATGTAAAAAAGAAAGTGAACTAAGTAAGTACGATGTTAATCTGTTATACATGGACATCATTTTATTTTTACTAACATTTCCTACATTAACCTGACTATACTTTTGGATTAACGATTGAGAACCGGAAACACTGTTTGCTACCCCCTTCCGCGACCGACGTTTGATGACACTATTGTAAAATACAAAACACGTAACTTTACTAGGTATAGGAGGGAAGAAAAGTAGTGCATCCATTTACGTAAACTAGGAAATGTTACGATTTTGAGTTAGATCATTTTCGTCGGGTTTTTATTTAATCAAAATACAGTACAGTATTAACATTAAATGATTTTACTCAATAACTAAACTATCCAAACGCATGTATTTATTATGTAATGTATAGTATACTGTCAACAGCACATTAGCATACAATATTTACAGTCCAGTAAATTTTTAAAATAATCAAAATAAGATATTTAAACAAATTATTGAAAATGGTGGTCGTTAGTTTCGATACAGGCTTCATTTCTTTTGTGCATATTATCAAAAACGTTTTCAAACAAGTCTTCTGAAATAGAATGTATGGTTTCTTGAATGTAATTATTTAATTCTTCTATTATTGTAAGTTGTTTAGCAAACACAACTGTTTCACAGTAACCCCAAAGAAATAATGCAAAGCACTCAAATCAGGCGACATGGAGAGCCATATTCCTACGCCTGTTGAAATAATTCAGTGTACCTTACTGTCAATTCAATCTTCACTTTTGCCCGATCTGCATAGATATTTACTCAGATATGCTATCTACTGTCCGTCCATGTGGTTATGTAGAAGGGTCTTAGAAAGGGGGAAATCACGTGACAATTACTTACTTAACGAGGCCCTTTTATTTAAATTATTTTAAAAAGTTGTATAATGTTAAGTAGAAATCCAATTCCTAACAGCAAATGTTTTCAGAAAATAGTTAAAACAGCTCAGCCACTAGCCTTTACACAGGATCCAGAAGAAACGGATGGGGGAAACCGGAATGCTAGACAGACCCACAGTATCTGTGTGAAAATATGATTCATTAGTGAATGAATACTCTTCACAGAAAAACGCGATCATATTTCTGGAACATACTACACTCACTCACTCTGTACTGTTTACTATGATCGTAAGACGACTATAACTATATTTTCGGCTTTGGTTGTGTGTGGAAGTGTGCTACTAGAAGGAATGGGAGTGAAGTACATTAAAAAACTCAGCTACAATAAAAATTGAAGTAATAATAAAATGATGTCCCTGTACTATAAATATAAAATTGCACAAATTTCGGTTAATTTAGATCAAAATTAAGAACAAGAGTTTCATTAATTTAAGTTATGGGTTTTTAATTCTGTGTCGTTTTACCTAAAGTTAATGACTTCAAAGTTTATTCGTATTATGTATACTTCCACAAGTTAAAATCGAGTGCTTGTTTGAGAAGTCTTACCATAGAGGCATATAACTTCTATACTGTGAGGTAATTTCCTCAATGAACGTCGGTGCAATATTAAAGAGTATTGGATATAGAATCCTATGCAAACGCTTTGAAAATTTCCCTACTTTAGCGTGATTATTCTGCAGTGTTCTTAAATGGCTACATAGTTTCAGAGCGAAGCAGGCCTATAATGTAGGCCTAAATGTACCAAATAAAGTATAATCTTCCAGTAATGTGGAACTTAAGAAGAAATCAAAGAGAAGCTTTAATATAACGTGTCTTTGTCTATTCGTTAACATAGTTCTCATTAAATGAAAAGTTCGCGGTTTAAAATCTAGCCGAGAGCGATGAATTATTGAGGTGCGACAAAAATCTGTACCACATCTTCCTTAAATAGGAAGACAAAGCCGTATTACCGTGCAATACATAACAAGTAGAAAGGTCCTTAAGTTCTGTAAACAAAATTTACCGGGCATCTCGTCCTCGTCCATTTGAGTTGTTTGAAAGCATAGCTACAGGGTTTCTCAAAAGTAACACATAATTGCAATAAAATTGAATGACGGGATGTTTAACATAAATCTCAGACACGTCTAAGCTTGTATTTAGTAACTATCATTTTTATGAAATATAAATATATAATACACTATCTACCAAAAAGTAATTGGGCATCCAGGATTTTACGTGCTAGATGCCATGTTTCGGCGGCTATTATGCAGTGGTATGCAGACAATAATGTTCACCGGTTGGACTGGCCTGCACGGAGTCCTGATCTCAATCACATTGAGCACCTTTGAGACGAATTGAACCGGCGATTGAGGTTTCGGGAAATGCGGCCAACTTCCATTGTCCAACTGAGAGCCATATTGCAGGAGGAATGGCGACGCATTCCAGTAGATATCCTATTCAAACTAGTGGAGAACATGCCTGACAGGGTGGCTGCTGTTATAGCAAGAAGACGTGGTACCACGAGGTTCTAAAGGGGCAAAAACAGTGCCCAATTACTTTTTGGTAGATAGTGTATATCAGTGCTGTCGATCGATCAAAATATTTAATCGATTAACGATTTGAATTTAATCGATTAATCGAGATTTGATCGATTTTAAAATAGATTTACTATACTGTAATATACACAATTATGTTAAATTTAATTAGTTTTTCGGTGTTAAGCATAAGTATTAAATGTTGTGTGTATGTATATGTATGTATATACAGTATATATACATATACTGTATCGTTATATTACAGAACAATTATTTTAGTTATTTATTAACACATTTATTATGTAGAATTATAATTTATTGTGTCAGTTTCTCTGAGAATTTTTGAGGAAACAAAGAAAAAGCGTATGCAGACTCATCCAGTTAAAACTGCTCCATCCATGATTTAAACATGTGAGTGCATTCACATGCTCCGAATTAATTGCCGTTCTACGTTTAGTAACAATGTTTCCTGCATCACTAAACACGAAACAACTTTTTTTCTGTCAAGCACTTCTCCACGATCGTTCAATTTAAATCCAAACTTTTCACCGAGTTTATCTCTCAAATTATCATATGACATAATGGAGTTTGCACTTTACATACAGACCATAAAAATCTGTTTTTTTTTTCTTTAGCAAATTAAACACACAAGGTTCATCTACAAACTCAGTAAAGAAACTAACAAAAAAAAGGCGTATCCCAGAAAAGTATATATTTCATATGCTATAGGAAGACGAGCTGACATCAAGGTTAAAGTTTTCTTGAAAAGCATAAAACTTAATAAGGATTTCGCATTGTGTTTCAGTTTTTAATAGGAGTTTACCAGGTCACTGTCCTCAAATCTCCATCTCTTTCTGAAGTGTTTGTGCAAAGATTTGCCGTTTGCTACCTGCTACGCAGTTACAAAATGCAGTACTATTGTGCTTCAAAGTAAGCAATTCCTGAGACGAGACGAGTTTTTAGTCGCAGTTTGCATTAAAAAAATTATAATTAATATCAAGTACATCTGATGAATTTTAATCGACTTGATTATTCGATTAAATATTTTTCATCGATTAATCTTATAACAGAAATTGATCGATTAATCGATCAGATTAATCGATTAAATCCCACAACACACACACACACATATATATTGCGCCTAGTCTATTGTGTGCGAGATCTGGTGCCATCGAGAAAAATGTTAAATAACGCCTTTAATGTGTTTAATATCGTCTGGAAGCAGTAATTAATAGTACAAGAGAATAAAATCTGTTTACTCTCGTGTGCTATACATACATTATTATATCCATTACTGATTTCTGAATTTCATTAGTGGTATTTTAATTTCATTTTAAACTGTACGCCTTTTGTTTGTAAAGTGTTTTTTGTGAAGAACTTAAAATGAATGAATGCATGAATTTTATTTTCTTTTTAGGTGTTGCTTGTAATGGAGAGAGTGATTAAAAATAAATTCAGTTCTGTGAATAAAGCCATTGTTTAGGTAGCTAAGTATGGTGAAATAAAGACCCGTTTAGATACCAGTTATGGATAAAGCGTATTTTATGCAATACTTCATTTGTTTTGTACAGAACTAATATTCTTGTGATTTTTATTGTTCATGCATTTTGTTAGTCGCTACTTGTGTTATGAATGCAGTTCTATTGATGAAATAAACATAAAACAAAAAAAAAAATAAAATTATTGTTTATTCAATGACGCTCGCCAGTGCTAAGGTTATATCAGCGTCGGAATTTTGTTTCGCTGGAGTTCTTTTACATGCCAACAAACCTACTGACATGAATATTTGAGTAGAAAAATTCCCTCCGGCGCCGGGGATCGAACCTGGGCTCTTGGTTCTACGTACCAAGCGCTCTGACCACTGAGGTACGCCGAATTCAATCCAGAGCACTGGATCGAACTTTCCTCCTTCAGTGTTTCCCTTTGTGGCCTGACTCCAAGTTAGGCATATACGTTGACATTTTATGTCCAAGTCAACTGCCATCATACAAGGGGCGCACTCAACTGAGTGACTTGTTTGGCCGGGATTCTGCAGTTAAGTGCACAGAAATCTGTACGGAAATATGCACTGCTAGCTATGAGATCATTAAAGATTTTATTAATTTGTCCTACAGAATAATATCTGTAATATTGACAATTAATATTTGAGGAGAAAAATTCGCTTCGGCGCCGGGGATGGAACCCGGGCCCTTAGTTCTACGTACCAAGCGCTCTGACCACTGAGCTACGCCGGAGCGAATTTTTCTCCTCAAATATTAATTGACAATATTACAGATATTATTCTGTATGTCAAATTAATAAAATATTTAATGATCTACCGACATGAGCCTGTCGCATTTAAGCACACTTAATTGCCATCGACCTGGGCCAGGATCGGACCCGCAACCTCGAGCATAAAAGACCAGCGCTAAACCGACTACGCTACCCAGGCCGACCATAAAAGAAGATGTTCTTAAGTGATAATGAGTGAGAAATCCTGATGATAGTAGAATTTAGTAATAGAAGACGTACACAACAGGACGTGTATACATTTTTAAACTAAACTGTGCTTAAATAATATTTTAACAAATCATCAAGTTTCCAATCTTGCCTTTGGACGATCCACCACATTTTTTTCTCTCTAACAATATGTCCATGTTCTCTGAATTTCGTTTCTATTCTACTCAGAGTTGACTGTGTTATTGTTGATACATTTGGTCAATTTGGATAAGTTTCGCTAAAAATTGTGCATACCACTTATTGTGTACGTCTTCTGTCACTAAATCCAATGATAAGGATCTCAACTCGTTTTCTGTTAAGAACATCTTGTTTTAATGTTGACTTCTTCAATAAAACTGCTTTGATAACATAATGACTAACAAAATATATCAAACCAAGCGAGGTGACTTAATGGTAATGCACTGGACTCTACTCTGTAGGTTCCGAGTACAGTTCCGGTACCGATCTATCTGGTTGAGGTTTTTCATCGATTTTTCTCGACTTAATATAACTAATTTCCAGCTAAATATAGGCGAATGCCTGATTGGACCTAATTTCCACGTAACAATAGACCAGACGTCTCCAAAAGCCTACTCGCGAGTAAGCCCCTGAACGGAACCGAAGCCAGTACGTAATGAGCGCGCTCCGCCTCACCCATCCCCACCTGTACTGTACTCAATGTTTATGCACAAAGAAGAGCAGTGGCGGACTGCCATTATCGTTGTATTGGTCGGCGTGTTCCACCGTTTCACAATGTCTTCTAATCATGGACGTAGTACATTCAAGGATGAATAGGAAGAGAAATTGTTTTGTGTTAGTGTGGAGAATGTGAAATGCTTAATTTGTTCGAAAATTCTTAAGGGTGTGTTAAAATTCAACATGCGACGACAATACTCGACTCTTTACAAAGAATATCATGCAATTACAGGCATGTTGGACATGTGAAAATAATTTATTTTGGGGCTATCGGTATAATTGTTGGTTATACATAATAATCAGTATATTACACTACGTTTACACTCAGTTCCGCATGACATACTTATAGTTTTTCGTTTAATTTTAGGTGAAATGCGTAGGCCTACAAATATTTTGATAAATATAAAACAAGAAATTCCAAAGACAAATCTCACACGTGTCCTCAGTCTTAAATAAAAAAAGCTTATTGCTAGCTATGTTCTAGCTTGGAATATTGGAAAGTCAATGAAGCCCTTTACAGAAGCATCATTTATAAAATCGTGCATACAGGACGTTACTAAATACTGCGTCCAGAACAAAGTCAAAGTTTAAGAAAATTTAATTGTTTCCAATTACAGTTCAGAGAAGGAATTTCAAGAGTGTAAATGTAATTGAATCTGAAGGCGACACCACAATTAATCAGTTTGTAGCTTACTCACTTGCATTGGACAAAAGCACAGATAGAAATGACAAAGCTCACCTAGCCATTTTCATCCGAGGAGTTAATGAACATTTTACTGTGTCTGAATGTCTTCTAGATGTAATTACAAAATACAAATGGAGAAGATCTTTTCCAGGCACTGAAAGGCACCATAGAACAGAAGAGGTTGAATTTGTAATGGCTTGTGTCAATAGCAACAGCTTCATATATGTCAAAATAATATACAAACGTATGATATTTCTTATTCTTTTGATGATATTATTTGTAAACATAAGCAGACCGTTGCCGCGATCCCCCACTGATCGCTCCCATTTGTTTAGGTACGAGTCTCTTCCCCTTCTCTAGCTTTACAGCACACTGTGTTCGGCGGGCAGCATCGAGAGCGCGAATGACCATACGCTTTTTGGAGACCTCTGCAATAGACATAGTACAACAGCACATTTTCAACCTTAAAAAAATTCACAGATAATCGCGATATGACTTGGGATTTAGAGCTACTATGAAGAAATACGAAAACATTATCAACAATAACATTATTACCATTGTAATCTGTATAAGACAAAAAAAATCTTACAAAAGCAATTTTAAAAACGCTATTTCTGTAACTACAGGTTGTGATAAAATACACATATTTGGTCAATGTTACAGTGTTCATAAAATCGATAAAAAAAACATTAAAGGAGATATATTACAGTTGTATAAAGTGCTCATACAACTATAGTATATCACCTTTAATGCATTTTACTGCAGGTTGTAATTTAAAAATGTTCTCGATGACGTCATAACTCGCATAATAGGCGCAAAAATATTTTATTTCCCGAGAGACAGAAATAAATCGTCCGGCCTTAATTAAGGATGACCACGAGGATCCGGAAATTAATAGCAAATAAAAATATGATTCATTAAATATGAGTATTGTTATAAAAAATAAAATGTAATAATTAAGCATCACTGATTATCAATTATAAAATAAAATCTTAGAAGATGACTTTAAAATTATACTTATAAATAAAAGATGGTATTTAAAATTAGCATATCCTTAATTAAGGCCTTCTGAGTGGTATATGAAATTGTATAATCTGCAGGGAATCTTTAAGAATTTGCGAGATGATTTTTTGAATTTGAAAAGATGATATTGAAAATTGTTTTAAAAAATTATATGTAAATTTTGGTAAAGAACTCCGAGCACCAAAAAATAAACCTGTCACTGACCAATTGAAGAGAGGGATGTTATACTTGAAACTAAGGTAGGGAATACAAGGTTCATAAATGGCCCTCTTTTCATGATCAACCTGATGAGCTTGGTTTAGATCTCTCTCCATGCGTATAGTTGGATCTATGATAATAGCTTTTTGTTGTTGCCTGTTTATTGATATTATATCCGCTCTTCTGTGAGAGTCGTTTTCAGAAATACAGTGAACCTCTACATGAACTTCCCAACCCTTGTTCCGAAAAAAGACAGGCGATAGCTCCACGGACTCTATGATGCCTGTTGTTACGCAATATCAATTTATTTGTAAATAGAAGCTCTGATGTATCTGAGTTTTTCGTCCAAATTCCCTAATTCAATTTTAATTGCGTTATTAAAAAAAAACTTTATGTACGTATACCAGCAAATTACCAATAGAATTAATGCTTCATTGATACGAATACCATGGTTATCGGAAGAGAAATTAACAAGATAAGTTAAACTTTCGAATTCGAGGTGAGGCAAGAGAATAAGTGAACAGATACAAATATTGGAAATGTGCTATAAGCAATAACATGAGCTATTGCCAGGAAGTCTAAAGGAGGATAACAATGACAATGGAACCATTTAATAGAAAAATTAGCATCTTCTACGGACCTCATGTAAAAGAACTAAGGAAGAGACTAGTGAAATGTTTTATGTGGAGTGTGACATTTTATGGGGAAGAAACATGGGCATTACGACGAAGTGAGGAGAAGCGACTACAGGCATTTGATATGTGGATATGGAGAAGAATAGAGGTTGTCAAATGGAATTTACAAATGAGAAATGAAGTTGTGCTGGAAAGAGTGCGTGAAGAAAGAATAATGCTGAAACTGATCAGAAAGAGAAAAAGGAATTGGTTGGTTGGGTTGCTGAGAAGAAACTGCCTACTGAAGGATGCACTGGAAGGAATTGTGAACGGGAGAAAAGTTCAGGGTAGAAGAGGGTATCAGACGATAGAAGTCATTAATATACAGAAATACGAAACAAAAACGTAGTTCCAATGTTATAATGTTATGCTTTGAGAGTCAAAGAAGATGTTCAAAATGGTGACCATTCACATTAAAGCACATTCGAAGGCGTTCCCCGAAAGACCGTATGACTGCCCGGCACGTTGCTGGCTGAATGGACACACAAGCCTGTCGAATGCGTTGCTGAACGTCGTATGGTGTTATCAGAATGCTCTGGTACACACTGTCCTGTACAGTTCCCCACAGGAAAAAGTCGAGTGGGGACAGGTACGGAGAACTTGCAGGCCACTGTAGTGGATTGTGGCGTGGACAGTTATGGTTTGTTTACATGTTAAGACAGCAAACACACAACACACGACGTGTACAGACGTGAGTCGTCTTTCGTTTTGTGTAAGTTAATGCTCAAGATGAGTGGGGCACCACAACAAACGACATATTCTGTTGACATTCATTTTGCATTTTGTTGTTGTTATTGATTGGGAAGGTGGCATTGTGATACATTTTTGACCTCGTCTTAATGTGTGTAATCAATGCAACATGATTAAAGTATGTAGTGCTATTTGAAAAATTGATGATGTCACGTTTATCTTGTACCTTTATGTAGTTCCATGCACCAAATCTCTACAGTCATGTTAGCCCCTCGTTCTTAACAAAACTCTCAAAAACAAAAATTCCAATACCTATCCAAACCAAAACGTTATAATAGGTGCACAAGTTAAATGGGATAATCTGTGTATGGATCGTATGCAGAGAATAAGAATAAGGCAGAAAATAGGAAAGATCGGAGAATGCTAGGTTTGCAGTGAAAGATTTAGATTTAGGAGTCGTTGTGTTGACGTTTTACATTGCGTGTTATTCTTCTGTCTGTGTTAGTGAAGTGTTTAGATTTAAGAGTGGTTGTGTTGACTTTAGATTGCTTGTTATGCTTCTCATTTGTTAGTGAAGTGTTAAGATTAGTCTGCTCACTTGGTACCACAGAAATTTACATTAGAGCAAAGGATTTTGATGGTAGAGACTTAGGTTTATCTAAAAAAGAGTGATTCCGGAAAGGTAAAAGAACGATTTTCAAGAAAATTTCCTAATGTAACCGTTTCACATAGCAACATCAGCAAACGATCACTTCTAAATCTATATCTAAACACTTCACTAACACAATCTGAAAAATAACACGCAATCTAAGTCAACACAATCACTTCTACAGAGAGATTAAACTGGACTGTCGAGCGTGCGGGAGACAGTTTGCCGTGTGTTGCATGGCGTTCTTGCCGGTCGCGCGCTGCTCTGTCGACCTAAATTATGGGCTATTCCATCTCAAATCGACTGAAATATAGAGAAAATTGACCTTGCAATTTTTAAATACAATGAAACTTTTTCTGTCCGTAGACAACTGTGATATAATGCTTTGTGCAAAATTTTGAGACATCAGAACTTAATAATGTTTAAATTAATAATATTTAAATTTATCGTATTTTCATAAAATTAGCAACTTTAAACTGTTGTGGCTCCGAAACCCTTTCACCCAATGATCAAAATCATGGTTTATTTTGATGCTGAGAAGTTAAAGTTTATATTGACATGTTTTTCTTACTTTTATAGAAATGGAGAAATTTAGATTTTTCTTAATTAAGACGCCTTTGGCCACGAAAAAATATTTTTAAATTATATGGTTAGATTCCGCATTGAAAGTACAAATAAAGACATATTTGTTACTGGTGGAACGTTGATAAGAAAGTATTGAAAATATCAAATAAAGAAAATCAATAGTACGCGCGTGAACTAACCAGCTGACTGTGAGGCCAGGTGACCCGGGTTCGAATCCCGGTCGGGGTAAGTTATCTGGTTGAGGTTTTTTCCGGGGTTTTCCCTCAACCCAATACGAGCAAATGCGGGGCAACTTTCGGTGTTGGACCCCGGACTCATTTCACCGGCATTATCACCTTCATATCATTCAGACGCTAAATAACCTAGATGTTGATACAGTGTCGTAAAATAACCCAATAAAATAAAAAATAAACTGACTGTGAGGCGGGAGATAGCCAGGGAAGCAAGACCAGTAGACATAAACACGTGATGTGTCGTCTAGCAGTCATGGCTGTGCTAGCTTTATCACAGGTTTTCATAAACACAGGAGTAAAATGACGCCCAACGCTCACTTATCTTCATCTCTTGGCCAGTGCTTGCGGTACTGCGCCGTTCAAGTCTAGGCGTGTGAAAATAATCTATTCAATACCATCGAAACTTAGGGCCGTATTCATAGACATTTTTAGCGCGGGTTTCCGGCGGATGATATGCCTTTTTCGTATTCATAAACCAGTGTTAGTGATAGGATATGATTTGAATTCTGTAGAAGTAACCAGTGGATAGCCGGGGCTAGCTTAGAACGCTCGTAGCGATTGATGAGAATTGTCTATGAATAGTACCCTAATTGCCGAGCCACTAAGCAAACAATGCCGAATCCCTCTTAATAATGAAAGGTTTGTTCTCAATATTTTTTACATTTTTACAAATGCCCAAAAAGCCTAAAAGCAAGTAAAATCAGATTGTCTGTCTCTCTGTGTACAATAAAAATAAGAATTATTTCTTAACATAACCTACTAAATGTCAGCTTCAAAATAAGCTCTCGTTCAATGTTCTGAAGTAAATGGTTCCAGAGTTCTGAGCGCTGAAAGAGGCTTGTTTTTCTAAAATACGCTAAATTTGTCGCTCAATAATACGAAAACCGTTTGACTTTCGATAGTATATTTTTGAAAATGCACTCTCCTCAGCACCTTGTATAAGTAGGGACAAAATTAGAGTACAAAAAATACGAGTTTTTTTATTGATCGATTTCATATGGAATAGCCCTTAGGTAAGCGAACGCTCCATATCATCGATGCAGAAGAAGACAGCGGAAAATACTTTATGATAGGCCTATCTTGTACCTACAAACCAAATCTAACGTTCTAAAGAACCAGTAACCAATAAAATTCTTAAAATTGACTCCAACGCCTGGTTCTTCACATAGCCTATGTCGTTGTGAAGCAATGAGAGCTATTGGCATTATTGCGAATTAAATTACGTGGTAAATTTATGGTATACTTTAGTTATCAATATTTATTACTACTATATACTCTGAAAGTGGAAAGTTGAATTGTGAACAGCCATTTACGTTTATGTACGACAATTAGTATTAAGGACATTTTTATTGTAACAGTTTCGATTTGAGTTTGAAATGTACTCCAGAATATGGAGAAGTGACAATTGAATGATAGTTACAGAAGTTTGAAAAGAGCAGTTAAAAACTTTCCTCTTTATATCCCTTTTGAAAATAAAGTTGTATAAAAGTAGCCATTAACAGAAGTCTGATGGCAGTATGAAGCAAAATTTGCTGTATCTTTATGATTCTGTGAGGGCTCTTAATTTCAATTGCATGCGTCGTTCATGTCCGACGTATGGCCCATTAACCGTGGATTGAAACGCTTCCAAGAGCCACTTTCTTGCTACAAGAAAAACTGGCCAACAAGCTACGACATAAGTGAATTTTTAATAGTCGGACGTGGTCTACACAGATGATGAGGTGCTGCATTAATGCGGTTGGCAGGACACGTCGTGAGTTCTTAGCCCCTGTAAGCTATGATTTGTTGTCTACATTAATTAATCTGACTATTACACTTTTACTACGTCACACTAATTTCGACCAATAAAACGGTACGAAAGGACGTCTTTCAACCAATCATGGCTGCCTATCGCACAATTTTATCGCGTCCCTAGCATTTGTTTAATTTTATTGCGTCCCTAGCATTTGTTTATTTTTATCACTACCCTAGCATTTGTTCCTTTGTTTGCCAACATTTCAAACTGCACTGATCTGGCCGTAAAAAAAAAAAAAAAAACAGAAAATTACAAACCACTCCAGTCGATGCACATCACTTTCAAATATGATTCGCATTGGCATTCAAGAACAAGAATGAATAAAGATCACTAGTCATATAAGAAGAGCACCATTCGGAAAGCCTGAATAAGTTGAGGGATACACCGTGTACACCAATGACTTCACTTCTTTTACGCACACGTCCAATATAACATCAACTGAACCACCAACCGCTAAAACATTCAAATTTGAAAATAGTATTTTCAATAATTGTTTCTTTTAAAATTATTCATGTTTATCTTTTATTTCATCATCGTTAATTAAAACGTTTCTTGTTTATTTCATCATCCCTAATTAAAACTTTTCTAACACTCGTTTATATTATTTAGGTTATGTTTGTTATATCTTCTGCTATATGATATTATGGATAGTCACGTATCATAGATTGTTTAATACTAATATTTATTGAAAATCATCTGCCAAGTGACGTTGATCACTGGGATCCGGATAATTGAAGTGGAATGCAAATGTTTTAATAAAAATTAAACTGAATCAACAAAGCTTTCTTGACTAGTAACAGTCCACAGAATTCAGTGATGATTCCATAGTTGGCACAACTGATACCGGTAACAAGAAAACATAATCATAAAACACTACTGCCATCTAGCGTAATGTTGAGATGGTACAGTAATACATTCGAAGACAGTTGTATTTTCTTAAGCCAATTAATATTTTATTGTATTGGAGTACTTTGTTACTTCTAATCTTTATATAGCCTACTTTCTTCTAATCGTGTAATAGTCAATTAAATCCCACTCGAGTTTTGATTTTCTCTAGATAAATCAAAACCTCTAATGAGATTACTGTTGAAAAATTAGCGCAATCTATCCGTTAGACAGATAAAACGGCAAATCAGCAAGTGGAAGAGCAAAAGTATCCCAATTATTACAAATGATTTTTTTATCGGTTATTTAACGAGAAAATCCACAAACGATAAGGGAAAATACGGGAATTTTACTTGAAGCAAGTAAGAAGATAAGTTTGGAAGTATTTTCCGAAAAGGCAAAGTATAGCCTATGATTATGTCTCGTGACGAGAATATTGTACGAAATGGAAATATAAAAATTGGAAATTTATCCTTTTAAGAGGTGAAAAAATTCAAATACCTGGGAGCAACAGTAACAAATATAAATGATACTCGGGAGGAAATTAAACACATAATAAATATGGGAAATCCTGTTATTATTCGGTTGAGAAGCTTTTATCATCCAGTCTGCTGTCAAAAAATCTGAAAGTTAGAATTTATAAAACAGTTATATTATCGTTTGTTCTGTATGGTTGTGAAAATTGGACTCTCACTTTGAGAGAGGAACATAGGTTAAGAGTGTTCGAGAATGCGGTGCTTAGGAAAATATTTGGGGCTAAGAGGGATAAAGTTACAGGAGAATGGAGAAAGTTACACAACACAGAACTGCACGCATTGTATTCTTCACCTGACATAATGGGAAACATTAAATCCAGACGTTTGAGATGGGCAGGCATGTAGCACGTATGGGGGAATCAAGAAATTCATATAGAGTGTTAGTTGGGAGGCCGGAGAGAAATAGACCTTTGGGGAGGCCGAGACGTAGATGGGAAGATAATATTAAAATGGATTTGAGGGAGGTGGGATATGATGGTAGAGGCTGAATTAATCTTGCTCAGAATAGGGGCCGATGGCGGGCTTATGTGAGGGCGGTAATGAACCTCCGGGTTCCTTAAAAGCCAGTAAGTAAGTAAGTATTTAACGATGCTGTTTTAGAGTCTTATGAACTTATGATCGGGACAGGCGTAGTACTGACTACAAATCAAAGAATTAATTTGTTTGTAGTATTAGTATTAGTTCGTTGGGTAAAAATTATCTAAAATGGAAAAAAGAAAACTTTGATATGTATAACAAGGAAAAATAAATTGAACCAAAAAAAAAAAAGGATGGAATATAAAGCAAAAATTATTAATCTAAAGAAGAACAGAGACAAGCCAAGGAATATGAATAAAATGAGGCAGAAATATATAATGCAGGAAATAAGAATTTCAAAGCTTAAGTAGCAGCAGAGGAATGTAAGTTATGAAATTCATTTCGAGAAAGATATTTTTGGAGTATATAAAAACTATTTATTTATACTTTACAGAATGAAAATATACAAAGTTACATCTCTGCAATGAATAAGTGGTGAGGTTTTCGTGTCACGTCACATCACGTCACGTCACGTCACGCTGCATGGTATCATATTAACCCTTTCTTACCTATAGATACCATATGGCAATAATTAACTTTATAGCATTTATATACTTGTGTGTTACATATGAAGTTAAATTTTGCTGGATAACTTCTATTTCATTACATTTTCATCAATATAGTTTTGTTTCAAATGTTGCCACTCCCGTAACTTGGTCACTAAATTTGTCCTAGTATAGCTATTTGTTTCAACATGGATTGCTTATAAATTTAATTTGGGTTAGAAAGGGTTAAACTGTATCGTAGTGACGGTGGAAAGTGTTTAAGGACAGTCCTTTCAAGGGGCGAAACCCTAACATAATGTAGTATGAATGAAGAAGTCCTCTATATATAGTCTTGTTTCTTTGCGCTTAGATTTCCCAGAAATAGTTGCCACTCTCCTGATTCAGGTTTTAACACGAAAGCCTAGAAATCAAGCGGATGGCATAGTAATCACGAGACTACGGAAAACAACTTTTATGATATAATAGTAAAAGAAAAATTCAGCAGAAAGTGATGAAAATAAGGAGGAAGTAGAATTAATGAAAAATTGAAATTAATAAAGATAATTAGCCACCGGTGTGGGTCAATCGGTTGAGGCCCTTGCCTGCCGGTCTGAAATTGCGCTCGGGCTGCAAACCCAGCAGTGACTGAGAGAAGGATAAAGCTGTCAAAATTGGAATTGAAAAAATGAAGGAAGTAAACAATAGGATAGAACTGGAAAAGGAATGTAAAATGATAAAGAAAGAGAAAGAATGAATAAACGTACTGTAAGTAAGAAAAAAATGCAAAATGAATGAAGAAATAAAGTAGAAAACAGGAAATAAAGGAAAGAGACAGAATAAAATTTGGAAATAATACATAAAATGAAGGATGGAAGTAAAAAAAAACTATCTTAAGTAAAATTAAATTAAAGGAATAGAGAAACGAAAGTAGAATAAAGGGATATTATGCCAATAAGAAGAATGCACACATAAATGCTAAATACAGATGAGAAAGAATTAATGGCAAAATAATATGAGATAAAAGAAATTAAGAATTGTTTGAAGTACATAATAATTTATTAAGACGATGATGAAGGGTATATAGGAAATAGTGCAGATAGAGAAGGAAGAGCAAAACAGGAAGTAAAAATATGAGGAAAGATGGAAAGCATCAAAAGAAGGCAAAGAATGAAAATTGAAGTTAATTTATTAAGAAATGAGGAAGGAATGAAGGAACAAATGAAGAAGAGAAAATAAAATGGAATAATATGGAAATTGAAGGTGATATGTAATTAAGAAAAGATGGAAGTTTGTACGAACGAGTGAAGAAGAGGAAGCGAAATGGATATAAGAGAGGAATGGAGGATAAAATTCAAAGTGATGAGAAATATTAAAGGAGAAACAATGATAAAGTTGAATGTGGAAGAAGAAAACCAAGAAGAAATGCAGAACTAAACATGAGAAAGGAATTGACGTAATGTGGAAAGAAAAAAGATATCTAAGCTAGATCAATAAAGAATTAAGAAAAAATAAGGGAAAAACAAATAACAAAAAAGGATAGAAAGAAGTCATAGGAGGAACTGAAAAACGGCACTAAGTAAATAATATTTATAACAAAAATGGAAAGAAAAGCGAGGAAGATGTATGTGTATGTATTTATTTACACTGCAAGTGGGCATGCACCCGGTGGCAATGCTACAAACAATATGAACAATACACAATAAAATTACAATAAACAATACAATTAGATACACAGAACAATTATATATACAATACAATTAGGATACACAATACAATTATACACAATAATAATTAATAAGTGAACCTAGTTTTACATTTCAACCAACGTATATTCAGGCCCTACATAAGTTTCACGTTGTTGCTGTTATAATCTTTCACTTTACTCTCATCTCACTCACTGTACCGGCACTATGACACATTTCACTGACACTTTAGAACACATTTCCCTGACACTATAGAACACATTTCATTGACACTATAAATTATCACTGATCGAAACTATTCACTCCACTGTAAAACCATAACTTCACTTACTCACCACACTCTCTGATACAGCAGTTCAAATAAGACCAACAATTACACCCTTCTTCATACTTAGAAACAGAACTACATTAAACTAAACATTTGTAATCTAAGACCCTCTTACAAGGTATTTTTAAATAATTTACAATTCAAACCGAGGAAGTAACTCTTCAGGCTAAATAAATACATGTCACCTTAAAAAATAAATGTCACCTTAATTTTAATTTACACTTTTTAAATTTAATTTATACTTTAGTTTTAATTTACACTTTGATGGAGGGAATAATTTTCACTACCTTAGCGCAAACTGAATTATTGATCACTGAAGGTCTGTACACATTCTCAGGAGCTGAGAGAAACACCTCATCTCTATTGGAACCTGGCTGCTTGATTTTCAGACTAATTTGACGATACTGGAATATGACGTAATGAATGACATTAAAGCTTTAAGATATGACACTTTCTTCACGTTAAATAGGATCGTCAAGAAGGTCACAAATTGGATAAGACGCCGCTAAGATGCAAACGCCCTCGAACTTCTTACTCTATTTTACTGGGAGCGAACAAAATCGAAAATCAGATAATCAGCTCATGTCAATTATCACAGCTTTTAACCAGTAGACATTCTGTAAAATGAAACAATAATAACAATAATAAACTTCCAGAAGAGCCTTCACCTATGCCTTAATGAGTACACCTACAATATCCTGCCAGTTAAGGGAAATGAACTTCCCCAGATGTTCTTAATCCAAAGAAGATTGTAGCCCTACTTCATAATAACTTCTAATAGAAATACATTCAAGAAATAATCCAGTCTCTGTAATAAAACTCCTTAATGTAACTCGTAGACATGAATGTACTCAGTTATTCGAATACTGAACAGGAGCACGAGAAAAATATAAAATAGTACTCCATTGGTGCAAGAGATAAAACTGACTTAGAAATATAAATAAGTTTTAATAATGAAAATAGTCATTATTGTTACAGAAACTTTACTAAAGATGTTTAGAAAATAAATGCAGAACTTAAAATCATTAACGTACTCAACGGTGTTCAGAAAACGAACATAATAAGAAATGTGTAACATATAGGTATGTAACCAAGATATTTTTATGTAAGTGTGTTGAATCGACAGTGTTCTGCCGTCAGCAAAACGCTCATATTTATTTTATTGTTTTAATAACTTACTTTCCTAACATATACTTACTTGATTACCGTGAAATGGGATTATTCTGAAACTGCGGGGTTATTCTGAAAGCATCTACAAATTTACGTTCTCTTCGATTTACATGGAATGTAACCACAGTCTAGTATATACAATCACGAAGCTCAATACTTACTAAATATGCAAACATAGATAGTTGCTCACCACCAGGATCGCTACTATCGCCACATCACAGACTCTTTCCCTAGTAGACAATAAAATGTATTGTAGTTTAGATATCGTGTTCTTTTGAAAAAATTAACACCTTCCTTCCACTATTTAAATATGAAATATATAAGGTTCATATATTATTTTCATAAAATATATATTATAAACCATAAACTCACCTTCCTCGATCTTTCGGAAGAAGGATAACTCTAACTTATTTTTCTTACAATTTATAGTACTACAAACGTCTCCTTGTCCCATATTATTATTATTCAAATTATTGGTTTTAGCCATTTACAGTTATTACAACCGATAACGAACATTTCACAGTTTACATAGCTTTTCACAAAAATGCGAAATACGGCACAGTCAATACCTTTTCGATCTAGACCAGACCATAATGTTTGTTCGTGTTTTCTATTTCAGTGTATGGAGCTCAGTGAAATATATTATAACTTTATTGCGTATCATTGCTAAGCTTTATTTAGTGTAATGTGTCCATAAGTTCCGTTTACTTCTTGTTACATAATATGTTGGAGAAATAATTACAGAACTGTGTTATTTAAATGTGAAGAGAATTTTACATGTTAACATAAACTGTTAGCGTCAAAATTTAAGTTTAGAATGGAAGCTATTTTCAGGTTTAATAAAAATGATTTATATTGAGATTTTAATTTAGCACATCTACCTTCCTTAATTTTAGACAAAACATTTACCATACCACTCCTATGAAATTAGTGTACGCACAATTGTGTTACTTCGTCTCTTAAGTAGTAGAAAAATACAATAATTCAGTACTCAATTGTAGTATTAAAATACAGACAAATTGATTGTCCGGAGTATCATATATGACATTATGCTTAATTATAATGTATAATTGCGAATTTAGGAATATAGTAAACATAACCAATAATTTTCATATGAATGCCAAGACATTGGAGATCACTAAATTTAGACACAAAAGGGCAACTAGTACAGTAAACATAACATATAATTTCAACATGTCTAAATATCCGTCCGGTGCAAATGAAAATTAATGAATTGTGCATAAATGAATATACAAGAATTTCGCAATGTTTAATCGAAATAAAGGCAGGTATTACACATACGAACAACGTAATTTTCACACCATAAATAATATTACAACTTAACTCACAAGTGAATTATGTCTGAAGTGTCTCATAATCATTCTTTTAAATTTTATTAATGGAATTACACTACATTTTAGAGAAACATATGTTACTGTTTATGCATTCCAACTAATTTATATGGTTGAAACGCCGCCCTTCGTGATCAGGTTAAGCGAGTTACATGGTCTGCCTTACGGCCTGTATTAGATCACGATGGCTGTGGTACAGTCTATTGTTCCTAGTAATCACAGCGCTCCAAGCGGCTAGCAACTATCGCGAGAATTGCAAAAAAATCATCCCAAGCTTCGTGACTGTATATAGTAGACTGTGATGTAACTGTGGAACACAGTTCTGGCATGTTACAGCTGGCTAATATAATAGAGATGGGATAGGAACATAGTTGATGTTGAAATTTGAAGTGAAAGCATCCAGAAATTAGCTTGGAAGTTGGCGTTTGAAATTTTAATTATTGTAACTGATAAAATCTCTTAAGTGTCATAAATATAGAGATATATATTTTAAGTGGACAAGCAAATATACATTTCTGTGTGAATAATAATGTAATATAGGTTAGCTTTGTTATAATCCATGTACAATAAATGTTTTGTGGAGGCTTTTTTAAAATATGGTATGAGGCTACTCTGAAACGAAATATTTGCTACTTAGAGAAATAATGTAACCTAAACAATGTGTAGTAAGACTTAATACATTTTAATATAATCTATTGAATATGTTGGCAGATAATTTCTTTTCAACTCTCGTGCCTATATTTGACTAGGCCTTCGTTTCAGATATGAGTTAGTTCCCTCTAGTTGATTTATTAACACAGTTTATACACAGTTTATAGGGATGACAGCATGAAAATATTACCTTATCCAGAGTTTGCACTGTGAGGACGACAAATTAAATTTGCTTTTGACGATAAAGTGCCTAATTTGCAGTGTCGTAAGCAAGTATGGTTAGTTAAAGCAAAGTTTAGAGCTATTATGTTTATCTATAATTTTGTTTTATGTACCAATACATCTGTTATTGATAAAGCCTTTAGTAAGTCTGCAGGTAAAGCATTCCAGTCCCTGATAGTACGATTGAGAAAAGAAAACTTTCCAGTGTCCGTCCTCTGTCTTCTTTCCCTCAATTTATATGAGTGGTCGTTCCTTGAAGAGTAATTTGGCGGCTGCAACCTATTTTTTTATTTCTCTCCAGGCAGGCTCACCTCTGTATGTTTTGAACATTGCGCTTAATCGAATTCACGTTCTCCGGTCCGTGAGTGTGTCCCATTTTAATGGTGAATTATTACAACACTTGAGAGCCCGTTTTTGAATCTTTTCTAATGTGTTAATATGTTCTAATCTGTAAGGATCCCAACATACAGCATCATATTCCATTATTTAGAACATTATATTCGTATTAATAATTATGACTTCGGAAAATCAAACACCCCAACATTACTGGTTAACAATTGTTAAGAACTGGTGATTCATCATATAAATTATAATTCTGGCTAGATGGAACCGTTAGCCATGGAGAAAGCAATTCATGTAGCAGAGACAACCCTGAGAGAAAGTGAAAAGAAAATGATATGTAGAACAGAGGGAAGACGTCACAATACACAGGGTGTTTCTGCGCTAGTGTTACAAACTTTCAGGGATGATGGGGAAGGGCAGATGTATCAATTTGAGATAAGAAACCCTCGTCCGGAAATGACCGAGTCGAAAGTTATAAGCAAAAATAGTTGTGTGGAAATGAAATAATTTTATTCCTCTTTACACCTTATTTATGTGTATTTACCTGTCCATCTTACACATACTGCATTCATCTGACGTTGTTTACGTTGTCTACTTACAGCATTCCGTTCAGTGCGCTGCCTGAGGGGTGGTGACAGGAAACTACACTAAGGCAATGCAGATGGCGTAATGTGTAACGGACATGATCGGTCATAATATGCACGTCTGTAGACAGCAGTATATGTGTACAAGTTGCAGTGTCCAGTCAATCAGTTCTAGTGAAATGGAGGGGTACAAGAGAGCGGAATAAGCAGATCTGATTTTCGAATACGGACAAGCAAACGGGAACAGTAGACAAGCTCACAGATTGTATCGGGGCAAGTACCCACGTAGGAGACATCCAGCCCATACCATCTTTCCACGACTGTTCCAAAGAGCGTATTCCGAATCTCAGCGCTGAGCAATCTGATGGCATCACGGTGTTCCGAATTTCACCGATGGAGTCACTGATGCTACACCGGTGTCGCACCGGTGCCATCAGCTTGCAGAGGTGGTGGCAGTCTCCATCAGCCGCCATCATTGAATCTGATTGGTTCTTGTATAGGGCGGGAATTAGCAGACGAATGACATCGTGCATTGTTGTGTCATGGCGGTGTGTTGTGCTTTGATTCTGCAGTATTGTTTGTAATGAGTACAACGTAAAAACATTATGTTAATGGCTTATGAGCGAACATGTCAACGGACCAGTTATTACTACCGGTTCAAGAAATAAATTGTTTATGCTCTCTTTTCTTTGAACGAGATTGCAGTACGAAAATTTCGCAAAATGTTGCTAGCGTAGCACAGACAACAACTTATACAGTCGCCATGACAGCCAACGAGCCTTCCAGCAGTTTTGTTCCTATTTCGCTGCAGCGTGACGTCATTGTTGTCAACCGGTCCGGTAGATTCGGAATACGCTGAAAGGTTAAGGGAAGGAGGGCACGTGATTCCAAATTACAATTCCATTTCCACACAACTATTTCGACTCAGTCATTTCCGGATCAGGGTTTCTTATCTCAAATTGATAAATGTGCCCTTCCCCATCATCCCTGAAAGTTTGTAGCACCAGCCCGGAAACACCCTGTGTATTAGTGTCGTATTCACAACTGATGGAAATAATCATTACTTAAATAATTCTGCATAGACATTTCACTACAGTGGGTTCATGGAGACTGGACTGTAAGACTTAATGTTACAAAATATTTGATGCCCAAGGAAAAAAGAGTAAATATAGATTTAGAACCAATGCATGGCAATTGAGTGTGAGGGTGAGGGTGATGATGATGATGATGATGATGATGATAATAATAACGACTATAATTATGGTGATAATCGTAATCATCATCGTCACAATAATAAATCAATCCTGCTAGAACCCAATTATTTCATATGTACACGACGAAGATTTGGGCTATTTCTTTCATATTTTTTATGCTACTCGTATTATGTGCGAACGTGACTAAAATTATAAATTAAATTGTAAATCACCTCCCAATCAAAGTGATTGTCGTATGAACTGCACTGAATATGAATATGTATGAGGCTGGAAACCCACATATCGTTTTTATATTCATATTTCGTTTCCCAAGCTACCAAAAAATCCCAGCCCCGTCCTCTCAGATCCCATCATGCACCATGAATCCTTAGGGAACTGGAAAAAGGATGGGATGTGGAGAGTGAAAGATGAAAGAGAAGGACCGCGGCAGCCCAGATCGCACAGCTTCTTCTCTGTCCCTTTACAACATGTTCTGTAAATAGCAAACAAAGGGAATTGCTACTATTGCGCGATATAAACTTATCTTCTGGTTTTGCCAGCCTTTAAGTATTGCTGTCCAAGAGCGAAAGTGTGGAGAATCGGAAAAATGGTTGCCACACTCACTTTCTACAGGAACATAATTTCATTTTTACTAACATTTCTAATATTAACTTGCCTATACTTCTGGATCAACGCCGATTGCTACCCCCTTCCACGATTGGAGTTCGATGATACTGGCGTATGGTACAAACAAATCACTTTACTAGGTATAGGAGGGAAGAAAAGTAGTTCATCCATTTACGTAAACTAGGAAATATTGCGCTTTTGAGTTTAATCATTTTCATTATTATTACTGAAAAACATATACATAACACCAGAAGAAATGTCCCAACTCTTTTCGCAGAACATAAATGCCACACTACAGCTGGATTAAGACACAGTAGGAATTATGGACCAAGACTATACAATTCAGTATTGAAAAATAATCCAGACCTAAGCAATCTACACATTCTTAAGTTTAAAAATAAAGTGAAAATGTTAGTATGATATTTGATAAATTTTATTATTATTTTTAAGTGTTACTAGCATCATATGTTACTAATATTTATTGTATTTATCTGATGCATGTAATCTGTAAGATAAAACATTGTAATAAATATATATAAATAGATCATTTTCTTAATTAATAGCAGTGTATTTCTGCAATAAATGATTTCTTAGCATCGAAACAGATACACTTGATTGTACTTGTCGCTATCTCTGTCACTAGACAGTTATTGAAATTTATATTTTCCCCGCCATTCATAAAATATTTTGATATGATACATCTTGCACAAAAGGGGAGATCTATAACTGAAACTTGATTAATTTATATCAGTATTTTTTGTGTTTAACCTGGTAATAATGAACAGTTTGACTCGTAGACATTTTGTTTTTCAGCATTAACTTCCCATGATTGTATGAGAAGATTCGAAGAGAACGGCAGTTACGTAGACCTTCGGCTCCCCCCTACTACCAATAATGCATAACACAATGTCAATACGGCGGTTGCTGTCGTCTGCGATACAACGAACTGTTCTGTTCATTTTTTTTTCCTGGTTATTATATGCTTATTTAAGTTGTGTTAACTCTCGCTAAGTGGTTTTATATTTTATTTTATCCGTCTTAGTATTTATTTTATTGTTGTAAATATTTTTGTTTTATTATTATTATTATTATTATTATTATTACTATTATTATTATTATTATTATTATTATTATTATTATTATTAATGAATTAATTTGTATTACTATCTTTGTATCATCTCCGTCGCGGATATTCTATTATTATTATTATTATTATTATTATTATTATTATTATTGTTGTTGTTACTATTATTTCTAACCTCAACATTATTACTGACCTCTGTAAAATTTATGTAGACAACTGAACTGTACCCGAGCACGAGCATATGCTCATTACAAGTATATATTCATATGTATAATTTCAAATGTAAATTATGAATAAATTTGAATTTGAATAAATTTGAATTTGAATTTGAATTAGGTTTTTGTTTAATCAAAATACAGTACAATATTAACAATGAGTGTTTTTACTCACGAACTGAGCTGTCCATGTGGAAGTATTCATTATGCAGTGTATATTATACTGTCTACAGCACATTAGCGTACAATATAGAGAATGAAGTTAAATTGAAAAATAATCATAATATGGATATTTAAACACATTTTTTTAAATGGTGGCCGTTCATTTCAGGCTTCAGTTCTAATGTGCATATTATCGCACTATACACTATTGTACTTAATTCCAATTACCAGTTTCGTTCTTCGTACTAGTAACTCATGGTGAAATAATTCTGTACCTACTGTATAAAAGAGTACCTTACGTACTGTAAATTCAATCTTCACTTCTGCCCGATCCGAAAAGATAAAATTTAAGTTATTTTAAACAGTTGTATAATATTACGTAGACGTCCAATTCCTAACAGAAATTAATGTTCTCAGAAATGAGCTAAGACAGCCCAGCCACTAGCTGGCGAATAAAAGCTGGTGGGGGAAACCGAGATACGACGTAGGCAAATGGACGACAGTACCTGTGCGAAAATGATTAAATATTGAAAGCTCTTTCGTCACTGGAAAACGCGAACATATTTTTGGAACGTACTGTGGCTACTATGACTGTATAAGCGGTCTTGGATCTGTGTGGAGGACGGTTGAACTTCGTTAGTAGAAGGGGTGGGAGTGAAGTACATTAAAAGACTCAGGTAAATAAAAATTGAAGTAAAAATAAAATGACATCCCCGTACTTCGTTTACCGGGGCAACCAAAACTCACATGAAGTTTCCATGTTTCTTAGTTATCAAATTCTGACTATTAAAGTAGAAATGAGAATTGTGAAATTGTTAGATACAGAATATATAATAGTTTGAAAAATCTATAAACTTTCACTGGAAAATATTAATGTTTGTATTTTTTCAACAAATAACATCTGTCCCAGTTTTAGTATATTAGTGCAAACATAATATAGAGCGTTGGCGTTGGGGTTTGATACTCGACCCTGAAACAATTTTTTCACTTGAAATTATTCAAATCAGCTTTACAGGATGTTATACCTGAAAAGCTAGGTTTGTATAATACGCATTACTGTTTCAATAACAGAAAACCACAAATTTATGTCACACAGTAAGGGTGCACTCAATGTCGATTTGTCAACCCACTTGAGATAATTTTGTGGATATAAGGGGAAGATTGAACCGGGCTCTGTTACAATTTCTATACAGGGTGTTAAAAAAATAACGTTTCCAACGCTTCAGGGATGATACAGAGGGTAAAATCAAGCATCTTTTTTAAGTGACAAAACTTTAGCAGATGCGCCGTTTTGCTGCAACATGGCCTGAAGGGTAGATGGCTTAACTTCCTTCACAACACACACTGGTTAGTTCTGTTTGTACTGCTGTGCCTACAACAAGTTAAAAGGATCCCTAACACTCTCCGTTGTAGTAATTATTTTGTTTTTCTACGCGACGTCCTACCGGAAATTTTAGAAAATATCTCATTTAACATCAGAGAACGAATATGGTTTCAGCATGACGGTGCCCCTCCACACTTTGATCGTCGTGTCAGGAACCACCTAAATGCTACATTCCCGGATCGTTGGATTCGCATGGGTGGACCGGTACCGTGGCCACCTCGATCACCGGACCTAACCCACCGATTTCTTTTTTTGGGGGAGACATGAAACGTCTTGTGTATGAGACAGCGATCGATACGGCAGAAGACTTAGTTGCTCGCGTTGTTGAAGCTGTACATGTTATTCGAGACAATGTTAGCCTTTTTGGGCATTGCAGAAACCCCATAGTACGAAGGTACCAGTTGTGCAATGCCTTCAATGGAAGACAGTTTGAACACCCCCCTAAAACGACAATTGGTCTCGTTCCTTATGGATTACACAAACTCTTACGTACACAATAAACGGCGCATCTGTCAAAGTTTTGTCACGTAAAAAATATGTTTGTTTTTACCTCCTTCATCATCCCTGAAACGTTGTAAAAGTTATTTTTAACACCCTGTATAGCTCAGTCTATAGAGTGTTGGCGCGTTCAGATAAAAGTTCAGGATTCGATACCCGGCTCTGGAGTAATTTTTTCCTTCAAATTATTCATGTTATAAACTACTTTTAACACAATAATAGAGAGACTACATTGTAAAACCGCGGATTTTCATAGAAATTAAGGAATTATATGATTGAAACATGCCATTGATTTCGCTAATTCCTGCTTGTCAGTCAGTGTCCACCAACTTCTTTTTTATAATAACGGTACAAACACATTTTAATTCTTATTAGTATAACTACCACTCACCGCTTAGAGGTAAAACCACAGTCTAGTATACACAGTCACGAAGCTCAATACGTAGCAAATATGCATCCATAGATAGTTGCTAACCACTAGGATCGCTACTATCGCCTCATTACAGACAATGCGAAATAGTACCGGCACAGTCTATTGTTCCTAGCACCCTCACAACTCAAGCTTCGTGACTGTATATACTAGACTGTGGTAAAACTCAGTATAGATTGACACTGAGCCTGGTGTTACAACGCCTTCTTTTAGAAGCTCTGTTGTAATATAGTGGATATTTTATTTCGTAGTTTTCCCCACAGTCTAGTATATACAGTCACGAAGCTTGAGTTGTGAGGGTGCGGAACAATATACTGTGCCGGTACTATTTCGCATTGTCTGTAATGAGGCGATAGTAGCGATCCTAGTGGTTAGTAACTATTTATGGATGCATATTTACTACGTATTGAGCTTCGTGACTGTATATATTAGACTGTGGTTTTCCTATGATAATGCCGGAACTACCGACTTGATGTATTAGGCTTGCCATATAAGAGAATTGAAATAAATATTTTGTGATTAAAAAACACAGACTTAGACTGGGATTTGGCATATTCTATGTTACAAGATGTTAGCCTATGCAAAACACATTCTATTTCAGGTAAAAATTCAAATTCGGTAAATTTCAGACTTCGGATGTCTGTCGATTCAGGTCTTCAGTTATATTTCCTGTGTTGTCTAAGATAAAGGTCCACTATTAAACTGAGCCAACATCTAGAAATTCTAACAGATTTCCTATTAAAGTGCGTTTTAACTCCCAACACGTCAGAAAAAAATAACTTACTTAATGTCATGTGCAAACTGATGATTGTGCAAAGAGCCATTTTTCAGGGTTATAAAGCTGAAATTTTAGGATTATGGGATAGGTTAATTATTGTAAATTAATGACATGATGAAAGGAGAAACGGGAGTGTCATTACAAAGACTGTCATCCAGCATGTTATCGCATATAAAAAAATTCCACTCAACTCTCAAGAAACCTGAACTTGGGTCTCCAATATAGAAAGATGTGCTGGAGGCTATCCACTGAGACAGTTTCTCCTAAATGAAGTGATCGAAGTATGTAATTTCCCATTCACTGATAAACAAGCACAGAAGTTCACTTTTACAAAGTAAAAACTTATAATTTCAGACCTTAGATGCAAATTAAAAAGATAATGTAGATTTTACATTTTGAATTACAAAGTTTTAAGTGAGAGTTGTGAAGAAACAAAAATGCATCGATGACACAGACGTGCACAGTTGGAAAGATTTTAAATTAATTTCCATATCATGAATATTGATAGAATTGAACCTAAGATGTTCCGAGAAGCAAATACTCATGACGAAATTTGAATCTATTGTACTATAATTTCTCATAATATATTGATGACATTCTTCAATCAACACGTAACAATTATTTTGTGATATTTATTTATGCTAGTCTATAGAACTCTTCTTATGGATATATGTTTCTTAGTTCCTCTCTTGTTTTCATTTCTCATTTATTTTCCTGCTGGCGTATGTATTGATCCAATTTTTTAATTTTTAAAATCTCTTCAAGACTCCAATATAATTTCCTTGTCATTCGCATCATGATCATCAGCACCAACATCATATGTTCCGTGGCTCGTAGAAATATGTCTACGCTGTATTTTCCAACAATTTCCTTACATGATTCCACGTTTAACTAGTAATAAAGTTTGTAAAGTAACTATTGATTTGAATTTTGAAATACGTAACGTTTGAAGCTCTTATAGGCAATAACATCCACAATGTTTTTGTTTTATTGTTTTGAATATCGTTTTGTATACAAATTAGAATGCGTGTAGTTCCGTTTCCAATTTATTAATTTTTTTTTCAATCATGGTCTTTTATGTTTTATTTTCTACCCTGAAAATCGTTAGGCTATAGGAACATTGTGTGTTAATAGTCTAATGCTGAAACAAAGCCAGTCTCTGTGTGATCGAAGGAAGCGGTCAGTAGCAAATAAATCTGCTTGAACAAAACAAGTTTAAACATGTGGTTACGTATTCCATTCGAATTCCATTTCAGAACAGTAACAACGGAATGCAGTAATCCACTCCAAAATGTTAAAAAATAGAACTCGTTTAAATTGTGGTTTTATAACTGAACTCTTTAATTGATTGGTGAGCGAACTACCCCCAGCATGAGTAGCCCGTTATGTTGGTAATCATGGGCTGGCTTACAGTCGAGTTTATTATTTGAAATAAATTATACACTAGGTTTCAATTAATAAATACACACGGTTTGAGAAAAAAGGAAATAAATATCAATTCAATCTCAAAATGTAATATTCGCAGTAAAATTAAATGCAGTAATATATTTTGTTTATCTGTGACAGAGTTTTTAATTGCTGTATATTGGTTTTATTGCTTTTCAAACAACACGTAAAACGTATTTGGACCAATTTGAGGACTTATATTACAAATATAATAATAGAATTTGCGTCGCGGACGGATTTATTTATAAAAAAAGGTCTCGTGAAACCGCAGAAACTTCTACATTAGAAAGTCAATGTCATAACTATCACAATTACTAAGTGTATTAAGACTGTATTCTTGTGGTTGGTTCTCTCTTTCGATCTAGTCTAAGACATTTCTCTATTACATCATTCTGAAAGTTAATGCGTCATTAAATTCTTTGGGATGCGTTTTGTTTTTTCAATTTGGAAGTACCAGACTTTTATGTGTAGTTACTTATGGTGTCTTATATTTTATTCCTTTACGTTGTGGCTATTATGCTGACTTTGTTAATGCTAGAGTAATTTACAGTTCGATGAATTTATTACTCATCACTAGGCCTGTGACATTGGAGCATGTTTACAGTGAAAGGAAGCCAATTCACTACAGGATAGACACAGAGTACGCAAGTGTAGGTGTGTATGGAGACTACACAACGCCGCGGTGCAGTTCATTCAAGTATAATACAAACTGTCGTGAAGTGTAGTGCGCTCCGCAGTATGGCTCAGAAGGAAAGAAACACTTCTTGGAAACTAGAATATTTAGTTTCACAGTACGGTGCAGATGTATTTTGCATTCTAAAAAACAATCTGTATTGTAAACTTTGCAATGTTAGCATTACGTCTGCTAAAAACAAGGAATATAATATTCAAAGGCACGTAAGTACAGGGACATCATTTTATTTTTACTTCAATTTTTATTGTACTGAGTTTTTTAATGTACTTCACTCCCACCCCTTCCACTAATGAAGTTCAACCGTCCTTCACACTGATCCAAGATCACATATATAGTCATAGTAGCCTTACAGTCATAGTAAACAGTACGTTCCAAAAATATGTTCGCGTTTTCCAGTGACGAAAGAGCTTTCAATATTGAATAATTTTCGCACAGGTACTGTCGTCCATTTGCCTACGTCGTATCCCGGTTTCCCCCACCAGCTTTTATTCTCCAGCTAGTGGCTGGGCTGTCTTAGCTCTAATCTGAGAACATTAATTTCTGTTAGGAATTTGACGTCCACGTAATATTATACAACTGTTTAAAATAACTTAACTGAAAGGGCCTCGTTAAGTAATTAACTGTCACGTAATTTCCTCCCTTTCTACGACCCTACGACATAACCACTTGGACGGACAGTAGATAGTATGTCTGAGTATTTTTTCTTTTCGTATAGGGCAGAAGTGAAGATTGAATTTACAGTACGTAAGGTACTCTTTTATAGAGTAGGTACAAAATTATTTCAACATGAGTTACTAGTACGAAGAACGAAACTGGTAATTGGAATTAAGTGCAATATCTATAGTGCGATAATATGCACATTAGAACTGAAGCCTGAAATGAACGGCCAGTATTTAAAAAAATGTGTTTAAATATCCATGTTATGATTATTTTTCAATTTAACTTCATTCTGTATATTGTACGCTAATGTACTGTAGACAGTATAATATACACCGCATAATGAATACGTCAACATGAACAGCTCAGTTCGTTAGTGAAAACACTCATTGTTAATACTGTATTGTATTTTGATAGAACAAAAAACTAATGAAAATTATCAAACTCAAAATCATTATTTATCTGAAAATCTGTATCATTATTACAAATTTCCTAGTTTACGTAAATGGATGAACTACTTTTTTTCCCTCCTATACCTAGTAAAATGATTTGTTTGTATATTACGCCAGTATCATCGAACTCCAGTCGTGGAAGAGGGTAGCAAGCGGCGTTGAACCAGAGGTATAGGCAAGTTAATATTAAAAATGTTAGTAAAAATAAAATGATGTCCCTGTACAATGAAACATAAACGCTGAAACAAGGAAATGTGCGGAAGGACCCTATATCAAATTCAACATTTTATGAAGACATGTGTAAGACATTTATACCTGCCGACATACCATTTAATAAACTCGCAAGTACGGCGTTCCGCGAATTTTTGCAGAAATACACTAGAAGAGAAATTCCACATCAGACCATGTCACGGAAGTATATTATGTCGAGAAAATTTACAACACATGCATTACTGAGATCAGATGTAAACTATCAAACCAACACATATGAGTATCATTTGATGAGACGACAGATGCTGTTGGGCGGCATGTATTTAATGTGACTGTTGGGGCTCTGGATCCGGAAGGCCCTGGTGAATCATACCTACTGTCGTGTGATGTGATAAATGCTGTGAACAATTCTACAATATGTGGGATTTCTGAATATGCAATGCAATTTTTATGGCTATCAGGTAGGTATAGATCATGACAGAGTACTTCTGATTGTTACCGTTGCAGCATCCTACATAGATGTTAAAGGCAGTAACTACGTTGAAACCAAAATACAGAAAGATGGTAAACATCACAGTTTATCCTGTGAGGTAGCTAATATTCTGCCGGGTTACAAATACACTGTAGATAAATTAAATGTCAAATATTTCTAATATGCATCTGTCGTTTCGCAGCTTTTCTGCACTCAAACCCATACTAGACAGTAGTAGACACTCATTCGCTTTCGAAACTTTGAAAATGCATCTTGTTGTTCATTGTAATTACAAACTAAACACACAATAGACAATACATCTAAGCCCACATGTGTTGAATGGAATTTTCTAATAGTGAAATGAAGTTGAATAAAGATAGAAAGTAATTCAGTGGGAAGTATGTAATATTCTCTTCTGCAGACTGTACTGTACAAGAACGGTACTCCATACTCTGTGTATATCCTGGAGTGAGTTGACTTTCTTTCACTGTACGCATACTCCAATGTCGTCATCACTAAGCTGAACGGTCTGAAGGTTAGATAAAATTCAATGAAGAAGACAATCATTTTCGTAGCAGAAGTAGGTGTGCTTTTTGTGTAATATGTCATTCAGAATTAAATTAGGAAGTATCTGCCGAAAACATTATTTTAGCAGCTAAATTATTCATTGTTATTGTACAGATAGTACTGTCATTGATATATAAATTGTTTTCCCTACTAACAGTAGCGTAACAGACGCATTTTTTGCCCATAGCATTATTTGAGTGGGTAATTTCTGAGTGCCGCCATCTCAAAGTCTCTGTAACAGACAGTAAAAACATATTAGGAGAGTGAAATTCGGACAGGAGATTGAATTCTATTGCTCCATCCATAATATGATATACCTAGAGATCTTGAATTTATCAGACCTTCACCTACAATATGGAATGTTATGAAAGTTTTGGGGTAGGCGGGCACTATGATCCAGCATTGCGACCCTTGACGATCTATTGCTCTAATCCTCAAGCTAGGCGCAAACCAAAGCCACACCGGCTGACTCCATACCCTGATTTTGAGCAGGCCACCCAATTCGTCCCTACGACAGCCTCCTCTGTGTGTCGCTAGCCGGCTTTCGGGGAATGCTAAGGAATGATGATGAAATGGATAAATGTTGACGAAATTATGTAGATGCCTAATATGGGTAAACGGGAGAACGCCAAAAAAAAAAAAAACCCAACTGCGACCTTTTCCACCGCAAATGTCACCATGAATTTTTCAACAGTAATCTCACTAGAGGTTTTGATTTATCTAGAAAAAATCAAAACTCTAGCGGGATTTAATTGACTATTACACGATCAGAAGAAAGTAGTCTATATAAAGATTAGAAGAAATAAAGTACTCTAATACACTATAACATTAACTGACTTACTAAAATTCTATTTCACTAATGTTAGCTTCACCAAAACGTTTTAAAGGAGCAACCATTTTCAGTTGACTATATATGCTGTAAACAAATGATCGCAAAGAGCATGTTTCATAATACTATAAAGAATTTGCAGTTTGATATGTTGGCAAACAAAGAAACAAATGGTAGGAAGGTGATAAAAACAGAAGAAAGTGTATAAATATTAAGAGAAATAAAGTACTCCAATAGACTAAAATACATAGACTATTAATTGACTTACTAAAATTCTGTTTCACTAATGTTACCTCCACCAAAACGTTTGAAGGGAACCGCCATTTTAGTCGATTATCTATGCGGGGAAACAAATGACGATCGCAAATTATGTTTTATAGTACCGTAAATAATTTGCAGTTTGAAATGTTGGCAAACAAAGAAACAAATGCTAGGGTAGTGATAAAAGCAAACAAATCCTAGAGAATTGATAAAAATAAACAAATGCTAGGGAAGTGATAAAATTTAGGTTAAAAACCCATGATTGGTTGAAACACATCCTTTCGTACCGTTTTATTGGTCAAAAGTAGTATGACGTAGTAAAAGTATAACAGTCAATGAAAAATTCCTGGCCTGACTATAAGCAGTAACATGAGCTGCTGCCAGGAAGTCAAAAGGAGAATAGCAGTGGCCAAGGAAGCTTTTAATAGAAACAGGAGCATGTTCTGCGGACCTCTGGAAAAATCTAAGGAAGAGACTAGTGAAGTGCTTTGTATGGAGTGTGGCATTGTATGGGGCAGAAACATGGATATTACCACAAAGTGAAGAGAAAGGAATAGAAGCATTTGAAATGTGGATATAGAGAAGACTGGAACGTGTGAATGTGAAGTGGACAGACAGTAAGAAATGAAGCTGTATTGGAAAGAGGGGGTAAAGAAAGAATGATGCTGAATCTGATGAGGAAGAGTAAAAGGAATTGGTTGGGTCACTGGCTGAGAAGAAATTGAGTACTGAAGGATCCGCTGGAAGGAATGGTGAACGGGAGAAGAATTCGGGGCAGAAGAAGATATCAGATGATAGACGACATTAAGATATGGATCATATGAGGAAACAAAGAGGAAGACAGAAAATAGGAAAGACTGGAGAAAGCTGGGTTTGCAGTGAAAGACCTGTCCTTGGGCTGAACACTAAATAAATGTAATGAACTCATACTTTTCAAATATAATTGTGATATATGTGAGAATTCAGGAGATGGAGCTCTGAGAATTCTGTAGAATTTATTTTATAGCACTGTAATACCGTACAATAGTTTCCCGTTAAATTTTGCGTTTGTGATAACGATTGTGAATTGTAGAAAAACGAAAAGGAGCTTGCTTAGCCGACCCACTAATAATTTTTGCTTTCCAGATGGAAGAATCGTGTTCAACTCCCTGAGACTTTAAGTGAAGTTTGAAGTGGAAAAGACGGAATAGGGACACATTTTATTTGTACAGGTACGTTTCCCATTCCGCTGTCTTTTATCACCTCACTATCTTCAGTCCATGAAAATTGGGAGGTAACAGGAGTACGAAAAGAAATGTATCTGCAGACAGACTTTTTCCATCACAAATTCTAGTCGTTTTTTGCTTAGAAAACCAACTCTTCAGCCATTTGCCTAATACAGCGTTTCTCAAACTTTTTTGAACTGGGGACCACTTTTTTAAGACAAAACAGTCCCGCGGACCACCTTACTCTTGTTCCCTTCGAAAGTAAATTTATCATTTTTAGCATATTTTAATATCAATATACTTATATTTTAAAATGTAATTAAGTAATTATAATACTTTTCTAATTATATTTTTTGTAGCCAATCACAAGTAACTTATAACAAATTATGTGCATTGTTGATTCATCACTTGCCTGTTAGCATTTGTTGAAATCCTTCTTATGTGGTACACGCTAGTAGTTGTCCATGTCTCTGTTATATAATGTCCATTATAAATAATGGAAAACCAGCTTCGATCCGGATGTTTGAAAAGAAAGGAAGATGATGATACGCTTCATTTAGGCAGTGCTAATAGTTCAGAAGCTTGTGTGAAAAAATATATTAATATCAGTGATTATAGTGCCATTAAAGATAAATCTAGTCCTAGTGGTATCTATTCAAAGAAAAATTTCTTACGTCAATATGACAAGAGTTATTTAAAGTTGGATTTACTTGGTGTGGCAATGAGAGTGAACAAAAATTTCGGTGCGTTGTTTGTTACGAAGTGCTTTCAAACGAGTGTATGAAACCCGCGAAATTGAAACGGCACTTACAGACGAAACACGCAAGTGTAAAAAGAAAACCTGATTGATTTTAAAATAGGTGGAGTCTAAAATTTCATACATCGTCGTCTGGAAAACCAAATGAAAATATTAATGGAGAAACATGCCCGATTTTCAACAAGTAAAGATGCAATTTGGTACGTTTTATTATTGGTGTACGTCGTACAGTTACGTACCCATATGAATATGCAGACTGGGTGTCGACAAAACTATTAAGAAAGTTATCAGTACATGAAAGGTTCGGTACTTTGGTCCTCTATTATGAATTCGGGTGGTCTCTGGCTGGGTTAGAGGCTCTACGCCAGATATGCAGGGAAACGCCCCATTCATAGTGCTTTAAATCCCTCTTTTGTCGCTGAGAGTAGAGTGGAAGTGGCCAGACGAGTAAGGTAAGAAATTTCATAAAATATTAGTATGGAAGAAAAAGTGAAAGGCGATTGCCATGTGTCATTTCCAAACACTGAGATTTTCAGCTATAGTGTGATATGAAATTCATTTGAATTTTATGTTTTCTTCTGTCTTTTAAGAAGGACCACAAGGGCAGAACTGGAGGACTACAGGTGGTCCGCGAACCATAGTTTGAGAAACACTGGCCTAATACTTCGTATATATTCTTGACGAATATTGGTACTTCATAATAAATGAAGCAGGATTTGTGCTTGCACTAACATACCCTTCTTGATTGTCAAGTCATGTCGCGTTGTCGATCAATCTCTTCTTAGGACGTTCTATGATTCATAATATAAGCATATTACACCGATCGAAGTACTATCAAACAATGCAAATGTCCGCCCCAATAGATATCCTCCCATGTTGACATTGCTGCGATAACACAGCTTTGAGGTGAGCAAAAAATGGACTAAGGATACATTTCAATAAAGCCATTAATTCAACGTCTACAGAGATCTGCTCTAAACTCGAGATCAAAATAAGCAAGACATTGAAACGCAGGTTGTATGAAGCAAATATCTCAAATAGTTTAGTTCAGTGGTTTCCAAACTTTTGAATGTTACGGACACCTTGAAGTTCATATTTCAGTTTGTCGAACGCCCAAAATAGTTTGCATAATTTAGGCCGACTATTTCGTTTATATGACGTCATTCCATTTTCGACCAATGAAGTGTAATGAAATTTTGAATTCCAACCAATCCAGTCACACTTTGCGATAATTTTTGCAGCTAGATTTATAGCTATCAATTTATCGCATGGTCGTTCTTTTGTTTAGTCGTTGTTGCCAACTGTTTCCCCGTAAATTGATAATCATGAATACATTAAGATGCAATTACACGATTAAACTTTTCTTTCAACTTTAAAGCAATGAATGCAAGATTGATGTTTAATATTAATTAATATATTTACGCAGTGAAGACGACGTTCAAAACGGCGCACCATGTAGACACAAAATCTTCATACATCTTTTTTTTTAGTAGGTTATTTTACGACGCTTTATCAACATCTTAGGTTATTTAGCGTCTGAATGAGATGAAGGTGATAATGACGGTGAAATGAGTCCGGGGTCCAGCACCGAAAGTTACCCAGCATTTGCTCATATTGTTTTGAGGGAAAACCCCGGAAAAACCTTAACCAGGTAACTTGCCCCGACCGGGAATCGAACCCGGGCCACCTGGTTTCGCGGCCAGACGCGCTGATCGTTACTCCACAGATGTGGACTTCATACATCTTAATTGAACGTATCTTTTAAACTTAATTCTTTCAATATTCTTCCCAGATTGCACGCATACGCGATTGGAATAGGAACTGTGTAGATGCAGCTTTAGTTCCGTTACACACTACAGCGAGAATGCGTTTGTAGAGCTATAAAAATGCTTTCGTGTAGCACTGATTGTAACGGTCGAAATAAGACACAGATGACATTGGTCCTGCTCCCACAGGTAACATAACCTATAAGTAGCCTATAAAATTGTATATCGTGAATGAAATGAAATATTTAATAGAAAGTCATACGTTCAAATTTATGTAACATCATCGCATATCAAACCCAATGACCTTGCATAGTAATAATAAGGTCTTTTCATCAAACTGCCTTCCGTATGGCGTAATAAAATTCTTGTTTTAATTAGGCCTATCTATACAGAGATGGCTTCACTGTGTAGCAACATGTCTCGCTGTGAATACATAAGCATTCGTATATAGTTGTCCCCACTGTTACTGTTAAATTAAATTATGATTTCAGCAGATAATGAAAATGTATTTAACTTATGTTATAATAATAAGAGAAAAGTGCAGTACATGTAATTAACATTGTTAAACCTGTATTTCGCTTTTCGCAATTGGCATTACTGAATAATAACGTCGAATTTCTTTATTGTAGTAATCGATATTCATCTACGAGTATTTCAACTTCACAATGTCTGAATAGGTTAAGTATTCGTTAATAGACAATTATTAACATTTTGTGATCGAATTTTAGGGATATAATATATTATTTACATTTTTATTTTATTCACGAAATAGTCCTAATAAATGCCACTCGAGGTCTGAGATTTCCCAGATAAATCCACTCGCTTCGCTTGTGGATTTATCGGCAGATCTCAGACCCCTCGTGGCATTACTACAGATAATCATGCTCTCCTTATTAAACATATGTATGATGTAATAGATTAGAAACCTTAAATAAATTGACAGAGATATTAAATATCAGTTTCAGCTATTGAATATAACCTGAAAATACACACATACAAAGATAGTTTCTTCTTATTATTATTTGGTATTACAGCCCAAGTGGGCCTTCACCTCCTCTATGGCTCTCTTCCATCCTTCTCTATCCATCGCAAACTCCAATTCCTTATTCCTAATCTATTCACATCCACTCGTACACAGTTCCACCATCTTGCTGTCGGTCTTCCTCTTAATCTGGTTCCATCTGGGTTGTTATTGTAGACAATCTTCACTTTCCTTATAGTTTCCATCTCTGTGACGTGTCCCAACCATCTCAATCTTTGACATCTTATGTGCGCCTCCAAATCCGATTCCTTGTACAGTTCGTATATCTCATTCTTATATCTGGCTCTCCATCCATCCACTGTTTCAATTGCTCCGAAAATCCTTCTTAAGGTTTTCCTCTCAAATACTGCTAGTTGTTTGCATGTATTTTTATTTAGAACCCATGTTTCTGTACCATACGTTATAAAGGATCTTATTAGGGTTTTGTAAATCTTGATTTTGATTTCTCTAGAGATTATTTTATTTTTAACAATTGGTAAACGTGAATAATATGACCTGTTAGCCAAATTTATTCTTCTTTGCACCTCGTTCCTTAGGTCATTATTTGCTGTCAATATTGATCCGAGATATGTAAATTCTTTCGTGCGAGATTGTGCGTATTTGCTTGGTTTCCGCACAAAACCGCGGAAAGTCTAAAATTCCACATTCAGTATTCGCAATCTAACACACATAACAATTTCCCTCTTCTTACCGCTTAAGTGACATATTGATTTTACTGCTTTAGGCTTTTAACATATTATTTTTAGAGACGTTCAATATAGTAATAATTATAAATTGGAAACTTACCACTGCAATTTCACCTAAATTGCACTGTTAATTATTGTTTTTAAATATTTGCAAAAATTAAGTAAACTCTACAACTCCACTAAAGTTACTGCATTCGTGATGCAAGTAACATTAAGGAAGCCGTGAAAAAATCAACAAGATTCCAGATGCCGATGTTATTACTGCAAAATGTTATATAAACAGTATTGTTAAAATATTAAAATGAAAAATAAATCATTACATAACCTTACCGTTTGTTTTAAGTTCGCATTTATAGACCGGAGGAAGAAAAAAAAAAGACAGACGTATATCACGGCCTGCTGGAGTATAGTAAACACAGAAAACATTTTAAAGCAACAATGTTGAAGATAGATATTTTTGTTTTGCAAATTTGCCGTTATTGAACAGAAACCAAGATGGAGATTTCATTGCAACTAATTAGAAATTCCTCTTTCAGGTATGTAATAAACGATCTTCGCACAAAATAATGTACGATACACGAGCGGTATGTTCTCTTTCAATTCTCGGAAATTAAAAAAGCTCAACTACGTTTCACTTTTTCAAACTTTTCTCGAACATGAAAACTTCAACATACCGCTCTTGTAACGCATATTACTATTACCTTTTGAAACTTGTATATTTCCACTTTAACTTCCTTCACTTGATCATTTTGCCTTTTGGTGATTGACATAAAAGATTTCTTTGTGTTTATTTTAAATCCCAACTTCTGAGTTTCCTTATCCAACGCTATCAAGGCTTCTTCAACATCTTGTGATGACCACATCATCCGCATAGCCTAAAATCTGTTGTGTACAAAGATAGTTTACGTCATATCATATCTTTGTTGCAAACAATTAAACCAGTTTTTTTAAACACCATAAGGTTATCAGAGGGGTGGTTGATGTTATTTTGCATAGTCCAGTTCAAAATTTTCAATGCTCTGATTCAGAAAAGTACTTCGGCGTTAAGTTTATTTCTGTATCTTTTTTCTACAGTATAAGAAAAGCAGAGAGAAAAATGTATCTCACACAAATATGATAATACAAATGGCATTAATTGTTCTACTGCAACTCGGAAAAAATATGGTTATACGTGGATTGCAAGCAATCAAGATTGCGTCAGAGACGTTGTACTGTGTTGTATTGTATTGTTTTTATTTACATTCTGTCATATTCGTACATCTCTTCACAGCTATAATATGGAACATGTCGAAAGAAATCTTAATAATACGAAGAAGAGTAAAAAAGTAACCTTAATAATTTGCTTTATTGATTGAAATGTACAATAAGACTACAAACACTTCATCACTTTTCAACATATTATAACAGGAACACTTGGATTGATCGTAGTGGGGACTATGTTGAAAAGTGATGAAGTGTTTGTAGTCTTATTGTACATATTCAATTAACAGAACAATTATTAAGGTTACTTTTTGACTCTCCTTTGTGCTATGAAGTCATATTATAGTCACAGTCCAGTTGAAATATATACAGAAGAGTTTTGCAATATAGTCTACTAGTACAACACAAAGTTTTAGTATCAATATTTAATACAAGATAGAAATATTAATGAAGCATTTTTTCAATGTCGTGAATTCATCTACAGAATAGAACGCGTGAGAAAAGGTACTTCTTTAATTTGGCCCTAAGTAATCTTATGTTTTGAGTTTCAGTTTTAATATCCATAGGGAAATTGTTAAACATTTTTACTGACATATAACGCATTCCTTTTTGATAGTGTGATAGATTTTTCTTTGTAGTATGAAAGTCATTTTTTTTTCACGCATATTTATGCTATGAACTGTTGAATTAGTTACAAAGTTTTCAAGATTAGATACGAAGAAGATTATTAATGAAAATATATACTGAAAAATCATGGGCATTATTTGTAGTTTTTTGAAAATGGTCCTACACGATTCCCTAGATTTGGCACTTACTATTATTCTAATTACTCTTTTCTGTAGTAGGAATGTACTGTTACTATCTGTGAAATTTCCCCAGAATATCATTCTAAACCTCATTACCGAGTGGAAATATGCAAAGTACACTGCTTTTAAAACATTGATATTTGCTATCTTTTGCATAGATCTAATAGCAAAACATGCTGAATTTAACACATTATCGATTTTAAGCCTATATATTTGATTGTTCTTTCTATTAGGTACTGGTATTAATTATTGGGCTTGAAATTTGCGAGGTTGAATTTGAGCGAGATTTAAATTGGGTTATGCTAGTTTTCTTAGAATTCTAGAAACACGAAGAGAAGATAATTCTAATAATTGCAACAGCTTTTATTTTCGACGGGCAGACTATTATTTTTCTCTAAGAAGGGATTTTCCAAATAACTCTTTTTTCCATTGCAGAAAAGATAGTATTATCTTAATTTTAACTTTAATCAATGAAGATATTTTTAATACTTCGAAAAATATTGGATCTTAGCTATTAATCGTGCGTTTCTAGAATGTCACTGAGAGTGGATAATGAATTGAACTCTCGATTGATAACTCACTGAGATCATAAGTTTCATTTCTGAACGAAGAACACATTTAAAGTTTGACCCTGAAGATTATAATTTAAAAACTAAACAGCTATATTTGATAGGTGCGCAAGACTTGCAAGGCAAGAGAAGTCTCTCAGCCTTTTTAACTAGGTATTTCAAAAGTCTGAGATAAAAATATTGCAGCAAGGTGATAAAAATCAGAGTATGTGATAAAGTTAAGCTTAGTTAAATACCTTTTGAAAAGACACCTTGATTCCGCGGACCCTTTCAAATCACTCGTGGTCCCCCAATATGCTTAATGTTATAATATTGAAGAGGCTACATCATAAGATATCCTAAACTGCATCAAATACTAAAAAAAATAAGCAATTCATGCTGTTCCACATTCTGTCATTCCCTTAATGTGACCATTCAATTTCTTCTTGTACTACAAAACGGTACAGTGTACAGTAATGGCAAAAAAAAAAACCGGACCGACCCTTGTAGCTGATTTCAGAGTCACAGATTCAAATTTTGCTAGCCACAAAACACATCTATCTTGTATAATTAATTGTAACAATGAAAGTTATTGTATTTGTTCGATTCTTACCGTCTTTTGTTTCCTTCAGTGCCTCAAACTTACAGACGAAAAAACTTTGAGAGCCGTATTCATAGACATCTTTAGCGCGTGCTTCCGGTGGATGATCAGCGTTTTTCGTATTCATAAACCAGTGTTAGCGATAGGATATGATTTGAATTCTGTACTAGTAACCAGTGAATAGCCGGGGCTAGCTTAGTACGCTCGTAGCGCGTGCTGAGAAATGTCTATGAATAGCACCCTTAGAGTTTTATTTTCATCTGGCATCAATATTACATTTCTACCTCTATTCGGCAAAGATAACTGCGTATTTTTACATTAAATAGCAGTACATTACCTATGGCTTCACTATCCATATTGAAATTACCACAGTTTGACACAATACACACCACAGAACTCTTTTGTATCAGCTATATGGGTCGGTCTGTTTTTTTTTTTTGCCACTAATGTACAGTAAAAGGTAATCACTTTGTAAATAGTTTTCTGTAATTCAGGATCCCTGTGGTCACCGATATTCTTCGACTGATGTCATTGTGATTAAATATATATAATATTGCATTCCCTAGAAAAATAACCATCCAGGATTCATAAAGTCGTTGTGCTAATCATTTTAACATAACCTACTCATATACGAAGCCAAAATGAAATCTTGAAACAGCAGAACCGATGAGGTAGGCAGCTAACAGATATGGAAATTCGGAACAACTATTAGTGATTCATCAAGATACTTATTTATATATGTATTAACTTGAAACTTACTTTTTGTAAGATCGTGTCGTAATAGCTATAATTATCATACATTAAAATACGCTGTTTTGATGTGTACTGCAGCTCCATTAACTAAACTGACTTCCACTGAATAGAAGTGATATGTATACTAATGCTATAACCTTGACGTCCCTTGAGTCTGTGTTAACTGTCCATAGTAGACTACACAAAAACTTTTGACGCTCGATTCAGGGGAAATGTACATTTTTTTATTGATCATTTTACGACGCTTTATCAACTGCTATGGTTATCTTGCGTCTGAGTGAGATGAAGGTGATAAAGCAGGCGAGATGAGTCCAGGGTCCAGCGCCGAAAGTTACCCAGCATTTTCTCTTAATGGATTGAGGAAAATCTCCGGAAAAACCTCAACCAGGTAACTTGTTCCAACCAGGATTTGAACCTTGGCCCGCTAGTTTCACTGTAAGATGTGCTAACCGTTACTCCACAGCAGTCGCGTTCAGTCTGTAATACAAAAAGACAAAAGGCATTTATCTGAGAGAAACCTCTTCCTTGGTTAAAGCTCTATGGAAGTAATGATGGGATAAGTTTTCAGAAATAATTATTAAAATAGAATTATCAAAGCATCACGTTCCATAGATTGGATGTCATCATCATCATCATCTGCATTACGGTATGGACCATAAGATCCGTTCCACTCCAATCAAATCAAAACTGGTCCCGCCATCTTTTTGTGGGTCTTCCTGGGTTTCTTCTCCCACGGGGGTCGTGACTGTATATTGTTCTGGTAATTGACGTTTCTGGCATGCGCTGTATATGCTCCCTCCAATTGTTTTGATGTCTTCTTATTATATCTATAATATTGTGCATTTTTAATTCGGATCTAATGTCTTCACTTCTCTTTTTATCAAATAGTGTATAGCCAGCCACAAACCTCAAAAATTTCATTTCAACAGCCTCAATTCTTCTCTCGTCTTTCTTCCTTAAAACCCAGTTCTCACATCCATACAGTAAAGCTGGTAAAGCCATCACTTTGTAAAACTTTAGTAATGTTTCTTTCCGAACTTTCCAACCTCAAGTTCGACGTATTGTTCCACAAAAATAATTAAAAGCATTTAGCTTATCATCTATTTCTCGGCTCTTGTTATAAGTGACGTTGCAGCCTAGATATTTGAACGTGTTCACTTGTTCTATGGTTTTATTGTTTAGTACAATTTTTGTTCTGATTGGATAAGATCCTAAGAATGCCATTACTTTTGTTTTATCTGTGGAGATAATCATATTATATTTACTGGCAGATTGGATGTTGTGGAGTAATAATACATACGAAACTAAACTAACAAGTAAGAATGTGCAAGAGTATTGTGCAAATAATCCTTTTATGTGCAAATAAAAATTGGTTGCTGAAAAAACACACATTTGTGAGCAAAAGAAAGAGGGAACATGAGATTCCATTAACTGAGGAATTTACAGATGATACAAGAAAATCAGATTAAAAATTAAATCCTTTGAAAAATATGAATATCACTGCATCAGTAGCAAAGAAAATTAAAAATATGAAATACAAATGAAATTGGTATACATCTTGATTACACAACTTTTAACACTGTATCACTTCGGAATGTGTATGATAAGACTTTCTTGTGTTAAATTTTTAACGTACCTTGTTAACATGTTTCGACCTATTTTGGGTCATCTTCTGAACTGGTCGTTGTTGGTCTTGGCTCCTCTTGTTTCCTGTGAGGGTGCGTTCGTAGTGTAGTGTCAAAGATTGTATGTGTTTTGAAATTGAGTTGTGTGTTGAGAATATCGTTGGGGTGTGTTTTTGTGTGTCTGTATACTTCATATTGTTCTAGTGTGTTGAGTTTCTGGCTTTTTGGTTGGATGTGCAGTATTTTCATGTCTGTTGATGTCTCTGTAGGTGTGGTTGTCATTTGTGATGTGTTCTGCATATGTGGAGGTGTTTTGTAATTTTGTTATGGCTGTGATGTGTTCTTTGTAACGTGTTTGAAATGATCTGCCTGTCTGTCCTATGTAGAAGTTGTTGCAGGTGTTACATTTGAGTTTGTATACGTCTGTGTGGTTGTATTTGTTTGTTTGTGTTGTTTGTGTGTTGAGATGTTTTTGTAGAGTGTTATTTGTTCTGTACGCGATGTTGTAGTATAATTTCTTGAATGAGGTTGAAATTTTTTATGTGTGTTTTTGTTTTCGTACGTTAGTGTGATGTATTTTTTGTGTTCTTGTGTTTGTGTTGTATTCTCCTGTTTTTTGTGGTTTTGTTTTGTCTTGCGTATTATGTTGTCTATTATGTAGGGGTTGTATCCGTTTTCTTGTGCTATGTATTTGATTGTGGTTAGCTCTTCGTTGTAATCCTGTTGGTTCATTGGTATGTTGGGTAGTCTGTGTACCATTGTTCGGAATGCAGCTTGTGTGGGGTGGTTGGATGTGTTGTGTATGTGTGTTGTTGTTGTTGTTGTTTTTCTATATACTTTGAATGTGTGTTTGTTGTCTACTTTTGTTATTGTGATGTCTAGAAAATTTATGGATTTGTTGTTTTTAATTTCTAACGTGTAGTGTATATTTGGGTGTATTTTGTTTATGTGTTGATGTAGGTTTTGGATCTGTCTTTTGTTTCCTTTGTATAGTATTAGTATGTCATCTACGTATCTGTGTCAATATATAATGTTGTCTGCGTGTTTGTTGTTGTCTTTGTTTAGTATGTATGTCTGTTCTGCTTGTATGCTGGAAATGGGTGATCCCATGGGTAGGCCTTCGGTTTGTGTGTAATATCTGTTATTGTATGTGAAGTGGTTTTGTTTTGTGATGATGTCTGTGGTGTGGATGATTTCTTTGATTTGTTCTTGTGGTGTGTTGTTGATTTTGAGCATTTGTTCTAGTATCTGTAGTGTATCTTTTATGGGTATTTATTAGCAACTTTCGACATAACTAACCTTTACACAAGTCCACAAGCTACTAGGCCTACTTGGTATTATAAACATAAGTAGTAGCGTGGACCGTTGCATAATTTGACATAATTATACTGTACAATTTCAAAAGAATATTAATTGTATGATTTCTAATTTGGGATTTAGTTTTAATTAATTTTAATATTGCAGTGTTAAGTTTCGTGAGCAAATAGAACAAAAAAGTAAAACGACCTGGAAGTTCTCTACATCAATTGCTAATTGCGTAGAGAATATTCCACTATTGCATTTCTCCGTCAGTTCATAATCCAGAGCGTAGCATAGCGAACCGTAGTGTCAATACGCCAAGGAGAACTGTATGGCGCCCAACCTAAGAGGGGATGAGTTGTATGAAAGTTTCATTTAAACAGGAATACACAGAGTTCTCATTTCAAAGGGATGAAGGCGGATAGGGCCGCTGTAAGGGAATGTAATTTGACCTGACACAAACCGGATGACAATGATAGCAATTAGAGAGAAGTTCCTCTGCCACTGCCACAGCCACAAACGTGAGCCCCCCTACTCCGACGGGCCCTGAATTATTTCGATATGTCTCGGTGAAACTGCCAGTAGATACAAAAATGGGATCACCCGTGAATAGCAATATACTCGCAAGATATCAAGAACGAGACATGTGCTTTCTTACGTTGAAAAATAAGGTCATTTTTCTTTAAAATGAAACCTCAATATTTTGTGGACTTCAGCGTGCTTCAAGTGGTACTGTATGAAATCAAATTTCTAGTGAGCTCGGGCTCGATTCCCGGCAGAAATGTAGGGACTTAACTAACTTTATTTATACTTGAGTTTATTTCTAATTTTGTGAGTTCTATATCTGAATTACTATTTCAAATGATTATATCATCTGCATACAGAGCAATTTCTGTTTTGCTGTTAATAACGCCCTCTATTCTCTTAAGATACAAAGTGAATAAGAGTGGGCTTAGAACCGAGCCTTGTGGTACTCCTTGTTTCATCTGGTAGGATTTAGAAAACATATTATTGTATTTAAGCCTAGCATATTTGTTCACAATCTAATGTTTAGAAGTTGTGCACAGCCACATCTCCCAGTGCAGATATAGAAATTTTACACGAAAATCTCAGACCACGCCAGAAATCGAACCCGAGCTGACAAGTCTAAAGGCAGACGGGCTCCACGTAGCTAACTCGACGGACAATACTTACGATGAAAATTATAATGACATGTATTGTCCTGAGACACAGAATAAATATGGGAAATGCCTGTTATTATTCGGATGAGAAGCTTTTGTCATAGAGTCAGTTCTCTAAAAAGCTGAAAGTTATAATTTATAAAAAAGTTCTATTACCAGGGTTCTGTATAGATGTGGAACGTGAATTCTCACTTTGAGGGAGGAACAGAGATTAAGGATATTCGAGCATAAGGCGGTTAGAAAAATATTTTGGGATAAGAGGGATGAAGTTAGACCCACAGGAGAATGGAGAAAGTTACATAACGGAGAACTGCACGCATTTTATTCTTCACCTTACATAATTAGGAACATTAAATCTAAACGTCTGAGATGTGCAAGGCATGTAGCACATATGAGTGAATACAGAAATGCATATATGGAGTTAGTTACAAGGCGTGAGGGGATAAAGACCTTTGTGGAGGCCGAGACGTAGTGGTAAGGATAATATTAAAATGGATTTGAGGCAGGTGGGATGTGATGGTAGGGACTGGGTTAATCTTGCTGAGGATAGGTACCAATGGCTGGCTTATGTGAGGGCGGCAATGAATCGGCGGGTTGCTTAAAAACCGTTTATAAGTAAGTATTATTATTCTGAATCATGGGAATTAAGATAAGTGAAATTAATTGTAAATTAAGAGTAACTAAAATGGATATTTTTCGTAAGTCGGCCATGATGTCAAGCTATTCAATTCGACAAAAGTTGCACATTAAAATATAATTACATAGTATATTCAAACATATTAATTAATGTGTTACGGATAGACACAGAGAAATCGCATTCAATTAGTATTTAAATAAAAAAAATGAAGATGAGGATATAAAAAATCTCAGAAGAAATAAATATATACACAAATACAACAAGGAAGCCTTCAATAACATCCACAGATCGGTTGCTAGAATCGGAATGTGTGAATGTCATTAGGTAACCGATTTGAATAATCTTTCTTTTTTTCTTACTCTGCTTAACCTCCCTTTCCTATTCGACATACACACCACTCCGGTTAGGGGAAGAAGATTAATTTAATCGTACACATCTCGTTACTTCTCAGAAATGCGGGCCACCCTGATCGTGAGGTCAGCATGACGCAGGGCCACCGTTCAGACAGCACAGGACAATCACAAGAAACTGACAAACACCCAATTCCGTGGACGGAAACTCAATTTCTTTCAATTTACACGCCAGGAATAGAACCTCGGATCGCTTGGTTACACTAACCAAATAATAATAATAATAATAATAATAATAATAATAATAATAATAATAATAATAATGATAATAATAACAATAATAATAATGACAATAATGATGACAATAATAATGATTTATTTCACCTGCAGAGTTAAGACCATACGGCCTTCTCTAACACTCAACAAGAAGTAAAACTGCGTTACAAAAAACACCACAAATTTACAAAGTACACTACAATTTTACACACAAAACTGAATAAGATAATAATAATAAAATGTGAACAACATGTAAGTAGAAATCAGACATAATATATAACATACAGAAAGAAAGGAAAAAGCATAATAAAATATGAACAGCAGGTCAAAATAAATGAGACATACAAAGTATAAAAAATAAGAAAATTATTGGTGACAATAATAATAATAATAATAATAATAATAATGATAATGATAATTATAATGATAATAGTAGTAGTAGTAGTAATAGTAGTAGTAGTAGTAGTAGTAGTAGTAGTAGTAGTAGTAGTAATAAAATAGTGCAGTACAAAGCATACAATGAATACAATATTTTTAGGTACACAGAGTAAGGAAAATTATAATTATATATAGCTCATATTATCACATTATAGATATACCATTATCGGGGAATATGAAAACAAAAATATATAATAAGTTAAATATGACTATAATATAAAAAATGTGATTAATAAAAGTAATAATAATAATAATAATAATAATAATAATAATAATAATAATGATAATGATAAGTATAATGATAATAGTAGTAGTAGTAGTAGTAGTAGTAGTAGTAGTAGTAGTAGTAGTAGTAGTAGTAGTAGTAGTAGTAGTAGTAGTAGTAGTAGTAGTAATAATAAAATAGTGCAGTACAAAGCATACAATGAATACAATATTTTTAGGTACACAGAGTAAGGAAAATTATAATTATATATAGCTCATATTATCACATTATAGATATACCATTATCGGGAAATATGAAAACAAAAATATATAATAAGTTAAATATTACTATAACATAAAAAATGTGATTAATAAAAGTAATAATAATAAGAATAATAATAATAATAATAATAATAATAATAGCATAACAAAATCGACACTAAACAACATGAAGATAATACCATATTATAAAAAAAAGAAAGTAAAATAACATTGGAATATAGCAAAAGCAACTCATTCAGTACAGATAGTTAATATGGAAAACGTAAGGAACAATGTAACAAAATGGAATGTAAAAAATAATAATAAATAAAAGAAATACAACAATTAAATAAAATTCATAATAAAAAGGGTATGATAATAAATTGATCTTGTGATCAAGAGAACAAAAAAAGGGGAAAGGAAGGAATATATATATATATATATATATATATATATATATATATATATATATATACAAAACAATGGCAGAAAAAGGGCTTATAATTGAAAGGAGTTTGAATTGAAAAAGTGCAGTTTTAGTTTATTTTTGAAACTAGACAGTGTCCGACAGTCTCTGACATGTTGTGGTAGAGAGTTCGAGAGATGAGCTGCACAGGGAGGACCGAACATAAATAAGACAATACTGAGTAGAAATATCATTGTAATTACGAATTCTTATGCAGATATAGCTTTTTTAAACAGCGAAAGAGTTTTTAATCATTCCCAATAAAGTGAAACGCCTACTTCATATGTTTAAAGCATTTCAAGGGAGTTACTCTCACATAAATATCTGTTCTAGAACCAAGCGCATTACTTAGTTAGGTCACGTGTAAATGTTAGTCATATATTATCTAGCCATGCCCTTTGGAGAATGAAATGGAATACGTTTTGCACTTTAAATATCTCTTCGTGGAACACGGATAAGTTAACCTTAGTCTCATATCTTAGCAATCAGATTAGCTGTTCGTAAAGTAACTTTAACTTTCTAAAAATGTGAGTAATTTTATTTTTGAGGCTGTGTCTCCTAGCATCGATCTTACTTGTATCTTAAAAATCTGTAGATTTCGTCTCTGAAATGGTTTCCAAGCTCTATTTCTTCCCCCCTTCCTCGGCTAGGGAAATGACTTATGGCGCTGACGTGAGAAATAGACCCCATTCAGCATCGCTAGAGCTAGTTTTGTACCCATTTATGTTAAACTACTGTTATTTATTTTCATGCTCTGAATTTTTACGAGACAAAAGCACATTATCAGTATCACACTTTGCTCTTCAGCATTAATGCATTGATATGCGTTTTTATTTTCTCTATATTAGTACGAGATTATTATTGTTGTGGTACTACAGAGTTCAATAAGGTAAGCAAGCATTTTATGCCAGAACATGGTTCCAAATCAGCCTGTGTTTATTTATTTTATTTAGTTATTTATTTAATTATCTGTCTGTCTATCTATCTATCTATCTATCTATCTATCTATCTATCTATCTATCTATCTATCTATCTATCTATCTATCTATCTATCTATCTATCTATCTATCTATCTATCTATCTATCTATCTATCTATCTATCTATCTATCTATCTATCTATCTATCTATCTATCTATCTATCTATCTATCTATCTATCTATCTATCTATCTATCTATCTATCTATCTATCTATCTATCTATCTATCTATCTATCTATCTATCTATCTATCTATCTATCTATCTATCTATCTATCTATCTATCTATCTATCTATCTATCTATCTATCTATCTATCTATCTATCTATCTATCTATCTATCTATCTATCTATCTATCTATCTATCTATCTATCTATCTATCTATCTATCTATCTATCTATCTATCTATCTATCTATCTATCTATCTATCTATCTATCTATCTATCTATCTATCTATCTATCTATCTATCTATCTATCTATCTATCTATCTATCTATCTATCTATCTATCTATCTATCTATCTATCTATCTATCTATCTATCTATCTATCTATCTATCTATCTATCTATCTATCTATCTATCTATCTATCTATCTATCTATCTATCTATCTATCTATCTATCTATCTATCTATCTATCTATCTATCTATCTATCTATCTATCTATCTATCTATCTATCTATCTATCTATCTATCTATCTATCTATCTATCTATCTATCTATCTATCTATCTATCTATCTATCTATCTATCTATCTATCTATCTATCTATCTATCTATCTATCTATCTATCTATCTATCTATCTATCTATCTATCTATCTATCTATCTATCTATCTATCTATCTATCTATCTATCTATCTATCTATCTATCTATCTATCTATCTATCTATCTATCTATCTATCTATCTATCTATCTATCTATCTATCTATCTATCTATCTATCTATCTATCTATCTATCTATCTATCTATCTATCTATCTATCTATCTATCTATCTATCTATCTATCTATCTATCTATCTATCTATCTATCTATCTATCTATCTATCTATCTATCTATCTATCTATCTATCTATCTATCTATCTATCTATCTATCTATCTATCTATCTATCTATCTATCTATCTATCTATCTATCTATCTATCTACCCACCAACCCACCATCTATCTACCTACCTATCTATCCTACCTACCTATCTATTTGTATCTATAACAGGGCAAAGCCCCAATTACAATAGACAGTACAGATATTCGTTAATGAAAAACATAGAATTGCATATAACATGAAAAAGAGATGAAACAGATACAAATGCAGGATACAAGTGTAAATACAAATTAAAATGGAAAATGAGAAAATGAAAAAAAAAAAAAGAACAGACAAATAGATACTACCTAAATAAAAGACACAGATATAGATATAAATGAAAAATACAAAATAAAATAAATGAAAAATAGTTAAATATAGATATCATAGCCAAAAATGTAAAATGTAGCTATAATTGGCAAATTACAGAGTAACATATAGCAATCTTATATATAAAAGTCAATGTGGCTATGTATGTACAGTATGTACATTTGTATGTATGTATGTATGTACTCAATACAAATCTACACTCTTTGGCCGATATTTGCCAAAGTTTGCACATTTAATCTTCATAACCCAGAGAAGAACATAGGCTACATTAAAATTGGACAGATGGACGTTAAATTATTGAAAACAATAAAAATTAGAACGTAAAAAGGCCTTTATGATATTAAAATGGCCTCTTCTACAATCAATTGTTTTTTTATTGACGTCATCCAGTCACGTCTTCTTCCGTTGTAAAAGCGGCCATATTGTTATTAGAATATAAAATAAAATAATATTAAATGAAAACTACTTAAATGAGGTACGATCTCTTGATTGAATGTATCATGGGCAATAATATACAATACAAAATGACATAAAACACATATTTGTTTAGTTTTTATAAATTCAAAATCGAACATAATAGACAGCAAATGTAAAACATTCACAATACTTAAATTCAAACGCTTCAATACATAGCTTTCTGTAGCGTAGTGGTAAGATGAGTGATTATAGTGTAAGGGGTCACAGGGTCGAACCGGAGCTCAACTCCTGTTTTTTTTATTTTGATAATTTATTTACATTATTTTAGATACGTTATTTTATTTTAACCCGCCATAAAGGGAATTTTACTACATAAATAATATACCCGTATTATTTTATTTATGCTGTCTCAAACAAATTTACCATACAATTATACTGATATCTTAATATATTATGGTGAAAGTGAATGTGGGTATATATGTTCTCTATACAAATCTACACGCTTTGACCGATATGTGCCAAAGTTTGCACATTTAACCTTCATAACCAGGAGAAAAACATAGGATATATTAAAATTGTACAAATGTACGTTAAATTAATTAAAATATACAAAAAAATAGAAATAAATATGACCAAACACGTAATATTAAAATGCTATTATTGCCTTTTGTATTCAACATCGACTTTCACAAGGCCATGGAAATTATAACACGAATAACATTGTTGGTACACATCATGAAGGCTAGAACTAGATAATTCGTACAATAAATATCTTTACGTAGTCCATTACCGTATTATGAATTTCTCGATGCAGTTGTAGATAGTGAGCAGGCTGTGTTTTATCCAACTGAATTATAGAATTCTTTCAAACTACAAGGATTGCTACCACATAATTTACTTAATATTGAATAACCAGACGTACTACTGCGAAATATTAACCCACCAAAATTATGCACCAACATGAATTGGAATCCACACCTCTGGAGTAACGGTCAGCGCTTCTGGCCGCGAAACCAGGTGGCCCGGGTTCGAATCCCGGTCGGGGCAAGTTACCTGGTTGAGGTTTTTTCCGGGGTTTTCCCTCAACCCAATACGAGCAAATGCTGGGTAACTTTCGGTGCTGGACCCCGGACTCATTTCACCGGCATTATCACCTTCATATCATTCAGACGCTAAATAACCTAGATGTTGATACAGCGTCGTAAAATAGCCCAATAAAATTAAAAAAAACATGAATTGGTGTGAAGAACCCATTCGAAACGTAATAGAAGTCGCAATATTAACGGGAAAAACGAACGGATAAGGTGTTTTTATCTCAAGTATTGCTATGATACCCATTCTATTTAATGCAATTGTAATTCAGTGCGACTAGCATTTGTAATGACCATATTAAAATGAAGCTCAAGGACAGTACCTCAAAGTTGCAGACATTGACTTAAAAACTGCGTGTTTTCACATCCTCGACTATATTTTATACAAAGGAGTGGAAAAAAAAAAAAAAGATTTTATACATATCAAAAAGCAATTCAATGATATTTCTGTCATGTTGCTAATGTACTATGTGAATGTACATAAGCCGACTGACAATAGCATTGTATTAATTTAAAAATATACGTGTCTCAAAATATTGTTGTTCACGTCCGAAAATATGTTACTGCGAAATTTTATCTGTATACTCACGTTGCAAATGTAGTATGTTATGGGTTGTGGAAATAACAATATCTTAATTTTTAAAATACCGTCAAGCCTATACGTCTCTCAGAATATTAGTCTTTATGTTAAAAAAATGACTTATGGCAAGTTTATATTGTATCTGTATTCTGTGTATAAAATAAGAATTTTAATATAACATGTTCTGAATTTGTGAGATATAGTTTTCCAAGCCATATTAAAAAAAACTGGGTATGATATAAGTGGGTGTACAGCGGTCAAGGGGTAAAAAATCTTCCAATATAAATTTAATTATATATGTACATATTGATTCGATGCTGGAACTGATCAGAAAGAGGAAAAGGAATCATATTATTGTTGGGTTCTACTTTGTTCATAGTTCGATTTTCTATTATTTTATTTGTATTTCTGGCGGTGTGGAAGAGAAGGCCTAATGGCCTTAACTACATCAGAATAAATAAATAAAAACAAATATATAAATAAAAAAACCTTGAACATCAGGCACATGATGACATGTTTACTTTTCGGTGCCTGATTTACAACTGTTTCAATTCATGTAAGTGACGTTAAGTAAAGAATAAATCTTAGCTTAGTAAAGACAATTCGTTGTGACGTTAAGTAAAGAATAAATCTTAGCTTAGTAAAGGCAATTCGTTTTGGTTATCTACAGTTAGGTTTCCGAGATTTCCGAAAATGTAATAAGCAGTTTAATTAAAAACAGAAGCAGAAAGCAAAACCCGTGCAACGCCGGGTGGTTTTAGCTAGTATTATATAAAATCAACTACCTTCAGCATATTAATAAGAAAATGTTTGTATTCCATGTAAGAAATGCAGAAAAATGCATTGTTCTATAAATTATTGCCCTTACATCTTAGTCGGTTATTGGCGATTTGAACTCCTTATTTAAGTTTATCTTCCTCTGAAGCTTTGGCAATAGGTCCGATTCTCATATTTTACGTATTTCTTGAAGGGGTTAAGTACAGGTTACAGCAATAAAAGTTTGGAAATTTTCAACATTTTTTTCCCTCCACTATTTTATCTTGTACAATAATGAAAATTGGTATGTGTAAAACACTGTCCTTCTGGTATATGAAAAAAGTATTTTTACGATTAAAAAAAAATATATATATAAATATATATATATATATATATATATATATATATTTTTTTTTTTCAAAATTCCAAATGGTGGCAGTTCATTGTGTAGTGATGAAGCGTTTCCCTCATAACTCAAAAACTATCCAACGTTCTGTAATGAAACTTTTTGTGTGTATTTATACATGTTATATGATGTAAAATCACTTCTCTACCTTTGATAGATTGATAAAAAATAAATTCTTTTTGAAAAAGGGTCAACACAAAATAAAAAAACTGTTACTTATTAACAGGGAAAGGATTTATATGTAAATACATATTTACTTATAAAGCTAATATAATTTATATTTTGCATTATCTTTATGTTTCACAATGTGTAGGGTTGAAAAATCCTACTTTTATTTTCCATATTTTTCCATATTTTAGAGTTTAGTACATATTTTCGTTAATTTCCATATATTTTCCATATTTCATATAAAACAGTCCATATTATATTAGGTTTAACAATAAAACAAAACAAAATTCCATTAACTTTTAAAAATACATTTCAACAATAGAGATTTAAACACATGTTCAGTAATCCCTTTAACATCAGAGTTATTTGAAAATTAGCAGTCCTATCAACAATGGGAAAGTAAGTTACAAAACTGTATTAATTTAATTTAAAATTTTTAACAGACTTCAGTTGTGCAGCTCAACAGTTAAATGCCAGTCAGAGTACACATAGGTTCAGTTTTGTAAATCATACTATAAAGACGGTAAATATGCCAAAAGTACGTCATTTAGTCAATTTAAAATCAAAACTAACAAGTTACATTTCAGAATTTAAAGAAGATGGTTTATCAACTGACAATAAAATATTATTTTGTAATTTGTGTCAGTGTGCAGTATCATCTACACAAAAGTTCCTGGTGCAACAACACATTACAACTAGTAAACATCAGGCCAACAAACAACTAAATTCCAAGCAGAGACAATTGTTTTTAACACAACCAACAACATCGAATGTAAGATCTGAGTTTAACATCGACCTGTGCCGTTCTCTCATCTCTGCTGATATTCCTCTCTACAAACTAAAGAATAAGGTCTTCAGGGAATTCCTTGAAAAATATACTCAACATACAATCCCGGATGAGTCAACACTTAGGAAGACGTATGCTCCATCCATCTACGATGAGACAATACAGAAGATAAGAGATGAAATTAAAGATAGTTCAATTTGGGTTTCCATTGATGAGACTCCCGACAAAGAAGGTAGACTTGTTGGTAATGTAGTTATCGGTTTGTTAAGTGAACAATATTCTGAACGAATTCTTTTACATTGTGATGTTCTAGAAAAGTGCAATAACAAAACTATAGTTAAACTGTTCAACGAAGCTATGGGTATCCTGTGGCCAAAGGGTATTATGTACGATAATGTGTTATTCTTTATTAGCGATGCTGCCCCTTATATGGTCAAAGCTGGACAAGCATTATCTGTTGTATATCCTAAATTGACTCATTTTACTTGTGTGGCGCATGCATTTCATCGTGTGGCAGAAGTGGTCAGAGACAATTTCCCTAAAGTAGATTTGTTGATTTCATCAGTGAAAAAAGTATTTCTCAAAGCTCCCAGTAGAGTTAACGTGTTGAAAGAAATGTACCCTGAAATTCCATTGCCACCAAAGCCAATTTTAACTAGATGGGGTACATGGCTAGAAGCAGTTGAATATTATGCCGAACATATAGACTCTATTAACAATGTTCTCCTTGCATTGGACTCTGAAGATGCAGTCTCAATTGATACTGCGAAAACAGTTACCTGTGACATAAGTGTGAAGAATGACTTAGCTCACATTCAGCATACATTTTCATGCATCATAAAAACGCTCAAAAGTCTCCAAAATAGGCACCTTTCACTATCTGAAAGTTTTGAAATTATAAATAGTACTGTGGAACAACTGAATCGTGGTAGAGGTAAAGTTGCAGATGCAGTAAGAGCTAAGGTGGACACTGTACTTTCAAAAAACCCTGGATATGAAGAACTACAAAAGGTTGTTGCTGTGATGAGTGGTGAATCAACAGTGAAGATTAACTTGGACTTATCCCCAGCAGACATTGTGAAATTGAATTATGTACCAATTACTTCTTGTGACGTCGAACGCTCTTTTAGTCAGTATAAATCTATCCTCAGAGACAATAGAAGAAGATTCACTTTTCAGCACTTGAAAGAAATGTTTGTAACCTATTGTTATGGTAACAGACAATAAAAATTGTGTTTTGTTGAAACTACATTGGAAGATAAGGTACGTCCATTATATTTTTTGTTTAGTTTGATTAAAATGTACCAATATTTAACGTACATAGTCATTTTTTTATAATTTTAAGTCCATATTTAATTCCATATTTTGGTAAAAATCCATATTTAATTCCATATTTTGGTAAAAATAACTACATATATATTTACATATTTCATATATTTTTAGTCCATATAAATCCGTTCCCTGCTTATTAAGAAATGTAGTTAAAAGAGCATGATATTGTAAACATAAGTTTCAGCAATAAAATAAAAGAGAGAGAACATGAAAAGTTAAAACGTTTATGAGTTATGAGGGAAAGGCTTCATCACTGCACAGTGAACTGTCACCATTTTGAATTATGAAAAAAAATATATTTTTTTTAGACTTTTTTTTTCATATAGCAGAAGGACAACAATTTTCATTATTGCACAAGATACAGTAATGGAGGAAAAAATGTTGAATATTTCCAAACATTTTACTGCTGTAAGCTGCATCTAACCCCTTAACTTAGGAAACCATCGGTAGCACTATATCAAATCCCAATATTAATTATTAGATATGTAATTTAATTTTATCATTGTAATTTTGTTTGATCATTGATTTTTCCACATATCCTCGTTAATATTTTATGATTGAAAAGTGTTATTTGATTTTTATCCAGTTAATTAAATATTTTAATTACAAAGTTTTGATGATAATATTTGTAGCTCTCAGGGATCAACGAAATTACAATGATGAAATTAAACTGTAGATATAATAATTCAGACTGGGATTCAATACAGGCCTAAGAGGTTTTTCTACAGTTAAAGAAATATACGACATATATACACATTTTGCATTTGCTAATAATAATAATTGTAACGTAAAATATAATATAAACAGAAAAACTTTAGCTCGCCCATGAAAGAGTAGAACTCGTGCTCAGGGACGGATCCCTGAATTGAAATTAAGAAGTATATAATAAAATTTTCTTATGTCTACTACGCAATAAGAATATATAAATTTCAATTTACAAATTTTCAATTTTTTAAAATCCATATATAACTTTTTAAATGTAATACTAGAACTATTAGAATTGACAACATTAGGATATTAAAACATAAATTTGTTATATATTCTTGGGCCTAAATTACTACTGTGATTAAATACTGTAGGAGTATTGCATTTTGTTTCAAACAATCTTAAAGAATTCATAATTTTTGTTTCATAACTTTGAGAATACAATTCAAAATTATTTCGATTTTTATGTATTAATTTTATTAATACGATATAATAAATTTGTCTTATTTTTAAAATATTAAACACTAAAAACAATTTTTGAGATGGAAAATCAATAGGTTTATGAAGACATATTTTAATTATTTTCTTCTGTAATAAATAAAGTGGATTAAAATTGGATTTAAATTAGCTACCCCATCCTATAATTCCTTACATAATTACCGATTGAAATAAAGTTAAGTATATTATGTGTAATAAACTTATTGATAATAAATATATATAGATCATTTTCTTAATTAATAACAGTGTATATCTCCAATAAATGATTTCTTAGCATCGCAACAGATACATTTGATTGTACTTGTCACTATCTCTCTCACCAGAGAGTTATTGAAATTTATATTTTCCCCGCCATTCATAAAATATTTTGATATGATACCTCTTGTACAAAAGGGGAGATCTATAACCGAAACTTGATTAATATATTTCAGTATTCTTTGTATTTACCCGGGTAATAATGAACAGTTTGACTTCCCATGATTGTACGAGAAGATTCGAAGAGAACGGCAGTTACGTAGACCTTCGCCCCCCCCCCCCCCTTCTACCAATAATGCATAGCACAATGTCAATACGGCGATACAACGAACTTTTCTGTTGATTTTCGAGTTCGTCATTTTTTATTTATCTTTTTATTTATTATATTTTTTTTCTGGTTATTATATCCTTATTTAAGTTGTGTTAACTCTCGCTAGTAGTTTTACATTTCATTTTATCCGTCTTAGTATTTATTTTATTATTGTAAATATTTTTGTTTTGTTACTATTATTATTATTATTATTATTATTATTATTATTATTATTATTATTATTATTATTATTAACGATTTAATTTGTATTACTATCTTTGTATCATCTCCGTCACGGATATTCTATTATTATTATTATTATTATTATTATTATTATTATTATTATTATTACTATTATTTCTAACATCAACTTTATTATTGATCTCTTTAAAATTTATGTAGACTACTGGACTGTACCCGAGTACGAGCATATGCTCATTTCGAGTATATATTCATATGTATCATTTCAAATGTAAATTGTGAATAAATTTGAATTGAATTGAATTGAATTCCTCAATAAAACAAAATAATATATTATTTTTACGTAATTTATTAAAAAATTAATTAATGTGTTGGCTTCATTTTAAATGATTGTCCAAAATTATGCCTAAATACTTAACTTCAGAGGACTCCTTAATGATCGGACATTTACACTGTATAAGACAACAATAATTAGAGTAATGTAATTTAATATTTAATACAGCTGTAGGAGGTTTGTTACATTTTACAGATAATGAGAATGGAATAATTATGGTTTTATTTTCGTTTATAGAAAGATAATTGATGTCAAACCATTGAAATGTGGTTTTTGACTGCTTAAGAGATCTTACATTTTGGGGTGTCTACTAGAGCGTATAGCACCTGTTTGTCTTATGCATTGCAGTACCGGTATTGCTTTTATTACATTAGTCATATGGGATACGTGTATTCGTATGTATAGAGAAGAAATGAGAGGAAGTGTGTAAGATGGAAACGAAGCATGAGTGAAGAGGAAGAGTGAGAAGGGAGTAGACAGGAAAATGAAAGGGAAAATAATAAGAACAGCGGAAGGAGGAAGAATGCGAAAAAATAATAAAGCATTCTAAAAAAGAGTACGTAGCTAGAGGAATGGATGGAAGAGTGAGCGAGAAAATAAGTGGAAGAATGGAAGGAAGAGTAGGAAAGAGAGTGGAACGTAGAATGTAAGGGAGAGGGGAAAGTTGTTCGGAGAAAGATGAGAAGAAAAATGAAAGGAAGACTCTGAAAAAGTGAAAAGAAGAATGAGAGGGATTTCAGTAAGTGAATGGAAAGAAGAATGATAGGCCTAGGAAGGAAGAGTGGGGAAGAAGAGGGGAAAAATTGTAATGAATTGTAGGAAGAAGAGTAAGAGAATTATGAATAATAATAATTGGAAGATTTGGAGAGAAAATGAGAATATGAGTGGGACGAAAAATGGAAATAAGAGAGAGAAAATCACAGAGAAGCAAAAGGATAGGTTACAAGGAAAATAATAAGGGGAAACGTTAAGGAAGTAAGCAAGGACGCATGTGAGGAAGAAAGGATGAGAAGTAATGGATAAGATAAAGAAAAGATAAAAGGAATACTAATACTATACCAAGGAAACAAAAGACATCCAAAACCTGCATCAACACATAAATAAAATACACCCAAAGCTACACTATATATTAGAAGTTGAAAACAAAAAAAATCCATAAATGTTCTAGACATCTCAATAACAAAAGTCGACAACAAACACACATTCAAAGTCTACAGAAAACCCACAACAACAACAACAACACACACACAACACATCCAATCACCCAACACAACACAAACAAGCTGCATTCCGAACAGACTAAACATACCAATGAACCAACATGATTGCAAAGAAGAACTAAACATAATCAAATACATAGCACAAGAAAACGGATACAACCCCAACATAATAAGAATATAATACAAACACAAGGACACAAAAAATACATCACACTAACATACGAAAACAAAAACACACACAAGATTGCAATCTCATTCAAGAAATTAAATTACAACAATGCATACAGAACAAATAATACTCTACAAAAACATCTCAACACACAAACAACACAAACAAACAAATACATTACAAGCACACAGGCGTATACAAACTCAAATGTAACACCCGCAACAACTTATACATAGGACAGACAGGTAGATCATTTCAAACACATTACAAAGAACACATCACAGTCATAACAAAATTACAAAACACTTCGACATATGCAGAACACATCACAAATGCTAACCACACCTACAGAGACATCAACACAGACTTGGAAATACTACACATCCAAAAAAAAAAAGGCAGAAACTCAACACACTAGAACAATACGAAATATACAGACATACAAAACACATCCGAATGACATTCTCAACACACAACTCAATTTCAAAATACATACACTCTTTGACTCTACACTACGAACGCACCCACACAGGAAACAAGAGGCGCCAAGACCAACAACGACCAGTTCCGAAGATGACCGAAAATAGGTCGAAAACATGTTAACAAGGTACGTTAAAATTTAACACAAGAAAGTTCTTATCATATATATTCCGAAGTGATACAGTGTTAAAAGTTGTGTAAACAAGATGTATAACATCCAGTCACCCAACACAATACAAACAAGCTGCATTCCGAACAATGATACACAGACTACTCAACATACCAATGAACCAACATGATTACAAAAAAGGAAGAACTGAACAAAATCAAATACATAGTACAAGAAAACAGATGGAACCCCAACATAATAGGTAACATAATAAGAGAGACAAAACATAATAACAAAAAACATAAGAATATAACACAAACACAAGAACACAAAGAATACATCACACTAACATACGAAAACAAAAACACACACACACAAGATTGCAACCTCATTCAAGAAATTAAATTACAACATCGCATACAGAACAAATAACACCCTACAAAAACATCTCAACACACAAACAACACAAACAAACAAATACAACCACACAGGCGTATACAAACTCAAATGTAACACCTGCAACAACTTCTACATAGGACAGACGGGCAGATCATTTCAAACACGTTACAAAGAACACATCACAGCCATAACAAAATTACAAAACACTTCCACATATGCAGAACACATCACAAATGCTAACCACACCTACAGAGACATCAACACAAACATGGAAATTCTACACATCCAACCAAAAAGCCAGAAACTAAACACACTAGAACAATACGAAATATACAAACACACAAAAACATATCCAAATGAAATGCTTAACACACAACTCAATTTTAGAACACACACACTCTTTGACTCCACATTACACTACACAAACACACCCCCCAGGAAACGAAACAAAAGGTGTCAAGACCAGCAACAACCAGTTCTGAAGAAGGCCAATAGCAGGCCCAAACATGTTAACCAGGTACGGTAAAATTTAACACGAGAAAAACGTATAATACATATTTCAAAGGAAGAAAAGGAAGAGAAAGGGGGGAAAAAATAGGTTTAAGAAGAAGAAATTTGATGTATCTTCACGTCCGTTCAAAAAAGCATAGGAGATTTCATTTGATAATTTGAAGAATATTGGACATACCTGAGAAACAATGTGTTGGGAAATGGATATACTAATGGAACCAAGTTCAAACTTTGAGTAAAACAGTTTCGCCTATGCCACGAAATGGATGTCATGTTTGAAGTTACCCTCGTCATTCTTAACAGCGGTGGATATTCGCATCGTTTCATGACACTGTGCAAGAGATCTTAACAAAGCGACTCTGAACATCGGCCATTAATGAAATTGAATTAGCAGAGTGGAGTACTTGGCCGTTTCTTGTAAACTCGCTATAGAACATCAGAGAGCAAGCAACACAACGAACGACACGGTATTCCAAGAGTGACATACCTTCCATTAACTAAAATTAATTACACCAATTGGAAATTTTCTATTATCAAATTATTTTATGAACTACTAAACATTACTAGACCTCGGAGTATTACGCTAGAATAGGATGAATGAATGAATGAATGAGCTAATGAATTAATGAATGAATGAATGAATGTTAGCCATGATGTCCCATGTTAGGCACAGGCCTCCTTTAATGGGGTTAGAACCCCCTCGACAGGGATGGCTCAAGTGTACTCGCTTGGTGAGCCAATCCAGGCGAGCTTGTCGTGTATACTACTTTTGTGACATTGTTAATAACCTGTTCAACTTTAACTAGTCTCCGCACTGTTCTTTGTTCATTTTCTTTTCTTGCACTACACACATTATACTGACACTGGCACTTTGACAAACACTGATTGCTATTTACACTATTTACCTGACACTTTCTCAATACTGACTTTACTATTTACAAAACTTATCTTACACTTTCACTAATACTGACTTTACTATTTACATCTTAACACTGATTACGTTATCTATTTACAATGACCTTCCCTAGTTCTTTCCACAAAACTCTGTCCTTTGCTGTCCTCGACCATTGTTTCCCCGCCTCTTTGGTAAACATATCAGACCATCTGAGACGTGGTCTTCCCTGTCCTCTCTTTCCGACGTAGGGGTCCCACATCGTGACTGTATGGGTCCATCTTGTCTGGTGTAGTCTCGCCACATGTCCCCCCAGGTCCACTTCGTTGCCGTGGCTCGTTCTGCTGCGTCAGTAGTGTTCGTCAGTCTTTGTAGTGTTTCGTTTGTCATTCTGTCTCGTAGCGTGATGCCCAGTATTTTTCTTTGCATCTTCCTCTGGCATGTTTGTATACTTGATCGTTGTCTCTCGGACAATGTCCAAGTTTGGCAGCCATATACCAAAACTGTGATTATACATGGCTCTATTGCCTCGAACTTGAGATTGCGGTGATTGTCTTGTCCGTCCATATGAACTTCAGGCTCCAGAGCGCCTTCCATGCCGATGAAATTCTTCTATTGATCTCTTTGTGGTTTCTTTGTGAGAAGGTAACTATTTGACCCAAATACACATATTCAGAGACATACTGCAATTCTGTGTCGCCTACTCTGATTAGGATCTCCTGTGCGTTTGTCATCACTTTTGTTTTCGTGTTGTTCATGGTCAGTCCAATGTAAGTACTTTTGATATTTAGTTCCTCAATCATGTTTTGCAGTTCCGCTGCTGAGTCAGCGAATAAGACGATGTCATCTGCGAACCTCAGATTAGATTAGATTAGATAGATTAGATAGAATAGGATTGATTGCTACAATTTTACGTAAAAATCACTATGTGTATGCAACACGAAGAACACTCGAGCGATGATATTGCCTAAAACTAGCTGTATTAAAGAACGTATGTTTCAACCTACGCTAAAGGAGCCTAAAAATCCGATGTCTATACATTACACGCAAATGTTGTCTCATATTCTGTAGATCACTGCATCCGGGAACGGAAGAGAATAACATATATGGTTAAAATTTGATGAGGAGAATTAAATAGTCTATTGTGAATGTATTGTGACATCGTTGATCAATTGGATGACAATGATGATTACCTCTCAGCGTGTATGTCTTTAATTATGAGATCCGGGAATACATCATAATTACAATAATACTTAACCCATCTGTTTCTTATTGTGGATAATAATTAACAGAAAAAAGTGGGAATTATATAGAAGAAATAATACGTACCCTACTTTTTCATCTTGTGGATAATAAATAATAGAAAAATAGTGGGAATTATATAGAAAAATGGAAGTATACCGAGAAAATCAGGCAAGGATCACCCGTATGAACCACGATAATACATACTTAAACAGTTCCGCCACAAGTTTGGTCCATGGCGAAATATTAATTTTACTCCACTTGTATTGTATTTTGGTCAAGGGAAAATATTCATCTTTTACACGACCACATATCTTTTATTCACTGATTTATAGTAGGCTTACTACCGGGGCTCACTATAAGATGACCGTTGTAGCAAAAATAAAATAAACATCTACACCGTATGTAAATAACTTTCTGATTTTTTTCTCTATGAGGGAGGGAAGGGAACATCCCTGTGCACAGAAACCTGAAGTCTATTGTGCGCCCCTGGGATGAGTTGCAAGCCCACCGACCCCACCTACGCCGAACCGACCTAACCGCTAACACCTTAACGACCAGTCCCGTCATTTTTCAAATCCGTGTACCATTCCACCCCAACAGCCCCCACATTTCCCTTCAAACGGTCTGAGGTGTAGGCCCCCTCTCCTGTCTCCTCAACGGTCTGAGATATAAGCCCCCCCTCTCGTATAAGCCCCCCGCTGCTGGCCATTGGCTACCATGCTTGACATATCCACTGAGGCCGGCCGAGATAGTCAGTGGCTTCGGAAGGGCCGCCGCAGGCGTGATCTGAAAACCAGGTAAGACAACCGGAATGATGAGGAAAGGAAGTGGCCATACGCTTGATAAAGTTACCTGATATCCATCCATAGGTGTGGGGGGAAAAACCCCGAAAAAACTTCACCCAGGCAACTCGTCCCAAGCGAAGACGCTATCACGATACCACAGCGGTGGTTAACTCTCTGTTTGGTTCCTACCTTCTCCCACCATGGCAGAATGTATAAAATTATTAGATCTTCCTGGAAGAGGTTTTACCAGACTTTTATTGCTATAGAAAGCAACATTGTGGGTACGTGAAGTTATGTGGTTCCAGAACAATGGGTCTGTTGCTCACTTCTCTGGTGGCGTGCCACAATATTTCGGAGTACTATTTTACAGTAGATGGATGATGATAATAATAATAATAATAATAATAATAATAATAATAATAATAGTAATAATAATAATAATAATATATGATTGGGCAGGGCATGTAGCACACGTATGGGCGAATCCAGAAATGCATTATAGAGCCATAGTTGAGAGGCCGGAGGGACAAAGACCTTTGGGGAGCCCGAGACGTAGGTGAGAGGATAATATTAAAATGGATTTGAGGGAGGTGGGATATTATGATAGAGAGTGGATTAATCTTGCACAGAATAGGGACCGATGACGGGGTTATGTGAGGGCGATAATGAACCTACGGGTTCCTTAAAAATCTAAGTAAGTAAGTAGTATATGGAGAAAAATTCGCTCCGGCGCCGGGGATCGAACCCGAGACCACCAGTTTCTACGCACTTCTCATTACTCCATGTACGACATAACATATGTTGACAGATATATATTACGTAAATTATCATTACAAACTGGACTTACAATTGGCTTTATACAGTATGTGTGTCAATATATATATATATATATATATATATATATATATATATATATATATATATATATCGAATACGAAGGTCACTAAGAGAAAGTGTCAAAGGAGAAAGATTCGATCCGGTGCAGTGGATTGAGCCTCGGCGTGGTTAGTGGTTAGAGCGCCCAAACAGATAATTCTGTGGAGCGAAAAATTAATCTTTACATAAAAGTGTATGAGGTAGGGGAAAATCACACATATAACTAATTTTCTCATGATTAACCATTTGAAATTCTATTGAACGTATGTAATGTATTTACGAGTATTTTGCTTATTCAAAAACAAAGGTTTGTTGTTATAGGCTATGTACGTTCTATATTTTAATGTATTTATTTCCTGGTTTAAAAAAAAACAGGTCTATCGTAGTTACAAGAATGTTTTGCAATAGAAATTGTTTTTAATTTTTATCTTCTATTATTATTACTATTATTATTATTATTATTATTATTATTATTATTATTATTATTATTATTATTATGTTTAATATACACTCTTATTCTTATAATATAAATTGTGGAGTCCCGCAGGGATCTACTTTAGGACCTCTCCTATTTATTATATTCATAGATGATATATGTAAAAGAATAACTTCTGATTGGTTATTATTTGCAGACTATTTAAAATGTTTCGTACAATCAAAAGTAGTACTGACTGTCAATCACTTCAGTGCGACATTAATTCAGTCGCTAAATGGTCGGAAGACAATGGTATGAAAATTAACGTATCCAAAACTAATGTAATAACCTTTTCTAGAAAAACTTCTTCACTGGAATTTAATTATTATCTAAATAATTTCTAATTAACAAAACGGATTGCGTAAAAGATTTGGGAATATTCTTTGACAGTAAATAGTATTTTCATAGCCACGTTAATTACATTTACAATCACGCAATCAGAATGATTGGAATAATACGGCAGTAAAAATTTTTAATAGCCTCCCTATCGATATAAAAAATGAAACACAAAACATAAAATTATTTAGGGCCAAATTAAAGAAGGATCTAATTTCTCACGCCTTCTATTCTGTAGGTGAATTCATGACATTCAATAACACTTCATGAAATTGATACTAAAACTATGTGTTGTACTAGTAGACTATATTGTAAATCTCGTGTGTATATATTTAATCTAGACTGTGACTATAAATTAAGATTTTATAATAGTATTAAGTTTTTTGACTTGTTCCATATTCTAGCTGTAAGCATGTATGAATACCATGGAATGTTAATAAATACAATACAATACAATACGGTCAGTAACTTATTCTTTTTCCACGCCCGATTCTCTTTTAATGCTCTACTATACATTGGTGCGATCGAAACTCGAATATGCATCTGTAGCTTGGAACTCGATTACAACTACGGACTAGGCTAAATTAGAAAATATACAAAGAAAATTTATATCTTTATGTTCATTCAGATTTCTGCCCATTAATTCCGGGTACAGTTATGAGAGAAAATGTGAATATTTTAATTGTCAAAATCTATATACTAGACGCCATGAGCTAGATTATCTGTTCTTTTGTAAAGTCCTCAAAGGTGATATATCCTGTGACTCTTTCATAAACAATATTACCTTACGTATTCCAATAAAAGATATGAGAGCCCACAAACGTTTCTATATTAGAAATTCGAAATTTCCTTCACCAGACTCCAGATGCATTAAAAATGCCAACATGCATGGCTGCGAATTCGATCCCTACAATGTATAAACTTAGTTTGCGCTTGGGAACGATTTATCATTTATGTATTCTTTTAGGCATTATACTCAATTATCATTGTCTCATAGTATTCTTAGTTATGTATTTTAAAGACATCCATTGTTTATCCATTCATCGTCATTATTGTAATTAATTGTAATTGTATTTATGTGTAATAATTATTTTTGTTTTATGTATTTGTTATTTTCTTTGTGCTGAACTGTAATTGGCCATTGGCTGTTGTACAGCACATTAAATATAAATAAATAAATAAGATTATCATCATCATCATCATCATCATCATATACGTACATCAGTATTAAATTCGACATTACATTCCTAAAATGTAATTTAATTTTCAACATCTTCCTCACCGTCAGTAAAATTAAACAAGAATAGGCCTACATATCCAAGCGATGTCGTATATTATACCCCATGCGTTATATTTTATTACGACATTTCCAAAGAGGCATTTCACCTGAAACGTGTGGTTGCTGGCGACGCTGCAGCCCCTGGAGACGTGCGTGCTGGCGCCAAGCCGCCTGTCAGCACGGGGATTTATGTGCTCAATGTTATGGACGCAGATATTATTCACTATCCTGATTGCTTTACATATATTTTTGTTTCTGTAGCGTGAATGCGTCTATTCGTGCGTCAGAATTCACCTATGCGTGTTTAGAAACTTCCAGACAACATTAAATTCTATGATACTAATATTTCCCATGTTGAAGTCATATTAATGCACCTTTCATCAACAAAAGAATTGTCCTGCTATCACATGTCTGGAACTATCTGTTATTATCGTTATTGTTTTTATTTTATTATTATGTTTTTATTAAACCTTAAACTCTTGCAGTTTTGAGCTAGCAAAATAATAACGGAGAATGAAACACATTCTTAAGAGTAACAACTGCAAGAGACTTCTTGGATATCATATTACATATACATAGTTTTCTGCCAAATGGCAGGTCTTTCACTGCAAATACAATTTTCCCCAATATTTCCCATTTCCTGCCTTTCTCTTTGCCTCCGCATATCATCCATATATCTTAACGTCGTCTATCATCTGATATCTTCTTCTGCCCAGAACTCTTCTACCGTTCGCCATTTCTCCCAGTGCATCCTTCAGTAGGCAGTTTCTTCTCAGCCAGTGACCCAATCAATTCCTTTCTCTCTTCCTGATCAGTTTCAGCATCAATGTTTCTTCACCCATTCTTTCCAACACAGCTTCATTTCTTATACTGTCTATCCACTTCACACGTTCCATCTTCCCCATATCCACATTTCAAATGCTTCTATTCTTTCTCTTCACTCCGTCGTAATGTCCCTGTTTCTGCCCCATACAATGCCACACTCCATACAAAGTACTTCATTAGTCTCTTCCTTAGTTCTTTTTCCATAGGTCCGTAGGAGATGCTCCTTTTTCTATTAAAAGCCTATTTTATAAGTTCGAATGCAGCTCGGCGGTATTACCGGGAAAAATGTCCTTTTTGTAAGAACGTGTGTTTTTCTTTCGAAGCTATTATATTTCCTACTGGTTCATTTCTCGCAATGCAATGTTACTTCAGAATATAACATGATTGGCGGCAAGTCCCGCCCATATAAAAATAGATTAACTATATAAGAACGATAAGAACTTCTTATGAACAATGCAAACTTCGAAGACTACTGTCAGATAATGTGGTAAGGAATGTTTATGATAGACTGGAACAGTCACGTAAAGAATTTCATAGGGAACAGAATACTTTTACTCAACATATCAAACGACAACAAGGGAAACAAAACTTCTACTACAGACTGTGGCATGAGTATACCCTGGAACCAAAAAAGATGAGAATTCAATACCATTTGTGGTTTATGAAGAGGGTACATAATAAACTTGAAATATTTGATAGAACGTATTTTGCTGAAGAAGCATGGTTCCATTGTCTGGTTAGATAGGTAAACTGATAAAATTTCACAGTTGGGCTACCGATAATTCACATGAATTTCACGAATACCATATTCATACACGGACATCATTATATTTTTACTTCAATTTTTATTGTACCTGAGTTTTTTAATGTACTCCACTCCCACCCCTTCTACTAACGAAGTTCCAACTGTCCACAGAGAACCAAGGCCACATTAGTAAGCAGTACTGAGTTAGTGAGTATAATACGTTCCAGAAATATGTTCGCGTTTTCCAGTGACGAAAACTTCTAATATTGAATCATATTTTCGCACAGGTACTGTCGTCCGTTTGCCTATGTCGCATCCCGATTTCCCCCACCTGCTTCTGCTCGCTCCACTGTAAAGACTAGTGGCTGGGGTGTCTTAGCTCTTTTCTGAAAATATTAATTTCTGTTAGGAATTAATTGGACCTCTACGTAATATTTTTACAACAGTTTAAAATAACATAATAGGGCTTCATTAAGTAATTAACTGTCACGTGATTTCCCCCCTTTCTACGATCCTGCGACACATCCACTTGGACGGACAATAGATAGCATGTCTGTATAATTTTATCTGTCCGGGTCGGGCAGAAGTGAAGATTGAATTTACAGTATGTAAGGTACTCTTTTATAGAGTGGGTACAGAATTATTTCAGCATGAGTTACTAAGTATGAAGGACGAAACTGGTAATTGGAATTAGATGCAATAGTCAATAGTGCGATCATAGGCACAAAAGAACTGAAGCCTGTATTGAAATGAACGGCCACCATTTTCAAAAATGTGTTTAAATATCCATATTATGATTATTTTTCATTTTAACTTCGTTTTCTATATTGTACGCTAATGTGCTGTAGACAGTATAATATACACTGTATAATCAATACGTTCGCATGGATAACTCAGTTCGTGAATAAAAACACTTATTGTTAATGCTGTACTGTATTTTGATTAAACAAAACCATTTTGAAAAATTAATTTATTTTTTATCAATCGATCAAAGATAGAGAAGTGATCTTGCACCATATTGTAGATAGGACATGCATTAATACACACAAGAAATTTCATCGCAGAATGTTGAATAATTTTTAATTATGTGGGAAACGCTTAATCACTACGCAGTGAACTGAATTAAAAAAAAATGTAAATAATATGTTTAAATCGTAAAAATATTTTTTCATATAGCAGAAGAACAGTGTTTTACACATAGGCCTACTAACTTTCATATTTGTACAGGATACAGTAATGGAGGAAAAAAATGTTGAATATTTGCAAAATTTTACTGATGTACGCTGTACCTAACCCCTTAATTCACACAAATACTAGTTCTTAACAGTTATTTCTTCGATTCCCATTATTTATGTTATTATTATTATTATTATTATTATTATTATTATTATTATTATTATTATTGTATGTAATAAATTATTCAGACGATTTGATTGCGAACAAAAACGTTCATATCTTTAGCAAACACTACTCATTTAAAAATATGAGACTCTCTTGTCACTTGGTCAGCGTGATACAACAACTCTCTCTTAAGAGAGAAATTTTATATGATATTCTTATTGAATTTGCTATTCCCAAGAAACTAGTTCGATTAATTAAAATGTGTCTCAGTAAAACGTACAGCAGAGTTCGTATAGGTCAGTTTCTGTCAGATGCGTTTCCAATTCACTGTGAACTAAAGCAAGAGATGCACTACCACCTTTACTTTTTTACTTTGCTCTAGAGTATGCCATTAGGAAAGTCCAGGATAACAGACAGGGTTTGGAATTGAACGGGTTACATCAGCTTCTTGTCTATGCGGATTACGTGAATATGTTAGGACAAAATCCACAAACGATTAGGGAAAATACGAGAATTTTACTTGAAGCAACTAAAGAAATAAGTTTGGAAGAAAATCCCGAAAAGACAAAGTATATGATTATGTCTCGTGACGAGAATATTGTACGAAATGGAAATATAAAAATTGGAAATTTATCTTTTGAAGGGGTGAAAATGCCTGTCATTATTCGGTTGAGAAGCTTTTATCATCCAGTCTGTTGTCAAAAAATCCGAAAGTTAGAATTTATAATACAATTATATTACCGGTTATTCTATATGGCTGTGAAACTTGAACTCTCACTTTGAGAGAGGAACATAGGTTCATAGGGTGTTTGAGAATAAGGTGCTTAGGAAAATATTTGGGGCTAAATGGGATGAAGTTACAGGAGAATGAATAAAGTTACACAACACAGATCTGCACTCTTTGTATTCTTCATCTGACATAATTAGGAACATTAAATCCAGACGCAAATCAAGATTTCAGGTATAACTCCGTGTAAAGTTGATTTGAATAATTTCGAGGGAAAAATTGTTCCGGAGCCGGGTATCGAACCCGGGACCTTTGGTTTAACATACCAACGCTCTACCACTGAGCTACCCGGGAACTCTAACCGACACCGATCCAATTTTTTCCTCTATATCCACACACCTCAAAGTGGGCTGACAACCGTCAAGCAACCAACTTCGAGTGCACACTAACTCCGTGTGACTTAAATTGTGGTTTTCTGTTAACGAACAGTGACGTGTATTATGCAAATCAAGATTTCAGGTATAACTCCCTGCATAATACACGTCACTGTTCGTTAACGAAAACCACAATTTAAGTCACACGGAGTTAGTGTGCACTCGAAGTTGGTTGCTTGACGGTTGTCAGCCCACTTTGAGGTGTGTGGATATAGAGGGAAAAATTGGATCGGTGTCGGTTAGAGTTCCCGGGTAGCTCAGTGGTAGAGCGTTGGTACGTTAAACCAAAGGTCCCGGGTTCGATACCCGGCTCCGGAACAATTTTTCCCTCGAAATTATTCAAATCAACTTTACAGGGAGTTATACCTGAAATCTTGATTTGCATAATACACGTGACTGTTCGTTAACAGAAAACCACAATTTAAGTCACACGGAGTTAGTGTGCACTCGAAGTTGGTTGCTTGATGGTTGTCAGCCCACTTTGAGGTGTGTGGATATAGAGGGAAAAATTGGATCGGTGTCGGTTAGAGTTCCCGGGTAGCTCAGTGGTAGAGCGTTGGTACGTTAAACCAAAGGTCCCGGGTTCGATACCCGGCTCCGGAACAATTTTTCCCTCGAAATTATTCAAATCAACTTTACAGGGAGTTATACCTGAAATCTTGATTTGCATAATACACGTCACTGTTCGTTAACAGAAAACCACAATTTAAGTCACACGGAGTTAGTGTGCACTCGAAGTTGGTTGCTTGACGGTTGTCAGCCCACTTTGAGGTGTGTGGATATAGAGGGCAAAATTGGCTCGGTGTCGGTTAGAGTTCCCGGTTAGCTCAGTGGTAGAGCGTTGGTACGTTAAACCAAAGGTCCCGGGTTCGATACCCGGCTCCGGAACAATTTTTCCCTCGAAATTATTCATTAAATCCAGACGTTTGAGATGGGCAGGGCATGTAGCACGTATGAGCGAATACAGATATGCATATAGAGTGTTAGTTGGGAGGCCGGAGGGAAAAAGACCTTTGGGAAGGCCGAGACGTAGATGGGAAGATAATATTAAAATGGAATTGAGGGAGGTGGGATATGATGATAGAGATTGGATTAATCTTGCTCAGGATAGGAACCAATGACGGGCTTATGTGAGGGCGGCAATGAACCTCCGGGTTCCTTAAAAGCCAGTAAGTAAGTAAGTAAGTAAGAATAGCTATAAAATACCATAATCCTTTTTCCCGTTTTACAATAGCGTCCATACGAACTGTATTTTCTGGTTTCGTTTCAGCCGCACCTACTGCAAATTCCAACTGAAATTGATAGCCATGTTGTCGCAGTAAATAATACATGAGGCCACTAACGCTCAGCTGAACATATTAACAAGCCTGTGAAACGCAAGCTGGTCGCGTATCAGGGCTTACGTGAGTTATGGTGGGAGAATTCTATAACTCAAGATTTCCTCAGAAACCGTACGTTACACAAAATGATCCTGGGGAGATTCGAATTTGTTTTATAGAACATTACAAATTTTCTTGGAACATATTGTCACCTTTGTGGACATGAAATAATGTACAGTAAGTACGACTACTACTTTTACAAGAAACAGAGTTTCATTTCTAAAGCGATACATTACGGGTTGTAACTTTCGATTTCAAGTTCACGTTCACGTTCATTATGAATGTTTTTATCTTAATACTTGTTACAAATTGCTTTTAGAGAACCTTAAGATTCATTACCGCCCTCACATAAGCCGCCATCGGTCCCTATCCTGAGCAACATTAATTCTATCTCTACCATCATATCCCACCTTCCTCAGATCTATTTTAATATTATTCTCCCATCTACGACTCGGCCTCCCCAAAGGTCTTTTTCCCCCACGCCTTCTAACTAACTCTATATATGAATTTTCGGATTCGCCCATACGTGCTACATGCTCTGCTCATCTCAATCGTCTGGATTTAATGTTCCTAATTGTGTTAGGAAACACTTGTGAGGTCAACCCTGATATATGCCTCTGACGAGAGAAGGCTTGAAATTTTTGAAAGCAAGATTTTTCGAAGAATATTCGGTCCAGTTTTTTGAAAATGGGTTATGGAGAAAAAGACATAATGGGGAATTATATAGCATATTTAAAGAGCCCAATATAATTAATATAATTAAAACCAATAGATTGAGGTGGATGGGACATGTATGCATCAGAATCTTGTAAAAGAATTATTCTCACAAATCCCGGAGGTCAAAGGAGACGAGGATGACCACTTCTGCGATGGATTGATGGAGTGGAGGAGGATCTTGAAAGAATGGGATAAAGGAATTGGAGGACTGTTGCACAGGACAGAGACAGATGGCAACGCCTACTGATGGAGGCCAGGGCTCATAAGGGGCTGTAGTGCCGATGATGATGATGATGATGATGATGATGATGATGATGAATTATGTTAGGTGAACAATACAATACATGCAGTTCTGCGTTGTGTAACTTTCTCCATTTTCCTGTAACTTCTTTCCTCTTAGTCTCAAATATTTTCCTAAGGTCAGAACACCCTTAATCTCTGTTCCCCTCTCAAAGTGAGAGTCCAAGTTTCACAATTATACAGAACAACTGGTAATATAACTGTTTTATAAATTCTAACTTTAAAATATATTGAAAGTATATTGGATGACAAAGCATTCTCAACCGAATAACAATCATTTCCCATATTTTTTCTGTGTTTAATTTCCTCTCGAATGACATTTATATTCGTTACTGTTGCTCCAAGGTATTTTAATTTTTCCACCTCTTCAAAGGATAAATTTCCTATTTATATATTTACATTTCGTATTATGTTCTGCTCACGAGACATCCTACATTACTTACTTGCTTCTAGTAAAATTTACATGTTTTCCCTAATCGTTTGTGGATTTTCTCCTAACATATTCACATCATCCGCATAAACAAGCAGCTGATGTAGCCCGTTCAACTTCAACCCTCACTGTTTTCCTGGCTTTCGTAAAGGATATTCTAGAGCAAAGTTAAAAAGTAAAGGTGAAAGTGCATCTACTTTCTTTTAGCCCTAGTGCATTGGAAATACGTCACATAGAAATTGGCTTATACGGACTCTGTTGCAGGTTTCACTGAGACACATTTTAATTAATCGGACTAGTTTCTTGGGAATATCTAATTGAATAAGAATATTATATAAAGCTTCTCCCTTAAACGAGTCATATGCTTTTTTTAAATCTATGAATAACTGATATACTGTACCCATATTACTCTCGTTTTTTCTTCAACATCTGTCGCATACAAAAAATTTCATCAATAGTCGATCTATTACGCCTAAAACCACACTGATGATTCTCAATATCGCCATCTACTTCACTGCGTAATAGATTTCATAATTTTGGGATCCATTCAGTCTTTTACAGAATCAAGTACAATGTAGTCTACTTTCCACAATGGTTAAACTACATAACATCCTTCTAAGCCGAGATTAAAAGAAGGAGCATGATAGCTCTTAGTCTCTGCCTCAATAGGATGTATAGCCTATGGACACCTTCTTCTTCATGTTCCATTAAATATAGGAGAAAATACATGTTATTAATTTTCATGTTTGGCTTAGCATATTTCATGTTTATGTAGCTGCAAACCAGGATGAACCTTAAGTCATGTAATTATGATTTCTTCGCCCATTTTAATGTGCTTTGAGTAGTTTTCCAGAAAAACGTACGCTATTAAACACGTGTATTGTGCAATAGTGCAACGTTGTAAAGTGGCCGAATGTACAGTATTCTGTTGTACTGCCACACTTAACCCCATCCCATGTTCAAGTTTCACTCTAAAAGTCTACAGGGTGAATGAAAAGTCTGGAACCATATAAATATCTTCCATATGCTTGATTTTCGATTACTATAGGTGTTACCGGTATTTGTAAGACCAAATGCTCTACCAGTGACACATTCGATTCTAGCCCAGCTATCTCAAAAACCGACATGTTGGATGCAACTTTGAAATTTTGAATGGAAAATGGGTCATGTATGTACTTAAAATTATATGAAATTTTGAGAAAGAAAAACAATGTTGCAATCTGTTTTGAGATCCCTCTAATCGTTTTCAAGTTATTTAAAGATAACTGTCATAAGTTAATGATACAGACATTAGTTACTGCATCTACAGATATTTTGTAACATGTGCAGTACTAAGGAGGCTTTAGATAAGGTATTTTTATGACATTCTGGTAATTAACTTTTCCTGCTTTATTGTTTGGTTAAGCTGTGACAGCTTAAATGCATTGTTGTGATAATTTAAAGCTTTCTATAACAAATTTCTTGAGTTTCGTGATGGCATTATTGAAAGAGGAAAGAATTGGCATCATTCTTCATTTTTGTGGCTTAAGCCACAGAAATATTGCAAGGTGCTGGTAAAATAATGGTTTAGTGTGTAATTTGGGGAAATTGTATTGTTGGATCGTATTTTATTGGGGAGAACTTGAGCGCCATGTCTTATTTGAACATGTTGCAAGGAAACATCTTTCTTGATTTACTAAACGAAGGAGATGAATTCCCATATTTTTTTCAACAAGATATCGCTCCACCCCACTATGGTCTTGCTGTTCGAAACTATCTGGACGAATAGTTCCCTGGACATTGGATTGGTCGGCGTGGACAAGTAGAATGGCAGAGCAGGTCTCCAGATTTAACACTCCTTGAATTTTACTTTTGGGGTTATATAAAGAGCTTGGTATATGAAGAGAAAATTGAGAATGTGAAACATTTAAAGAACCGTATCATTGAAGCCTATACTAAAGTCACATCGGAAATTCTACAAAATATTCTCTCTGACTGGAAAATCCGTCTACAAATGTGCATCGTCGAAAATGGACAACATATTGAGCATATTTTGTAGAAATTTATTTTTGTGTCATTGTGACAGTTATCATTTAATTAATTGAAAGCGATTATAGATACTTCAAAACAGATTGCACCATTGTTAATAAATTGGTAAATAAATTTGGTTATTTAAGACTCTGTATAAACTACTATCTTACTCAGCGTCGATTGTATTGATAGCGAAGTGGTATTTGGCGAGATACGGCCGAGGATTCGCCATAGATTGCCTGGCATTTGCCTTTCAGTTGGAAAGAACCTCAGAAAAAACCCAACCAGGTAATCAGCCCAAGGAATTCCGGATCAGCAGGCAAAGGCCGACTGAGCTACGCCGGTGGCCCCAGTACTGAATAATATGGTTTGTTTTATAATGGAGTTTTAAATGAAATTTTCTGACAGAAGTAATAACTTTTCCACAAACTAAACGCTGTGTCCCATTCTCTACTTCCGAAAATAATCACTTTCTCACCGAGGTTCAATTGAGACCCTGAGCGTCAGCTAACGTCACTCATGCTAGCCCTACTGTAACTGACTCACAAAAGCTCTGTTTATACACATTATTTATTGGTTACGTTTTTTTTATTATCCAATTTAATAAACCCTATTTCACCCTGAGATATATTAGGGTTATAGTTGGCATCAAAATACATATTTTATAACCAATAAACAATAGTAAAGTGATAATCTAAAATAGTGGTCACAGTTACAATTTAGAGTTTGTGTCAAAAAATTGTCTTTGTGTTTATCTTTGTGTTTAGATATCTCCGTGAGCACGAGTTTTTTACTCCTTCAGGGAAGAACTAAGATTGTATTTCTGTCAATGTTATTTTATTAACAATAAACAATAAACATGAATTATGTACAAGCATGCACATTAGTGAAAAAATGGCTCCTGTTAAAGATTAATGAGATTTTTTAGGAATAATCAATGTAAAAGGTATACCAGAATGTCTAACCGTTTCAGAGTAAATCACGATCTTAAAAAGATAATCAATAGTAGATTAATAAAACAAAGTTTCACTTTCACTTTCAAATTAATACTTAATTCATGAACAATGAAACAGTTAAGAGTAATAAAGAGATATTACAAGCAATGATTTACGGTTACAAGTTACATACGTGATTCAGGAACAATTTACAATAATTAAAATATAACATAAGTAATGACTTAAAATTAACGAATACCGAAATTCTTGAAGGGCAATATATAATGGTAGGGGCAATGCAAAAGATTTAAAAACAAATGTAAACAGTACAGTAAGGGAATAGTAGAAAAAATGACTTAAGATTACAAATTAACACATTCTTTTTAAAGCAATAGGTAACAACAAAGAGATACTAATAACAATACACTGACTGTAGTTACAGATTAAACACATTATTTTAAAAAACAAACACGCAAAGGATTAATAGCTATTTTCAGGCATCATTCAAAGGGACCATGACTGTAATTCACATCTTCTTGACGCTATTTCGTATATTATTTTATGTTTCAGTCTATTTCAATTTGTTATTTTTCACTGTAACAACAAAATATGTTTCATAAAGCCTCAAAACATTTCTCTATACTTATTGTATCACGGTACTTTTTGTCAATGGCAACCTGTAATGGTTATAGGAAGAAATATATATATAAATAAAAATAAAATAGTTATTAAACACATTATTTTAAAAGCAATAAATAGCTATATTAAGAGGTGACTTGAAATTTACGAATTAAATGCATTATTTACTAACAACAATTGGCAATAAGGAGGTATTACAAGAAATGGCTCAAAATTGGAAATTAAATACATAATTAAAAAAAATAAATAAATAAAATATATGAAAAAAACAATAATACAATAGTATGCGAAATTGAAGACTTACAGTTTCATAATAGTTGATTAGAACTAATACGATTTTTCCCCCAGAATAATTTAACATGTTACAGTTTCACGAATATTCTATTCAAGAAGGACATGAAATAATTATATGATTTAGAGTTGGTAAGTATATTGGCTTTGGTTACGTTTTTAGTTAGTTTTTTGACTTCAGCAATCCTTGTCTGTCAATTACTGACTTAGCATACAAGAAAGTGCAGAACGCCTGAAGGTCAAGCAATCGGAAAAATTGTAAACTAGTGAAAGCAGTGAAGGGACGCACACAAATACGTTTTTGGTGTCCCGATGCCGAACGTGTATTTTGGTGAAGACGAAATTAGGAATCTGAATTCTGGACTTCAGCTTGCCCTCAAACTTCAGGCACTTGTTTATTTATTGGTTACGTTTTTAGTTAGTTTCTTGACTTCAGCAATCCTTATCTGAATCCTATAGATTCAAAATCCCCTATATCTGCTTTCACAAATTGAAGGATTTTGACAGTAACTGGTGGCAAATAGAGGGAATTTTCAACCTAACAGTGACTTTTAACAAACCCATTGCTTCAAATTTACTGGCTTTTTGAATTCAAAATCTATAAATAATTCGAATTCATTCTTAGCAAGCAATATGTGGGCGTAATTCAATTACGAACAAAATGGTCTTTAGAGGGTTTTGAATCTAAAGGATTCATCTGTCAATTACTGACTTAACATACAAGAAAGTGCAGAACACCTGAGGGTTAAGCAATCGGAAAATTGTAAACTAGTGAAAGCAGTGAAGGGACTCACACGAATTGGTATCCAGATGCCGAACGTGTATTTTGGTGAAGACGAACTTAGGAATCTGAAGTCTGGACTTCAGCTTGCCCTCAAGCTTCTGGCACGCATGTATTATTGTCGTTTGTATCAGCTAGGCATACTTTCCAAGCGAGCATAAATAAACCTGGTTGCCCGATTCGCCTCTAACTTTACCTGAGTTAGAAAGTGTAATCACTTTTGTTGGATTTGCGTATATGGCTGGTACAGGTGCTATTGTACGTAGGCGTAGCTGGCAGTTACAGAAGCACAGAGGAGCGTAGGCACAACTGTTGCACGAAGGTAGAAGTACAAAGGAACGCAGTGAGGTGTGACCTTATCGTCGTCACACGTGAGACTACTGCAACAGCGATCTGAGTCGCATGCGATCCTCTAGTCTTCTTGTTCCACCTTTGCTGCTATTGCAGCACCGGCAAGAGCGTCGGCTTTCTACGTGGGATTCAAATGCCGTCGAATCCATGTGGAATTTGTAATGGACAAAAAAGGCTTTTTAATTCGGGAAATTTCAGCGGAGATACCTGTTTGAGATGTCAAATTTTTACTCTTTATTCATTAATGCTAGTAATGATGATGATGATGATGATGACGACGACGACGACGACGACGACGACGACGACGACGACAAATAATAACACTGGTTAACAGTGATTTTGTTAAGTTAAAAATTTCTGCTCATCCTTATGTAATTTGATTTGCCGATTCCAAAAAAGAAGTCAGAAATTTTCTAAAACCCACCATGTTTTTGTAATTTTAGGAAAATTGATTTATTTTAATGCTATATGAAGTCCTTTACATGCTAATCGAAACAAAATATTCCAAATATTTATTTCATTTTATTGCTGTAACAATTTATCTACAAATTTAGATAATTGTGCCTATGAAATCAGAGCACATAAAAAAAGAGAAATTATTCCTCATGAAACTGTGAGAGTTAGTATTAATTCTCAGTTGATTTGGAACTTACATTCATGAAACAAGTTTCATAACTAGACATTGGATGCGGGATGACCTGTCGTTGAATGTAAGTGCACATTTAATAAATGTTACATTTTTTTCATTCAGATCATTGGCTGAACAGGTTTTAAATGTAAACAGACGACGTCAAAATGATACTGTATCTCCGTACAGTCAGAAGGAAAAGGAAAATAACGTACTGTAGTACATACCTTGCAAGGTTCAGTCCTCGTCATCATTGATGCAATTACCAGCGTTGCAATAAACGACGATATATTCTCGTAAGTTGTCGAAGCTGAATCGTCTTCGCCTATCACTTAAACAGTTTTTGTATCGAGAGAATTTCTGAAGAAAACCTCTAAATTGGGGATCACTCAATTTCTTTAGAAGAATATTTGTATTGAGCATCATGTTGCAAGTGTCGTTAGACCCGCACAACTAAATGATGATGATGATGATGATGATGATGATGATGATGGTTCCTCACATTTTATTTTTTCGCATTTCCTGTGGGATGTACTGTTGCAATGTTTCTCTATAGCCTGAGTTGTTCTGGCTTTTATTTCAATTTGACATACATTACACACAATATTTTCTTCGTTAATACATAAAATGTCACTCTCATACTTCTTACTTGCATTTCTTATCACTGAGCGAATTTAACGTTTTGCTATGATAAATGGATCAGCACAACATATTTAACGCGTACTAAATACTTGAGCAGGATAACACAACTGCACACATTGCGTTGCAATGTTACTATGAACGTCGTTCTGTACGCTGCTGTACTCGCCAGGTACACAAAAGACGGACGGCGCGGCACGTGTCATATACTCCGATACGAAACAACTTCACTTTTTCTTAAGTCATCCCGCATCCACTGTCTATTCATAACCTGTTTTCTTTGTTCTAATTTTAAGTGTAGTAAATGTAGCTTATAAAAGTAAACATACTTCGAAATATTGTATTAATCACATAAACAATTTTTGTTACGTTTGTGGTTAGTTAACTTTGAAAACACACAGGCGAATTTTTATTACACTAGTTAAAAGAGCTTACGAGTGTTATTTTGATTGGAAAATAGGTGAGGACAGGAAATGGGCCCCTGAAATCTGTTGTACTCAATGTAATTCTGTTAACTGGTTGGCTAAAGTGTAGGTTATTTTACGACGCTTTATCTACAGCTTAGGTTATTTAGCGTCTGAATGAGATGAAAGTGATAATGCAGGTGAAATGAGTCCCGGGTCCAGCACCGAAAGTTACCCAGGATTTGCTCATATTGGGTTGACGGAAAACCCCGGAAAAAAAATAGCCAGGTAACTTGCCCCGACCGGGATTCGAACCCGGGCAACCTGATTTCGCAGCCAGACGCGCTAACCGTTACTCCACAGATGTGTACGGTTTGCTTAAAAAAGTTCGTCATATGCCTTTTCCAGTTCCAATGATGTGCCGGGAACCTAAGGATGATATAATAGACTGTTACTTTCTAGGAACCACACATAGAAAATTACAGAGAAAGGGATGTAATATGTATCTACAAATAACTTTTTGGATTCTCATGTATTTTTTCTGTCCTCAAAACCTTCGGGTAGTGCGCAACAAACGTGGGGAGCGTTTTCACCAGGATTTTTTGAAATCGAAAGGCGCTACCAGGAAAAACGGAACCCAAATATTCAGGCAGAATACTGCTGGACACTCAAGAGATGTTTCTCAAGCCTAGTGTAACCTAAAATCTATTTCACACATTTCAGGTAAGTAAATATGATTTTAGGTAAAATGTTACAAGGTATCAATACTAGAAAAGTTTGAATTATATTTCGTATATATACTCAAAAATCCTGGGTGATAGAAAATGTTTGAAAAGAGATTTTCAATCAACACGAAAAATGCTATAAGAATTACCCATTCGTTATCATTTAACAAAAGATATGTTTAAGTTTGTTGATCAATTAGTGATCGGAGTATTTGATTTAAAAAGTACGACTTATTCCACTCTTGTAATTTCTCGAAATATATCTCGAATCGTGAACAAGTATTCGAATACTTTGCTCAGATGGTAGATGCTGCGAGAAGTGAAGAATGATAGCACCGATTGCTCATCCAATCGTATACATTCGGCTAATCTAGCAGCAAACATGAGGTAGTTGCTTGCAATAAAGACTTGCTCCAGGTCGTCGCTCTGTCTCACCTCTCTTGTATTTCTTTCTCTCTTCTAATTACGGAACGCAGGAATAAACGTCTTTATCGGAAGTTGCAGATATGTACCAGCATGTGATTACCTACAACTTACTTACTTACAATTGACTTTTAAGGAAACCGGAGGTTCATTGCCGCCCACCATCGATCCCTATCCTGAGCAAGATTAATCTAGACCAGTGATGTCAAAGCAAAGCGCATTTTTCTGACCTTGACGTCGTGCGCGGGCAGCAAGTGCTAAGTATCGAAAGAGGAAGGGTTGTGTGTATGAATAAGTAACCTGTTGGATTAAGAAAACTGTGGTGCACAATCTTCAAACGGAACGTGAAATTTTATGTCGTTATTTTTATATGGCTTCTTTATATTTTAATATTATCTATATTGTCTGTAAAACAAAAGTACTAACACTGATTTCTTAACATTGCACTTGTGTTTTAAATCTTAATTACATAATAGAGAGTTAAGAAGGGATATTCACTTAAATTCCATAGTAGTATAATATTTATACCGTATTAAGTGGATGAAACACATCATTCATAAAGACAGTCATATTCCAAAGAAAGAGATTGAGTATGACATGATAAGTTGGAATTGATATTGATGGTATCTTTAGCCTTACGAAAATAATCAATAAATTAATCAAAACAATATTTCAGTACAAAGCAAAGTTACCTAGGTACTGTATCTGTTTTAAGTGTAACTAATATTACATAACAAGACTCTGATCGCATTATGCTTTTAAGGTGATATTTGTGATATCATCAGAATATTAAATTATTTTCTCGAAATCCTGAAGCTATAGAGCTGACATTTTTACAACACATAGGCACGTATCTTTTGCTTATGATGTAACAGTAGTTGCTTTGTTAATTCATTTCCTTACAAACAATTTCCATGCGAATATTTTCAAAATTTTCAATGTACTATCTTCAGTAATACGTATATACGGCATATTAGATTTGCGAAAACATTCTGTAAGGCTACTAAATAAATAGGCCTATACCTGAAAATTTCACTTTTGTATATGAAAAGTTGAGAAAATATTTGTTTTGAATAAAAAAATCAAACTTGTGAAAAATGAGCATTAAAATTAAAACTTACATTCTTTTAATGCACTCATACTTTTCAGGCAAATCTGAAAATTTACATGGATTCATTTTTAACCACTTCCCTGATTAACCCAAGTTAACTCGGGTTGCTAACTTGTGTTAAAATTTATTAACCCGAGTTAACTCGTTTGAGTCCCATTTTCGCTGCTAATATATGTTTCCATTCTTTCATTAACCTTTTCCTCACTAGATGGCTACAAGGAGTTAGTGATATTGTTATATCTGGTGGTGTTTTTTGCACTTCTTTCTTGCGAGTGGAATTCTATGCTCATATAGCATTCACACACAGTAGTGAGTAGATGCTAGTTAGTTTTGGCGTTTTCTGTTTGTGTTTAGTGTTTTTGTGCTGTTTTATGGAAAGATTAGTGATTCCGAAACTTTTGATCAGGAATATATTCCTGTAGAAGATTAGGAAATGAAACATCGGTATCAGAAGACGAAGTTATAGACCAACAAACAAATTCAGATCAGTTGATGTCACGTCTTTTCGATAGTGGTTTGAATAGAAGACATCTGGTACCATTTCTTCTGCACCTCCGGGGTCCCCATTCCTTGAAATTTTAACATTGTTTCTGATAACGATAATTCTCAATTTTTTAAATTATTCTTTAATAATGACCTCATCAACATTATATTCGAGGAGACGATTCGGCATGCTAATAAGTGTTCACAGAATGCTGAAAATAATTCGTGGCGGCCTACTACAGACTCTGAAATATGTGTACTTTTGGGCATAGTGATACTGCAGAACATTATTCACAAACCTGAAGAACAGATGTACTGGTACATATATTCTTCCCAAAACGCTCTCATATTAGGAGAGCAGATACTACTGTCCGGAATGCAATGTGCCACTGTGAGTAATACCCTGCTTTCGACTCTATCACACGACAAGCAACATTTAATGCCTTGGTAACAGCACTGGTATTGTATCTCCATAAATTAATTCATTAAAAAAACATAAGTTGGTAAATAGTTCAGGAGAAAATCAAAGTGGGACAACTACCAGAGCTGGAATCAAGGTGCACGAGATAACTCGGGATAATAATTCAGGTATGAATGTATGCCTATTTCATAGTGATTTTTTAGGTATGTAAGAAAATTAGTGATATACAGTGATTCTGCAATATTAAATGACCTCTTTACGAAAATAAAAAAAATGACACATTTTTTCACAAAACTGGTAAAAATATATAGTAAGGGAAGAGGTTAATAAGTTCTCTTCCCTTTATCTATTGAATCAGTGCTGGCCATCCCTGTATATAGCTCAATAAGCTGCATATACCACCTCTTTCGTCTCTTTCCTTTCCGCTGTAAAGCGCTCAGGCTCTCCTGAGCTCTAAAGCGCGCGCTTGCTCCTGTGGGCATCAATTGACATGCCTGCTATAGATGAAAGACGGTACTTAAAGTATAGAGAACCTACAGAAGAAGCAATCAAAGTAGATAATCACTTTAAAAATGACAATGTACTGAGCGAATAATATAACACGAGCCAGATAATGACTTAATGATCAGGCGTATAATGTGAAATGAAAATACGCAGATTTCAATTCGAGTTAATTAAAACCTCCTGCGACAAAAAAATACAGTTTCAATCAAAATTAAGTTATCATGTATATATAAATACCTAACGTGGTTGATCTAAAACTGAACCGCATTTGAAAAAAAAACTTGTTCCTAAGTGTATTAGTGTCCTTCAATGTTCGAACATGAGAGAGGCAAAAAACAAGATATAGAAACTTCGTCTCTTTTCCTATGATAACTAACCACAAATTTTGTGCTAAAATTCTTAAGCGATTAAAACATGATTGGAGGAGAGCGAATATTTTTGTAGCAAGGTGGAACAAACACTAAAAGTCTCGTCCTGCAGAGCGGACATCGTCGAATACCGAACTTCACAATACTCGACAAAATTGAACCGAACATAGCGCCTGTAATGCACGACACTAGTGGGTATGCCAATCTGGATACAAAGGAAGTTTCTGCGAATTTTATGTATTAGTATATAATGAATAGTAACGTATAATAGGGTATGTAGGCCTATATATTTTCATAACAATACGTTTGCATCATTATATGACTATAAACATTAAGCTATGTTCTTTTCTAAAAAAACAACAAACAAAAAACCTTTTTTCTTGGAAATCTGAGGGACCGTTATTAGTTCCATAACAAAACCAATTCAACATTTATTATGTATGGAAACATTTTTCGGTAAATCTTCCTTTTGGTATGGCCAGTATAGAGAATTAAATAGAAACGCTGAAAATAATTAGTTTTGTACTATGGAGCAGTAGAAACTCGATGTAATCACTGGGAGAGCTGTGATGCCACCAACCCGCCCTAAATAGGTACCTTACTCACATAGGAAAATTGTCCTGCTTGAATGAAGAAGGCGGCCATATTTTGTCCTTGTGACGTAATTTTAGATGGAGTGGGCGAATGATTGCAGTGTCGCCAACTGTGGTAACCATTCACATAATCTTACACACCTAATCTAACCTAACCTAACGTACTACACATCTATTGTAACATTCCTCACGTTTAGCACTCCTGTTGTAACATTCCTCACATTAGTTTCATTTCGTTTGCCGATATTGGCATCCCTGCTACGCCTATAGCCTGTCGTCTGCTGGAAATCAGAGTCATCTAGTGGAAGTGAAGTGAAACTGTGTGGATCGTGATGGCGGGAGACCAGTATAGCGACTCTGTTAATTACGTTTCCTAAGTTGATTCTGTGTTATCTGCAAGAATTATTGTGTCATTGTAGTGATAATTGCATTTATATTGTACAATAAAAACTGAAATGTGTTGCGGCTGTGATAAAAGTGTTCAAAATTGATTTCCAGCGCCACAATCCCAGTGATAAACGTGTGAATATACTTTAGGAGTCCGTTGGAAGTGGCCGTAGGAAAATGAAGATTGACCCATTTTTCCTGTAACACACCTGCATTGGTATCTCTTTAACTACACTTATACTATGCAAAACTCGTATTCGAAAATAATTTATTTAATTCAATACTCATTAAAATATAACAAATTTTTCTTGTTTTTTTTTTCAGAACTACTCTAAATGGACTTGTGTGGTTATGGTATTTGATTACGACTTCACTATTGGCATGTGCATTACTTATGCAATTTCGAAAGCTGTAATTAGCAATTGACAATGCTTGACATCCATTTTAAACCCATATCTCATGACTACATTGCTATCACGGTATAAAAAATTTATTTAGATGTTGTTGACGTGTGCACATATAGAGACTTTAAATTATTTACTCTGTTTGCTTCACTGATGATAGTGTTTAATGTTACATTAACTTCACATAGCATACTGATGTCAAGTTTAAAAATAAAACGAAATATCTGTTAGAAGTGGAGTCCATACGTATACATTTTATATGAGGTTTCCTCTCATTTCAACATAGAGTATATGTACTTGTATACGAAACAATATTTGTTATTTCGAGTATAATGGTTGTCGAGCATGTTTCATGATGGATTAAAATGGAAATTTCTTGTAATATCGGAATTCAGAATTAACATTGCATCATTTACGAAATTACAGTGTAATGTTTTTTTTTAATTGCTTCAACATATAATTTACAGTACCCACAAATTTAGTTTTCTTAAGGGGAGAGGATGGTATTTTTTTTTTTACTTTTTTCCTATTTGGTGTAAATTATTGATTTTTTGTATGTAGAGAGCTCATAGCTGTGGCAACTCAACCAAATAAAAATATTTTGAAAAAAAAAATGATTTGGTAGCCCAAATTTGAAAAAAGAAATATACCCAATGCAGGATTGTACTAAAACCGATATATCTAAACCGTTTTTAAACATAGATTCAAACAGTTTTTGCAATGAATTTGCAAAAGTATGTTCTACAAACTGTCTGCAACAGAATTTTGACATTAGTCCCTACGTTTGTAAAATAAACAATTAAAATTTAGTAACAATTTTCTGATTTCCTTTCTTGCAAACAAACGGATGTATTTTTAAAATTAAATCAATTAAAAAAATTCTGTTACAGAGAAACGTTTATTATTATTATTATTATTATTATTATTATTATTATTATTATTATTATTATTATTATTATTATTATTATTATTATTATTATTATCCAAATATTGAAATCCTATTTTACCTTTGGTATATTAGGGTTGTAGTTTGTTACATGTGTAATACATTATGTAGAGATAATACGCAATTTTAAAGAAGTTGTAGTAGGCCTGAGTCATAGTTACGATATAAATACACTAATTAATAGACAGTAAACAATACTAAATATCTTATGCAATAATTACTTTCAGTTAAAACAAAATTAAATAAAATTAGAAATTATAATCGAAGGTGTAGAGAAATTGCAAAAACATTACATAAATTTGCGATTTTATACATAATTTTAAGCAATAATAAAGAGATAATGCAAAACATTGGCTTACTTACAAATTAAACACCTATTATATAGTTGTTTGCGATAGTAAAGAAATAAAAACAAAATTACTTACGGTTTCAAACTATATACCTGTCATCAAATACTGAACAATAGTAAAATCTATAATACAAACATAGTTATTATTGTTATTACTATTATTGTGTTCCAAAGAGAGATACCTTGTTTTAGATAGTGTATTAGGATTTCCTAATAGTCTAAAGAATGTGTGTTCTAAATTTCATGCATGTATCTTTAATAGTTCAGAAATTATATCCATTTTGTCTGGCAATGTAGCAAAAAAAATTAAGTTACTGGAAACCGATAAAAGCGGGCGTGTGATTTAAAAATATATAGCACAGGAAGTTTAAAAATTACGTCTCAACATCCGATAAGGGCACAAATACCCACAAAATGTTATGCAATGCAATCCACACGTATCAAAGGGTATTTTAAAGAAAAAAAAAATTTAATTTACCGGAAACAACAATAAAAGTGGGCGAGTGATTTAAAAATCCATAATGCAGGAAGTTTAAAAATGGCGATCCACACATATCACAGAGTATTTTAAAGATTTTTTTTTAATTTAGTAATTTTTACCAAAAATACCATTCTCTCCCCTTAAACATTACATTATATACAATGCAATAACCCTTCAGATTGAAAGAGACGATACATACACTCAAATGAATAGGAAACCTATGTAACATTTTGTGATTAAATGTACGGTTAAATAGAAAATCGAGTTGGAATTTTCAGCAGTATGATAACATCGCTGTCTATGTCTTCTCATAATACAGATGTAAGAGATCAACGAACTCAGGTCTATCTACCTCTCCCATCTCCCTTTCTGACTACAATATTGCGTCCACACCTGTGGAGTAACGGTCAGCGCGTCTGGCTGTGAAACCAGGTGGCCCGGGTTCGAATCCCGGTCGGGGTAAGTTACCTGGTTGAGGTTTTTTCCGGGGTTTTCCCTCAACCCAATACGAGCAAATTCTGGGTAACTTTCGGTGCTGGACCCCGGACTCATTTCACCGGCATTATCACCTTCATATCATTCAGACGATAAATAACCTAGATGTTGATACAGCGTCGTAAAGTAACCCAATAAAATAAAATAAAACTACAATATTGCAAGTTGGTCGCATCGGTCATTGGCTTCAATTTAGTGGTTTTTAAATTAAATTTATGCGAAAACAGTTCAAGTTATTGAAATACACCAGAGGGCTATATTATTATTCATTGGATTTGTATCGATATAGACAAAAATCATGATCCTACTCGCAACAGATACCGAATAAGAGGGTTTTAAATATTTGAAGAAACTTTTTTGTTCCACCAATATATTATACTTTTTTGTTACATATGAGTCGGTTAGAATCATAACTCACTTGTTCCAAACATGAAAATTTTTACAAATGAGGGAAAACATATTTATAATACTTGGGAGCCCATTTTCTTCACAATGAAGGTTAATAAATGAAAGAGCAATGGTTAAAAACTACTATTCAGATTTGTAACCGTATTTATTTATACAGGAGTAAAAGTTATTTAGCTTTAAATTATGGATCATACGAGTTTGGACAATGACCTTTGGATCGTGAGTGTTCTGAGAGTGCTCTGTTTGGAACATGTGAGTTTAGAAAGTCACCAGTTGAGATCATGTGGGATTTGACAGAAGCAAATTAAAATATTACACAAGAACATTGCCTCAAGTATAGTTTTAAATTCAATGTAAAAAAATAGGTGTCCAATTGTTAAATTCTTTAGATGAGTACATTTTACAAAATAACAAAGTACAACATAAACTGAGAGGTGCAGTCAGAGAGGAGGAGGTCAGAAATCTTGGAATAGAGAAATTAAGTATTCTGAAAACATTCTGAGAATTTATGGTGGAAATTTAAAACTCCATTGGGTAAGCTACAGTATTGCAAGATATATTGGAATATTGTGACACAACATTCAAGACACGAAAAAAAGACCAAATTTTCTTAGAAAAGCGGGTTCTCCTCTTATTTGAGTCGACTCTCAATTTACAACCTACAAAAGAAATTCGGATTATAAATTTTATCAAAACTCAAATTTTTCTGACTACGATGTTTTATATCATCTGCTTCCATCAATTCGCATACCATATGTTCAATATTTTCCAATGGATAATTATTCAACGCACCACCAATGACATACACGTAGAACTTGATTTACTCAAATTCTCTCTAATTGTTTCTACATTGAGCACACAAAAGTTTTGCAACATCCTGAATTTTCTCCAAAGAGATAGCATTACTTGCTTCAATACTTTTTGGGTAGATATCTAAACACTCCAAGATTATTTCTGTATGTGAATTAACCACGCACAGTTCTATCTCCTATTACGCGCTTTATATAAATGCAATTACATCTGGAAATTTGAAAATGCCAAGAACCAAAATTTCGTAATGCTTTTTTTAAAGTTAACAACACTGGAGTCTTTTCCTACTAATTTAAGTGTTGCATGGCTTGAAATTATATCAGGTTGTACTGTAACTTCTTTTTAATTTAAATAATATTACCAACTAAAGGCAACACTTTTGGAGCAAATAAATACGCGTAGTGAACTAAAGCAATGCCTAAGTACTTCAATATTCGTGTTATTTTAAATAGCGGTTTTCGTAAGTAGAAAATGATATTAATAATAATTAATAATTTAATAATTTATTTATTTAATCTGGCAGAGCTAAGGCCAGTAGGCCTTCTCTTCCGCCCAGCCAGACTCTAATTCTAATTAAATACATTTGCTTACATAGTTATTACATTAATATCTAGATCATAAAACAACATAAAAGTAAATGATGAAAATTGGATAACTAATGTTAGTGTGACAATAATAAACACTGGTAAGAAATAGTTATAATAATAATGATAATAATAATAATAATAATAATGGTAATTATAATAGTAATAATAATAATAATAATAATAATAATAATAATAATAATAATAATAATGAGATAATTTATATATTTATCTGTGATATATATAACCATTAAACACTGAGAAAATATCTCGTTAACCTATTCTTAAATTGATTTGATGTCTGACAGTCCCTGACATTACTCGGTAGGGAATTCCAAAGTCGAGGAACAGCCACAGTGAAAGAAGATGAATATGAGGATGTTCGGTGGGAGGGAATGGATAATATTGAGGAGTGTTGTGATCGTGTGTCTAGGTTATGATGGGTGGATAAATTTTGAAAACGAGACGCAAGATAGACAGGAGTGGAGAAATGTAATATGTGAAAGAGAAGGGAAAGACAGTGGATTTTCCTACGATCTTCTAGACGGAGCCAGGACAACATTTCGAGGGATGGTGTTACGTGATCAGCCCGGCGAATATTGCAGACGAAACGGACGCACATATTATGAACACGTTGTAGTTACAATAAACAAATAGCAATTTCATGTCAATTTGTGTATGTAAGTTAACCACGCAAAGTTCCATCTCTTGTTCCGCGCTTTATATAAATGCGCTTACATCTAGAAATTTGAAAATGCCATGAACCAGATTTTCGTAGCGGAGAGTTGGATAGTATCGGACATCGGGTAATATCGGACAGTGAGTTTCTTTCATCTCACGATGATAGTACCTGATTGACATGGTTACGTTTCTGTGATGTCGCACACAGAAACGAACCATGTCATTCAGGTACTACCATATGGTGGTATATGAAAGAAACACACTGTCCGATATTACCCGATGTCCGATACTACCCAACTCTCTCCTAATGGTTTTTAGAAGTATTCAAATTTCTGCTCAAATTTCGGCAGGAGAACTGATAAAGGTTTATTATCCCTATCTCGACTTATTTTTCAGTAGAGTTCACTTATTTGTACTCGTTAAATTGTGTCTGTTAATTTTATTTGTTGCTACATTAAGCTGGAATCTTCAGTATCATTTTCTTCTAACTTTCATCTGTGAGATTTCTTTGATTTTCAAAATATTTACTTCATTTAATACTTTTCATGATGCACCTCTTTTGATCTATATTCATATTGGCTGTATACAGAGTGAGTCATAAGTGAGTTTGGAAAACGCGTGAGCGTGCTCCTGGGGTCAAAAATAAGAACAATTCCTTATAAGAAAATTTGACGGAAAAGGCTTATTTACTGGAGAAATTCTCATATTTTGTTTTTGTTTTTTTGTTGTCTCACAAGCACATGTTTGGAAACTTGTCTTTTAACGTTTACAAAAGGTGCTCAATGTGTCCTCCTCCATTGTTTACATGTGACTGAGCACGACGTACACACGACTGGCGAGTTCGCTCGAAAAACATGTTGTCATCGCGGATCAATTGGCATGCATTTTCAACACGATGCATCATTCACTGGTGTTGCATAGACAACAGTCTTCAAGTGACCCCTAGGGTAAAAATCTAATGGGGTGAGGTCGGGTGATCTGGGTGGCCAAGGCACTGGACCACCGCGTCCAATCAAAACAAAAATAATATACTACTCTTTTGTCACTGTGTTGTTTGTAAACAAACACTGATACAAAATGAAAACAAAAATGACACAATAGTTATGAAAACAAAAGTCATTATTACTATTTTTTCCAATAAATAAGCATTTTCGGCCAAATTTTCATATAAGGAATTGTTAATATTTTTTATGCCAAGCCCGCTCGCGCGTTTTTAAAACATAGTTACGATTCACCCTGTTTCTCCATGCAGATCAACTTCCTTTGCTGCAAATGTCATTTAGCCGTGCGTACATTAGAGACATAACAAAATGAATAGTCAAGATTAAAAGTTTGCAGTAATTCTCATAAGATTTAATCAATATAAAAATTATACATACAAAATTCTGTCCGACTCCATTGATTAGCCTAATGTCTTTACGGAAAGATTGAAAATTTTGAAACATATAGTACTTTTGACTACTATAGATCTAGATTATAAAGAGCGTCTTAGTTGCAACACTTGGTTAATTTCTCTAAACTTATTATTGTAAGCATTGAAATAATTCAAAACTTGTAGTAGTGTGTCCTTTTTACGTAAATACGTCTATATTGAGCGAAAAGTGTAAGGTTTATTTGTAACATCCTAGGTGTCATCTGTTTTTCCACGCTGTGCGTCTCCCTCTATTTTCTCTCTAATTACAGTAAGGTGTGTATTGAACTAATTACAGTAAGGTGTGTATTGAACAACGTAGTGAGATAAGTGACCAACTGCTTGGAGCTCATATACATTCTTTCTGAGATCCCGTAGGACGTGCGATTACATACCTTTTAATGAATAATTTCTCCTCCAATTTCTGTCTTTTTTTATCGATTAATTTAGGCTATGTTTTGACTAATGCGGTTCAAAATTTGATAGTTACACATCAGTAGGGACCGGATTTTTATATAATATCAAGGTGTGAAATATGTACATATTTATGTAAGAAAAATAAGCTGAATATGTACCAAAATATGTATAATCATGAAAATATTTAATATCAATATCTGGCAGGTATAGGATAGGTAAGACTCTCCAGTTGTGATTTCATAGAGCACCCGACTTTTTTACCGCACACTTGACACATTACTATTTTTCCATCTATAGTGAAAGCTTCGTTCATCGCTATCCATGATTTTGTTTTTGTTGTTAGGGTTGAAGATACAGGAGTAATTTTAGTTAGTTAAATGCAGTAGGCCTAGATAAACTCACTTGCACTTTATACTATAAGTACTAAAACTAGAGAACTGAGTGAAGTGAAAGACACAACAGTATTGCAAGCAATGTTTCACTTTACTGGATTAGGAGAAAATAAGAGGAAATGTGGGACACATGCATTTTAGCTGCTCCCTGTAAGATACAAAGTACCTATTAAAACCTCAAACTATAGGCATTTACAAACTGTTTGAAAAGTGACATTCCTGTCTCATTCAGAAGGGTAGGATTATTCCAGCCGAGAACCATACTTTCTGATTCCTCGGAAAATCCCATTTCCGTATATGTCTACTAAATTTAAAGTAAAGAGGTCAAGCATAACCTGAAAGCTATTTATTTTAATTATTCAACAACTTTCTAGTTTGTTTCTTTACAGCTTTTTTTTTTTTTTTTTTCCAAAATTCGGCTACTTTATTGTGGCTAATGTCAGACTTGACACGGGTTTTCCCTGGAAGGATTAGAAAGAAGGTGGGTAAGGTTGCAAATTGCATGGGAAAGCTTGTTAAGACGTGTGCAGAACAATAATATAGTTCGAGACAATTCATGTCGTCCTCGTCCCACTCCACCGCATGAATTCAACGCTACTTTCTGAGTGATATTTACAATACAAGGTAGTTGTATGAGAAAGGTTCGCTTTTGTTCACTCATATTTACAGTGGGCAGTATGGGGTGAGTGCCTCTATTACTTCCTGGAACTAAGGACGTTATGTTTCGTCCCGAAATATATCCTTTCTGCGGTAGGTAAAAAGGTCCTTTAAATCTGTGTATTTCATATTCTAAACTTCCCCAGTAGATTTTTTTTTTTCCTTTTTAGAGAATTAAAAATGAATAATACCCCTAAATATGTAGATTTATATAATACCAAGCCATAATATGTAATGCGAGGTAAATATGTAAAAAATATGTTGTATCAGATTTTAATATATTAATGGTAATTTACAAGATTCGCTAAGATTTGTTATTATTTTCGGTTAGATTGAAAGGAATATAATATGTAATTACATAAAAATCCTGTCCCTACACATCAAAAATCATATTTGATCATTTTTGACATAAACAAGTCTTTGAAAAGTGAGCAAGCCTGAAATGTAATTATGATAGAAGACGTATTTACGTCAAACTCTTCAAAACCAGGGTTCCACTTTCGGTTTTTTTTGTACTATAATTGTATTGATCTTAACTTTCACATAGTACCCAGATTTGTTGAAGGAAAGCCCTGCACTGACTGTTACTTGATTATTTATGAAGCCATGGTCTGCTGCTTTCCATCTGCGCGATCACTGCATTCAGACCATGTGTATTAAATTCTGCAAGAGGCATACTGATGGACAAACAGGGAACATGTAATTGCTATTTGGAACTTTAATGCGGTTTCAATCTTCCGCACGAATTCCTTCCATACTTCAGCATTGCCTTGTGCATGGCGGAACCCCTCCCTGACATATGTCAGGTTCCCCTATCATGTTTGAAGAGAACTGTGGCTGATGAAACATTTGACACTTAGTAATTAAAATGATATGCTCACCGGCAAATAAAGGACCAAAGCTCCCCACGTCGAAAACGACGGATAAATATCTTATGAGTCAAAGTATTGAGACAGATTTTCGGTAATTCCACACAACTAAATTATTTTGAGCACAAATTAATCGTGAACTGCAGAAAACACGCACGTCCATTTGAGTAAATTTTTCAGAAGACACAAAAAACTGATTAGCTTCAAAACCGTTTGGTATTTTGAAGTGACTATTTTTGTTTATTAAAGCATAACAATTAGTTCTAGTATCTGACGTACATGAACCTTAATTTTTTTCCGTTAGAATTTTCTGGAAAAAAAATCTGAATTGTTTGGACATGTGGTGTTTCTGAAATTCACGACTGGTAACATTAAACAACTTTTACGTGAAGAAGATGGAGAAGGACAATTTTCTTTTTCTTATAAAAAGACTTTAAATGTATATTTAAGCCAAGAAATTGAGAAAAGTACGCAGACATACAGCACGATTATTTAGTCCTGACAGTCGCCGGAGATGTGCGCTGGGACAGGCGAATCCATTTAGTTACGCCAAGGGGTGTTTGGTTTATTCACTCGCTTGCTTTTACCGACTGTTCGCCCTTATCTCTATTCCGGAACTCTCCCCACTCCTCCGATTACTCCCCTTCTTTTGCATCGCTGAGCTGTCAGGACTAAATAATCGGTCTGTACAAAAAGTCCAAAATTATATGAATAGTATATCTATTTCTTTAAAATTCCTTTAATCCTACAAGAAATCGGAGAAAATTAAACTGATTGCTTTTTTAGTTTCTAAAAAATTCCCCATGCTTTGGATTTGTGATGTTTCTGCAATTTCCTTGAATTCATTTTAACATATTGCCGTTGCGAAATGTAGGCCAACACTGAGCAGTAGGCGTGCGGGACTTCAGTACCCCTTGAAAGGCCTATTGTTAATATTACAATCTTATGAATAACTGAATTTTAGAAAAAAAATGACTTGTGCCGTTTCTGCAATTCACGATTCAAATGCAGAAATACACCTTAGAGCAGGGTTGGGCAGGATTATGCACTTTGTGCTTGCACGGTGTACTACGAGAGAAGTGTGCTTATAGAGTGCACGAAAACCGGTTTATTCAAGTTGCGGTACGTACTGTATGTTTCAAAAGAAAATGTTATTCTGCCAAACTAAATAAGAACACAAAGTAACGAAACACTTCCTTAAACACAAAACAAAACATATCTGTTGCACATTAATTCATATTACTCAATTTCTCAAGATTTGGAGAAACTGTATTAGCACAAGCTATGTGAAGAACTGCCGTTACAAGCCCATCATTTCTTGTTTGAGATTTGTTTATTTTCGTAATAGGAAGTAACTGTTCACATTTATAAGTGGAACCAAATAAACACAAAACTTTCTCACACAGCTTATGGGAAAGCGTTCTCTTGGGAATCCGTCATAAAACTGAATAATTCTCGACCTTGAATCATATTTCGCTCGCATCTCTCGATCATGTCGCAGGTCAATCAATTCACACTATAATGAAGGGGAGACGTTATCAATAATCAGTTGGAATCAGAACATGTAGCAAAAATACGCAAATCCATTTCCAGGCAATCTAAGTCGTGGAACTTTGATGTAAATTCCGCTAATAGACCGGATAGAATAAATGCGTACATTTCGAAATTTTCATTGTTTAAAATTCTATGCGCTTAGATAAGGATGGGAAATGATATATATTTCGCCCTTTTGCATTTGACGTATCCATAATAGCAATTCCTCCTTGAAAGCTGCAATTCTATCTGCAAATTGTGTATTAAGAATTTCTTTTCCCTGAAGTCCTAAATGTAGCTCATTTCAAAGCTGTAAGATCTGTTGTAGCTGCTGGCACACTACAGCGCGCTGCAGCGCTCGCACTTGGAATTCCCCGTGCGCACGGAGGGCAAATGCACTCAAACGCCCATCGCTGCCTTAGAGTTTTGGCTATCCATACTTCTATAGCAGTGATTTTTGGCTTGTAAAGACAGTAAGCTTAGTATTAGGGTAAGTTTTCTTAGGGAACTCCTATATAATTCACTTACATTCCAACAATTCTCCTTCATCATCCTTTAATTATAAGTAAAATCTACAAGTCTGTTAAATTATTTTCCTCGATTAATTTCCTTGAATAACTACAGGAAAATTAATCTCGTTCTTGCAGGTCCACGTCCACTTCATAAATGGTATTATTCAAAGAAACATACGTGAATTGTAAATAAAGTAGTGGCAACACTGCAGGGAATACGTCATGCGCATTCGCATGGCGATCGTAGTTGGAGATATTGGCGAAGTACTGAATGATAAAATCGGTTGCTATGATAACAGATCTTGTTATTGTACGTGGGTAATTGTAGAGCACTATTTTTAATTGCTCTAAAGCATGTTTACTAAACTTGAGCAGCGATCGTGGATGAAAATCGAGGTAACCCGTGGTAGAAATTCACTCCAAAGGCATCAACGTTGAAGCTTATGGCTTAAAATTCTATGCGCTTAGATAAGGATTCATTACCGTATCGGACGGTTGCAAGATGGGTCTCTGCATTTCGTACGCACAGTTCGCCCGTCCATTTGTGACGAGGTGGAGTGCGAGGTCTCCTTGCTGTTGACCATTGCTGGACTGTACGAGAATTACCCATCGAGGTTGTACTCAGTCATCAAACTGTGTGGCACATCCTGAAGAAAAACCTCCGCATGAGAAGAATTGCAACACGCTGGATTCCTCATAACCTGAGAGAAATACAGAAGTGGCATCGATACGCAATAACTCAACTACACTTATACAGATACCACAACGAAGGGGACGTATTCCTGAAACGTATTGTTGCCATTGACGAGACGTGGGCACGGGTATACGTCAGTCTAATGAATTGCACCACATAGGATCACCACGTCCAAAAAAGTGCGATATGAACCCTCTAGGGTTAAAGTCATACGACAATGAAAGTGTTATCATTAGCCATGCCGTACCTCAAGACCAAAATGTTAGTGCAGCGTACTACCAACAGTTTCTCGAACAAACCTGCTAGTACGTACGCCTAGTTATGTGGCGCAAACGTCCACATTTCCTGAGAGACAATCCACTTTTCATCTTGCATGATAATGCTCGTTGTCATGTCGCAGTAGGCAGTGGCTGAATTGCTACAGAGATGAGATTGGGAAGTGTTGGAACATCCTCCGTATTCCCCTGACGTGATCCTTATGACTAAGACTTGTTTCCACGATTTAAAGAATCACTTAGAGGCAAGAGGTTTCCAGATGTTGTATCAGTGCTTGATTCAGTAGGGCAGTCCATAGGAGAAATCAACAGAAACAGCCTCGCTAACGGCATTGAACGTTTACCACGCTGGTGATTATATTGAAGGGATGTAAATGTAATTTTCATGTAAGTTAAATATATGTTCGTACTGTCTATGTTTCCATTACTTTATTTAGAACCCTTTTAATTATAATAGTCTGTAAAATGTATTGGAATATTCGAGACAGTTGAAAACAAAATACGCATAAAATTATGGTTTTATATTCAAAATCAATTATGACAGTCTACAATATTTGAGTATAATTATTTAAACATTGTTTTCCAAAAATAAATAGGCCTACTAATTCTGTTTTGTTTTGAATATCTACAACTATTCTTAGTCTTATATATCATAGCTATGTAGATTCGATCTCGACCACGAATATGTCTTCTAGGCATAAAACTTCGTAAGAACGATATGAATCGGATGAGAGTATGAAGTCATTGATACCATTTATTAGGTTGACTGCATAAACAAATGACCTCTTTGTTTACGATAAAGATGGATAAAGCAAATTGAATGCGTGGACAAGCTGTTACTCCGTTCTAAACTCTTGATGACAGATGTCACTACGAAAAGGATTGGATAGATAATGATGGGGAGGTTCAGAGTAATCCATGTGTAGTGAACCTCCTGATGCACTAGTGTTAAGTGCACAAATTCAAACTGAGTGTCAGCTAATGAGAAAAGCAAAGAGTCAATGACCTTTTGATTTATTTTTCAACTATTTATCAACTGCTATGATTATGTGGCGTCTGAGTAAAATGGTGGTGATAATTCAAGCGAAATGGGTCCAGGGTCCAGCGCTAAGAGTTAAACAATATTTTCTCTTAGTGGGTTGAAGGAAAGCCTCGGAAAAACCTCAACCACTTAAATTGTCCCAACCGGGATTATGACTTATTTGGACATTACAGCCAATCAATTAGGATTCCAAACACTATGCTACTCATTAATTTATTAATGACGTAGTGGCCAGCAAATTCTTAATTATTTTGAGTTTTTTGTTCCAAACTCATTTCATCCTGAAAGATTGTTGTGTTTGTCTGTAGAATTAGTGATAGCGGAACGATGTGTTATTCGGAGAGGCCAAGGATTCCCCATGGGATTACTTAACATTCGCCTTACAGTTGGGACAAATTTTCGAGAAAACCGAACGAGGTAATCGGCCCAAGCAGGATTTGATTACATGCTCGACCGCAGCTTCAGGTTTCTTGTCCAATTTTTTTCTGTCTGAGCCAAGCTGGTGGCGTTTATTTTGCGTTAATTGGCAACCAATGATGTTTTTTTTAAAGCAGGTTATTTTACGACGCTGTATCAATATCTCAGGTTATTTAGCGTATGAATGAAATGAAGGTGATAATGCAGGTGAAATGAGTACGATGTCCAGCACAGAAAGTTACTCAGCATTTGCTCATATGTTGGGTTGAGGGAAAACCCTGGAAAAACCTCAACCAGGTAATTTTCTCCGACTGGGATTCGAACCCGGGCCACCTGGTTTCGCGGCCAGACGCGCTAACCGTTACTCCGCAGATGTGGACATGATGTTGTTTAGTCAATAGTCCAAAGATTAGTTGGAACCTCATAAATGATACCAATAAGACTTCACTAATCAGACCACTAAGCCTGCATATATCGCTGACTAATAAGATTATACTAATCAAATTTCAGATGTATAAAAACAATGTTATTCCTCTAACACATATATCGTCAAGTGAGAAGTATTGCCTTATATTACGAGTAGATGTACATATCAGCCTTGATCTCAATCAGAAGATATTTATGATATTCATTCATAGTGTTCTGCCCAAGGGCAGGTCTTGTACTGCAAATTCAGCATTCTCCAATCTGTCCTATTTTCTTTCTACTTCTAAGTCTCCACATATGATCCATATATCTTAATGCCGTCTATTATTTGATAAGGTAAAGTACACAAATAAGAGACACTTTTTCTTAACTGCTTATAAATGAGGATGGGAATAGACATTTTTGATCTGAATGAGTGGAATACATACAGCATTTCGTCTATTTTTAGAATTGACAATACAAATTTTAGTCAGTTTTTATTATTACTTTAAATTATAAAAAAAGTAAAACTGGGAAATACTGATGTTTTGAAAAGGGACTCCAAATAAGGGATATTTTTGAACATGGACAAAAATGATCATCATTTGGCTGAAAATTGAAGCAATATATAACATTGTGAAGTCATATAGACACTTTAATAAATTCAGGAACATTTTAAATTTTTTTAAAATTGAAGAGGTCAGTGCAACAATGGTCTAACTCCTCTTAACAGAAATTCTGTTGTTTACTTGGCATTTTCCAGGTGGAATTAAGATGGTTTACGAAAAGAACACAAAGTCGGTCAAATCGGACATGAATGTACTAAACTTATTTAGGCTACTATTGCTAACGTTAATATTTTGCTAGAGAAAGAAAATTGATAGAATATTAAATTTCGATCTCCATATTTTAATTTTAAGTTGATTGCACTTATTTTGCCGACCCCTTTAATTGACACAATTCTTATTTCGCTGAATTGAGAAGTTGGACAAACGAAAGGTTCATCATCAGTGCCCCAGTCTTCGTCTGCCCAACGACGACATCTTGAACACTGAATCTATTTCTCCCCCCTCAGCCCTGGTGTCCTCTGAAAAAAATTCAGTGCAAAACAAGCACTCTCCATCTTCATAATTTTCTCCATATTCCGAGTCACTAGAGTTAATAATTCCAGTTCCACTTCGGATTCTTCATCACTGGAGGAACTCAAGCAGTGCTTTTTGTACCGAGTTTTTCTTGTGATTTTTGTTGTTTTTCGAACAACTTCTTGCAAGCTCCGTCTTTTCTTTGATTTTCCTTATCTAAACTCTGTCTCATTTTTTTTTCTGATCAGAACTGATATTATGATAGCTCATTTTCCCGTCCTGGATGATTTTACATGCGACTACCCACTGGTTAAAGCTTACGGCTTTTGAGGTGGTGGTTGTTGTTGCTGCTGCTGCTGCTGCTGTTCCTGCTGCTTCTGTAGGCCTAACTGTGGTATAACCAAAGTCACCGTTTCTGGCGCGTGAAATAAGTAATGAGAACGTTGAGCGCGAGTAACTTATCTGGTCAGTGTACTCAAGAACACATCCCAGAAACGCAAAGTGCGAGTGTCCTGCCTTGACGCAGTCAGTGGGCAACAAGACTAACGACTGTGATTGGCAGATTGCTTACGTGACGTGTTGGATGTTACCGTTCTCAGCTACACTGGAAACAAGTGCTCACTGACTGGCTTTTTACTCAGGAACACGCGCCACAAACGCTGGCACTGGCTGTAGTGGCGATATTTACACAAGTCCAATTTAATTTAATAGTTTTAATAATTACAGAAGATTTTTATTTGAAATGTATAGAGAATATTTTACGAATTAAGCACTCATGTTTTGATCCTTAAGTGAGGTAAATATTTCGGACTAGCTGATTTTAATTGATTTTAGCTATTGATATTGTGACGGCCACGTGAGGTTCGATCTCACGACCGACGGAGGAAGGGCTAAGTCGGCCGTGTTGGGCGGGTTTTCGCGCGCATCTGCTTCCTGGGGCATGTGCTATGGTGGGGAGAAAGGGGAAAGAGGGACTGCGGCAGAGAGGAAAGATATCCGGATGATTCGAGAGTGGAATCTTTCGCGAATTCTCCAGAAACTATAGTTTGGTTATAAAAGAGAAGACGCAAGTGAACGTGAGTCAGTCAGTCAGTCAGTCAGTCAGTAAGGCAGTGTTGTTAAAGTCAGTGGAGAGCAAGCCAGACAGTCTTGTGTAGCAGTGAAGCCAGCTTCGAGACCAGAGCGCGACTTGAGTTGTGTCCGTAACTGTGGAGCCTGAAGCCCGGAGTTCGAGTGCAGTGGACCGCAGTTGGGGGACCTGAGTTCGAAGTGCAGCGAATCGTCTCTGAAGGTCTGGGGTTCGAGATTCTGTGAACGCGAGTGACTGAGCTAGAAGAACTAGCCAAGACAAACGAGCTGTGAACTGAGAACTGACAGTTCTGTTTTGTAAATAATGCTTTGTGAATATTAGTTAAGATTAACAGTTCATTGTTGTTCGTAATAGTCCAAGTAAATTGTCATTGTCGTTTGTGGAGTGCAATAACAAACGCTGTGTTGCTGTGCGGAGAGCAAATCCCATTGTTGACGAGAGCGTTTAAGATGAATTGTAGAAAGGAATTATTGTTGCTTTAAATAAAAATTACATTGTTTTTTAATTAGAAATTTACAATATTATTGTCATCTCAATGAATAATTAATTTTAGTCATTAATAATGAAAACTTAATCATTTCAATTAGTAATTTTTGTAATGAATGATTGAGGACAATGGATAATTTTATTAATGATTGATCTAATTCGTAATTAATTTTAATTAATAGTTCAATTAGTCTTTCATTGGTTCTTATGTAGTTGCTGGTAGACAAACTGACATGACTAGAAGCATTAAAGCTTTTCGTAAACTCTCAAAGATGAACATCATAATAATACGAAATAAGGGTTCTATCTTCCTTATTAGCAATCTACCTTATTATATGCAACATTTTGCTAGCAATTTTATAAAATTAATAATAAATTTGTCGTTGCTTACATTACCTGCTGTTCTCTTCCTCAACAAAAATCAGTAAAAAGTTCAAAGTGTACAAAATTACTTTTCCTGCTCTGAGCTTCGTTGCTTACCTTCAACTGAGGTTAGACAAAGAACACGATGCCTTAGAAGCACAAGCATTGATTTACCATAGTTGTCGAGAGATGGCAAATTATACCGGAGAGGTTAACAAGGTATCTCTGATTATGGCACTGTCTCTTATTTGGGTACTTTACCTTATCTCCTTCTGCTCCGAACTCTTCTCCCGTTCACCATTCCTTCCAGTGCATCCTTTAGTAAGCAGTTTCTTCTCAGTTAGTGACCAAGCCAATTCCTTTTTCTCTTCCTGATCAGTTTCAGCATCATTCTGTCTTCACCCACTCTTTCCAACACAACTTCATGTCTTATTCTGTCTATCCATTTCACACTTCCATTCTTCCCCATGTCCACATTTAAAATGATTCTAGTCGCTTTGTCGTAATGTCCATGTTTCTGCTCCATATAATGCCACACTCCACACAAAGCACTTCATTAGTTTCTTAACTATTTTTCCAGAAACCCGAAGAACCTGCTCCTTTTTAGCTTCCTTTGCAATTGCTATTCTCCGTTGATTCTTGGCAACAGGTGATGTTTCTTTACAACGCTGTATCAACATCTCAGGTTATTTAGCGTCTGAATGAAGTAAAGGCAATAATGCCAGTGAAATGAGTCCGGGGTCCAGCACCGATAGTCACCCAACATTTGCTCATATTAGGTTGAGGGAGAACCCCGGAAAATATTCAACAAGGTAACTTGCCTCAACTCGGGCCACCTGATTTCGTGGCCAGACACGCTAACCTTTACTCCACAGGTTTGGACAGCAGCTCATGTCACTGCTTATAGCACACCCTAAGTATCTGAAGCTGTCTACTTGCTCAACTGCCTCGTTTAGAATTCGCAAGTTTACCTTCTTTACTATTTTCCTATGATCGTGGCATTCGTATTGTTTGCATTTATCTTCATCCCACGCTGCTCACAGCTGTCATTTAGCTCCACTAGCATATCCCTTACTATCATCACCTCTTCGGCTAACAACGCCATATGATCAGAAAATGTTATGCACTTTATTCTTCTTCCTCCTACTATCACTCCTCCCATGTTCTGAAAATAGTTCTTAACTAAATCCTCCAAGTAGATATTCGATAGGGTGAGTGATGAAGGTCATCCTTGACGTACTCCTCTTCCTATTTCACTTCTGTCTGACTTTTCTTCTCCTACTGACTTTGAATCGTTGTTTCATTTAAAGGTTACTGAAGAGCCTCCTCTCTTTCTAATCCACGCCAATTTTCTTTACGATCACCATCAGTTTATTCCAATCCACTCTGTCAAACATCTTTTCTAGGTCCGCAAATGTTACATAAACTTTTTTTACTCTTCTCTAGGTATCTTTCGCCGATTGTTCGTAGTAGTCTAATTTAATTTCTCTTAGCTTTTCCATGATGTAGGATAAAGTTGTCTAATTCCATGATATCCCTAATCCCGTGATACTTTTCTAAAATTCAATGTCAGTCAAAGTTTTGCCGTTTCACCATAGCGCCAGACATATTTCTCGAAACAGTGCATCTTTCGCCTACTTTTGAGACATCGGTGAACTTCCTAACAAGATACCCAATCCCATAACATTCAGTGAAAAAAATGTGTCACGGAATTAGGAGTATCACGGAATAACGCAACTTTATCCTAAACCACTGTAATTATTTTGAATAAGTGAATATATTAATTTATAATAGATAAGACGATTACACTATACACGAAAAAGATAAATATATTACTTTTTACTTATTCTCCATCTCATTTTGAAATTATTGTCATACAAATTGAAGAGATTTCCTGTTTTGTCCGCTTCCTTCTCAGTCTTTTAAAAAGTATCTGATATTAAAAGTCTCCATTAGAGAGACATCCTTGTTGAGTGATAAGATAGCGAAAGGCTGTGGCGTAAACAACATAACAAATCCACAATAATTTTAATTTCTTTTTATAATTCGAACCTGAGCCCGCCATAATTGCAGTCGATAACAGTACCGTGTGGGTTATACCTTTGAGTTGAAATAGAACCATATATCCGAATTAATTACCAGATTTAAGACATGATTGTAAATAAGATTTTATGACTTCTTTGTTGTTTCATATTCTGTAAAAATTTTGCTGGTAGAATGCGAATTATTTTAATGCAAACAAACGAAGAGTTATGACAAAGCCATAAGGTGCTTTTGCATACGCATAATATATACCTAAAAACTGACGAAAGGCGTTTAGTTGCAGGTAACGTAATATGAGACATTTCCTCGCTAAGACATTTTCATATTGTTTCACTTTTACCTGTGAAATGTCACCGTTGTCTCGTGATATATATCTTTTATGACTTTTTGATTCTCTTTTTCTTTGTTATTCATTCGGCTTGTATTTTCCAATTCCGTTTTCTCCGTGACAAAAGAGGGAGTAAGCAATAACAAACGAAACGCGACGTAGCATATTTACAGTAACTTGCTTCTAGTCTCTTGGAGGAACCATGTTGCCATTAATTTTAAACTAAAAGGAATACGAATTTCGGTGCTCTGGAGTTTGGGGAGAAGTGTGTGTATTCATAAATCTTTCATACAGGCACTTGCAAGTCGAGGGGATGAAATAATAACTTCATCGTCTTAAATATAAATTACAGGTGTCAACACTTGTAAATGTTACTCGTGTAGCTGTGATATGTTGCACATCAGATTGAATATTCATATGCATAATATATCGCTGGATCCATCTCTCTTAACAGTGTTCCATCTAGAAGAGCGAAGTAAAATACTGTGTAATTATTTATTTATTCATTAATTCGCGTTACAAACAACACTCTGCAAACATCATAAGTATTTCAAGCAGATACGTTTTAGAAGCTATGAATACTAAATTAACTTCATAAAAAAATGATACATAAGCTTAGATGAAGTAAATCATTCAGAGAGAAAAAGTGAAATTCTTACGTAGAATTTCTAGTAGAAAAATGAAGAAGCATAAACATACGAAAATAAGGGAGAACGGATTCGGTAATAGACGTGATTTATAAATAAAATCATCGAGGACGCTGAAGAAGATATTAAAATACGTCCAAATTCAGAAGAGAAAAAAGTGGCTCGTTCTCAACACAGATGTAGTTTTTCGTCTGATGGGACGGCATTAGGGGAGAGTTGGGTAGTATCGGACATCGGGTAATATCAGACAGTGATTTTTTTCATCTAGGCCTACTACCAGATAATAGTACCTGAATGACATCTCTTTTTAAATTAAAAATTTTCGGAAAAAAATTGGTGATCATGGTTTCTGATTCAGAAAATCATTTGGTTACTGCAGAGATCCAGACCATGAAGATGTATGTCCGAAAAAATATGGAAAAAAAGAAAACAAAGGATGTCCTAATGGTGTTTTTTTCCTCCTATTTTATTTGATTTAGGAAAATTTAACTTATCTCCTAATCCAGAAATACAGAATTCCTTAGAAGAGTGATAATCTAATAAAAAATTCCATTTTTTTTCACTTTTTATATAGATCTTTTTTTCTATTTTCGATAAAATACCATGCTTACGTTTCTGTGACGTCGCATACAGAAACGTAACCATGTCATTCAGGTACTATCATCTGGTGGTAGATGGAAAAAAACGCACTGCCGATATTACCCGATGTCCGATACTACCCAACTCTCCCCTACATGAATTACGTACGGATATTGAGATCTGCGTTCTCGATATGGAAGATTATGGCGATGATTGTATGGTACTCATAAGGCGCTTCCTTATACTAATATTTAACGATGCTGGATCAAATATTCGGCTGTTCAGAGCCTGTGAAATTGGTGATAGCGAGGCGGTATTTGGTGTGATGTGATTGAGAATTCGATTTGCTCTTGGAAAAAAACTCGGAAATGACCAAACCAAGAAATTAGCCCAGGTCAAAGTATGGCTTATAGATATCGTATAAAATGAGCCATCGTCAAATGCAAGATATATTAGAGCATTTGTTGGAAACAGTGTGTGTTCAATATAGGCTAAGTGAACTGAAAATCAAGAAGGGAGTAATAAAAGTGCCATTTTGAATGAATTAGAGGAGTGTAATAGGAAGTTAAGTAAAGCGATAGAGATAATGAAAATAGGTGAGGAGTATGGCGGGGAAGGCTAGCTAGGATAGTGAAGTATAACATGTAGAAAATTAGTGAGCTCTAAAAATGGAATGTACAGAAGAAACAGACATAGTAACGAATATATTGGACAGTGGTGTAGTATGTTTCAGTAACAAGTATTATTAGAAACAGTGTATGTTCGATATAAGTGTACTGAAAATCAAAAACAAAGTCGTGAAAGTGTCAATTTTGAATGATCTAAATAAGGTGTTAGGTTTTAAAGGTGGGAATACTAGTAAATTTAAATGGGGTCGAATGTTAAATTATAAGAGCGTCTACAAAAGGTATAACTGTAATGAATGTAATTGTGGTACCGGATACAAAAATTGTGAGGTCCACGTTACATGGATGTAAATGTTGACAACAAATATATACCATATATCATATCATATACCATATCATATATCATATCATATCATATATGAAAAATTATTTTTGAGAAAAAAAATAGAGAATTTTTATTTCGAATCAGCGACACACAATGGCGATTTATTCTAAAACAGAGAGGAGATTTTCTTATTCGTATTTAATGTTACATAGAATAGAGAAATAAATTTCCAATTAGTATGAGTAATTTAATGACTCTTTATTCACTGCGCAGTTACGTAATGCTGTTGGAATTAACGATAAGGAGATTATTTTGGGAAGACAAGATCGGGATTTGCAATCGTTTTACCTGACCGTTGCCTTGCAGTTAAAGAAAGCCTAATAAACAGAAACCAAATAATCTGCCCAATGGAACTCACGTTGAAGGACAGCCTCGAAACACGATTTCCGCTCACTATCCTTAGACCGCGCCGATGATTATAAAATAAGATTTGATACTGTATAGTTCGTATAAAAACATCTTACTTACTTAGCTAGCTACTTATGGATTTTAAGGAACCCGGATTTCCTCGCCCTCACATAAGTCCGCCAACGATCCCTATCCTGAACAAGTTTAATCCAGTCTCTACCATCATATCCCACCTCCCCCAAATTCATGTTTATATTATCCTCCGATCTACGTCTCGGCCTCCCCAAAGGTCTCCCACAAAGTCTGTTCTATATCTAGCTAGTTCTTTTCCTACTAATGTTACCCCTCCTGTTCTCTTAGACTTGTCACATTCCAAGTACCAATTCTCATAACTGTATTACTGTGCTGTAGTCTTGCCAGAGAATCAATTCCATTCCGAAGCTTGTGTTGTGGTTTCGTATCAAGCTGTTTTTTTTTAGAGTGATGGATTATTAGCCCTTTGTTCAACCCCCAAGCTGGAGGATCACCCCTTATCAGCTGTCCGCGACTGCTTATTCAATATATTCGCAGCTACACCTCCATATCTGGAGGACGTCTCCTCTGCTCGCAACCTGAGGACGTGCTATGCTGTGGTGATAGAGACCCACCATACATGGATTTAACATAATAAAAATTATATTATAATATATGGCAGAAACTGATGAAAACCATTCTGGTCGGTGCCTATGGTCTATGTCTTCCAAGTTGTCTATCGTCTTCCCCCTTTTTCTCTTTCTTAGTGGAATCCATTCACGTGTCATCCTTGGTAACATCTCCTCACTCATTCTCAACGTATGCTTTGATAAAAGGTAAGATCAACATAACGTTTTCTTATTACCTCTTACATGCACATTATTTGTAATGGCCTCTAGGCCTAAATCGCCGCCATTCACCGCCGATTCGTTTTTCTCTCGTGCTAGAGAGCAGTCGGATCTCCCCACTAAACACGCGCTCTAAGACCGCTTATAATGCCGGTCAGTTGTATATGCCGCGCACTATACTATAATACTTATATTAAATTATTAACAGTCATTATACTTATCACTTTACAAATGAACAACAAAATAGATGGATTCTGATGATCACATTGTATGTACATTATATTCAAAAACATAAAATGAGCTCTAGGCGCGTTAGAGGACACGTAATAAAACATTTTTTCGTAACAAATGCTTCCTTATTCAGATATAACGATATGAAATAATTTAGGATTTAAAAGGATCTCAACGTGAAACGTAACTGGCCACTATTTTATGTTTTTATTATGGATCTTACTATTGTTCAGTTTTTTATGACAGGTATATAGTTTGTAACAGTAAGTAATTTTGTTTTTCTCTTTTTACTCTTGCGAATCATACATCGAAAATAATAACTGTAAGATATTCCTTGTGTTAGCTCTTTGTTGTTTTTTTTTATTGCTTCAATGCTTCTACATCGTTTAGCCTATTTATATATAATCAATAAGTAACTGTATGTTATTTCCGTATTTTTCCTATTGTTTAAGAGGTTACTTGAAGGAAAAACTGAATGAGGTAGAAACAAATAGTAAGAATAAAAACATTCGAGATTTATATAAGGGTATAAAGGAATTTAAGAACGGATATCAGCCAAGGGTAAACGTGATCAAGGATGAGAATGGTGACTTGCTTGCAGACTCTCCATCAATCCTAAACAGATGGAAAAACTATTTTGCGCAACTACTAAATGTACATAGGCCAAATAGAAATGATCGGGACGAAATTGAAATACAAACTGCTGAGCCATTTATACCCGAACCCACGCTTTCAGAAGTCGAAATTGCTATAGAAAATCTGAAAAAGTACAAGTCTCCAGGTATCGATCAAATTCCAGCAGAATTAATACAAGAGGGTGGGAGTGCATTATATAGCGAAATTTATAAACTTGTACTTGCTATTTGGGAAAAGGAAATTGTACCAGAACAATGGAAGGAGTCCATAATTGTATCTATTTTTAAAAAGGGGGACAAAACCAACTGTGGTAACTTTCGAGGAATATCACTTTTGTTGACGTCGTACAACATTTTGTCCAATATTCTTTTGAGAAGATTAACTCCGTACGTAGATGAAATTATTGGGGATCATCAGTGCGGTTTTCGGCGTAATAGATCGACTATTGATCAGATTTTTTGTATTCGACAGATAATGGAGAAAAAATGGGAGTATAAGGGTACAGTACATCAGTTATTCATAGATTTCAAAAAGGCTTATGACTCGGTTAAGAGGGAAGTATTATATGATATTCTTATTGAATTTGGTATTCCCAAGAAACTAGTTCGATTAATTAAAATGTGTCTCAGTGAAACATACAGCAGAGTCCGTATAGGTCAATTTCTATCTGATGCTTTTCCAATTCACTGCGGGCTAAAGCAAGGAGATGCACTATCACCTTTACTTTTTAACTTCGCTCTAGAATATGCCATTAGGAAAGTTCAGGATAACAGGCAGGGTTTGGAATTGAACGGGTTACATCAGCTTCTTGTCTATGCGGATGACGTGAATATGTTAGGAGAAAATACACAAACGATTAGGGAAAACACGGAAATTTTACTTGAAGCAAGTAGAGAAATCGGTTTGGAAGTAAATCCCGAAAAGACTAAGTATATGATTATGTCCCGTGACCAGAATATTGTACGAAATGGAAATATAAAAATTGGAGATTTATCCTTCCAAGAGGTGGAAAAATTCAAATATCTTGGAGCAACAGTAACAAATATAAATGACACTCGGGAGGAAATTAAACGCAGAATAAATATGGGAAATGCGTGTTATTATTCGGTTGAGAAGCTCTTATCATCCAGTCTGCTGTCCAAAAATCTGAAAATTAGAATTTATAAAACAGTTATATTACCGGTTCTTCTGTATGGTTGTGAAACTTTGACTCTCACTCTGAGAGAGGAACATAGGTTCAGGGTGTTTGAGAATAAGGTGTTAAGGAAAATATTTGGGGCTAAGCGGGATGAAGTTACAGGAGAATGGAGAAAGTTACACAACACAGAACTGCACGCATTGTATTCTTCACCTGACATAATTAGGAACATTAAATCCAGACGTTTGAGATGGGCAGGGCATGTAGCACGTATGGGCGAATCCAGAAATGCATATAGAGTGTTAGTTGGGAGACCGGAGGGAAAAAGACCTTTAGGGAGGCCGAGACGTAGATGGGAGGATAATATTAAAATGGATTTGAGGGAGGTGGGGGTATGATGATAGAGACTGGATTAATCTTGCACAGGATAGGGACCGCTGGCGGGCTTATGTGAGGGCGGCAATGAACCTTCGGGTTCCTTAAAAGCCATTTGTAAGTAAGTAAGAACCTGCATAATATGTATTTATTTCGTAACTAAGAAAATTTTTCGCATTATCTCTTTATTATTGTTTAAAATTATATATACAGTTTGAAAATTTGTCATATTTTTTGCAATATCCCTATCCTTGGCTTTATAATTTCAAATTCATGTATTTAATTTTAACGGAAAGTAATTTTTGTGTGATGTCTTTAGTATTGTTCACTGTCTATTAATTCATGCACTTATCTTGTAACTACAACACATTCCTCCTACTACTTCTTCACTATTGTATATTCTTTCTATATAGCCTAATGTATGTAATAATGTAACAAATTACAACCCTAATACACTAAAGGGTAAAATAGAGTCACAATATTTGAATGACAACAGCAATAATAATAATAATAATAATAATAATAATAATAATAATAATAATAATAACAATAATAATCAACATCATCATCATCATCATCAATAGCTATCAGGGTTTATGCCATTTGGCCTGTTCCGTCTCAGGTGAAAAGCTGGTCTCTCCATCGCTTCTTCGGGCGTCCACGATCTCTGTATCCAAGGAGTCTGTAATTTAATAATCTCCTAGGTAGTCTATCATTTGACATCCATAGAACATGCTCATGCCAGTTGCTCCGATACTTGTGGATTGTCTCTGTAATGGCTGCGATATTTAGTTCTTGTCGGATGTCTTCATTATATTTATGGTCATAGAGAGTGTAGCCTGCTAGCGGTCTTAGTAATCTCATCTCAGCTGCTTCTATTCTTTTCAGTTGACTAGTTGTTAGAGTCCAAGTTTCTGATCCATATAGCAAAGTTGGAATGCCCATTGTTTTGTGGAATTTCAAAATTGTGTCTTGCCGGACCTTCTTAAAGTAAATTCTTTTACTTATCTTGGCTGTAATCTCTCCTATATTCATTCTCGAGATATAATAATAATAATAATAATAATAATAATAATAATAATAATAATAATAATAATAATAATAATAATGAAAGGCCTTAATTCTTCAACGCAAAATGATTACCAGCACATATGAAGTTTCAAGAAATTTTGTTTCTTCTCTTTTCCTTGTGATCGCTATATTACATACGAAACGAAACACAAACCTCTAGCTATTATTAAAAAATATTTAATAGCATACTTACAGGGATGATAAAAGGGAATATTTTCTTTGTAAAGCTCTAGTAGCTTGTGATGACTATGCATTTTCTTATTACACGGAATTACACCGAGGTCAAAGTATCTTAATAATGTGAGAGAATGATGGAGGAAGTGTGTTCAATTCTCTTTAGAAACCTTTCACATTTTAACGAATGAAAATTATTTCTTGATGAATTTTCTGATTATATTTATTCCCATGTTCATTCAGAAAGTTGGATTATCTTTAACATTTTTAATGCATGAGCCAATCCTTTTGCCAATGAAAAACAGATCTGTAACTTTAAAGGGAGTGAAATAATCACGTTAGTAATTATAAAGAGAGTTGCTTTCATCTTGTGAAATTAATTTCCACTCCAGTCCAGGGTACATATGACGGAAAGGGCATGAAATAAAGGCACGTAAGCTGTTTTGTATGTATGGATTAAAAGCTCTGTAACACATGCAAGCCATATTATATAACTGCTTCTGGGAGGAATATAGATTATTTTGAAAACTCCAGCATGTGGAAGTAAAATAAGGTCCAGAAATAAAATGCTGATAAAAAAGCACAAGCAAAAGAAGATCTTGAGAGAAGTGACAGAGAAAGAGAGGAGGTTGATAACTTCTATTGTGGGAACAGATGGCGGTGAAGCTGAAAAACGTAGGCGAAGAAAATTGAATGAAATGGTGATTGGTATTAAAGACGAAAGACTGGAATAGATTGTGGCAAAGGAGAGAGCTCCGACTTTGCTCAATTCCATTTTAAAGAGTTTCGCTACTGAAATGTGGGAGAGATGAGGCTGGATTTAGGCTAATATAACGGATAGGTATTGAAAGAATCTTTCGTGATTAGTTTTTTTTAGACTAAAAGAAATAAGGTCGGATCTTTATTTACATAGGTTTTACAAAAGATGAGACTTTTTATGAAAGTCACTCTTCTCGTGTTTGTGTTACAGAGAATTTCTTCTCAGCTGCGTTAATATAAATGTGTTTGCCCTAATTCTCTGCACTTGGTTCTTTTAGATAAAAATTTCAGCACTTGTGACATCATTATGTTCCTTTAAATGCAGCATTCTTACAGTTTCGAATTTCAGCACAAGAAATGAAACGAAATGAACTGTCATATTTCTGCATTTCTGGATTCGCCCATACATGCTATATGCCCTGCCCATCTCAAACGTCTGGATTTAATGTTCCTAATTATGTCAGGTGAAGAATACAATGCGTGCAGTTCTGTGTTGTGTAACTTACAATAATAATAATAATAATAATAATAATAATAATAATAATAATAATAATAATCCGTGGCGCTACAGCCCGTGAAGGGCCTAGACAGACCAGCAGGCTGCTGGCTTCACGCCCGCATGCAGAAGCAGAGGTGGAAGATCATCCAACCGGAATGGAGGTATCGTGTGGTTAGCACGATGATCTCCCTAGCCGTTATAGCTGGCATTTGCAACCGGATTTAGCTACCTATCGTAGCTCCCCAAGTGCATCACGATGATGGGTGAGTACCGGTCCCATTCACTGGCCGAAATTTCATAAGAAAATGTCTTCCCCCATGAGGACTCGAACCATCGCGCATTCCGTAATGCGAGTCCTAGGCAGGATGCCTTAGACCACGACGTCACGGCGCGGGACCATACAGTGATAAGAATAATAATAATAATAATAATAATAATAATAATAATAATAATAATAATAATAATTATTATTATTATTATTATTATTATTATTATTATTATTATTATTATTATTATTATTATTATTATTATATTTAAAAATAATAATAATAATATTTAAAAATAATAATATTTAAATAATAATAACAATAATAATAATAATTAAGAGTAACTACCCCCTGTTAGTTTAAGATATTATAAAAAGAAGTTCACTATTCATATAGGGCTATTATGGTCTTAAATTCACTGCTTATCTTAAAGCTTTGAAGGGCCAAAAGAAAAGGATCAGAAGAGAACCAGTCTTTTTTCTTCATATTACATATCGTCATTTCCCATAACTATGGTCCAAGCACCCAACAATGGTCCAAAACGCATTATGCAGTACTTAGTCCCCCAAGAGTTCGGTGTTTGCCATTTGAGGCGCCAGTGTGATGGAATTATGTTCCCCATAGATGCTTCTATCTACCATTACACGTGGCAATGATATGGATGCTTAACAAGGTCAGTGTGCATCGTTCTATTGAATGTGTGAAGACACGAAATCATTCAGTTTGTGTTTATCTGGTTTATTAAGCTCTCCTCTGTAGAACTGCTAACTTATAGATATATGATTGTTTGTGCAATTAAACCTGGCTATATAGTGTTTAATTTCACGTAATAATTAGACTGGTAGAGGTTAAGGACTCTGCGTAAAAAATGTTTAACCTCAAGGCTAGAAGTCAGTCCTCAACTATGTACCACGATTTTTCGTGGACCATAGTTGTATTTCATTTTTAAATATTTGTTTCAATAAAATGTGATCAATGTGATTATTTGCTTCTGAAAATACGGTATCTCAGTATATTCTAAAACACCACTTAACATTATAGTCCAGTAAATAAAGAAACAGGCTGTTCCAGCATCAATGGTACTAGCACTAATGATGGTCCGGTAAAACGAAAACTTCAGCGTAGAAGGAAAACAACCGTCCCTGTAAGTGACTATGAGAGCGATGAAATTGAATGGGATATAGATTATGTTGTTTCCGGTGTTCTCTCCATATTTACAGACAGTGAGTCAGATGTGGAAAAGACGACGAAATCTGTTAAATTAATGCTAAAGGCACATAGTTATGTGGTAGTTATTTATGAGAAGGAATTGTGGTCAGGGAAAGTTTTGGAAGTGAAGAACAATGGAGCTGTTGTTTCATGTATAGTAAGAATCGGCAATTACTGAGGTGGCGAGAAATGGAAGACATTTTATTCTATAGAAATGAAAACATAATAAAACAAATTGAAGACCCCAAATGCGTCTCGAAAAAGAGAGATCTATTTTCAATTTCAGAATTACAAGAGAAGTGGAGATTCAAAGGATCGAAATAAGCGTACTGAATGTAGTTCTCAGTATGGTAAATAAACATTATCAGTGAATTTATTTGCATAATATTTTGCTAAGAATGTGTTAGTTTATTTTGATACCGTACTTTTGTTCTTTAATATACTGTAGTTGTTCATTATTGCAGGAAAATTACTTTCAGTTTTCACTTGTCTATTGTGTCTTTATGCAATGTTTACTAATAAAAAGAATCCATGTACTTTTCATTTATTTTTAATATTTCTGTGGTAGATTATGTTTCTACCCTTAAATTAGAAACTCAATGTATTGATTTACGAATAATTACAGCTCCAACTATAGTCCATTCATTCTTTCAAGCATGAATATATGAGTGGACCATAGTTGGGCAACTCAGAATACAACTATGTACCAATGCTTATCATTTTTTAACACTTGTAATTAAATAATTTCAAACACATATGTCAATATTTATTTAATATAAACTTACAAGAGTCCGAAGCCAAAATTTCACTTAAACTGGATGAACAGTACTAAATATACAAAGAAAAATGTGGACCATAGTTAGGGGAAACTACGGTACTTAATTCTTAATGCGCGTAAATTGAATTAATCTGCGTGCTTTGTATTGTATATTTTTGTATAGCTGTAAGTGATGAATTGTTTATGCTTGTAAATTAAATTAATCTGCTTACTATGTACTGAATATTTTTGTATAGCTGAACTGATGAATTGTTTATGTTTGTAATTGCATTAAACGGCACGCTATGTAGTGTATGTTTTTGTACAGCCGCCAGCGTAGCTCAGTCGGCAGACTCGCTTGCCTACTGATCTGGAACTGCACTCGGACATGGGTTAGATTCCCGCTTGGACCGATGAAATGGTTGGGGTTTTACCGAGGTTTTTCAATCGTAAGGCAAATGTCAGGTAATCTATGGCGAATCCTTGGCCTCACCTCATTTCCCCAAACTCTTGACTTGTTTTACATCTTAAAACTTAAATGTTAATGTAAGATCTGTAGAATAAAATAAATAAAATAAAATAAGTAGCTTCCTCTACATGGTATGAGATTGTAATCCTGTAGTTAAGAAGGTGGTTAGACAGAATAAGAAAGAAAGAAAGAAAGAAAGAAAGAAAGAAAGAAAGAACGAAAGAAAGAAAGAAAGAAAGAAGGAAGAAAAGGAGGGTGCTGATAATGAATTTGTGTACTCCGTGCTTTCTCCATTGAAATAAAATATGACCGATTCTGGATTTTCCTTCATGTTTTCACGCATTCACTTTGTATTTTACATTCTTTGTTTTCGCATTATACATTATCTGTTTTATTTAATATTTTATCTCTTAACTTTAATGTATTTCTTCATATTCGTACATATCTATAGCTGCCACTACTCGCCAATTCCTATACTGAAACGCATTCGGTTCTCACAGTTTGAATGAAATTCAAATTCTTCCGCCGAAATATTTGCATCCACCCCAGATCTTCCTTTCTTTCTTGTTTCTTCCGGAATTAATTTAAAAATCGGTGTACAGTTCCATTGATTTCGTTCCACATACATGGCCATACCACAGTCTAGTATATACAGTCACGAAGCTCAATACATAGTAAATATGCATCCACAGATAGTTGCTAACCACTAGGATCGCTAATATCGCCTCATTACAGACATGCGAAATAGTACCGGAACAGTCTATTGTTCCTAGCACCCTCACAACTCAAGCTTCGTGACTATACAGTATACTAGACTATGGCCATACCAAGCAAGTTTATTTCATTTCAAAGCGTTCAGCAATGTTTTTAGTGTCATCTGTAAGTTTGATCACCCTTTCCCGTTTCCTCTGCCAGAGAATCAATGGATTTTTATTTTATTTTATTGGGTTATTTTACGACGCTGTATTAACATCTAGGTTATTTAGCGTCTGAATGAAATGAAGGTGATAATGCCAGTGAAATGAGTCCAGGGTCCAGCATCGAAAGTTACCCAGCATTTGCTTGGTTTGAGGGAAAACCCCGGAAAAAACCTCAACTAGGTAACTTGCCCCGACTGGGATTCGAACCCGGGCTACCTGGTTTCACGGCCAGACGCGCTGACCGTTACTCCACAGGTGTGGACGAGAATCAATGGATAAAACTAAAGCATTTCAATAATTCTCTAGCCGGAATCAACCCTTTTTACATCGTCGACGACATCTCTCCCCATTTCCAAAGTTTCAGCCCTCTTCTCTGTCATTCCTTTCTCCCCCACCCCACACCGTTTCTATGACGCCAGCTGGTCGATGCAACGGACATCGGCGAACGACATATAGTGTTATGGAATTAATATTACTAAAAAAATACCATTATTAGTGATTAGTTATAATATTTGTATAGGCGTCGTTAATATGAGTAAGTTCTAGTGAATCTTTAGAGGAGTACAGCAAAGTAATTATGTATTTAGTGAAGAAAAATATTTGTTGTAATATCTTTCCGTGTTTTTTAAACCCATTTACCATAATAACAAGCGGATCTTATGACAGAATTGTTAGTAGATGTTGCTGGTAGTGTACAGTTTTATAAATACACGATTTTGAACATTAAAAAGTTGAATTTCTTGAGGCGTGAGTGAATTATATTTAATCTATAAGGAAACTAGCTTTTCCTTCGAGCTTTTAGTACTGCAAAAGGATATATTTCATGAGCAACGGTTCTACTACCCCGGGGAACGCCCGCCAAGGAATTCAATCTTGTAAATTCCTCTGCTGAACAAGGGGGTAACTGCGAACCTCTTATCTCAGATTGCAGCATCAAGGGTGAAACTTTATTCTACACACTGCTCACTGGTATGGCTTGTTTGGGACATATCTTCACTTCTACTTTTATCTACAGCATGAAAAATGGAGTAAAACAATTCTGAGTGCAGAAAGAAGGGCCAAATATATGAGTAAATTAATGTTTACGTCGGCAATGTTATGCCCAAATATGACAAAAAATATTTAATGCATGATCAATGTACATTAAATGTATAAATATTAATGCTACAGTCCTTAAAGTTCTTTTTCTCTTCTATTTGCAATTTTAGAGTTAATATCGGATGAGCACAAGGCGTGATTCGTGTAACCATAGGGTTAGCATGACGACAGGCTTTCATTCTGCTGTAGGTAGGATTGTACGGCTTCCAAGTAACGATATATTAATTTATAATAATAGTAGTATGTACAATAGAAGATGTACAACCACACAGGCGTATACAAACTCAAATGCAACACCTGCAACAACTTCTACATAGGACAGACAGACAGATCATTTCAAACACGTTACAAACAACTCATCACAGCCATAACAAAATTACAAAACACTTCCACATATGCAGAACATATCACAAATGCTAACCATATCTACAGAAATATCAACATAGACATGGAAATTCTACACATCCAACCAAAAAGCCAGAAACTAAAAACACTAGAACAATACAAAATTCTCAACACACAACTCAATTTCAGAACTCACACTTTTTGACTCCACATTACACTATACAAACACACCCCCACAGGAAACAAAACAAAAGGCGCCAAACCAATACAACCAGTTCTGATGATGGCCAATAGCAGGCTGAAACATGTTAACAAGGTAATATAAAATTTAACACAAGAAAGACAAATAATACGTTTTTCCAAATGTTGCGAAAGAATAAACGCAATTGAGATTTAGTATTTGTTGTAAATAATAGGTGATATCACAGTAAAACATAATTTTACAAAATTCATAGTAACTAAAATAAAAAACAATAAGATATATGCAAGTAATTATGCATTCTGAGCATGTTGAACAATATTAGAATGAAAATCAAAGGCATATATGAAAAAAAAAGACATATACAGTGTGTCGTAACCGAAACACAGCATGTTATGATTAGGACCGTGACATCGGTATATTTGTATTAAATTGAAGGTGAACACACGACGTCGGACAGAATGTAGTCGACGTGTTTCAAATACAGACAGCGGAAGCGAATTTGACACACGCCTAAACAAGCAAGTTGCGTGTTTTGTAGCCTATACGATTATTGCGTATTATAAAATACAATACAATAATTGTATATAAAGGTTAATATCGGAAAGGTCTAAAATGCTGATGAGGTTGAGAATAATTGTTGGAAATCATACTTAAATTGTCACAAAGTGGTAAAACGTAAGTCTGAAAAGATGTTTTTTTATATATATTTAGAGTTTTGCATTACAGTTCTAGAATGTCGAAAACGTATATAGCGTACAATTTTACTTTCCATATATTTAACTGTTACATTAATTTATTTATCACATGTATTCCGTGCCTTACTTTTCTTGCATGTTGTTCGCCTGGTTTCGGTTCCTACTGCAATAAACAACAACATTCATTTTGAAAGTTTCAAATGAAAATACCGCCGAGTGTCGGATAGAACCTTGTATGCGGAAAAACTGCGTTCAACATCGGCTGAAACCAAGGGCGCATATGTAAAATATTTCACATCATCCATTTCTACACCAAGTTGATAACAATCGCACTTGTCATCTGACAAAACTCTTGCAATTTTTCATAATGATTTGAAACCACCGCTGTTTTTTTTTATTACTGTGTTCATTTTTGCACACACCTTTTTGCTTATATCATCTTGCAGATCATTCACTTTTGAGATTACTATCGAAATTTCCTCCACCAATTTCACATCAGTCTTTTCGATTGTAGAAGGGATAAATCCAAAATTAGATGAAATATATTCACACTGTTTTTTAATATTTGGGTCACCAAGAAGAGTTTGGGCTTTACTTATGGAAAGTGCATCGTTTCCGTCAAACATCTGTATGACTCCTGCTATCCTTATTATACAATGATTGTATTGTCTTGATTTTATAATACGCAATAATCGTATACAAAACACGGAAAGTGCTTGCTTAGACGTGTGTCAAATTCGCTTCCGCTGCCTGTATTTGAAACACGTCTAGCGTCTTGTGTACACCTTCAATCGACCTCAAACTAATACAAATATACCGATGTCACGGCCTTAGTTATGATTAAACTGTCCTCTACGGATCACTTCTGGTCCAGCCAGCTTCCCATCTGTCTGGTTGAAGATGACACTATTAAGAATATCAATGTCTGAAAACACATAAATGTGCCTTGGGGAATCTCGTTTTGCTTCACTTCTTAAAAAATTCCCTTGAAATTTGATTCTGTTAATTTTCTTCACAACTTTACCACAATAAGAAGAAAGAAGTGATATAAAGTTTGTTGGTGTCTGTTTTCTTACTTGCTTCTGGAGAAGAGCTTACAAGGACAAAGGTCCTGCAGATGCGGAGTTGCGCTCGAGCGTGGGTTCGATTTCCGCTTGGACTGATTAAGTGGTTAGGTTTTCTACAAGGTTTTCCCCACCCATTAGGCAAATGTCAGGTAATCTATGGCTAATACTCGCCCTCATCTCTCCAAATACCATCTCGCTTTTACCAATCCCATAGATACTAAATAACCGAGTAATTGATACAAGGTCGTTAAATAACCAATTAAAATAGTCACTTTTGCTCTTTCTATTGCATTAAAGTTAGGTTTTTTCGTACAACTTTTTGTGATGATCTGGTTTTTACTTGCGAGGCATTTCTTTATTGTGCTGATTCTATTCGCCCTTAAGTCTGAAAAAGTAGACACGAAAACACGAAATGTAATATAAAATGGAAACAAAAAAGTCTGAATAAAAATTACGACAGAAATGAACACATAACATAAAAATAAAAAAATTGAAAAAACCAATTTAATATTTTTAAAACAAATATTACGTACAAACAAAGTTTTCGATGCCTACTAAAATTTTTCCACAAATCACAAAGCCTTTATTTAAATGGTGATCGTGTGAACTACTGACGATATAAAAATATGAAATTAGTCTGAACATAAAATGAAATGTCCACTAAAACTATATAGCAAGCAATGGCTGTCTTTCCGTTCAATTGCAGTTTATAACAAAACTTTAAAACTACTAAAACTTTAATAATATTTCAAGCTCTGTATCTGAGAATCTCTCATTTCCTATGACACAATCTTTCACAGGGTAGTTCACCCTATTGTCAGCCACCTCCCAGTAGTCAGCCATCTTGGCATAATTATGGATAAAATAAATACATCAAAGAATATGTACATATTCTGTTGGCTCACCAGTACTCTGCCATTCTTTGTCCTGCCCTCGAACCTCTAGTAACCTCTGATGTGAGAAATATAAAGCAATAGTTAGCCCCTGAACATGTTGTGGAGAGCACCGTGTTGTTGTTGTGTGCTATTCTTGTGCGTTGAACAACGTGCAGTGTCATTTTTATAAGGACAATATTTCGTTATTATAAGTCATAGCCACTTAAAACACTGATTGAATGACTTGAAATATTCTAGATTAGTTAAATGAGCACTGAATTTGTGTTTTAAAAGTGTTAAGTTAAGTATTTCAATGGAGCTGACTATAGGAGACTTCAGTAAGATAGAGAAGCCAGTAGTCAGCCTAGGCGGCTGAGGCTGACTACTGGAACTATGGCTCACACTGAGTTTAAAGACCATTTTCTGTCATCTGCAAGCTTAGAGCCTGGCCTTTAATGTCAGACCATGTATTTTGGTTTAAATACATAAAACTCAGTAGTCAGCCTAGTAAGACACATAGGCTGACTATTGGTATCTTTATTAACCTATAGTCAGCCACCATCTCAAATATTAAAATCTAAATAAAATAATGTAATAACAATAGTGTATAACTCATGAGAAGTTACCTACAACTTGCTTCCTAAATATACATTTTACAGATAGGCCTAAAAATATAAAAATGTTTTCGACTAAAAAGTTGAAACAACCGATTTACCAATATGAAGAGAGGGCGTTAGTGGAAGCTTTGTTTGAGATTCGGAAAAATAATTTAAACATTGGTAAGGGACATTGCAAGAGGGACAAAATTTTGAAGAGCATCTGTTCTGGCCAGGTCCCTTATCAAATACAAAAAAGGAACGACATGTCAAAGAGAGAGTTCCATGTACTATTTCATCAGCAGCATGACGTGAGTTCTTCCATAAAAAGAACTTGACCAAAATCGAGGAAACAAAATTAAAACAACAGAGAAAAGAGGAGAGGGAGTTTCGAAAATCTCTTATGAAAAATAGCAAATACAAAGAAAGGAAATCTACTTTCATCTCAGATGCAAATGCTGATCCAAATGATGAATCTCAGGAAGAGGACAATTATTTAAGACAACTGTGTGCTGCTTGTAATGATGAACTTATTAGTGACTTTGAAGATGAAGATTTTAAAAATATTGGATGTGATAATTGTTCAAATTGGTTTCATTTCAAATGTACTGAGCTTAATGCATTGCCTTATGATATTGCAGAGAGTAAAGAATTTCACTGTCAACTGGACCTAACACACAGCATTGTGAAGGAAATAGCCATTAGTGCCCTCAAAGGATCGGTTCAGATATTGAGAGATCATTTGTATGGGAGTGATAATGGAAATTTCAAGTTATCTTAACCGATGGATGTTCATTGGTTTAGATATCAATGCTAATAAATCCGTACTATTATTTTTCTCGCGGTATATGCATTCCAATCATTCTAACCTATTTGATCCCCCCCCCCTTTCTTAACTGTACATGAGCACAAACGCTACTTAGGTGTAAATTTTTCTGACATTTTGTATATTCGATTCCCTAAGCGTTTCAAATGTATATCATTTTACCTTTTAGGTTTGTTTCTAAATTATATGTAATACGCTTTGTCAAAATCTGGCAACCTTTTCTTAAGGGAAGCTAAATTTATATCAATTTATATTATATTTTGCTGATTTTTTTTTTTTTTTTGTAAAAGGAATATTGTTTCAATAGTGTCTACCTCAGAAATGCCTTCTGTCATTCCTTCTCATTTTTTTTTTGTAATACTGTATAATGGAAGTACATGTATAATGTTTATTTTATCATATTCTAACAGTAAAATTGAATTTAGCCTAAATTTGGTTTAGAGGCTGAGTACTGGTTTCAAACTGGCTGGACACTGGATTTATGTGGCCGAATACTGGAGAATTTGTTACTACCAGGAAAATGTATTATTTTTAGTCCAAAAAGTGTAGTTATAATGTTATGTTATGTGAAATTTCAGAACTAGACTATTTGTTTGTAATGATGATTAATAAAGGAAATAATGTTAAATGGTTTTCTTATCAGAAACTACTCTAGTGTATTACAGTACTGTTAACAGGCTGACTAATGGTGCAGTCACCCTATTATCCAACGTTTTTCCACCATTGATCTTATTCACTCCATTTAACTAGTCCCCGTTATAGCTACTAGTTAATAAGTTTGTTATAATACGTAATTGTAGTAATAATTACAATTGGATTTGACTTTATTCTCTCGAGACGTTCCGAAATGCATTCAGAGTTAAAGCAACTTTAGTTTCTTTTGGTCTAACCGATTTTTTTGTTTTAATTTCACATACAGTTCCTGATTAATCTAGCAGTCCTCTTCTATGGACTCATTTTCCCACTCTGTGTATCTCATATCCAAAGTTGATATAACAATTTATTTTCTAAAATGTTGGTGTGAATTTATTATTGTAGGCCCAATTATGTTTGAACATCACTGTATATCGTCGTTGTTCCTGCAATAACTACTTACTTACTTGCTTGCTTTGAAGGTTCATTGCCGCCCTCACATAAGCCCACCATTGGTCAAAATCGTGAGCAAGATTAATCCATTCTCAATCATCATATCCCACCTTCCTCAAATCCATTTTAATATTTTCTTCCCATCTACGTCTCGGCAGCAATAACTCCTATGTGATATATTTATCGATTTTAAGATTTTTGCTCTATTAAATAACTTAAATAGTGGTACGTAATTATATTTCTTTGTTTCGGAAATGTAAGAATTCACAGCCTCCTATGGACTGCTGCCATAGAATGAATAAATGTTTTTTTTTTTTTCCTACTGAAAACTTTTATATCTTGCACATAGGAGTTATTGCAGGAACAACGACCATATAATATTTTGCATCTTGATTACACAACTTTTAACATTGTATCACGTCGGAATATGTATGGTAAGACTTTCCTGTGTTAAATTTCAACGTACCTCGTTTACATGTTTCGCCCTATTTATGGGTCATCTCCAGAACTGGTCGTTGTTGGTCTTGGCGCCACTTGTTCTGTTTCCTGTGAGGGTGTATTCCTGTGGTATCGTGTAGAGTCAAAGAGTGTGTGTGTTTTGAAATTGAGTTGTGTGTTGAGAATATCGTTGGGGTGTGTTTTTGTGTGTCTGTATATTTCATATTGTTCTAGTGTGTTGAGTTTCTGGCTTTTTGGTTGGATGTGCAGTATTTCCATGTCTGTGTTGATGTCTCTGTAGGTGTGGTTGTCATTTGTGATGTGTTCTGCATATGTGGAGGTGTTTTGTAATTTTGTTATGGCTGTGATGTGTTCTTTGTAACGTGTTTGAAATGATCTGCCTGTCTGTCCTATGTAGAAGTTGTTGCAGGTGTTACATTTGAGTTTGTATACGTCTGTGTGGTTGTATTTGTTTGTATTGTTTGTGTGTTGATATGTTTTTGTAGAGTGTTATTTGTTCTGTATGCGATGTTGTAGTTTAATTTCTTGAATGAGGTTGCAATTTTATGTTTGTTTTTGTTTTCGTATGTTAGTGTGATGTATTTTTTGTGTTCTTGTGTTTGTGTTGTATTCTTCTGTTTTTTGTGGTTTTGTTTTGTCTTGCGTATTATGTTGTCTATTATGTAGGGGTTGTATCCGTTTTCTTGTGCTATGTATTTGATTGTGGTTAGTTCTTCGTTGTAATCTTGTTGGTTCATTGGTATTTTGAGTAGTCTTTGCACCATTGTTCGGAATGCAGCTTGTTTGTGTTGTGTGGGGTGGTTGGATGTGTTGTGTATGTGTGTTGTTGTTGTTGTTGTTGTGGGTTTTCTGTATACTTTGAATGTGTGTTTGTTGTCTACTTTTGTTATTGTGATCTCTAGAAAATTTATGGATTTGTTGTTTTCAATTTCTAACGTGTAGTGTAGCTTTGGGTGTATTTTGTTTATGTGTTGATGTAGGTTTTGGATCTGTCTTTTGTTTCCTTTGTATAGTATTAGTATGTCATCTACGTATCTGTGCCAATATATGATGATGTCTGCGTATTTGTTGTTGTCTTTGTTTAGTATGTATGTCTGTTCTATGTGGTGTAAGAATATTTCTGCTAGTATGCTGGAAATGGGTGATCCCATGGGTAGGCCTTCGGTTTGTGTGTAATATTTGTTATTGTATGTGAAGTAGTTTTGTTTTGTGATGGTCTTTCTTCTCCGTATTCATACCCATCGAAGGTAGCTCGAATGCGACAAGGGTTCCATAATTCAGCTGTTGAAGAACACCTTATTTTACACTAAGTATTTTCTGCAGAATGCCGTTATTTTTATTTAATTTCAAAGTTACATTTTTGTTGATGTTTTTAAGTTCCAGTACATTCGTAAGTATAGATAATTAAACTAATTATAATAATTTCAACTAAGACATTCTTTGGAGTCCTCCATTGTGGCTATATGGATTACATATTCTTTTCCCTATCAAGTGGTCCGTGATTCGATTACCAGCGTCGAAAATGGAAGAGATTTATCTTCCGATGCTAGTCCCTTGTCATGTACTATCTAGTGTTGGTCCATAGCTATATACCCTCCACTACATCCCATTGAATTAGAAGTCGATAGGAAAGGAGGATAACCAGAAGATGGAATAAGCAAGAAAGGCATTCCGCAGAGCCGCCCCCCCCATAAATTAATTCAAACGAATAGACATTAAAGACACGCGAATTAAATGTTACATTTCTAGGCGAAACGTTAGCCGAACAGCTAGTGTGTCGGCTTTCTCCTTGCTGGTAATACGGGTTGGAATCTCTGGTGGCCAAATGAATTTTGTGGTGTTTATCTTGTTGGCATTCCACTATTCCTCCATTAACCATTATCATGCTTTGTTGTGTTTTTCTCTTCCCATGATGCACCGATGTCAATGCCTATGGTGGCTTGGCTTGGCTGTGCGAGGACTGGACGGATCCGTACAGTCAGAGCGTATTCCGAATCTCAGCGCTGAGCAATCTGATGGCATCACGGTGTTCCGGATTTCTCCGATGGCGACACTGATGCTCCACCGGTGTCGCAGCGGTGCCATCAGCTTGCAAAGGTGGTGGCAGTCTCCATCAGCTGCCATCAGTGAATCTGATTGGTTCTTGTATAGGGCGGGAATTGGCAGACGAATGACATCGTGCACTGTTGTGCCATGCCGGTGTGTTCTGCTGTATTGTTTGTAATGAGCACAACGTAAAACAATATGTTACTGGCTTATGAGCGAACATGTCAACGGACCAGTTATTACTACCGGTTAAAGAAATAAATTGTTTATGCTCTCTTTTTCTTTGAACGAGATGGCAGTACGGAAATTTCGCAAATTTTGCTAGCGTAGCACAGACAACAACTTATACAGTCGCCATGACAGCCATCAATCCTTCCAGCAGTTTCGTTCCTATTTCGCTGCAGCGTGACGTCATTGTTGTCCATCGGTCCGGTGAGATTCGGAATACGCTGTTAGGCACGGTTTGGCTCTTTGTATGCCCTATATATGAGATGGTTGTCCAAGTCGGACTGCTGACCTGGGTAGCATTCATGAATCCGATGCTGACAGATGGACCATCCTGCCTTCAAACTCTGAAAGAGCCGGGTCCCTTCAGCGTACAAGGACCCGGAACCCCAAATCCTTCCTATGTAAGTATCGGAAACCCATATTACCCCAAGACTTTACTGCAGTATATTTTTACTATTGCAGATAGATAATAGCTGAAATGAAGGTAAAATGGAGGAGGTTAATGAAATGAGAAAAGCCCTCTCCTATGTCTGCTTTGTCTGACACGAATTATTCCAACACGACCAGACCGGAGATCGAACCCGAGTCGCAAGGACCAGCGCGCTAGCACTTCAGCCACAGGCACAGCGGCCTACGGTGGCACAAAGGACTATAGTTTAGGCGCGTCTCTCATACGTAGATAGATGCACTCGTGTGAATGACGTAAAGTCATGTTCCTGCCGCTGCACTAGATAGAAAAAATATTTTTATCGTTATACGAATTGTAGAATAAAATTGTAATTGAATGAGTAAGTTATACATCAAAAACCTCAATGAAATTACGGAAATGGGACAACATATTGGTTTATTATGTAGGCTATAAGTTTTTATATTCATGAAGATAATGTATTAATGAGGGAACTTTAGAACAGAATTAGCGAGGTTTTAACAATGAATCCTCATTGTGTTTAAGGTGTTTTAATATTTTATGGCGACGAGGTGATACTGCAAGTAGGAAAACAGAATAAGAAATGAAGCTGTGTTTGAAAGAGTGGGTCAAAAAGAATGATGCTGAAACTGTTTTCCCTAATCGTTTGAGAATTTTATCTTAACATATTCACGTCATCCGCAAAGACAAGAAGCTGATGTAACCTGTTCAATTCCAAACCCTCTCTGTTATCCTGAACTTTCCTAATGACATATTCTAGAGCAGGCCTGCACAAGCTTTGCGCTCTCCGAGCCGGCTCACAGCTCATGAGCGGAATGCAGATATTAGCTGCGCTCTATATAAGGATGGACTGGAAGAAGGGGTGTATGTCGTACAAAATAAACACAAAAGGAAGTGCTATTACGAGTGCTTAGGAAATGAATTCCCGTTCAGTGTGTGTGAAACTATCTTGGACTATTATTAATTAATAAAGAAATATTTATTTTACAGAGGTAATAGAAATTCTATAGCTACTTAAATGTACAATATCATTTTGTTATATTTTTATTTATCAGTACGTCAAAACGAGGTTTTATGCTGTTGGCAGCTGAAAGGAACAGTAGCCTACTGATCGTAATGAAACATCAGTTACTGATGTTCGATATCTGCCTTTATTAAAGTTGCTTATTAAAGAAAACAGTTGCTCACAAATATAAATGTTGAGCCAAACATAGCAATCATTTTCACAGCCAGCCAGTGGATATTATTCCTATGTTTAGTCTTGTATAACACTCAACCAGGCTAGTAATATTATTCAAACGATCTTTAGCCCTTAGGCCACATTGAAGATCAATAAGTCCGAGCTGTAAATATTATGTTCCGTCTTTTAGATTCCTGCATACTGTACTTAGCAGTAGGTAAGCAACGTGAAACAGTTACTGAGAATAGGCCTACACACTTCACTCCACTAGATAACTGAGTGGTCGTTTCTCTCTCCTCTACCTATAAGCCTGTCATTCTGATGTATCTTCCCCTCCGTTTCGGCGAGAAGTAAACACCGCTCTCCCGCTCCGAAGGAGCGCGCGCTCTCGTTGAGAACTGTTTGTGCAGGCCTGTTCTAGAGCGAAGTTAAAAAGAGAAGGTGATAGTGCATCTCCTTGGTTTAGCCCACAGTGAATTGGAAAAGCATCAGATAGAAATTGGCCTATACAGATTCTGCTGTGAGTTTCACTGACATATTTTAATTAATCGAACTAGTTTCTTGGGAATATCAAATTCAATAAGAATATTATATAAAAATTCTCTCTTAACCGAGTCATATGCCTTTTTGAAATCTACGAATAACTGATGTACTGTACTTTTATACGCCCATTTTTTCTTCAATATCTGTCGAATACAAAAAATCTGATCAATAGTCGATCTATTACGTCTGAAAGTGCACGGATGATCCCTAATAACCCAAAGTATTAGTAGATAAAACTACTTCTGGCGAGGTTTTCAGCCAATACTTTGGTTATACAGGGACATCATTTTATTTTTACTTAAATTTTTATTGTACCTGAGATTTAAATGTACTTCATTCCCACCCCTTCTACTAATGAAGTTCCAACTGTCCTCCACACAGAATCAAGGCCGCATATAGTAAACAGTACTGAGTTAGTGAATATACTACGTTCCAGAAATATGTTCGCGTTTTCCAGTGACGAAACAGCTTTCAATATTGAATCATATTTTCGCACAGGTACTGTCCGTTTGCCTACGTCGTATCCCGATTTCCCCCCCCCCCTGCTTCTACGCGCCCCTCTGTAAAAGCTGGGCTGTCTTAGCTCTTTTCTGAAAACATTAATTTCTGTTAGGAATTGGACGTTTACGTAATATTATACAACTGTTTAAAATAACTTAAATAAAAGGGCATCGTTAAGTAATTAACTGTCACGTGATTTCCCCCCTTTCTACGACCCTGCGTCATAACCACTTGGACGGACAGTAGATAGCATGTCTGAGTAATTTTATCTGTGCGGGTCGGGCAGAACTGAAGATTTAATTTACAGTACGTAAGGTACTCTTTTATAGAGTAGGTACAGAATTATTTCAACATGAGTTACTAGTACGAAGGACGAAACCGACAATTGGAATTAGATGCAATAGTCTATAATGCGATAATATGCACAAAAGAACTGAAGCCTGTATCGAAATGAACTGCACCATTTTCAAAAATGTGTTTATTTATTCATATTGTGATTATTTTTCAATTTAACTATTTTCTCTATATTTTACACTAATGTGTTGTAGACAGTATAATATACACTGCATAATGAATACCTTCACATGGATAACTCAGTTCGTGAGTAAAAACACTTCTTAATACAGTACTGTATTTTGATTAAACAAAAACCTAATGAAAATTATCGAACTCAAAATCGCGATATCTTCTAGTTTACGTAAATGGATTAACTACTTTTCTTCCCTCCTATACCTAGTAGATTGATTTGTTTGTGTTTTACGCCAGTATGATCGAACTATAGTCGTGGAAGAGGGTATCAAACTGCGTTTCCGGTTCTCTAAAGGTATAGCCAGGTTAATATTAAAAATGTTAGTAAAAATAAAATGATGTCCCTGTATTTGACATTTTCACTGCACAGTAATTGAATTCTACAGATAAACTATGAAGTTTAAAATGTTCTGATAAATATAAATTACCAAAATTAGTAATTCTGTTTCGTGTGTATAAACATCCTTTAGATATCTGTGTGTGATGAAAATGTATGAGTAACCATATTATGCTGAGAAGTTAAATTTTCTGTTATAGAAGTGAGTTGGGTCCACCGCACTGTACACGATTTAACTGTTAGCTATTTGTCTATCGGTTAGTGTTAGGGCCATGACCGTGTTGTGTATATAGGTCAGAGTGTATACACAGCGGAAGAAGGCGTTCCTCCCTCGTATATACGACTGTGTGGTAGACCTCAAGAGCTTCATGTCGTGACTAGAGTTTGTGATTCCGTACCCCCATGTACTTAGCAGTGGCGTAGAAAGTAACACTGAGCACCCACTTTACAACACTGTCAATGAGACATGCCTTAACTTAGATCTGTAATTTACTCCAGAGGAAATGCTGAATTCTGCAATATGCGTTACAGTTCTTCTGTTATACGTAGAGATCTTTAAGCCTTCTCGCTGAAGTTGTCGGTATTGCTTTTCGTTTTCCTTTCCCTCATTCCTCTCCTGCTTCTGGACCTCTTCCTGTTAATCCTTCTCTACATCTTATTCATCGTCATTATCATTAATCATTATCCTTATTCATGTTACTCACTATCAAACTCATCTTCATCATGTTCACTAGAGATGAACAAAACTAACTGCCGCTCTCGCTCGCTGTGTTCGCTGCATTTGTCTTTCGAGTCTCGGCACGTCATTCTCGCTGCGCTTCGACTCTCGCTCGTCATTCTCGAAATAGCATTTGGTCGGCGTGGAAAGATTTCGTAACTTTGAATAACATACATCATTGAAATAAATAACATTATAAATGTTTAAATGAGACAAAAAGACAAAACAGGACAGTATCTTAGTTATCAAAAAGTTCTGGTTCTATTATATGGTATTACAGGGACATCATTTTATTTTTACTAATATTTTTAATATTAACCTGGCTATACCTTTGGATTAATGATTGAGACCCGGAAACACCGTTAGCTACCTCCTTCCACGACTGGAATTCGATGATACTGGCGTCAAATACAAACGAATCACTTTACTAGGTACAGGAGGGAAGAAAGTAGTTCATCCATTTACGTAAAGTAGGAAATATCGCGATTTTGAGTGTGATAATTTTCATTAGGTTTTGTTTAATGAAAATACAGTACAGTATTAACAATAAGTGTTTTTACTCACGAACTGAGTTATCCATGCGAACGTACTCATTATGCAGTGTATATTATTCTGTCTACAGCACATTCGCTTACGATATAGAGAAAGAAGTTAAAATGAAAAATAATCATAATATGGATATTTAAACACATTTTTGAAAATGGTGGCCGTTCATTTCGATACAGGCTTCAGTTCTTTTGTGCCTATTATCGCACTATAGACTATTGCATCTAATTCCAATTACCAGTTTCGTCCTTCATACTTAGTAACTCATGTTGAAATAATTTTGTACCTACTCTATAAAAGAGTATCTTACATACTGTAAATTCAATCTTCACTTCTGCCCGACCCGCACAGATAAAATTACTCAGACATGCTGTCTACTGTCCGTCCAAGTGGTTATGTTGCAGGATCGTAGAAAGGGGGGAATTACATGATAGTTAATTACTTAACGAGACCCTTTTATTTAAGTTATTTTAAACAGTTACATAATATTACGTAGACGTCCAATTCATTCCGAAGAGAAATTAATGTTTTAAGAAAAGAGCTAAGAAAGCCCAGCCACTAGTCTTTACAGTGGAGCGAGCAGAAGCAGGTGGGGGAAATCGGGATGCGACTTAGGCAAACGGACGACAGTACCTGTGCGGAAATATGATTCATTATTGGAAGTTTTCGTCACTGGAAAACGCGAACATATTTCTGAAACGTACTATAATCACTAACTCAGTACTGTGGCCTTGGTTCTGTGTGGAGGACATTTGGAACTTCGTTAGTAGAAGGGGTGGGAGTGAAGTACATTAAAAAACTCGGGTACAATAAAAGTTTAAGTAAAAATAAAATGATGTGCCTGTACCTGTGGTTATAGGCCTATAAATAAAAAAAAAATTCTAAAATAAATTTGTATTTCTAAAAAACATAAAACATTACATTTATATCTTTTACTTGGGTTTGCACACTTCATCCTAAACATATGAAAAGAAAATTCCTAGCCTTTTAATAAGGGCTTAGTAATTAAATAAAGACTGGGGAACGGATTATTACACATTGAAAGGTAGAGATGTTTCAAATAGGCTACTTGATTGTTTATACATATATAACAGTTGTCAAAGTAGATAAAAGTTCAGTCAGGTATAAACACGGGACTGCGGGAAATGATCAATATCGAGTCTCGGAAGAGTCACAACCAGTCTTTACGTCAAGGACGCGACGTAATTCAACATTGTCGTGCTGATTTTCGACTTTGCGGGCGCTGAGTCTCGTTTTCTCGATCGTTGTTCATCTCTAATGTTCACTATCATCATCTTAATCGCAGAATTTTCCTCCCAAGATACGCACTGGTACGGTGTACTCCCCACTATTTTAGGAAGAAATAAATATATTAATTATAGTATTTATATGTAAAGAGAAAATAGCTCTCAAGATTAATAGAAGCAGTAAGTGAATTACGTAACTACTTTACACTTAGAGATGTAGTTACTTCAATTTATATCTTTACGTAACTTTATATTTAGTTACTTACATTGCCAGGAAGTTAATAATATTGGTTTTAAGTGTGATTTAAATTTGTAATTGTATCTTCAAATTGCAATTTTATTTTATAAATTTAGGTTTATCAAGTTGAATTTTCCATTGCATTTAGCTTCATCTTGTAATTGTTTTTGTGACATTACATACCATGCATGCATGCATACATACATACATACATACGTACATACATACATACATACATACATAGATACATACATACATACATACATACATACATACATACATACATACATACATACATACATACATACATACAGTCCACACCTGTAAAGTAACGGTCAGCGCGTCTGGCCGCGAAACCAGGTGGCCTGCGTACGAATCTCGGTCAGGGAAAGTTACCTGGTTGAGGTTTCTTCCGGGGTTTTCTCTCAACCCAATACGAGCAAATGCTGGGTAACTCTTGGTGCTGAACCCAGGACTCATTCCACCGGCATTTTCACCTTCATTTCATTTAGACGCTAAATAACCTGAGTTGTTGATACAGCGTCGTAAAATAACCCAATAAAATACATACATACATACATACATACATACATACATACATACATACATACATACATACATACATACATACATACATACATACATACATACATACATACATAGGCCTCCATGCAACTGTGCGCTCGCGTACATATTTCGCATCGCGATGTTTGTAACCAGATTTATGTAACTTATATTAAGCTTTTTATAGCTTTAATATTATTAAGATCCACATATGTACCTTTCTTTGTTCTTGTATGTAACCTCCTTTTTATGTTTGTTATAGGTATCACATTTTGATACATATTTTCTTTCCGCCTTACACCTTCATTCTACTCAGCATTAGACACTACCACAGATGGTCCAACATATTGTAACTGTAACAATATTGCACATGTTTTAATTTTAGTATTTTAATAACCTTTGACCATTACTCATATAGCCCTTGTTTTAATATTTTCAAAATTTAATCAATTTATGTTCAATATTATCATCATACAGATCTATAATTTCAACTGATTCATCTATTTTGTACTATAAACACATGTACCAATTTCATTCATGTAATTAGGCATATAACTTTTTCTGATGATGGCTTATTCAAGCCGAAAACGTTAAAAACCGAATAAACTAATGTGACAAATATTATAACAACCAATATTTGTTAAACAGATAAGCAGAGACGGATCCTGATCACTCCTAATGTTATTGTATTAACTTATCTGTCCTCACTGTGCCTTTTATATATACTGAAGTGAACTAAATTCGTACGCAAGGTGAATTTCCCTGTATGGAAAACTAATTGTTCTCTTGTACAAGATTCTAATAACTTAAATCAATAAAAGATAATGTTAGCCCTATTATAGCTCATGGAGAGTCAAAGGGTAATGGAAGGTTCAGTGAGGCTCCCATCTTTGCAGACGATCGACATTAGTAGCAGTATGTATTCTAGTCTTATATGCTTGCCGCATTTAACCCCAAGCAAATAACTCATTTCTGGTAGAGTCTGAGTCAATCTCATGGTCTCAATGCAGCCGGATCAGTGATGTCAAATTCAATGCCACTATAAACCTACACAGAGCACGGTACCAGACTCGGGACAGATGACGTAAAGCAGACGACAATTCAATGGTATCTGCATTCAGTGTTCTGTGACCGATCACATTGCCGTGTGCTAATGTAAGACCAGGGAAATTTCTTGTGCACGATTAGCTACAGTATGTAGCGACAAGCTTATGGTCTCGAACTTCTAAGATTCACTGGGACATACATTCTTTGCTGTTGTTAAAATGCAGTCCTTAATAAATTTCCGTCTGAATAAGTTCCAGTCTTGCAAGAATCATGCGCGCTAGTTCATAACTTGCTCTCACAGCATCAACACTATACACCTCCATGTTATACAAAAAAAGTATGTATATATGTATAAAACACTTTAAGAACAGTGCGCTAACCGACAGATTATTATTATTATTATTATTATTATTATTATTATTATTATTATTATTATTATTATTATTATTATTATTATTATTATTATTTTGCGGAATCCCATGAAGTTTTAACCCATTCACAAAATTAGTATCCACACGTAAGATTCACCATGCTTTTTAGACGTATTTTCAAAGGAAAAGTGCGTCTTGTGCACTGGAAAATACGTGCGGTACATAGCGGGGAATGTATAATAAACATTAATATAATACATAAGTAATTATAATAAAAATTATGTACCTTACGGAATAATGAATGTTTATTTATATCACTCTCCTTAAATTTATGGTCATTTCCTTTAAACTCCAGAATAAATTTAATGATCAGTTTTATATTTCCTTGGGTCATCGGAATGCAGATCCCAGTCATTAATATTATCTATTACCGGTACGACTTTTTTTTACATTTTAACTATGATTCTATGAAACAGATTTCAATTTCCTCTTAGAATTATACAGCAGTAAATAGACCTACATGTACCACTACCAGCAAATTCCATGAGCTTTAAAACTGTGCAACTACGTAAATGGCATTTAACTTGGTAGACAAATAATTGTAACATCTTACAGTGTCAGCAAACTACTTATGATATTGACATACCAACATCATCATTTGAAAATGTAATTAGTGTGACTTTTGATATTGGTGTGCGTGATTGCGAAAGTGATTTGGGATGTGATAACGTGGCTTTTGTGAGGTGTGCACATTGTTCTCTTCCACTTTGTTTTAACCACTTCATCCAAATCCCACATCTGCACTTTGAGGATTAATATAAGCACTGTCAGGTGTGTGGTACTGCTGTATATGTGAGTTTTGCGCTATTATAAGTACTTTAAGCAGAGAGTTTTTGGCACTGTTGATTGAAAATGTAATGATACACTGACGTCATTGGTTTACGTATAATTTCCCTCCTATGGTATTGTTATCTTGTTACTTTGTTTCTCTCTATTAAAATGTCACTTGAGGTAGAATGCAACGTTTTGCATGGAAATGACACCCACAACTGTTTTGTTTATGATCGATTGTTATTGTAAGCATATTTTCGTGCGGTTTCGATCGTTCGAGGTCAAAGGTGTCCCTTGTTAGAATTATACAGCAGTAAATAGGCCTACATGTATTATCAGCACATTCTATGAGTTTTTACAATTCATTTTGTCTTCAGATAAATCCAATTTAATATAATAAAATGTTTCAAGTTTAATCTATAAGATTTATCTATTTTGCTAATGTTTATTTGCTATAACATTGTATATAAAATATTAATGTTTTCGCCTTTTCGGCATCATCACTACGCCAGTACACAGCAAACCATGCACGATCACTCTGTTCTCAGTACGCATTAAACCACCAAGTAGAACACCCACACGTAAGCTGAGGCATACATATACGTAAGTAATCTTAAAACCTTTCCATCACGTTACTATGACAAAATTTCTTCAACTATATTCATCATAATTTCACTCCTTTATAATATTAATTATCATTAACATATATTCATGTGTTTATTTACAGATAATTGATTTCCATTGTCTCGCCCCTCTCAATACAACTGTTTACACAGGTTTGAAACACATGTAAGTTACTAAGATTAATATAAATTTAAACTTTTTCATGCAAATTTACACATTTTTCCTTCATTTCATCATAACACCCATTCTAAAATCTATAAGCATATGTTTCTACCAATACAATGATGTTTGCTACTATTTGAATGCAGTACTTTTATACACAATCAATAAGTAGGTTTTTAGCTGGATACGATCATTCGCTTTAAAATTTATTAGCCATATATTTTTTAGATAAAGCATTGAAACATGTATTTTACAGATTCAAGATTTGATGAATGAAGAACAGTCAAATGTATTGCTAAACTACTAAGGATTAATTGTAACAGCATGGCAATATACGACACATAAGATTTTATCAAATTTTATCATTATTTATCATTAATTTTAATAATCACCTATTATAGATTTTATAAATTGTCCTTTAAATAATGTATTGATATCACATCACCATTCTACTTATAATTCCCCGGTAATTAATTACAAATTCAACAATTAAGTCTTTTCCACCAATATTTAATTATTGCTGATATTCGTATTTATTAATAATTTAATGCAACATATAATATAACATAATTGTCATTTTAATCATTTCATATGTGTTTTTGTAACATGAGTTATATGTATCTGCAATCATATCGACTTTCCAAATTTATACTTCCTGGAAATCTTTTCCTACATAAACCTTTTTACTTATAAGACATACGACATAAAACTCATGAAAATCTATTTGTCATGCATATTACAATGTACATGTTTAATTTGATCAAGGTTTAGATTACGTGTTTCGTAACAATATCTGATGATGCCGAAAAGGCGAAAACGTTAATATTTTATATACAGTGTTATAGCAAATAAACATTTGCAAAATAGATAAATCTTATAGATTGAACTTGAAACATTTTATTACATCTATGAGCTTTAAAACTGTGTAACTACGGTAAATGACATTTAACTTGGAACTTGGTAGACAAATAATTGTAATAGTAGCGTTCAAAATCAAGCTTATTAAGCATTTTCTTATTGCGTAGAGTAGGTTTAATTTGTACTTAATCAGTAAAAGAAATGCTCCTCTCTTCTTAACTTTTACAATAAACTGTCTAGCTTTTATTAATCAGTTAATCTTTTAATACTTTGATTTTTATTGTATCTATAAATTTAATATTAATTGTAATTATAATTGTAATTGTATTCTTAATATTGTAGTTGTAATCCCCTGGTAGAGGGGAAGAGATGGCGTGATGGTCTTATCTCTACCAGGTTAAATAAATAAATAAATAATATCTCACAGCGTGAGCGACCTACTTACATCACATTTATCCACTTTTAAACATTTTACTAGAATAACTCGTTAACGTCCACCAAATCCTTCATAGTCCGCTTGGTGTTTCAACTCGTAATGTCGTTTTTTATTCAACTTTCTTATAAAGAAATACTGTTTGCATATTAAGCATTGTATTATGATTTGCTACAAGCCTACATAAAAACACATTCTCCCATTCTACATATTCTATTAAACAATCTACACAAAGTAGAAGGTTCAATGCGGATCATATCTATGGGACGCAGCCTTTTCTTGAACTCAAAGTTCTTCGTATTAGCCTGCGAAAGCACTGTGCTAGCAGCTAGAGCCACGAGATGCTCTGGGCCTGAGCTCGTGGCAAACCTGTGGCAGCTGCCACCAGTGGCCGAGCTTGACATGACTGGAGTAGATCAATGGAGAAAATCCATGATCACTTTGGGACTCGAATACGCTACCTTTGAAATAAAAAGTATATTGAGAGTGGGGGAAAAAAAGAGAGAGAATAGCAAAAGGGAAAATGTTTTCAAGTCTCACTACTCTTCAGGATTTTTTGTGTCATTAGCAAGTAATTTCTGTATAGGTTGCTTCCTAGTTCGCGTCTTCCCAGAAATAATTATATCGCTTTTGGAACACATTCTTTCTTGCAGTTTTTACGCTATGGCAGGGAATGTGGAGGTTGTAGAAAAATTTTTGGCACACGTCCACCATAATGGGAGAATACGGTTATTCCGTATTCGTGGTGGCGGAGTCCCTAGAGCCGAGCCGGCCTTGTAAGTGCTTGAGCCGGCTGACGGATGGCCGGACTGCGACCCGGGTTATAAATTACTCTTTCTCTTCGACGGATCCAAACAACCAGCCAGTGGCGTTGTGGGTCGTCGCTTTGTTATTACAGGTCACATAGTTGAATATTTTCCAGGCTCTAGTAGTCGCCTCCCTTGACGAATAACGATTCGATTTACTTCGAGGCTACATTAAGAGGAGAGAGGAGGAGAGGAGAGGAGAGGAGAGGAGAGGAGAGGAGAGGAGAGGAGAGGAGAGGAGAGGATGGTTGGAGAAGAGAAGAGAAGAGAAGAGAAGAGAAGAGAAGAGAAGAGAAGAGAAGAGAAGAGAAGAGAAGAGAAGAGAAGAGAAGAGAAGAGGTTTATAGAAGCAGAAGTTGAGGAGAGAATACTTCTAGAGGAAAATATCATCAATAAGGTAAGTAGATTTTTTGAGGAACAAACTTTTCAAAGTGCGTAGAAACTAAGTGCTCTCACCGGTCAGCTCATACTGGGGTGCGGATTAAGTAATTTGCATTGAATCGTTTGAACAGTACGAATCTGTTCCTGTGAAGTACGGTTTACGCTAGATAGAGTATTGTACAGCCCGATTATTTAGTTCTGACAGCTCAGAGACGCGAAAGGGGGGAAGTAATAGGAGTAGTGGGGAGAGTTCCGGAGTAGAGGTAACAGCGAGCGGTCGGTAAAGGAATGCAATACAGCTCAACTCTACTGGAAACACAACGCTATGCCGCATGCGAGACATCCGATCGCTTCGACTGCAGGCAACAGACTAACCTGAACATCCCTTGGCGTAACTTAATGGACTCGCCTGACCCAGGCGCAGATCGCCGGCGACTGTCAGGACTGAATAATCGTACTGCAGTATTGTTCTATTCCCCCTTCGTCAGCGTATTTTAGGCTAATCTTAAAGTGTAAACTGTCTTAGCTCTCTGTTACGCCTCACATTAACAGTTAGTAAGTGTGAAAGTATGAAATCATCCGTCCCAAGAAAGGAAGCGCTATGTTTATTCTATTTCTACGCTATAAATTGGATATTACATCATAGACTCTGGTTTTAATGTAGTCCCATTTGTAATTTTGAGACACGTTTTCTGGGAGCGCTCTCAGGTTCTCTGCCTCCAGTTAACTAACACTTCCCATAAAAATAATATCTTAAACATTCATCTTTTAGAGTGCAAATAATATTCACAGGCTAATCTTTTTCCCCTTGTAGTTATTATTAAAATTGTAAAAGTTACATTTGTTCAGATGAAATATCCGCATATTTAAATGACAAAACTAAAATTATTTCATTCATTTGTTAGCATAATACACTACTCTCTTAAATTGACTCAGCATATTGGGAATTCAATCATTGAGCTTTCACAAAACACGCTATGAAATATTGCATATAAAGGAATTTTTATCTCGGAAGAAAGCAAAAACGAGCAAATTTATACGTTTAAAATATCTCAAAGAATAACCCCCTGAAATTAATGATAATACTTACGGTTCACACTAATATATACGTACAAATAATTGTATTAATTTGGAAATTAATACCAGAGTTAAGTAGATACTTCAAAACTAGATTGTGCTACATTAACTATTTTTGTCTTTGTACTCTCGGCAATTATTAATCAACCCTATTTGTGTAAGAATTCTGATTAAATTTAAATAGAGTTTATTATTTCTTTAAGATTCTACAAGCTTAATAACGTTTCACATGAATCTTTTCCAAGCTTATCTGAAACTGAAATCATCGATTCACAACAAATATTTTTAACACACTTCCCTTTTATAATAGTAATTTATATTTAAGAGAGTAAAATTAGATTTTACCCACCAGTGGAAAGTTTAGCACCTTAGGCGAAGCCGAGGGTGATAATTTTGATACGAGCGCATAAAATCCTATGTGTCCTATACAATATGTTATCCATTATTAGTAGGCCTATCATTTGTGAAGTTCAGACCTGTCTTCGGACAGTTGACTAAAAACAACTAGTATATAAATTTAATGTTAAATTGAAGGCGTTTTCTTTGTGGTGTGTTGTTTGTGAATAAATTATAAGTAAATGTATGTATGGATGTTGTTGTTGCTAATGTGTCATTCGTAGTTGTCATGAAGAGAGTGATTAAACAATTTTAATTCACTGCTGCGAGTTAAAAATTTTAATTCAGTGCTGTGAATAAAGCCATTCTTTATGTTGCTAAGGACGATTAAAGACCAGTTTAGATAATAGCCTAGATCATATATTGCTCGGCGTTATAGGTTTTGACGGTAACAACTTTTGTCAGGTTTACTATGCCATCTAATTGTTACACAAGGAATCCCGTCAACTCCCATTTGAATTGCATTAGCGACTGTACTGCCATCTCGTGGTCGTTTACGGCGGACGGGTGGCGATCCTGGCGGTTGTTCTCTTCAAAGTGCAGCCGATTTTAACATAGGAATGAGCAATCTATATTGATCTGGAATACTAGTCATGGATAAAGATATGTCACATTGTTATTATTGCAAATACCTATGTAAATATACCAGATGGTTGGGCGGTTTCTTTCAGGAAATGCTGCAATGCACATAACATAGAAATAAAAGTGGATGGATCCGATAACAAAATAGGCCTAAGTATACGCTGCGCATTCTATTTGAACAGTGCTGTGATAGACTATAACCTGGGTTAGGACAGAAAAAATGAAATTCCTCAACTTATGAATGCATTGAATGTGGCATCGACGTAATTCCCATAAGAACAATATTGTAATAATTGTTGTTACAATTTTTCTCGAGTGGTACGCAGAAAAACTCCCACACTAAAAATCTAAGAGATAGGTTCCCTCTCCTGTCGTTCTTTCTAGTGTTAGAGCCAATACGTTGCTCCGAAGTGTTGGATATTTCTACATCTATGACATAATGTTTTCTTGACATATCTGCGTGGTATAATACGTCATGCCATGGACTAACGATACGAAATAGAGTTGATTCGAGTCCTCATGAGGGAACAAACATTTTTTCATGAACTCTTGAATAGTGTATGGGACTGGGGACCACCAGTCACCGTGATGAATTTGGAGAGCTACAACGAGTAGCGAAATCCGGTTTCGCAATCCAGTTATAAAAGCAGAGTAGATTATCGTGCTGACCACACTTTATCTTTTTTTTTTATTTTAGTCGGTTATTTTACAACGCTTTATCAACATCTTAGGTTATTTTGCGTCTGAATGAGATGAAGTTGATAATGCCGGTGAAATGAGTCCGGGGTCCAACACCGAAAGTTACCCAGCATTTGCTCATATTGGGTTGAGGGAAAACCCCGGAGTCTCCACCTGTGGAATAACGGTTAGCGCGTCTGGCCGCGAAACCAGATGGCCCGGGTTCGAATCCCGGTCGGGGAAAGTTATCTGGTTGAGGTTTTTTCCGGGGTTTTCCCTCAACCCAAATACGAGCAAATGCTGGGTAACTTTCGGTGTTGGACCCCGGACTCATTACACCGGCATTATCACCTCCATATAATTCAGACGCTAAATAACCTAGATGTTGATATAGCGTCGTAAAATAATCCAATAAAATAAAATATAAATAAAAAACGCCGAAAAACCTCAAACAGGTAACTTTCCCCTACCGGGACTCGAATGCAGGCCACCTGGTTTCGCGGCCAGACGCGCTAACTGTTACTCCACAGGTGTCGGACACCACACTTTATCAGCGTAATGGTTGTTCACCTCTGCTGAAGCATGTGGACGTGAGGCCAGAAGGCGGTCCGGATTCCGGACTAAAATAAAATTTAGTCTAATTAAAGAGAATGGATTGAAATGTAATAGAATTCAACAGAAAAACATTTCCTGTCACAAAAAGAGTTGACAATTTTATTCTGTTTCATGGAAGTTTTTTTCAACTTTCGTTTTCATAAAACATTTTACTCGACATGCAGAATTAGACAGGTTTGTCAGATTTGTTTTATATTTTTCTTCTGTGAAACAACTAATTGTCGATTCTTTAATTTAGATTTTCGCATACAGTAATTGTCATGTATTCATATTTTTTTGTCATAGTTCTTTATTCTAACATCATTATAATCCTACAATTCAAGTTACCTTGTATCAAGAATAATATTATTTATTATAATAGCCTTTTTATCGTGAATTTTATTTAATTTTTGTATTTCTTTTCTTTTTTATTATTATTTTATTACAATCCATTTTGATATATTCTTCCTTACGTTTTTCCATATTAACCATTTGTACTAAATGAGTTGCTTTCACTATATTCCAATGTATTTTACTTTCTTTTTTTATCTATTATGGTATTATTTTCATGTTGTTTAGTGTCCATTTTATTATGCTATTATTATTATTATTATTATTATTATTATTATTATTATTTTATTTTATTTTATTATTTTTTTTTGTAATATGTTAGTACTCTGTTCTTTAACTTTTGTTAAATTTTAAATGCTTGTATACTTTGTGACCTGGTAGAGTGTAAGAGAAGGCCCTATGGCCTTAACTCTGCTAGTATAAATAAAGAATTATTATTACTATTATTATTATTATTATTATTATTATTATTATTATTATTACTATCAAGAATAATTACATATATTTTTAGGTATTTGACGAAATAACTGCAAAAGAACGCTAAATATTGAGTTGTATTGAATGACATATTATTAGATTTAAATACCATGATTAATAGCAGGAGCCGTAGAGAGTAGTAAATAATTATATTCAATTATATAGGATTTACCAAGAAAATATTGAGCTTTTAGAAACAGAATTGTTTCAATTTAAATTTATACTGGTGCAATGTTTAAAAAAACTGTATCAGTAAGACATTAGTTGATTTCTCGCTATAGCGTCGTGATGTAGGGCGTAATGTCTGGTCTCACGTTACGAAATGGGCACTGGTTCGAATTGTCATGAGTGAAGGAATTTTCTCAAGAAATTTCAGCCAGCTTATGGAATTGGTGCCCATCTAGCACTGTGAATTTTGGGAGCTATGGTAGACACGCAATTCGGTTCCGTAATCAATCTATTACGGCTGGAGGAATCATCGTGCTAACTTTACAATACTGACTGGATGATCGTTCACCTCTGCTGAAGTGTTTAAATTCGAAGCCATCGGCACCTGGGCTGCCTTGACTTTCCATGGACTGCCGCACACAGAATTATTATTATTATTATTATTATTATTATTATTATTATTATTATTATTATTATTATTATTATTATTATTATTATTATTATTATTATTATTATTATAAGTTAGTTGAATATGTATTATTTAGAAATGGGACAAAATCCGTTACTTCTTTACATATGTATACCTTTATTCCATATGTAAGAGTAATAATAATAATAATAATAATAATAATAATAATATAATAATAATAATGATGATTTATTTTCTCTGGCACAGTTAATGCCGTGAGGTCTTCTCTTCCAGTCAACCAGAGAAAATAGATGATAATAGAATGTTAGTACAACAGAAAGTTAAAGGTATACCTAAGATAAGATCTCAACAGAAAAAAAAATATCCGTAAGCCAGAGGATTATCGATCTTAAATACCTACTTAAGCTAGATGACAAATTAAATTACTGTATATGGTTGCTTTATAAACTACTAATTAAAAAAAATATGATTTATTTAACGACGCTCGCAACTGCTAAGGTTATATCAGCGTCGCCGGTGTGCCGGAATTTTATCTTTCTGGAGTTATTTTACGAGCCAATAAATCTACTGACATAAGCCTGTCGCATTTACAATTGTGAATTTTAATATATATCCAGGGACACTGTGCGTTCTAAAATAAGATGTTTCACTTTGGACTTGTTCACTCAAATGTTGGTTGATTGACTGTTGTCAGCCCACTTTGAGGTCTGTGGATATAGAGGGAAAAATTGGATCGGTGTCGGGTACAGTTCCCGGGTAGCTCAGTGGGAGAGCGTTGGTACGTTTAACCAAAGGTCCCGGGTTCGATACCCGGCCCCGGAACAATTTTTCCCTCGAAATTATTCAAATTAACTTTACAGGGAGTTATTCCTGAAAGCTTAATTTGCATAATACACGTCACTGTACGTAACAGAAAACCACAATTTAAAAGTCACACAGAGTTAGTGTGCACTCAAATGTTGGTTGCTTGACTGTTGTCAGCCCACTTTGAGGTCTGTGGATATAGAGGGAAAAATTGGATCGGTGTCGGGTAGAGTTCCCGGGTAGCTCAGTGGGAGAGCTTTGGTACGTTTAACCACGGGTCCCGGGTTCGATACCCGGCCCCGGAACAATTTTTCCCTCGAAATTATTCAAAACGAAAGTAGTTATATATACATATAACTCATGTTACAGTTGTACAGGGACATCATTTTATTTTTACTTGCATTTTTATTGTACCTGCATTTCTGAATGTACTTCACTCCCACCCCTTCACTAATGTCCTTGCTCCCGTCAGACACACAAACTTACGGCCGCTGTTGTATTCGAAGTCTTCAAGCACTGAAGTAAACACTGCAGTGTATAGTGTGTTTCAGAAATATGGTTGCATTTTCTATAGAAGAAAGAACCTATATTAATAATATCGTACTATAAAATTATATTCAAGAAACGATAAATTCAATTTCAGAGAATATGATTCAAAATGTTTTTAATAATATGCGTAAAGAATTGAAGCCTGCATTGTAATGAACGGCAACCATTTTCAGCAACTTGTTTAAAAATTCAGATTAGCTTATTTTGAATTGAGGTGGCTAGAAGCAAAGGAATGCTAGTGACATTTGTAATAACGTGTGTTAAGTGCATCCAGTGTAAGCTAAAGTATCTAAAATTTTAGTGGCAAAGGGATATTTTAATCGCATCACACATTAAAATTAAAATAAAAATTTCACTGATTTTACGAAAGCTTAAATATTTAAACCCCATTTTCTCAAAAGTAACTTAACTGCACTCACAGCCCTTTACTTATGACCCCCTCAACTTAAATGCACTCTCTATATTGTATGTTAACATCAATAATTAATATGCTAAATAAAGTAGACATTACATAACAAACATAGCCGCCTGAAAAGTTGAGTTTTTGAAAAAAAATGTTACTACTCTAGTGTATTTTGATAAATTCCGTAAAAGTGATGATCAAATTGAAAATCGTAATATCGTATTTCCCTACAACATAAATGGATACACTACTTTTCTCTCCTCCTATACCTAGTAAAATGATTTGTTTACATATTGCACTAGTAACATCAAACTCCTGTAAAGGAAGGGGGCAACAGTGTTTCCGAGTATAGCCAGGTTAATGTTAAAAATGTTGGTAAAAATAAAGTGTTGTCCCTGTACATACATGATTAAATAGTAAGCAATTGAATTATGCAAATATCGGCGGTGTTAAAAACATCAATTGAAATTTGATTGTGAATGAAGATGAAGATATATCATAGATTTAAAATTTACGAAGGACAAAATGTATTAAATACTATATAATTAGTGTAACACTATGTTACAAGTTGATAAGTCTTATGTTTTATATTGACAATTAATCATTATCAAGAACATATGCTTTTGGCTTCTGCTGTGATGTACTGAAGTAAAGGGGGGGGGGGAAGATATGAATCAGTTATGACGCATATACACACGTAAGTAATCGCTGACCGTCATTAATATCATAACTATTCACCATAAATTTTCACTCTTGATCATAATTAGTTATACATTAATACACGTTTTACATTTATTCTTCCCCCGTATAACCAACTGTTCATACTGTTCTAAGCACACTATTAAATCAATACTTTCCTTATTTTCAGAAAGCATCTATATATACAGTTCCTGTTAACCATGATAACAACAAACCACAAATATCAGATAGAATATTCATGTCTAAATCCAAGCGTACACATACGTAAGTAATCTTAAACAATTTATTAGTCACAAGAGTACAACATAAGCTCATTACGATTCATAACTGATTCATATCTCCCCCCCCCCTTTTATTTCAGTCCATCACAGCAGAAGCCAAAAGCATATGTTCTTGATAATGATTAATTGTCAATATAAAACATTAGACTTATCAACTTATAACATAGTGTTACACTAATTATATAGTATTTAATACATTTTATCCTTCGTAAATTTTAAATCTATGATATATCTTCATCTTCATTCACAATCAAATTTCAATTGATGTTTTTAACACCGCCGATATTTGCATAATTCAATTGCTTACTATTTAATCATGTATGTACAACTGTAACATGAGTTATATATGTATAATACTTTCGTTTTCTTTCAAACTTGTATTGTAATGAAATTAATTATAACAATCTATATTAGCTTCATACATAAAACTCATGACGATTTCATTAACCATGTACATTATACTGGTAGTCTGTCAATTTATTCAGGTTTCAGATCACGCATTTTATTATATCTGATGATGCCAAATAAGGCGAAAACGTTAATATATATTTAATACTTTCATAGCAAATAAATATTTGCAAAGAGATATGTCTTATGATTGAACTTATACATTTGTATTATACTTCTTTCTATCCCTCATCATAGAACGTCTTTATACTCATCCTCTTATACTGTAGAAATACATCGCCCCTGGAATTCGTTACCTAATGACGTCAGGGACTGCCGGAGTTTATCACAATTCAAAATTAAATTGGAAAATTTTGTCTTAGTTAATGTTTTTTAGGTATTGCTAGAAGTATTGATTTGTGCTTTTTTTTTCTTTTTCTTTTTTAATCTAGATTAAAATTGCAAGTTTCTTGTTTATGTTAGTTAATTAGTTATAATACAATTAATTATGATACTTAATCATTCATTTAAAGTTTGTGTGACTGCAACCTGTGTATATTTTTGTGTGGCTTTACTTTGTTTATAGTGTTTTTTTCTCTCACTCTTTATTTCTTGTGTAGCTTTATTTTGTATAGGGTATATTTTTTTATGTTTATTTCTATTATTGTATTTGTATTCCTGGTGTTGCGGAAGAGAAGGCCTGATGGTCTTAACTACACCAAAATAAATAAATGAATGAATAAATAAATAAATAAATAAATAAATAAATAAATAAATAAATAAATAAATAAATAAATAAATAAATAAATATGTATCCTAACTGTAGTAATAAACCATCTTTTGTAGGAGGGTCTTTCAGAAAGCAACACTTACATTGTTAACAATATTGTATGATTTTTTCCATCCGGAAACCATGATAAAATATTTAATTTTACTCAATGACGAAATATTATGAAACTTGAGTAGAAACCATTACTTTCTTATATTTGTGAATCTGAATAAGTTCGTATATGCGTAGGTGAAAGTACGGAGAAAATGAGAGAATTTGAAATGTTGATAATATCGTACAGGTCTTCATTCCCAAATCATTTTGAGGAAATGGAAATCCTTTCATGTAGACAAAGTGTTTTGATTGCCTCCAGTTAGAAACTTGCCTCTTTCTGTTTGTTCTTCCACATCTCCCTTACAAATTACTTCTGGTTTGTATGGGTACCTTTCCTTTTTCATGATAAAAGTTCATAAAGGAATTCACGAGCCGTCCAATAAAAAGGGAGAAATGACGGCACAGAAGAGAGAGACATGTATTTTAAGGAAGTGAAGCTACTGTCTTTTGTTTGCATAACTATTTTACCAAGTTTCATAATGGCTGACATTAAGGGAATTACACAATTCTTTTGTAGCCTGGCTTTTTGTCTCTACTGCTGTGTGACATATCACTGTGAACTTTAAAACTCCTTATTACTATCGTTATTATCATCATTAATATTGTTCATAATTAACCTGTTTACCAGAAAAATAAATATACATCGAAAGATGGCAATCTATTTGTCTGTATCTGTGATTTCGCAAATCGCCTAGAAGTTACGTATGAACAGATTTATACAAAACGTGATAAACATTGTCAACAAAGAAAACACATTTTGCACTGTAGTGCCCCTTGTGGATGTGGAATTTTTCAGATGTTCCGTAGTAACTTTCATATCCGTTGACCGATTTCGATCAAATTTGTACATACTCATACGTTCTACACAACTGAGGAATTGTTTATGCTTGTGAATTGAATTATACTACTTAAAATGACATGTACAATTTTATATAGCCCAACTAAAATATGTTTTTATATTGACTTAATCTGTTGTTTAGCATAACTCATTAATTGTATGTGCTGTAAATTGAATAGTATACTGCATAGGTCAACTGATGAATTTTTTAAGCTTATAATTTGAATTAATCTACTTCATATGAATTGTACTATTTTGTATAGCTTAACGAAAATAACTTTGTAAATTGAACTAATTTGATTGTATATGTTTGTATAGTTTGGCTAGTTTATATGAATTCTATATGCTTTTAAAATGAATAGGCCTACTAGTCTGTAAGTATGTTTGTAAATTGAATTAATCTGCTTACTTTGTATTGTACAGGGACATCATTTAATTTTTACTAACATTTTTAATATTAACCTGGCTATACCTTTAGAGAACCGGAAACACAGATTTCTACCCCCTTCCACGACTGTAGTTCGATGATACTGGAGTAAAACACAAACAAATCACTCTACTAGATATAGGAGGGATGAAAAGTACTTCATCCATTCACGTAAACTAGGAAATATCGCGATTTTGAGTTCGACAAGTTTCATTAGGTTTTTGTTTAATCTTAATACAGTACTGTATTAAGAATAAGTGTTTTTACTCACGAACTGAGTTATCCATGCGAACGTATTCATTATGCAGTGTATATTATACTGTCTACAGCACATTAGCGTACAATATAGAGAATGAAGTTAAATTGAAAAATGATCATAACATGGATATTTAAACACAATTTTGAAAATTGTGGCCGTTCATTTAGATACAGGCTTCAGTTCTTTTGTGCATATTATCGCACTGTAGACTATTGCATCTAATTCCAATTACCAGTTTCGTCCTTCGTACTAGTAACTCATGTTGAAATAATTTTATACCTATTATATAAATGAGTATCTTACGTACTGTAAATTCAATCTTCAGTTCTGCCCGACCCGCACAGATAAAATTACTCAGACATGCTATCTACTGTCCGTCCAAGTGGTTATGACACAGGGTCGTAGAAAGGGGGGGGGGAAATCACGTTACAGTTAATTACTTAACGATGCCCTTTTATTTAAGTTATTTTAAATAGTTGTATAATATTACGTAAACGTCCAATTCCTAACAGAAATTAATGTTTTCAGAAAAGAGCTAAGACAGCCCTGCTTTTACAGAGGGGCGAACAGAAGCAGGTGGAGGAAATAGGAATGCGACATAGGCAAACGGACAGTACCTGTGCGAAAATATGATTCAATATTGAAAGCTGTTTCGTCACTGGAAAACGCGAACATATTTCTGGAACGTACTATACTCACTAACTCAGTGTTGTTTACTATATGCGGTCTTGGCTCTGTGTGTAGGGGACAGTTGGAACTTCATTAGTAGAAGGGGTGGGAGCGAAGTACATTAAAAAACTCAGGTACAATAAAAATTGAAGTAAAAATAAAATGATGTTCCTGTATATGTTTGTACAGTTTTGGCCGATGACTTGTATATTCTTTAAATAGATTAGTAATCTGTATAGCTCTATTGATAAATTGTTTGTATTTGTAATTTGAAGTAGTTTGCATGATATGTATTATCAATTTCTGTATATCACAACTGATTGAATTGTTTATGCCCTAAATTTAATTAACTTACTTGTTTGGTATTATACATATAGCTCGTTTGCGTTTGTAAATTTAATAACCTGATTGGCTATGTATTGTATATTTTTAGTGGAGCCATCGATGTAGCTCAGTCGGCAGACTCGCTGGGCTGCTGATCCGGAGCTGCGTTCAGGCTTGGGTTGGATTCCCCTTTGGTCTCATTGAATGGTTTCTTCCTAAGTTTTCCCCAGCCTTGGGACTGAAGCCGGATGATCAATGGCGAGTCCTCGGCATCACTTCATTTCACCCCTTTGATTTGATTACCTGGTTGGGTTTTTCCGAGGTTTTCTCCAACCAAAAGGCAAATGCCGGGTAATCTTTTGGCGAATCCTCGGACCTCACCTCATCATTGTAGAAAATTACTAAATTGAACTGTAAAAATTGTAAAATATTGTAAAAATTGTAATTGTAATATTGTAAAATTTTAACTTATTCCACATCTTAAAGCTTCATTGCTCAGTCCACACCTGTGGAGTAACGATCAGCGCGCCTGGCCGCGAAACCAGGTGGCCCGGGTTCGAATCCCGGTGGGGGCAAGTTACCTGGTTGAGGTTTTTTCCGGGGTTTTCCCTCAACCCAATATGAGCCAATGCTGGGTAACTTTCGGTGCTGGACCCCGAACTCATTTCACCGGCATTATCACCTTCATTTCATTCAGACGTTAAATAAGTTAGATGTTGATTCAGCGTCGTAAAATAACCCAATTCATTGCTCATGTAAGATCTATGGAATATAATGAATGAATGAATGAATGAATGAATGAATGAATGAATGTAATACGCTTCATCATTATAAAGATCTTTATCAGAAAATGAAATAGATTTTATTGAATAGTTGTCCGTATGTGTGCGTTTATGTATATTCGAATATCGTATACAATATAATCCGTGATCATACTTCACTACCCAGTCCAAAATGGAAACAACTCAAAATTTAAATTTTTTAGAAACCTGAATTTTAATGTTTCATATTGCTGTGAAAAATGCAACAAACACATATTAATTTGAAAATTAAAGTAACTTACATATGAACATCATCAACAGAATTTGGAATAATTTCAACGATTCTTTGGTTTTTTCATAGCAACAAGAAGCTTTAAAATGTAGTTTTCAGAATACCTTCAATTTTCAGTTGTTTCCTTTTGAACTGACTTCTATATATACATACACACTATGCATACAGGCTGGTTCACGACGTTTTCTCTCAGTTTATGGAGGTGATTCCTGAGGTTATTTGCAACAAAAAATGTAGATAAATTAGTGGGCTCATGTTCATAATGACGGAGTTACGGTAATTTGAAAAGGCAGAAAAAACTTTTATTTGTGGAGCATCGATTCAAAAAATATTGGGCCTAAGTGTACAGTTAACAATTTTTAAGGGATGAAGAAAAACGTTTTACTTCCAAACCGGGGAATATTTCTGTAAAATTTAAGCGCCAAATTTTGTATACTGAGATGATGATTGAGAATCCTAAAAAATTGAAATTCTTTCATTATTAATGATTATGTTATTTTAATTTAAAGTTGTCAATTAATACGTTTTGAATCAATTCACTGGACACAATACGTTTTGAACCAATTTACTGAGTGTAATACATTTTGAACCATTTAAGTTGCTATATAATGACCTTGAAACGTCATATATATAGAGTGAGCCAAAATTATGTTATCACTCAAATGGTATAAATATGTATTTATTAAATTTATTATATTTTATTAAGCATACACTAAACATGTCTTCCATCGAACTTTTGTCATCTATTAGCTATTGTCTATTGTTTATCTCTTCAATTTGAGATCGTGATGTAAATTATTTGTCACATTTTGATGAATGGTATATTCCTACTATTGGAGTGGTAACGTAATTTTGACTCACCCTGTACATTCAAAGGAAATTGTGTTGCAATTTATATTAAATTTTCCTGAAATTCCTGAAATTTTCAGGATCTCACTAACAAAAATGCAAAATAATAATAATAATAATAATAATAATAATAATAATAATAATAATAATAATTAAAACTCAAACACTTGATTGTTTACGTATCAGTCTCTTGTATGTAGAGTGAATTTAAATCACATTTTCGAAAATGTCTCCCTGAATCTCAAGGCAACGGTCCATACGGGTGTGAACCGCACGTGTAGCATTTCGCAGCTTCACACGTTTGTTCCTTATTATCGTCGCGACATCCAGAATCCGTTGAAGCAACTCTTCGCGTGCCTATGCCCTCACTTGATATATGATGTCGTTCATCCATCCCCAGATGCATGCACGTAGTTATGGCAACAAACATGACTAGCGTTCCATTCACTATGACGCGTTTTCAAAATGTGTTGTAACTCCGTAATTATGAATGTGATCTCATTAATTTATTTACATTTTTCGTTCCAAATAACCCCAGGAATCACCTTCGTAAACCGGGGGAGTACTTTGTGAATCCACTGTAGGCCTATATACAGGGTGATTCACGAGGATTTACCGCCCTTTACGGAGCTTATTTCGGAAGACATTCTGAGCAAAAAATGTCATACAAACATGGGTCCTATTTTCAATATTTACAGAGTTACGTTTCGTTATTGGAACGCATTGCTGTGAACGCGTGATCTTGGTCAGCGTGCAGTCAGCAGCCAGCGCGAGCGCTACGGAAATCAAAGATAGCCGTATGCAGTTACGTAGAGCGACGAGTGCCGTTCACAAGCGTGCGGCCAAGTGTACTCAAGCGGGTGGCGACATTTTTTTTTTTTGTAATGTGTTGTAAACTCTCCAAGACTGTATATTAGGGTGCAAAATTTAACTGCAAGTAATTAAGTCGGTGGAAGTGGTGTGATTTGTAATTATTATTGTGATAAGTGCGTAAGAATACTGTAATTTTCTAGTTAAAAATAGAAAAAAGATGTCTGTACGAAGCAACTAAGGAGTTCACAGCACATTTTTAGCTTCATAATACTTGCCGATTAAAGAAATGAAACCTTTAAATAGTTCATTCTCTATTTGTGTTATTCTTTTACCTTCAAACAAAAAAAAAACATATTTTACAAACAATTTTATATTAGTGTAACTCTGAAAATATTGAGAATAGGAACTATGTTTATATGACATTTTTTGCTCAAAATGTCTTCAGAAATAAGCTCCGTATAGGACGGTAAATCCTTGTGAATCACCCTGTATAATAGAGTACTCAATAATACAATTTTTATTAAGGAACTGTTATTATGCTAGTACTATAAGTAATTTTCTTGCTACTCTAATGATAACTTATCACACTGATTGGAAAAGAGCGGAATTTATTTTGACTAAAGATAAGTAACAGCACAGTATATTATGCTTGACTCCAATTGTAAGGTATATGAGTCTAGTAGGCCTTGTAATCTGAAACATCTCATTCGGTCCCCATTAGGAATCGTAGTGCAGCCAATTGCATATGTAATTCAAGATGTCTACTGCCCTGATGTAACTGGTTTTAGCTGTCCCTGCAGGCCTTTGACTTGGGAAGATATTCGATTCTCCCCTATCGTATAGAATGATCCAGTTACTCACCATATTCCTGAAAATCAGTCAACTAAATTGTGCACCAATGATGCGAATTGTAGGAGACGTAAGATAAGTTGCGTTATAACTTTAATGGTTTTCATTGCCCTCAGGTACAGCCAAATATAAGACCACTTGTATGTATAGTGTGAGCTGTATACATGTGTTTTTTATAACCCTGTTGTTGTTCGTCAGTGCTTCTAGTTATGGTGAACTTAAGACTTTGCTTGAAATCTGGCTTGGGTTATACAGAAATTCCTCCCGACTAAATGTGGTTAGAAGGTTTATTTCCGGGGAGGGGGAGTAAGAAGGTGGTAGGAGTATGGTGCTGGCAACAGCACCTCATTCTAGTGCCGAGGATGTGAAAGTATGGAGTTCTACCTCCTTGCTCCCCATGAGACTTTATAGCTTCGCAAAAGGAGAGCTTAATTTTTTGAGTGCCCATTGTGTAGACCAGCGTTTCTCAAACATTTTTGAAGTGGGGACCACTTTTTTAAGTCAGAACAATTCCGCGGACCACCTTACTCTTGTTCCCTTCGAAAGAAAATTTATCATTTTTGTAGCATATTTTAATATCAATATACTTATATTTTAAATAGAATTGATTAATTAATTAATTAATTATAATACTTTTCTAATTATATTTTTGTAGCCATTCACAAGTAACTTATAATAAATTCTGTGCATTGTTGATTCATCGCTTGCCTGTTAGCAGTTAGTTGTTTGAAATCCCTCTTATGTGGTACACGCTAGTAGTTGTCCATGTCTCTGTTAAATAGTGCCCATTATAAATAATGGAAAACTGGCTTTGATCCGGATCTTCGAAAAGAAAGGAACATGATGATACGCTTCATTTAGGCAGTGCTAATAGTTCAGAAGCTGTGTGTGAAGAAATATATTAATTATAGTGCCATTAAATAAATATCTAGTCCTAGTGATAGCTATTCAAAGAAAAAATACTTTCGTAAATATGACAAGAATTATTTGGAACTTGGATTTACTTGGTGTGGCAATGAGAGTGAACCAAAACCTCGGTGCGTTGTTGGTTACGAAGTGCTTTCAAACGAGTGTGTGAAACCCGCGAAATTGAAACGGCACTTAGAGACGAAGCACGCAAATGTAAAAAGTAAACCTGTCGGATTTTAAGATAGGCGAAGTCTAAAAATTCTTAGATTGTAATTTGCAAAAACAAATAAAAAAATTAATGCAGAAACATGCCCGATTTTCAACAAATAAAGATGCAATTTGGCACGTTCTATTATTGGTGTACGACGTACAGTACGTGCCCATTTCAATGTGCAGACTGAATGTCGTCAATACATGATAAGGGTCGGTACTTTGGTCCTCTGTTATGAATTCGGGTGGTCCGTGGCTGGGTTACAGGCGCGGCGCCAGATGTGCTGGGAAACGCCACGTTCATAGTGCTTTAAATCCCTCGTTTTGTTTCTGAGAGTAGAGTGGGAAGTAGGTAGACGGGTAGGGTAAGATATTTCATAAAATATTAGTACTGGGAGAAAAAGTGAAAGGCGATTGCCATGTATCATTTCCAAACTCTGAGATTTTCAGCTGTAGTGTGATACGCAATTCGTTTGAATTTTATTTTTTCTTCTGTCTTTTTTGAAGGACCACAAGGACAAAACTCGAGGACCACAGGTGGTCCGCGAACCATAGTTTTAGGAACGTTGGTAAACTATATTCACTCTTTCTAGACGGTGTGTTTTTCTTATGCGATTAATACCACACTTCAATTCGCAAAAAGTCAGAGTCGAAGTATATTATTAATATAGTCTTCGATCGATGCGTTCTTGTATTGACATAGGCCTACAATATTTTTCTAATTCATACTTTGTTATCATGCGAGATCTAAAGATATCAATTTTGAAATTTGCATACATATATAAACTTCAGACCAACAGTAGTGTCTGGCATGCCACTGTCTGTCTATCCATCTGCCTCATAATACAACAATTTCTCCTTTAGGCTAATATTCGGTTCATATTCATTACATATGAATTTAATCGATGTGCTAAATATCCATTTAAATTTAGTTAGCATTGCAAAAAAAAAAAAAAAAAAAAAAAAAAAACTTCATATAAAATAATGAAAATGCCGATATATGAGAAATGTAATATTTGAGCACAAATTTTTTTTAAATGTGTTATTTTAGATAAATTAAGATTATAGATTTGTTAAATACATCAAGAAATGAGATAAACCGACTTGGTATTTCTACTCCCTCGAACTTGCGAATAGAGAACAAGAAGACAAAAAGTCGTTTACAGTTGGGAGTTAAAATAATTTATAAGATTTGTATCATATTGGTTGCTATAAAAGCTTCAGTATGAATTTCTCCATGTTTAATTTCGATACCCCTAACCAGTAATGCAAAACTGTGCTGAAATCTGTTACAAAATTTAACGTATTGTAATACTACCTCAGTCGTCATCATCATCATCATCATCATCATCATCATCATCATCATCATTATATTCTACTTCAATCACGAATTGGGCCGTACCACACTGTTTATTCAACAACCTTTTGAAAGGTATCTTCTTCTCTTCTGTAGCCTTTTGGTTTGCTATACTTTATTTCCAGTATTCTGTTTCCATTCTTGCCTCAGTCTTGTCCAGTTCAATCATTTTTGTCCCTTTTTTATTTTTAATGGCGAATTTAGACTATACACGAAATTATTCTTTTAAAATCTCCTAATATTTTGCGGTTCTAAAATATTCTACTAATTTTCTTAGAAAATTTATTATGAGAGTTTAATTGTCATACCGTAAGATCAACTTTTTATCCCTGTGTCGCAGAAGTCTGTCGTTTGGGATCGGAACCAGTGTGACAGCCATCTCCACCTCTCTGTTGATCCCACGGTATGAGAAATGTTTCAATTCGCGTGGGAAATATGTTGAAAAATAGCTCAACAATTGATGTAGGGCCTATCTGTTCCAATAAACCTTTCCATGAAATTGTGTTTTATTTCTGTAAAAGGTTCCAGGGAAACTTGCTTTCTGGGAAGCCTTTCGTAATTGCGTTCGAGTGGCCAAAATTTGTGCAAGCATTTGTTTTGAAATTATTAACATAGTGGAAGAAAAAAATAACTTTTTTTACCCGTCCCCATGAGAATGTTTGCTTGCTAGCTGTTTCCAGTACGGTATGTTGTTTTATTTATTTATTAGATAGTTAAAAGGGCGAGAGATTTACAGCCTGCACTTTCAGTGTGAAAAAGATTTTTTTATTAATTAATTCCTATAATTGAAGACTGGGCATAAATATGGATAAGTGTCAATATCTTTGAAAATTTTTTTTTTCAAAATGAAATCTAAATCCCTGGCTCAATCCAGTAACAAAAGAAAATAGATCTCATTGTAATTTATTTAGAACGTAGCTTCTAACATACTTACGAATGGCTTTTAGAGAACCCGCAGTTTCATTGCCGCCCTCACATAAGTACGCCATCGGTCCATATTCTGAGCAACATTAATCCAGTCCCTACCACCATATCTCACCTCTCTCAAATACATTTTGATATCATCCTCCCATCTACGTCCCGGTCTCCCCAAAGTCTTTTCCCTCCGGCCTCCCAACTAACACTCTGTATGCATTTCTGATTCACCTATACGTGCTACATGCCCTGCCCAGCTCAAACGTCTGGATTAAAATGTTCCTAATTATTATGTCAGGTGAAGAATACAATGCAAGTAGTTCTATGTTGTAGAACTTTCTCCATTCTCCTGTAACTACATCCCTCTTATCCCCAAATATTTTACAAATCACCTTATTCTCGAACGCCCTTAACCTCTTTATCTCTCTCAAAGTGATGGAGTGCAAGTTTCACAACCATACAGAATAACTTGTAATACTCGTATAACTGATTTATAAATTCTAACTTTAAGTTTTTTTTTTTTTTTTGAAAATGGACTCGATGACAAAAGCTTCTCAATCAATTAATAGAAGGCATTTCCCTCATTTATTCTGCGTTTAATATCCTTTCGAGTATCATTTTTATTTGTTACTGTTGCTCAAAAGTATTTGAATTGTCCCACCTTTTCAAAGGATAAATTTCCACTTTTTATATATTTCCGTTTCGTACTTTATTCCGCTCACGAGACATAATCATATAAGCTTCTCTCATAGATGTGCAAAATGTATGATATTACATTATTAGTTGCACAAGAAATTCCTGTATTCTAGGAGTTTTCTCTTTCGACTTACAGCCCTTTTTAAGTCTAGTCTTCTTAAGGTATGTATAAATTTGAAAATTTATTGTGAACATTTTTTTTTTATTTCATACAACATGTAAAATAAATTAAATTTGAAAGACCATCTTAAACATATGGTAAACTAATAAAACAGTAGTGAGGTTACGTAGATTAAATGATGCATGTGTACAAAAATTCTGCAATACACACAAACTAAATTAAGAAAACAGGGGGAATTTGGTCAGATTTGTAGTCGCAACGGACTACAGCTAAAATATAATAATTGGAGGCCTGATGTTCGTCAAAATTCCTTTTTTTTTTTTACTGGGTGGAAGTAAATAATTATTTTCACAGATATAAATGAATCGGTCGGAGCTAAAAGGAATTAAGTCAAAATATGAAGTTTTGGGTTATGCAGCAATTTGAACAACTGATGTCATGCGCATCAAACGGTGGAAGAGGGAACTAAGACTTTTAAATATTCTTTTGTCTTCTATAACATAACAATTTAATATTTGTGTTATTAGTGGAATGTTTTTGCTTCTCCTGAAAAGTTGTCAAAAGTGACTTAATTCATTTTAGCTCCGACCGATTCAAATGTGATTTGGGGTAAATCAAAGTGATGGGGCAAATTTTTATTTTGCCTTTTAAAGGCATTTCTTACTAATTCAATAATAAATGCCTTTTTTGTCATTTTAAAGCAGTGACGGGCAGTCTACCCATGCAACCCAAGCACTGCTTGGGCAACACTGATTGATTATAAGAATCACGATATCTACGTAAATCCATGATTAAACTTTCTGTTTATTTAATCATAAAGTCCTGAAACGTTTCTAAATAAGTTTGGTAATTGTAAGTCGCGTGATGGGGCATGTACAATGCACATACTGCGGTCCCGAGCTGGCAGCAGTGCTGAATGCAGGTTAGCATGGAAGTTGCCATGACAACCCACGTCATCATAACTTCTAACCAATGAGGGACGCCTCACGAGACTAGTAAATGTATATACCCCAAGCAGCCGGTAGCCTGCCTGGGCTGGCTGTGTGCGCGAAGTCGAATGAGTGTAAAACGTACTGTTTCTCTCACGCTTGTTTTTATCGGTACTTTGTAGTTTCATTGTATACGTTTATATAAGTGCAATAAAAGTTTTGATTATGTCTGGTGATTATAATAATTTAATTCAGCAACAAAAGCTAAATACAGTAATTTAACTAAAGCAATACGGGATCATGATGTTGCTATTGCACATATTCGTGCTTCTAACGCACTCGCGACTTTTGGAACTGTGCATATTGAAACTGAGCTAAGTGACCAAACACAACAAAGTATTATTCTACATAATGAAAAGGTAACACGCAATAGAGACATTGTGAGAAGGCCTATAAAATCCATTTGTTTATTTGCAAAACTGGAACTTTCATTTAGAGGAAAAGGTAAGTCGAAAATGTCCAACAACCGCGGTAATTATTTAGAACTTTTGGACTGCACCGCCCAGTACGACCCTCTTCTAAAATATCATTTGGAGACATCTACAGTATTCAAAGATGTATCAAATAATATTCAAAATGATTTAATTGAATCTGTTGCCAGTGCACTTAATAAGCAAATTAAACAGCAATTACAGAAATCTGATTTTTTTGCCATATTTGCTGATAAGACAACTGACGTCTCGAATAAATCACAATTTTCTCTCGTTTATCGATAGACGATTGAAGGAAGGGTGATAGAGCGGTTTGTGTGTCTCCGTGATGTGAGGACAAAACAGCGGCAGAACATTCTGATCTTATTTTTAAGACATATTCAAGACTTTTCACATTGCAGTAAGAAACTTGTCGCGGAGATCTACGATGGAACTACAGTGATGGCCTCTTCATTACATGGTGTCAAGCTAATATTAAGGCGCCTTTTCCACAAGCTCTCTCTGTTCACTGCTACGCACACTGTTTAAATTTAGCACTGTCCCAAAGTGCTTCAAGTAGTCCTGAATGCCGTATATTTTTTGCTACTCTTTCTGGGCTTGCAGCGTTTTTTATCCAAATCATCAAAGCGCACAAAATTTATTGATGAATTTCTGGGTCGACGATTACCACGTGTTTCCCCAACAAGATGGAATAACTCGTCACGACTTACTAACACTTAGAGTAATCTTTTATAATAGTATTTTTAATTTTAGGTAGTAGTTGCAGTAGGCCTAATCTTAAAGATTTTGTAAAAAGAAAATTGGTACCAAATACCAATGCATTTTTATAATTAGTAATATTATAAGTATTTTAATCAAATGTAAATAGTAAGAAGGAAATAAAACTTGACTACACGGCTGCTTGGTTAATCTGTTGGACCACCGCACGTCACTGTTTTAAAGCAATATTTCTTGTTTATTTGCAATTTTCTAATTTATTGTAACGTAATGTTTATGAAATTTAAATATATGAAACAATGACTGACTTTACTCACAATAGTAAATAACAGTAATTTATTTCGGTGCTTAATCTTCTAACAATCGTGCTGTAATACTAATGGTGTTATATGAATAATGATCGACAATCCACAGTTACAAATATAATATTGTAATGTCTTCTCGATACCAACAAACAGCTTTATAATTTTAAATATTAAGCTCTTTCTCATACAAGTTGTCAAGTAGCGTGTTTCCTTTCATATTTTCAAATCCTACTGTTACACATTTGTGCTATAAGCTTACGTGTTTATTATTATAGGAGAAAGAAAATTGAGTGAGGAACAGTCAGTTATTGTCGGGTGACAGAAGGTATAAGATCTGTTAGCTAGAATGCCTAAATTCAGTAAACCATTGAAAAGTAAACTTCATGCTAACGTTAGTGAATTTGGCGTCCATGTGTTTTCAACCGATGGAACAGTTTTGTTATGTAAGGTTTGTGAAAAGACAGTTAATGTCGAAAAAAAGTATTTTGTAAGTCAACATGTGTCGACTACGAAGTAAAGATGTGAGTTATATTGAAATAGGTAATTTAAATTTGTTGATGAAATACGGTTTAGTATGCCCATAAAAAATTATACTGTCTTTTTTAAATTTATTGTGCCTTTTATGCATTTCATTGCCTTTTTTCCTGCCTATTTTAAGTGTTATAAATGCCTAAACATCCGAGCTCTAATAATAATAATAATAATAATAATAATAATAATAATAATAATAATAATAATACTTACTTACTTACTGGCTTTTAAGGAACCCGGAGGTTCATTGCCGCCCTCACATAAGCCCGCCATTGGTCCCTACCCTGAGCAAGATTAATCCAGTCTCTATCATCATATCCCACCTCCCTCAAATCCATTTTAATATTATCTTCCCATCTACGTCTCGGCCTCCCCAAAGGTCTTTTTCCCTCCGGCCTCTCAACTAACACTCTATATGCATTTCTGGATTCGCCCATACGTGCTACATGCCCTGCCCATCTCAAACGTTTGGATTTAATGTTCCTATTTACTCTATGTCAGGTGAAGAATACAATGCGTGCAGTTCTGTGTTGTGTAAATTTCTCCATTCTCCTGTATAATAATAATAATAATAATAATAATAATAATAATAATAATAATAATATAATAATAATAATAATAATACTTAATTACTTACTTGCTGGCTTTTAAGCAACCCGGAGGTTCATTGCCGCCCTCACATAAGCCCGCCATTGGTCCCTATCCTGAGCAAGATTAATCCAGTCTCTATCATCATATCCCACCTCCCGAAAAATCCATTTTAATATTATCTTCCCATCTACGTCTCGGCCTCCCCAAAGGTCTTTTTCCCTCCGGCCTCTCAACTAACACTATATGCATTTCTGGATTCGCCCATACGTGCTACATGCCCTGCCCATCTCAAACGTTTGGATTTAATGTTCCTATTTACTGTATGTCAGGTGAAGAATACAATGCGTGCAGTTCTGTGTTGTGTAAATTTCTCCATTCTCCTGTATAATAATAATAATAATAATAATAATAATAATAATAATAATAATAATAATAATAATAATAATATAATAATAATAATAATAATAATAATAATACTTAATTACTTACTTGCTGGCTTTTAAGCAACCCGGAGGTTCATTGCCGCCCTCACATAAGCCCGCCATTGGTCCCTATCCTGAGCAAGATTAATCCAGTCTCTATCATCATATCCCACTTCCCTCAAATCCATTTTAATATTATCTTCCCATCTACGTCTCGGCCTCCCCAAAGGTCTTTTTCCCTCCGGCGTCTCAACTAACACTCTATATGCATTTCTGGATTCGCCCATACGTACTACATGCCCTGCCCATCTGAAACGTCTGGATTTAATGTTCCTAATTATGTCAGGTGAAGAATACAATGCGTGCAGTTCTGTGTTGTGCAACTTTCTCCATTCTCCTGTAACTTCATCCCTCTTAGCCCCAAATATTTTCCTAATAATAATAATAATAATAATAATAATAATAATAATAATAATAATAATAATAATAATAATAATTCAGAACAGAATAACAATTGAAAATCTACTTACCAGAAACAAGAGACTCAACTAAAACAACAACGAAAAGAGGAACTTTTAAAAGACTTTGACAAAAATTTATCTAATGACCGAACATAGTATAATAATTCACGACACTGTTGTTGATACTGACGATCAATATATCGTTCTCATACAAAGTTTCGTGTTGATATGTACCTTTGAATACCCAAAAAACATCGTCATTATGGAAACTGTGCTTTAAATTAGAATACATTTGAATAACAAAAATCTTCTAGAGTTGTAGCTCTAGGAGGTAAATTTAATGCAAAAGAAATAGTTTAATGTATTCCACGAAAGCTTGGAAGCATTACGCTCCCCAGTCTTTCAATAACAGTTAATTAGAGAATTGAAGTAGAGCGCTGCAAATATGCGGAACACGGCGCACGTGCTTCGCTTGTTTATAATTATCGAAGTGCTCCATGTTTATGAGCTAACAGTCTGTGCTCACTCCGATGCCTGCATAAAGAATGCCAGTAATTTATAACTCTGCTGTTGAAGTTATTTCATGCACTGCAAGCTGTATTCATATTATCAGCTCCAGCCATCAGTCTACGTCTCCCAGTGAGACACATACTAGTTACTCACGAATCTCTTACAGCGAAGCTTGACAAAATAAACCCATGTTTCAGTCCTATAACGACGTTCATTCTTTCTCGTATTTAGACATTTATCCGTTATGAAATATTAATCTTAATGTTCTTTAAAAAATGTAAGAATGTTGATGTGCCAGCCAGGCACGGAGTCAGCGCTACAGTAACTTCCATGAAAAACTAAATAACTTACTTGTAAATTTACTGTTCGTTGTTTTTAATTGGTTTATTTTACGACGCCATATCAAGTGCTGTGGTTATCTAGCGTCTGAATGAAATGAAGGTGATAATGCCAGCGAAATGACTCCAGGGTTCAGCGCCGAAAGTTACTCAGCATTTGCTCTTACTGGATAGAGGAAAAACCCCGGAAGAAACCTTAAGCTGGTAACTTGGCCCAAACAGGATTTAAATCCGGTCCCGCTCGTTTCACAGTCAGATATGCTAACCGTTACTCCACAGCTTGGACTGTTCGTTGTTAAGAATGCAGAACATTCAGAAACCAATAATAGACCTACATAATATCTGCAGTGCTTGGGAAAAGTGACATAAGTCAGTTTCCACAAACTTTTTTGATAATTTATTGACAACTTACACTGGTTTATGGCGATTTGATTTTTTTCTGTATGAATTATTGTAAGTAATCCGTGGCGCTACAGCCCGTGAAGGGCCTAGACCGACCAGCCGGCTGCTGGCCTCACGGCCACATGCCGAAGCAGAGGTGGACGATCATCCAACCAGAATGGAGATATCGTGTGGTTAGCACGATGTTCCCCCCCAGCCATTATAGCTGGCATTCGCAACCAGATTTCGCTACATATCGTAGCTCCCCAAGTGCATCACGATGCTGAGTGGGCACTGGTCCCATACACTGGCCGAAATTTTATGAGAAAATTTCTTCTCCCATGGGGATTCAAACCAGCGTGCATTCCGTAAGGCGAGTCCTAGGCAGATGCCTTAGACCACGACGCCACGGCGCGGGACATGAATTTTATTATTGTAATGGGAGAAATACTTATGTATTTTTTTCCAAGCGAGCAGATGTTCCGTAACTTGTCAATAAATTATCAAAAAAGGTTTGTGGAAACTGACTTATGTTACTTTTCCCAAGCACTGCAGATATATAACCATAATTATGGCCGTATTACTGAAGGAGAAAATCCCAAATGCGACACTGTACCAACTAGCAGATACACAGGACATCACACATGCAGCCATTACATCCAAATGGAAATGGGGTGGACACGTGCCCATACTACCAGACGACAGATGGACTCACCGAGCTACCATATGGGACCCCCGTATAGGAAGGAGACTTCAAGGCAGACCTCGGCGCAGATGGGCAGACTTCTTCAAAGAACAGGCAGGTCAACAGTGGTCCAGAGAGGTAAGAGACTGAAGAAAGTGGAAACTACTCGAGAGACATTTGTGCATAGACAGGAAGTTGTGAAAGGCAGTGAGAGAATCATTGTTAAAGAAAATTCAAGTTCCTAGACTTAAATAACGTGAACTAGCTCACCACGTTAGGCAAGTAGAGCCTTCCTTTATTTAAGGAGGACTTTGCCCTTCATGGGACACAATACGCTATCTTTATCTTATAATTATAGATTATCATCATTAACATCTTTCCTGCCTTAGTCAGTTTATTTCCTGTAGTAATTTAATTATTTTGGTCAGTCCACCGAGTTAGCTCTGTGATAGCGTGTCCGTTTCTAGACTAGCCGGCCCAGGTTCGATGCCCGGTGGGGTCGGAAATTTTCATGTAAAGTACCTACCTCGGGACTAGAGAGATGGCGGTACACAACTTCTAATCACTTAATAGTGCACCAATATGCTTGATTTGAATCCCAAATATCACCGCAGTGCATATAAAGAGAAGGCATATGTCACTGTTGATAGTGATTCGTCCGTCGGATGGGGACGTTAAGCCTGGCAGCCCCCTTGGTGCTATTCGTCCCTTAACAGAACTCTCATTGAGCACCTGTATACAGAGTTGATGAATTCACAAAACTACAGTATATTGGTCCGAAGTGACAATACTATTTCCTAAACATAATTATCTCTTCTGAAAGTTCAATTTATTTAGGTACTGTACAGAAGACGGTGATAGCTATTATGTTAGTCATACAAAGAATGAAATTCATGACCGTAAAAAATGCTGCTTGAAAACATCTTATAAGTAGCAAAATTTTATTTGTTATATTGAATTATTTCAACGGTACAATTGCTTGTTTGTTAAAATGCGTATATGATAATGTTATGCAATTTGTGTTCTTTTGTTTTGTGTGTTTTTGGAAAACATAATTTCAATTAATGTTCCGCCATAAATGTTGTAACTGAAACTTTGTGCATCCCTCGTGTTTATCGTACGACTCGTCCTCTCTTCACGCGTTACCTGCATTTTGTTTACGTTTTCACTGTGCCTAGACGAGACGCTCTACTGTATTTATAGGGAGTAACGGGACTTTGTGCCAACCTGTAGACCGACTTATAGACACAAGTACGCGAATAGATGTAAACACACGGTACTGGAGCGTGCGGGGAGAGACCGCAGCGTGAAGCTAGTACGATCGAGGTACTCCTAACTTGTACTCAAAGTAACCAAACGCAGGACTCTAATTATAACTATTTAACTTTCTTTTCAAACTCTAGAGGTTAATGAGAGATGATGATTATAGTTGAAATTATTTAATTTTCAATTAAAGTGGGCCTATAGAGACTGTTCACACGCACTAATATGATAATATTAATTATTATATTTCATTATTTTTCATTTTTACGCTAAAGAACCTATAGGCCTACACACACGATAGGATAAGTCTACAGTCCCTGATCTAACATTCGTTTTCATCTACGAAAGTAACGTATTAACAATGAGATGATTATTGTAATTGTTGTGATTGTTAATTTAGAAATATTCTCACTATTCGTGAGCTGCCACAAGGGACAAAGAGTACTTAAGATATAAATATTTACAAGTTCATTAAACCATTGATTTTGTTTTGACAATGAAACTCCTACAAGTACATACAAGCAAATACATTTTAGATTATAGAAATATACCTAGTTTTAGAGAGAGAGGCAAGTGTTCAAAAAAGTAAAGAATGCTAATGAACTTGGTTTCATTTAGAATATAGGTGATGCTTCAGGAGAGCAATTGATCCTTTCAATGCAGCTAAGGTTACAATCGAAATAATAGATGTAGGTATTCCAAGCCTCTTAAACATATCTTTCATGAAGAGAGTAGCGGTACCTCTTGCTTCAACCCAGTAGCGGCTGGTGGTCAAAATAATGAGTGTGCTACAATCTCTATATCGGCCTACTGCATACACTTATATGTATTTATCTTAATTTGAGATTCGCCTAGTGACGAAATATGAAGTCCATACGACGTTCCTTCCTACTGCAGAACTTGTCAATTACCTTGGTGTTAAACGTTAAACCCCTCAATCTTGGACATTATACTCTTTTCTATTGACAGTATTGCGAGAGCAGTGAGACGATCCTGGGACATAGTGTTCCTTAAAAACGTTTTTATGCGTTCAAAGCAAGAAAAACATCTTTCTGGCTCAGTAGTGGTCATTGGTATTGTAACTAAAATATTTAACAACTTCGTTACTTCACAGAATGGATTCTGTGAATTGTTGGAGGCTATGTATTGAAACAATTGAACAGCTCCATCTATATTTCGGAAGACGAGTTTTCCGTATAGAACTCCAAGCTGTGTCTTTAACATTCGTTTGTTCAGTATAGTATAGCTGTAGACAGCAACTTCAAGTTCGCGTTCACGAAAATTATGCAAAAAATTGTCAAAAAATTCGCTGTTTGACAATTTTGTTGCGTCTAGGTAGCTTAAAGACTGGAAACGATGAGTCGTTTCCTGAATTATACGGTCACATACTTCCTTGGCTTCAATTTTCGGATTCCATTTTCCGTCGTTTGCTGACTGATTCAGGAGGAATCTCAAAAAACTGGTAGATGGCGGCAGCAGTCGGACACTTGAATTACCAAATACGTTGTAAATAGTTCCGAGTTCTTCCACAAACAAGCATTCTTTCGTTACGCTTTACTTTTGCAATCTCCAAGCTGTGTTGTGTTGAAGCTGACTACAGCACTTCCCCGCGTAAAAATAGCCAATCAGGGCAGTTATTTCAGCTTCGCACATGCGCATTAATTGTCTACATTCTCATAGAGTTTTGTGTAGCAAAACGAACCCCCTGAGGCACCAAAGAGCGAAGAGCGAAGACTAAGCACTCTATAACGCGTCATGAACATAACCACGGGAAATTGTCAAATGACAGATGAAGTACTGTGGTATTACAAATACATTATTTGAGCAAAAATTATCATTGTGCTGTAGCACTGTAGCACATAAGGACGGGCCGCCCCTGCTTCAACCAGAAGTCCGATTACTTCAAGCTCTTTTAGCCGTTACTTTTGTAGGTAATAGGGAAGGGTAGGATTGTAGATATTCTTTTTTTCCTTATCCACATCTGCTGGCTGTTCCTCATTCGTTTCGAAAGGCACAGTGGGAATCCAGATCTTGTAGATTCCTTGAAAGCTATTATATCTGTGCGCCGTGTACTGCCAGTGACGGAGAGAACATGTACTTCTTCAAAGGTGTTGTAATCGGCATCTTTAAGGGCAATGGCTATAATTGATCGTACTTCGTGGTGTCTAGTGTTTCGCAGAGTTTCGCCGTGCGGATAGGATCCCAGGACGTTTAGACTTCAAGTACAATTCGGAGACGCCAAGACGATGGCCTGATGATAATGGAAAAAGAGAGGAAAGAGACTGGTATATGAAACCAAAGCATTGGGGAAAAAAGTGTCGCAGCTGTTTTTTCTCCTGCGAACTTTATACAAACTGCCGAGGATTACCTTGGTCGCCATTTGTGAGAAACTTTCAGATTACTGACAGACCTACTGTTAGGTCGTTTACATTTGTGGATCAGAGCTTTTCAAAGCATTGAAGCCCAGCTTAACTCTACCAGTTAAAGACCCTTCATTCAAGGGTATGGAGTTCGATTCCTTGCAATCCTATGACATTTGTTTTTGGGTAAAATGGCTGTGTTATTGATCATATTCTTCTGCTGTGAAGTCTGTTAATAGGACGAAGAGATAATCTGATTATATTTTTGTACACTATGAAATTCAAAGTTAACCAACTAGCTAAATAAATAATCGGCACTTTACATGGGACATAGGAGTTCCGTTCTAGTGAATTGACTGTAATTTTTAATGGATAAAAACTGTGTCTAGAGTAAGTTTCCGTTGGATAATTCTGTTTCTAATTCAGTATTTCAATATTTGTCCATTAATCATCATCCATGAAAAGAGGGACAGCGTCCTACAGTTTTGGCATTTTGCTCCTTGAGAGAGACACTCGAGGACAAATTGATCTCTAATGGCCAGTCTTGGATATCATCCCATCCGTCTTCTCACTTCCCGATATGCAATTTCTTTCCACAAGTTTCGTTGCCTGCGCTGGAGAAGATACACTTCATCCTTCTAGCCTATATCATTGCATATTGAGCAATTTCCTGAGCTTCTGAGGTCAAATTTGGAGCAATTATATGATATGTAAAATTGAAATATTGATATAGCTTCCATTCGTAATTTACGAAGAGATCTTATGCCTGCAACATAAATGTTTTTTTGCAGTGTAGGCTTTCACGGCCGGAGTCTATAGATGTAGATTCATTTTCCGGGCTGAGAGGCCGTGGTCTATTAGTTGGTTTTATACCAGACGTTTCGTCTGCAACTGCGGCAGACATCTTCAGTGGAGTGGTATCCGAGGTCGCAAGACTCTTGTCGGCGTACCTGAGGCAACTGATCCTGTGTCTGGTTGTGCGAGCGTATTTATAGTGCGGCTCGCGGGCCGAGGCCTGTTGTCGCTGCGGTCCGCGCCGCTTTGTTCGCTGCTCCCGTTCTGGGTTCCGTCCTTTTGTTGTAGTGGCTTCTTATCTGTTCTGTTTAGGACCGGGTACCAACACTTGTTTAGCTTTACGCCTTCTTCCTTGCGATTAACAACTTTAATCGCAAGGAAGAAGGCGTAAAGCTAAACAAGTGTTGGTACCCGGTCCTAAACAGAACAGATAAGAAGCCACTACAACAAAAGGACGGAACCCAGAACGGGAGCAGCGAACAAAGCGGCGCGGACCGCAGCGACAACAGGCCTCGGCCCGCGAGCCGCACTATAAATACGCTCGCACAACCAGACACAGGATCAGTTGCCTCAGGTACGCCGACAAGAGTCTTGCGACCTCGGATACCACTCCACTGAAGATGTCTGCCGCAGTTGCAGACGAAACGTCTGGTATAAAACCAACTAATAGACCACGGCCTCTCAGCCCGGAAAATGAATCTACATAAATGTTTTTTCTTGTTCTTTAATTCTTGCGTTTTAATTGTTTATTTTATTATATTTTTGTCTGTATTTTTATTGTGTAATTGGCTTCATGTTATGTGCTACTTACCATTGCCACTAAACTTATATGTTACATCTATTTATTTCACTTTATAATTTGTGGGATAATAAATTATTTGTAGGCACTGTTGGTACAAATTCAAAATATTTGTGCAGGAACGATGTCAGTGAATACATAGGCCTAGTAGATGAATTGATGAGACCAGTAATAAGAATTCTAAAAATTATAAATGAATTACAAATTTGTAGCTTCAGGGACAAAGTATAGATTAATAAAAATATTCTAAGTTTTAATTTATTAGCATAATAAAATTAGAAGCTCAAATGAAAGGAAAGAATGATGGCAATATCTGACGTTACTGTTGGTAAATATAATAATAATAATAATAATAATAATAATAATAATAATAATAATAATAATAATGATAATAATAATGATAATAATAACAATAATAATAATGATGATGATGATGATGATGATGATGATGATGATGATGCAGAAAAGAGCAAAGTGAAAGACGTTTAGAGTGATCATTAGTTATGGAGCAGTTCGGCGTGTTTTTACTCCTTGCGGCAAATTTCATTGGCAGACGATATGGCTGTATGGCGCATGCCGCGAGTTTGACTTCATACCGGAAAAACGTTTTTGTCTTGCGTGCGGAAAATTTTCTGTTAGAAAGGGAAAGTTCAACCATTGTGAAGGGAAAATTCCAACGACGGTGTGGCAAAACTTTATTAAACTATCTCAAAATATTTCGGACTATTGAATTTTCTGTTTAACGGTTCAAATTCGATTGCCATCTTCAAAAATTAACATGAATATAATTTAATTTAGTGTAATCACTCATAGACTATCCATAAATGACAAAAATATAAAGAAAACCAAAATATAAATATGAGACACTAGGTCTATATAACGTCATACATACATACATACATACATACATACATACATACATACATACATACATACATACATACATACATACATACATACATACATACATACATACATACATACATACATACATACATGCATACACACACATACGTCCACACCTGTGGAGTAACGGTTAGCGCGTCTGACCGCGAAACCAAGTGGCCCGGGTTCGATTCCCGGTCGGGGCAAGTTACCTGGTTGAGGTTTTTTTCCGGGATTTTCCTTCAATATGCTGGACTCATTTCACCGGCATTATCACCTTCATCTCATTCAGACGCTAAATAACCTAAGATGTTGGTAAAGCGTCGTAAAATAACCTAAAATAAAAAAATTAATAAAAATACATACATACATACATACATACATACAGCCACCGGTGTGGCTCAGTCGGTTAAGGCGCTTGCCTGTCGCTCTAAAGTTGCGTTCGGGAGCTGGTTCGATCCCCGCTTGAGCTGATTACCTCGTCGGGTTTTTTTCCGAGGATTTCCCCCAACCGTAAGCTAAATACCAGGTAATCTATGGCGAGTCCTCGGACTCATCTCACGAAATGCCATCTCCCTATCACCAATCTCAACAACGCTAAATTACCTCGTAGTTGATACAGCGTCGTTAAATAACCAACAACAAAAAACTACATACATTCATACACACACATAGCTTGCGTACATTCGTATCATTTTTTCGTAATTAATGCAATTTCTAGCTTTAATTAGCTTAATAAATTGCCGTAATCCTAAGTCAGTAATGTAATAACTTGTATCTGTAGGTAATATTATTTAATCTCAAGCGAGTTTGCAGTCATTGCGGCAGCTCACGGTGCTTTCATCGAAACACAGTCGTAAACAGAAAGGAAAGCGATGATTGATCTCTAGTAGATTCGTTGTAATTTTCATGAGTTGGAACCACAGTTCATTATTAAAGCTCTTCTGCCTCGGTACTTGATGTGTGAATATACGAGTATTAGAGTCTGTCTGCTGAATTATAAACCCCTCCAGCTTTATCGTGATGAAGTCACGGTACACTTTCGGTTTACGTCAATGCGTGTCCATTATGATTTAACTATACAGTTTGATGTGACGGAGGTCGCAGTGATCATGGATCAGATCAGTAAATAGCAGCTTTTTCAGAATAACTATTTGATTTTGTTCTTGACAAATGTATAATTCGTAAAACCTCTGATGTTCTTTCGAACTTTATGTTGTGCTCAGGGTTGTATCATTCATAAAGGAGCTGTTGTTTTTGTCACAGTTGCGCTTAGAGGTTGGTTGGACCTTTGGTAAAGGAGCAATTGTTCTTGTCGCAGATATCATCTTTCTCTTTCTTTGTCTTTCTTGAAACATCAGGCTCTGAAATTCATTGCAGTCGGTGTTAAAAATATTCCAGAAAAACCTTTCTGTAACAATTTCTATATATATATACATTAAGCACGATTTTTAGTTTTGGCTATTGGGCTGTTTTGGTTTCTTGATTCTACGAGGTTCATCTTCAACCGAAAGACTGGACTGTCGGCTTTTGACAGTAGAAATATCTTTCAAATGCCAACGATTCTTAAATGGATCTTGCGATGTTATGGAGATTTTACTAAGATATCCCAGTTTCTCCTGACGGTATTTCACTATTTACCCATTATCATTATCTTTATTATCGTTCTTTGTGACCTAATTTTAATTCTCTTGGTATATTGCGAATTATTTAAAGTTGGGAAACTGATAGCTTTTCATGATACTATCTCAAGAGCATGCTTGACATGACACAATAAGAATTGGAGCATCTATTATCTGAATACCGATCAACCGAAATGTTCCTGTTGGCAAATTGAAACTTGCGCGCGAGCCATGTAGAAGTTTTGTTAGCGTTATTTGCGAGATTTAGCTGCAAAAAGAAAAAAGTCTCACCTCTGAAAAAAAAAAATGGATTTCTTTTACTAAACTGTAGGCTACTTTAATGTCTATTTTGAACTAGTCAAACTAGGCTAGTTCTCTGTGTTATTTGTAAGACATGTGATACAGTATATACAGTTTTGTGTTCAATATCAGTGTTTCTTTGTTTCATACTGCTCTTATGACACTGGTACAATTTTTTTCGTAAATGATCGGTTATCCGAAAAATCAGTTATCCGAACACCCTCCGTCCCCAATTGTTTCGAATAATCGATGCTCTACTGTATCTGCTATTAGAAAGTAATAAGATACATTATTTCCAGCCACCGACGCACAGTGTGCAATTTTTCCAATCTTTTTGTTTTTTTAATTGGGTTATATTACGACGCTATATCAACATCTAGGTTATTTAGCGTCTGAATGATATGAAGGTGATAATGCCGGTGAAATCAGTCCGGGGTCCAACACCGAAAGTTACCCAGCATTTTCTCATATTAGGTTGAGGGAAAACCCCGCAAAAAATCTCAACCAGATAACTTGCCCCGACCGGGATTCGAACCCAGGCCACCTGGTTTCGCGGCCAGACGCGCTGACCGTTACTCCACAGGTGTGGACTTTCCAATCTAGGTGGGCAAAAATCAAATTTCGACTTTTTAAGTTAAGCGTGGATGAATATGAATTCATGTACTTTAACATTTGAAGAATGCTGTGAGAAATAGCTTTTACTGTTTTATCAGTGGCAAGCTATATTTAGAAAGATATGAACAACGCGTTCTTTCTAACACTTCACGCTCCGGTTCAGTCGTAGACAGAGAGGGTTACTATGTTGGTGAATAAGTGCCAATTGTTAGTGATTTATTGTGTTGTGAATCATGGAATCTGTTCAAATAGGTATGTTCTTACTAATGTAACTTCAATTTCAATCCTGCAAAGTATCTTTCTTCTTACAGTACGTTTAAATAATTTGCAATTGAAAAGTATATATACTTTTAAGTTCTCCAAATACTGTATAATGTAAGTTTTAGTATAGTCAGTCATGTCCGGTTACAACAATTCTTTTACCATTTAGAATGTTCAATTCTTGTTTTAAAGTTTGCGCGTTCTTGGGCATTTTTCAGTAATTATTTTTTTCCGTGGTGGGGCATACGGTAACTGTTCCACAGATGGCTTAACAGCAGAAAAGACAAATGGAATAAGGAAGTTTTTAACCACTGTGTGAGTATTTAGGCAAAATTATTCATATGACATCGAACATCAGGTTAAAAATACATTAGACACATTTTTATCTAACTTTAACAAATTCACAGTGGATCAGAACTTAGGGTAAATCTAATAGTGCAACAAAATTAAAACTTCTCTGCATTGTAACAGATTTTTATAAAACTTTGTACAGCCTTACAAGTACACATATTTTCCATGTCCTTTTCGCTGACACTGCCCTATAAACAAACGGACAGTAGGCATTGTGTATCAGTGATGGATTTCAGACGACCAGCGAGAGCCGAAATTTCGTAAAAGCTGCGATGCCTACCTTATACAATCCGACACTGAGCAATTCTTACCTTCTTGTGTGCCCGTCTCAGCCGGGGAAGGTGGTGTGGGGAGTTTAAGCAGAAATCTGCAGTGGCTCGATTGACTTGTTACTAGCGTACGGATTTATAGGTCGTTAAAATGTAATTTTAGGTGCCTAAAATAGGCTTAGAACTGTAGGAAATAGTTTCTAAAGAATTGAAAATAGGGTCTAACAAAACCTAATGTTTTCTTTAAAAACATGTTTCAAATAATCAGGAATTCACTTCTAGAACTTATTAATTTTAAATGCTTATACACCACTACCAACACTACTACTAAAAGTACAAGAACAACAAATATCTAACTAGTTATACATAAACTAAACAATTAAATGTGAAAAATAAGTTTTAGACATAAATTCAGTACACAAACAAGTCAAATGTAATCAATTTTTACCAAGCCTTGTGCGTTAGTGTCCATAATTAGCTTCACAATAAATTAATAATACTTTTTCTAAATTTTCAACTAAAAAGTAATGCCATCTGTCAATCAACACAAATTTGTATGCTGAAAATGAACGCTCCACATCCACTGAAGTAACAGGAACGTATTTCAGTTTTGACACTAGTTGGACAGGAAGGTTGCATTGTAAATCCATGCTAGAATATCTAAAGCAGTACGCAGGTCCTTCAGTCCTACATTTCTCTGCAGAACTTGCTCCAGTTTATCCCGTACTTTTATTCCAACAGAACCAGGAACACTTTTTGAATTTAAAATATAAATGTTCGAAATAAGAATGGGTGTTTTGACCTATTAGAGCGATAACATACTTAATAGGTCAAAATAGGCTTTGTAGTCAAAATAGACATTTTTAGGTGCTATTAAAATACCAATTGTAGGCATAGTTTTATATGAAAAGAGTACTTACAAGTTTTTATGAACCTATCTTTTAAGGATTTCAAATTCAAATTTATTCACAATTTACATTTGAAATGATACATATGAATATATACCCGAAATGAGCATATGCTCGTGCTCGGGTACAATCCAGTAGTCTACATCAGTTTTACAGAGATCAATAACAATGTTGATGTTAGAAATAACAATATTAATAATAATAATAATAATAATAATAATAATAATACAATATCCGTGAGGGATATGATACAAAGATAATAATACAAATTAATTTAATAATAATAATAATAATAATAATAATAATAATAATAATAAAACAAAAATATTTACAATAATAAAATAAATACTAAGACGGATAAAATAAAATATAAACCCACTTAGCGAGAGTTAACACAACTTAAATAAACAATATAATAACCAGAAAAAAAATGACGAACTCGAAAATCAACATAAAAGTTCGTTGTATCGCAGACGACAGCAACCGCCGTATTGACATTGTGTAATGCATTATTGGAAGTAGGAGGGAGCCGAAAGTCTACGTAACTGCCGTTCTCTTCGAATCTTCTCATACAATCTACCGTTCTCTTCGAATCTTCTCATACAATCATGGGAAGTTAATGCTGAAAAACAAAATGTCTACAAGTCAAACTGTTCATTATTACCAGGATAAATACAAATAATACTGATATATATTAATCAAGTTTCAGTTATAGATCTTCTCTTTTGTGCAAGAGGTATCATATTAAAATATTTTATGAATGGCGGGGAAAATATAAATTTCAATAACTTAAAATAGGTTTTTACCTAAAATCCGAAGTGTGGATTAGTGCCCAGGCCTGATATATTAAATAAAACTGTAGAAAGACTGCAACTTTGTTTGACTTCATGATTAGTGTAAATTTGATATAGTATATAGATAAAAATACTATTATAAACAGTAATCAGAAAATTTCTAATAAATCCAAGGAAATAAAACCCAGGATCACGGCCGGCATTATTAATTCTATTCGTACAAGAGACAAACTTGCTTTAAAAGTTAAAAATAATCCAAGTAACGTACAACTAAAAAATTACTACAGAGCATATAGAAATATGTTAACTCTTATCATTCGAAAAACGAAAATTAAATATTATGGATCCAAATTTGATAGATATAAAAATCAACCTAAAATATTCTGGAAAGTTATAAATGAAGCTACAGATGTAAATGTACAAAATAAATAGCCAATCAAGGAGTTAAAAAACGATAAGGGTGAAATATTAAATTGCAGAAAAGAGATTGCAAACGAATTTAATAATTATTTTTCAGAGATAGGACACAAAGTTACTTCTAACATTAATACGTCAAATTTTAACTCTTCTCTACAAAATGAGACACAAGATGAACATTTAGCTTCCTCCATGTTTCTTCTCCCTGTAACTGAAGATAAAATTATTATTTTGGTTAAAAAATTAAAAAATAATGTTGCTCCTGGTATAGATGGAATTAAGAATAATACTTTCAAAATTATTATCAAATACATATCAAAACCCATGGTTCATATTTTTAACTTATGTTTTGTGCAAGGTATATTCCCAGATGTTTTGAAATGTGCCATAGTAATTCAAATATACAAATCTGGAGATAAAAATAATTTAAATAACTATAGACCTATATCTTTACTTCCAACATTTTCCAAATTGCTTGAAAAATGTTTAAAGAATAGATTAATAAATTATTTAGAAAAACATAAAATCCTCTCTAAAAATCAGTTTGGTTTCCGCAATAATATTTCTACTGTTGATGCTCTTATTAATGTTACTGGAAAAATTATCAATGAACTAGATATCGGAAACAAATGTTTGGGTATTTTCTTGGATCTACGGAAAGCTTTTGACACTATCAATCATAATTTACTATTGGACAAACTACATACTATTGGAGTTAGAGGTATAGTTTTAAAATTATTCCAATCATATTTTAGTAACAGAAGGCAAATGACCAAAATTGAAATCAATTAATTGGATACAGATATATTGATATAAGTGTACCCCAAGGAACAATTTTGGGACCTATTTTATTTCTAATATATGTTAATGATCTGCTAAATATAAATTTGGAAAAATTTAATGGATTTATATATTCATATGCGGATGATACAATAGTTATTTTCAGTGGTTTTTCTTGGCAAGAAGCATATAGAAATGCTAATATAGGTGCTAATATTGTTAAAAATGGCTTAATTCCAACTTCCTTTCTTTAAATATATCTAAATCAACTTTAGTTACTTTTTCGTTAACAGCTGCCAGTGTTCAAAATTTAAAATTTAGCGATGAATATAGACTAATAATACACAGTGAAAATTGTTTAGATCCCAAAAGTTGTAAATGTCCACCATTGAAAGAAGCCACATATGTCAAATATCTGGGTATCATTATTGATCAGAATTTAAAATGGCCTCATCACATTACTTATTTTTGTCAGAGGCTTCGTAAAACAATTTATAAATTCGTTAATCTTCGATGCTACTTACCCAATAGAGTTCTACGAAATGTTTATTTGGCCATTATTTAGTCTATCATTCAATATGGTATTATTGTTTGGGGTGGAAGTACAAAAATCAATCTTACTCCGTTAAATTTACTAAAAAAACGAGTAATTAAAATTTGTTTGAAGAAACGTTTCGATTATCCAACTAAATTAATTTATTCTGAATCTAATGTATTTAATATTGAACAAATTTATAATCATACGCTGTTAAAATTTTATCATATAACTCGTAATAAGTTTGTATTACAGACACATAATTATGACACAAGACGAAATATTAATTTAACATTAGTAGAACCTGAATGTCTCACATCTGCTGGTCTAAAGCATAGCATTAATATTGGCCCTCGGTTGTACAATGCTCTAACTAAATTACACCCAGAACTTCTAACAGGTAACCCACTAACATATAACAAGAAAATTAGAAACGTGTTAATATCTTCAATTTGATTAAATAAATTTATAGCCTATGTGAATGAATTAATCAACCTATATTATATTTGTAGTCTATAATTTTGATATATATATATGCCTATATATATATATATATATATATATATATACTTTTCACGTGCGATATTATTCTTCTCTAGTGTTAATATTATATTATATAATTCCATTGCCGCTGTAATTTAAATTTTAGTTCCTATTTTATTTTACTTATTAATTTTTATTTTTATTTTTTTATTTTCTATATTTCTCTTATATTAATATTCTATTATACAATTTCTGTAACTGTAATTTTAATTCTATTTCCTATTTTATTTTATTTTATTTTATTTTATATTCTCTTATAGGCCTATTATTATATCTGAACTGCAACCGAACACGAGCGCTGCTCATTCGGTCTCAAATTGTGTTAATACTACTGTATCTTCTGTTTTATATTGTTTGTATTATTTTATTTCTATTTCTCTTGTTTGTTTGTAATTATATTCTTTATTCTGTAGATTTAAATTTAAATAAATAAATAAATAAATAAATAAATAAAATGTACAAATAAAATGTACAAAATGTACTTGCTTTATATCCAATTTGTATTACAAATTTTGTGTTCTTATATAAGTTACTCGTTAAATTATGAATGATTATTACATTCTGTTTACTAGGCCTTCTGCACTTTTCAGGTTCTTTCGATTCTACTGATCTTTTGGATGTGAGTAGCCTACGGTGGTGATCTTTTTTCTCCTAATTTGAAGAAATATATTCGTTGAAGAATAAAATGGCCTTAAGGATTTGATCTCGTTGTTGAAAATGGGACAGGACACAAGACTGACCTGAACTCGCACTCGTGGCGAAACTTTGAGGTCAAGGTCATTTGCGACAAGTGTTTTCAGCCTTCCTAATCCCTCCTATGGTTCTCCTTTTCCTCCTCTTTACAGAAGCTTGTCTTATCTCAATACGTCGGTTCTTGTTGTTGAACTCCCCCATCTTTTCTTTTACAAGGCCATTCTGGGCCCCCATCCCACTCGAGTATTTGAACAACCCATCCTCATCATTAGATAAGGGCCCTTGTAACGCCGTGAGCTAGCGGCTGGCTCTATCTCCTCCTGCACCCTCCCCCCAACAGCCCTCTCCGTTCTCGCCGTCCCACTACGTTCATCTATTGTCTTCAACTCTTGTCATTTGTCGATACAACGCACTCTTTTCTGCTTGATAACAATAGAACAGTTCTTTTACTTGTCGAACCTGCGTACATAAAATGAGTGAGACTTGCAATGTTCATTGCTAAGGAAGTCAAATTATAGAACTGTCAATCTTACTCGGTTTTTATATCTTTCAATAATAAATCCTAAGCTATACACAATATATCCATTCTACAACATTTTATAGCTGAATAAGTTACAAATCCAACTGTGATAGATAGATAGATAAATAAATAAATAAACAAAAGAAAAGAAGTAATCTACATCATTAATTAATTAATTGCACGTTCTGAGATATACGTAACGGAGTCAAAAAATTGTGTGATAGGCCTATCTTGTATGTGTGTGTGTGTGTGTATATGTATGTATTTATTCACACTGGAAATGGGTATATACCCGGTGGCAGTGGTAACATAATTACACTCAATAATGACAATTAATAATAAACACAATTAATAATAAATTAATAATAATAATAATAATAATAATGATAATGATGATAATAATAATGATAATGATGACAATAATAATGAATCAATAGGCCAGATGTTCTGTAAACTACACCTGAGTTTTATTAGGCCTATATGACTAATTCATGCATGTGACGTTTATTTCCTACTGTCTTCCTCCGACGAGTTTAGTGCTGAGACCTGAGGTATTCTTGCCATCGGTGCGGGAGGTTGCAGGTAGATTCTTTTGTTACTACAGCCAAGCCGAGCCGAGCGGAGTGGGAAGTATTAATCGTCCAAAAATATGCAGTCTTCAGTTTGTAGTAGTGTGTGACTGTGTACGCGTGTTAGGTATTCTATACCAGTGAAATGTTTTCGGTATGATTGTACTTCCTTCCAGACTGCCGCTGTCACTGTTCCCTTCCACTCCAGTACCGCGCTAGACTACTGTCGGTGACTCAGGAGAAGACGAGAGCGGACTGAAGAGGAAGGGATGTGAACAGATAACGTACGACAACACGTCAATATTTGTAATGTAGTAAACGGAAACATTAGGTCTCCTTCTGTTCAACTGAGCTTTAATTCCCATACGCATTGTTACTCATGTTTCCTGCACGAGTAATAACCTGGCTACTGGGATGCTTATCTGAGCGATGTTTATAATAATCAACAGCGATAGTCAAGAAGGTCACATTCTTGCCCCTCGTCTTCTCCTGAGTAACGGACAGTAATCGGAACCGCATTCCTCTCAGCACTAAACTCCTCAGAGGTTGACAGTACAACAGCTGTGATAATAAACTGATGCATGGTAGACCTACTTATAATTCAAACTAAACATTAGGTACTTGTTTTTGTTTTGCAGGTGTCTATTATGTGAAATGAAAGCAGATAAATAATAATTATATATCTTGATTACACAACTTTTAACACTATATCACTTCGGAATATGTATTATATATCTTTCTCGTGTTAAATTTTACCGTACCTGGTTAACATGTTTCGGCGTGCAATTGGCCTTCTTCAGACCTGGTTGTTGCTGGTCTTGGCGCCTTTTGTTTTGTTTCCTGTGGGGGTGTGTTTGTGGAGTCTAATGTGGAGTCAAAGAGTGTGTGTGTTCTGAAATTGAGTGTGTGTATTGAGAATTTCATTTGGATGTGTTTTTGTGTGTCTGTACATTTCGTATTGTTCTAGTGTGTTTAGTTTCTGGGTTTTTGGTTGGATGTGTGTAGGATATCCATGTCTGTGTTGATATCTCTGTAGGTATGGTTAGAATTTGTGATGTGTTCTGCATATGTGGAAGTGTTTTGTAATTTGTTATGGCTGTGATGTGTTCTTTGTAACGTGTTTGAAATGATCTGCTTCTCTGTCGTATGTAGAAGTTGTTGCAGATGTTGCATTTGAGTTTGTATACGCCTGTGTGGTTGTATTTGTTTGTTCGTGTTGTTTGTGTGTTGAGATGTTTTTGTAGAGTATTATTTGTTCTGTATGCGACGTTGTAATTTAATTTCTTGAATGAGGTTGTAATCTTGTGTGTGTTTTTGTTTTCGTATGTTAGTGTGATGTATTTCTTGTGTGCTTGTGTTTGTGTTATATTCTTATGTTTTGTAATTATGTTTTGTCTTTCGTACAGCCCCAACATAATACGAAAGACAAAACATATCCCCACAGGAAACAAAACAAAAGGCGCCAAGACCAGCAACAAGTTCTGAAGAAGGTCAATAGCAGGCCGAAACATGTAAACCAGGTACGGTAAAATTTAACACGAGAAAGATATGTAATACATATTCCGAAATAATAATTGTTCGTTTCTCGTCCACATGAAAGCAAACTTGTGTTTACAATATAAGCCTAATGTAAAGCTTTACACAGCCGGCTGAGTTTTGTTAATAATAGTTAATACTAATAATTTTCTTTTCATCTGAACTATTACTACAATATGCATTTGTATTTCTGTTCGGTGTATATGTTGTCAAATGATTATACAACGTCTTTGGTTACGGTATTAAATTGTTCCAGTCTTCTTTTGTTTCATGTCGAAATAACGGTAACTATGACAGCTTGATTATGTCCATAATGTGGTTGCTTTAAATGTTAATAGGATATTTTCATTTATCCATTCAGATTGATTTATAAGATACACAAACATATACAGGTTGTTTCCGGGCTAGTGTTACAAACTTTCAGGGATGATGGGAAAGGGCACATGTATCAATTTGAGATAAGGAACCCTGGTCCGGAAATGACTAAGTTGAAAGTTGCAAGCAAAAGTAGTTATGTGGAAATGAAATAATTTTATTCCTCTGTACACCTTATTTATGTGTATTTACCTGTACATCTTACACATAGGCTACAGTATTCATCTCACGTTGTTTACGTTGTCTACTTACAGTATTCCATTCAATGCGCTGTCTGAGGGATGGGGACAGGAAACTACACTAAAGTAATGCAGATAGCGTAATGTGTAACGGACATGGTCAGTCCTGATATGCACGTCTGTAGACAGCAGTGTATGTGTACAAGTTGCAGTGTCCAGTCGATCAGTCCTAGTGAAAAGAAGGAGTACACGAGAGCGAAATGAGCAGACCTGATTTTCGACTACGGATGAGCCAATGGGATCAGTAGTCAAGCTCACAGATTGTATCGGGCCAAGTATCCACTTAGGAGACATCCGGCTCATATTATCTTTCCACGACTGTTCCAAAGGTTAAGGGAAGGAGGGCACGTGGTGCCAAATTACAATTCCATTTCCACACAACTATTTTTGCTTATCATTTTTCAACTTAGTCATTTCCGGACCAGGGTTCCTTATCTCAAATTGAGACATGTGCCCTTCCCCATCATCCCTGAAAGCTTTGACACTAGCCCGGAAACAACCTGTATATTAAACATTCAAGATTGCATAGCACAGCCTTGTCCTAGCCGGCGCTTTTCCCAAAACATGGCGACGGACGCAAGCTTTAATTTAAACTTAAATTTCCGTACAGCTCAGTTCCGAGTAGAAACATAATATTAAATTTTGTAGGTAGGCTTAAAAAAACAGGTTGTGTGAATAACCGGAAAAAAGAACGAAATATGTTGTCACAGAAAATGGCGAAACATTCAGCAGGTACTGTAAGGAGGATGAGTACCGAATTCTATTATTTAAGCCTAATGTATCGTACCTAAGTTTCGCAGTTAAGTTTCAATCCAGTGAAACCGAGCGTTCGCGGAGAGGAAGAGCGGCATTAACGTGGGGATTTTACCGCTGATTGGCCGACATTCTGTTCTTACGTCAACGTTCGTTAACTTTAGATTCTCAGTTTGACTATGTTTCTTACCATTACGATATCCAATTGGTTAAGCCAAGAAAAAGTTTTTATCCAGGTATTATGAACTGCGTGAATATTTATCAGAATTCATAATAGAAAAATAGAGACAGTCCAGAACTAGTTGATCTACATGGATCGAGGAACTTAACTTTCTAAAGGATATATTCGAGCATTTGAACGTTTTGAATTTGAGATCGCAAGGAAAGAATTAATTAATTTGTGTCGACAGATATTGTTAAGAGCTTTCAGTTGAAGATTTCATTGTAGATGTCACAGATCTCAGAGCACAATTTTTATAATTTCAACGCCTTCAGTCATTGAACTCCTGTTCAACAGTGTAAAATACTGCAATGTTTTTAAAAATCTCTGGGAAGAGTTCCATAGACGATATAAAGATATTGACCTACTCCAGCCCAATTGGGATTTGTTTTGTGATCCTTACTATCAAACCCAGAAAATATACCAACACATTTACAATTGAATATCTGAATTGACAAACATCCCAAGTCCAAACTTAACCGAATTCGACTTTTACCTAACAAGTTGTGTTTTATATAGGCTATCGTTCTGTAAAAAATAATATCCTAAGTCCGACTCTAAGCCTGTGTTTTTGGATCATACAAATATTTATTTCAATACACATAATGCAAGCCTAGCCCTACATAGTTTCTTTGCGGTCCTGAAAAATTTACTTCAATAGACTTTTTAGCCAATTCAGATCTTCCATTAGAAATTATTTTGCTGCAGGAAATAACATTTCACCGGAAACAAGAAGGATGGTATCGGAAAAAATCAGAAAAAGAACTTCTGAATTACGCGAGAAGCCAGGAATTTCAACTTGTTTCTAGAAGTGTGATGATGCTCATATAAGTAGTACATGATTATGTAACATTTAATACCAATATTATAGGCCTCATTATGTAAAATTAATTAAGTTAAAGATAAGCTATGTTTATTATTTGTTATATCCTACTATTTTATAATTAATTGCATTTATTAGAAAGGTACATGCTGCAAAACATGCTTTTATTTCTTGTTTTCTTGCATGAGCGTAACACATTATCTATTATTGAAGTGCAGTTTAATTCATCTTGCAGTGGTAGGCCAATAGAATTCATTTTTCTCACCCCTTCTTTTTCACCGCTACTACTTGCAGAATAGATTCATTGAAACGCGTGCGCGCTTGGTAGCACGTAAGAGTCTTTCACGTGCTCTGACCTTGACATCCCTTCTTTAGACTCTCTTATAGCTGTCATTCGATCCAGGACTATAATACACTATGTTTATTACTTCACTCACTCTAGCAATTTCTGTTGATCTTTGAGTGGTATTTGGTAACTGGTGGTGGGTATGGAATGATGCTATTCCTGCACTTGTCAAACCAGTGGAATGTTCAGAGATTCACGCGACCGATGTCTGAAGTATAGTCACGTCACTATGCAATCATTACGCTCGATATATTCAAATCTCCTTCCTCTATCCATCGCACTTTGGATCGATGGTGGAACAGCTTTACGATGAGTCACAAGGCCTTATAGCGCCTCTTAATATTATGTAGGGAGCCTATATGCAGGTGATGAATGAAGATGAATGGAGGAGATGCGAACATGGAGGAGTGTGGCGACGAGAATCACACACGCCTTCCATTGCAGCCGACATATTTTAGGCTAGGCTCCAACCAGATAAATGTCGGTGAGTGGGACAAAGACGTTATATGTGTAGGATAGACGTTGAGTGAGTTATTTAGATTTACACATCAGATGTTAAACACAATTAGCGGAAAGATAACTTTTTGTTTTTATTATGTACATTAATTTATCTACAAGATGATGAACTTTCATTCAAAATCCATATAGGCCTATGAATAAATAAATATACTTACTTACTTACTTACTGGCTTTTAAGGAACCCGGAGGTTCATTGCCGCCCTCACATAGGCCCGCCATTGGTCCCTATCCTAGCAAGATTAATCCATTCTCTATCATTATATCCCACCTCCCTCAAATCCATTTTAATATTATTTTCCCATCTATGTCTCGGCCTCCCTGAAGGTCTTTTTTCCTCCTGCCTCTCAACTAACACTCTGTATGCATTTCTGGATTCGCCCATACGTGCTACATGCCCTGCCCATCTCAACTTCTGTAGGGGCATGAGCATTTATAATTACTATATCGCACCATCTACCCTTAAGTACTAAATACGATAACCTATCACTGATAAATTCGACATTTTTTACTGCTAATTTTATTCTTTTATGAATAAAGAATCCTGTTCCTAATTGGTGATTATCGTTTCCTTCCTCATAATACAACAAATAATCTCCTATTTGTGTTATGCCGTTCCCATCTAACCTAACTTCCTGTACTCCCACAAAGTCTATAAATAAATATACAGATAATAAATAAATAAATAAATAAATAAATAAATAAATAAATAAATAAATAAATAAATAAATAAATAAATAAATAAATAAATAAATAAATAAATAAATAAGTAAATAGTCCCGCGCCGTGGCGTCGTGGTCTAAGGCATCTGCCTAGGACTCGCGTTACGGAATGCGCACTGGTTCGAATCCTCATGGGGGAAGAAATTTTCTCATGAAATTTCGGCCAGTGTATGGGACCGGTGCCCACCCAGCATCGTGATGCACTTGGGGAGCTACGATAGGTAGCGAAATCCGGTTGCGAATGCCAGCTATAACGGCTGGGGGGATCATCGTGCTAACCACACGATACCTCCATTCTGGTTGGATGATCGTCCACCTCGGCTTCGGCATATGGGCGTGAGACCAGCAGCCGACTCCTCGGTCTAGGCCCTTCACGGGCTGTAGCGCCACGGATTGTTATTATTATTGTTATTATTATTATTGTTATTATTATTATTATTATTATTATTATTATTATTATTATTATTATTATTATTATTATTATTATAAGTAAATAAATAAATGAGTAAATGGCTATAATAGTTAAGCCTTCTTTGTGAATTTATGATTCAGGTTTCACCTATAAATAACTCTTTTATATTTTGCCGGATATGTCTTATTAAAAAAGCAAGGAATGCCATCTTATTGATATTACATATGTGCATAAAAATTATGTACTAACACTCCGCAAGCAATGATAATATATTTATTTAAAATAACAATACAGTATGTAAAGAAATCCACTCACAAAAAGTATGTCATTTTTTTTTATTTTGCATAAAGTGATTATGTTTATTTTTAGGTCTTCACGTTACCTATTGTTTGAAATGTATTAGGTATCGGTACATTTTATAATTAATAGCATTCCCTGTATTAATTGAAGAATGAATTCAATGTAATTTGCTATCTTTGCGCATTATATTTTGCCAGATTACTTATGTCCTGTGGTCTATAAATACCGGTAATATAATTTTCGATTCTCTAAAATTTAACAACAGGTCTGTACTGATTATCACATATTTATTTCACTTACGAATTTGATTATAATAAGAACTTGCATAATCAAGGTGCATGTATTTATGTTTTGTGATCTAAGAGTAATGTATCTTAATATAATTTTCGATTCTCTGAAACCTAACAATTGCTGATTATCGTAAAATTATACATTCTATAATGTGTATTGTGTAGGGCTATTTATGGATGTATGAGCATGTTTTCTATAAATTGCTGCGTACGTATTTTCTTTCCTTTAATGCTCTGACGCATATCAATGAAACTTTGAATATGTTTATTTCGTCCTAATTTTACGTTAAACGTCGCAAATGGCCGTAATCTGTTAATTTTAGATCAACACAGTGTTAAATTGTGTGATTTACGTACTGCTGTTATGAGTCTGCTCTCCAACAACATGGCGGGAAGCGCAGCGTTCAATTTGCCCTGGTTTCCTCGTTCTGCGCAGCCGAGACTGTTGGGGCTTGGAGTGGGCTGACGGTTTCTCAATAAAAAGCTTCGTGCTTCTGCACCAAGCATGTCCTGCGACATTTGTGACGGAAATACTTCTCTGGAAAAGAATCGGCTGCGGTGTAATTAACAATTAAGATACAGTTTTTAATATACATAAAAAAGTCCTGAGTTCAAATCCCAGAGTTGTCAGCAGGGGCGTCATCAGCTTGCAAGCTGGGGGGGGGGGGGGAGCAGTTTAAAATTTAATAGAGCTTACAAGGAAATAAGCAGACATAATAAACTAGAAACATTTTTATTGACAAGGAAATAATTCGTATTCAATTAATTTTTATTTTATTAATAGTCTAGAATAGCAAATACAATATAATGCAGAACAATACAATGCAATATGAAACGACGAAAATTCATAATATAGAATAGATGCAAATAATCGATAATTGATAATTTTTTGAAAAGGTAATTTTCTTGGGTTCATGGCAAAATTTTTAACTAGAGTTTGAATAAAGTAATCGTAGTTGTGAAACACAAATTTTTTCTTCCTCCTACTATCACTCCTCCCATGTTCTGAAAACAGTTTTTTACTAAATTCTCCACGCAGATGTTGAACAGGGTAGGTGATAAACGACATCCTTGACGTACTCCTCTCCCAATTTCACTTCCTTCTGACATTTCTTCTCCTATCCTGACTTTGACTCGTTGTTTCATATAAATATTACTGATCAGTAGGGTGCGGATGTTGATGAAAAGTCTTCTTATTTTTCACATTAGAACGATGCCTATTACAGTAATATAGAAATCCTTTCTATGTTAATATCAACGTAAAAAATAATTTCTTATATTGCATTTTTTGCATTTTGGACGTTTTTGAACTAACAGGTTATTTTTATATTTTTTCGGCATTTTTTTGGTCATTTTTAATACTTTGAAGAACTTTTAGATCATTTGGAATGCATTTGACTTTCTTCTTTACCGTTAGGTCTGTTAAATAATTTTCTAAGCAAATAGATCAGTAGTAATTACCTACTGAATAAATGAATAACAGTGAAGTTTGTGTTTTATAGCTTGGAACAGACTCTAAAGTTCCTCCCTCATTTCACTGAAGGTTTCACTTCATACAACGGAAGTAACATAAAATGCTTGACAACAGCTTAGTTTAAGTGAGGGCTGTGACTGACCACGCCTGATTGAAACACATTGCAAATCCTCATTAAAATCTATAGTTTTTCCTTAAAACCTTCATTTTGTTGCATGTTCTTTTCCTTTATCTTAGCTAAATTCCAGGGTATTGCCTCCTCTCTCTGAGATTTGCAGGGCAGTCATTGAAACGAGGTGTCCAATTTTTAAGAAGTTGTGGTGCGAGTACGGTGAATAATATTTAAATGTCATTTTCTTTTAATTTCATGTAATTTTTCCATTAGTTTAAAGGCATTTTAATGATCATTTTAAGTAGATTTTTAGGTCATCAACATCCGCCCCCTACTGATCGGTCTTCTCTCTTTCCAATCCATACCAATTTTCTTTAGGATCCCCATCAGTTTATTCCAATCCACTCTGTCAAAAGCCTTTTCTAGGTGCACAAATACTACATACTCTTCTTTATTCTTCTCTAGGTATCTTTCACCGATTGTCCGTATTAGTTCAATTGCATCTCGTGGACTCTTCTACCTTTTCCCTTCCTGAAGCCAAACTCCTCTTCTTCCAAATTGTTCTTCTATCTTAAATGCTGAGATCTGAAACGAATAGCTTAGCTCATAACAATATTCAAAGTAACAGTTGCACAAATGCCAAATGGACTATGTATTTATTTTGAATACACACAATGGTAAACTCTTCTGATAAATTTGTAAATATTAATCTTTTCTAATGAATAACAAACTTTTAATAATATATTGCCTAAGTCTAAGCTAATTATCAATATCGTTAAGTGAAATTCATTAGTGCTGTAACTTGTCATGTATTAATAAACAGACCTATGCGTAAACATAGTAAATTTTATTTAAATCAATGTTGTTATTACTTAAAATAGCACATTCAAAAATACACAAGCATGTAGTAACTAATGCACAAATTAAGTTTAAATTAATTACAAAAGAAGGCAAAAAATATTTTCATAAGCAAATCTGATTTCGACAAAAAAAAAACCTCACTCAAATTAAAAAATCACTACAGTTTACCAACCCTGACTATTTACTGAACATAAATAAGGTTATACTTGCATTAAGCCTATGTCAACGCTATTATTCCTTCTATTTGCTTACCCCTGTGCTGCATTTCTTGGCACAGAAAAGAGGAATAACCAGTCTTCCAATTATTGGTCGATTTTTGTAAGTACACTGCAGCACATTTACAGTGTAAAAAGTCCGCCATCTATCTTTCCAATAACGGAAACAAACCAGCAGTAGACCAGTATCATATAATGCATTTTAATAACACTACATTCCACAAAACAATTAAAGGATATAAGTATAATTGATGTTTGTAAAATGTTTCTGGAAGAATACTATTCACAGAATTTATAAAGACTATTACACTTTTACTACGTCATGCTACTTTTGACCAAGAAAACGGTACGAAAGGACGTCTTTCAACCAATCATGGCTGCTTATCGCACAATTTTATCGCGTCCCTAGCATTTGTTTAATTTTATCGCTTCCCTAGCATTTGTTTCTTTGTTTGCCAACATTTCAAACTACATTGGTCTGGACGTCAAAAAACAGAAAATTACAAACCACTCCAGTCGATACACAGCAGTTTCAAATATGACTCGCATTGGCATTCAAGAACAATAATTAATAAAGATCACTGGTCGTAGCTATTCATCTTCTCTGAAATCCTATTTACAAATAAATGAAGAGCACCATTCGAAAATCCTGAATAAGTTGAGGAATACATCATGTACATCAACGAGTTCCACTTCTTTTACGCACACGTCCAATATAACATCAACTGAACACTAAAACATTCGAACATTCGAATTTGAAAATTGTACATTCAATAATTGTTCCTTTTAAAATTATTTATGTTTATTTTTTCTTTCATCATCGTTAGTTAAAACTTTTCTTGTTTATTCCATCATCCCTAATTAAAACTTTTCTAACACTTGTTTATATTATTCAGGTTATGTTTGTTATAGCTTGTGCTATATGATATTATGGATAGCCACGTATCAGAGATTGTTTAATACTAAGATTTATTGAAAATCATGTCAAGTGACTTTCATTACTGGGATTTGGATGATTGAAGTGGAATGCAAATGTTTTAAAAAATGAAACTAAATCAACAAAGCCTTCCTGACTAGTAACCTCCACAGAGTTCACTGAAGATTCCATAGTTGGCACAACTGATAACAAGAAAACAGCTAATCATAACACACTACAGCCATCTAGCGTAATGTTGAGATGGTACAATAATACATTTGAAGACAGTTGTATTTTCGTAAGTCATTTAATATTTTATTGTATTGGAGTACTTCGTCACTTCTAATCTTTATATACTTTCTTCTAATCCTGTAATAGTCAATTAAATCCCACTCGAGTTTTGATTTTCTCTAGATAAATCAAAACCTCTAGTGATATTACTGTTGAATACACACAAGGGTAAGCTCTTCTGATAAATTTATTTGTAAATATTAATCAATCTAAATAGTTTACTTCTTTTCTAATGAATAACAAACTTTTAATAATATCTTGCCTAAGTCTGAGCTAATTATCAATATCATTAAGTGCAGGTTATTAGTGCTGTAACTTTTCATGTATTAATAACCAGGCCCATGTGTAAACATAGTAAATTATATTTAAAGCAATATTGTTACTTAAAATAGCACATTCAAAAATACACAAGCGTGTAAGAACATGCACAAATTAAGTTTAAATTAATTACAAAAGAAGGCAAAAAATATTTTAATAAACAAATCTGATTTCGACAGAAAACCTCACTCAAATTAAAAAACCACTACAGTTCACCAAACCCTGACTATTTACTGAATATAAATAAGGTTATACTTGCATTAAGCTTATGTCAACGCCATTATTCTTTCTATTTGCTTACCCCTATGCTGCATTTCTTGACACAGGAAACAGGAATAGCCAGTCTTCCCATTACTGGTCGATTTTTGTCAGTACACTGCAGCACATTTACAGTGTAAAAAGTCCGCCATCTGCATTTCAATTAACTGAAACAAACCAGCAGTAGACTAGTATCATATAATACATTTTAATAACACTACATTTCATAAAACAATTAAAGGATTTAAGTATAATCTATCTTTGTGAATTGTTTCTGGAAGAATTCTATTCACAGAATTCATAAAGATAATAAATATATCTCCGGTAACCTAACTCTGTTTTCATTTTACCGAAATTATTCGAGTAAAGGTGCTACTGTACTGTTAACTGTAAAGTCAAATTTTCTAAAATACGTTTTGTTTTCGGGAACGTCATTTCTTTACAATTGCGTTACCAGGCTAGGTTACGAATGCATTTCTAGTCGAGTCATACGTACCGTTGACAAAAGACTTGAGTACCAATGCCAGTTTTGCACCGAAACAAGTGTGAAAAGTTGCCGTCAAAGTGATGGCCGGTGGTGAGGTGTAATTGCATATCTCGCATATGAGTTATTTGGTGCCAAACAAAGTATGCAAACAGTATGATTTCAAAATCTCTAAAGGGAAAACTTTATTTGAGACAGAGAAATCAAAAACTCCCTAACTCCAATAAACGAAATTTTACAGGAGAGGGAAAAAAAACTTATTATTTCTCTTACTAACTTTAGATATTATACATTTATCAATTAATATTGTGTAAAATTACATTCTTTATCAATTAAATACTTCAAAATCTAAATTTTTACATTATCTTATGCTACAGTTTGAAATAAACACTGCTGGAGTTAGTGGTTTTCTGACTTCCACAATGTATGAATTAAGAAAAGTGAATCAATATAAGCCATGTGAAGGAAAAAAAGATAAGTATATCATTATTCCCTTATGAAAATTGGAATATACGAGAAAATGGAAGTTTATTATTAAGATTAACATTGCTACATTTTTTTTTAATTTCAAATATACGAGACAGAAAATCACAAATTACCATAAATCACATCAAAATACACAAATAAAACCACAAACAATATTAAATGTTAACATAGTCTCATTCATGTTACAGATTCTGTTTTTTTTCTATCACTCTCATGTTCTTCCTGTGCATCTAGATTCTAGATTATTACTGTCCGCAAACGAGTTTGATAATTCATCTTACTTTCCTCAGAAATAAACTGCATTACATTTTGCAAGTCCTTTTGCTTTCTTCTTTCAATGGCAATGCTGAATTGTACTTTAGTTGATGCTGAATTGTACTTTAGTTGACTGGGGAATGATGCATCTGTATTGGGGTTTCTGGAAGTTAATCGACTCGATATTGTGCTTTTAATAGTCTTACTTACATGGATTTCATAGATTTTTGTGACATTCTAAATACCGTATCGTATCACCTTACTCATCTGGTTGAGCGATAGTATTGCCACCTACCGTGAAATTAAGCTTGGAATGCAAAAACTCTCTTATTCCATGGAGTAAGTGGAGTTCTGACTTCCACGAGTTTTAAAACAGCCCCCAGAATGCAGATGAATGTCGATATTAGTGTATTCCTGCCTTCCACGCATGCGGGACAAACTAAAAAGCACCATCCAGCCCATAACTAAACTTTGTCAAAAATTGGAGTTAGTGGGTTTTTGATCTCCCTGTCTCATTTATCTAGGTTGTCAATTTATTACGGGAACTGAAACACAAAAAGACGTTTATTCAAAATTATCAAAATTTCAACAAGAATGCGGCACAATTCATAGAAAATTAAAACGAAAGAAAAGGGAAGAAACAAGAATAAAATTCTATAAAAAATGGCTGTTCCTTTACTTCTGTATGGTAATGAAACTTGGGTGATTAATAAGAAAATTAATAATGGAATTCAGTGTGCAGAAGTGACTTTCTTGAAAAGGACCAATGGCTGTACAAGACTGGATCACATACGAAATGAAAGTATCAGAAATGAATTACAGACATATTCCATACATGATAAAATACGAGAATATTTGAAAACATACCACACCATATGGACCAAACAAGACTTCCAAAATTAGCATATCAATACAGACCTTCAGAACATCGTGACATAGGAAGACCCCCCCCCCCGAAAATGTGAAGAGATGCTGTGAATACGGAACAGGTGTTTCACTTAAACCGTATAGTGAAGAAGATTTTATATTAAATAATTCGTGCATTTTGGACTTTTTCTTGCCTTCTTGTAACGTTTACATAAGCAGTACGGCAAATTGATTGATAGATGGGTATGTTGTTTGACATGGTGATTGGTAGATGAATGTCACGTATAAAATATCGATTGTCAGATCGATGTGTTACATATGTTGATTGATAGATGAATATGTTTTATGATGTGTTGTAAGGTCGCCATTGGCGGTCTAATGCATACTGTGCTTGCCACTGGACCGGAAGTTCGCGTGTTGAAAGCCGGCCAAGAGCGATTGATTTTTAAGGACTGCCGTGATTCACCACATAATACAACAATATTAGGGCCTATCCAAATAACAAATCTATATATATATATATATATAATTTGAATTGGTAATGGAAATTACGGGAAAACGGCTGAACGGATTTTAATAAATGAACTCTCATTTTGAAACTTGGGACCCAAAGTTTTTGAGAAAAATAGTAGTTTTCAGTGAAATGTCAATTTTCCTACATCATTTTCCTATTTTCCAAAATTCATCTTTCGTCAGTTTTGAGAACTAATTAATTGCATTTCAGAATAAAACAAAACACATACTACAATAAACAATAGACTATTACACGAAGGCCATGCATGACCTACAGGATTGCTGACATAGAGTTCAGATGGATCAGATTTTTCACACCATAATGCCAATATGTCGATCTTTATTTGTGTAATTTTTGATAACGTATAAAAATAATTTACAGGTATGATTCTGCGGTGTGTAATTTTCTGAGTACAGCTGTGTATTGGATATTAAAATCTACAAAACTTGAGGTGGTTTGATGACATTATTACTATTAGAAATTATTATAGTTAATGCCATGATGTGATTATTTTTCATGAATTATACATGTTAATGTTATATTGATATGAAAGTGAAACGTTTTGGAGAGAAATATCTTAAATTAGATCTACTTAATGGCGGTGTGGTGTAGATATTTATGTGCGTCATTCTCTTCAGTATTGACTCGAGAGAGTTAAAAAATTTCAGTTCCTAAGGAAAGACCACAAGGTATAACTCGTACTTACTGATAAAATAAAAGTCCTAGAAAATTTTGTAGTCTCCTGATCATTTCAGCAAGATCACTTAGCAGGATAGGATAAAATGATTTTACACTCTACATTTCAAGCTCTCCATGCAGCAGCTATACTAAGATGCTATATCTATTGCTCGAAAGCATAGCAAACCCGACATTTTTTTTAACTTTCGCCTACAATCCACAATGACCTGAAATAACTATTTCTTTACTCCCACATGAAAAACCCACTGATCGTCCTGGCATTGTCACTTGCGTTTTCACGTTGAAACTGAAAAATTGAAGGTGGATAGGTTCAAGAAAAAGTATTTGGCATAAAAAAACATTCACAGGGAGTATGTTTCATTATTATGAAAGCAAATAACTTTCAAAATGTCTAGTATTCTTCATTGAAAATAAATCTGAAAAAATTTTATTTGAACGTATGTAGTGCTGTTTGAAAAACTGATCACATCACGGGTATCTTGTACCATAATGTAGGCCTAGTTACATGCACAAAATCTCTACACTCATGTTAGCCCCGTTCTAACATAACTCTCAAAAACAAAAATTTCAATACTTATCCAAACAAGAAAGTTATAATAGGTGCACGAGATAAATGGGACACCCTGTATGTATGTATATATATATATATATATATATATATATATATATATATATATATATATATATATATATATATATGTACAGTATAATCTCGTTAATACGCTCGTCAAGAGACTGGCCTTAAAACGTTATAAGCGGAACAGCACTATAGGATACGGGAAATGATTTATTGAATGGGGAAAACAATTAGATACTACTTCATAGGAAAATGCAAATAAGAGTTCATTTCATGTGAAAAAATCTTTGATTGTTATATGCCGTGTGTTTGTACTGCTGTTATGAATAGCAACATTTTCTATTTGGTTCAAGGAACTTCACTTGCTTTCACTTATAGACAGAGATTTTCGCCTTGCCGCACACTCCACAGAATTCAAAGGATGACTAAATTTTACAGAAAGAAGCGGAATGTATTCACAACGACACTTTTGAGTGTTAAAATCTCTTCATATCGGTAGAACTTCCGTAACTTTTTCTTCTGAAAAGAGGTTTTCCCTCCACCCAATATGAGCATATGCTGGGTAACTTTCGGTGCTGGATCCCGGACTCATTTCACTGGCATTATCACATTCATCTCATTCAGACGCTAAATAACCTAAGATGTTGATAAAGCGTCGTAAAATAACTTACTACTACTCTTCTGAAAATGAATTTTACAATATTACATTTGTTCGGATCACGTTTCTACACGTTTAAAAGTGAAAACTAAAATTCTTTCCATCATTTATTATCATAATACACTGCTCTCTTAAATTGATTGTAGATATTGTGAATAAAAAAAACAATGGCTTTCCCAAAACACGCTCTGAAATGTTTCATATAAAACAATTTTATCTAGAAAAGGAAGCAAAACTAGCAAATTTGTATTTTACTTTTTTTTTAATATCTCAAAGAATAATGAATTAAAATTAATGACATTACTTACTATACACCCTATATATACTGGTTGTAGAAGATAAATAACTGAAGAAAGTCAAATAATGTTTTTTGTAACTATTGAGGCTTTCCCAGGAAAATCTCTTTTGTTAGTCTGACTTTTTTGAAAATGAGAATAGACAGTCATTATTTACTTTGCCCGATAAGTACGCTGAAGCTGTCGTTTGTTATTCTGTTGGGTATTGGTATGTGTTGGTCGTAAGATAATTGGCAATGACATTCACACTCAGTGGAAATGCAAACAAAAAATAGACTACTATCAGTCTTAAAACAATGGTACCGGTATTTTAATATTACAAATACAATTATGAGAAATAATTAAATTTCACTAGACATTTTGTTCAGTAGATCGATACGTACTCTCTGTATAATGTTGTAGGTGGAGCAACGCTCTGTGATATTGGCTACCTTTAGTAAGGTTAAGCACAGAAGCCCGAGTAATGTTACGAGGTCATTCACTTTTGAGGATTCAGTCAATACCGTGAAGACATACTCGCTTACCCTTTAATCCCAGACTTCTGAAATTTATCTACCTAAATGTACAGTAGTGGCAAAAAAAAACGGATCGACCCTTGTAGCTGATTTCAGAGCCTTGTTCACTTCAGAGCACGATAGACTGGTAACTAAGACTTTCGTGGTTCGAATCCTGCTTGGGAAGGAAACTTTTTTTGTTCCTTATTCAAATTCATTTTTTTTCTATATTTTTTTTATTTTATTTAAATTTAAATATACAAAATACAGAATATAATTACAACTATAGAATTAGAAATAAAATAATACAATCAATATAAAAAAGGAGATACAATAACTTAATATTAACAAAATTTGAGGACCGAATGAGCAGCGCTCGTGTTCGGTCGCAGTTCAGATATATTATTAATAGGCATATAAGAGAATATACAAAATAAAATAATATAAAATAGCAACTAAAATTAAAATTATAGCTAGAGTGAAATTATATAATATAACAGGCTTATATTAATATAAGAGGAATATAGAAAATGAAATAAACTATAATAGGAAATAAAAACTAAAATAACAGCGGCAATGAATTGATATAATGTAATATTAACATAGAGAAGAATAATACCGTACGTGAATAAAGTAGGACAACTTATAAAAAAATATAAATTCCAAAATTATAGAATACAAATAACTTATAATATACGCTGATTAATTCATACACATAGGCTATAAATTTATTTAATCAAATTGAAGACATTAACACGTTTCTAATTTTCTTGTTATGTTTTAGTGGGTTACATGTTAGAAGTTCTGGGTGTAATTTAGCTAAAGAATTATACAAACGAGAGCCAAAATTAACGCTATGCTTTAGACCAGCAGATGTGAAACATTTAGGTTCTACTAATGTTGAATTATTATTTCGTCTAGTGTCATGATTATGTGCCTGTAATATAAACTTATTACGATTTTTATGATAAAATTTTAACAGAGTATATTTATAAATTTGTTCAATATTAAATAAATTAAATTCAGAATAAATTAATTTAGTTGGATAATCAAAACGTTTCTTCAAACAAATTTTAATTATTCGTTTTTATAGTAAATTTAACGAACTAAGATTAATTTTTGTAATTCCACCCCAAACAATAATACCATATTGAATGATAAACTGAAAATGGCCAAATAAATATTTCAGAGAACTATAATGGGTAAGTAGCATAGAAGATTAACGAAATTATTCCCAATACTTTTCTATTGCAGCGATATTTTACTACTTAATTAACTTATTAATCTCAGAAAATGAATTTTACCAGGAAACGAAAAGTATTGGGAATAAATTTGAATAAGGAACAAAAAAAAGTTTCCTTCCCAGGCAGGATTCGAACCACGAAAGTCTTAGTTACCAGTCTATCGTACTCTGGAGTGAACAAGGCTCTGAAATCAGCCACAAGGGTCGGTCCGGGGGTTTTTTTTTTTTGCCACTACTGTAAGGAAACCCGAGATTTTTTTTTTTTTTTTTGAGCCAAGCAGCAGCTCAGTTAGTTGATGAATGTTCACCGAAAGAATAGGGCTGCCTCACTAAATAGATGGACATGTAGTTTGATGTTCGCGGTATTTAGTAGTTACGAGGTCAGATGTACAATTAAGGCAATGCAGGATATCACATTAATGATTAAACAAAACGTCAATTTCCCGGGTGGGATCCGAACGCAGATCCACAATCTGTACGCAATATCAAAACCTCGTCTCAATCGTTGGTTAAGCTATGGTCGCCTTCTTTTCATCTCTCTTAAGGCAGTGATGTCAAAGCAAGCGCATTTTTCTAACCTTGTCGTCGTGCACGGGCAGCAAGCGCAAAGTATGGAAAGAGGAAGGGTTGTGTATATGAATAAGCAACCTGTTGGATTAAGACAACAGTGGTGCACAAACTTCAAACGGAACGTGAAATTTATGTCGTTATTTTTATACGGCTTCTTTCTGTTTAATATTATTTATATTATCTTTAAAACAAAAGTACTAACACTGATTTCTTAATATTGCACTTGTGTTTTAAATCTTAATAACATAATAGAGAGTTAAGAAGGAATACTCACTTAAATTCCATAGTAGTATAATATTATACTTATTAAGTGGATGAAACACATCATTCATAAAGAAAGTGATATTCCAAAGAAAGAGTTTGAGTATGACATGATAAGTTGGAATTTATATTGATGGTATCTTTAGCCTTATAAAAGTAATCAATAAACTAATCAAAACAATATTACAGTACAAAGCAAAGTTACCTAGGTTCTGTATATGTTTTAAGTGTAACTAATATTACATAACAAAACTGTTATCGCATTATGCTTTTAAGGTGATATTTGTGAGTAACTTCCTATCATCAGAATATTAAATTATTTTCTCTAAATCTGCTGAAGCGTCTGAATGAGATGAAGATGATAATGCCGGTAAAATGAGTCCGGGGTCCAGCACCGAAAGTTACCCAGCATTTGCTCATATTAAGTTGAGGGGAAAACCCGGAAAAACCTCAACCAGGTAACTTGCCCCTACCGGGAATCTAACTCAGGCCACCTGGTTTCGCGGCCAGACGCACTGACCGTTACTCCACAGGTGTGGACGATTCATTCTATTAACATAGTTTTTTCAACAAAAATTATAATGTATTTAGACGATTTCATACACTGCAACTACCCACTTATCTTTTCAAAGAAAAAGGTTATCGTTAATGGATTTTCAACTTCAAAAACATATTCTTCCTACACTACAATAGTATAAAACAAACTTCAATTAACAAGTCTTACATTTGTTATATTGCGGCGACTCAAACATCTTAGAAATCTCCAAACAATACTCTTCAACATGATTTCTTCCTTATTAGAATCTAACTACTACTTTTAGAGTTATTATTAAGTATAAAAATGCGAAAATATTCCACTTCATCGAAAGTCTACGTCAGTAACGTCTCCTCCCGTTATTGGTTGACAATTAGGAAGGAGGAGGTGAATAGTATATTGTGTCTATCTTTAAGATTGAAGCATGCGCAGACCAACGAAGTTTTGTAAATTGTTTCCTTATAGCAGGCATGTCAATTGATATCCACAGGAGCAAGCGCGCGCTTTAGAGCCCAGGAGAGCCTGAGCGCTTTACAGCGGAAAGGAAAGAGACAGATGAAAGAGGTGGTATATGCCGCTTGGTCGAGCTATATTCAAGGATGGCCAGCACTGATTCAATAGATAAAGGGAAGAGAACTTATTAAAACTGTATCCATGTTAATTTTTAGATTTGCCTGAGAAGTATAAATGCATTATAAGAATGTAAGTTTTAACTTTAATGTTCATTTTTCACAAGTTTGATTCTTTTATTCAAAAGAAATATTTTCTCAACTTTTCGTATAGAAAAGTGAAATTTTCAGGTAAAGGCCTATTTATTTAGTAGCCTTACAGAATGTTTTCGTAAATCTAATGTACCGTATATATGTATTACTGAAGATAGTGTATTGAAAATTTTGAAAATTTTCGCATGTAAATTTTTGTAAGGAAATGAATAAAACAAGCAACTACTGTTACATCATGAGTAAAAGATACGTGCCCATGTGTTGTAAAAATGTCAGCTCTATAGCTTCAGCACATTTCGATAAAATAATTTAATATTCTGATAATAGGAAGTTGCTCACAAATATCACCTTAAAAGCATAATGCGATAAGAGTTTTGTTATGCAATATTAGTTACACTTAAAACAGATATAGTACCTAGATAATTTTGCTTTGTACTGTAATATTGTTTTGATTAGTTTATTGATTACTTTTGTAAGGCTAAAGATACCATCAATATCAATTCCAACTTATCATGTCATACCCAATCTCTTTCTTTGGAATATCACTTTCTTTATGAATGATGTGTTTCATCCACTTAATACAGTATAATATTATACTACTATGGAATTTAAGTGAATATTCCTTTTTAACTCTCTATTACGTTATTAAGATTTAAAACACAAGTACAATATTAAGAAATCAGTGTTAGTACTTTTTTTTACAGAGAATATAGATACTATTAAAGAGAAAGAAGCCATATAAAAATAACGACATAAAATTTCACGTTCCGTTTGAAGTTTGTGCACCACTATTTTCTTAATCCAACAGGTTGCTTATTCATATATACACAACCCTTCCTCTTTCCATACTTAGCGCTTGCTGCCCGCGCACGACGTCAAGGTCAGAAAAATGCGCTTGCTTTGACATCACTGCCCTATAGTAACATATTACAGTGATCAGACTTCAGATATAAACAAATTGTTCTTCCTCTGACATGTCTTCAGGTGAGATGTATTGCCTAATAATAGATATATGCACATAATCGGACAGAGCCTCAGTCTAGGGTAACATAAGATGGGTAGATTTCATCTGAAGTATTGTGATAGTGAAGGACCACAGGTTGGGAAGGAAGCGATTCGTGTTTATTTAATTGGTCCTACTCCGACATTTGCCTGGAGAGACTTTGGGAATACACGAAACATTTAACTTTGGTCTGCAATTTGCTTCGAGAATCTCGAACCAGATATGCTGCCATTGTCATTTTTAAATTACTGTCAGTGTTCATCGGGGAAACAAGTGATTATTTTTCTGTCTTATCCTAGACTTGCTTTAATTTTGTACGGTTGAAACTGAAAAATAAGGGAGTAGCCTATAAGAAGTAACATATTAAAGAATAGTGAAAGCAAGACAACTACAGAAAGCAAATTTATAAATTACAATTATGAAACCGGTCCACTGTTGTAGAGTAAAGGTTAGCATGTTTGACCGTGAAACGAGCGGGCCTGGATTAAACTCCTAGTTGGGACACTTTACAACCAATATCATATATCAAGAAACAAATACAACAGACTCATCAAAACTGGAATACTAGATGGACGACATGCACAACCGGATCACTAACAAGAGACACCTACTTCCCAACAATCAACGACCGACTCAAAAGCCATCACTTCAAACCTAGTTTCGTAACAACGCAGTTTCTTTCTGGACATGGGAAATTTGGAACTTACTTCGACAGATTCAACATTCAGCAGACATCGACTCTACATGCTCCTGCCGCGAAGACCTTCACAGTGTGAAACACCTTCTATTTGACTGTCCTATTATTGAAGCAAAGAGATTTCAAATAACGACACATCTTCTGGACTGCAACACCGAATACCGGACTCCACTATGTGAAGTGATCGAAAAATCTTGTTCCTACAGACAATTTATAGACTTGCTAAACTTTATCTTTAAAAGACTGTAGATATATATTTTATCATTATCTGTGTAAAAATAAGTAGTATAGATAAGTAGTGTACCGTATAACAAAACTAAAATCCTAGCATACCGCTTGGTGAATTAGGGTTCTTTTCCACGGATACTTAATAATAATATTTGGGACAATTTACTTGATTGAAGTTTTTTTAATGTTTTTTTTTTATTTTTGGTTTTCTCTCAAAAACCATTAAGAACAAATGATGATTATTTTGCTGGCATTATAACCTTCAACGCACTCAGACGCAAAATAACCATCGACGTTGATGAAACGTCGTAAAATAAACCAATTAATAAAATATGAAAAATTCCTACATAGTGAAATGTAGAAAAACAATTTGAAGCATTTTAATGATCACTTCTGGTTCATTAAAAACTTATCGTGGGGTTTTGACTAGTCATGCCGTCATTTTGTTATTTGTCTGTCGTTAAAATATGACAAGATTATTCTCGCAACCGAATGTCTAGTTATTTCAGTATTTTCAGTACATAAAGCTATAAAATGCTGGATGCAGACATCCTCATTTCGATGGCATCTACTTCTCAAGGTGTATTGCGTAGTCACTTGACAGAATTCGCTATTCTCGCAAGTCTTTCTGCTCCATTTACATCACCGCTGGGAGGCGATGCGTTGCTACGGATGCGTTACGACGATATTTACCATAAAGAAACGTGACATTGAGAACCATCTCACCAATACGATGTCGTAAAATTCTATCTTAAATGTACTTGCAAAACCTCTTTCTTTTGTTGGACAGAGCATTAGGCGAACGATACTTCCTCATCCACCACTGGCTTTAAAAAGGAACCTCTCGCGCACTTCAGTCTAGTCTGTACAATGATTATTGATATTATGGTCCAAGTAGTAGTTTTTTTCAGTTTCAGATCAAATCGAACGAGCGAGAGGCGATTTCCAATAGTAAAGTAGATAGAGGCTTATTTCCTTGCATATGGACTCACTTTGTGTCCTTCGTTCTGAAGAACTCTGCATTCCTATAATCAATGATCAGCCACACTGAATACATAGCTAAGGATACACATTGTTTTTAGATGATTAGAGTGTTTAAAATATGAATAATACTAGTAGTAGGCCTAGTAGTAGTAGTAGTAGTAGTAGTAGTAATAATCTTTCTTTATTTTATTTTTGACAGCTGGAATAACTGCCTTAATTTTCGTGTCAGTTTGTATTGGCCATTTTAACATTAGAGTGATTTTATTTGTCATAACCAGGCTTCGGTCCTGGGCACAGAAACGCATGAAGTTCAGAACGCACGGAAGATAGTGTTCTGTTGGTCGAGTGGAGTGGGAGATGGAGCGCGCCGTTACTTCGTGTCTCAACCTGTAAACCAGGGGGTCGTCAGTACAGGGCACGCTAGGGCTAGCCTCTCTTACCCGCGGAAAACACAGTGCACCATAGTGCTCTCGTAGCTGCTCTCCCTGTTGCACGACAGTGCACACGGGATGGCACCGCGTACCTATTGCACATTTCAGCGAGTGCTGACGACCACTGCTGTAAACAGTCCGTCATAGTACAAATATACTGGGTGTTCAGTTCAAAGTGTGTAATGGCTCGCTGTATGCCGTCATGTGGCTAGCCGATGAGCCTAGAGAATTCAATCTTCCTACATCTCCGCAAAGGCGTATTACCTATATGCAAGAGAAATTGCCTACCAAGTACGGCGTTCATTCTGAAGAGTACTTACCGATACGTACGGTAACGCCTGTAGTGGCAGGAATGTGAACTGTTTGGAAACACGTACTGAGGTGAGTTTTTTTCTTACTGTCGGGATATGGGGAGAGGGTTAAGACGATTACTTACGTACAGTATTTGTTGACATTAACTTCGACGGTCAACATGGACACGAAGCATTTGATTTGTATTTTGGAATGTTGCCGTACGCAACCGATGATAACAAATACCCTGGGTAAGACTTGCCCTCGCAAGACACAATTCGAAAGAGGTTATGGTAGCACACAGACCGTACAGACCGCCATCCGTTGCAGACGTTCAAGTTATACCGTACACGTTCTTAAGTTCAGATTGAACGCCTTGATTAATAGGCAACTTCTCTGACATAAAAGCTGAAACTCACTTCAAATCGCTGACTCATCAACAGTGACGTCATGACACACTTTGAAATGAACACCCAGTATTTCACTCTGTACAGATGCAATATATACCGTACATTCCTAGTGTAGACAATAAATGTCTACCATTAAAGTATTAACGTGAGTTGTAACCTTTAATCAGGTGTCCCTACGCCGAAGCATGTTACACGTACCGCAGCCAAGCAGCAATACACACAACGGTAATGCACATTACGGACCACCTGTGCTCAAGCAGTCATCCTTCCACACGGGTCATGACGTCATTTATACTCCGTGTACTCTAAACCTCATACCGGTTTCTCTGTGTCCCTAGGCCGAAGCCTGGTCATAACATAAGGAAATAACGTTTTGCATCATGCAGAAACCGTTGTACAACTATCTTTTTTCTCATTTACTTGCATATTTCAAAATGTGTTAGTTGGTATAAATTGTTATGTCTAGTAAGATTTTTCATGTCTATCAATATAGGACGTCCTGACACAATATGATCTATATAATTTCTTCATATTTTTGTAAAACCTATATTCTTCTTCTCATTATTATTATTATTATTATTATTATTATTATTATTATTATTATTATTATTATTATTATTATACCTCTATTTGACATTCGTCTAGGCAAGCCGTGGCGAGAATGCGATCGTGCGCCGAGCCACTGTGTAACCTGCAACGTGCATATCACCTATGGAGGGAGGCGGACACTGAAGGGGAAGTGAAGCAACTGTCTGACTTATTAACGGTTTTTCATTTTCCTTACGTCAAGCACTTATATAAAATTAAGGCTACAAACTAATGTTTAATACGTGTAACGAAGAAAGAAATGAACAAGAAAACGTAGGACACATTATCATAACCTAAAATTAACTGTCTTTAGAATGTCTCTGCAAGAAAGTTTCAAAATCAGGAATTATGTCACTTACTGCCAGTCGTAGTTGATCACAAAGGTATTTGTCTGTCAGTCGTGATCTAAATTTGGTTTTTACTATTTTCATTGTTGAAAATAATTTTTCACAAACGTAAGTTGTAGCGAACGTGGCTTCAAAAGAGCAAGCGAAAGAACGAAGGTTAGGATATTTATTTTTTGGCAAAGATTTGAAAATTTCAACATTTGTCAAGCCCTTACATCTAGCTTTCATTTAACATCATACTGTAAATCTGTGAGTTTAAATTGAAGATCTAACGGCATTATTCGTACATCTGCTGAAAAAAAGAATCGACGTACAGAGATGATGATGACGATGACGATGACGATGACGATGACGATGACGATGACGATGACGATGACGATGACGATGACGATGATGATGATAAAAACAACACTTAACCTTTTAATGTTTCATCACTAGCATGTAGCAACTTATAATGCCGTTTTATGTTATAAAGCCGTTTTCCTCGTAATAACTTGTGAACAAATCATACATTTAATATTCTCATCATTTTGGCAGCAAAAAATGCGTCCTCCCATCCTACTTGAAATTTTCGTTTTTATAGATGTACGTGGTTTCGAGAGAGACATTGCGACGATGCGCTACTCGCAGGTCAGAGACAAATACAAATGGAATGGGGTTTGACTCCAGTGAGTGAGAGGGTGGGGGTTGGGGAAGGTATGAAGCAAAGGAAATGCACAGCTATCATTGCGAGCCACAATGTGCTCATGAGTCGCATTTTCGCCACGGCTGGTCTAGACCAGAACCGGCAAGAAGTACTCCCCCATTTGGCTATACATAACTGAAACGTGCTCGTACGGGAACACAACTGATCAGCTATGTACAGTATAGGAATACTGTGTGGTGACGTACAACTAGAGCTGTACATACAGTTGTGCTCTATATTAGCGACGTGGCGGTGGAAGGTCATGATTATTTATCAATAATACCACTGCTTGTGTGATTGTAAATAAACTGTAACTAATAAAATAAGCAGTAACTAGGGAAACAATCTAAATTAACAGTTACTAAACATGTTTATTCTACGCGTATTAAATTGTAATACTCTTTACTTTGCTTCAATAGAAGTACTGCTACTACTACTACTACTATTACTATTACTACTACTACTACTACTACTAATAATAATAATAATAATAATAATAATAATAATAATAATAATAATAATATGGTAAACAAATCACAGTTTTTACATTAATTTTTTTGTCAAAGAAAACAACATTATCACAGTTTGTAAATCTAAAACTTTATGAACAACATAAGCGTACCTAGCAAAAGAAGCACATTACAGTGAAAATAATTAATATAACAGAAACGGATACATAAATTTCATACACGCCAACATTTTTGAAAATCAGAATACAAAATAATAAGAGTATATATTATCTTAATGCCAAAAAAGACCACACACAGATTTGCAAAGGTCTTAGATTTCCTTTTCCCCTCTCTTTTAATAATGTTTTCAATGGATGGTGTAATGGACTTTGATATAGCCAGCCTCTCTACAGCTCTTAATCTACGAAGTGCAATCCGTCACACTTGCTCTTAATCTTGGCTTCATTCTTTTCGTTCTCGATATTATGCTTCTGGATCGAGCTTTGGATTGTTAAACACATTGAATATAAACTGAAATAACACCACTTAGCCTTACGTCCTCACTTAGTACAGTGAGTAAATTCATTCTTTCATCACTAACGATATCCTTATATTTTTCAGCATGGAACAAATCATAATGCCGCTTTAAATTATATTTTCTGTACCTAACATGTTTTTACAAATAAAATACTGTCCATCTCCCTACTTTGATTCTTTAACAAAGAATAACAATTTCCAGTCGTTGTTAAAGTGAGTTCCAGGTTTCCGCTTTGCGACGTCCAAAAAAAAAAAAAAAAAAAAAAAAAAAAAAGGAACCGACCCTTGTAGCTGATTTCAGAGCCATGTTCACTCAGAGCACGATAGACTGGTAACTAAGACTTTCGTGGTTCGAATCCTGCCTGGGAAGGAAACATTTTTTTGTTCCTTATTCAAATATATTCCCAATACTTTTCGATTGCAGCGATATTTTACTACTTAATTAACTTATTATTCTCAGAAAATGAATTTTACCAGTAATCGAAAAGTATAAATATTCTCCTCATCAGTGCCATTCTAAAATATCTACTAGTAAAATCAACAATTAGGCTCTACACCAGCGTTGTCAGACACAGCCTAAACGGAGCGGAGCGCTCCACTATAACTCGTTGCGTGCTCCGGTGCTTCCACAGACATAAGCAAGTTCACGCTCCGACTGGACACCACAACCGGTTTCGGAGCTTACAACTCTGACACTACTGCCCTACACCAACAAAGTAGACCAGCCAATAGCACAAACAGATATCTCCGAGGAAAATCTAAATCTCTATGCAGAGAAAAGGAAAGCATATTTAAAATAAGCTGCTAAAGACCAAGGAAACTAATTTCATAAAAGAACAAAGAAAAATCCCAAGCTAGACTAGGAAGCAAATGGACCGGATGGAAATTGTAAAGAAAATCTCAAGGACACAGCAGAACAACTGATTCCATTCTGAAATTTTAACATTATATTTTTGTAGTGCATTGCGTTGTTTGTATTGTGATTCTGTTTATTTTTATTGCGCATTTACATTTATGACGTAAATTTATGTGAAATGTATTTACTATCCCCACTTTGCGAGGTGACCCGATTTTGGAACTTGAAAACGTAGTGAATTTATATTTGATAGAGCCATTAATTCCAAGGAAGAATTTTCTTGTTAAGTGGTGGGAACAGAGGGCATTCGTTTCTCTATACTGATCCCACAGTCTAGTATATACAGACACCAGACACGAAGCTTAATACGTAGTAAATATGCATCCATAGATAGTTGCTAATCACTAGGATCGCTAATATCGCCTCATTACAGACAATGCGAAATAGTACCGGCACAGTCTATTGTTCCTAGCACCCTCACAACTCAAGCTTCGTGACTGTATATACTAGACTGTGCTGATACCTTTAGCCCCGAAACATGGTGCAGTTACAGCCACTGCGGTGCCAAGCGAAATGTTGCTTTATAAAACAGGCGAGCTTTTGTCTACACGTCACTCTCAGGTAAAGACGAAACATATCAATAGGTCTGCACTCATACGTGAATAGAGACGTTTAATAAGCAGTACAGGTATTATGACTCGCCGTAAACATTCTGTAGTAAAAGTTTAATGTGCTATCATTTTCATAAATTATGTCAAAATGTTTTCAATAAAGCCATGTTACTTATTTTCCTACCCCAAATGTACTTTATTTTCATATGTATCCATAAACAGTGCATATAGTTTATCTTTCCACACTCGCTTTCATTATGTATTTCACTTCTGGTAGTGTGGAAGAGACGGCCTCATGACCTTAACTCTATCAGAATAAATAAATAAATAAATAAATAAATAAATAAATAAATAAATAAATAAATAAATAAATAAATAAAGTAAGCAAGTAAATACGTAAGCAAGTAAATACGTAAGCAAGTAAATACGTAAGCAAGTAAGTAAGCAAGTAAATACGTAAGCGAGTAAGTAAGCAAGTAAATACGTAAGCGAGTAAGTAAGCAAGTAAATACGTAAGCGAGTAAGTAAGCAAGTAAATACGTAAGCAAGTAAGTAAGCAAGTAAATACGTAAGCGAGTAAGTAAGCAAGAAAATACGTAAGCGAGTAAGTAAGCAAGTAAATACGTAAGCAAGTAAGTAAGCAAGTAAATACGTAAGCAAGTAAATACGTAAGCAAGTAAATACGTAAGCAAGTAAGTAAGCAAGTAAATACGTAAGCAAGTAAGTAAGCAAGTAAATACGTAAGCAAGTAAGTAAGCAAGTAAATACGTAAGCGAGTAAGTAAGCAAGTAAATACGTAAGCGAGTAAGTAAGCAAGTAAATACGTAAGCGAGTAAGTAAGCAAGTAAATACGTAAGCGAGTAAGTAAGCAAGTAAATACGTAAGCGAGTAAGTAAGCAAGTAAATACGTAAGCAAGTAAGTAAGCAAGTAAATACGTAAGCGAGTAAGTAAGCAAGTAAATACGTAAGCGAGTAAGTAAGCAAGTAAATACGTAAGCAAGTAAGTAAGCAAGTAAATACGTAAGCAAGTAAATACGTAAGCAAGTAAATACGTAAGCAAGTAAGTAAGCAAGTAAATACGTAAGCAAGTAAGTAAGCAAGTAAATACGTAAGCGAGTAAGTAAGCAAGTAAATACGTAAGCGAGTAAGTAAGCAAGTAAATACGTAAGCAAGTAAGTAAGCAAGTAAGTAAGCAAGTAAATACGTAAGCGAGTAAGTAAGCAAGTAAATACGTAAGCGAGTAAGTAAGCAAGTAAATACGTAAGCGAGTAAGTAAGCAAGTAAATACGTAAGCGAGTAAGTAAGCAAGTAAATACGTAAGCGAGTAAGTAAGCAAGTAAATACGTAAGCGAGTAAGTAAGCAAGTAAATACGTAAGCGAGTAAGTAAGCAAGTAAATACGTAAGCGAGTAAGTAAGCAAGTAAATACGTAAGCGAGTAAGTAAGCAAGTAAATACGTAAGCGAGTAAGTAAGCAAGTAAATACGTAAGCAAGTAAGTAAGCAAGTAAATACGTAAGCAAGTAAATACGTAAGCAAGTAAATACGTAAGCAAGTAAGTAAGCAAGTAAATACGTAAGCAAGTAAGTAAGCAAGTAAATACGTAAGCAAGTAAGTAAGCAAGTAAATACGTAAGCAAGTAAATACGTAAGCAAGTAAATACGTAAGCAAGTAAGTAAGCAAGTAAATACGTAAGCAAGTAAGTAAGCAAGTAAATACGTAAGCGAGTAAGTAAGCAAGTAAATACGTAAGCGAGTAAGTAAGCAAGTAAATACGTAAGCGAGTAAGTAAGCAAGTAAATACGTAAGCGAGTAAGTAAGCAAGTAAATACGTAAGCAAGTAAGTAAGCAAGTAAATACGTAAGCGAGTAAGTAAGCAAGTAAATACGTAAGCGAGTAAGTAAGCAAGTAAATACGTAAGCGAGTAAGTAAGCAAGTAAATACGTAAGCGAGTAAGTAAGCAAGTAAATACGTAAGCGAGTAAGTAAGCAAGTAAATACGTAAGCGAGTAAGTAAGCAAGTAAATACGTAAGCGAGTAAGTAAGCAAGTAAATACGTAAGCGAGTAAGTAAGCAAGTAAATACGTAAGCAAGTAAGTAAGCAAGTAAATACGTAAGCAAGTAAATACGTAAGCAAGTAAATACGTAAGCAAGTAAATACGTAAGCAAGTAAATACGTAAGCAAGTAAATACGTAAGCAAGTAAATACGTAAGCAAGTAAATACGTAAGCAAGTAAATACGTAAGCAAGTAAGTAAGCAAGTAAATACGTAAGCAAGTAAGTAAGCAAGTAAATACGTAAGCAAGTAAATACGTAAGCAAGTAAATACGTAAGCGAGTAAGTAAGCAAGTAAATATGTAAGCAAGTAAGTAAGCAAGTAAATACGTAAGCAAGTAAATACGTAAGCAAGTAAATACGTAAGCAAGTAAATACGTAAGCAAGTAAGTAAGCAAGTAAATACGTAAGCAAGTAAGTAAGCAAGTAAATACGTAAGCGAGTAAGTAAGCAAGTAAATACGTAAGCGAGTAAGTAAGCAAGTAAATACGTAAGCGAGTAAGTAAGCAAGTAAATACGTAAGCGAGTAAGTAAGCAAGTAAATACGTAAGCGAGTAAGTAAGCAAGTAAATACGTAAGCGAGTAAGTAAGCAAGTAAATACGTAAGCGAGTAAGTAAGCAAGTAAATACGTAAGCGAGTAAGTAAGCAAGTAAATACGTAAGCGAGTAAGTAAGCAAGTAAATACGTAAGCGAGTAAGTAAGCAAGTAAATACGTAAGCGAGTAAGTAAGCAAGTAAATACGTAAGCGAGTAAGTAAGCAAGTAAATACGTAAGCGAGTAAGTAAGCAAGTAAATACGTAAGCGAGTAACTAAGCAAGTAAATACGTAAGCGAGTAAGTAAGCAAGTAAATACGTAAGCGAGTAAGTAAGCAAGTAAATACGTAAGCGAGTAAGTAAGCAAGTAAATACGTAAGCGAGTAAGTAAGCAAGTAAATACGTAAGCGAGTAAGTAAGCAAGTAAATACGTAAGCGAGTAAGTAAGCAAGTAAATACGTAAGCGAGTAAGTAAGCAAGTAAATACGTAAGCGAGTAAGTAAGCAAGTAAATACGTAAGCGAGTAAGTAAGCAAGTAAATACGTAAGCGAGTAAGTAAGCAAGTAAATACGTAAGCGAGTAAGTAAGCAAGTAAATACGTAAGCGAGTAAGTAAGCAAGTAAATACGTAAGCGAGTAAGTAAGCAAGTAAATACGTAAGCGAGTAAGTAAGCAAGTAAATACGTAAGCGAGTAAGTAAGCAAGTAAATACGTAAGAAAGTAAGTAAGCAAGTAAATACGTAAGCAAGTAAGTAAGCAAGTAAATACGTAAGCAAGTAAGTAAGCAAGTAAATACGTAAGCAAGTAAGTAAGCAAGTAAATACGTAAGCAAGTAAGTAAGCAAGTAAATACGTAAGCAAGTAAGTAAGCAAGTAAATACGTAAGCAAGTAAGTAAGCAAGTAAATACGTAAGCAAGTAAGTAAGCAAGTAAATACGTAAGCAAGTAAGTAAGCAAGTAAATACGTAAGCAAGTAAGTAAGCAAGTAAATACGTAAGCAAGTAAGTAAGCAAGTAAATACGTAAGCAAGTAAGTAAGCAAGTAAATACGTAGCAAGTAAGTAAGCAAGTAAATACGTAAGCAAGTAAGTAAGCAAGTAAATACGTAAGCAAGTAAGTAAGCAAGTAAATACGTAAGCAAGTAAGTAAGCAAGTAAATACGTAAGCAAGTAAGTAAGCAAGTAAATACGTACCAAGTAAGTAAGCAAGTAAATACGTAAAAAGTAAGTAAGCAAGTAAATACGTAAGCAAGTAAATACGTAAGCAAGTAAGTAAGCAAGTAAATACGTAAGCAAGTAAGTAAGCAAGTAAATACGTAAGCAAGTAAGTAAGCAAGTAAATACGTAAGCAAGTAAGTAAGCAAGTAAATACGTACCAAGTAAGTAAGCAAGTAAATACGTAAGCAAGTAAGTAAGCAAGTAAATACGTAAGCAAGTAAGTAAGCAAGTAAATACGTAAGCAAGTAAGTAAGTAAATACGTAAGCAAGTAAGTAAGCAAGTAAATACGTAAGCAAGTAAGTAAGCAAGTAAATACGTAAGCAAGTAAGTAAGTAAATACGTAAGCAAGTAAGTAAGCAAGTAAATACGTAAGCAAGTAAGTAAGCAAGTAAATACGTAAGCAAGTAAGTAAGCAAGTAAATACGTAAGCAAGTAAGTAAGCAAGTAAATACGTAAGCAAGTAAGTAAGCAAGTAAATACGTAAGCAAGTAAGTAAGCAAGTAAATACGTAAGAAAGTAAGTAAGCAAGTAAATACGTAAGCAAGTAAGTAAGCAAGTAAATACGTAAGCAAGTAAGTAAGCAAGTAAATACGTAATTAAGTAAGTAAGCAAGTAAATACGTAAATAAATAACTCGCGGCAGTGCACAGTAAAGATGTCCATATGCGAGCATGGAAATATAAAATGTTTGCAGTACCGGTATATATCCATGATATGTTTATATTAATAAAATATCGATATTATATCAATATGATTTTCGGGCAACTCTCACCGTATACAGGAGACAGACTTTCTGTCCGTCATAGTGGTTGTAATGGATAGATTCACTTGTTTCAAACTGTATATTTAAGTATGGAAAAAAGTTGCCTTCTGCACCAGAGTAGTGCCAACGATGTTATTCCATTTCGTCTCTAATTTTTCTCAGTGTTAATATTGTAGTCGGTACGAAAAAAAAAGATCCGAAATGTTGACCATAATGTTTTATTCAAAAATATTCTACCGGGTTTATTAGGTCTGTATGTTATTGCGTAGTTAACTCTTACAATAGCATTTTAGTAGGCCTATTTTATATTAGCGATATTATTTCAGCTGTTTCCGTTGTCGGTAATATAGCTAAAATTAATTCCCAAGAAGCGAGGGAGCTATAGACTTTACATAAAAAATTAATTACAAAATTGAAGCAGAACCAGGCGTGTTAAACTAATGAACAGAATACAAGATTACAGAGAAAGTTGGCAGGATCATGTTATCACAATGGAAGACGATCGAATGTCAAAGAAAATTCTCAAGTGTAAAAGCAGGTAAACGAAGAAAATTGTGGATACAACAGTTCTAGCTTTCTGAGCGATACAACGAACTTTTTTTGTTGATTTCGAGTTCGTTATTATTTTCGGCTATTTTATGCTTATATAAGTCGTGTTAACTCTCGCTAAGTATAATACGAAATATTTATTTTCAGCCAATGACTTTACTTTCTATATATGTAAGGTACAAGTCCTTATATAACATAATTTAATACTGTATTAACGTCATGCCGACATCATCAGATACAACATTTTATGCTGCAATATCATCTCTAATAAGTACATATGTCTGTACAATCAAAATACAACATACATTAATAAGCATAAAACATAATAAAACAACATAATTTAGGACATCAATATATCTCTTTTCTTGTGTAAATATACCCTTACCACAGTTTATTATATACAGTTGCGAAGCTCAATACTTACTAAATATGCAAACATAGACAGTTGAAATATGCATCCATAGATAGTTGCTAGCCACCAGGATCGCTACTATCGCCTCATCACAGAATCTTTCCCTAGCAGACGATAAAATGTATTGTACTTTTGATATCGTGTTCTTTTGAAAAATTAACACCTTCCTTCCACTATTGAAATATGAAATACATAAGGTTTATATATTATTTTCATAAACTATATATTATATTTTATAAACTCACCTTCCTGGATCTTTTGGAAGGATAACTCTGACCTCTTTTCTTAGAATTTATAGTGCAACAAACGTCTCCTTGTCCCATATTATTACTGAAATTATTTTATTTTAGCCATTTACAGTTATTACAACCGATAACGAACATTTCACAGTTTACACAACTTTTCACAACAAAGCGAAATATGGCACAGTCAATGCTTTTTCGATCTAGACCAGGCCGTAATATATGCTCAGATTTTCTATTTCAGTGTATGGAGCTCAGTGAATTATTATATTATAACTTTATTGCGTATCATAGCTAAGTTTTATTTAGTGTAATGTGTCCATAAGTTCCCTTTACTTCTTGTTGCATAATATGTTGCAGAAATAATTACAACACTGTGTTATTTTAATGTGAAGAGAATTTTACATGTTAACATAATCTTTTCGCATCAACATTTTAAGTTTAGAATGGAAGCTATTTTGAGGTTTAATAAAAGAGAATTTATATTGTGATTTTAATATAGCACATCTACCTTCCTTGCTAAAGACAGAAAATTTATCTTATGAAATTAGTGTAGGTACGATTGTTACTTCGTCTCTTAGGTAGTAGATAAATACAATAATTCAATACTCAATTGTAGTAGGCCTATTAAAATACAGACAAATTGAATGTGCGGAGTATCATACATGACATTATGCTTAATTATAATGTATAATTGCGAATTTAGGAATATAATATGTAGTAAACATAACCTATAATATTTCCATATGAATATCAGGGCATTGGAGATCACTAAAATTAGACAGAAAGGGGCAACTGGGACAGTAAACATAACATATAATTTCAACATATCTAAATATTCGTACGGTGCAACTGAAAATTATTGAATCGTGCATAAATGAATGTACCTACAATAATTTCGAAATATTTAATCGAAATAAAGGCAGGTAGGTCTATTACACATACGAACAACGTAATTTTCATACCAAAATTAATATTACATCTTAATTCGCAAGGAATTATGTCCGAAGTATCTCCTAATCATTGTTTTAAATTTTATTAATGCAATTACACTACATTTTAGAGAAATATATGTTACTTTTTACGCATTCCAATTAATTTATATGGTTGAAATGCCGCCCTTCGTGGTCGGGTTAAGCGAGTCACATGGTCTGCCTTACGGCCTGTATTAGATCACGATGGCAGTGACACAGTCTATTGTTCCTAGTACATACAGCGGTCCAAGCGGCTAGCAACTATCGCGAGAAATGCAAAAAATCACCCCAAGCTTCGCGACTGTATATACTAGACTGTGGTATCACGCTGCCTAATTGTTTCCCTTCTCTTTTAAATATGTTTCAGTCCTATTGGGAAGATAGCGAGAAACTGCGTGAGTTTCATTTTGTAGTTGGTATCCTTTGTTGTTAAGTACTTCTCCTGTTAAAACAGGAATGAGCCCCTGTTTTGTAGTACTTTTTTGTTTGTAAGAATACCATAAGCTCGCACCTTTTTCACTAACAATAAAACAGTTTGCGTGTCTCAGAATAATTACATTTACTCTTGCATGATATTAAGAATAGTCTTCACATACTTGTGACAAAGAAATATCTTACAATAAAACATCACTCAATGTTAAGAAAACGTCTTAACAAATTATACACCTTTCGAAAGAACGTCCGAAAAATGGTGAAATCTATAAGATTACATCCTGTGATGCACGAGCGTTAAAGAGTCGGAGGTGGGGGTCTCCGCCATCCAATGGGAGTCTATTACGTTTGACATGGGGAGACGAGGGTTGAATATGTATGTTGTGTTGTCTGAAGCAGCATAGGGAGCGAGCCACACTTTCGTTTGTCTCATAGATAAGGCTACAAATTGATAGGTTTAATAAAATTAGCACGAACGGAACATTTGAAAACAAAACTGACCGTTGTATTAGAAGGACAATTGGTACATGTGAATTTCATATGGAAAAAAGTGTGTGTCATCTTTGGTAAAGAGTAGTTGGTGCAAGAAGCTTTTGTGTTTTGATAATTTTTTTGTTCAACTATAATTGTCATTCGTAAGAGAATGAATTTGTTGAAGGGGAATAAACAGGAACTGTCATCTTATTGGTGAGTACGTGTTTGATTTTATGTTTTCAAGAATTTCATATGCATTTATTGTAATGTGTTTAAAATTACTGGACACTGACACACACATTTACAATACAATAGCAGTAGGCTATGAAAATTTGGCAGTTTAGTACGTCCTAGAATTATATTTCTAAAAATGATGTATAAATAGTTTAAGCACGGACACGGTAGGGGAAGTAGGGAGGGGACGCAAAGAGTTGGGAGTTTGAAAACAGGTTTGATAGAGAGAGAGAGAGAGAGAGAGAGAGAGAGAGAGAGAATCTGACTACAAGCAGTTGTGTGTTACTATCATTGCTTACGAGATTATACAGGGACATCATTTTATTTTTACTTCAATTTTTATTGTACCTGAGTTATTGTATGTACTTCACTCCCATCCCTTCTACTAATGAAGTTTCAACTGTCCTCCACACAGAACCAAGGTCGCATATAGTATTGAGTTAGTGAGTATAGTACGTTTAAGAAATATGTTTGCATTTTCCAGTAACGAAAGAGCTTTCAGTATTGAATCATATTTTCGCACAGGTACTGTTGTCCATTTGTCTACGTCGCATTCCGATTTCCCCTACCTACTTTTACTCGCCCCTCTGTAAAGCTAGTGGCTGGGCTCTTTTCCGAAAACATTAATTTCTGTTGTAATATTATACAACTGTTTAAAATAACTTAAATAAAAGGGCCTCGTTAAGTAATTGTCACGTGTCTTTCTACGATCCTGCGACATAACTACTTGAACGGACCGTACATAGCATGTCTGAGTAATTTTCTCTTTTCGGATCGGGCAGAAGTGAAGATTGAATTCACAGCACGTAAGATACTCTTTTATAGACTAGGTACAGAATTAGTTCAGCATGAGTTACTAGTACGAAGGAAGAAATTGGTAATTGGAATTAGATGCAATAGTCTGTAGTGCGATAATATGCACAAAAAAACTGAAGCCCGTATCGAAATGAACGGCCACCATTTTAAAAAATGTGTTTAAATATCCATATTATGATTTATTTTTCAATTTAACTTCATTTTCTACATTGTACGCTAATGTGCTGTAGACAGTATAATATACACTGCATAATGAATACGTTCGCATGGATAACTCAGTTCGTGAGTAAAAACACTTATTGTTAATACTGTACTGTATCTTGATTAAATAAAAACCTAATGAAAATTATTGAACTCAAAATTGTGATATTTCCTAGTCTACGTAAATGGATGAACTACTTTTCTTCCCTCCTATACCTAGTAAAGTGATTTGTTTGTATTTTACATCAGTATCATCGAACTCCGTTCGTGGATGGGGTAGCAAACAGTGTTTTCTGTTTTCAACCGTTAATCCAAAGGTATAGCCAGGTTAATACTAAAAATATTAGTAAAAATAAAATGATGTCCCTGTACAAGCTGGCACATAGCGATCGAGAGAGGGTCTCTGAGCGTCATGACAATTTCTGCCGCTAGGTTCGCCTCGCCATCCTATTAAATGATGAATAGTTCCATTAGTAAGCATTGTGTATCGTGAAAATTCTTTGATTAATTTTGCTTTACTGATAGAGTACGAAGATTTTAAGCATAACAAGCATATTACAGTCTTATTTGAGATTTATTGATGACTTGTTAAATATCAGTATGCAGGTTTTCAGCGTCATTTAATGGAATTTACTATTTTGTTTACCGAAAGTCTGAATTTGTTGAATTAAAAATTTTGCTTCCAAACTACATTGTTCATATGGTTAATTTACTTTGGCAAGTTGATTGTTTTCAGTTCCGTGTTTTTCCTTCAGATTTCGTTCCCTCTAATTTGTTACAATTGCTGAAAGTGAACTACTGGTTTCTGCTACTTTCAGACATTTAATATTATTATTATTATTATTATTATTATTATTATTATTATTATTATTATTATTAATTATCATCATCATCATTATTATCAAAATCAAATTAATATAGTTCTTAGCTTGTCTTGCGTTTAAGGCAATCAGCGTTATTCGAGGAAAGGAGTATGATTTACCATCATCATTTATAATGGCGAAATATTCCACGACAATGGTTAATTATTACTGCTGAATTTTGACACATATACGATTTGCATTATTTAGGATACAACATACGCAGCAATGCGATTTTAATGTTGAGCATGCTGAGTTTAGTGTAACGTACTCCCCTCATCCTCCAAGCCAAATCAAATATTATTACGACATTACGAGTAATAAATAAATAAATACTACAATTATTCGTTATGATAAAGTGCAATTATCACTGCATGGTGTAGAGAAAATTTTACTTTATGTTTTCATTAAATTGACATGTCATGAGTGACGACAGAAAACAGCTCAGGGGAGCGAGGTTCAGACATTACTAAAAATGAAATGGGGATCGGAGCTAGCAGATGCGCATGTGCCTATAGGTGGCAAATTATAAAAAATATTGTCCCTGAGATTCCTGAGATATTTGTTTATGTTTTGGGAAATGGTCAAATTGGAAAACCATTTCTAATCACATATATTGCAGTCTAACTTCCTAATTAATTTAATTCTAACTCCTAATTTAAAAACTGTTTACACACACTAAAATATCATAGCATTTGCTATTACTACCCACTACTGGATTAATCTTGCACAGGATAGGGACCGATGGTGGTGGGCTTATGTGAGGGCGGCAACGAACCTGCGGGTTCCTTAAAAGCCATTTGTAAGTAACAGGTTAATCAGAAGGCCTATTAGATATTTATTTCAGCGCTGCAAGGTGTGCAAGAAAAATCGCACATTTGTACTAATCATGTATTGTGACTGCTATCTAGTAAAAATCATAACACTTCAACGTCAATATATTTTAAAAAAAGAAAGGAATAAGTTAGGCCCACTTACAAATGATTAAATTATGAAGTCAGGGAAATGGAAGATAATACAGTACCTTAATTCATTGGAATAATAATAATAATAATAATAATAATAATAATAATAATAATAATAGGCCTAATAATAATAAATGAATAAGTGAAAAGGGTAGATTACAGTGTTCATGTAAAATATATTAAGTTTCTTTCATTATTTCCGAAAAGGTACGGTGTGTGAATTGAACAACAGAAAGGTAATACCTTAGTTTATAATATGTAATATCTTTTAATATCAAGAATGGCAGCCTTTTATTGTAATATAATTGAGGTGTAGAAGTTTGGAAATTACGTCTATTATCCATAAAATATTGTACGAAGCATTTAATAAGTAACAGTGAGTCCTTTAAATGTCAAAATGTCAATGTCATTTAAATGTTCTGCTATGAATATTTAGGATGGAACAGCGCTCCGAGCGGCGGAATTGGCATTACAAAGGAACCACTTCAGACCCGTATTTCAAGCGCTATGCGCCAGCTGTATAATCTCGTAAGCAACGGTCACAATACTGCTCACGACGTTCTGTATTAACACTTGTTTCATGCATAAATAATGATATATTTATGAAATGGCTTATTATTAAATATGGTAAAGTTTTAGTACCCAACTTTAACGAATATTCACACGTTTATCACTGGGATTGTGGTGCTGGAAATCAATTTAGAACACTTTTATCTCAGCCATACACATTTCAATTTTTATTGTACAATATAAATGCAATTATTACTACAATGACACAATAATTCTTGCAGATAACACAGAAACAACTTAGGAAACGTAATTAACAGTCGTAGTTTCACTTCAGTTTCACTAGATGGTCTCAGAATTCCAGCAGACGATATGGTACAGGTGTAGCAGGGATGCCAATATCGGCAAACGAAATGAAACTGTGAGGAATGTTACAACAGGTGTGCTAAACATTAGGAATGTTACAATAGGAGTGTAGCACTTTGGGTTAGGTTAGGTTAGGTTAGGTTAGGTTAGGTTAGGTTAGGTTAGGTTTCGTGTGTAAGATAATATGAATGGTTACCACAGTTGGCGAACTGCAATCATTCTCCCGCTCCACCTCAAATAACGTCACAAGGACGAAATATGGCCGCCTTCTTCCTTCAAATTCGACGATTTTCCTATATAAGTAAGGAACCTATTTGGCGGGTTCGGTGGGACCACAGCTCTCCCAGTGATCACATCGAGTTTCTACTACTCCACACTATAAAACTAAGGTATTTTCAGTGTTTGATTTTAATTTCCTATACTGGCAGTAGACCTTAAAATTGCTTTAAACAAATAAAATTATAGTTACTACTCGTGAATTGCAGAACCCTACATGACCAGGAAATTCAGATTTTTTCCAGAACATGTTAAATAAAGAAATTGAATTTCATATGTCAAACACTAGAACTTATTATTATGCTGTAATGAAAAAAAATAGTCATTTCAACTCTTTTGAAAATAATCAGTTCATTTTTTTCTCGTGAAAAAATTACTCAAATGTACATGTGTGGTTTCTACAATTCACGAATCAAATGACGATAAAGTGAAACAGTAAGCAGAAATTAATTTTCATAGATTACTTTTCATAGCCTGTTTTAAGAATCGTTATTACTTTCCACACTACATTCCTTAAACAGTATTCGAAAATTCCTTCCGCTATCACAAAAGGAAATACTAGTGCAAACACTAGTAATGCCCCACTTCGATTATTGTGATTTTCTACTGACTGACCTCAATGTCAACCAGTCGCAAAAATTACAACGTGTTCATAATTCTTGTGTTCGCTTCGTCTGCGATGTCCGCCGCGCTGACCACATTACCCCATCCTTCCAAACTCTAAACTAGCTACGGCTTAACGAACGTAGAAATTTTCATTCTCTTGTTCTCCTTTTCCAAGTCCTTCACATCTCTACACCTACCTACCTTGCCTCCCGTTTCAGTTACCTGTCATCATATCATAATCGCTTCACACGCACGCAAAATAGCCGCATACTAGCCATACCAATACACAAGACATCATCGTATTCATCATCATACAAAATCTCGCTCTCGCGCTTGTGGAATACCCTACCCAGTGACATCAGAGACTGTCGGAATTTAGTAGCGTTCAAAAGCAAGCTTATTAAGCATTTTCTTACTGCGTAGAGTAGGTTTAATTTGTAAGTTACTTGATCAATAAAAGAAATGCTTCTCTCTACTTAACTTTTACAATAAACTGTCTAGCTTTTATTAATCAGTTACTCTTTTAGTACTTTGTTTTTTTTGTATCTGTAAATTTAATATTAGTTGTAATTATAATTGTAATTGTATTATTAATATTGTAGTTGTAATCCCCTGGTAGAGCGGAAGAGAAGGCCTGATGGCCTTATCCCTACCAGGTTAAATAAATAAATAAATAAAACGAATTTCCAATTTTATTTCTATATCCCATCTGTGTCAAATAAGCCATCTAATACCAGAATTTACATTTTCACTTGTAAAAGATGCTAAACGATAGTCCACCTTGTTTAAAACATTAACTCAGAGTTTATATGGATCGGAGACTCTTGATAATCATTAGTGATATATGACGGATTAATTGAACAGATATTGAATCATTTTTCTGTGTACAAACGCTCTGAATTGTACTTACAATGTAAAATCAATATTATATATTTTTGTTGCAAAGACCATTGAGTGATTACACCGTCCTCTTGTCAAAGTATCCGGTATGTAGAGAGAGATTGTGACGTTATGAATGGGCTACTAGAAATGTGCTGATTGTTGATGTTTGCAGGATTTTTTTTCTCTAACGATCACAAACGCTGACGAATTGACTACTTTCAGCATTACATGGAAATAGCTAGCATTTTTCCTTCTTTTTTGCAGTGATCTGGCGCGGTGGCGTGGGAACAACGTTTTCTCTACTGTAAAAGTCAACAAAAGGATCCACCGTTCCGAAATTGCTGACATCGCCAAGTTTTCATACCGTTGACTGTTACAGGAAGAAGCTGTGTCTACATTGAGGTAAACTTAGTATAACTTGATTTTAGATCAGTGTAGGGGACATTGAATTTAATAATTTGGTTATTCTCTTGAGTTTTCAGAGTATGGAATTTCATATAGTTTATGTGTGAAAGATTAACTTTTCATAGATTGAAGAGTGCAAGGTATTTAAACGATTTATCTGAAGTTCTGTCACATGGTAATTTCGAAAGGAAATACTGATATATTAGCTTTAACTGGGAAAGACTTCAAAACTGTCTCTCTCACTTTCACTTACTTGGGTGACTTGCGGTTTATTGCATTTCCGGAGAGAAAAAGAATATCGCGCCGCGTTAATATAGTAGCCTATCCGTGTTTCAATATTAAAAACCGATGTTGGAGTTTAAAATTATATGTGCATCATATTATTTAATGCTTACTCTTTCCGTCCTTTTCGTGTACAACCGATTCTATGTCCTTTGTTTATGTCATATGCACATATTCCGTGCTACTTTCACTAGGCGATGCCACAGTGATGTTGAAACTATGGCTTATGTCTTGGGTTCATGCCCATTTGGCGAAACTCTTCTTAACAGCGGACATCACAAAACCAGGTCTGTAATCGCAACATGCCTTAATGGCTACACTACCTATGAAGAAGTCTATGGAATAGCGGATACTGGAAGTCATCGGCGTATTGATGATATAACATTTAAACCTGGAGAGACGAAAGGTTATATTCTGGATCCGACAATCAGATTCGAGACGTATCAGAATCAACCTGAGGAGGTTAATCTAGACAAAAGGAGAATTTATGAACCCACTATCCTTATTACAAAACTACATATAAACTCAGGGATAAAGAAGTCATCGGATTAATGGTGGGCGCTAGAGGGACCATAAAAAAACAATTTGTGTCATTCTGTCATAAATTTGGAGTCCCAACAACAACAATTAAAGAAATTTATATTATTGCTTTGAAGGGTTCTCTGCAGATTTTACGGCGACATTTGTATTTCAATTCAAATTACAGTTGAATTTTCTCAGTCTATTTTTTTATCTGTATTTTTATAAATTTTCATTATATGAAATATTATCTACTGCAAATTTTAGTTTCTTGTAAACAAATTTCTTGTAAGGCATTTTTAATGTCATTTTAAATGTTACTGTTTAACATTCTTTGTCTTTGGCAACCTCACCAAGTTGAGGAAGATTGAAATATTATATTATCTTAATTTATTCCTATGAATGGGCATGTTATTAATTTCTTATATAAGCCTATTACAGAGCTGTAGCCAGAAAACTGATTTCGCTCAGGTAATTTTCGACTGTCTGGTATTTTTTATAAATCTAACGCGTCTGTCAGTGATATAGCGTTGACATTTCTTCTGGATAGAACGAGGGAAGATTTTATTTTTTGTAGAATGGAAAGATAACACAGAGTGAAGGGACGTCAAAGTTAGGCCATTAGTGTACAGCTGACTTCCATTGAGTTCAGGTCAGTTTAGTTCGTGGCAGTGCAGTATACATTGGAACAGAAAATCTTAATTTATAACAGGTATATTACGAATAAATCGTACGAAAATTGTCCTGTATTTATACGCAGATATCTTGGCGTTCAACAAATTGATTCAACAATATTATTTAGTGAAGAAACTGAGAGAAACCTGCTCACTTTCAAATAAATATAAAGTAGGTATCTAATAGAATAAAGTTGGCTCAATTTTTTAGGCGTGTCCAACATATCAGCTAGGAAAGCGACAAAATTGTTAAAACTTAAACGTTATAAGGCAACAGTTATCCATAAATTTAATGATAAAGAATAAATCCAGTGCGAGTCTAGAAATCTATCCCTAAGTCGCGAAATTTGATTGTCGAAAGCGGACGTGCTGAATCTTCGCTAAGCAGGCTATTAATTTCCCATGTAATTTTTCGAATAGTGCCATACTAAGTCAAACCACAGTCTAGTATATAGTCACGAAGCTCAATACTTACTAAATATGCATCCATAGATAGTTGCTAACCACCAGGATCGCTACTATCGCCTCATCACAGACCCATTTCCTAGCAGACGATAAAATGTATTGTATTTTTGATATCATGTTCTTTTGAAAAAATTAACACCTTCCTTCCACTATTGAAATATGAAATACATAAGGTTTACATATTATTTTCATAAAATATATATAATATTTTATAAACTCACCTTCCTGAATCTTTCGGAAGAAGGATAAATCTGACTTCTATTTCTTACAATTTATAGTGCTACAAACGTCTTCTTGTCCCATATTATTATTATTATTATTATTATTATTATTATTATTATTATTATTATTATTCAAATTATTGTATTTTAGCTATTTACAGTTATTACAACCGATAACGAACATTTCAAAGTTCACATAACTTTCCACAATAATGCGAAATACGGCACAGTCAATGCCTTTTCGATCTAGACCAGGCCGTAATGTATGTTCGAGTTTTCTGTTTCAGTGTATGGAGCTCAGTGAAATATTATATTATAACTTTATTGCGTATCATTGCTAAGTTTTATTTAGTGTAATGTGTCCATAAGTTCCGTTTACTTCTTATTGCATAATATGTAGCAGAAATAATTACAAAACAGTGTTATTTTAATGTGAAGAGAATTTTACATGTTAACATAATCTATTCGGATCAACATTTTAAGTTTAGAAGTGAAGCTATTTTGAGATATAATAAAAAAGAATTTATATTGTGATTTTAATTTAATACATATACCTTCCTTAATTGTAGACAGAAAATTTACCATACCACTCCTTTGAAATTAGTGTACGTACGATTGTGTTACTTCGCCTCTTAGGTAGCCTAGGTAGTAGATAAATACAATAATTCAGTACTCAATTGTAGTATTAAAATACAAACAAATTGAATGTGCGGAGTATCATACATGAATTTATGTTTAATTATAATGATAATTGCGAATATAGGAATACAAGTTAAATATAGTAAACATAACCTATAATTTCCATATGAATGGCAGGGCATTGGGGACCACTAAAATTAGAAAGGGGCAACTGGTACAGTAAACATAACCTATAATTTCAACATATATATCCGTGCGGTGCAACTGAACATTATTAAGTCGTGCGTAAATAAATGTACAAGTATTTCGCAATATTTAATCGAAATAAAGGCAGGCATTACACATACGAACAATGTAATTTTCACACCAAAAATAACATTACACCTTAACTCGCAAGTGAATTATGTCTGAAGTGTCCCATAATCATTATTTTAAATTTTATTGATGCATTTGCACTACATTTTAGAGAAATATATGTTACTCTTTATGCATTCCAACTAATTTATATTCACCCTTCGTGATCGGGTTAAGCGAGTCACATGGTCTGCCTTACGGCCTGTATTAGATCATGATGGCAGTGGCACAGTCTATTGTTCCTAGTACTCACAGCGCTCCAAGCGGCTAGCAACTATCGCGAGAAATGCAAAAAAATCATCCCAAGCTTCGTGACTGTATATATTAGACTGTGGTGAAGCCATTTTCCAGGTGTACAACCTTTATCTTTCCAGAAATTTGTTGGCAGTGTTTTATATAAGACACTGATATATTGATCCTTACACGACCTGTTACTAGTGTACCTATTATTTTCTCATTATATCGTTATTATTATTATTATTATTATTATTATTATTATTATTATTATTATTATTATTATTTTTTTCAGGTTTTATTTCAACCGTGCTTGACACAAAAAGGTTCATTAATCCGTTTAATATTTTAGCCTTTTTTCATATATTTTAATGCTTATTCCATATACCTATCAGTATAAAAAAATACAAAGCTGCAGTGCATTATTGACTTCTAATATACGAGGCGCATCCAGAAAGTAAGTTTCCTGATTTTTTTCCCCTTGAGAGTAAACGTAATTAGCCGTGTCAATTGCGCATGCGTAACAGATCTATGACTATCAATCATATGCCAGCCGGTCAGGTCCCGCCTGGTGCCAGTAGCGTGGCAGCAGTGGTCCGAAATGGAAGCTCTTATTCCTTCTCCCGCCGCCTGCGAGATTCGGTCGGTGATAAAGTTCTTTAATGCACAAAGCATTGCGCCAATTGAAATTCATCGGCAGCTCTGTCAGGTCTATGGGCCGAACATCATGAGTAAGCAGATGGTGCGTCGCTGGTGTAGGCAGTTTTCCGAAGGTCGTCAAAGTGTCCATGATGAAGAGCGCAGTGGGCGACCGTCCCTCATCAATGATGATCGTGTTGAGCTGGTGCGGCAGTGCATCATGGAGAACCGCCGCTTCACGATTATGGAGCTGAGCAGCCATTTTCCGCAGATATCGCGATCCTTATTGCATGATATTGTCACTAATCACCTGCTGTTCAAAAAAGTGTGTGCCAGGTGGGTGCCGAAAAACCTGACACCCGAACACAAAATGCAACGTTTAGGAACAGCACTGACATTTCTGCAACGGTATCTTCGCACTTCACCCCGGAAACTAAGCAGCAGTCAATGCATTGGCGGCATAGTGGATCTCCGGTCAGGACGAAATTCAAACACTGTCGGTACGGAAAGTGATGTGCACGGTGTTCTGGGACAGGAAGTGCATTCTGCTCATTGACTTCTTTCCAAGAGGTGAAACAGTGAACGCTGACCGTTACTGTGAAACACTACGAAAATTGCGACGTGCCATTCAAAACAAGAGGCGTGGAATGCTTACTGCAGGTGTTGTGCTCATCCATGACAATGCTCGTCCACATACGGCTCGGCGCACAGCAGCTGTTTTCACGGAATTTGGCTGGGAGTTGTTTGATCATCCACCCTACAGTCCTTATCTTGCTCCCAGCGATTTTCACGTTTTCTTGCACCTCAAGAAATTCCTGTCCTCCGGTGAGCGTTTTGGCAACGACGAAGAGCTGAAGAGTCTGTCACACGCAGGTTCCATTCACAGGCGGCAGAGTTCTACGACAGAGGGATACAAAAGTTGATCCCACGATACGACAAGTGTCTCAGTTCTGATAGTGGCTATGTTGAAAAATAGCTGAAACATTGCTGTATCTGTTGCCAATAAATGTTTTCCTGAAAGCGTGTTCTTTTTTTTTAAATAGGGAAACTTACTTTCTGGATGCGCCTCGTACTTGATCACTTTGTATATTACTATTTCCTATATTTAAATCGGTCAATAATAAAACTGCGAGACTCATAGATCACTAGGCTTTATAACAATAAATAAACCAGCCAGAAATTAATATTTGGCATGTTTGAGTTGTGTGGTTATGGTAGGTGGTACATGAATAGGCGTGTGTCATTGTCATTATATCATCTCAGTATTATTCTTAATAGTATTATTTTTAGTTTACGTTACTTTGAAAGCTATATTACAAAAATAGCTTCCATCCTGTGTCAAGAACTGATAGTGTAAGGGTTTTAAAATTAACATTGAACATCTTAACATCATTTATTGTATTTAAAACTAAGGTTGTACGAGTATTTGAGTCATAAAGATTTGAAATATTATTTCGAGAGAGTGTTTAAGTTTCTTAGAAAAAGGAGCACTTAACTTTATGTTTTTGTATCCGTAATAGTAAAACGTTCATAAAAGTATGGACACATGCAATTAAAAAAATTACCAATGCAATTTTCAATTATTAAATATAAATATTTTACCAGTGGTTTTAATTTACATCACACTGTCAGCTAGTCTAATATCATAGTATATTATACAGAGTGTAAGGGGTATAAGTGCCGTTCTTTTAACAGTCGTCCGGGCCGGTCTACAGGATCAAAAAATGTCCATACAACATAGGGTCAAAACTCGATAGTTTTCCCAGAAAAAAATACACTCAGGGACAAAAAAAACGGACACTTTAATATTTGCTGGTATTTTGCAAAACATTATCTTCTCATACAATATTATGGTAGCCATCTGTTGTTATGGAGACGTGTATACATTGTTGATTGTTTTTTGTTTTATAAACAAGCCATTACAACCAAATATTCCAATTTTGCTCTCGGAGTCTCAGTTATAACAATTTTGTCTCAACCATTTTGTGCTTCATTATCGTTATCATTCCTTATTTCTTTATTTTTACATTTTCTGAGTTTAAGTGGGGTTGTAACATTTGTCTTAAAACAAGATGCGACCTGAAGATGTGGCTCGAGCTGTAGCCCTTTACGATGATGGACGCAGTGTACGTTACATTGCAAATGTTATGAATATGGCTAGAAGCACAACCCATGATGCCATAAAACGGTATAGAGAGACCCTAGAATATACCAGAAGACCAGGTTCGGGTCGTCCAAGAGCTACAAATCCAAATGAAGACAGGTATATGGTGTTGAGAGTTCTTAAGGAGCGCAACCTGCCAGCTACTAGTGTAGCCCAGCAATTTGTTAACATGCATGGACGCCCAATTTCGGCCAAAACAGTTAGAAGGAGGTTGAAAGCAAGTGGACTGATATCAAGTAGACCTGCAACTGGTCCAAGACTTCTCAGGATGCATCGAGTTGAACGACTGCGTTTTGCAAATGATCACAGGAATTGGAGAAATGGACAATGGAGCTGTGTTCTGTTCACCGATGAGTCCCGTTTCAATCTGTGCTCTCCTGATGGACGTGAAAGAGTTTGGAGGAGGGGAGAACGATTTTCACAGTGTTGCATTTCCGAAAATTTGCCGTATGGAGGTGGTGGAGTGATGGTTTGGGCAGGAGTGTGTATGGATGCTCGTACAGAGTTGGTTTTTGTTGAAAATGGAAGAGTAACAGCTGATAGGTATATAAATGAATGTTTGGCTGATCATGTTGTGCCATTTGGCCAATTTGTAGGCGATAATTTTGTTTTAATGCATGATAATGCACGGCCGTATATTGCCCATGCGGTCGGAGATTATCTCCAAGAAGTGGGAATCCATGTTCTTCCATGGCCAGCAAGGAGTCCAGACATGAACTCAATTGAACACGTGTGGGCCATGTTGGGACGGTGTGTTAAGAATAGACGACCGAGACCAGAATCGTTACAAGAGTTGAGGCGAGCACTTGGCGAAGAATGGGAACTTATTCCTCAAGAAGACATTGCTAACCAAATTGAGAGCATGCCAAGACGTATGGATGCAGTTATTCAAGCCAGAGGGGGTAATACCCGTTACTAAAAAGAGTTTCTAATGTTTAAGGCACCATAATATGAAAAAACAGTTAGACCAAACGATGCCATAGTTATACGCCCTTTGTAATTTTTTGTAAATTTTCTCATCAGAGATTTTTTTTCAAATGTTGTCGTATAAGGTGCTAAATGAAACATTATTTTGTTTAAATGGGTTTCGTTTCATTTTGAAATAATTAGCAACAAAATACAAGCAAATATAGAAGTGTCCAGTTTTTTTTGTCCGTGAGTGTATTTCTTTCCTTATTTTATTTGCGTTATACTGGTTACATCGTTACTAAAATTACGAAAACAATTACATCAGTAGATACATCTAGCAAAGAGTAAACGTAAGTTAAAGATCAAACTTTTTACTTAGATTCATAATCCTAAAGTATTTTAAAACGGTCAAGTTTCGTGAGAAGGTGTCTTCATTGTTCGCCTAACATTGTGAGACGTACCGTAGTACGCATCTGCCAATTTTTTCTTTAAAATGTGTAATTATCGATGTGTATCTTCATCGAACCCTGGAACTTTTGACAGAAAACTATCTAGACACACGAAATTAACACTTCGTGAAAGAATTAGCACAATCGGTTGGAATTTCTATATTTTATTATACCCACATCGATAAATACATAAATACATACATCCACCGGCGTAGCTGAGTCGGCTAAGGCGCTTGCCTGCTGATCTGGAGTTGCGTTCGGGCGCGGGTTCGATTCCCGCTTGGGCTGATTACCTGGTTGGGTTTTTTCCGAGGTTTTTCCCACCATAAGGTAAATGTCAGGTAATCTATGGCGAATCCTCTGTCTCATCTCGCCAAATATCATCTCGCTATCGCCAATCCTATCGACGCTAAACAACCTCGTAGTTGATACAGCGTCGTTAAATAACCAAGGAAAATAAAAATAAATACATACAGTGTATGTTTTAAACATTACACGTTAATATTACATGACATTTCATAAAAGCACAGTAATATTTTCTTCATATTATTAAAAGGTGCACCACGATTAATTAGGCTTTATGCTTTCATTGCTTACAATCTTCCAAATTAGGTAGCTATAATAATTTTCTTCTCGGTACTTATTTGCACACTCTCTTTCACAATGTCGTCAAATACGAGCCACATTTACGATGTCTTGCGCAAATATTATCTGAGAAATTATTACCGATAACTTGAGCATTGAGATTTATGATCAAGTACTGTAAGTTAGATAGCTAGACTTTCCTCCCAACTTATTGTTACAGTTTTATTTCTTGTTCACTCTTCTTCCCGAGGAAAACTTTGCCACAGTTAAGAAATTTAGGCAGTCAGTTGAAGGTTGGAAAACTCTGCTCCGTAATGATTATTTGTATTCTGATAGAAATTCAAAGAACAGAAACAACTTATAAAACAGAGAAGCAACTTTCAATGTTTCTAGATATATTGCCTCTATTTCCACCATGAAATTTCAAACTTACAAATTACAATAGATACGTGCGAAACTTTTGAAATGTGGGACTACCTACATAAAGTATTACACGAGACATTAGGAAAAATTCATTTTCAAGGAAAATTCCGATACCATGGCCATGATCTTGACGTTACATTGAAATTAATCCCAGCGTTCACTTGTCTGGATTTTTATATTTTAGGAGAAACATTGCTGATTCCGCCAATATTTGCATTAATTTTGTAAATAATATTTTGTGGTGTTAATTAGTTGGTATAATTTTATCTAGACGGATTATGTATGTATTTATTTACACTGCAAGTGGGCAAGCACCCGGTGGCAGTGGTATACACAATATAAACAATACACAATAAAATATCAATACATAATACAATTATACAATACACAAAACAATTATATACACAATACAATAAGAATATACAATACAATTTAACACGATAATTACAATTAATAATAATACATAAAATAATCTAATTTTACAATACAACCTACATATGTATAGGCCATACATAAGTTTCAATAGTCTTTCACTTTACTCTCATCTCACTCACTGTAGTGGTACTATGACGCATTTCACTGACATTTTCGTACACATTTCACTGACACTCTATAACACATTTCAACTGACTCTATAGACCACATTTCATTGACGCTATAAATTATCACTGATCGGAACTATTCACTGCACTGTAAAACCATAACTTCACTGACTCACCACGCTTCACTGATACAACAGTTCAAATAAGACAGATCATTACACCCTTATGCATACTTATAAACAGAACTACATTTAAGCTAAACATTTCTAGTCTAAGGCCCTCTTACACGCTATTTTTTAAATAATTTACAATTCAAACCAAGGGAGTAACTCGTCAGGCTAAATAAATACTGTACATGTCACCTTAAAAAAATTAAATATTAAATGTCACCTTAATTTTAATTTTCACTTTATACACAACTTTTTAAGTTATTCTTGAATCTCCTTAAGGAAGGACAGCCCTCAAAGACCGCTGCAGGTAGGTCATTCCAATCATTTATAGTTCTATTTAAAAATGAGAATTTACCTACATCCGTTTTCTGTTTCCTACATTTGATTTTAAAAATCATGATCATTCCTACCATAGTACGTTGGCTTTTCTAATCGAGCCGTTATGTCTACCTATGCTTTCTGACCTAGATGTGCTCTATATAGTGATGTTATTGTAGTTTTCCTACGTCTGTTTTCCAAAGTTTATACGAGCAGATGATGCGGGCATTTCAAATAACCTTATAACAATTAGGATTTGCAATATGATCCTTGTAATATACAGGGTGATTCGTTTGGGTATGGATAAAATAAAAACATCATAAAACACTTACTACTGCACTTCATTTGGTGAAACTTTGTGCATACAATACTGAAAGATGGGAGATTCCTCAGAGCTTAACATGACCCACATTGCGCACTCTGCACAACTTATAACAGTGATGCAATTCAGTCAATGTTCGTTATAACATAAGAGGGGTGATTTGTTAAAAAGCTTGAGTAATGTTTGCTCTCAGATCATTAATGTTCCTGCGTTTCTGTAAATAGACAATGCCTTTAAGAAAACCCTACACGAAGAAGTCCGGAGGGGTTAGATCTGGGGAGTTTGGGGACCAAGCCAAGAGATAGCTGCTTCTCGTACTGGGTTTCGCCTGCGACTTCCTGTATGTTTTTTTTTAACACAGAACCTGTTTCCACAAATGTTCGATACTACAACATTATGGAATCGTATTTAGATACATTACGCACACCATACTCACGTCGAAATTCCCTTTGAACTCTTTTAACACTCTCAAATTTAGCATACCAAAGAACATATTGTGCCCACTATTGATTTGTAGTAGCCATTTTAATCATCTACAATTTTCATTTGTCCTTTCAGATTGTGCATTGTTGATTGTCATAATATATGGAAATTCCCATCTTTTAATCATAATATAAATAGCAAGAAATTTTTCCTAATACCATAATAGCTTTATAATAATAAATTAATAATATCCATGCCCAAACGGATCAAACTGTATGTGTATAACTTGTAATGTGTTGTAGGGATTACCACGTTTGAATTAATTCCGATAGACGTATACATTCTGATATTTGGCGGAGGACAGTAAAATTTCTCATCACTACTTCCATTGAAAGAGGATATTTATGCATCTTGATTACACAACTTTTAACACTGTACCACTTCGGAATATGTATGGTAAGACTTTCCTGTGTTAAATTTCAACGTACCTCGTTTATGTGTTTCGACCTATTTATGGGTCATCTTCAGAACTGGTCGTTGTTGGTCTTGGCGCCAATTGTTCTGTTTCCTGTGAGGATGTGTTCCTATGGTATAGTGTAGAGTCAAAGAGTGTGTATGTTTTGAAGTTGAGTTGTGTGTTGAGAAGACAAACACACATTCAAAGTATACAGAAAACCCACAACAACAACAACAAACATACACAACACATCCACCACCCCACACAGCACAAACAAGCTGCATTCCGAACAATGGTACACAGACTACTCAACATACCAATGAACCAACAGGATTACAACGAAGAGCTAAACACAATCAAATACATAGCACAAGAAAACGGATACAATCCTAACATAATAGACAACATAATACGTAAGATAAAACATAATCACAAAAAACATAAGAATACATCACAAACACGAGAACACAAAAAATACATCACACTAACATACGAAAACAAACTCACACACAAAATTCCAACCTCATTCAAGAAATTAAATTACAACATCGCATAGCCTACAGAACAAATAACACTCTACAAAAACATCTCAACACACAAACAACACAAACAAACAAATATAACCACACAGGCGTATACAAACTCAAATGTAACACCTGCAACAACTTCTACATAGGACAGACAGGCAGATCGTTTCAAACACGTTACAAAGAACACATCACAGCCATAACAAAATTACAAAACACCTCCACATATGCAGAACACATCACAAATGCTAACCACACCCACAGAGACTTCAACACAGACATGGAAATACTACACATCCAACCAAAAAGCCAGAAACTAAACATTTAATATGAAATATACAAACACACAAAAACACACCCCAACGAAATTCTCAACACACAACTCAACTTCAAAATACACGCACTCTTTGACTCTACATTATACCACAGGAACACACCCTCACAGGAAACAGAACAAGTGGCGCCAAGACCAACAACGACCAGTTCTGAATATGACCTATAAATAGTTCGAAACATGTAAACGAGGTGCGTTGAAATTTAACACAGGAAATCTTACCATACATATTCCGAAGGATTATTATTATTATTATTATTATTATTATTATTATTATTATTATTATTATTATTTGTTCATTGGCTTATGTAAGAGATTCATGTTTGTTATTAAGAAGGCTGTAAGTAAAATTACTGGCCGTTTTCTGTCTCTGTTTATATCTTCGAGATAATATTTGTCTGAAGGCCCTGTGAAAAATCAACTTTATTTGGTTAACTTTACTCTCTCTAGATCATATGCACAAACTTTTTAAATCTAACATTTTAGTGGCCTCTTGAGAAAACAGATGTCTTAGAATATAGGCTTTCACGGCTGGCCTCAATAGGATTGGTTTTATCCGGGATAGAGGACCGTGGTCTGTTGGTAATGCAACCAAACGTTTCGTCCACTACTCCGCCGGTGGACATCTTCAGTGGCGTGGTACACGGGAGCGGAGAGATCTGCCACTGAAGATGTCCACCGGAGTAGTGGACGAAACGTTTGGTTGCATTACCAACAGACCCTCTAGCTTGGATGAAGCCAATCCTTTTGGCGACATGATTCTTGGGAGAAAACTAAGCAATGTATATAATTCATACTTGAAAATCTAATTTGGTGGCCGAAAGAAAAAATGTTTTTGGGAAAAATTAAACAAGTTTTGCACCGACATAACTCCATTAGAAATTGATCCAGAGTAAACCTTCTTTCGCGAAAATAATCCCCTACATATGGGGAATGTTACATACCAAAATAATTTATCTTGAATCATTTAAAAGATTAGGCGTATGTCACATTAAAATTTATAAGAACTTTAGAAATAGAATATATATATATATATATATATATATATATATATATATATATATATATATATATTTGTAAATTTGTGCGATAAAATAATTACAATCGATTGAAAATAATAATTTTGGTTTACAACATAGCCACGTGTTTAAGCTTCCATTTAGTATCTCAGTGAAGTCTTTTACCCGATTTGAAGTATAATTTTTGTCCGTCGGAAGGATAATAAATGTCGGAAAATGTGAAATAGGAGAAAATAGACACTGAAGATGGTGCGAGGTATAGAAAGTAGAATGCGCATGTATTATAAGTGCCCAAATAATTATGGAATTATTGAGTAATGGGAACAAGTTACATATTTTTTAAAACTAGAAGAAATGAGCTTCTAGATGAAACGAAAAAGTTGTTTACCAAAATTTTGAAGAAATCTGACATTTCTAGAGTAGATGATTACCTTGAAGAAAAGCATAAGAAAACGTGCCTGCCTCATGATCGGTGTTCATAATAATAACACTCTCTTCCTCCAGCACAGCGTTTCTCAAACTTTTCTGAAGTGGGGACCACTTTTTTAAGTCAGAACAGTTCCGCGGACCACCTTACTCTTGTTCGCTTTGAAACAAATGTATCATTTTTGTAGCATATTTTAATACCAGTATACTTATATTTTAAAATAGAGTTAATTAATTGTAATACTTTTGTAATTATATTTTTTTTAGCGAATCACAAGTAACTTATAATAAATTCTGTGCATTGTTGATTCATTGCTTGCCTGTTAGCAGTCAGTTATTTGAAATCCTTCTTGCGCTAGTAGTTGTCCATGTCTCTGTTAAATACTGCTCATTATAAATAATGGAAAACTGGCTTCGATCCGGATCTTAGAAAAAAAAGGAACATGAAGATACGCTTCATTTAGGCAGTGCTAATAGTTCAGAAGCTGTGTGTGAAGAAATATATTAATTATTGTCTCATTAAAGAAATATCTAATCCTAGTGGTAGCTATTAAAAAAATACTTTTGTAAAAATTACAATAGTTATTTGGAACTTGGATTTACTTGGTATGGCAATGAGAGTGAACCAAAACCTCGGTGCGTTGTTTGTTACGAAGTGCGTTAAACGAGTGCATGAAACCCGCGAAATTGAAACGGCACTTAGAGACGAAACACGCAAGTGTAAAAAGTAAACTTGTCGGATTTTAAAATAGGCGGAGTCTAAAATTTCTTATATCATCATCTGGAAAAATAAATAAAAAAATTAATGCAGAAACATGCCCGATTTTCAACAAGTAAAGATGCAATTTGACACGTTCTATTATTGGTGTACGACGTACAGTACGTGCCCATTTCAATGTGCAGACTGGGTGTCGGCAAAACTATTAAGAAAGTCATCATTGCATGAAAAGGTTCCACTGTTACTTTGGTCCTCTGTTATGAATTCGGTTGTTCCCTGGCTGGGTTACAGGCTCGGCGCCAGATATGCAGGAGAAGATGGCGAGTGCTTTAAATCCCTCTTTTGTTGCTGAGAGTAGAGTGGGAAGTAGGTAGACGGGTAGGGTAAGAAATTTCATAAGATATTAGTACTTGGAGAAAAAGTGAAAAGCGATTGCCATGTGTAATTTCCAAACTCTGAGATTTTCAGCTATAGTGTGATACGCAAATCGCTTGAATTTTATTTTTTCTTCTGTCTTTTTTGAAGGACCACAAGGGCAGAACTCGAGGACCACAGGTGGTCCGCGGACCATAGTTTGAGAAACGCTGCTCCAGCACATATCGGCTCTACATATGAGACAAAATAAAACCTCATAGGCCTAGATTTCGGAAACGATTGGTTTCCAAACATGTGTATTAGGACTTTTTGTCTTTCGTCATTATCCTCTACTCACCCCTGCAGTTTGTACCTGTAATTTTAGAACACCATGTCGTGTATTTCATAAAATTATTTGTGGTCTTATGAGGAGTACCTATGGCTTTATTTCGAATACGTAACTTACGTTTCAGAATTAATTTAATGGATGTTAAATAAGTTTAAATTACAATTTATTTTACCCACTACTCCCAAATATAACTAAAGTGAATAATTGATTAAATGGCGATCTTACTCGTGTTAATTGTGTAAGCATGTGCGGCTTACATCTGTTTCGGTGCTTCTTCACACCATCCTCAGAGCCTACTAGATCTCGGCGTCATCTCGAACTTCGCTGCTTGTTCTGTGGGTGCGTTCGATTGTTGAAAAGTGTTGAAATGTGGTGTCAAATATGTGTGTCTTCTGAAATTGATCTGTGTGTTGAGAATTTGACTGGGGTGTGTTTTAGTGTGTCTGTATATTTCATATTGTTCTAGTGTGTTGAGTTTTTGGTTGTATGTGTAGGATTTCCATGTCTGTGTTTATGTTATTGTATGTGTGGTTAGCATTAGTTATGTGTTCGGCATATGTATTCCTCACTTCAGTGAGAGATACAAAATGGATATTAATACATGGGCAGTGAAAGGACTTCTTTTTGGCGCTAGGGGAACTTCATTTAAGTTAACCAAAACATTCTCCTTTCACTTAAATTTTCTAATGAGGACATTAACAAAATTTGTCTAATGATATTGAGAGATAATAATAATAATAATAATAATAATAATAATAATAATAATAATAATAATAATAATAGTAATGAATTAATTAACCTGGTAGAGTTAAGGCCATACGGCCTTCTCTGACACTCAACCAGGAGTAAAACTGCATTACAAAAAACACTACAAATTTACAGATTCATTATCCATTTTACACAATCACTTTTATAATACTATGTAATTTTTTTTTCCACTTCATTTCATTGCTCTTCAATGTATTTTCATCTCATGTTTCTCCGAAATCAAATTGTACTTTATTTTTAAATGTATCATTGTTCCATATTCTCTCCGCAATCATATTGTATTTTTCATTTAACCTCTGCTTTATATTCTGGATCCTAGTAGTCAGCCGTAGATTTCGACCAGATGTCCCAAATTGTGGAATTTGTTGTTTCGATACAAAGAACACATTAAAGCAATAACCAGAGGACACAATACATCTACATATGCCGAACACATAACTAATGCTAACCACACATACAATAACATAAATACAGACATGGAAATCCTACACATACAACCCAGAAACCAAAAACTCAACACACTAGAACAATATGAAATATACAGACACACTAAAACACGCCCTAATCAAATACTCAACACATAGATCAATTTCAGAACACACACACTACTTGACATCACATTTCAACACTTTTCAACAATCGAACGCACCCACACAACAGGCAGCGAAGTTCGAGACGACGCCGAGATCTAGTAGGCTCTGAGGATGGCGTGAAGAAGCATTGAAATAGAACTGGGGACGGAGCGAGTAGAACTGTTGAGTTACTCGGTTCTATCGGTTTATGTGCTTAGCAGCGGAGCACCGAAGTTACTCGATTAACCGTAGCCGTTACCGGTCAGTTCAAACATCTAAATAGAGTTCGCGTGTTGTACTTAATTCTAACAGACAACAACGTAGGTACTGTTGTATTTAAATATTTTCTGATGCAGGACAAATTATTTCCTTATCCCCAAGGCGGGCTGAAAGGCCTCTAATATTGAAGAGGAGTTCATCCTATTATATGACCTGTCAAGTGGACCTAATGAACATCGACAGTCTGAACATATTACTATACATACTAATAATGATGATGATAATAATAATAATAATAATAGTAATAATAATTATTATTATTATTATTATCATCATCATCATCTTCATCATCATCATCATCATCATCATCATCATCATCATCATCATCATCATATTAGAGTGTTTGATTAATATTAAAATGTGTTTAAAGAAGAAGTGCATTATATTTTTCTTCTATTTGTGTTTATTGGATTTGTGTTACCTCATCAGTCATAATTTTATTTGTATTTATTTCTACGAATTATGTTACATAATTACTTAAATTTATCAATAATATTACTATTCACCAAAGAGAACATGGTTGTATTGAAGGCTAGTACTGTTATAAAATAAATAAACATGTTCTACAGTTTAAGATTCCGCGTTTTATTGATTATTTTATCCACTTTCCATAATAGTAAATAATTCTGTGTGTTATTTTTAAGTCTTTTAGGCAGCGCTACATGAATCTCGTTTCTTTCTATCTTCCTTTTTAATTAGCTGCAGCGTTTAACGTTTACATCACATGTTAATTTATTAGCTGTTAGTATTATAAATTATTTTATCAATTTTATTTCGTCTGTCATGTATAACAACACTGAAAGTTAAATAGGCCTTTCATACAAAATAACTCCGCAAATAATTAGTTGTAATCACGCAAATGAAATTTGCAACCGCCATTTTGCAATGAAGAGAAGCACTTTTTTCTCGTCAGTTGGCAAAGCGAAAGCGTTTTACTACAACGCTTTTAAAACACGCTTGGTTTCACTTTCAAAGTACGTTCTAAAATCGACTCAATCTATCTAAATTTTAAATCTGCCGCCACAAATTTGTACTCGGTACTGTACTCAGTTCAACCGAGTAATGACGTCACAGTAACTACTCCGAACCAAACCTCTCCGTCCCCAGCCCTACACCGAAACAGCTGTAAGCCGCACATGCTTACACAATTAACACGAGTAAGATCGCCATTTAATCAATTATTCATATTCAAGTGTTAAAAGTAGTGCACGAAAGATTCAACATGGATAACTAAAGTCTTTGACAAACAGCAGTCTCTGTTTTGAAAATCGTTCTTCATTTCCACAGCAGCATGGCCTGGTAGCTAGCTGGCTGCTTTTGGTATACATTGTAATCTCTCGCCTGAGAACAGAATGAAGGCAGGCCTGCAATCCATAACTCGGTGTGACGTGCTCGTCAAGGCTGTGCTGGTTCTTGTAATTACTTTTATACGTCTGTCGCTGCTCTTGTCTTAACGAAACCTCTCCCTCCCTGGAATTGCCTACATGAAGTTGTAGTCCCTACGTGCGGCTGTCGTTTAGTTCAAAATGTCTAACAAGAAATCCGTCTGCTTACGTCTTTTCGGGATCGTATATTACTCCCCTCGTTTAAAGAAGCCAAATTGAAGGTCCAGAGAGGATTAGTTGCTAATAAGAAACTGATGTAGTATCCTTAACTGCTACACTTAAAACGAGAATGGTTTCTAATTTTGTTCCTTCCAGTTTCGTTCACTCTACCTCGGTGATAATGATCTTGTACTACGTCTTCAATTAAAGCAACAAGACACCATTAAACTCAGTTTTATTTCCTAATTTGTGTTGTATAAAATGAAATCATTAGTAATGAATTTTATATTTAAAATTAAATTGTCAACTGTCTCCCTTGGAAGTAGGCCAGAAGGACTCAGTATACTCTCCTACATAAATTTTACAATACTAAATGTTTACATAAATGTATTTATTTATTTCTGTATTTATTTATTTATTTATTTATTTATTTATTTATTTATTTATTTATTTATTTACTCATTCATTCATTCATTCATAGTTAAGGCCATGAGGCCTTCTCTTCCACACTACCAGAAGTAAAATACACAATGAAACACTGACAAAACTACGAAAGTCATACATAAATATAATAGTACATTATGCAACGAGCCTATAATGGTAGTAATTAATACGCGAGTATGTTTTTTATGAAACGAGCGCAAGCTCGTTTCATAATTTTCATACGAGCGTCTTAATTACCATTATAGGCAAGTTAAATACGACATTTTATGCTCGACCATATTTCTAACTTGAAATTATTCATAAGTATTCATGTCATTCTTATCTGACTGAGGAGCGGAACTCACCTTGTGCAATACCTCGTAAATTGTGAGATGTGCGCAGACGCGAAAGTATTGATTTTTTCCGAGAAACAAATGTCGACATTGACCTTGACATTTATTTATTTATTTATGTATTTATGCATTTATTTATTTATGTATGTATGTATTTATTTATTTATTTATTTATTTATTTATTTACTTATTTATTTATTTATTCAGAGTTAAGGCCATGAGGCCTTCTCTTCCACACTACCAGATGTAAAATACATATTGAAACACTGACCAAAATAGAAAAGTCATACATAAATATAATAGTACATTATGCAAAAGCCTATAATGGTAGTAATTAATACGCGAGTATGTTTTTTATGAAACGAGCGCAAGCTCGTTTCATAATTTTCATACGAGCGTCTTAATTACCATTATAGGCAAGTTAAATACGACATTTTATGCGCGACCATATTTCTAACTTGAAATTATTCATAAGTATTCATGTCATTCTTATCTGACTGAGGAGCGGAACTCACCTTGTGCAATACCTCGTAAATTGTGAGATGTGCGCAGACGCGAAAGTATTGATTTTTTCCGAGAAATAAATGTCGACATTGACCTTGACATTTATTTATTTATTTATGTATTTATGCATTTATTTATTTATGTATGTATGTATTTATTTATTTATTTATTTATTTATTTATTTACTTATTTATTTATTTATTCAGAGTTAAGGCCATGAGGCCTTCTCTTCCACACTACCAGATGTAAAATACATATTGAAACACTGACCAAAATAGAAAAGTCATACATAAATATAATAGTACATTATGCAACAAGCCTATAATGGTAGTAATTAAGACGCGAGTATATTTATGAAACGAGCGCAAGCGAGTTTCATAATTTTCATACGAGCGTCTTAATTACCATCATAGTAGAGTTTCATACGACTTTTTATGGTCGACCATATTTCTAACTTGAAATTATTCATAAGTACGGTATTCATATTATTCTTATCTGACTGGGAAGCGGAAGTGACCTTGTGCAATAGCCTATCTCGTAAATTGTGAGATGTGCGCAGACGCGAAAGTATTGATTTTTTCCGATGAACAAATGTCATTGACCTTGATATAATCTAGAGAGTAAAAATGAACATTAATCTTGATATAACCTGGAAATTGATTTAGACATTGAAAAACGAGATGACAAATTGAATTAATTTGAATATTATTTACAATTAACGATAATTATTATAGTAACAGAGCATAACCTTCTGCGACAGTATTGGAGTTCCAGCCTCCGTGACGTTTCGCTAGTTATCTTTCGATTGCATATCCGAGAATAATCGATACTTGCGGTTTTATAATGGTACAATGGTGATTTCTCATTGGCTGAACAACTGAATTATAATGAATAGGTGTACTTTAATGAGGTGCATTAAAGGGCTACTACCAGGTGTATAATTACTACATTTCGGCATGATCGAGCATAAAAATAATTTTCATTCACATTAACAAATTACATGGGCTATAATGAACTATTAACTAAACATGATACATAATTAAGTTATTTACAATTCATATCCTAATTCTACTTTATGATAGGCCTAAATGACAATTTATATACACACAGAATAACCTATAAAAATCGGTTAACAGTCACAAATCGATTTCATGTAAAAGTATATAGTTCTTAATTCTTAATTTAAATTGATTAATCGTTCGGCAATCCCTGACATGACGAAGTAAAGAGTTCCATAGGCGACAAACTGATACTGTGAAAGAGGATGAATGGAAAGAGGTACGGTGACGAGGAATGGATAATAAGGCCTGATGTTGATTCCGTAACGTTGAAGATATTCAAAGCGAGTTCTCAGATATTTTGGAGTAGAAGTGAATAATATTCTAAACAGAACAGATAAAGAATGTGCTATTCTACGTACCTTTACGTACCTTTAGGCGGACCCAAGAAAGAACTTCAAAAGATGGCGTTATATGGACAAATTTACGAGTATTGCAGATGAAGCGGACACACATATTATGAACACGTTGTAGTCTTTCAACTAAATTGACAGTTATATTTGTCAAATTTGTTGACAGAAAATTAAAGTAAATACATATGAATAATAAAGTGAAGAGAAAGGAATTAAACAGAGTGAATATGATGACTCAGAATTTGGCAAGAGCGTTTCAAAACTGAAGTTATGATGTCAGTAGTAAGTGTCTATGTTAGTTTAAAAGTCTTCCTGAAGCTTTCAAAGAACTTGGGAATCACACCACGAGCTCCAATAAGAAAACCAATCACCTCAATGTTTTCAAGATGGTATTTTGCTTTGAAGTAATCCACTGTTGGCAGATAAATGTTGATCTTTTCTTGATTGACATCCTCCGGTTGGCTACTTCCCGTTTCAATCCTTATGGTAGGATTAATTATATAAACTTTCTTGGTAGTCTGGGAATACGCTATGATGTCAATAAGTCTAGAGGAGCCATTAGTAGCAAGGCAAAAATCTTCCTCTTCTACTGTCCAAGACTTTTTTTCAATGCAGTTGCAATTAAGGATCGAACATGATGTTGTCGGGCATTTCGGAGGAATAAACCTCTGTTGCACTGACCTTGGACGTGGGCAAGGATTTCAGTCTCCGGACACCCATGTCCGCACCGGGATCCGTCCAAAGAGCGACCAGGTACTCCTCTAGCTGCTGCTAAATTGTCATTCATTTTAAGGCAGATTAACAATTTAGATGTAGATAGTCCAGACTTATTAAAAATCCAGGCATTGGCTGAATTAAGTATACTGGATGAACCAAAAGTAATGTAAATAATTACAGGGGTTATTCTTTGAGATGTTTCAAACAAAAAATTTAATACAATTTTGCTCATTTTGCTCCTTTTTTTCGAAATAAAAATTATTTTATATGAAACATTTCATAGCGTGTTTTGAAAAGCCATTGATTTAATACAAAATATGTTCAGTCAATTTAAGAGAACAGTATATTATGATAATGAGTGATTGAAAGAATTTTAGTTTTGACCGCCAAATGTGCAGTAATTTGGCATGAATAAATGTAACTTACTTCTGAAGAGAAATTTTAAAATATTGCATTTCTTCGGATCAAATTTCTGCAGATTTAAAGGAGAAAACTAAAATTCTTTCAATCATTTATTATAATAATACACTGCTCTCTTAAATTTACGGAGCATACTGAGAATGAAATTAGTGCCTTTTCCAAAACATGCTATGAAATATTTCATGTAAAACAATTTTTATCTCTAAAAGGAAGCAAAAACTGGAAAAATTGTGTTGAATTTTTTGTTTGAAATATCTCAAATTACAATTCCCTGAAATTAATGTCATTATTTACACACGGTTCGGCCTGTATAAACATAAAAAATCAGGAACACGCGTCTGAGCAAAGTTCGTCTTCGGGTGTAATTTCATTTATACACGGGAAGTAGAAAAGTTAAGACACAAAAGTATTATATATATATATATATATATATATATATATATATATATATTATATTTGGTTATAATTTACATAATTTTGGTTCTAGACTGATACTGTGCTTTAAACCTGGCGTTACCGAAAATGTTTCGTATCTTAATGATAAACTAAAGTTCCGTCCAGTATTGTAAATATAATCTTTACTATCTAGTGGCGAACGAAATAGCTCGTTCTCTTAAGGCTTCCAACGAAGGAGAGTTATATAAAAGCGTAGTGATCAAGGTTGGCTGACAAAATTTGTCAAATGAAAGTTGTTAATTAATTTTGAAAAACTACGTATTTCTCGACTAAATATCCAGAAGAGAATTCAGAAAATTTCTGATTGTGTTCATTGAGGAACATTAACATAAAGCAAGAAAATTTGTATACAATTTTTATTGGTTCTAGATGTCAGTAGTGACATTACTGATACAGCAAAGCTTGCTATTTTTAGTCGCGGGGTTGATGAAGAAATCGATGTTAGTACACGAACTACCACTGGTTGTAGTATTCATGTCTCTCTCCCGTCTCCTTACTTCTTAGACTGTCTCTCTCGTGTAATCACTGCCTTTCTAGTTTCGGACAGCTGTTCTAAGGGTTTGGAGCTCCGGGCACGTCAGTAGCCATTGGGACCTTAATCTGCCTGTAGGGTTCAGAAAGGATGACCCGCCTATCAGCGTCGGATTCACGAATGTCACCCGGATCATCCACGGACTTAGAAAATTGTCACATGGAGTATAATGGGCCTAGACGGCCTAAGTGCAAGGAACCATTCCGGATCCAGCCCTCATGAGATTAATGAATCAATGGAAAAATCGAAAAAACTCCACGTAAGCTGTATTATTACCTTTTTATTTACCTGACATTAGAGAGAGACACATTTGATAAACAGGATGACTCGTTTTAATTACAGAAAAAGTAACTGACATTTAATCGGTAATGATTGTTGAAGTCCAAACTGCTTCATCCTTTGTAGATATTGTAACTCGGGTATATGGTACCATATGTTGATACAGCCATGTAGGCATAAGGATCCGATGAATTCTCAATGGAGCCCCGTATCTACTGCGCCTCCTGATACTGATGCCATCTGTTCGCCAGTCACAGTACTGCACCATGCCAACACCGTTTTGTTTTGATTAATGCTGTTGTAATGAGAGTAATTGAATATAATAATAATAATAATAATAATAATAATAATAATAATAATAATTATTATTATTATTATTATTATTATTATTTTATTATTTTATTATTTTGAAGTTCAGACACTTGACATATTATCATTCTCCGTAATGAATATTGGAATGGATAGTGGCGGTGAAATTGTAGAAGGAAACGGGCGAATCCCGTGAACAACCCTCGAGAATTTTGGCTTCGTCCACCATAAATACGACTCCGCCACCAGCGGGATTCGAATTTGGATCCGTAGTCATCGTAAACAAGCAACCTTTCAACTTAGCTGCCAAGGCGATTAAAGTCCGTTGTAAGTTAATTTAAGTTAGCATTTGTACAACATTATAACTAGGAAGCGGAATTTTAGGCCCTAAAAAGTGGCATTTTAGGCGCCTAAAATAGGCTCTTAATCTACTTTATTTAATCTCTATATAATAAAAATAGGCTTTTTTGTTAAAAAAATGTGACTAATATAAGCTTCAACATTTATTTAATGCAAAATTCTACGATTAAAAGAAACTTCCACACATTTCATATTTTGCAAGGGTACACATGCATACACAAAATGAAGACATTCTGTATTTATGTGTTTTTCATTCATGAATCATATTTCTATAGTTTTCTTCACTGTAGATGATCAGCACCTATTGTGGCTATTGTGTCGTTCACTGCTGTACTTACAAATGGTGAGAAAAAAGGAAGGGGTTGTTATCTCTCTTGGAATGTAAGAGAATGCTTATTCGGGTACAACCCAGCGAGTTTGTGTTAAATTGCTGACAGACGGAGGAAGATATAATAATAATAATAATAATAATAATAATAATAATAATAATAATAATAACAAAAATTGTTCCGCAGGAATTCTTTTACATTCCAGTAAATCTACTGACATGAGCCTGTCGCATTTAAGCACACTTAAATGCCATTGACCTGGGCCGAGATCTAACCCGCAACCTCGAGCACAGAAGGCCAGCGCTATACCGACTACGCTACTCAAGCCGACTGAAAGTTGAAATTTTAGGATTGAAAGATTGTAAGAATGAGAAGGAGTGGCCTGGAGGTACTTCTCTATTGTGTTGTTCACTGCTAGAAAGGAGTTGTTATCAGTCTTGGAATGTAAACGGTACAGGTTGTTGAAGAAAAAGAGTAAACAGTTATGGAAAATGATGCAAAAATAAAAAAAAACTTAAAAGTAGGCACTAACGTCGAAATAGGCATTTTTAGGCACTATACTATACTCCTTTATTTATACTTTTATAAAGGTAAAGGTATCCCCGTCACACGCCACGAAGGCACTTGTGGGGCATGGAGGTAGAGCCCCATGCTTTCCATGACCTCGGCACTAGAATGAGGTGGTGTGGTCGGCACCATGCTCTAACCGCCTTTTACCCCAAGGAAAGACCCTGTACTCAATTTTATTGGAGGCTGAGTGAACCTCGGGGCCGTTCTGAAAGTTTGGCAAGGAGAAAAATCCCACCAACACCCGGGATCGAACCCCGGACCTTCCAGTCCGTAGCCAGCTGCTGTACCAACTGAGCTACCTGGCCGCCTTTGTATCTATATTTCCATGAAAAATATAAATATTAAATCTCAAGCCTGTATGTATCAAGGAAAAAAAATAGATTTTTGCCTAAATTACGCACTCTAATTGTAACTCATGAACGAGATTGCGACAGAGATAATCAGAAAAATTGCCAACGTAACATCAGAAATGCCAATTCTTTTTAAGCTCTTTAGATTAGCAATGTTATTGGAAATAATCTGTATACTCAGCCATCGCTGCGTCCCTGAAATTTTAATGGTAGAAAATGTCCTCAAATTTGAAATTCAAATAAGATCCTTGTAAAGAGGATTATCGGACGTGGGGGCATTCTGGCTTGGTAGGTCGTGAGCCAAGCCCAGTCATATCTCCAGTATAGATGAATATCGAATTTTTTAAAGCTCTTTTCGTCTTCGATCGACTTTTCGAAGTGTTGGTAATGGAAATGCCAATCATATATGGCTTATGGATAGCTTCCATTCCAAGGAACGAAACCAACATTACAATATGTCAGAAATTGCGTAAAGTGATGATTCATTTTACGTCAACTATCAACTGAATGAGAGATAAATGTTAAATTTTGTTAACAAGTTAATGTGAGACTTGGACCATAAAGAAAGACGAAACGTGTGTGAAAATAATAAAGCTAAAATAACCAAAGGAACGAAAAGTGGAATATTGCTCCATCAGCGAGATTGTAAATATGTTTTTTCACTATACTCCATCAGACAAATAAATAAATAAATAAATAAAAAATAAATACATAAATAAATAAATACATGAATGAATGTATGAATGAGTGTATGAGTGAATGAATTAATGAATAAATAAATAAATACATAAATAAATAAATACATGAATGAATGTATGTATGAGTGAATGAGTGAATGAATTAATGAATAAATGATTAAATAAATAAATAAATCTATACTATTCGATACATATATAATGTTAACAGTTTTCAGAAACTGTTGTTGAATATGGCCATAAAGTCATTTAATATGCGCTCCTGTATATATATGACGTGTATCGTCTTAAATGCAGGTAGTAACATAATACTACGAGAGGAGTTCGGCCGGCGTCGTGGATCGTGTCCCGGCATGGCTCAGTTGGTTAAGAGCACTCAGCGCGCACAGCTGAGAGGTCCTGGGTTCGATTCCCGGTGCCGGTACGAATTTTTCTCGTACTTAATGGTAGGCCTAATAAAACAAACTGACTAGTTCACACTAGTCATGTAATATGCAATGAGGTGGGCGAGACCTCGTTCATATTCGATACATAAATCTATACTAATAATAAATCTGTAGCCGAAATTTTTCTGGTAATTTTCGATTTTCCAAAAATAATTGGTCCTAACATATATAATTAACCACCCTGTAACCGAAAATCGCTTTTTTGATATTTTTGTTTGTATGTCTGTCTGTCTGTCTGTCTGTCTGTCTGTCTGTATGTTTGTTATCTTTTCAAGCCATAATGGATGAACGGATTTCGATTAAAATTGGAATATAAGTTATGTTCGTTGTAACTTAGATTTTAGGCTATATGGCATTTAAAATTCATTATTTAAAAGGGGGGCTATAAGGAGGCCTGAATTAAATAAATCGAAATATCTCGCTAATTATTGATTTTTGTGAAAAATGTTACATAACAACAATTTCTTTAAAAATAATTTGCGATAAGTTTTATTCCTTGAAAAATTTTGATAGGAATGATATTTAATGAAATAAATGAGTTTTAAAATTAAAATAACTGCCATCTAAGGCCGTATAATGAAATAAAAAACAAATGATTTCGTCTATAAGGGGCCTTGGACAGCAACAATCGAAAGCTATGAAAGATAGCCTACAGAGAATGTTTCTGTGTTTATATGAAGTAATATCGGAAGCTAAATTAAGCGATTTGTATAAATAATTATTATTTCACCATTGGAAAGTGTAGTTTCTCTAGATGGACATAATGCTATAATGTTATTACAGTAACTTCTGATATATAATATAATATAATATAATATAATATAATATAATATAATATAATATAATATAATATAATATAATATAATATAATATAATTTAAGTTATTTGAAGGGTTCACAACCATAGTGGGCCAAGCGCCATTTACTGAATACGTAGAAAACAAGGGTTAAAATTAAGTTATTACCATGATTCAATGGAAACCTATAACAGGTAAAATAAAATATACACATTAAATCTAAATGATGTCAATCTTCATTCAACTATGCTTGCATGTAATAAAAATTAAGAAGCAGGTTAAAGGAATTGTCATTGCACCAAATGAGTGTCTCTGGACCAAAATGATCGCATTTTAATTATTTGGATGCAATTTAAATTAAGTAACATATTAAACGATTTATCCTTCTATCAAACACGAATGTTCCCTGGATCAAACGTCCTATTTTAATTATGTAGGTACTTTGTATTTATTTCTAACGGGTGCAGCGGAGCGCACGGGTACGGCTAGTAAATAAATAAATACATAAATAAATAAATACATGAATGAATGTATGAATGAGTGTATGAGTGATTGAGTGAATGAATTAATGAATAAATGAATAAATAAATAAATACATAAATAAATACATGAATGAATGTATGAATGAGTGAATGAGTGAATGAATTAATGAATAAATAAATAAATAAATAAAGCAAGCTAATTGTTGAAGTCAAATCAGCCCAACATTGGCTTTGACCATCACAAATACAATTCCGCCACCGCACAATTGATAAAAAAATAAAAATTGAAATTCCAGGACTTTGTCGAACTTATCATTATCGCTAATCTCACAACATTATCAGATATCGAACACCTAGACCTATACACTGAGTCTATTAAGATTTCTTAATGCGTAGCAAAGTAGTTTGTAACATTAAATTTTACTGCATATGAAAATCTTTCAACGAGTGTCACGCAGCAATTCGGTGTGGCGTCGCTGTGTCAATATGGAAGTTACGGGGTAGAGAAATCACTGCTCAGCTTTTTCAAAACCTGCTGCAGGTTGTTCGCGCCCCGACACACTCGAAACGCAATCAAGAGACGGGAGTGGGGGGGGGGGATGGGAGAGAAGGCGACACATCTAAGTGAAACATTAAGTAATTAATTTTAGCAGATCTTGGTTAGCAGAAAAACCGACTACTGGAATGGAGGTGCTATCTGACAGTTTCCATCTGTGATGGCGGTTTGGTATATATAATTGATTCGGATAATACAATTCTAAATGTATTTTAAAGCACTACAGAATGTTTGAGACTACTAAAATGAGCGAAATAAGATTTGTATTAGAAATTACATTAAGCTGTAAATGTATTCAAGTTTGTCTTGTAAGTGAATTAATGTATAATTATATTAAACTGTCTGACTCATTTAAAAGATTCCGGCAAAACATAGACGCAAGTAAACACGCGGAATTTTTTATTTGGCTATAAACAGCTTTAAAGGCATCATCATATTTATGATTAGACAATATTTTAAAGAAAAGGGAATATAAGATTACAACACAAATTGCAGTTAAGCCTAAGAAGAATTCATTCATTGCTATATCCAGGTGTGGGCTTCATAATACCGAAGACTTAAAATATTTTATTTTATTTACAGAATCACCAGATTGCAGGAAAACAGAGGACGGAGAAAGTTCGAATCATGATACATGGATTCTTTAGAACCGTTTTCTTAACCCTTCGTTTATTAAGTAGGTACAATAATATGTTTCCAAGCCATATATTTTATTTATATAGTTATTGATGCTGTGAAGATAAAATTCCATGTGTTTATCTGTTCTTAAGCTCTTCTGAGTATGTATACATACTATCTAGCAACTTCGTTTCACGTATATACGTTGGTAAATGATTTAAAATAAAATCTACTTACAAGGGAAGGGTTTCGGCTCGAACAGGAATTTTTGGTTAAAAATTTGTACAGTCGGTTACCTCACCAATGGTGATGAAGACCGTAAAAGCATTCATTTGTTTAACTCCGTTTGGTTGGTATTGGTCAATACACTTCTTTAAAAATGTAGCCTACGTAAGCATTCTCTACAAAATGCATGAAACAGCGTGGACAGAGCAATAAGCACAACACACAGAAGCAACACCTGAAGAATCTTCTGAACCACCCTCCAGTGCTCAAAAATCAAATGCCACCTGAATTACATTTTTGAAGTCCGAGACTTGTTCACGGTTCACGTAACCAGCTGACTGCCAGGAATACTGATGCATAGGGCGGTACACTGGAGCAGACAACTGGTTATGAATAACAGAGTGCATTTTCATTATAAACACTCGATTTCCCAAGTTAAGTTCTGGATTCTCAGCAAGAGTCCCTATGTAATGTGTAATGTTACATTTTGTATTGTCTAAGGCAGTGACCGGCATGTTCAGTGCTCTGTGACGTCATACCACGGAGTCGTCTTGCTCTTTGCTCGGCAATCTCTGCATACTGAGCACAGCGAGGAGAGAAGGTTCAACTGAACAGTGGTGGTACGGCGCCTATGCAATGACAGAGCGCGATCCATTCGTCTGAGGTAGTATGGGAACAGCACAATTACAATACATTTGTACGAAAACAAAATTGTACATCCGTAATAAATCAATGTAACAAAATATTTTGGTTTGTAATCAAATTTAATATACTTATAATAATATGAAATTCATAATACAGCCAGCTGCAGAAGCGTTCGCATTATGTAAATGAGGCTCCGAAACTGCTATAAATATACAAATATAGAAATAAATAATTTAAGCAGTACTACAACACTTTGTCTACTCGGAAACTTGAAAACAGTTCAAGTGTTTTTAACAGACATTTTCCTACACAATATACAGATTGAACTATCTAGGCCCTAACTTGGTGAGTAGTATGCAAAGTATATTTCAAATTTTGAAACACACCATCACTTTGTGTCACTACCGTGCCCAAACTAAATGCTTTGTCGAGATCAAACTGTGTGGAGTATGGAGGAATAGCGAAGTGTTTCATTTGTGGCAAGCTGTTTCAGCATGTAAAGAAATTCAATATACAATGCCAGTATTCTGTATGCCACACAAATGATTATGACAAATATGGGGGAGACTATCGACAAATACTGGTGCAGCAATTGAAAGATAAATTGTTAAGTGAAGCTAGGGAACACACTGTCAGTGAATCAATGGTAAGCTTAAGGCTTAAGATATAGGATTTCACTAGCCATTGCAAAGAACATGCGTTCTTTTAATGACGGGGAATTTGCCAAGAATGTTGCCATCATGACCGCAGCAAAATACAGAAATGTGATTCCATCAATTTATCTCCAAGAACTGTCGTATCATTGCTGCACTGACGCCACTGCGCTGGTGCGTGTTAACAGTAATACGACTCAACTGCTCGCTCTTCCAAGCTCTTGAGGCCTGACTGGCTCTTACGTCATAACTGCAGCTTCTGCCGGCCACTGGTCTAAGGAAATAGATATTCAGAGGCTGGATATTTTTAGTTTTTTTTAAGTGCAATGATCATAAAATCCATGTCTTAGCCTTGGAATGATTCATTTATTAAGGTTGAATCCTTGTGCGCATTCAATGACTCACACAACAGTATATACTTTTGATTAGCTGCAATATTTTCAGACAGAACGTTGGAGAAAAATGTTCTTCAATGGGCTTCAGACATTTTACTACTCGCACTAGCTTCTAGGCAGTGCAGTGCTCTCCCCACCGCTCAACTTATACAGTGCTCTAACAGACAAACCACACATTACACAAACGAATGCTTTTGGGAGCTTTACAGAGATGTAAAGATGGGCCTGTATACAAAGTTTGGATACGATATTCCTGTTCGAGCCGAAGCATTCCCTTGTTAGTAACAGTTGACGTGAATATGTTAGGAGAAAATCCACAAACGACTAGGGAAAACACGGAAATTTTACTGGAAGCAAGTAAAGCGATAGGTTAGGAAGTAAATCCCGAAAAGACAAAGTATATGATTATGTCTCGTGACCAGAATATTGTACGAAATGGAAATATAAAAATTGGAGATTTATCCTTCGAAGATATGGAAAAATTCAAATATCTTGGAGCAACAGTAACAAATATAAATGACACTCGGGAGGAAATTAAACGCAGAATAAATATGGGAAATGCATGTTATTCGGTTGAGAAACTTTTGTCATCTAGTCTGCTGTCAAAAAATCTCAAAGTTAGAATTTATAATAAAGTTATATTACCGGTTGTTTTTTATGGTTGTGAAACTTGGACTCTCACTCTGAGAGAGGAACATAGGTTAAGGGTGTTTGAGAATAAAGTTCTTAGGATAATATTTGGAGCTAAAAGGGATGAAGTTACAGGAGAATGGAGAAAGTTACACAACGCAGAACTGCACGCATTGTATTTTTCACCTGACGTAATTAGGAACATTAAATCCAGACGTTTGAGATGGGCAGGGCATGTAGCACGTATGGGCGAATCCAGAAATGCATATAGAGTGTTAGTTGGGAGACAGGAGGGAAAAAGACCTTTGGGGAGGCTAAGTCGTAGATGGGAGGATAATATTACAATGGATTTGAGGGAGGTGAGATATGATGATAGAGACTGGATTAATCTTGCACAGGATAGGGACCGATGACGGGCTTATGTCAGGGCGGCAATGAACCTTCCGGTTCCTTAAAAGCTATTTGTAAGTAAGTAGTAACAGCTGAATCTGCTTATCATTTTCAAGTATTTATTTCAACTAGAGAAATAGACTGGAAATGTAACCAATGGGTTTTGCAAGGATCGCCCAGAAAAACTCATTCGTGTAATGTGCAAGAATTGTTCAAAATAGGTTTGCTGTTTTCACATAAAATTTGGTTTTTAAAGGACAGTATTGTAATTATGTTTATGCTCGACCATGCCGAAATGTACTAATTATACATCTGGTAGCAGTCCTTTAATGCATGTCATTAAAGTACACCTACTCATTAAAGTACAGGTCTTCAGCCAATGATAACTCAGCTTACATGTGTTCAGCCAATGACAAGTCAGCTTTGTACCGTTATAAAACCCCAAGTATCGATTATTCTCGGATATGCAATCGAAAGAGAATTAGCGAAAAGTCACGGAGGCTGGAAATCCAATACTGTCGCAGAAGGTTATGTTCTGTTACTATAATAATTAGCGTTAATTGTAAATAATATTCAAATAAATTCAATTTGTCATCTCGTTTTTCAATGTCGAATTCAATAATCAAGGCTATAATATTATCCAGTTTAACGGGACAACGTCAAGGTCAATGTCATTATTGTTCCTCGGAAAAAATCAATACTTTCGCGTCTGCGCACATCTCACAATTCACGACCTAGAACAAGGTCACTTCCGATCTTGTCAAATACAAATAAAATGTATACATTTGAATACCGGTAATTTCAAGTTAGAAATATGGTCGAGCATAAAAAGTCGTATGAAACTCGCCTATAATGGTAATTAAGAAGCTCGTATGAAAATTATGAAACTCGCTTGCGCTCGTTTCATAAATATCCATACTCGATTCTTAATTACTATCATTATAGGCTCGTTGCATAATGTACTATTAGGAAATAGTGTTGTCACTTCAGACCAATATATTGTACTTTTGTTAATTCGGCCACAGAAGACGGTGATATGTCATTTATTCACAGAATGAAATTCATGACCGTAAAAAATGCTGCTTGAACGCAATATCATATAAGTAGCAAAATTTGATTTGTTATGTTGAATTATTTCAACGTTACAATTGCTTCTTTGTTAAAATGTGTATAAGATAACGTTATGCAATTTGCGTTCTTTTGTTATGTGTGTTTTTGGAAAATATAATTTCAATTAATGCTCCGCCATAAATGTTGTAACTAAAACCTTGTGCATCCCTCGTGTTTATCGTACGGCTCGTCCTCCCCCTACACGCTACCTGCACTTTGCTTATGTTTTCACTGTGCCTAAAGGAGACGCTCTACTGTAGTAGGTGTTCAGCGTGAGCGAAAGCCACATACTTGTGTATCATTACTGCGATTAGGCCTAATCAGTTCGCAAATATTGCTTCTACTTCTCAGTTGATAGGTCAGTCTTTGGTTGACATTTCATTGTCACTGATTAGCATATAACAGTTACAAATTAGCATTCATTCATTCATTCATTCATTCATTCATATTTTTATGTCTAAGGATAGTTTTCTCACTGCAAATCGAGCATTCTCCAATCTTCCCTTTTTTCGACTTCCTCTTAGTCTCCGCATACGATCCATAAACAAACGTATCTTAATATTGTCTATCATCTGTATCTTCTTCTGCACCTCACTTTTCTCTCGTTCACCATTCCTTCCAGTGAATTCTTCAGAACGCAGTTTCTTCTTAGCCAGTGACCCAGCCAATAAGTCATTATGTAGTAACATTTAATTTTTTATGCTCGACCATACCGAAATGTAGTAATTATACACCTGGTAGCAGCCCTTTAATGGACCTCATTAAAGTACACCTATTCATTAAAGTTCAGGTGTTCCACCAGTCATAAAACACCATTGTAGCAATATGAAAGCGCAAGTATCGATTATTCTCGGATATGTAATCGAAAGACAACTAGCGAAACGTCACGGAGGCTGGAAATCCAATACTGTCGCAGAAGGTTATGTTCTGTTACTATAATAATTAGCTTTAATTGTAAATAATATTCAAATAAATTCAATTTGTCATCTCGTTTTTCAATGTCTAGATCAATTTCAAGGTTATATCAAGATTAATGTTTATTTTACTCCCTAGATTATATCAAGGTCAATGACATTCGTTTCTCGGAAAAAATCAATACTTTCGCGTCTGCGCACATCTCACAATTTACGAGATATTGCACAAGGTCAGTTCCGCTCCCCAGTCAGATAGGAAAAACATGAATATTTATGAATAATTTCAAGTTAGAAATATGGTCGAGCATAAAAAGTCTATAATGGTAATTAAGTCGCTCGTATGAAAATTATGAAACGAGCGCAAGCGAGTTTCATAAACATACTCGCGTCTTAATTACTACCATTATAGACTCGTTGCATAATGTACTATTTATTGTACTAATTATTAGTTCAAAATTTAGTTCAGTTATTAGTTTACAATATGTAACACTGCACAATGTTACTTTCTTATGAGCAAATATTTTACGAAGACCATAGCGAACCATACTTGACATCTGAAACAGATATGACAGGTTACTTTTACACGTCAAGAGTGGAAGAAGTGTTCGCATAGTTCACATGAACTATTTCGTGACCTGCATACAGTACTATCTCCCTAGCTAGATTCATTCTCAATACACACCAACTGACTGCACAAAGGTTTGCTTGTATTCGGGTTGCGAGCAGGTAACCCCACTCATGACAGAAACTAAAGCCCGGTTCAGACGGTTCTTGTTTCCGTAATGGATTCCAAGGTGGCTGCGCTGATGGCTAGTGTGCGTGCTCATTTGCTGGAAGTAATGTGCTCTGGTGGCTGCTTTGGTGGCTAGGTTGCTGGATTTCGAGAATAGGTTCCATGGTATTTTTCGTGTTGGTTTGCAGGCTGGAACCAACGATGATATAGTAGCACCAGGGGCGATTTCTCAGAGCATGCTATGCTTGCTGCGCAAGCCCAATATTTTCGTAGAATGCGTATTTCTCAAAATGGGATTACGTACATTAAATTTTGTTTTGATTTTTGGAATATTGTATAGGCGTAATACCATCCGCAGGTTGCACACCGCAAGTATTGCAACGCTTGCTCGTTTCTCGGAGCTACAGGAAAGACGTAGAAACAGCGAGAATATGATGCGCGCGCAAGAGCCTTCCTCCTTAGTCCATCCTAGGTGCACATGCTTCTGTTATGTGTTGTTTGAAGCTCTGGTCCGAGAGCTACATCAACGACACAGAGCAGTATTGACAGCGGGAATGTGCTGTGATTTGCGAGTGCAATGTAATTGTATGAGCGGAATGCATGTGTTAGCTGCTGCATGTATTATTAATTCTTAAACATTAAATTGAAGTATTGCAATGAGTTCGGAATTGTGTGTTATTGAAACATTATTATTAAATCCATTTTCCCGAAGGACTATTCAAGAGAAGACAGACATTATAGAGAATATGTGCGCTCGTTCAGTGCAGCTCAATACAACAATGTGCATTGGTTGGCAGGGTCGAAAAAATTAAATGAACTGTTTTGTTGGCCATGTTTGTTATATTATATCGAACTTCTACGTCTCATAAGAAAATATGATCCATGACTCGTAATGATTTCATAATTATAAAATAAATTATTTATGTGGGTCTGATTATTTTTATTAATTATGAATTATTATATCCTCCCATCTTCCTCTATGAACAAAAGAGCAAGCCTAACTTTCGTGACTAGCATTCGCCCCTGAGTATCACCAATGAAACCATTTTGCCATGTTCGTTGTTTTCCAACTAAACCAGTTTTTTTTTCTATAGTCTCCAGTTTTTTAGAAACAGCAATTAAATAATGGACTTTAGCTGTTTTGTACTTGTGGCTTAATTACTTTATTACGACATTTACTATTGTTAATGTAGGACTTCAGTTGTTTTCCACTCATGGTTTAGTTTCTTTTTTACCACGTGTTGGCAACAGATGAAACAGCAGATGATTTTGCAATTTGAACTGTGAAAAGAGCGAGCTCCATGAGAACAACAAACATCACCGTAGCCAACACGGGAGCCAGCACCGTACCCACCACGGCACCCAGCTTGCTAGCCAGCTAGGAAACACGCAAGAAAACGAGCACATTCTGAACCGGGTTTAACCTCATCTGAACTTAGCTAGCCGGCGATAGGAGAATACTATGAAATGATAATGTTATGGAGAGCTTGACGAGATGTATATGCCAGATATGGCGAAACGAGAGTACCTCGAGAATAATTCCAATTTCGACCTTCTTCGCCACAAGTCTCACTAAGAATTGTTCAATAAAAAATCCCAGGCTTAACCGAGACTCGAACCCTGACCACCTCCGTGATAAGCCGGTGTTTTTATACGAGCAACCATCGCAGGGAACCTGTCCTATTTATCACCAAATTTAATGATTCAGCACAACATAATAATATGGACACCTCATTTGAGTTGCTTTCACCTTTGCTCTGTTCTTCTCATTTTCTCCAATCGTATTGACAAAATAATGTAGACCAGGCATGCCAGAAATCAAACTCTAAGCGCCGTATTCATAGACATGGATGGGCAACTCGTGCTCCCAAAGTGCTAAAAACATTGAAAGAGAGAAAGGCAGAGGAAGCCAGCCGCAGCAGTTACAAGTTGTTTATAGTTTCGCTGCAAAAGCCACGGTGCGCTCTGGCGGCTCTTGCAGGTGATCGTGATATCTATTCCATGATTTGAATTTCAGAATGACGCAAGGTACAATAATTATAGTAATTTTAGACAGACTATACCTAAACACATAACAAAATTATATTATTTTCTAGCTTTTTAAATTAGTTTAGTACTGAAAACACAAACTGAATACAACCTTTTCAAGGTAAAACAAATATAGCTCCAACACTTATTTATTATTATACTATTTGTTAATATTTCTTATTATATGTCTTATTTGAAACGTAGAAAGCTAGAATTTACAAGTCTTTATACATTAAAGAGTATTCCTCTGTTCTCAGAAAAGTAATAGTCTGTATTCGCAAACAATAACAAATTTAAGGAAGTATTTTTTACATGTCACGGCAGATGAAATAACGTTTTTTTGAGCTCTTTCTTTACTTTGAGAGCTTTCACACTTCTTTCTTGTATTAAACTCTGCCTCAAGCACATACAGTATGGAAGCAAAGAGTATATTTGGAAATTCTGACTTAGGCAACATTACGAACAGTTCGAACACTGATTTCGCTGGAATCTGAGAGGCGTGCTGTTCTGTAGATTTATTAATTCAAGCTATAACTTTTCAGGATTTTCTATCGGTGTAAGCCAAAAAGATTTCAGAAAAATTTCGATTACTTGTCAATTGTTACTGTTTCTCTAAACTTAGCAGTGAATTCTGCTTTAGGTCTTGAAGTAGGGTCTTGTATTTGATAAGAAGATTTTCTTATCACTCTTTAAGATAGTTTATAGTCAAAGAAAGTGAAGTTGTCTATTTTCTACATGATACTGCTACGTTTCAAATTTATCCATAAATGTTCTTAGCTAGTCGATTATATGTCGTGCAATTCTGTAACTCGCACGTACAACGTGCTAACGATATTTGATATCAGTCTCACCTTGTTGATATCTCATTTTTAACTTCAGCTGTTCTAAAGCAGATGCAGACAGTATTTATTTACTAAAACCTTCACTGTTTATTTGTAACATAAAATGTCATGCGTAACAAAGTGTAAGAGAATACAAGCTTTACCTCTTTTCTTAATAAAAAAAATTCTCCTTTTACTCGTAACTAAAGGGAAATGATCTGGGAATTATATTGTTTTTCACTTAAAACGAGTCGCCACTTACTGCAGACGCGATCGAACTTGTGTCTTGAAAGAACCGCACACAGACAATACAGCTAGTATAGAGTCCGTTCTACCTGCACTGAGATTGTGTTGACACTTTGAGAGCACGAGTTGCCCACCCATGTTCATAGACATTCTTAACGCGGACTTCTAGTGGATGATCAGCGAACTAACGTTTTTCGTATTCATAATCCAGTGTTAGCGGTAAGATATGATATGAATCCTGTACAAGTAACAGTCGATAGTCGGGACTAGTTTAGCACGCTAGTAGCTCGGGCTAGCGAAATGTCTATGAATAGCACCCTATATGTGCAGTTATGTGCGCGGATCGCCGGTCTGTGCAGATTGCATCAATCAAGCGTTGCTCTTACCCGTTCTTAGTGGAGGGGTGTACAATAATCTATTCCGCTCTTCTAGGGTTGGATTAAATAGACATTTGGACATTAAAAACACATTTAGAAGAAGGAAAATACACAGTTATTATCAGTGACTCTATTTGACAATTGTAATACAAGAAACTTGCCCACACCTGTGGAGTAACGGTCAGCGCGTCTGGCCGCGAAACCAGGTGGCCCGGGTTCGAATCCTGGTCGGGGCAAGTTACCAGGTTGAGGTTTTTCCGGGGTTTCCCTCACCCAATACGAGCAAATGCTGGGTAACTTTCAGTGCTGGACCCCGGGCTCATTTCACTGGCATTATCATCTTCATTTCATTCAGACGCTAAATAACCTAGATGTTGATACAGCGTCGTAAAATAACCCAATAAACTAAACTACAAGAAACTTTGGATTTACTCAGTTATACTTCACAAAGTAGTGGTTTGTAAAGCAGAAATTATTAATATGATTTTATACAGTATTTGAAGAAAAAAATTGCAGTAATTTCGAAACAACAAGAAACGAACAAGTTTTTCATTTTACATAGTAGGTACTAATTATTCTAAAGTAATAGACCCTACTCTTTCATTGTTCTTCAAGCATTATTATTTATTGCAACCATTGGTTCACAAATGTTGAAGAAAATATTATATTCCCAATTAATTACATGCAGTAGGACGTTGTGAAGTTTTTACACTGAACGCATTTCCTTGCTAAACGTCAATAAAAATTAACATTAACATTAATAAATAATATCAATTAAGCTTATAATTTAAATTCACATATAGTTTATTTAGAAAACGTTGATAGCAAGTATCGACAAGTTGGTAGCGTTACTGAAAGGAATTAAAAGTGTAGTTCACAAGCTGTGAAGCGACGATATTCTCTTTGTCAGGTTTAAAGATTTATTAATGTAAGTACATTAAATTAATATAGTGACGTGAGATGGAAAATTTTCCATTATATATGTTTCCAGAAAAATTTTCCCCCTTGCAAATAGTTGTTTTCTTCGCACCTTACAACCTTAAGAGCCTCACATGAAAGTCGTAAGTCGTCTAACCCTTGATGGCTGTGTTAGTACAGACTCGAAAACAACGCCATTGTCAAGTTCGTTTTGCCTTAAGAGTAAAGATTAAGAAATAAGCGCTGGCAATAACATATTTTGACAACTTTAATAACCTGATCTAAACTACCACCTCACAACACTATTACCTCCACATGGGCTGATGAAAGAAAGCCTTTCATTTTAAAATAATTATTGTTGGCTGAGGAAAACATTATAACAATTATGTTATATGATTTGTAATTTTTCTTCTCCGTTATCTGTGAACTCCTCACTTTTAATTATCATAACTCGTTCACAGACACAACCAAATCAGCACTCGTACTGAAACTGTTACTGAAACAAAAGCTGCTGCAGATACTGTATAGCCCTGTCGCGTTCCCTTCCAAGGCGATTCACTCCCTCCAGGTAGGGGAATAGAAAGTGCACATCGCACAGAGACTACTGCACAATGTGCGCGACTGCACAATGTGCGGGGTTTTGGCATGCCTGATGTGGACAAAGATTTTTGTGGTAAAATACTTTCAAATCACCTTCTTCTTTAATACTTTTTTGTAATGACGACAAACATAAATATCTCAACTTGTCTATTCCAGTTCTAATATTAATCTCTAAAATCTTTATTTACTTACATTAATACAATATTAATTAAAATTAAATACTTGTCCCGCTCTTTCGTTCCTGAATGGGCCTACCAGTAAGCACCTAATATAAGGAACTTACTATAATTTGATTTAAGTTTCTGTATTAATTTACTATCTTAACTGTAATATTATTGTTTACTTTGGTGTCTGTTTTACACATTGGTAATGAAAAGCACGGATAGTATGCAGTATTTCTGTTTTAAATACACCGACATTTTTCATTAGCCTTTATGTAATAATGCTTTGTATGTCATTATTTATCACAATAGGAGGAAGATATTTTAATTAATTTTATTATTCAGTTCCCTTGAATAATTTCTCCCTTTAAAGCAACATGTGTGGAGATCAAAGCCCCCCACAATTAGATGTCCATGTAGCACGCTCGCTTGGCGGTGGGCACGCCCTTATTCGCCCGGCCGGCTAAACGATGTGAACGAGGACTCAATTAGCACAGAAATGCTGTTTGTGTATGCGTTTTATATACGCCTATTATACGAATATGCAAAGCACTCAACGTGGAGTGATGGATGACATTTCGCTTCCAGCTACTAAGTACCTGCAAAGTACGATATAGTTATCTACTATCCAATCTATCTCCCATTAGAAACGTTATACACGATCAAATCACACCCAATATCACTAAATCAATGTATAAAAATATAAATATATTAACATGTTTGCATAATGCATGCATACATACATACATACATACATACATACATACATACATACATACATACATACATACATACATACATACATACATACATACATACATACATACATACATACATACATACATACATACATACATACATACATACATACATACATACATACATACATACATACTTCTTGTCCCAGCAACTAAAACTTACCCTAGGACAAACCCTAGCAATGCCGCACTTTGATTATTGTGACGTTTTGTTAAGTGACCTAAGTTCTGAACTGTCAGTCAAGTTACAGCGAGTTCAGAATATGTGCGTCAGATACGTATGCGACATCCTACGATATGATCACATATCACCGTCCTTCGCAAGTCTTTCGTGGCTCCGACTTAAAGAACGTAGAACTTTACACTCTTTGTCTTTACTCTTTCGAATTCTGCACACTTCAACACCAAATTACTTTTCGTCTCGTTTCTCTTATCTATACTCTAACCACGACGTAAATACCAGATCACTTATCTGTGGCGCGTTCAGTATACCTCTTCATACATCATCTCGTTATTCATAATCTTTTACAGTGTCCACCTCATGACAATGGAATTCCCTGTCATAAAGTATTAGGGGCTGCAGACAATAAACACTTCTAAAAACAGCTTAAAAGATAACCTTCTAAGCATTTCACTCCAATCATACTGACTTAAACTATCACTGTCTACATTGTTACTCCTTCCTTTAGACATGCATCCTGATAGTGCTGTATTTTCAAAATTGACTCATAATAATCTCTTTTTATTATCTAACATTATTTGAAATATATTAACATTCTACGTATTTTAGCTTAATTCTACTACATAGTTTGTATTTCAGTTTTAATTAATAGTTCATAGTCTTTTGTTGTTCAATTCGTAAATAACTCTTGTATACATGTAACTTTTATCTAAATCAAATTGTTGAATTCTTTGTAAGTTCATACATAAATATGTATACTTTTTGCTGGTTGAGTGGAAGAGAAGGCCTTACGGCCTTAACTCTACCAGCTAAAATAAATCATTATTATTATTATTATTATTATTATTATTATTATTATTATTAATATTACATACATACACACACACACTAACATCTGTAATATTTTAAAATACTTGCCATCAAAATCAGGAATGACCTATTGAAATTCAATAGAAAATAAGTAGCCTCTATTTGTCGTAGTTTTGCATTTAGCAAATAATTATTTTCTCTTTAACATTTTTCTGTCATTAATTTTTCGTTAGCCTTCTTCACCTTGTCTCTATAATGAAGACTTGTAAACTGAGATAAATGTCGTTCTTAACTGCTTTAAGGGGAGCTTTACCTGAAAAACTAAATTTGCATAATATATACTTTACTGTAGGTATGTTTACAAAAAACCGCAATTCCGAGTCACACAGAGTTTGTGTGCACTCGATGTGAGACTCTGGCGTCTCGTCAGCCCACTCGAGTTGTGGGGCTATAAGTGGAAAAATTGAGACATTTTCGGGTGGAATTCCTGGGTAGTTCAGTCGGTAGAGCGCTGGTGCGTTCAATCAGAGGTCCCGGGATCGATAGCCGGCCCCGGAACAATTTTTTCCTTGAAATTATACAAATCAATACTTTTAGCAATACCTGAAAACCATAAAATAAGAACAAATTTTCCAATTTAATTTTGAATTATGATAAAGTGCGGCAGTCCCTGACGTCATTAGGTAACAGTAGATGAAAAAAACTAGCTGTCCTTTCATAAAAATGAACTGAACGCCTTTTGGAATCACACTGTTCAATTTGTCGAATCAGTAAACTTGTTAGAAGAGTCTTGTGTGCGGTAAGCATTATCGTATTGAAAGATAAATTGCAATTATTACAGGTACTTCAGTTCGGAATGGAGAATGTTGTGGCTTTACTATATGGGTAATTCTGATATGACAAATTACAATGGTCATTTAATTTCTGCGTAATATGTGTGTTGAAAACATATTACATCACGACACCGTTAATGTATAATATTGTTCTGTCTATATAGAGCTTAATATCGTGTCATTATTAGTTCTTTATGTTATTGGAAAACCGAATACAAAAAAGGATAGAAATCAAGAGTAAGAATAGGAAATATTTCTTCACTATCTAGTCAAGAAGAAATTGGTAAATTTGTGTAGTTGTTTGAACGCTAGTTACTATTTTAGTTAGTAGGCCTACATCATTAGAGACCGGATTTTTATGTAATATCAAGGTATGAAATATGTACATATTTATGTAAGAAAAATAAGCTGAATATGTACGAAAATATGTAAAATCATGAAAATATTTAATACCAATATCTACGCTAGTTTGTATTGTTAAGCCTAGATATTTGTAGTCTGGTACAATTTTTAATTTTCTGTTCTTCATGACGATTTCTACTGTTTCTGGTGCTCTTCCGTCGTTTCTGAGTATCATCATTTCTGTCTTGTCCACATTTATATCAAATTTGTTTTATTGCGCCATTTTACCAGGATGTTTATTGTTTCTTGTAACTTTGTAAGGTCTTTAGACCCTACTACTATGTCGTCCGCTTATGCCTATGAGACATTCCATTCTTGATTTTTACAATACAAAGTAGTTGTATGAGAAAGGTTGCCTTTTGTTCACTCATATTTACAGTGGGCGGTAAGGGGTGAGTGCCTCTTTTACTTGCTGGAACTAAGATGTTATGTTTCATCCCGAAATAGGCCTATATCCTTTCTCGGGTAGGTAAAAAGGCTTTTTAAATCTGTGTATTTCAAATTGTAAACTTTCCCAGCAGAAGTATTCTTTTTCCTTTTAAAGAAGTAAAAATGAATAAAACCCCTAAATATGTAGATTTATGTAATACCAAGCCATAATATGTAATGTGGGGTTAATATGTAAAAATATTTAGTATCAAATTGTAATGTATTAATGGTAATTACAAAATTCGCAAAGATTTGTTATTTATATACGGTTAGGTTGAATGGAATATAATATGTAATTACATAAAAATCCGATCTCTATACATGATACACTGTACAGTATATAGAAAGCTTTGAGGTTTCTCATTGTAACGTAGATAACAACATAGATTTAAACATGCATTTCCCATCAGAACAGTGCTGCGTTGATTAAAATTGGAATTACTCCGAAAATGTAGCTTCCAGTAGGCAAACAATACTGAATAGGGGTTTTCTCTGTTCGGTCGTGTCAGATAATGAACATGCATTGTTGATCAGGTGAATAGGCGGTTTCATTCGTACCTGATAAGCACTTTGTTAGACGGACGGACAGACTTCCGGCCAGGTTATCCACGGGCAGAAGTGACAGACGTCCTAACCCTCGCAATGTAGAAGGGTGGAGAGTAAATTCGTTGGCAGGTGGTTAAAGCGATATAGGGGGTGATTTAGTTATGCAAGAAATCAGACATACGTAGGCAGGCATCGGCCTGCTTGACGGTGGTTCAGAGCCCCCGATCCGTGGTCGGTATTGATTCCCCACCCGTCACAGCTTCCAGTCCCTCTCTCTCTTTCAGCTCATCTTCAAAACCTCTCCTCTCTTGTCCCAAGCCACTTCGCCGGAATGTCTCGAACGTTCCCGAAAACTTTTAACTGAAATTTCGTTCTCAAGTTTTGAAGTAAATGATATATTGCTGTCAGGAAGAGACCCTGACCTCCAGCAACACATGTGTGACCTCCCGCGAGACCTTTGTGCCGACCAGATGTTACCTTCTGCACTACTTCAAGATTGCTATTAGCTTTAATCTGGATTTCCAGCACAATGTGACTCTGGGGAGTATTGAACGCTCACCAAACCATCGAGGAATACAGATCGCTGTGGTCTTTTGGTGCACTGAAGCAAGTACAAGCAGTCTCATATACATCATTAACCTCTTTGGAGTGATGACTATATTTAGGATCATAGTCAATTATTGGCCTTATTAAATTATAACAGATTGCATATTATACAGAGGGGAAGTAATATATGTGCAGATTTTAACAGTTTATTCCCTGGATGGAATGGAACAAAAATTCTAATACCATATTAGTCCCAAATGAATGCTTAAAAAAAAAAAAACAACAATTTTCCGCTAAGTGTTAACACTATTTTACTATCCGTACGATTATGATTTTTACTTTTACCATTAGACAAACTGATAAGAAATGATTTGAGGGGCTCACAACCAGAGTGGACAAGTTCACTAGTGATCAGTAGGGACCGGATTTTTATGTAATAACATATTTTATTCCTTTCAACCTAACCGTATACAAATAACAAATCTTTGCAAATCTTGTAATTACCATTAATATATTAAAATTTTATACTACATATTTTTACATATTTACCCCAAATTGCATATTATGGCTTGGTATTACATAAATCTACATATTTAAGGGTTTTATTTATTTTTATTTCTCTGAAAGAAAAAAAAATCTGCTGGGGAAGTTTATAATTTGAAATACACAGATTTAAAAAGCCTTTTTACCTACCCAAGGAAGGATGTATTTCGGGACGAAACATAACGTCCTTAGTTCCAGGAAGTAATAAAGGCACTCACCCCATACCTGCCATTTAAATATAAGTGAACAAAAGGCAACCTTTCTCATACGACTACCTTGTATTGCAAAAATCACTCAAAGTAGCGTTGCCTTCATGCGGTGGATGGGACGAGGACGACATGATTTGTCTCGAACTATAGGCCTAATTGTTCTGCACACGTCTTAACAAGCCGTTACCATGCAATTTGGAACCTTATCCACCCTCTTCCTAATTCTTCCAGGGAAAACCCGTGCCAATTCTGACATGAGACTTTCAGGTTATTGCTTGACCTCTTTATTTTGAATTTAATAGACCTATACGGAAATGAGATTTTCTGAGGAATTAGGAAGTATGGTTGTCGGCTGCAATAATCCTACCCTTCTGAATGAGACAGGAATGTCACTTTTCAAACAACAGTTTGTAAATGCCTATAGTTTGAGATTTTAGTAGGTACTTGTTTCTTACAGAGAGCAGCTGAAATGCATGTGTCCCACATCTCCTCTTATTTTCTCCTAATCTAGTAAAGCGAAACAGTGTTTGCAGTACTGTTGTGTATATTACTGTTAATAATAAAATTGAATTAAATATTCCAGTTAAGGAAATGTGTAGAACAAGTAAAAGCTGCTAACTTATTCATTTCACACAGTTCTCTAGTTTTAGTAATTACAGTATCTATAAAGTGCAAGTGAGTTAGCTACTGCTTTTAACTAACCAAAATGGCCCCTGTGTCTTCAACCCTAACGACAAAAATAAAATCATGGATTGCAATGGACGAAGCTTTCACTACAGATGGAAAAATAGTAATGTGTCATGTGTGCAGTAAAAAAGTCGGGTGCTTTATGAAATTACAACTGGAGAGTATTACCTATTATTTACCTGTCATATATTGATATTAAATATTTTCATGATTTTACATATTTTGGTACATATTCAGCTTATTTTTCTTACATAAATATGTACATATTTCACACCTTGATATTACATAAAAATCCGGTCCCTAGTGATCAGTTTCTTGATTAATACAATCTCGAAGGAAGAAAACTTAGATTTATTCATTGCCATAACAAACAAAGTCCATAACTCATTTCTTACTCCACAGAGGGCAGCATTTCCTATGGAAGGTGAAGGTTGCTAAGCGTGAGCCAGGAACTTTAAGACTCAATATCTCAGAACTATTCCAGATGGACTTGGTTCACTCTGGTTGTGAACCCCTCATTAATTTTTACAGATTTCAATAAAATGGACAGTTTTTTTTTTTTTTTTTTTTTTTTTTTGCAAATTAAATAAAAACATTAAACTGTAGCGAGTGGTGAAGGTCTTAAGGGCTTTTGAGGCTTAGTCTACCCAAAAAATTTGATTTATTAGACCTATAAGTTTGTAATCGTAACACCTGGTTGCACTCCGACTCTTCCATATATTAAGTTTATTGTTAGCACTCGCTCGAATCTGGAGAACAGTGCGAGCAGCAAGGCATAAGGCAAAAAGTCTCTAAAGACATGGCTACGACCTTGACTCGCAACCTTCAGGGGGGACCAGGGAGGGCGTATCGATTCGACACATCTCCGTACGGGAGAGGCTAGTCTTCCGTCACAATATTACGTCGCGCTATATTGGTGTACTCTGAAAGCGCTGCGTTGTTGAGTTTAATTTAATCAAAAGTTCGTGCGTATGTGTTACACACTAATTCTGTGTAAAATGGCTCATACTGAGAGAACATTGAGGTTATTATTTGTAGAATTAAATGAGAAAACGTTTTTAAGTTGGACGTATGAAACAAAATGTGCATACAAAGATAGGAGATCGGTACCGCAGTTACATATTAAAATAGCGAGTGAATTAAAGCGAAATATAAATTTCCGGTTTTCAGGTTATAAGAAATATCCTTGGCTAACATGGTGCTCTGAGACAAATAAGTTGTATTGTTTTACCTGTATTCTGTTTGGTGGGTGAAAATGAGTGGTCATCATCTTCTTGTGGGGTTTGTGTCACAAAAAAATGTTGATAGAAAAGCCGATAAACATCTGTTCTATAAAAGATAGCCTATAAGGTAAGCAGCTTACCCAGTGTTTACACCTTAGCTTCATCACTGACAAGTACCATTATTTCCGGCCATTAGGAAATCTGGCAACCATACTGCAGTGAAAAGGGACGGAACTCAGCTTCAGACCGATTGCATGTTTGCTTTCATACGTAAGTCGGCGACGCGCTGTTGCCAAACTACACAGATTTTCAGCTCAATTTTCTAATTAACCATGCACTTAATTATAAAAAGAATAATATGTATTTTATTTATTTTAATTTATTCTATTGCTAATATTACAATAAGCATGTTTAATAACAGTTCCCGAGTAAACCGCTTGTGTTAATCTGTTTAAATAGAAACTATTAGTCTTCTTCTTCTTCTTCTTCTTCTTCTTCTTCTTCTTCTTCTTCTTCTTCCTACTACTACTACTACTACTACTACTACTACTACTACTACTACTACTACTACTACTACTACTACTACTACGTCATTCACAGGCTATCTTATTTTCGAATAAAAGATTAATCCCCGATATTAATAAGCTGAACCTTTCTCCTGTGACTCTGAATAAAGCGATCATTCCATTCAGTTCAACTGTAAAAAACCTGGGAGTTCATTTTGAATCTAACCTTATCTGGGACATGCATATCAAACACACATGCAAGAAAGTATTTTCCACTCTTCACTCATTAAAAAGATTGTACCACTATCCAGCTAAATTAAAGCAGACGCTTGTACAGACTCTTATTATGCCTCATTTCGATTATTGTGACGCTTTATTCAGTGATCTCAGGGTGGATTTATCCCAGAAACTGCAACGTGTTCATAATGCGTGTGTTCCTTTCATTTGTAATGTCCGCTATTACGATAACATTTCGCCTTCTTTCGATAAATTATTGTGGCTCAGGTTAAATGAGAGGAGAAAGTTATATTCCCTTTCTCTCTTATACCGAATTTTGCACACCTCTACTCCCTCTTACTTATCTGTCCCATTCCACAGTCTTTCTCGGTATCATAACTTAAATACTAGGTCACAATATGATAACACGCTAGAAATACCACTGCACACATCATCTCTTGATTCTTCATCTTTCACTGTTGCTACTTCTCGTCACTGGAATTCTCTGCCGCCTGAAGTCAAGGGCTGCCGAACTTTAATTTCCTTTAAATGTAAATTAGAAAAATATCTTATGATGAGTTGCCAGACCTAACGTGTTGCAAATATTTAATGGAATGTGTTCCACTGTATTTATTTTTATTTGTTTTTATTTTGTTTCTTATTTTTATTATCTAAATCGTGTTTATTTATCCCACTGTGTTGTTGTTTTTTATTATTAATATATTTTTGTGTACATTTTAGGACTATTCAATTGTCGGTTTCTGGTTTAATTATGTAAATCCTACATAATTGTAATCTAATACTAATATGTATACTAATGTGTTTTTTATTTTTACTGTGTACATATTTTTATTGAATTATCGGCTTCTGTTTTTATGTGATTCGTATTTGATTCTAACAACATTAATATGTATTTCACTATGTTTATTTTTATTTTATGAGGTAAATTTTATGTAACTACCTCTTTTGATCTCATTATGTACCTAAATTGTATCAGTATGTAATTACTTAATTTCAATCCAGTTTCATGTTCAACTGTGTAAGCAAGTTTTAATCCTGGTTGAGTGTAAGAGAAGGCCTTACGGCCTTAACTCTGCCAGGTTAAATAAAGTCATTATTATTATTATTATTATTATTATTATTATTATTATTATTATTGTATTCATTATTACATTATAATCGTTATTACTTAATTATTGGATATGCTGTCAACACTTTCGAATTTCGTATACGTTATCGAATTATTTAATTGTTGAACGTTTGAGAATATTAAGAAGGCTCTTGAAAATACCGCAGAGAGAAAACTTGAAGCCAAACAAAACATGGTCGTAAAATCCTTCCTTTCTGCTTCTCCGCGTTTCTTCCGGTTGAGTAACTTCTCTTCTCCATGAAAATATAAATGTCGCTTTCAGAGTGCTTCTTTCTTGCTTTCGTGCATTCTTAGTTATGTTATAACAAATAAAATAAACGTTTCCAGCAAACTCTGTATTCAGCCATTAACTAATCACAATACTATAAACGCTTACAAGTAGCTCCGCTATTGTTTGTTCTTTTGTTTTCTCATACAGAACAGAGTTCGATATGCTTCTGTTTCTAGCCGTGAAATCTGTTTAGGTGGTATAGGCTACACTTTTCAGAATAAAATTGCAATTTGGAAGCAGAAAATGTTCAAGAGAATGAGAGTGAAGCGTTTTTTGTTCTTTCTTGGCGCCAGCTGGTGGTGGCACATTATTGCTACAATTTGCACGCAAACACCAGGTTCTATGCAACGGTAAACCCGGACCTTCGAACAAGTAACAGATTCGTAAGGCGTAAAAATATCCAATTTCTTTGTTTCTTGCCAGATGCTTTCCTTGAAACATCTGTTATTTTATAACTACTTCGCAAAAATTCGTAGTAGATTGCTAAGAAGTTTAAGTCTGCAGGTATTATAACGTCACAGGTTTAACTGTGCAATTACAAGGCCTCTCCTTTGTTAACTGGTTCTACTTTATCTTCTAGTCGCCTGTTTTGCATGCCAAAGCACTATCTCGTTAGGTTAAATACTTCTTAATTGAACGTCAGAAGTAAACATCATGCAGAAATAATGCCAGCATAACACCAAGTAATCTTGCATCACAAAAGAACGATTAGGTACCTCGAAACCATATCTTATAACTATACCTCGGATTTTAGACACTTAAAAATTAACTTTTAGTCACCTAAAATAGGCCCGGAATTTATCAAAATAGACATTAAAAACATAGATTTAGGCACTTAAAAATACAATTTTAAGCAACTAAAAATACTATTTTATACAGCTAAAATGTAATTTATATCCACACAAACTACAATAACTATAAAAATGCAATTCATTACTTACTTACTTACTTACAAATGGCTTTTAAAGAACCCGAAGGTTCATTGCCGCCCTCACATAAGCCCGCCAGCGGTCCCTATCCTGTGCAAGATTAATCCAGTCTCTATCATCATACCCCACCTCCCTAAAATCCATTTTAATATTATCCTCCCATCTACGTCTCGGCCTCCCTAAAGGTCTTTTTCCCTCCGGTCTCCCAACTAACACTCTATATGCATTTCTGGATTCGCCCATACGTGCTACATGCCCTGCCCATCTCAAACGTCTGGATTTAATGTTCCTAATTATGTCAGGTGAAGAATACAATGCGTGCAGTTCTGTGTTGTGTAACTTTCTCCATTCTCCTGTAACTTCATCCCGCTTAGCCCCAAATTTTTTCCTTAGCACCTTATTCTCAAACACTCTGAACCTATGTTCCTCTCTCAGAGTGAGAGTCCAAGTTTCACAACCATACAGAAGAACCGGTAATATAACTGTTTTATAAATTCTAACTTTCAGATTTTTCGACAGCTGACTGGATGATAAGAGCTTCTCAACCGAATAATAACACGCATTTCCCATATTTATTCTGCGTTTAATTTCCTCCCGAGTGTCATTTATATTTGTTACTGTTGCTCCAAGATATTTGAATTTTTCCACCTCTTGGAAGGATAAATCTCCAATTTTTATATTTCCATTTCGTACAATATTCTGGTCACGAGACATAATCATATACTTTGTCTTTTCGGGATTTACTTCCAAACCGATCGCTCTACTTGCTTCAAGTAAAATTTCCGTGTTTTCCCTAATCGTTTGTGTATTTTCTCCTAACATATTCACGTCATCCGCATAGACAAGAAGCTGATGTAACCCGTTCAATTCCAAACCCTGCCTGTTATCCTGAACTTTCCTAATGGCATATTCTAGAGCGAAGTTAAAAAGTAAAGGTGATAGTGCATCTCCCTGCTTTAGCCCGCAGTGAATTGGAAAAGCATCAGATAGAAACTGACCTATACGGACTCTGCTGTATGTTTCACTGAGACACATTTTAATTAATCGAACTAGTTTCTTGGGAATACCAAATTCAATAAGAATATCATATAATACTTCCCTCTTAACCGAGTCATAAGCCTTTTTGAAATCTATGAATAACTGATGTACTGTACCCTTATACTCCCATTTTTTCTCCATTATCTGTCGAATACAAAAAATCTGATCAATAGTCGATCTATTACGCCGAAAACCACACTGATGATCCCCAATAATTTGATCTACGTACGGAGTTAATCTTCTCAAAAGAATATTGGACAAAATTTTGTACGACGTCAACAAAAGTGATATTCCTCGAAAGTTACCACAGTTGGTTTTGTCCCCCTTCTTAAAAATAGGTACAATTATGGACTCCTTCCATTGTTCTGGTACAATTTCCTTTTCCCAAATAGCAAGTACAAGTTTATAAATTTCGCTATATAATGCACTCCCACCCTCTTGTATTAATTCTGCTGGAATTTGATCGATACCTGGAGACTTGTACTTTTTCAGATTTTCTATCGCAATTTCGACTTCTGAAAGCGTGGGTTCGGGTATAAATGGCTCAGCAGTTTGTATTTCAATTTCGTCCCGATCATTTCTATATGGCCTATGTACATTTAGTAGTTGCGCAAAATAGTTTTTCCATCTGTTTAGGATTGATGGAGAGTCTGCAAGCAAGTCACCATTCTCATCCTTGATCACGTTTACCCTTGGCTGATATCTGTTCTTAAATTCCTTTATACCCTTATATAAATCTCGAATGTTTTTATTCTTACTATTTGTTTCTACCTCATTCAGTTTTTCCTTCAAGTAACCTCTCTTTTTATTCCTAAGTGTACGACTTGCTTCCCGTCTTTCATTGAAATAATTATCTCTCTTCTCCTCAACTGGATCCTGTAAGAATTTCAATTTTGCCTGTTTCCTTCTTTCTACTACCATGCAACAATCTTCATCAAACCACGGTTTCTTTTTCTTAGTTTCATAATAACCTATGCTCTGCTCAGCTGCAATTTTTATACTATCTCTGATATTTTCCCACACGCTATTAACATCTAATTCTTTCTCAACTTCGTCGGAACTTTCTAAAGTGGCAAACCTATTCGAAATTTCGACCTGATAATTTTGCTTAGCTTCCTCGTCCTTTAATTTCAAAATATTGAATTTAGTAATATTAACTTGTTGCTCTACTCGCTTGGCTACTGATAATCTTTCTCTTAATTCTCCAATCACCAAATAATGGTCAGAATTACAGTCTGCACCCCTGAAAGTTCGAATATCTACTATACTAGTATATCTCCGTTTATCTATCAAGATGTGATCTATTTGGTTGTGTGTCAATCCATCTGGAGAAGTCCAAGTATATTTATGTATATCCTTATGGGGGAATGTTGTACTTTTGACAATTAAATTTTTCGATGTGGCAAAGTTGACTAATCTAACTCCATTGTCACTACTAATTGCGTGTAGGCTCTCTTTTCCAATAGTTGATCTAAAAATATCCTCCCGTCCTACTTTAGCATTGAAATCCCCCAATAAAATTTTCATGTGATATCTAGGGAACTGATCAAAAGTATGTTCCAATTCCTCATAGAAGCTATTCTTTATATGGTCGTCTTTCTCTTCTGTAGGGGCGTGAGCATTTATAACTATGATGTCGCACCATCTACCCTTAAGTACTAAATATGATAACCTGTCACTGATAAATTCGACCTTTTTTACTGCTGATTTTATTCTTTTATGAACAAAGAATCCTGTTCCTAATTGGTGATTATTGTTTCCTTCCCCATAATACAACAAGTAATCTCCTATTTGTGATATGCCATTCCCATCTAACCTAACCTCTTGTACTCCTACGAAGTCTATTCTATATCTAGCTAGTTCTTTTGCTACTAATGTTACCCCTCCTGTTCTATAAAGACTAGTTACGTTCCAAGTGCCAAATCTCAAATCCTTATTCCTTTGCTGTGGTCGTGCCAGAGAATCAGTCCTATTCCGAGGCTTATTATAGGGATACGTAACAAGCTGTTTTTTACGGTGATGGGTTGTTAGCCCTTCGCCCAACCCCCAAGCTGGAGGACCACCCCTGATCGGCTGTCCACGACTGCTTATTCAATATATTCGCAGCTACCCTCCATATCTGGAGGCCGTCTCCTCTATCCGCAACCTGAGGACGCGCCATGCCGTGGTGATAGGGACCCACAATACATGGAATGCAATTCATTAGTGAGTAATAAACATTACGCTATACAGTGACAAAAACAGTAAAAAAATATTGCTGTTAGAAACTTTATTTTTGTTGTCTTAAATTATGAATACCGCTATATGTTTAATTAATTCATCTGCTCTAAGCCTGCTAATACAACATAAGTGATCATATTACAAGTAAATTAATTATTTTACCAGTGAATTTACACTTTATTAACACATTATTCATAATTGACATTGTAATACTTAACAACGCAAGGAGATGCACTATCATCTTTAATTTTTAACTTTGCTCTAGAGTATGCCATTGGGAAAGTCCAGGATAACAGACAGGGTTTGGAATTGAACGGGTTACATCAGCTGCAAGTCTATGCGGATGACGTGAATATGGCAGGAGAAAATCCACAAACGATTAGGGAAAACACGGGAATTTTACTGGAAGCAAGTGAAGAGATAGGTTTGGAAGTAAATCCCGAAAAGACAAAGTATATGATTATGTCTCGTGACCAGAATATTGTACGAAATGGAAATATAAAAATTGGAAATTTATCTTTGAAGAGGTGGAGAAGTTCAAATATCTTGGAGCAACAGTAACAAATGTAAATGATACTCGGGAGGAAATTAAATACAGAATAAATATGGGAAATGCGTGTTATTATTCGGTTGAGAAGCTTTATCATCCAGTCAGCTGTCAAAAAATCTGAAAGTTAGAATTTATAAAACAGTTATATTACCGGTTGTTCTTTATGGTTGTTAAACTTGGACTCTCACTTTGAGAGAGGAACATAGGTTCATACGGTGTTTGAGAATAAGGTGCTTAGGAAAATATTTGGGGCTAAATGGGATGAAGTTACAGGAGAATGAATAAAGTTACACAACACAGATCTGCACGCGTTGTATTCTTCATCTGACATAATTAGGAACATTAAATCAAGACGTTTGAGATGGGCAGGGCATGTAGCACGTATGGGCGAATCCATAAATGCATATAGAGTGTTAGTTGGGAGGCCGGAGGGAAAAAGCCCTTTGCGGAGGCCGAGACGTAGATGGGAAGATAATATTAAAATGGATTTGAGGGAGGTGGGATATGATGATAGAGATTGGATTAATCTTGCTGAGGATAGGGACCAATGGCGGGCTTATGTGAGGGCGGCAATGAACCTTCGGGTTCCTTAAAAGCCAGTAATTAAGTAAGTAAGTAAGTAAGTAAGGAAGTAAGTAAGTAATACTTAACAGCGTTTTTCTATAATTTCCTATTGTGAAACTTTGCCTTTTCTTAGAATTTTCATATCTAAAGCGAAAAAAAATTCTTCCGAATGATACTGAAGCAATGGATTATATTTAAATCTAGCAATATTTGCCATGCTGATTTCTTTAGGGAGAACTACAACCTTCCGATTCATCAAACTCCTACTGTCTGCTCAAGTGCTCAACAAAACCAGACACCTTCCAAGAATTTCTTCATTCCAACAACCAAATTATTGCAGGATATTTGAACCAAACCCACCCGTGACATTCAAAATATTCTCTTTCACTGCTACACGAAAGTTTAAACATAAATAAAATTATATATGTAACAAATAGAAATAGACAATTTTATGCTCTGAAACCTTAAAAATAAGTCTCAATGGGAAAAATAGGCATTCTTAGGCACTATAAAACCGCTTTCAAACGTTCATATTTTACATAAAATAAAATGTAAAAATATTGAACTATTTTTAGTCATACATTATTTTTAGTTTATCCCTACAGAAAAAATAGGTATTTAACCTAAAATCCGTGGTGTAGCCTATTTATAACTAAATAATATAACAGTATACCGGGCAGAACTCTAAGCACAACCCGCTGCCGTCATGCAGACTGTAGCGAGCTTGAAACACTTGGATACGTGCTTGGACAATGCCCTAAAGGCGAGCTGCTGATCAATGCTAGACATCATCGTGTACGACATGCTTTGTCGACATCGCTAAAAACTTTAAATTGGGAGATTCATGAGGAAGTACATTGTGTATTATCAGATAGTTCTTTTAGACGGGCAGACATTACTGCTATTAACGGACGCTTAAAACGGGCTCTTGTTCTTGACCCTACTATCCGTTTCGAAAGGAACCTAAATCAGGCCACCGAAGTTGATATTGAGAAAAAGTCTATATATGAACCTTGTCTGCCTTATCTTTCTCAAAAGTACAACGTCGCTCTTAAACAATGGTCTGTCATTGGTTTGCTGTTTGACAGTAGAGGTTCAATTACAAAATTCGCATGGAATTATCTTAAGGAACTTCACATTCTTTTGATTATGTAATGTCTGTCCTTATGAATATTAACAAGGATTCTCTTCAAATATTACATATTTCAATTAATCCACTTATATTTGCCTTCAACAATTAACTTTCTTTTTTCTTTAAGGTATCACATCACATTATATTGTACATGTTTATTGTATTCAGGACCCTTTTGGTCACTCAAATTCTTTGAGCTGATGTCTATAATTTAGAAAAAAAAATATATATATATATTTATTTATTTTCATAATGATCTGTCAAAGGTCAGGTCTTTTATTGTGAACCCAGCATTCTCAAATCTTTTCCTCTTTCGGCATTCTTCTTATTATCCGCTTACGATCCATGTATCTTAATGTTGTCTACCATATTATATCTTCTTCTGCCCTGAACTCTTCTTCCGTTCACTATTCTTTCCATTGAATCCTTCAGTAGACCGTGTCGAGCCAATTTATTTTTCTTTTCCTGATCAGTTTCAGCATTAGTGATTCTTCACTCACTCTTCCTAGCATAGCTTCATTTCTCATTCTCTCTGTCCATTTCACACGCTCAATTATTCTTCTCTGTGTCCACATTTGAAATAACTGTTGTCGTTTCTGTTTGCTTCGTCGTAATGTCCATGTTTCTGCCCCATACGTTGCAACACTCCACACAAAGCACTTCACTAGTCTCTTCCTCAGATATTTTCCCAGAGGTCCGCATATATACCAATCAACATTATTCACAGAACTTTGAAACGAAAACGAGAACAAAACAGCAACGAGATTTTATGAGATAATATGCTTCGGCTTTTGTATGGCATTGAAAATGAATGCTGAGTAAGAAAGTAAAATTAAAAAGCAAAGTGTAGAAATCAGTAAATTAGTTACTCAAGAAGATCCAAAGTATGCACAAAATTAAATAATATAAATATGAAGACATTAGAAATTATTCACAAATATTTTCAATAAACGACGAAGTTCAACAGTACCATACTGGAAATAACATGGAGACAAACTGGAATAAAGATTATTGCCTAAATTGGTATAGGTATCAGGTATCAGTTTAGTCCATCGGGATTCCGAAATGTAGGGAGATCACGAAATATGTGTATGATTTTGAAATAAACTACTTTAATTTTATCATATATTATTACCACAATCTAGTATATACAGTCACGAAGCTTGAGTTGTGAGGGTGCTATGAACAATAGACTGTGCCGGTACTATTTCGCATTGATTATAATGAGGCGTTATTAGCGATTATAGTGGTTAGCAGCTATTTATGGATGCATATTTACTGCGTATTGAGCTTCGTGACTGTATATACTACAGTAAAGGCAGAAGAAATAGGCGGGTTTTTGGTCTTGTGCGGAAACTACTCACTCCACACTTTCTCTAGCGGTTTCTGACCTGAACAAAGAGACCTTCCTGTCGCTGCGTTCGAATGCTAGTTGTTGACAAGTGCTCGTCTGTGATACTACTGTGTTACAGCTTGGTCGAAAAAATATATCATAATAACATAATAAACAGTATTTTTAAATATTAATCATCCAAGTAATCGCTATCATGTCACAGTCGAGCCCTGTCAGAATTCATGCTAAAGGCGTTATTTATCAAGTTTATTGTTTGTTAAAAGAACTTAAAGTTTGTGACGACATTAAAAGTGTCCTATCATCAACGCAGACAACCACTGCCCGGGCGTGTAGTGTTTCTCTACGATCGGTTAAGAGAATCTGTGCAGAAGGATTTTTTTAGTCATACTTATTGTGTTGTTTTGTTAAGCCAAGCCATTCTTAAGTGTGCTTCTAATACATAAGTATTTTTTTATTATGAAACTCGTTCATGTTACAATAATGTGTGCATTTTCTACATATAGTAAATATATATTAATTTTTTGCACTTTAATTTTTAATTTCCTCGTGATTCACAAAGTTGATAACTGTATAAACATTATTTTGTAGTTACTATTTTAATACAATATTCTGAAAACACATAAAAGCAAAACACTAATTGTGTGTAATGCTGAATATTTGATTCCTCGTATTAGGTTCACATTAGACCTACATGATAATAATTAATACATTTGTGGAATGGCTAACTTGCGAAATATTATAAATGATAATATATTCTAAAGTCTGATTAGTATAATAATGTTACTATTCAGCAATGTATGCAATGGAGGGGGAAAGAGAACTGGCCACAATAACTTATTATCTCCTGGCTTAGTTACATCATTAGTGATGCCTTATTGTTGTCACTTATAAGTTTCAGACCTGTGTTCGGACAGTTCACTAAACAAAACATCAATATTCAGTAAATCAGGTATTTGTAATTACTAGAATTCACGTCATTATTTTATTTGTTCTTTTAAGTTTTCCTATAGTGCAAAACATGTGATGGAGAAGTAAGTTATTTAGGACAGGACCATACACCAAGCAGGTTCTGAGGGGTATAGGAGTCGGGGTAGTGAATGAGGGGTTCGCCATACCCTATTTCTTCTGCTCCTAGTATAGACTGTGGTATTATACTTTCTTGTTACATACAATATGGCTATTCGCTCTGAAAATCTGCAATGTTATTTCACTTTCAACTGTCCTAATATACTCTTTCACCATCAAAGTTTTAAAAATGTTATGATTTACACTTCACAATACGAGTAAATATCCTAAATATATAATGAATTGAATCACTATAAAACTATCAAATATGAAATCCTTTCATTTCAGCACAAAATTTAAATATGTAAAAATTAATTTGTAAATAAAAGTCCACAAATTCTTAATTTGATCACACTAATTGCATCATAAACCAACTGCCTTCAGAAGCCTTAAATTCGTAAGAATAATGCTGTGAATCTGTTGTAAACTGAGGGACTCAACAGTAAATTTATCATTGAGTTCAATGGTATGAACCCCGAAAGCACTCTGCTGAACATAGAACACTCCAGTTGAGCATTAACAGACTAGCATATGAGGTTGATATTCCATCATACCACTGACACATCCAACTAGATAACCAGACGAGATTGCATTTGAAATATGAGCTTCAAGTCTTACATTCCCTTTTCTGGAAGTCTCATTGCATTTGCTTTCCTGCCTCTTCTATTTGCACACAGATGTTCCTAGTCTAATGTATTTCATATTGCTCAATTCATGTTTCTCACGATAAATTAAAACAGAATTTAAAATAAACGCTGCAGTATGAATGACACTTATTATGGAGTTTGATCAATATATAATGAAGAAGACAAAAGAGCAGGTTTATATTACTTACTTACTGGCTTTTAAGGAACCCGGAGGTTCATTGCCGCCCTCACATAAGCCCGCCATTGGTCCCTATCCTGAGCAAGATTAATCCATTCTCTATCATCATATTCCACCTCCCTCAAATCCATTTTAATATTATCTTCCCATCTACGTCTCGGCCTCACCAAACGTCTTTTTCCCTCCGGTCTCCCAACTAACACTCTATATGCATTTCTGGATTCGCCCATACGTGCTACATGTCCTGCCCATCTCAAACGTCTGGATTTAATGTTCCTAATTATGTCAGGTGAAGAATGCAATGCGTGCAGTTCTGTGTTGTGTAACTTTCTCCATTCCCCTGTAACTTCATCCCTCTTAGCCCCAAATATTTTCCTAAGCACCTTATTCTCAAACACCCTTAACCTATGTTCCTCTCTCGAAGTGAGAGTCCAAGTTTCACAACCATAAAGAACAACCGGTAATATAACTGTTTTATAAATTCTAACTTTCAGATTTTTTGATAGCAGGACTGGATGATAAAAGCTTCTCAACCGAATAATAACAGGCATTTCCCATATTTATTCTGTGTTTAATTTCCTCGCGAATATCATTTATATCTGTTACTGTTGCTCCAAGATATTTGAACTTCTCCACCTCTTCAAAAGATAAATTTCCAATTTTTATATTTCCATTTCGTACAAAATTCCCGTCACGAGTCATAACCATATATTACCGACAGAAAATATGACATTTCCAAAATCCGCAATGAAAACTAAATGAGACAAAATTTTAGGAGTTGATAATGAAACAAATAAGACCAAAACATGGTATCCATGTCATATAAATACATTGTATGTAAAGGGAAATAAAGAGCTCTTATTAATAGCAGAACAACTGAAGGAGAAATGGGTCATACCCTTCGAAGAGATGACTTAAGTAGGTAGTTAGGGCCACAAATAAAGTTATTCATTCACAGTGTTCTGGCTAAGTGCAGGTCTTTCACTGCAAACTCAGCATTCTTCAGTCTTTCCTATTTTCTGCCTTCCTCTTTGTCTCCTCATATTATAAACAACGTCTATCATCTGATATCTTCTTCTGCCACGAACTCTTCTCCCGTTCACCATTCCTTCCAGTGCATTTTTCATTAGGTGGTTTCTTCTCAGTCAGTGATCCAACCAATTCCTTTTTCTCTTTCTGATCAGTTTCAGCATCATTCTTTCTTCAACCACTTTTTCCAACACAACTTCATTTCTTATTCTGTCTGTTCACTTTACACGTTACATACTTCTCCATATCCACATTCCACACAAAACAATTCACTAGTCTTTACATCAGTTCTTTTTCCAGAGGTCGGCAGAAGATGCTCCTTTTTCTATTGAAAGCTTCCTTTGCCATTGCTGTTATCATTTTGACTTCCTGGCTGCAGCCCATGTTACTGCTTATAGTAGGCCTACATACCAAATATCTGAAGCTATCCACTTGCTCTACTGCTTCATTTAGAATTCGTAAGTTTACCTTCTTTACTTCTCTTCCTATGACCATGCTCTTCGTCTTGTTGGCATTGATCTTCATCCCATACTGCTCACAGCTGTCATTTAGCTCTTGTAGCATATCCCTTAGTATCATCTCCTCCTCTGCTAACAACGGCATATCATCAGCAAATCTTATACACTTTATTCTTCTTCCTCCTACTGTCACTCCTCCTATTTTCTGAAAATAGTTCTTCACTAAATCCTCCAAGTAGATGTTGAACAGGGTATGTGATGAAGGGCATCCTTGTTGTACTCCTCTCCCTATTTCACTTCCTTCTGACAGTTCTTTTACTATCCTGACTTTCACTCGTTGTTTCATGTAAAGGTTACTGAACGGTCTCCTCTCTTTCCAATCCACGCCAATTTTCTTAAGGATCCACATCAGTTTATTCCAGTCCACTTTGTCAAACGCCTTTTCTATGTCCACAAATACTTTATACACTTCTTTACTCTTTTCTAGGTATCTTTCGCCGATTGTTCGTAACAGTCCAATTGCATCTCTCGTATCTTTTCCCTTCCTGAAGCAAAACTGCCCTTCTTCCAACTGTTCTTGCATATTAGAATATAAACGTCGATTCAGTATTCGCAGAAGAATCTTCGCCGAGTTTGATATCAGGTTACATTTCTTGGATTATTTTTCTTCGGTATTGGAAGCAACACTGTCTCCGTGAAATCTTCAGGCAAGTCGCCTTGCTTATGTATTTCGTTGCATAATGATAGAATTTCCTTCTTGTCTTCACCCAAGCAATTCACTAATTCACTGGTAATTCCATTCACTGCTGTTGCTTTCCCATTCTTCATTTCCCTAAGCGCTAGTTCACTTCTTCCCTTAAAATAAAATATCCTTTTTCGTCTTTTGATACGGCTTCTTCATCTTCTGTAGCCAAGTCATCTGGACGATTCCCTGTCTCATAGAACTCTTCTGCATATTTCGTCAATCTGTTCAATATCCCTGGTCTGTCTGTCATTTCTTTTCCGATTTCGACCCCTATCAACCACATGGATTTGCTTTTCTTATTTGTGAAATCCAAACTTTTACTTCGCAGTTTATATAAAAGATAGTAAATATTAACACCTTAAACATATCAACATATCAACACCCTAAAAACAATATAGCCGTCCACACCTGTGGAGTAACGGTCAGCGCGTCTAGCCGCGAAACCAGGTGGCCCGGGTTCGAATCCCGGTCGGGGCAAGTTATCTGGTTGAGGTTTTTTCAGGGGTTTTCCCTCAACCCAATACGAGCAAATGCTGGATAACTTTCGGTGTTGGACCCCGGACTCATTTCACCGGCATTATCACCTTCATATCATTCAGACGCTAAATAACCTAGATGTTGATACAGCGTCGTAAAATAACCCAATAAAATAAAAATAAAAACAATATAGCCTACCTTGCATACTTCCACTCGGTAATGAGTTTTGGAATTATATTCTGGGGAAATTATACAGATAGTAACAGTATATTCCGACTACAAAAAAAGAGTAATTAGAATAATAAAATAATAATAATAATAATAATAATAATAATAATAATAATAATAATCCGTGGCGGTACAGCCCATGAAGGGTCTAGACCGACCAGCCGGCTGCTGGCCTCACGCCCACATGCCGAAACAGAGGTGGACGATCATCCAACCAGAACGGAGGTATCGTGTAGTTAGCACGATGATTCCCCAGCCGTTATAGCTGGTATTAGGAACCGGATTTCGCTACCTGTCTTAGCTCCCCAAGTGCATCACGAAGCTGGGTGGGCACCGGTCCTATACACTGGCCGAAATTTCATGACAAAATTTCGTCCCCATGAGGAATCCAACCAGCGCGCATTCTGTAACGCGAGTCCTAGGCGGGATGCCTTAGACCGCGACGCCACGGCGCGGGACAATTAGAATAATAGTAGCCTAGGTGCTAAATCTAGGAATCGTGTAGAATCGTTTTAAAAAAACTACAAATAATGCCCATGACTTGTCAGTATATAATTTCATTAATAAACTGTCTCGTAAGAAATCGTGAAAACTTTTTACCTGAATCAACAGTTCATAAAATAAATGCGCGTCAAAAAATGACTTTCATACTCATCGGCAAGTCTATCGTGCTATCAAAAATGAGTGCGTTATATGGCGGTAAAACTTTTAATAGCATCCCTATGGATGTAAAAAATGAAACTCAAAACATAATATTATTTAGGGCCAAATTAAAGAAGTACTAATTTCTCACGCCTGCTGTTCTGTGGACGAATTTATGACAACGCTGCATGAATATTTTTTTCTTTTATTAAGTATCGATATTAAACCTTTGCGTTGTACTAGTAGGCAATATTGTAAAACTCTTCTATAGCTATATATTTGAACTAGACTGTGACTGTAACAATTAAGATTTTATAGTGTTAAGGTACACGTACCAAATAACGCCACTTAAGTTACTGTTGCTCTGGAAATATGTTATGTACAAGCACAAAAATTATTACAAGGGACCTATAATCTTACTTTAGAAAACAGGACAATGAAAATGGCGATATTATATTCTGGAGAAGAAATACAATTCAAATAGGAGAACTTTGTATACTGGCGTTATTAGGAACAACTTGTCCAATTAACGCCACCTATTTTCTAGATACCTATACACCTGGCATTCACATGGATAATAATCTCAACTGGGACATGCTAATCACAGAAACCTGCAGAAAAGTATATTCTATTATCCATGTGCTAAAAAGGATAAATGTTCATCTCCCCTCTTGCTTAAAAAAGTCCCTTGTGCAGACGCCTGTATTTCCCTATTTTGACTATGCTGACATTTTACTGGCTGACCTCTCCAGCGACAACAAAACAAACTTCAACGTGCTCATAATTTGTGTGTATGTTTTGTAAGCAATGTTCGTAAATATGATCATATTACTCCATCCCTGGAAGCAATAGGTTGGCTTAAACTAGATAAGAAAAGAAATTTACATTCACTTCTCTTTCTCTTCGAAATTTTGAACTCCTCTATTCCTTCGTACCTGTCGTCTCGCTTCACTTAATTTTCTTGCCACCATAATCTGAACACACGCTCTTCTCATGAAACAATACTAACAATACCATCCCATCGCACCTCCTCATACTCATCCTCTTTCACAAAAGCCCTGCCAAGACTCTGGAATTCGCTACCTGCTAGCATCAGGGACTGTCGAAATAAAATTGAATTCAAATGCAAACTTACTAGGCACTTGGTCAGTAATTAATTTCTTGTAAATAGTTTTCTTAATCTATCACAAAATATTTCAATATCCAGTAATTTCATCACTATACAATTTTGTTATTCTAGGTTTAATTTGTAATTCAGTAAATATAAAATATTCTTTGTTTTTCTATGATAAATTATCTAGCTTTAATTAGTGAGGTAATCTTTTCGTACTTTGATTTTTATTGTAATTGTAATTGTAAATTTAATACTAATTGTAATTTTATTTGTAATTGTAATTTTAAATTTAATACTAATTGTAATTTTATTCTTCATATTATAGTTGGAATCTCCTGGTAGAGGGGCAGAGAAGGCCTGACGGCCTTAAATAAATAAATACTACTAAATACTACTTAAATTTATTAATGAATTAAGACAAATTGAACTAAGCAGCTATATTCGAGTTTCTGCTGATAAAAGGTACAAAATCACTAATGAAATATTCTTGATCTGAAGCTGAAACACCATATGGATTAGAAAAATATGTTTTCCGGTAACTCCTTACTTTAAAAAAGAGACAAAGAGACACAGTAGGAAGCTATAAACACAAAAGCTTTGACCTTAGTTAAATATGAATGTTCTCCACAAGTAAAACAAAAAAATTAAGAGTGTGATAAACAGTTGAACCAATATCATCACTGTGTACATTCTGAACACTTGTAAGTTGAAAGGTTAGTGTTTTTCCTTATGTTTCCACATTTACCATGTAAATACTTCATTACAATATGAATATAAAAGCAATAAAAATATTATTAAAACCTGAGGACTATCGTTAAACAAATGAATACCGTATTAACATAACTTAAAATTTGATCTGTAGACCTTTAACGCCACGTGGCGGTAAAGCGCTGCTGAGTACTTGATAACATTACACGCCTGTTTCTCTAACATTTTCAAATTTTACAGGCCTAGATAGCAAATACTTTCTCTCATAAAAGAATCTTTAAGGATCACTAAAATATAATAATAATAATAATAATAATAATAATAATAATAATAATAATAATAATAATAATAATAATATTAATAATAATAATAATAATATTATTAATAACAATAATAATAATAATAATAATAATAATAATGGATTTATTTAACCTGGCAGAGTTAAGGCCGTAAGGCCTTCTCTCACACTCAACCAGGATTAACTGGCTTACACAGTTGAACATAAAAGTGGATCGGAATTAAGTAATTACATACTGATACAATTTAGGTACACAATGAGATCAAAAGAAGTAGTTACATAAAATTTACCTCATAAAATAAAAATAAACATAGTGAAACACATATTAATGTTGTTAGAATCAAATACGAATCACATAAAAACAGAAGCCGATAATTCAATAAAAAATGTACACAGTAAAAATAAAAATAAACACATTAGTATACATATTAGTATTAGATTACAATTAAGTAGGATTTACATAATTAAACCAGAAACCGACAATTGAATAAAATGTACACAAAAAATAGATTAATAATAAAAAAACAACACAGTGGTATACATATTGGCGTTGAGTGATAAATAAACACGATTTAGGTAATAAAAATAAGAAACAAAAAAATAAATAAATACAGTGGAACACATTCCATTAAATATTTGCAACGCGTTAGGTCTGGCAACTCATTATAAGATATTTTTCTAATTTACATTTTAAGAAATTAAAGTTCGGCAGCCCTTGACTTCAGGCGGCAGAGAATTCCAGTGACGAGAAGTAGCAACAGTGAAATATGAAGAATAATAGATGAAGAATATATAGTTTAGTATAGTTATTATTTGCTCAACACACAAAATAAAATATTGCCTCTTATCTCGATATAAGAACAGCCTTTCACTATCAACACACGACAGCAAGATGGTGGAATATCATGTCACTCATAAATGTCAGCGGACAGCTAGTAACTTATTTCATCACTACATGGCAAGCGAATGCAGGCTACAGCAGTGCACTACCGAAATCAGGTGTCGTTAACAAGAATTAATAGGGTGCGTTAAAGATATACATGGCGTTATTTGTCTCAGGGACGTTATTAAGATTTTTTTCACATGTTCCATATTAAATCCAGACGATTGAAATGGAGAGGGCATTTAGCGCGTATGGGCGAATCCAAAAATGCATAAAGAATGTTAGTTGGGAGGCCGGAGGGAAAAAGACGTTTGGGGAGGCCGAGACGTAGATGGGAAGATAATATTAAAATGGATTTGAGGGAGGTGGAATATTATGATAGAGAATGGATTAATCTTGCTCAAGATAGGGACCAATGGCGGGCTTATGTGAGGGCGGCAATGAACCTCCGGGTTCCTTAAAAGCCAGTAAGTAAGTAAGTAAGTAAAGTAAGTAAGTAAGTAAAGTAAGTAAGTACAGTATAGGTAAAGATGGACTTCTAATATTGAAAAGAAATAAGCCTTTTCTTAGAGGACTCAAATGGAAGAAAAAATTTAAAAAATGTCACCATATTTTCATTTATACATTCTGATATTGAACTGGGTATTGGAATGTCTTTTGTTCCAGGTAACACCTCAGTCGTCAAGTGAAACGCCGTACAATGAAACAAGAAAATAGGTGTAGGATGTATTCTTGCAATGTGAGGGTGACTGGCACGGAACTGATAGGTTACTCGAGTCTGTGCTGTAGAGGGATCATAAAGTTTACCGCGGTTCTCAGAGAGAACTCTCGGCCCGCACGCATGGATGGCGTACGAATCCTAATAAAATCCTAATCTCTTGAAGAAATGGACCATTTCCAGCAAACTTCTCTTAAATGTCGATCCAAAGCTCATTCGAAAGGAGATCGTGTTATAGACATTTCATGTTTATGGTCAGACAAAAAGAGAAAAAGTTATAGTCCACCAACTATGGGTCTAATAACCTTCAGAAAATCGTTGGATCAAAATAGGAATAATAGGAACATCTGGAACGCATTAAAGAATATTAAGAAATGAGTGCCATTTTAACCTAAGTAAGTGTTTCTACTTGTACAGAAAGTCATACTGTACCACATCGCAGTAATTTTCATTAAACATAATGAATAATGCGTTCTAAATTATTAATAGGCCTATACTTACTTACTGATTGCTTTTAAGGAACCCTGAGGTTCATTGCCGCCCTCACATAAGCCCGCCATCGGTCCCTATCCTGTCCAGTCTCTACCATCATATCCCATCTCCCTCAAATTCATTTTAATACTGTTCTCCCATCTACATCTCGGCCTCCCCAAAGTTCTTATTCACTTCGGCCTCCCAACTAACTCTCTATATGCGTTTCTGGATTCGCCCATTCTTGCTAAATGCCCTGCCCATCTCAAACGTCTAGATTTAATATTCATAATTATGTCAGGTGAAGAATAAAATGCATGCAGTTCTGCGTTGTATAAGAAGATTCACTGTAAAATATTGCTAATATGCATTGTATATGTGAAAGAGCTGACAGAAATGGATGAAAATACTTCGTTTAAGAGACACCGAACACATAGGAAAGGGACGTTGTAGCAAGAATCATAATTGCCTGTAACACAGTAGGGAACACGTCGTACACCTTTTTAAATGTATGCAACAGTGGATGGATGGACATTGTAATTCCTATATGGATGCTGGCAGAAGACACTTCGAGTACTTGCTGCAAAGAGACGTTGTTCAAATATAAAACTTTATAGATACTTAAAACATTTGAAAGTGTTAAAGGTACTGTGAGTCCGGCTGTGCTCTTTTTTAAATACTGAAACTTTGTTGCATTGAAAACAGTTTGGGTCACAAAACGCAGGAAAAAACTCTTCTTTTAACAAATTAAAACCTGCAGATCTCAAGACTCTTTGAGTAGTTAAAAAAAAGTTCACGTCACTGCAAGAGTGCAGTGAATAAATTCTGTGTTATAGTACATCTTCTGCCATTTATACCATACCATCATTGTCCTGATTATATTTTTAAAAAATTCACAAAATTAACCATATTACGAAATTAGCCGAATTTTCTCTACATTATTTACATTGTAATTATAAATATTCATTGATTGAATGTTCATGGTGACATAATCAAAAGTTTGGGTCATCGTTCTGCATCTATACAGGGTGATTCACGAGGAAAGGTAAAAAATTTAGATTGTGAATTCTGAAGTCATTCTGAGTCAAAAAGGTGATATGAATATGGGTCAGTTTTCAAACCACCCCGTTTGTTTCTCGTATCTACAGGGACATCATTTCATTTTTAGTAACATTTTTAATATTAACTTGCCTATACCTCTGGATCAACGCCGTTTGCTACCCCCTCTCACGACTGCAGTTCGATGATACTGGCGTAATATACAAACAAATCACTTTACTAGGTATAGGAGGGAAGAAAAGTAGTTTATCCATTTATGTAAACTAGGAAATATCACGCTTTTGAGTTTGATCATTTTCATTAGGTTTTTGTTTAACCTATTAACGCCCAGTGGTCTATTTATAGACCCTTGCACAGTCGACTACATTAGATTTTTTATTGGCGTCTCATTGATTCAATATTAATGATCATCATAAATATATCATGTAAGATGTTAACTAAACTTGCCAACATTTTATCCTCCTTCAAAAATAAGAATTCATAAGATATCTTAGTTCGAATTAGTTAGGTATAAAATGATGTTGCACTATGTAAAGAATATGATTAATTTTCCGTATTATAATGTCTCGATATTGTTACTGATTTGTGATTTAGTAGTGTCAAGGTTACTACTATTGCATCGCTCAAGAAAAACACAGATTTATGTAAAATGATTGGAGCAATATGAACTGAAACGGCTGCGGTCTATAAATAGACTTATGAAAATAACAGTGGAGAAAGGTGTGTCATTGCACTCTGTACCGAAACAGTTGAATCAGCAAGTGACTGTCGGCAGTAGTACTGTGCTATTGCAAGTTGATTAGCATCTGAAAGATGATTAGCACCTATTCGATCCCCAGAACGTGTTATTGTATGCCCTAAATTGGAAATAAATGTGATATGATGTATGTCTGCAGTATATACATTTTTGAACAATGGATTTATTCCTTTTTACTTCTAAGTACAGTGGTCTATGAAATATGCAATGATACTTCTCGACCAATTTTCATCCTCTTTTCACCAGCATATTATAACAGTAAACAGGAAAAAATTCAATATTGTAATGGTACGATATATTGCTGTCCCGTGCTGTGGCGTCGTCGTCTAAGGCATCCTGTCTAGGACTCGCGTTACGGAATGCACGCTGGTTCGAGTCCTCATGAGGAAAGAAATATTGTCATGAAATTTCGGCCAGTGTATGGGACCGGTGCCCACCCAGCATCGTGATGCACTTAGGGAGCTACGATAGGTAGCGAAAATCCGGTTTCGCAAACCAGCTATAACGGCTGGGAGGATCATCGTGCTAACTACACGATACTTCCATTCTGATTAGATGATCGTCCACCTCTGCTTCGACATGTGGACATGAGATCAGCAGCCGGCTGGTCGGTCTTGGCCCTTCATGGGCTGTAGCGCCAAGGATTTACTTTTATACGATATATTGCTTCATTTTCTTTCGTAATATTATGTCAGATGGTATCACTTTTGACTTCTGTGGCCAACATCACATTGAGGTTTTCTATTCCCTGTGTAAAAAATCTCTGGTAAGGACACAGCTGAAATGACGTCAGTAATAGGCACGACTTAGTCTTAGACAGCAGAGTTGTGCTGAATATGTTCGATTGCAGTATACATCCTCATGCTCACGACACATAATTTGATAATTTTTTTATAAGTAGAGACCTTTTGCTCCACCTTCAGGATCTTGGTTTCCGGCTACAGAAACTGTGAGAGAAAACAGAATGTATGCCTTTACTCTTCAGGATACGAAATTACTACAGAATGTAATACGAGATTCCTACGATTATACATTTGACACTAATAGTGAAATTCTGTTCGTGAAGTGGGATGACAACAGATGTGTACCTGTAGGATCAAACTTTGATGTAGGGGCTTCTGCAAGCAGGTGGGACAGAAATGTAAGAGAGAATATAAGTGTGCAGCAACCACAGGTCAATTTTTTTAGTAGGTTATTTTATGACGCTTTATCAACATCTTAGGTTATTTAGCGTCTGTATGAGATGAAGATAATAATGCCAGTGAAATGAGTCCGGGGTCCAGCACCGAAAGTTACCCAGCATTTGCTTATATTGGGTTGAGAGAAAACTCCGGAAAAATCTCAACCAGGTAACTAGCCCCGACTGGAATCGAACCTGGGCCACCTGGTTTCGTGGCCAGATGCGCTAAACGTTACTTCACAGGTCATAAAGAAATACGGTAAGTACATGGGTGGAGTGGACCATCATGATTGGTTAGCAGGGAAGTATGTCACTTCAATCCATGGAAAAAAGTGGTACTGAGATCTCTTTGTCAGAATGCTGGACCATGGTTGGATTGTCTACAGAGAAATACATGGACGAGACTCCCTGGACGTACTTGAATTCCGACAATGCTTGGCTGTTCAATATCTCTAGATGTTTTCGAACTGCAAGAGAATGGAGCGCCCTATTTCATCACCTCGAGGAGTGAAATTTGGTATGAGGATAGATAGTAGAGGTCATTTCATGGCAAAATGTAAATTCAATCTTCACTTCTGCCCGATCCGAAAAGAAAAAATTACTCAGACGTGCTATCTACTGTCCGTCCAACTGGTTATGTCGTAGGGTCGTAGGAAGGGAGGAAATCATGTGGCAGTTAATTACTTAACGAGGCCCTTTTATTTAAGTTATTTTAAACAGTTGTATAATATTACGTAGACCTCCAGTTCCTAACAGAAATCAATGTTCTCAGAAAAGAGCAAGACAGCCCAGCCACTAGCTGGCGAATAAAAGCTGGTGGGGGAAGCCGGGATGCGACGTAGGCAAATGGACGACAGTAGCTGTGCGAAAATGATTCAATACTGAAAGCTCTTTCGTCACTGGAAAACGCGAACATATTTTTGGAACGTACTGTTTACTATGACCGTAAGGGTACTATGACTGTATATGAGGTCTTGGATCTGTGTGGAGGACGGTTGAACTTCATTAGTAGAAGGGGTGGGAGTGAAGAACATTCAAAAGCTCAGGTACAATAAAAATTGAAGTAAAAATAAAATGATGTTCCTGTACATCGCTCACAATGCGTCACTCATTGCGATCGGTGACCTTGTCTCACGTCCTCACGTCAGCAGCATAAGGTAACGTCTGATTCACATTGGGGCGAGACGTTTTACCAAAAAAAAATGCACCTAGCTCCGCCATCGTTCGGAAACGGACCTATTAACTTTTTCACTGAAAATGGCCTAAGATATCGTATCGTAAATGTTTGACCTTTTCTCGTGAATCACTCTGTATTTAGACTCGCTATCAATACTTGTAACTGCCAAATGGAACGTTTCCGGATATGGATTCCTATCTGAAAATTGTTCATACTCATAACCTGTATCTGCCCTAAAAATTAAAAAAAAAAAGTCACTAAAACACCCTTTATTCGTGCCAACACTAGTACGCATTCTCAGCTTTCTAAAAGTTGTAATATGTTAGTACAGTTCAGAGCAGAAATGCTGAATAACTTGAGCAAAGAAACAGTTTGTTTAATGCTTCACAGTGTGATTTGCACTTAACCGCTAGCGTATGTGGAATATTAATCGGCTATAAGTGGCTTCTTTCAAAAATTCTCTATCCAGTTTTTCTTCTCAAGATGAAAATAGTTAATTTCTTATGAAAGTAAAAGTTAATTTTGGCCGTTAAAAAAGTTTGAGGTTTAATGTGCCACGGCTTGAGATTAAATCCCTTCCACAACTTTATTTCTCTACTTTCAACTCCAAAATAGATGAAAGGAGGGCTACGCAGTCGGGAAATGGTACACATCTATGTTATCTCTACGAGAGGTCGCCTCGGACCACAACACACGGTGCGAGAATTTCAAATCCTGTGAGCGTTACAGCCATTTTCAGATTTGTACCTCTTTCATACATTCCCATGAAAGCTATTCATTGATACGTATGCTTTTCGACAGATTTCGTAAATTGATCACCTGATCATGTGCTTTACACATTTCATATACAGGGACATCACTTTATTTTTACTTGCATTTTTATTGTACCTGCGTTTCTGAATGTACTTGACTCCCACCCCTTTCACTAATGTTCTTGCTCCCGTCAGCCACACAAACTTACTGCCGCTGTTGCATTCGAAGTCTGCTAGCAGTGAAGTAAACAGTACAGAGTATAGTGTGTTTCAGAATTATGGTTGCGTTTTCTATAGAAGAAAGAGCCTATATTATTGAAGCTTATTTCCAGGGGCAGGTATTTATGGAGATTAACTTTATCATTTGTGTTTTTAATACTGGTGTCTGCGAAGATTTTTGGAGATTGATTTGTACTCTTGGCGGGTATTAATGGAAATTCTGAAAAAATACAATTATTTTGAAATTGGAGTATTAACTCAGTATGAATATTACTTTCCAAATAATTAATATTAAAGGTTTGTTGAATTCTGGTAAAGGTGCGGTATGGCCAATAGACAATATTTGTTGGATTGAGACTGTATTTAACACACATGCATTAAACACGAAAAAAAAATTGCAGTCCTCAAATTAACACTTTCAAATTATTAGTGAAATGTTGAATTCTCCGTCTTTTTTGTTCACTAATGTAATCAGAACACCTGGAATACCATGTAATATAGCCTAGTTCGGTTTTATAACAAATTAAAAAAAAAATAGTCAGAAAAAAGAACTCAGAATATGAAATTCGCTATAAAACGACACAATAATAATAATAATTCGCGAATGTGTTCATATTTCGCTATTAGAACTCTCTTTCACGATTTGTCGTTATTATTTTATCCGCATATTATTAATCAGAATCATTTAATTCGTAAAGATTAGTAAAAATCTATTGTATATCCATTATGTCGTGATTTTCGCGATCTCCATAAACACCTGGCCCTGCTTATTTCGCACAGATACGATGTGTAGCATGACTGAATAACTTTATCTGTGTGGACTGAGCAGAAGTGAAATTAGATTTACCAAAAGTACGGTAATATGCTGAATAAAGTAGCCATTATGTAATGAATACAACCGCCGGAAGAGTTGAGTTTGTAAAAAGAAAACTGTTACTGCTCTACCGTATTTTGCTAAAATACCGTAAAAGTAATAAACAAACAGAAAATCGTAATATCGTATTTCCCTGTAACATAAGTGGATACACTACTTTTCTCTCCTTCTAGTAAAATGATTTGTTTACATATTGCACTAGGAACACCAAACTTCTATATTGGAAGGGGGTAACAGTGTTTCCGAGTATAGCCAGGTTAATGTTAAAAATGTTGGTAAAAATAAAGTAATGTCCCTGTATAAATATATGTCTTTCATTTTTGAGGTTGTCGAAACCTGTAAAACTTCAGATAATTTTTAGCATGTCTAACTGAATAAAACATAAAAATAAAAATATAGTACTAGTTGATGGTGAGTGAGGTATGAGACGGCATTATCACATTCCTTCCATTAAATAGCTGTGATTTTACTTTACGAAAGTTGCAGCTTCATGAAATTGCGTTCATTACTGCATGACTGATTTGAAATCTTCTCCGCAATAATTGCATTTTACAATGATGACCTCGTGAAGTTTATGAGGCCTACTATCTAAACTAATCAACATCTCTCAAGAATGAACTTTTGTGACATACGATTGGCATTTACATTTTAAATAGCTACAAGTTATTGTACAGTAAACCCATGAAACATCCTCATCTTTATCATAATCATCATCATCATGTTGGCGTTTTCAATATACTAAGACACTTAACTGATTCTTGAACTAAAATCATAAAGAAATCGGTTACTTAAGAGACCACTCAAATCCATTTTTAGCAAAACGAGTTTATGGTATTTCTGACATTAATATATGTATTTGCACGTCTGTAGGAGAAAATAGGCTTGGTCGCCTTATTTTAAGTGATGATGTCATAAGAGTACTTCCCTGAAGGGGATGAAATCAGAAAGGTTTTTTGAAGCGAGATTGCCCTGGCTCTGTCGTAAAAACAGATAACTAACCTGAGGAGCTGTACTGTGGGACTTAAAAAAGATATCAGTGTTTTCAATTTTAAACATTTTAGGATATTTTTCATTTTGTAATATGAAGGACAAATACATTATGTACTATACTTGTACTTAAATTGCTTTCGTCTCATTATCTTACATACAAAATAAATACAAACTATTATAATTTTTACAGCAAATATGTAATTTATTTGACAAACAACACATGTTCACGAACTTTAGGGGACCCTGGCGCTGTCAAATACGATTAAAGATTGCTTTAAAATATGTAGAAATAACGCAGTTCCTATGAAAAATTCACCTTAAAAAGATAAGAACATATAAGTTATATCCAACAGCTATAAACTGCAGAAAGTATTTTGCAGTTTTCTAAAAAAATTATGGCTAAAGACAGTATGGTTTGGAATGAAATGGAATGGAATTTAACTGAGGGGGTACGGATGGCCCAGCACTGCGACCTATTGTGATAGGCCTATATTGCGCTTACTCTCGATATGGAATGAGTTGCATGCCTCAGATCCCCTATGCACACCGCTCTAACCACATGACTCCCTTAACGACCGGTCCCTACAGCCGACTGAATCCATATACCATTCTTGCTTCGGCAAATTCCCCCAAGGTTCCCCTGTCGGTCCGAGGCGAAACTCCTCCCACGAGTCCGCCTCGGGTGCCATTGCAGAAGCCATCCAACATCGCTGAACTACAATCCACGGAGGCCGGTCGAGAGAGTCAGCAGCTTCGGGAGGCCACCGGTAGAGTGATCTGAAAAACCAGAAACGGGATGATGAGGAAAGGATGATAGGGAAGGAAAGGAAATGGCGAAGATGAGTGGGGTTCCAATCGCCTGATAAAGTTACCTGATATTCATCCATAGGAGTGAGGGGGAAAAAAAACGAAAAAACCTCACCTAGGCGACAGTATGGTTTCTCAAATAACTGATTCAAGTAGTCGCGTTTTTTCCAAATATTTGACTTACCTATTTTCATAGAAACATAGGAGTATAATTATTTCGACTGTTCTAGTCTCGAACCAAAAAGTATCTTTCAAGATTAAGATATAGTAAAGACGTTTCAACAGGTAATGTTTCCCGATCAACACTAAACCAGGCGAGAAATTATACCTAAACCATGACCCTTCACACAGCGTTCCAGCGTTAGCGCGCTAGTTTTACCATCCACACCCGGTTCGATTCCTGGTCACATAGTAATGGAATTAATGTTGGACAAAACAGACCTCGCAGAGGGTGTTTCTTGGGGTACTTCCGTTCCCCTCTGTAATTCCACTAACACTGTCCACCTTCTCCTTCTCCACCAAATTTAATAGGTAGAGACGCTTAAATCCAACTCCTATCACCAAGAGAAATATTAAGTAAAATTTCTAAGTAATGACGTATCATATTTTCAACTTGATAGAGGAAAGATGAAAACAACCATATATTACCAACACTGTTGTTACAAAAATTACGTTGTCATCGTTGTAGTCTACAGTAATGAGATGGACTTGCGCTCCAAAGAAGCACTTGGACTTGTGTGATCTTTTCGCTTGGTCTGATTACCTTGTTGTTTTTTGTTCCGAGATTTTCTCCAACTGTGAAATGAATGCCAGCAATCTTATAACGATTTTTGGGATTTATCTCGCAACACCATTTGCTATTACCAATTACACCGACGCTATGTAGCCGCGAGTTGAAATATTACTACTACAAGCTTCCCTTCTATTACAGCCTAATATTTCCAAATGCTGTTGCTACTAATAAAGGGTATGGCAAAACATCCTCCCTAATTTAAAGTTTAAATAAAGAACAGATGGTTCAAAATAAGGAAACTGTATTGATATGAATGGTATCTAAACAGTGGGAAATTTAGGTTTACATGCGTTGCCATAGCGATATCAAATGACATGCGCAAAACAACAAGAATTGGATAGGACATTGAATACACGGAATTGGCATTCAATTAGTGCAAGTTGTAATCTGTAACGAACTCCAACTATACCATGGAGGGGTGAAGAACGTGCTTAGGCTGTGGTATCGTTTCTGGTAAGTGGTAATTCCATTGTGCTGATCAGATGTTTCCCGGACGCTTAATTTCTTCAAGTGGCGACGTCCCCTGGCCAGCACGATCACCAGACCTTGCACCCTGCGGTTTTTTCTATGGGGGCATCTTAAGGCTGAGGTGTTCAAACATCGGCCGAGGACTTTGCCAGACCTAAGAAATGCAATACAGGAAGAAATTGGTCTTATTCCTCAAGAAATGCTAGTTAGAGTGATGCAGAATTTCCGAAGTTGCATTCAACAATGCATTGATAGTGAAGGACACCACTTGAGAGACACGTTATTCAAAAAATGAAAAATTCCTACTGTTAAGATACCATTCATATTAATAAAGTTTCCTTATTTTCATCCATGTGTTTTTTATTTAAACTTTAAATTAGGGAGGATGTTTTGCAGCACCCTTTACTTCTAACTACTATGCATATTACAACCAATACTATTACTATATTTATTACGAGGGAAAAAGACCTTTGGGGAGGCCGAGACGTAGATGGGAAGATATTATTAAAATTGATTTAAGGGAGGTGGGATATGATGATAGAGACTGGATTAATGTTGCTCAAGATAGGGACCGATGGCGGGCTTATGTGAGGGCGGCAATGAATCTCGGGGTTCCTTAAACGCCAGTAAGTAAGCATTGCTACTACTTCGCGTAGGTTATGTGCCGTTAAACGTGACACGTGTAGCGACTTGAAGCACTCCGACTGCAGGACGTTTGTCGTTGATTTTCTGCCAAACTCAGTTTGAGCAGTAGGCCTACTTGTTTTGATACGGACGAATGTGTTGCATGTTTAAGTAGGATTATATTCGCTTCGGTGTAGTTTGCTAAGATGATAAGTGTTAAAACGATAAGTGGTATAGTGTGTTTTAGTGTTACTGACAATGCCATTAGGCCTACAATGCCACAATATAAACACACTTTAGAATAAAGAATTTTATGCATAATTCATACGCGAGAAAATCTTGCAGAAGAGTTCAGAAGGCGATTTTTAGGAAATTTCCCGGTGTTCCTGCTTCACACAGACATACTGTGCGCAATCTTGTTAATAAACTTAGAACAACGGAATCTGTTCTTGATGAGAAGCCACAAGCAAATCGCTGTGTGCTTACACAAGAGAAACTCGACGGAATTGGAGAAAGATTAGAACAAAGTCCAAAGAAATCTCTGCGACGGCTTGCACAGGAAACAGGAATTTCGCAAATCTCGGCTTGGAAAGTTAGAGAACTTTTAAAATTGAAACCATATAAGGTAACTATTGTTCAAGAATTGCAGCCGCGTGAAAATGTAAGCCGCGTAAATTTCAGTAACTGGATTTTGAATTATGTTAGTGGTAGATAAATTGATCCACATTCAATTTTCCTCACGGGCGAAGCACAGTTCAATGTACGTTACATAGCCAAGTAACGACACAGAATAAGAGGTACTGGAGTGCAGAGAAACCTGACATTTTATAAGAAACAATTCATGACGAGAAAATTGGGGATGTTGGGTTCTAAATTCATACAAAATAATATGGCCTGTATTTTATGAAAATACCACCAATGCACAAAGATACTGGAATAACATACTCAACCTAGGCTTCGTATTCCAGCTACCTAAAGACTTAAGTTAAAGACACATTGGGTATATAGTACGCCGAACACAGGTAATCCAACGGATAAGGATATAAATAAACTCGTCTCGCTGCGTGTTCGACGAGTACAGTCAACTCCCAACATTATGAAGCTATGCTAGTAAACACATGCTTGAACCGTGGCCCGTGACGTTCATTTTCGTCGTGATCTTTGCACTGAATAATAACGTGCATTCGTAAGTTACGGAACTTGAACATATGCGGATGTCACTAGAAATTGCTTTATATTACAAGAAATTATTTTATATTACAAGAAATTCTTTCAATAGCACATGACGTTACTGGTGCATGATGTAGTAAAAGATATTCCTATTGTGTGATAGTTTTTCGTGTTTCATTTGGATATTGCATATGTCGGTAATTACTGAAAACCCACTAATTTTCTATGTACGTTTGTAGAAATTCCCAAAAATGTAGATTATTTAATTTATTAATTGGATGTTGGCCTGACCATCATGGTAGGCTACACAAATTCATGCTGAACGTCGAGTTAATATCTTCATAATTTTCAATTTGTGATGGTATTGGTTCTTTTGGATTACGTTCAACACACTTTCTGTGCCTTTTGGTATTGCAGTGTCTTTGAGGGAAGTGCTTTGTCACTTTTAAATTTATTTTACACAATGTACTGTATATGTAATGTTGTGTATATTGACAGTGAAAATATTAGTTTAAATATCCTCAACTATGCCCTGCAGTATTACACGCTTGAACGTCTTACCTAAGACATTTTACCTCTGCAATGAACCTTCAATCAGCCACAAAGATGTAGTTATTTAAATAACATGATCGATAAGACTACTCACTATGACCGCGTCCCGATTTTCACTTTGTAGAAAAAGAGGGCAGAGAATGCGTAACTATTTTGTATACGAACGTACCTGTACCTGCGCTGTGACGTCATATATACTTCGAATCTGGCAACTTCAGTCCAGTGTATAGATAGCTGGAATACGGACCCTACTCATACCATTCTTCCCTCTGCGGTGGCTGAGTGGTCAGACTTTTGGCCTATTACGCAGTAGTCCGAGTTCGAGTCCCGGTCAGTCCTGGGATTATTCATCGGAAATTCCATAGTGACACTTGTCGCGGACAAGATCGCAGTTGAGTTTTCTCGGGGTTTTCCCGTTTCCCCGTATTAGGCATCTACATCATTCCGCCCACATTATTCTCAATTTTAATTTTAACAGGGTCTCACAGACCTATGTTTCTAGTTAAGGACTAAAAAAAAGTAACACATTTTTGTGACTTGTGACGTTTTATCTAGAAACTCAATTACTTTGAAACATTATTTTGTATTACTATTAGTGCTGTTGATCGATCAAAATATTTAATCGATTAACTATTTGAATGAGTTGAAAAAATGTTTTAACATACTGTAATACACAATTATTGTTAAATTTAACTTGTGTTCGGGCATAAGCATAAGTATTAAATGTTGTATATCTGTATATTACAAAACAACTATTTTAATTACTTACTAATATATTTATTATGAGGCTTATAATTTATTGTGTCAATTTCTCTGGGAATTTTTGAGACAAACATAAATAACAAAAAGTATGAAGACTCACCTAGTTAATGCTGCTTCATCCATGATTTTAAACATGTGAGTGCATTCACATGCTGCGAATTAAGTGCCGCTCTACATTTAGTAACAATGTTTCCTGCATCACTAAACACGAAAAAACTTTTTTTCTGCCAAACACTTCTCCACGATCGTTCAATTTAAATCCAAATGTTTCACCGAGTTTACCTCTCAAATTCACATATGACATAATGAAGTTTACAGTTTTCACAAACCACAGAAAACTTTTTTTTTATCAAACTAAACGCACAACCTTCATATACAAACTAATTACAGAAACTGCAAGCACCTGCATAAGTACAGCGATCGAAACAGAAAACTTATTTTAATCGAATTTTATTACCAGATTTTAGAAAGAGAAGAAGGTAGTTACGCTCTCAGTTACACACAGTGTAGACATGGCTATTTTATAAGGGATGAGGGGGACAAATCCCAGAAAAGTATGTATTTCATATGCTAGGAAGATGAGCTGATAACAAGGTGGAAGTTTCCTTGGAAAACCATAAAACTTAACAAGGGTTTCGCATTGTGTTTCAACTTTCAATATAGGTAGACTAAGCCACTGTCCTCATATCTTAATCTCTTTCTGAAGTGTTTGTGCAAAGATTTTCTCTACGCTACCTGGTTTATAGTTAGACCATAACAGTACTATTGTGCTTTTAAGTAAGCAATTTCCGAAAGAGAAATATTGTCGGAATTTTTAGTATGAGTTTTTATTAACAAAATAATAATATCAACTACAACCGATTAATTTTAATCGACTCGATTATTCGATTCAGTATTTTTGTTCGATTAATCTTACAACAGAAATTTATCGATTAATCGATTAAATCCCACAACACCAATTATTATCATTAGACATTTTCCTTACCGTTCAGCTTCATTTCCGCACTTAATTATTTCCCTCAATAAAATTCTTCACTACATACCTATTGATACGTTACTAGTCTCTTTTATTACTTACCGCAGCATTTAAAGCATCACTATACATTTTACTTCCTCCTGTCTTCTGTCTATCGATACACGTACCATCAACCAGCGAGTAGGAATTAACGATTCATTCCGGTAAACTTGTAGCCGCTTCTTACACGCGTTGACAAGTATGAAATTGTATCCTTTCTGTTCGGGGCTCATTAGTTTACATGCAGACATTTTTGGCGTGGATAACCGTGTGTCGGTGCTGGCAACCTGAAAGCGGGAAACCTGCTACTTAGGGTCGTATTCATAGACGAGACTTTGGACCAAAGTTGACTTTGGAAACTACAAAGTCACCATTTTCCTATTCACAGTCGATACTTTGACGAAAGTAAACTTCAATCGTGACTTTACTTCGAATTCGCCGAAAATCTAGACCTTTGACTTTGACTTTCATTCGTGACCATAAGGAAAATCACTGATATTTGGAAAATTGTTGAATTTTCCAAGAATATTGAGAACATCTAGGAGATTATTAAAGCTTCTCATGTTCCTTAGCGTATTATTATAGATTATAAATTCAAATCAAGGTACAGATTTGATAAACAGACAGTACTAAATATACTCGTCATGTTTCAACTTTCATTGATGAATAATCAAATAAGATTATCAGTTCCACCAATCTAAATAATACCATTTATTTCATCGCGATTTTACGCAACAGATAAGGATTGATAGCTTAATAATGATTTTGACTATTTGATTCTATAAAGGATAGGTTATACAGTTGGATATGCAGTTAATTTATAATCTTGCGGTTGTCATAATAATATTTTCTGCATATTGATTTCAGATAATTTTTAAGTAGTTTCTGCAGACATACAGGGAATAACTCTGCCAACTGTCAGCAGGATAATATGTCTCTTTCATAGTCTGTCATTGGAGGCATCTTCTTATCATCTATATCTTCAAAATGAAATTATTTCACAGTGAAATAATTTGAGGGCTGATTGTGAAACTAATATAACTACAATCGATGTTTTATTCACAACAAAATTCTTAACAGGCAATACTATTTCATATGAACTCTATCATCATGTTTTGTAGTTACGAATTTTGTTATATACAAGACTGTTCGAACTGAGTTACGATTTTTGTGACCAAATAGAAGAACAAATTATTATCGATTGGTGTAAAGACCTAAAAAATCAATTCTTGTACCTACGTTAGTTTCACAGTAAACCCTCGAATAATTATTCTTGTGTAAAGCTGCAAGAACTGTTAACAATCGCTTAACATGTACCGATGGTCAATTGTTTCATTGATTTGTGACTCAAAAGATGGCTTTGATTGTGGCAATGCCTAATCTATTTCAACTATCTATTAATTTAATTCGTTTACAAGGCAGTGATTTTTATTACCAACATTAGAACAAGATCGACGAATCTCGACTTACCAAAGTCAAAGTCTCAGAAGTATTGTCTATGAATAGGATTTTTAATAAAGTTTAACTTTGGTAAAAGTCCTATTCATAGACAATACTTCTGAGACTTTGACTTTGACTTCGGAAAGTCGAGATTTGACGATCTTGTTCTAATGTTGGCAATCACAATCACTGCTTTCTAAACGAATTAAATTATCAGATATTTGAAATAGAGTAGGCATTGCCACAATCAAAGCCATGTTTTGAGACACAAATCAATGAAACAATTGAACATCGGTACATGTTAAGCGATTGTTAGCCGTTCTTGCAACTAATCGACCCTCACAAGTATTAACACTGTAACTCACTTTGTTCCATTTTTCAGGGGAAGAAAAAGAAGTTTTAAAATCATCGTGTTCATTCATTCATTCATTTATTTTATTCCATAGATCTTACATGAGCAATGAAGCTTTAAGATGTGGAACATATCAACATTTTACAATATTACAATTACAATTTTTACAAATTTTTATAGTTCTACAGTTTAGTAATTTTCTACAATTTTTACAATTTTGTACAATTTTTTTACATTTTTTTTACATTTTGGCGAGATGTAGTGAGATGAGATGAGGTCCGAGGATTCGCCAAAATATTACCCGGCATTTGCCTTTTCGGTGGGGGAAACCTCGGAAAAACCCAACCAGGTAATCAAATCAAAGGGGGTAATCAAATCAAAGGGGTTGATGCCAAGGACTCGCCATAGACCATCCGGCTTCAGTCCCACGGCTGGGGAAAACCTCGGAAGAAACCAAAGTCCAAAGGGGGATCCAACCCAAGCCCGAACGCAGCTCCGGATCAGCAGCCCAGCGAGTCTGCCGACTGAGCTACATCGATGGCTCTACTAAAAGTATACAATACATAGCCAATCAGATTATTAAATTTACAAACGCAAACGATCATTCATAAGTTGAGCTATATTATAATACAAAACTATTTAATTAAATTTAAGGCATAAACAATTCAACCAGTTGTGATATACAGAAATTGATAATACATATCATGCAAACTACTTCAAATTACAAACACAAACAATTTATCAGTAGAGCTATATAGATTACTATTCAATTTAAAGCATATACAATTCTTCGGCCAAAACTATACAAATATATACAATACAAAGTAGTATACTTTCATTAAGCTATACAAATTTGTGCAATTAATATCAAGTAGATTAATTCAATTTATAATCATAAACAATTCATCAGTTCAGCTATACATATTACCATTCAATTTACAGTAGGTCTATATACAATTCATCAGTAGAGCTACACAGACTAGTAATCATTTTAAGAACATATACAATTCATCAGCCAAACTATACAAACATATACAATCAAATTAGTTCAATTTACAAACTTATTTTCGTTAAGCTATACAATTCATATGAAGTAGATTTATTCAATTTATAAGCTTAAACAATTCATCAGTTGACCTATACAGTATACTATTCAATTTACAGTACATACAATTCATCAGTTATGCTAAACAAAAAATACAATACATAGTAAACAGATTAAGTCAATATAAAAACATATTTTAGTTGAGCTATATAAAATTGTACATGTCATTTAAGTAGAATAATTCAATTCACAAGCATAAACAATTCATCAATTGTGTAGAAGGTATGAGTATGTAGAAATTTGGTTAATTCTTTTCTGAACCTTTTCTCGTTGTTCTTCAAATCTTTAAGATAATTAGGCAGTGCATTGAAGACTGTTATACATGAATAGCGAACTCCTTTTTTAAAACAGCTTAGACTAACAGAGGGTAGATGATCTGATTTATGTCTTGTATTAAAATGATGAATGTCTTGATTAGTACTGAATTTATCTTGGTTCTTAATATACAGCATCATTAGGGAAAGAATGTATTCACAAGGTAAAGTCAAGATTTCTAAGTTTCGGAAAATATTTTTACATGAGGTCCTTTTATGCACACCGGCCATTATTCTTATAGCTTTCTTTTGTAAAACAAAAACGTGTTTAGCTTCAGACGAGTTACCCCAGAATATTAATCCATATTTCATTACAGAGTGAAAATATGCAAAGTATGACATTTTAAGTAAATTTATATCACCAATAGTAGATAAGGATCTTAATGCATAACAGGCAGAGCTCAATTTACGAGTAATACATTCTATATGCGTTTTCCAGTTCAAGTGATTATCCAATTCTAAACCAAGAAACTTTGTGCTTATAGATTCTTTGAGATGAGTTCCATTTAATCGAATACTGTAGGAAACCTGAGCACTATTGTGTGTACTAAATTTGACTGCACTGGTTTTATCAACATTAAGTGCTAGTTTATTTGCATGGAACCATTCATTCATTAGATTCAGCACTGTATTAGAAGTGTTTATAAAATGATCGTATTGTTTGCTTGAAATAATTACACTTGTATCATCTGCAAATAAAATTACATGGGATGAATTGTTTATGGTCAAGGCTAAATCATTAATATAAACTAGAAACAACAATGGACCTAAAATTGACCCCTGCGGAACACCATGTTTAATATTTCTAAATTCTGAATAAGTAACTTTATGACTATTTGGTACATTTACTTCTACTTTTTGTTTTCTATTTGATAAGTACGATGTAAACCAACCCAACATCTCATCTTTAATACCATAAAACTTCAATTTTTTTACTAATATACTATGGTCTACACAATCAAATGCTTTAGCCAAGTCACAAAAAATCCCACCTACATGTAGTTTCGAATTTAATGAATTTAGTATTTCATCCACCAAACTAAAAGCAGCATTCTCTGTCGATTTTTGTTTTCTAAATCCAAACTGTTCTAAAACTAGTATATTGTTGGACTCCAGGTAATGATATAATCTATTATACATAACTTTCTCAAACACTTTTGAAAATGTTGTTAATAATGATATGGGTCTGTAATTAGCAATAGTACATTTATCTCCCTTTTTGTATATTGGTTTTACTATTGAATATTTAAGTCTTTCTGGAAAAATACCACATTGCATTGACAAATTGCATAGATAGCTTAACGGAGGGGATAATATTTCAGAACAAGCTTTCAGAACTTTACTTGGAATTTCATCATATCCAGAGGAATATTTTGTTTTTAGTTGTTTTATCACATGCATGATTTCTGCTGCGGTAGTGGGAATAAATTTGAGACCTAAAAACTCAGTGTTAAATGCATCAGTTAGGTAACCAAGTGCAGCATCTTCTGCACAATCTTGAATGTTTAAGTTCTGAATAATATTTATATAGAAGTCGTTAAAATGATTGCAATTGATTTTGGGTTATCTATTTTACTATCATTGATTTTAATGCAAGTAATATTTTCACTCTTTGAATATCGATTAGTTTCATTTTTAATAATATCCCAAATAGTTTTAATCTTATTATCTGAATTTTGTATTTTTTCATTCAGATACATTTTCTTTGCATCTTTTATAACTTTTGTCAAAGTTTTACAGTAATTCTTGTAGTAATTAAGAACATGAGGATCATCACTATTCCTACTCATTAAATATAGATTCCTTTTCCTAGCACATGATATTTTAATTCCCTGAGTTATCCGCATGTTTTTACTTTTACATTTTTTCACCACCTTGACTGGAAAACATTCATTGAAATAATTCGTAAATGTAGTGAAAAATGCATTAAATTTAGTATTAATATCAATGGTATCGGTACTATATACATTTTCCCAAGATTCATTTTGTAGACATGTATTTAAATGATGAAGAGATTCAGCATTTATAATCCTTTTTTTTATTTTTAGATTAACACTTTGGAATTTTTTACTCATATTGAAAACACTTAGAATTTGTGCATCGTGATCAGACAGGCCATTGACTAATGGTACTGTTGAATAGGAATTCAATCTACTTTTATCTATAAATATATTATCAATGACAGTACTACTTCCAGCTTGTGTTCTGGTTGGAAAACTTATTGTGTGACTAAGATTATAAGTTTCAAGAAGCGAGTTTAATTTTCTTTTACGTGAGCTTTCTGATAGATAATCTATGTTTATGTCACCACAGATTACAAATTCAGTATGTGGTTTATAAAGTCTTTTCAATAATGAATCTAAGTTAGTTGTAAATTTCTTATAATCTCCCATTGGCGCCCTATAAACACATAAGATAATTAAATTTGATATCTCATAACCAATTTGTATTCCACAGATTTCAATATCTTTTCAAGGCAAAAATCAGATATATCAATTTTACTAAATAATAGATCCTCTCTGATAAAAATACAGGCACCCCCTTTTTGGAAGACATGTCTACAGAAATGAGAACCTAATACATATCCATGTAAAGACAGTTGTAGTATTTCCTGTTGCTTCATATGATGTTCAGTTATACATAATATCTGAGATTTATGCTTTTGAGTTGCTAAAGAAGTGATCAATTCATCAGTTTTTTGTTTTAATCCCCTAATATTTTGATGAAAAATAGTGAAGTTACTGTGTTCATTACTAGAAACATCAGAGCATTTACAATTTAGTTGAACTTGTTTCGAACACCTTACTGGTGGGAGGTTTAACCTAAAAAAGGAGAAGCCCTAGCATTAACTAACACAGGATTATTACAACTCTGCTTTTTAACATGGCTGCCTCTGATGCTATTAGCAATTAGAACCGAAAGGTGCTCCTTGCCTCTACCATTCAGATGCAGGCCATGTGACGTATATTCATACCTTCTTATAGGGCTTACATCTATCAAACCAATGTGTGATGCCCCAGGTCTCATCAGAGCCCGCTCAAGCCGCATATTCACGCACCGCACCCTCCTGTGAAGATACGGCTTGTCGTACCTGCTGAAAAGACTGAGAAATCCCACATTGGTATGGCTGCTCATCTCAGTTATGTTGTTGACATCTTTCTCAATAGAATAGTTACAATCGTTATCAATACTATTACCTGGCCCACCCACTATAACTACATGATCCCTCTTAGAAAAATCTGAACTCAATTTCATCATATCCTCAACAACATTCTTGAGAGGAGCATTAGGCTTACATACACTAGATACTTCAAACTCATCGCCCAGTTTCGACTTCAAAAGTGAGGAAATACCTCTTGCATGGCTGCTTCCTAAAATCAATACTTTACTCCTACAATCATTAACCTTATCTGTTTTCTGACTTACCTTTACTAGTGTCGATACTGGGTCTGAGTTCTCCTGATCAACATTCATTGCTTGAAGAGCACTGAATTTGTTGGTCAGTTTGATTGATGCAGCATCATCCGCAGAGAAACGCCTACTCCTAGATTTGGAATTCTTCGGTTTCATCCAAGTGTGAGATCTCCCTTTATTCGAAACACTAATGCTATCCTTCAAAGCTCTCAATTTATTAATTTCACACTTTGCCTCATCTAATTCCAATTCTAGGGCTCTGATTCTCTCCAGTTGATAGCGCATCTTTCTATCATATATACAATCACTACATTGCCAACTACCTTTGTCAACAAAATTATCAGGATCTATATCTATACATTTCCAATGAAAACAGAAATTACAATTATTACATACCAATCCTTTCACTACAATCCTTCTACAACTACGACAGTTTCCAGACAGAGCAGCCATAGCACACATTATGTATATACTGTACCTTATTTACAAATTCAATTTCACTCACTTTTCAATTTAATGTACTTACGTATATTAGTTTTAGGTTATTTCTACCCTTTAGTATCACCACACTATAATATTTCAATAGGCCAACACTACACTTTATCACTTCACTATACCACACTTTTCGACGTTGAAACTACACGACACGTCACTGCACTTATATTTCGGTCTAGATGAAACTTCACTATTTATGTTTTAAATTATTTCTACTTTGAAGTATCAACACACTACAATATTTCAATGGACCAACAGTACACTTTATCACTTCACTATACCGGTACAACACTTGTCGACGTTAATCTACACGATACGTCACTTCACTGCACTTATATTTCAGTCTTGATGCAACTTCACTATTTATGTTATTTAACACACGCAATTTCTTAACCAACAATAGTATTTATATTGAAATGTGCTATTAATAATTTAGCCTAGTCCTTGTTAAAATATGTAAACACGTTCTATATTAGGTGTTACAATTAAGCCTACTTATGTATCAATTAAATATTTCAACTTTACAAATAACAAAGAGCCTTAAATTTAGTCAACTTATGAGTTAAGAATTACTCAAGTTAAAAGAAGAAAAGGTCGGGAATAGTGACCAAAGTGTTGATTTAAGGTTAACTGTTTACAATATGGCGATTTATGTTGTGTATGAAATGCGAAGTATATTATTACAAAATTGCGTGGAAAATGGATGTTATGAATTTATGATTTATATATAAAATGGTTAGTGAGTATTTTAAGTATCTTTAAATATGATGCTATGAATATATATATGAGAATTGTGTTAAATATGAGAATGAAAACACAGAGCTGCTTTATGGCAATCTTATCTCCTCAGTCACTACTACCAACCTCAGTGTATTCTGATATGTGGAGTAACAATAAGATTTTACATACGATTGGGGAGGTTTAGAGCTACAATATAGTACTGGACAAGAAAAAGAAAAAAATTTAAGACCATATTAACTAGCATAACTCAAAACCATAAAAAAATGAATTACAATGTTAGTATTTGGGTTTACATAAGAATAATATTATTCGTTGGCTTAGTGTGAAACTAACATAAGTAAAAAATTGATATTTTTAGATCTGTACACCAATAGAGATAATAATTCGTTCGTATACTTGGTCAGAAAAAATCGTAACTCAGTTCCGAACAGTCTTGTACTCGTATATAATGCAATAAAATTCGTAATTACAAAAACATGATGGTATAGTTCATATGAAATAGTACTGCCTGCTAAGAATTATGTTGTGAATAAAACATCGAATGTAATTACTGTACGTTAGGTTCACATTAAGCTCTCGAATTATTTCATTATAAAATAATTTTTTTCCGAAAATATGAAAGATAAGAAGATGCCACCAATGACAGACTACTTAAAAATTAATTGAAATCAATATTCAGACAACATTATTATGACGACCGCAGGATTATAATTTAACTGCATATCCAACTGTATAAGATATTCTCTATAGAATTAAACAGTCAAATCAATACCTGTAGCGTAAAATCGCGATGAAATAAGAAACTGAATTATTGGTGGAATAGATAATCCTCTTTAATTATTATTCATCAATGAATGTTGAAACATGACGAGGATATCTAATCTGTACCTTGATTTGAATTTATTATCTATATCTGAAAATACGCTAAAGAACATGAACAGCTTTAATAATTCCCTAGATGTCCTGAATATTCTAGGCAAATTCAACATTTTTCGAAATATCAGCCATTTTCCTTATATCCACGAACGAAAGTCAAAGTTAAACTCTAGATTTTCGGCGACTTCGAAGTAGAGTCACGATTGAAGTTTACTTCCGTCAAAGTGTCGACTGTGAATAGGAAAATGGTGACTCTGTACTTTCCAAAGTCAACTTTGGTCAAAAGTCTTGTCTATGAATACGACCCTTAGTGAGTAATCGACCAGTCGCTTAAAGGTGCAAGGCAATACGTTTTATGGTCCCAAACGCTAATGCAAGATGCAGTTTCTAGGTCTCATTAAACTTATTCAATCGTGTCCATCGTTGGTATGTTGTTCATTTTCGCTCCTGAGTAGCCTCCATACTTTAACAGAATAGTTAAATAATTGCGAGGGTCTAGGTCCCGTCCCGTCGTTGAAAACCGATGAACTTGCCATTCGTACAACGGCAATCGCAGTGAGTATGAATACGAAATGAAGCAAATTAGTCAGAGACTTATATTTGGGCTGGTGATCATTATGTATGGAGAGCCACTTCCACTTAAAAACTCTTTCCAACGCTCTGGGATTATACAATACACAGAGGACCTACCTCCAGTCCGCCGCAATCCCATAGGAATATAAGGGATACTAGTTGCTACGACCCTATCAGATTACACCGAGAAGACCCCAGACTAGTAGAGTGAAAGAGAGAGATCAGAAAAGAGGGTTAGAGGAGAACTGATGAACGAAGGAAAGTTAGATAAGGAAGTTAATTCGGGAAGCAGGAGAAGAATTAAGAACAGCGGGAGGGACAGAGATAGGGATGGTGGAAGTGAATTCGAATTTAATGCAATTAAGGAATGATAGTGCCTAATTGCGAGAGGTGAATGCCCCGGGCACCTTAATGATCGTATGATCACACGCATCAATTCTCCGATAGAGACAATCACAATGGAAACATTGGACTACTGAAACTCTCCGGACTAATAACCGATTGACCCTATTCAATTAGATGAATACGCTGTTATGTAATTATAATTCCAGTTGGAAATGAGGTAAGCGGTACTGTACATGACTGTTTAAGGGGCATTTTTATCGTTACTAAAAATTAGTATCGTGGATTGATTTCACAAATGTATGTATGGATGTTTGATATCACTATCATACTTTTATATTCTCTTTGGTGCACTCATCTAAATGATATTTTGCAATTCATTTTGATTAATTTTCAGAAAAGTCTAATATATATATAATACGAATATTTATTTTCAGTCAATGACTTTACTATCAATATATGTAAGGTGCGAGTCCTTACATTACATGATTTAATATTGTATGAAAGTTTTCGTCGGCTTCATACCAACATCATCAGACACAACATTCTATATAGCAATATCATCACTAACAGGTACACATGTCTCTACAAACCAAAATACAATATATATGTTAATAAGCATACAATATGATAAAACATGATAAAAACCAACATAATTAGGACATAAATATGTATTTCTTGTGTGACTACACCCTACTGTCAAATGATTAAAAAGCACACGTGTGATTACAATACTTGTACAAATATGTTTGCAGGTCTTCACTGATAAAATAATAAAAAAATAACATGAAATCTGTATACTATATTATGTGAAGAGATGCAGTACAGTCTTTGAACTATGTTAACTAATTTGTTTTTGCCCGTATTCTTGTTATCTCATTACTACACGTCTTTTCACCTTCCAAATGTATGTACGTTATAATATATAGATTGAGGTTGTGCCTTGAGTCTATTCTGCTCATTGACTTCCTTCCAAGAGGTAAAACAGTGAACGCTGACCGTTACTGTGAAACACGGCGAAAATTGCGACGTGCCATTCAAAACAAGAGGCGTGGAATGCTTACTGCAGGTGTTGTGCTCCTCCATGACAATGCTCGTCCACATACGGCTCGGCGCACAGCAGTTTTTTTGACGGAATTTGGCTGGGAGTTGTTTGATCATCCACCCTACAGTCCTGATCTTGCTCCCAGCGATTTTCACGTTTTCTTGCACCTCAAGAAATTCCTGTCCTCCGGTGAGCGTTTTGGCAACGACGAAGAGCTGAAGAGTCTGTCACACGCTGGTTCCATTCTCAGGCGGCAGAGTTCTACGACAGAGGGATACAAAACTTGATCCCACAGTATGACAAGTGTCTCAATTCTGATGGTGGCTATGTTTAAAAATAGCTGAAACATTGCTGTACCTGGTGCCAATAAATTTTTTCCTGAAAGTGTGTTTTTTTTAAATAGGGAAACTTACTTTCTGGATGCGCCTCGTATGTACCTGTTAGTGATTATATTGCTATATAGAATGTTGTATCTGGTGATGTTGGTATGAAACCGACGAAAACGTTCATACAATATTAAATCATGTAATGTAAGGACTCGCACCTTACATATATTGATAGTAAAGTCATTGACTGAAAATAAATATTCGTATTATACTAAATGATATTGTTGATGTTAGGAATTAAAATTACAGACATATTATTGATAAAAGCGTGAAATAGCCTGATAGTAATATGTTGATACAAATGGTGTATGGAATGTAGGCTAAATGATATTGTTGAAAAATTCGGTGAAAATGTGGTAAATGACAGTTAATGTTTACAAAAATTTATTTATTTATTTATTTATTTATTTATTTATTTATTCTGGTGTAGTTAAGGCCATCAGGCCTTCTCTTCCACAACACCAGGAATACAAATACAATAATAGAATTAAACAGAAAAAAATACACTATATAAAAAATAAAGCTACACAAGAAATAAAGAGAGAGAAAAAAACACTATAAAAATAACACAGGTTGCAGTTACAGAAACTTTAAATGAGTGCTTAAGTATCATAATTGTATCCTAACTAATTAACTAACATGAACACGAAACTTGCAATTTTAATCTAGATTAAAACGAAAAATAAAAAAGAACACAAATCACAAGTCAAAGATGGAAAATAATGTCTAAAAATAAAGACAGGAGAACTCCATAGCGTATCTTTTTGATAAACTAAGTAAACAATGACGAAGGATCATTGGAGCGGAAAAAAATTCTCTCCGGCACCGGGATTCGAACCTGGGTTTTCAGCTCTACGTGCTGACTCTCTATCCTCAAAGCCACACAGGATTCCAATTCCGATGCCGAATTGAATCCTCTCAGTTTAAGCTCCACCTCTTAGTTTCCATTTTTGTGGCCAACCCTCATGCACTGTCACAGATGTGTGACAGTGGCACAATGTCCAACACACTATGTGCAGAGGTGCACTCATTACGAGTGACTAAGTGGCCGGGATCCGACGGAATGAGCGCCGTCTTAAATCACTAAAAGCAAAATAAGAGGTGGAGCTTAAACTGAGAAGATTCAATCCGGCATCGGAATTGGAAGCCGGTGTGGCTTAGAGGATAGTATCAGCACGTAGAGCTGAAACCCCGGGTTCGAATCCCGGTACAGGAGAGAATTTTTCTCCGCTCCACCGATCCTTCGTCATATGATAACGCAGAATTCCTGTACGGAAATATCATATTATGTACTTCGGTACATCGCAATAATGTGATATGCTTAAATAATCACTTAATGATTTAAGACGGCGCTCTTTATCTATACATGAAGCTGTATACCTACTTCTGTTCATTTGTACCAGCATATCGACTTGCAATCCTGTAAATGCACTCTTCGTATTGCTTCTGTTATACATATTTTAACCGTATGGATTTGGTCTTATTTTCTCTTAATTCACATGTTAGATCATTTAATTTTAACAATTTTATTTATATTGATTTTATTACTATTTCCTACCTATTCAAATGCATCGTTACAATCGATCAAACTGTCCAATTATACTTCACATTTATAACCTATTACTAATGGCAGACACCCTATTCGTAATTCACTCATATAAAGGTAGCCAGATGTGTAAACCAAATATTTACCTACATAGTCGTTGTGCAGAGTGCGCCATAGGAGGCTGGTCTACGCTACACCCGCGAAGAGATAAGAAGATGGAGATTTATTGGGGTGTCACCGGGGAACTGAAACTCCCGAAAGATACTTCTGTATTACTTGGACCACGAGGTTGCACAACACAAGTTATAAATCCGGGGTGCACCGGGGATCGAACCTGGGTCACTGTCATCATTTACCACTTCTAAAAAGGTAAAGGTAAAGGTATCCCCGTAACATACCATGAAGGCACTTTGGGGGGCATGAAAGTAGAGCCCCATGCTTTCCATGACCTCGGCACTAGACTGAGGTGGTGTGGTCGGCACCACGCTTCTACTAATGAAATGTTTTATAAGGAAGAAGTATTCATGATTATAAGTCAAGTAGATTTTATGTCACAATATTTATTTATTTAACAGCGAGAAGAGTTTCCTGGTAAATAACATCATGTTTTGTTTATTTTAGCATGGCTCTCGGAATCTCGTGAGAATTTTGAATGACGGTTTAGGCTAATGCCTCTTGGGCCATCAACGGGGTGCCACGGTGGCGCTTCCGAGAAAGTACCACCACCACCGCCACCTAACCCTTGTGCATTAGTATTCCAAGTGGGTTAACCCCCACACAAAGGGCTGTGTTGTGCGTAGCATGGTATATTGCGCGGAGAAGTAGATGTGGCTAAGTGCAAGGAAGGATTCCCTGCTAAAAGCTTCTCCGCCAAAGTCATGAAACGACTATGCGATTTGTATTCTTCACGTGTGATTTAACTTTACAATGCAAGTCGTGCCGCTGTAGCGCTCCATTTCAATAAACATGAAGATAAATATGCGGCCGGCCGCTCGTGCAAGAACAAAGTCATTTAATATTGAAAGAAAGAGAAAGGAAAAATAGACGAGGACATGGTTTCTAACTTAAAGTACGTTCAGATGAAGTGGGAATTTATCTCGTTACATTGACCATTAGATATAGGAATGTCTCTATCGGCCGAGTGAAAAATATTCTGAGCGAGGAAGTGGTACAAATTTATAGGAGGAACATTTGAATGAGATAGAATCTGCTACAAATTGTTGTACGCATTTAGAAGGGCGTTTCGTAGTCCAAACATCTTTTACCAGTAGACCTGGGATATTTATACTCGTTTATTGTAGGCTCAAACGTAAGTTCTTTAATGCACTTAGTTTTAGGCAATATCATAGCTCGAAAGTCTCTCGTGTTGCATACATTTAGAGATTTTTACGTAACTTTGTTGCAAGCTATCCTATTCGAGCCTAAAATCCTAGGTCTATTTATCAGTAATATAATTTACATATTAGTTACGGCGTCCTTGCAAACATAATTCATTTTCTTAATATCCTCGTCATTATCAACATTTCAACCATCACATTTCTGCAATAAGCCAATAACATGTCTTTAAATTTATAGCCTAATGACCGGTTTTTCCAAGTATTAGAAAGTTTAACGACTGTTAAACTCTAAACAGTTTGTTAATTAATAAAACTGCATGTTTTCAACACCAGTTTGGTTTAACAGATTGTTAACAGTTTGTTAATTTTAAATGTAGGATTTCGGGCAGTTAACTCGCTTAACAGTTAGTTAAATATGGCCGAAGTCTCCACAGCTGTTCGCACAGAAGTTGCGAAAATAATATTTTGTGCCTCTCTGTAGGGAATGTTTAGCATATGACTGGTAATATAACATTTAAAAAATACTTTGAACTGTTTAAATACATCAGTGTTATTTTATTTCTTTCGTATTTTGTGTCCATAATAGTAATGAGGAAATATAACCTTACTTTGTAATTATTATTCAGCACGTCACCTACAACTTTCATTTGTCAACTGTTTGTTTATGGAGCGTGGCCTACTATAACAGGTTGCCATTTTATGCAAGTTTCATGACTCACTCTATAATATAGAATTTAAAGATTAATTTTAGCCAATGAAAAGTTGCCTTACATGTGTAGAATCATTACCAACTGCTGTTGAGTAGTTAAGATAGTGCTAACACACGTTATAGTTAAGTGTTGGTTATCTTAAACAAAATTATGTTGAACAAATGGAAAATACATTAACAAAGCGTTAAAAATAAACAGACTGTTAATTTAACATTCAGTAAGCAAAATTAAACATTACTTGGACAAATTGGCCTGGCCATAACAATTATACTTACTTAACTTCTTTAGTGACATTATTCTGTTTGTCCATAACTGGTATCTAAACTGGCCTTTCTTTTGCCGTCCTTAGCTACCTAAACAATCAATGGCTTTATTCACAGCAGTGAATTATTTTTTTCATCACTCTCTTCATGACAACGAACACAATGGCTACAATCAAATCCATATATTTATTCATTAATAACTTCTTCACAAATAAAATATTACAAAAAATGCAGATACTTTAAAATTAAATTTAGACACAAGTAATGAAATTTAGGTAGGTCTACCAGTAATGGATAAAATAATGTATGGCACACGAGAGTAAACATACTTTATATGCTCATGGAACTTATCTAAATTTCCACTCGTGTAAAAAATCTAATTTTACTCTCTTGTACTATAAACAACTCTTCCTTGGCTATATATAATATATAGGACTTATGAGCAACATTATTTATATATGTGTAACTGTCTCAACTTTATCAATAATATTAATGGAGTTTCTTTGACTCACGCCTAATTCATTAGGCCTACTATGTACAATTTTATCAACAATATCACTTACGTAGTCTCCACGCCATTATCATAAATATCAAGTAAATTTTTTGTACCTTCATTAACTACATGCGTCATGTCAACTGTACCACATACGAAACATGACTAAATGAAACTCATTTGCCCCCCCAACTAATGATCTGCTGTGTTTGAAGTATGGTCACGTGGTTTGTGACGTGATAATCTCTTTGCGTGGAGAAAGTGAGAACAGTTTGAATCTATATACTAGAAGTGTATAGCCTGTATGTCTGACGTTGTTAATATGGCTGAGGTTATTGCAAAGCTTCCAGGTTATAATGTCCATAACAAAATGTCCAAAAGTACAAAAGGTCCACAAGAAAATGTCCATAAACTAATTAGTCTAACATTTAAAGTCATACATACAATTTGTCCATGGAGTAATAAAGCCAAGCATCTATTTGGTCCACCATATTATAAAGCCCATCATACGAAAATGTCCATCATACGAAATCAATTGTTTCAGCTTTTCACAGTGCATGGAATTGTTTGAGGTTTTGTATTTCCTTTAGTGTATTGCCTAACTGCAAATAAGACTGAAAATACTTACCGCACTATATATAATGAGATAAATTATTCAGCAGATTTAAATCTCACTTGCAATCCTACCTATACAATGTGTGATTTTGAAATCGCCAATATGAATGCTTGTCTACATAGGCATAGTGAGTGGGTGTCTTTTTCACTTCAATCAAGCAATACGGAGAAATGTAGTCAACAGGGGTCTGAGGGCACAATATTTGGATATTGAGAACCCTGAAGTAAGAAACCAAATACAGGAAATTATGGGACTGCCGTTTATTCCGCTAAATAACTTACAATTTGTTTGGGATTTTTTAAATGAAAGATTTGTGAACGATGTCTTGGACTTAGCATATTACATTGAAATTTCATATATGAGCCGTTCAGAGCAAAAGTGGTGTAAGTCAAAATTTGGTAATGAGGTTTAAAGTAAAAATTGTGTAAAATACAGCGCAACGTAGCAATTAATATATCCTTCGTGCTATCCACTGACTACTAATAGTTTAAATAAATCCAATATTAATTGCTACTTTGCGCTGTATTTTGCACAATGTTTACTTTAACCCTCATTACCCATTTTTGACTTACACCACTTTTGCTCTGAACAGCTCATATTACTGGTCATCCGGCAAGAGGACGAAGGCGAGCAGTTCCCCATAGATTTTCTCCTGAGATATGGAACGTCTATGAATTAGTAATTAATGGCGGACAGCGTACGAATAGTGTGGTTGAAGGATTCCACTCTCAATTCCAACGACTTGTGGTGGCACATCACGTGAACATTTCGCGATTCATTAGCCATTTGCAACAACAGAACCGGAAACAGAACATTTAGCAACTCAGGTCCTTGGTGGCGTACAAATATTAAGCGGCCAGATAATAAACGGTAGCCTATATCAATAATCAAACGAGAATTTTCAACATTGTCGGTAATTAACAAGATTACAAAGATAGGAATGAAATTTTTCGATATCTTAGAGAGACATATCATTTGAAATTGTATAGTGACCCTCAAGATGAACAATATATGTATGTTTTGTATTAAGTAATATAATTGAAATGATAATAAATTTCTCGGCACTTTCCTTGCAGTTTTCCTTGTCGGATGTTTTAGGGAAATGGACGAATTTATTTGTGGACATTTTAAAACGTAGGACATTTTTAAGAAGAGGACTTGCTGACAGTGGACCTATTCAGGTAAGGACATTTTTATGGCATGGTCGAATTTTCTATATGGACATTTCTAAACGTCGGACATTTTCGTGGAGAGGACCTATTGCAAAGTGGACCATATCTCACTTAACCATTGCAAATCCGTCTAAAGCAGAATGTGTCTGCAAGGAAAAGAAAAGAGGTTTCGGACCATCCCACTTACAGCCTCGACTATCAGCATATGACTTTCATTTGTTCGGGTCCTCAAAGAAAATGTTAAGGGGCACAAATTCTGCTCAAATGAAAAGAAGACCGCAGTGCTGAATTGGTTCAAGGGACAAAGGTCCTCTTTTACTATCTACTCCGATATCTTCCTATACAATGGAATGCTAGTATGGATGCCTATAGAGACGTCAAAGGAAAGCCACTGCATTACTGTATTCATAAACACTGATCTTTCTATATAGAACATTTTAGTTAGTTTGGTGTTCTACCTTAATAATACGGTTCGAACAAGATTCAATTGATCACTGGTCGTATGTAATGTCCACGCTTCATTTGCAGTATTGTTCGAAACATGTGAGGTCTTGTATTGTGAAATTATATGTAAAAATTTTACTATGTTAGGAAAAAATAAATTTTAGGACTTAATAAATTTTGAAAATAAAGCAATGCAAAAATCGCAATAAGGCGGGGGAACACAAATGAAGGAAATACTTACGAAAATGATGGAGAGAAGTGTGTTAGGTATTCTAGAGGGACCAGCGACAAATGTTGAACGTTGCGTTAATATAAGTAGATGTACAGTTTCATGTGAAGATAAAGAGGACAACGTTCGAAACATGTGAGGTCTTGTATTCTGAAAAATACGTAGAAATTTTTTGCTGTGTTAGGAAGATTAATTTTGAGAATTTCTTTGAACCGAAAACGTTCAGCCAACATTTGCACCTAAATAATTGTATATTGTGTTTACCGCTATGTAATTTGATAAGTTTGACGGCTTTAACAATAAATCTTTGAGTCTTGTACGGTTTATAGAATTCAATATGGTTTTAAAATTTTTGCTCGTTTTTGCTTCCTTTTGGAGAAAAAAAAACTGTTTTACATTAAATATTTGATAGCGTGTTTTGGGAAAGTTACTGATTTTATACCCAATATGCTCAGTCAATTTAAGAAAGCAGTGTATTATGATAATAAATGTTTGAAATAATTTTAGTTTTGACTTAAAATGTGCAGAAATATGATCGGAATAAAAGTAACTTTTCGTTCTGCAAAAGAATTTTACAATGTCACATTGGTTCGGGTCAAATTTCTGCACATTTAAAGGACAAAATTAAAATTCTTTCTATCACTTATCGTCATAATACACTGCTCTCTTAAATTGACTGAGTATATTAGGAATTAAATCAGTGGCTTTCCGAAAACACGCTTTGACATTTGTAATATAAACCAATTTTTATCTCGAAAAGGTAGTAAAAACGAGAAAAATTGTATTAAACTCTTTTCGTCTGAAATATGTCAAAGAATAAACCTCTTCAAATTAGTGACATTACTTACGGTTAACCCTGTATATAATGACAAAAACAAGTATTGAGTATTAATTAGAGAATAACACATGATAAATATGTGTGAAATACGTTATTAAAGATGCGATTTTTAAAATGTTGAAATTTTCCACATTTTCCTCTATTAAACAGTCTGTGACTAATTTCGTATCGCTAGAAACAACATTACTTTATATGTGATCATGATTAACATAGCGTGTAGGGTGGAATGGAAGTGCACGCTCCACTTCTGAAATAACAGAGCGGATGCGAGACTACAACTAAGGCTAACTTTGAGATCACTTCTAATATAATCAAGCAGAGCAGTGACTTGTCTTCCGACACAACAGCTCCAAGAGTGGCGATAGTTATATCAAAGAATCCAGAGAGGGCGCTCGCAGATGAAGTGGCGATTAGTTGCAACTTCGTGAAATACATTCCCCACAGTTTGAACTAAGTTGGCAAACATAATAAAGGGATGAGAATTGATGAATCTTGGAAGACAAAACCTAAGGCTAAAATGTATTTTCTATTATTTTCTAATAGCAAAATATTTAAAAAGTCTTGGCACGATATACGCAAATGATGGTTTAAAATTAATAAAAGGTATGGTTTGATTCGAATATTATTTTCCTTAACACTGTTAAAACTAAAGTTATTCCTTTTTCATTAACTATTAAGGCTCGGTTTCTTCAACCTTCGTTAAATTATAACAGTGTGTTATTCCATTTTAACTTTAAACTTAAGAGTTGGAGCATTTCTTCAACTACTGTTAGTACTAACAGCCTGTTAAAACCTATGTTATTTTTTTCAGTAGGTTATTTTACCAACATCTTTGGTTATTTAGCGTCTGAGTGAGATGAAGGTGATAATGCCGGTGAAATGAGTCCGGGGTCCAGCACCGAAAGTTACCCAGCATTTGCTCATATTGGGTTGAGGGAAAACCCCGGAAAAAACCTCAACCAGGTAACTTGTCCCGACCGGGAATCGAACCCGAGCCACCTGGTTTCGCGGCCAGACGCGCTGACCGTTACTCCACAGGTGTGGACCCTATGTTAATTTAACTGCCCAATTTCATGCAGTTAAATCATTTAACTCTCTCTTAGCATAGAAGTATCCAATATGGCTGGTGCTTAGATGCTGAACTTATATATCTGGATTATTTTAGAAAATGATATCCATGAATATATAAACAGAGGGGATGATTTCTGTGGTTTGACAGAAAAAAAGTTCATACGAAGGTAGGCTATAGGCTATTTTCTGCCAAGCCTCACTTTTCGCTTTCAACTTAGATCCGTTTTGTTTGTTTATTCTCATTAATTTGTTTATACTGCGAAATAATTTCCAGCAGAAGGTTTCTTTCGAACGAAGAGAAATTAGTCCCACGATTTTTTTTGTCCCAGTGTTTTCCATTTCACAACAGCAATACCAATACGCCGCTCCACGCTATTGTGATACAGACGAGGAAAGAAGCAGAAATCAAACCTGAGAGAATAGACACACTTCTATCCTCTCTGAATCAAACAATGCAAACAAGCGAGAATCGCAATTGTCAGAGTTCAGAAAACAGAAGTGAACCTATACTTGGTTATAGGTTATGATTAAACTCTAGAATCTCTGGTCCTAACAGAGAGTTAACAAACAGAATGTTAAAATGTGAAATGTAAAGTTGAAGAAACGCAATATTTTTAACAGCAATTCATACTTTTAACTTACAGTTAATTAACGCTATGCTAGGTGCATTTTAACAAAGGTTGAAGAAACCGGGCCTAAGTGTTGGAAACTGCCCAATTCTCTCCTAAACATTAACTTACGCAATGCGGATTGTTCCGCATTTAGCTGTAATTGTTCAATAAAAATGAATGTTCAGAAGTTAAATATTTAAGGATCATTATCAATAAACATCTGAAATGGGACAAACATAGGCCTATCAACAATCTTTGTAACAAATTACGTAAAATTATATATTATTTTGTTCATTTGCGAAATTACTTATCAATAAATGTACTATGTACAGTTTGCCTTGCCTTATTTCATTCCGTACCGTTCGCCAGTATGGGGTATTAGGATAGGGTAGTAGGCTACTTATAAACCTAACCTTAATCCACTAGATTTATTACAGAGAAGAATAATTAAAAATAACATAATCACAAAAAACATAAGAATACAACACAAACACAAGAACACAAAAAATACATCACACTAACATACGAAAAAAAAAAACACACACACACACAAGATTGCAACCTCATTCAAGAAATTAAATTGCAACATCGCATATAGAACAAATAATACTCTACAAAAACATCTCAACACACAAACAACACAAACAAACAAATACAACCATACAGGCGTATACAAACTTAAATGTAACACCTCCAATAACTTCTACATAGGACAGACAGGCAGATCATTTCAAACACGTTACAAGGAACACATCACAGCCATTACAAAATTACAAAACACTTCCACATATGCAGAACATATCACAACTGCTAACCACACCTACAGAGACATCAACACAGACATGGAAATTCTACACATCCAACCAAAAAGCCAGAAACTAAACACACTAGAACAATACGAAATATACAGACTCACAAAATCACATCAAATGAAATTCTCAACACACAACTTAATTTCAGAACACACACACTCTTTGACTCCACATTATACTACACAAACACACCCCCACAGGAAACAAAACAAAAGGCGCCAAGACCAGCAACAACCAGTTGTGAAGAAGGTCCATAACAGACCGAAACATGTTAACCAGGTACGATAGAATTTAACACAAGAAAGACATAATATAATACATATTCCGAAGTGATATATTGTTAAAAGTTGTGTAATCAAGATGTATAATAATTAATATATGTCTTAAGAAACTACTGATTGTCCTACCGAAATTTGCTTTTAAAATTTAGTCTTGAAAATACATCAAACTTATATCAACGTATTATTAAATTCTATACATAAAAATCACATAAATATGAGATCACTTACTCATAAACACGAAACCAAAGGCATGGATACAATAAATTTGTTTGAACCCAGGTGTTTAACGAGCACTGCTTTCTATCATACAGTAGTAGTAATATAGGCCCTAGAATTTATAACAAATTTATAAAGATATACCTTCATCTATTTAACTCAAACAGGTTCAAATTTGAAAATGTATGTGAGCATTTTGTTATTAGCGATTATTATAAAATAATTAGTTCTCTCTAACAAAAATATTTTCAGATAATAAGTACACTATTTTTAAGTAAGTTATCACTTGGCTTCGTATTCCAGCTACATGATTCGAAGTATATGTGACGTCACAACGCAGGTACAGGTGCGTTCGTATACAAATAGTTACGCATCCTCTTACCTCTTCCTCTAGAAAGTCAAAACCGGGACGCAGTCATAGCGAGTAGTCTTATCGATCACTGCTCTTACTACTCGTATTATTTAGATAACTACACCTTTGTAGCTGATTGAAGGTTCATTGCAGAGGTAAAAAGCAGTAGGTAAGAGGCTCAAGCGTGGAATGTTGCAGGGCATAGTTGAGGATATTTGAACTTATATTTTCAGCTGTCAATATTAGACGACATCACATATAAATTGTGTAAAATAAACGTAAACGTAACAAATAAACAGTGCACTGAAAGACACTGCAATACCAAATGCACAGAAAGTGTGTTGAACATAACCGAAAAGAACCAGTATGATCAAAATCTCAAAATTATGAAGGCATTAACTCAACGTTTAGCATGGATTTGTGTAGCCTACCATGATGTTCAAATGCCAACATCTGAATTAATAAATTAAATAATCTACATTTAGGGAATTTCTAGAAAGAATATATAGAAAATTAGTGGGTTTTCAGTGATGAGCGACATATACAATAGGTATCCTAATGAAACATGAAAAAATATCAGAAAATAGAAACATCTTGTACTACATCATACACCAATAACGACATGTGCTATTGAAATAATTTCTGGCAATATAAAATAATTTCAATTGACATCCGCATATGTTCTAGTTCCGTAACTTACGAATGCACGTTATTATTCACTGCAAAGATCACGACGAAAATGAACATCACGGCTCAAGCATGTGTTTACTAGTATAGCTTCAGAATGTCGGCAGTTGACTGTACTCCACGAACACGCAGCGACGACCTGTTTGTTTACATCCTTATCCGTTGGATTACCTGCATTTGGCGTACTATATAGCCAGTATGTCTTTAACTTCAGTCTTTAGGTAGCTAGAATACGAACCCTAGTTATCACTATGTATTGCACTGAGAGATACATATTTTTCAGAAAATTAGATTGCAAATATTGCTGCCACCATGTAATCTCTAACCACACAAAATTCTATTCATGATCACCAAAATTTGAACCTAGAACAATGTGAGTCTGAATTAATAACACAGAATCTTAATTTTATTGTAGCCGTTTCAAGTACATGATTTTTATATACAAGTTAACTCTTGTTTTTAATTTTTGTAGTAATATTCGGGATAAGGGCACCATAGCGCAGAGAATAAGCCTCAGCAGATGGTGCTGATATGTTGGATTGGATTGCACTGGGGGTACGAGACGCGAAGATGCAAGGAAATCTGATCTACTTTTACGTCCAATTGTATTACAACCTTTATCGAAATGCAGGTACTACAGTTTCGTAATTCTAGTGAAGTTATTTTCCACTGTACTCCCGGGTTCAGTACTCATTTCATTAAGAAGAAGGTTTGTGGAGGAGCATACACGCAGCCGATGTCTTACTGTAACTGTAACTACATTGCAATGCTCATAGTTTCTGTAATAGTATTTGGTGCAGCCCTCCCGCACAGTATCATAAATGCTCTCAGGCGAAAGCACTACTGTATACCACACAGATTCGATTCAGAACCTAGGCGATAAACGCCGGTTTGAAAAGTTATTACTGACAGATAATCCAGTAGTATTACGACATAAGTTTTGAAACAAATTTTGGCTGAAATTACTGAATTCGTTTAAACCGTTTTCTTCCAATAAAAAATGTTATATGATGTTTTGTGTGAGTGAGCGCTACGAGGAAGTCAAATGGAATAGATGTATTTCATGTATCATAATATCCCCTTTATGTATTTAATTATTTATTATTTTATTTATTATATTTTATTTTATTTACTTATGTATTTACTTATTACGTATCTATTTTTATCTATTTATTTTTATCTATGTATCATTCATTCATTTATTCATTTACCTATAACAGAGCAAATTCCCAATTAAATAGTCAATACAAAATTATATACAATTATACACGTATGTTCTGAAAATGAAAAAGACATAAATACAGATATACACCGGTACGTGTGTGTATATGTGTATATATATATATATATATATATATATATATATATATATATATATATATATATGTAAAAAAAGGTAAAAGGTAAAGGTACCTCCGTAACATGTCATGAAGGCACTTGGGGGGCATGGAGGTAGAGCCCCATGCTTTCCATGACCTCTGCACTATGATGAGGTGGTGTGGTCGGCACCACACTCTGACCGCGGGGCCGTTCTGAAAGTTTGGCAAGGATAAAAATCCCATCAACACCCGGGATCGAACCCCGGACCTTCCAGTCCATAGCCAGCTGCTCTACCAATATATATATATATATATATATAAAATGTAAAAATGAAAATGAAAGAGTATTAAATAGATAGCAATACTATTTCAAATCAACTATCTCAATATGTTATTATTTATTTAATATAAAATAAGCTGAAATCTAGACTCCATATTTCATATAATTCCTTGACTTCCGAAAACATTCTTGGCAGTGGTGATTTTTATGTGATGAGGTGTTTTGCTTTTGTAGTGTAATTATTGGCGATTTCTTAAATTTTATGTCCCGGCGTTAAACTGAATTTGTGACAACATAGTATATCACTATTATCCAGTAGAACATTGATTATTTTATAGAATGAAAATTGCTCAGCGACTAATCTGTGACTGACAATAGACATTAAATTATATTCAGTAAGTAGAACACTGTACGAAATTTTGTTGTGAAAAGCAGAATATTGGTACTTTTTTAAACGAAGATATCTTAAAAAAAGTCATTGAATTTTTTTCACTTTGATTATTATGTGATTTATGTGTGTATGTGGATGTGTAGATATAGGGCCTATGTGTATATGTTTGTATGTGTGTACATACATCATATACATACATACATACATACACACATACATACATACATACATACATACATACATACATACATACATACATACATACATACATACAACAGAATAACAGACCTACATACGCCTAGAGAGTGACAGAAACGAGATATAATGTGTTATATTATAAACAGACAGGTAGCAAGGCATGTAGTATTACCTATATTGTAATGGGACATGCCGTTCAACTAATATTAAAAAATACATACATACATACATACATACATACATACATACATACATACATACATACATACATACATACATACATACATACATACATACATACATGTCTACTTGAATTTATAACATTTGTTACCAGAATCGACTTTGACAAACTTTAAGGCAAAATGACAATAATGGTTCTTGTTATAACTAGAGGAATTGTAATGATAATTGTAATCGAAATAGTTAATTCGTAATCCTAATCCAAATTGTAATTCAAAGAGTTTAAAGTAGTTAAAGAATTGTATGTAGTGTTACTGTGTAACGGAGCATACAGTATAATAAAAAAACATACGTAAATACATACATACATACATACATACATACATACATACATACATACATACATACATACATACATACATACATACATACATACATACAGTACATAAATAGGTTAGCTGTAATTCGCTCATCTAAGAATTGTAGCCTAAATCTCTTTGGTATTATAAAAATTTTCTTCTTCTTCTTCTGTCTATGTTTAGGCCTTAAGACCTGTTCCGAGGCTAACAGTACTTGAACTGTCCATTTCTTGCAAGGTATTGCCACGTCTCTTCGTTCCCCTGGTTTATATTTAGTCTTGTCTTGGACATTTTGAAGGTAGCATTCTCAGTACAAATTCCATCCATTTCTTCTGATATTGTTCTATCTCCTCTTTCATTCATTCATTCATTCATTTATTCATTCATTCATTCATTCATTCATTCATTCATTCATTCATTCATTCATTTATTTTATTCCATAGGTCTTACATGAGCAATAAAGCTTTAAGATGTGGAACAAGTTAAAATTTTACAATATTACAATTATAATTTTTATAAATTTTTACAGTTTTACAATTTAGTAATTTTCTACAATTTTTACAATTTTGTGCAATTTTTTACAATATTTTGGCGAGATGTAGTGAGATAAAGTGAGGTCCGATGATTTGCCAAAATATTACCTGGCATTTGCCTTTTGGTTGGGGAAAACCTCGGAAAAACCCAACCAGGTAATCAAATCAAAGAGGGGTAATCAAATCAAAGAGGTTGATGCCGAGGACTCGCCATAGACCATCCGGCTTCAGTCCCACGGCTGTTGAAAATCTCGGAAGAAACCAAAGACCAAAGGGGGATCCAACCCAAACCCGAACACAGCTCCGGATCAGCAGCCCAGCGAGTCTGCCGACTGAGCTACATCGATGTGTCTACTAAAAGTATACAATACATAGCCAATCAGATTATTAAATTTACAAACGCAAACGATCATTCATAAGTTGAGCTATATGTATAATACAAAACAAGTAAGTTAATTAAATTTAAGGCATAAACAATTCAACCAGTTGTGATAGACAGAAATTGATAATACATATCATGCAAACTACTTCAAATTACAAGCACAAACAATTTATCAACAGAGCTATACAGATTACTATTCAATTTAAAGCATATAAAATTCATCGGCCAAAACTATACAAATATATACAATACAAAATAAGCAGAATAGTTTAATTTACAAGCATACTTTCATTAAGCTATACAAATTTGTGCAATTAATATCAAGTAGATTAATTCAATTTATAATCATAAACAATTCATCAGTTGAGCTATACAGACTACCATTCAATTTACAGTAGGCCTATATACAATTCATCATACAGTATACTATTCAATTTACAGCACATACAACTCATCACTTATGCTAAACAAAAATATACAATGCATAGTAAACAGATTAAGTCAATATAAAAACATATTTTAATTGAGCAATGTGTATTTCCCCTAATTGTGTTCTGATATCTTCGTTTCTTAATATATCTCTCCTACTCGCACCACATAGGGATCTCATAAACTTCATTTGAGCAGACTCATATTGGTGTCTATTTCTGCTCACATCGTCCACGTTTCACTGGAATATTTAATAGAAATGATGATAGAAAATATTATATAATATGTGTAATGTTGAATTTTGGTGAGTATTGGGGTTTCTGCTAATACAATTCTTACTTAATGTTTTCGTCTGATCTCTGAATAATTTGTGCATTTTGGGAAGAACTTTATCCTGCATTCTTTAAAACGAAAAGAAACATGTCTGTTTCGAGCCGAGAAACACGTCTCAAGTTGAGAGCACCTGGAGTGTAAGTTGCTTTTTTATATCGGCGTCGCCTCATGTAAGATGCTGCGTCCCGCGAGCTGATGCTTCATGACTGGTCGTCAACCGTCGCACGTGCTAGCGTCTTGCGTCACTTTTCCTTATTCATTCACAACTCTCCGTGATCGGGTTTTTAAACGTACCTTAGCTTCAGTTCGCTCTTGTAACACAGTTCCAGGACAGTCCCTTCTTGATTTTTGGAATACATTTTCCTTGAAAGAGTAATTGTGATCTTTTTTTTTCTTTCTATGGCGTTTAAGGTTCTCAAAGATTCTTGGCTGAAGTCCATATAGGCATTCTGGAGATAAAATAGATAAAAAAAAACAAACAAATATAAACAATCATCACAAACGATTCTTATGTATGTATGTATTTATTCATACTGCAAATGGGTAAATACGCGGTGGCGGTGGTAACTAATTACACTCAATAATGACAACTATTTGGCTCAACCATTAAGATCTGTCCTGTTAAACCAAAGATTTCCTGATCTTCCTCTCTCTTTCTCTGTCTGTCTGTCTCTTTATAATTATTGTCTACACTAGTCATGTCAATTGATGCCCATAGAAGCAATCGCGCGCTTTAGAGCTCAGGAGAGCCTGAGCACTTTACAGCGGAAAGGAAAGAGACAGACGAAAGAGGTAGTATATGCCCACAGTCTAGTATATATAGTCGCGAAGCTCAATACGTAGTAAATATGCAAACATTAGATAGTTGCTCGCCACTAGAATCGCTAATATCGCCTCATTACAGGCAATGCAAAATCGAACCGTCACAGTCTATTGTTTCTAGCACCCTCAAAACTCAAGCTTCGTGACTGTATATAGTAGACTGTGATATGCCTCTTGATCGAGCTACAATATATACAGGGATGGCCAGCACTGATTCAATAGATGAAGGGAAGAGAACTTATTAAAACTGTATCCATATTTATTTTCATATTTGTCTGAGAAGTATAAGTGCATTATAAGAATGTAAGTTTTAATTTTAATGCTCATTTTTCACAATTTTGTTTTTTTTTTTATTCAAAAGAAATATTTTCTCAACTTTTTTTTATAAAAAAGTGAAATTTTCAGATATAGGCCTATTTACTTAGTAGCCTTACAGGTACTGAAGGAATATTTTCGTAAATCTAATATACTGTAAATACGTATTACTGAAGATAGTGTATTGAAAATTTTGAAAATATTCGCATGGAAAGTGTTTGTAAGGAAACGAATTAACAAAGCAACTACTCTTACATCATAAACAAAAGATATGTGCCCAAGTGTTGTAAAAATGTCACCTCTATAGCTTGAACAGATTTTGTGAAAATAATTTAATATTCTGATGTATAGGAAGTTGCGTACCAGTATCACCTCAAAAGCATAATGCGATAAGAGTTTTGTTATGGCATATTAGTTGCACTTAAAACATATAGAGCACCTAGGTAACTTTGCTTTGTACTGTAATATTGTTTCCAGTAGTTTATTGATTGCTTTTATAAGGTTAAAGATGCCATCAAGTTCAATTCCAACTTATCATGTCATACTCAATCTCTTTTTTGAGGGGGGGGGGATATCACTTTCTTTATGAATGATGTGTTTCATCCATTTAGTATAGTATAGTTGTATTACTATGGAATTTAAGTGAATATTCCTTCTTAACTCTTTATTATGTTATTAACATTTAAAACACAACTGCAATATTAAGAAATCAGTGTTAGTACTTTTGTTTTACAGACAATATAGATAATATTAAACAGAAAGAAGCCATATAAAATAACGACATAAAATTTCACGTTCCGTTTGAAGTTTGTGCACCACTGTGTTCTTAATCCAACAGGTTGCTTATTGATATACATAACCCTTTCTCTTTCCATACTTAGCGCTTGCTGCCCGCGGACGACGTCAAGGTAAAAAGATGCGCTTGCTTTGACATCACTGGTCTACACCAATCTCTTTGTCTTTAAGTTGTGTATGAAGATGTCAACTCAGTTGGACCGTTGCTCTTTCGTAACACATTATCTGTAGGCCTACTCTTCATATCTTGGCTTCACATCCATCACCATGGTTAACACACTCAACTTCTCTCAAACTTATATAGTACTTTGACCATCAACTCTGGAAAAGCTGAGTGAATTTCTAACCATTGTTATCTGTTCAGCTTTCATTCTATGATTATTCCTATTGGCCATAAAAAAGAGGAGATTTTAGAAAGGATGCTCTGTAGACATAATCTTTTCTTAATTAGTATATTCGAAAACTATGTTTATGTCCTGTAATTTAATGTCTTCCGTTTCGCTTTATATCATGTTGGCACAGTTCGAGAGCTGTTTTAGGTACACTGTAGATATTTTACAAACAATTAGTTTTGACACCTCGTTGAGCTTTCAAAAAATGAATTGAGTTTCAGTCCAAATAGCCTACTCAATTTTTTTTAATCTCCTCTGTGTCTTTCACCCTCCCCCTCCTTTCTTTGGCATATTCAGATTACTCGAAATTTCGTAAGTTTTGCGCGTTTCTACTGTTTAGTTTTACCATTGTTTGCTTCCTTGTGAAGCCTAAAGACAACATATCAGTTATGATGGTGCAAATCAATTTCTAGATATTCTCAGGATTATAAACTTTTAGCATTACTGATAACAAAAAGAGTGATTATGGATTTTTTTTCTTCTTCTGTGCACTGTGTTTTCTCTTCAAATATGGACAGATTTTGTTAATATTGTGTATCTACCAGTCGGTTGTAACTTACTGAATATTATGATGTATACATGAAATGTACTCTTTACTAACTAAGCTTAAAATTTTATTTCATAAATTACGCAGATTTGTAATTTATTTGAAATCGGTGATAATGAGTTGTATATACAATTTCTATTACTTAGGTTCAGTGATAAATGATATGGTTTAGATCGTATTTCCCTACATTCATATGATAAATTAATTGCTCTTTTCGTAATAGTAGACTATTACCAATAGGAAATTTATACAGAAAAAACCTTACATACCTTATGGATACAAACTTATTCATAAAATTAACTCAAACTTAGCTGTTTAGAAACGAGGGGCAGAAAAGGGAATTTATTTTTATATTACCGGTAATCACTAGATCACTAATATCTACAAAATGTCTCTAATTCCACATTTCTTAACGGATTAAAAGTATCTTTGTGAATTAAAAAATGTTAAGATAACGCAGTCCTAACAAGGACAAATAAAGGGTTCGGAGCCATAGTGGGCCAAGCGCCATTTATTAAAAACGGAGAAAGCAAGGGTTAAAGTTAAGTGAATACCATAGTTTAATGAAGATTGACATATCATTTAGTTTGAATGTGTATACTTTATATTACTTGCTACAGTATTATATTTCCATTGAATTATGGTGATAACTTCACTTTAACCATTGTTTTCTACGGTTTTAGTAAATGGCACTTGGCCCACTATGGTTCTGAACCCTTCAAATCAGAAAGGAAATATTCTCACTACATACATATATAGGCCTAAATGTTTTACCCATGGGAAGGTCTTTCACTGCAAACCCAACATTCTCCAATTTTTCCTATTTTCTTCCTTCATCTTAGTCTCCTCATATGATCCACATCGTGGTGGGAATATAATGGTGTAGCAGACAGTTGACTCAAACTCGTTTTCTACTGCGCATGTCGTCACTTGGGAAGCAGCAGCGGCGCGCTAATTCGCACCGCAGTGCTTGAGGAACAAAACAAACAGCTGTTGTGTGTACGTGCGCGGTGTCAATTCTTTGTTTATATATATATATGTATAATACTTAATGTTATTCTTGTATCAGTAATGCTATTAATGTGACACATGCTATTAGTATGCCTGGATGTGCAGTATCTGGTTGTTAGAGTTACAATCGAAAAACAAAAGGAACTGATGTAAAATATTATAGGTTTCCGAAGAATGAAGACATGGCAAGACAATGGTTGCATGCTTGTAGAAGGGAGGATGAAGTCAATTTACAGCACGATGAGTTTTCTCTCATGTTACTAAATTTTATTTGCTTCGCAACTCATTTGCAAAATATATTTTCATGTTAAACTTATTGTTTGACTTATTCCATAGATTGCTTTGAGGGAAAAGAAAGGGGGTAAAAATCTTTAGACTTAATGTTGTTTCAGCTCGAATATGTTCACTTCATTTTGAGGAGTCAAGTTACGAAGTACCTTTAAAGCAGAAACTCCTAAATTATGAACCAAAAAGCAGTCGTAATCTGAAAGTAGACGCTGTACCCACAAAAGCTCTGGCGCAGTCTTGCTTGAAACGAAAATCAACAGATAATCTGAGATTGAACAGATGTGAAAAACGGAGAAGGAGAAAAGAAATTCATGACATCATTGCCAAATAGTTCATGTACTCTTCAGGCCACTTCCAAAACCAATTCAGACGAACATGTACCAGAGGATAGTGCACTAGACCTAAATAACGAAACGTGAGTAATTACAGCAATTATATAATTATAATTACTATTAACTAGTATGTTCCTGTGTATCATATTGTTAAAATGTTTCACATGTGAGTCGCTCCGCGGAAGAGAATAATTTTCTCATAGTTCTTCAAAACTTTCTAAGCTAAAAGGACTTAATTACATGTCTCATAAAATGTTAAAGCTGTGGTATCTTTTAACAACTTCCAGACAGAAAAGACTTCAGTAAATGGAAGGATTCAATTGTCTCGAATGTCAATAGAGGAGCAAAAAAGGCGTCAATCAATGGGCATAAAATAATTATTTTCTCGCTTAACCCTAGCATTATCACGGTTGGGAAAAAATTGCCCACCATTTTTATTTTCTAAATTTTTATGAATTAATGAAATCTGACAGCTTTCACCTTTACTCGATTTGTCTCTAACATGATAAAGTATGCACACATGTGTACTGTTTTAGATTTAAAATATAGCAGACTAATAAGTTGAAGTATTTGTTAGTGGACAGATTTTACCCACCCTTGGCATTTCATATGACCTACACTTTTAAACATTTTCGAGTTTTAATTCTGTGATTTTTGTCCATTGTTGTAACTGTTTGTAGTGCCGTTAAATTCGTTTACTGTTTCAATTCTCCACTTTACCATTTACTTGCAGTGTAGAAACTTGAGTTGGTAAATTTATTCTTTATTTATTGGTGTTTATTCAAATCTAGTTGTATTCAGGGATACAGAACATAGACATGAGTTGTTTTGTGGATAATAGCAGCCTTAATGTTTTGGGTGAAAGTGATATTATAGTGCTATTGGAAACTGATTTACCGGCGGAGTTGAAGAAAGAAAATGGTAGTGAGGAAGATAATACAGAAGTGGTTGTGAGGGTGAAACAAGGTCTATTTCAAGTACTAGCTGCTAACAAGAAAGCCGTTCACATTACGAAAATAATGTCAGATGTGGAAATTGTGGACTTAATTTGTGTAAAAAATATTCAGATATTAAAATTGTGTGCAGGAGCATTTTACTAAAAGAAATATGCAGAATCACTGGAATGAAAAACTGATGTGTGTTTTTTTTTATGTAATGTAAAAATGTTGACGATAAAACTTTATTGAACGTATTTGAGGAGCTCGGAATCAAAACGCGTTACGTCCACGTTTTATGGAAAGAGCCGCTAAACAAAATACAAAGGTTCGCATATTTTTTGCTAATTTATCCAGTATCCCTGCTTTCTTCTCTCGATCTCCACACAGTCTGTATTAGATTAATGTGTTTCAAAGACAATTCCATCAGCTGGGGCAACAAGATGGATTTAAAATAAGAACAGTAAATGTTGTTCATGAGAAGAAGGAGCCATTGCTAGAATGTTTTCAAACCATAATGGAATCTGAAACATCTAACATCACAATAAATGAGGTAAGCGCCCTAGTGCGTGCTCTTGAAGATCCTGAATTCAATTTCTGGCTCAGTTATTTTTTTCATTTATTGATGTATCATGTAGATATATTATACAACCAACTACAACATCGCCAGTTAGATATTTCTAAGGTTCAAATCTGCATATAAAATATTAAATTATGGTTTATTTAACGACACTCGCAACAGCAGGGGTTATATCAGCGTCGCCGGTGTGCCGGAATTTTGTCCGCAGGATTCTTTTAAATGCCAGTAAATCTACTGACATGAGCCTGTCTCATTTAAACACAACTTACAAGATAAGGCATATGGAATTAATCTTGGTTTATTTTTGTATGCAATCCCCCTTAATTCAATACCCACGAGCCGCCACTGATTAACCCTCTATAAAATTCCTGCTTTCAGGTCAAGTCGAAGATTTGTATAGATCCTTTCCTTCCTGGGTTTGCTTCCCTTCACGGTCTTACATGCAATTACGTAGACATTGAAAAGCTGAAAAGTACCATAAACATTATATTGAAGAAACATTTCTGTAGTTTTTTTTTACGTATTTTCCCATAATGGAGAAGGGATATAAGACTTCATTCTGACGCTGACCTGACAGTCAACCCACAACATAACGTTATTGTTCTCTATTACGCCCTTCAGTTTTACCACTCTTTATTCCCCTTCATTGTTACCCTTTTTTCCTTTATGTTGACCATGTGAATGTTGTGCTTCGTAGACAGACCTTTTCTGTCATGTCACTTTACTGCCAATAACTCTTACAAAACCTCGATTCTGATTCCCTTTCTTAAACTTTGTTCAGTCCACTTGGACTGTAGGACAGAACTTCAATGCACTTTTATTCAAACAGTTAGAATTCTGGAAAACCTTTCGCGTATATTTAGAGGAAAATAACTCCTCTTCTTCACGAAAGATCGTTTTACAACATACAACAACCCTCTAAATAGCTTGAAAAAAACTGCATTTGACAGCTTGAATGAACACTGTCAATAAAAGTCGCAGGGTCACAAAGACGTCATGTCTAGACGGCTATGCTTTGGGAGAGCATCACGTTCCTAACAAGACGTTAGTAGGGAAGGGATTAGTTAATACAGCTTCTTGGTATTTATAATCAATTAACCTTCCCCACTTCCAAAACCGTACGGAGTTGAGCTGAGCTAAGCTAGCAAGCCCCGAGAGAGTCTGCAATGCTTCCCGCGTGACGTCATCACGTAGTAGGAGAACGGGCGAGGCTGCGCACTGCTTCACCATTATATTCCCACCACGATCCACATATCTTAATGTCGTATATCATCTGATATCTTCTTCTACCCCGAACTCTTCTCCAGTTCACCATTCCTTCCAGTGCATCTTTCAGAATGCAGTTTCTTCTCAGCCAGTGACCCAACCAATTCCTTTTTCTCTTGCGGATCAGTTTCAGCATCATTCTTTCTTCATCCACTCTTTCCAACACAACTTAATTTCTTATTCTGTCTGTCTACTTCACACGCTTAATTCTTCTCCATATCCAGATTTGAAAAACTTCTATTCTTTTCTGTTCATTTCGTCGTAATGTCCATGTTTCTGCCACATAAAATGTCACACTCCACACAAAGCACTTCACTAGTTTCTTCTTTAGTTATTTTTCCAGAGATCCGCTGAAGATATTCTTTTTTATATTAAAAGCTTCCTTTGCCATTGTTATCTTCCTTTTGACTCTCAGGCTGCAGCTCATGTTACTGCTTATAGAACATCCCAAGTATTTGAAGCTGTTTACTTGCTCTACTGTCCCATTTAGAATTCGCAAGCTTACCTTTATTTTTCTTGCGACAATCATGATCTTTGTCTTGTTTGCATTTATTTTCATCCCATACTGCTCACAGCTTTCATTTAGCTTCAGTAGCAGATCCCTTAGTACCATCTCCTCTTCTTCTAACAACGCCATATCATCAGCAAATATTATGCATTTTATTCTTCTTTCTCCTACTATCACTCCTCCGTTTTCAGAAAACAGTTCTTTACGAAATCCTCCAAGTAGATGTCGAACAGGGTACATGATAAAGGGCATCCTTGTTGTATTCCTCTCCCTATTTCACTTCCTTCAGACATTTCTTCTCCCATCCTAACTCTTATATAGGTTACTGAACAGCTTCTATATAATTATTTGCAACTTGCAAAATATAATACAAATATATATATATATATATATATATATATATATATATATATATTTGTATTATATTACTAGACATATCTGAACATAAAAATGAACTGCAAAAAAAGTTGCAAAATGTTGGTGACAATGTATTTTTGCCACATAAATTTCAATAGCTAGGGATCATCTTTCAATCAGAACAGGTAACTATGTTTTTTTTAATGAAAGATTGCCTCTTTTCACAACCAATTTCAGATATCACTTTTGTAGATTGCTAGTCGCTTATTTAACGATGCTGTATCACTTAATAAGTTATTTAGTGTCGACACTTTTGTATTTGTGGGGTAATGTGTTTTCTCTCAAATTGTATGCTTACGATGTACTTTGGTTGATTGATAAGTTAGTCTAAAAAAAGTTGATATATTTTAATGGTCATTTTAGTTCTAAAAGCTGGGTTTTAATGGTAGAAAAGTAATATTACATGGAATTTTGCACACAAATAAAACTTCTGCAATATATTAAATTCTGTAACTGAAGTGAGATACCTTACTTTTAGATTAAAAAAAAAGTATGTTCTAAGCGTGAAATGCTAAAAATTGAAGTAAGCATTCATTTTATTTTAAGTAATATTTCAAAATATTCCACATAGAGGAGTACCATTTGTTATCTAAATATATATTTTTAGGCCTACAAATCTACACACGTCGATTGTCACTTTTGCTGTAGCTTAGCTGCAGTTTTGCATCTGTTCCGATTCTTTAAAGTATTCTGTAATAAGAAGGCCTCGGATTCACATGCATTTCACGCTAAGGTGATACTTAAGAACGCTTATTTGTCTTGAGAAACACTTTCAAATTAGGTCTTGAAATATGAACAAAATTCGTCCATTAGGAAAAGAGACTGTACACAGAAGAAATTATTATGGGCTAAGATTGTTGTATAAATTTTTATATAAAAGTTCAACTACTCTGAGTAGGGATATACATAGAAATTTCTTGAGGAAAAATATACAGTATTTGTGTTTAACATTGAAACACTTTCGAAGTTATTACGAACAGAGATATCGGTGCTTTTCGTTAATACATTTAAAATAAACAACAATAAAACACAGATGCACAAAAACTGTAGCAAAATGACGCTCAGAAACAAGTTCCAAGTATATTTTATTCATAATGTTGACTGTTTTTTTCATTGAATGAGGTAGCAATGATTTATGAGTGAAAGGAACAAAAGCAAAATTAAATAATGGAATTTATGGGATCACAACAATAAAGAGTAACTAATTAACTTAGTAAAATTGAGTTAAAACATACATATTTATAACGAGTAAATACTTTTAAAGAAAACGAATACGAATTATAAAGAAATTTAAAGATTTAAACTAAAATACTTTTAATTATACAAAACTGGCTTTCAGGTAGAAGCTCCCTGTGAACCAGGTTTGAATAATTTCAAGGGAAAAATTGTTGCGGGGCCGGGAATAGATCCCAGGACCCTTCGCTTAGCGCACGAATGCTCTACCGACTGAGCTACCACAGAAACTATACACGACACCGTCACAATTCTTCCGTTTATATCCACACAGCTCAAATAGGCTGACAAGACGCCAGAACCCAACTTTGAGTGCACACAATTCTGTGTGACTTAAATTGTGGCTTTCTGTTAACGTACCTGTTGTTTTGTAAATTCTCCTATCAATAAAATTGACCGTGCGAAATATTTGACTAGATCTGTAACATTTAAATGAAATATCGTCAAAAAAGAGTTTAATCAGTTGACGCATCTTCACTTCTCACAAAACATAATTATGACGTAACTTTGTTTAGAGAGAGAGAGAGAGAGAGAGAGAGAGAGAGAGAGCCTCCGGCGAACTCAACGCATATCAGTAGCGAGTGGTATTCCTACTGCGAGATGAATTTGATCGTAGGTTAGAATTTCATTAAGGTTGATTTCGAGATTCCCCAACCCCCAAATGAATGTCGTAGATTTACGGTACGTGAAACAAAGTTGCCCCTGACAGAAAACATTAGGAAACAAATATTTCGTTCATTTCTCTCCCATGTTGAATTTCGACGCTGAAATATTCTACGCTGGAAAACGTTGTTAAATACACAACTACCGATATTACTACTACTACTATTATTACTATCACTAGTACCGGTATTACTACAATTATTACTATCATTACTACCGATATTACTACTATTATTACTATCACTACTATCGACATTACTACTACTATTATCATCACTGCTACCGATATTACTACTACTATTATTACTATCACTGCTGCCGATATTACTACTACTATTATTACTATCACTACTGCCGGTATTACTACTACTATTATTACTATCACTACTACCGGTATTACTACTACTGTTAATACTACTGGTATTACTACTACTATTATTACTATCACTACTACCGATATTACTACTCCTATTATTACTATCACCACTAACGATATTACTACTACTACTATTATTACTATCACTACTATCGGTCTTACTAGACTATTATTACTATCACTACTATCGCTATTACTACTACTATTGTTACTATCGCTACTACCGATATTACTACTACTATTATTACTATTGATACTATCGATATTACTACTACTATTATTACTATCACTACTACCGATATTACTACTATTACTATCAATACTGCCGGTATTACTAGTACTATTATTACTATCAGTACTACCGTTATTACTACTACTATTATTACTATCACTACTACCGGTATTACTACTACTATTATTACTATCACTACTACCGGTATTACTACTACTATTATTACTATCACTACTACCCGTTCTACTACTATTATTACTATCACTACTACCGGTATTACTACTATTACTATCAATACTGCCGATATTACTAGTACTATTATTACTATCACTACTACCGGTATTACTACTACTATTATTACTATCACCACTACCGGTATTACTACTACTATTATTACTATCACTACTACCGGTATTACTACTACTATTATTACTATCACAACTACCCGTTCTACTACTATTATTACTATCACTACTACCGGTATTACTATTACTGTTGTAACTATCACTACTGCCAATACTACCGCGCTCTGGACTGGATTGGAACCACTGTGGTGGCTTTTGTACAAATTAAAAGCTGAAACTTGACTATTGTGTTCATCACAGCAAACTATTTCTTTATTCTTTGATCTACAATTAACTTCGCTTATAACTGGCTCTTACAATTCGCTATTGTGCTAGTTAAAATAAATATAATTATAGAATTTCCCGTTTAGCTCTCGGTGAAACCTGCACATAGCTGATACAGAGAAGTAGAGTGGGAGCTGAATGTGAAAGGTTTGATTATATGAATATGCACTGAATTTGGATCAGTTGTTCCATCATATAAATAGCATCAGAGTCCCAGGGGCAGAAAGGAAATGCATATAATAATAAATAACTCCAGAGGGCATATTCTATAATTCTATTCGCTAAACAGCAAAGGCACAAAGTCTTCACTTGAACACTAGTTTTCCATACGTTAATAACACCATTATTACAAAATTAATTACTCTTTGTTATTAGAATTACATGTATATTGCATGTATATTGACACATCATGTCCTAGTTAACTGCAGTGCGCAAAACATACTACACAAATTGTTATTCGATGGTCTTCTGAGTTACAGTGACTGTTAAAAGATCATAAATTCCTGACATACGGGTATTTGTAAGTTAATATAACTTTGCTGGATTGACAAAAATGAAGGAATCCGAAGTACTTGGAGAAAACCAGCTGCACACTTATTTCCTTCACTCCAAATCTATCGGGAAAGTAGCAAAATAATTTTGAAATAAAACCATCATCTGTTAAGAAACTAACTGAGCTACATAATGACTGATACACAGTGATTCAAAAGGAATAGTAAATATTATTTTTAGGCTGTGGTAGTGTGGACTATTCGGAGTAAAAAAGTTCGTAAAATATGTATCCAATTTTCAATGGGTGTGGTGTGGAGGTTCACTCACTCACATTTATTTATTTAATTACTCATTTCTTTATTTATTACTTATTTATTTATTTACATATTTATTGAGTTATTTATTGATTTACTTATTTATTTACGTATTTATTTATTTATTTCAGTTATTTATTTACGTATTTACTTACGTATTTATTTACTTATTTTATATACTTATTTATTTACTTAATTATTTATTTATTTACTTATTTATTTACTTATTTACTTACTTATTCACTGACTTACTTATTTAGTTATTTATTTACTTAGTTATTTGTTTATTTATTTACTTATTTATTTGTTTATTAATTTACTTATTTATTTACTTATTTATTTATTTACTATTTATTTACTTATTTATTTACTTACTTATTTATTTATTTACTTATTTATTTATTTACTTATATATATATATATTTATTTACTTATTTATTTATTTATTTATTTATTTATTTATTTACTTATTAGTTACTTATTTATTTAGTTACTTACTTATTTATTTACTTAGTTATTTACTTATTTATTTACTAATTTATTTATTTATTTACTTATTTATTTATTTACTGATTTATTTGTTTACTTATTAGTTACATATATATATATTTATTTACTTATTTATTTATTTACTTATTAGTTACATATTTATTTAGTTACTTACTTATTTATTTACTTAGTTATTTACTTATTTATTTATTTACTAATTTATTTATTTACTTATTTATTTATTTATTCATTCATTTATTTATTCATTTATTCATTCACTCATTCATCTATTCATCTATTGATCTATTTATCTATCTATTTATTTTCCCTTTAAATATCATGAGCAGGGAGCGAAACTTTTTGCCCGATATGAGAGAAGCAAGTGGTTTCAGGTTAGCTGTGTTCTAGACTCCCTCTACTGTGTTTCTAGAGGCAGCGTGGGTCGTCCTTTTGAACTACTATGCCTTAGTTGTTCGCTATTTATTTAATTTGTGTTGCAGTCGACGAGTAACTTTTTAATTGGTTATTTTACGACTCTTTATCAACTGCGACGAGTAACTTGCATCATGGGCTATAGATCACAGAATTTTGTATTAATTTCGAGAAAAAACCGTGATAAAAATGTATTTCGCGTTTTATCGCTAAGTAGTTTTAAGGTAATCGCAATAATTTCGTATACAAATTGGAAAGAGATTTTTACGTGAAAAAATAACTATATTACGCATTACGGTCAAAATAATGATAAAAAAGCTTTCATACATCAATTTATTCAATAGATGCACAAGGAACCGAGACACATTTCAACACACCAGGTGTAAATTGGGGGTAATTCAACATAAGAGCTCGTAATGGCTCATTCACGTCAACTTTAACATCGAATGTGTTGTTTCAAATCTATTTCTTTCAATGTAAGAAATGCCACACTGCAGTCTAGTATATACAGTCACGAAACTCAATACGTAGTAAATATGCATCCATAGATAGTTGCTAACCACTAGGATCGCTAATATCGCCTTATTATAGAAATGCGAAATAGTACCGGCACAATCTGTTGTTCCTAGCATCCTCACAACTCAAGCTTCGTGACTGTATATACTAGACTGTGGTAATAGTATTTTTTACTTAAGGTGTTTTGCTTGTAAGCCGTTCTCCTCATTCTTGATACAAGGAAATGACAAATTCTCTCGTTTGATTATTATCCCGAGACATTGATACTTTAATGTAACGTTGTTTTAATATTTTTACATTTGTATGCAGTATTAGGTTTGTATTGTGACTAAATTATTAAATTAATTTAAATGTACTTTTCAACATTTATTTACTCCACTTTGCTAAATTTATTTTATAATTTTCATGCTGGTACCTCTGGTATTTCCAGATACCAAAATAAAAAGTGTATATGTTGTAAATGTAGAAAACTCAGCCTGGTCTCCTTAAAAGATGCGCAGGAATAAGAGTGACTAAATTCGTGATTGTACTTTTTTTTGCAATGAACATTACATTACCGGATTCTTTTTGCCCACAAATTTGTAGTCTAATATTGAAATTCAAGACAACAGCCACAAAAGCAACTCTCTCTCGCTTTAGTTGGGTGTTGTTAGAATACATCACTTGTAGTCAGAATTAGGAGTTTAAGAAGACTTTGTCGTCAAGTTTGTTTTTGAGGTAAGAAAGTTTTGAAGTCGCTCGGATAGAGCTGATGTTGATCTCTTATTAGGCTCCAAACGAGTCAGACACACACACACACACACATACATACACACAGAACTGTCTGTGAGAGAAGGCAAACTGAACCATCTAACAAACATTCACTCTCTAACACAACTCTGAAAATCGCATCCACAAAGTTGAATGAGTAAACAAACGTGAATAGTCTAACAAAAGTTTAATCTTTCGGTTACCTTTACAAATACTGCTTAAGAGAATGTCTCGCAAGAATGAAGGTTTGTCGCATTGTTATGGAGTTTTAGTCTCTCTCTGTACTGTAGACATAAACTTGCGTGCAGAATAAAATGTCTCTATTTAAATAACAAACAACCAAATTGTCTCCATCATACAAACAGCATGAAGTATGTAATTAAATGTACGAATATACGCATATTCAAAATAATATTACGTCCTTCATCCAACAGTAATTACTATGAATGCATTTATGTTATTTATTTACTAGAGCTTCCTCAAATTAGAGGCTGCCATTACACAAAGCATACAAAACAATACAAGAGCAACTAATGATGAAAGATAACAGAGTAAGAAAAAAAATTAAACAAGTACACAAACAAACAAACAATGGCAGTTTACAGAATTACTTATATTATAATAAAAATTAAGAAATACGGATTCCAGATGGCTTCAATCAAGTTCCGAATCATTCCACCAAGAGTATGGTTGTGCTTAATATCTTAATATCTTAATACGTGTAAGAAACAATCCGCCTTACTTATTTCCTATTTAGAGTGGAAGTAATACTTACTTACTTACTTACTCTCTTACTTACTTACTTACCGACTTTTAAGGAATCCGGAGGTTCATTGCCGCCCTCACATAAGCCCGCCATTGGTCCCTATCCTGAGCAAGATTAATCCATTCTCTATCATCATATCCTACCTCCCTCAAATCCACTTTAATATTATCTCCCCATCTACGTCTCGGCCTCCCTAAAGGTCTTTTTCCCTCTGGCCTCCCAACTAACACTCTATATGCATTTCTGGATTCGCCCATACGTGCTACATGCCCTGCAAATCTCAAAAGTCTGGATTTAATGTTCCTAATTATGTCAGGTGAAGAATACAATGCGTGCAGTTCTGTGTTGTGTAACTTTCTCCATTCTCCTGTAACTTCATCCCTCTTAGCCCCAAATATTTTCCTAAGCACCTTATTCTCAAACACCCTTAACCTATGTTCCTCTCTCAAAGTGAGAGTCCAAGTTTCACAACCATAAAGAACAACCGGTAATATAACTGTTTTATAAATTCTAACTTTCAGATTTTTTGACAGCAGACTGGATGATAAAAGTTTCTCAACAGAATAATAACAGGCATTTCCCATATTTAGTCTGTGTTTAATTTCCTCCCGAGTATCATTTATATTTGTTATTGTTGCTCCAAGATATTTGAACTTCTCCATCTCTTCAAAAGATAAATTTCAAAGTACCAGAGTGGAAGTAATAAGTATCAGTAATACACTGTACCTATTTCGGCAGAAGCTTTTGGACTCAATTAGTGACTCGTGTTGTCATACGAAATACCGTGTTAAATAGTAGATTTTACTTCAGTTATGGCTACTTTCGTTCGTAGAATTCCCTGTGTTTATTATACGAAGCTAGCCGAGTTTCATATACTTTTGGCCACATGACTTCCATTGTTAAGCTAGCTGCTTCAGTTTACCAGGCCACTAATTTGGTTTATTGGTTATATAATTGCTATTCTAAATAACAGATTGTAATTCTGACGATATTTTCCTTTATGTGCTTCTTGGTGATTAGTAGTAGATTGTAGCTCAGTCAGCCAAAAATTTTAATCGTTTGATTCCTGGTGTTAGATAGTAGCTCACTTAATAGCCACATTTTTTATAATATGATTCACGGTGAATTAACTGTAGCTCAGTTAACCACAATATTTTATCATTTAATTCACGGTGAATTAAATGTAGTTCAGTTAGCCACAATATTTGATCATATAATTAACGATGAATTAACTATACCTCAGGTAGCCAAAATATTTGATCACATGATTCACGGTGAATTAAATGCAGTTAAATTAGCAGCAATAATGGGTCATATAATTCACGGTGAATTAACTCTTGCTCATTTAACCACAATATTTCATAATATGATTGACAGTGAATTAAATATAGCTACGTTAGCCACAATATTATTGATCTATCATTCACGGTGCGTTAATTGTAGCTCAGTTATCAAGAATATTATTGATCATATTATTCACGATGAGTTAACTTTAGCATAGTTAGCCAGAATATTATTGATCATATTATTCATGGTGTGTTAACTATAGCTCCGTTAGCCAAAATATTATTGATCATATTATTCACGGTGAGTTAACTGTAGCTCAGTTATCCAGAATATTATTGACCATATTATTCACGGTGAGTTAACTGTAGCTCAGTTATCCAGAATATTATTGATCATATTATTCACGGTGATTTAACTGTAGCTCAGTTATCCAGAATATTATTGATCATATTATTATCGGTGAGCTAACTGTAGCTCAGTTATCCATAATATTATTGATCATATTATTCACGGTGATTTAACTGTAGCTCAGTTATCCAGAATATTATTGATCATAATTATTCACGGTGAGTTTACTGTAGCTCAGTTATCCAGAATATTATTGATCATATTATTCACGGTGAGTTAACTGTAGCTCAGTTATCCAGAATATTATTGATCATATTATTCACGGTGAGTTAACTTTAGCATAGTTAGCCAGAATATTATTGATCATATTATTCGTGGTGTATTAACTATAGCTCCATTAGCCAAAATATTATTGATCATATTATTCACGGTCAGTTAACTGTAGCACAGTTAGCCAGAATATTATTGATCATATTATTCACTGTGTGTTAACTGTAGCTCAGTTAGCCAGAATATTATTGATCATATTATTCACGGTGAGTTAACTGTAGGACAGTTAGCCAGAATATTATTGATCATATAATTCACTGTGAGTTAACTGTAGCTCAGTTAGCCAGAATATTATTGATCATATTATTCACGGTGAGTTAACTGTAGGACAGTTAGCCAGAATATTATTCATCATATTATTCACGGTGAGTTAACTGTAGTTCACTTAGCCAGAATATTATTGATCTTATTATTCACAGTGAGTTAACTGTAGCTCAGTTATCCAGAATATTATTGATCATATTATTCACGGTGAATTAACTGTAGCTCAGTTATCCAGAATATTATTGATCTTATAATTATAGCTTCATACCTGGCGTTCTATCTAGTGCTATTACCGATCACTATATTGTTTTTAGTTTATTAAAAATGTCTAACAATGAATACAATTCCAGGCCGTCTGTTACTCTCTCATCACAAAATATGCAACAAATTAATTATCCTGATTTGATTACAGATTTTCTAAAAGAAACCTGGGAGTCGGTCTATAATTGTAATGATGCCAATGCCTGTTTTCAAATTTTCTACAATTTAATCATAAAGTATATAGATAAACATACTATTATAAACAGTAATCAGAAAATTTCTAATAAATCCAAGAAAATAAAACCCTGGATCACGGCCGGCATTATTAATTCTATTCGTACAAGAGACAAACTTGCTTTAAAAGTTAAAAAGTTTCCAAGTAACGTACAACTAAAAAATTACTACAGAGCATATAGAAATATGTTAACTCTTATCATTCGAAAAACGAAAATTAAATATTATGAATCCAAATTTGATAGATACAAAAATGAACCTAAAAAATTCTGGCAAGTTATAAATGAAGCTACAGATGTAAATGTACAAAATAAACAGCCAATCAAGGAGTTAAAAAACGATAAGGGCGAAATATTAAATTGCAGAAAAGAGATTGCAAACGAATTTAATAATTATTTTTCAGAGATAATTATAGCTTCATACCTGGCGTTCTATCTAGTGCTATTACCGATCACTATATTGTTTTTAGTTTATTAAAAATGTCTAACAATGAATACAATTCCAGGCCGTCTGTTACTCTCTCATCACAAAATATGCAACAAATTAATTATCCTGATTTGATTACAGATTTTCTAAAAGAAACCTGGGAGTCGGTCTATAATTGTAATGATGCCAATGCCTGTTTTCAAATTTTCTACAATTTAATCATAAAGTATATAGATAAACATACTATTATAAACAGTAATCAGAAAATTTCTAATAAATCCAAGAAAATAAAACCCTGGATCACGGCCGGCATTATTAATTCTATTCGTACAAGAGACAAACTTGCTTTAAAAGTTAAAAAGAATCCAAGTAACGTACAACTAAAAAATTACTACAGAGCATATAGAAATATGTTAACTCTTATCATTCGAAAAACGAAAATTAAATATTATGAATCCAAATTTGATAGATACAAAAATGAACCTAAAAAATTCTGGCAAGTTATAAATGAAGCTACAGATGTAAATGTACAAAATAAACAGCCAATCAAGGAGTTAAAAAACGATAAGGGCGAAATATTAAATTGCAGAAAAGAGATTGCAAACGAATTTAATAATTATTTTTCAGAGATAGGACACAAAGTTACTTCTAACATTAATAAGTCAAATTTTAACTCTTCTCTACAAAATGAGACACAAGATGAACATTTAGCTTCCTCCATGTTTCTTTTCCCTGTAACTGAAGATGAAATTATTATTTTGGTTAAGAAGTTAAAAAATAATGTTGCTCCTGGTATAGATGGAATTAAGAATAATACTTTCAAAATTATTATCAAATATATATTAAAACCCATGGTTCATACTTTTAACTTATGTTTTGTGCAAGGTATATTCCCAGATGTTCTGAAATGTGCCATAGTAATTCCAATATACAAATCTGGAGATAAAAATAATTTAAATAACTATAGACCTATATCTTTACTTCCAACATTTTCCAAATTGCTTGAAAAATGTTTAAAGAATAGATTAATAAATTATTTAGAAAAACATAAAATCCTCTCTAAAAATCAGTTTGGTTTCCACAATAATATTTCTACTGTTGATGCTCTTATTAATGTTACTGGAAAAATTATCAATGAACTAGATATCGGAAACAAATGTTTGGGTATTTTCTTGGATCTACGGAAAGCTTTTGACACTATCAATCATAATTTACTATTGGACAAACTACATACTATTGGAGTTAGAGGTATAGTTTTAAAATTATTCCAATCATATTTTAGTAACAGAAGGCAAATGACCAAAATTGAAATCAATTAATTGGATACAGATATATTGATATAAGTGTACCCCAAGGAACAATTTTGGGACCTATTTTATTTCTAATATATGTTAATGATCTGCTAAATATAAATTTAGAAAAATTTAATGGATCTATATATTCATATGCGGATGATACAGTAGTTATTTTCAGTGGTTTTTCTTGGCAGGAAGCATATAGAAATGCTAATATAGGTGCTAACATTGTTAAAAAATGGCTTAATTCCAACTTCCTTTCTTTAAATATATCTAAATCAACTTTAGTTCCTTTTTCGTTAACAGCTGCCAGTGTTCAAAATTTAAAATTTAGCGATAAATATAGACTAATAATACACAGTGAAAATTGTTTAGATCCCAAAAGTTGTAAATGTCCACCTTTGAAAGAAGCCACGTATGTCAAATATCTGGGTATCATTATTGATCAGAATTTAAAATGGCCTCATCACATTACTTATCTTTGTAAGAGGCTTCGTAAAAGAATTTATAAATTCGTTAATCTTCGATGCTACTTACCTATTAGAGTTCTACGAAATGTTTATTTGGCCATTATTCAGTCTATCATTCAATATGGTATAATTGTTTTGGGGTGGAAGTACAAAAATTAATCTTAGTCCGTTAAATTTACTACAAAAACGAATAATTAAAATTTGTTTGAAGAAACGTTTCGATTATCCAACTAAATTAATTTATTCTGAATTTAATGTATTTAATATTGAACAAATTTATAAGTATACGCTCTTAAAATTTTATCATAAAAATCGTAATAAGTTTGTATTACAGACACACAATTATGACACAAGACGAAATATTAATTCAACATTAGTAGAACCTAAATGTCTCACATCTGCTGGTCTAAAGCATAGCATAAATTTTGGCCCTCGGTTGTACAATGCTTTAACTAAATTACACCCAGAACTTCTAACATGTAACCCACTAACATATAACAAGAAAATTAGAAACGTGTTAATATCTTCAATTTGATTAAATAAATTTATAGCCTATGTGTATGAATTAATCAACCTACATTATATTTGTATTCTATAATTTTGAAATATATATTAGTCCTACTTTTCACGTGCGATATTATTCTTCTCTAGTGTTAATATTATATTATATACTTAATTCCATTGCCGCTGTAATTATATTTTAGTTCCTATTTTATTTTACTTATTTATTTATATTATTAGTATTATTATTATTTTATTTTATTTTTTTATTTTTATTTATTTTTTTTTTATTTTAATAATATATCTGAACTGCGACCGAGCACGAGCGCTGCTCATTCGGTCTCAAATTTTGTTAATACTACTGTATCTTCTTTTTATATTGCTTGTATTATTTTATTTGTATTTCTCAATGTTTGTTTTTGTAATTATATTTCTTTATTCTGTATATTATTTACGGTGAGTTAACTGTAGCACGGTTAGCCAGAATATTATTGATCATATTATTCACGGTGAGTTAACTTTAGCACAGTTAGCCAGAGTATTATTGATCATATTATTCACGGTGAGTTAACTGTAGCTCTGTTAGCCACAATAATATTCATCATATTATTCACGATGAGTTAACTGTGGTTCACTTAGCCAGAATATTATTGATCATATTGTTCACGGTGAGTTAACTGTAGCTCAGTTAGCCAGAATATTTGATCATATATTTCACGATGAATAAACTGTTGCTCATTTAGCCACAATATTTAACCATATGATTCACGGTGAATTAAATGTAGCTCAGTTAGTCACTATATTAGATCATGTAATTCACGGTGTATTAAATGTAGCTCTGCTAGCCACAATATTAGATGATGTGAGTCAAGATGAATAAAATGTAGCTCTGTTAATCACAATATTTGATCATATTATTCAAAGTAGCTCAGCCACAATATTCAATCGTTTGATTCCCGGTGTTTAATATATAGTAGCTCAATTAGTCACTTCTTTTGTTCATATGATTCACGGCGATAAATGAGAAGAAACTTTTGCGGAATGTTTTCAATATTTTTACAAGCTTCCGCAAGAACCACAAGTTCTAGGGTCTACATTTAATCCGTTTAGAGTTCTGTGCGTTGGAAAAATTTCTATTACATTCATTGTAATACTGAATATGGCCAATTCGTATGTGTTGAGATAACGCCATTATTCTTCAGTAAGGAAATGCAAAGAAAAAGAATCACTAACTCGCTAAATAAAAATATAAATGCTGTTTATTTATTTCATTCCCATTTCATCAATGGTGAAACAATTGAAACAAATTTTTGCCATAATAATAATATTAATAATAATAATAATAATAATAATAATAATAATAATAATAATAACACAATCTTCTCGGGATTTCCAGTAATCATTCATATTAATCAGCAGAGACCGGAACTTTGGCAGAATGCCTTTTTAAATGTGTTAAATCTATCTTCATTTTGAAAGTAAATCTATACGAATTATATCTTTGTGATTGAAACGTGACAGTTTTATGTTGCCCTTTTCTTCCATTTTTAGTATAAATGCCTAATTTACATTTTTTTGCCTTTATTTGATTATTTATCTATTATTTATTAATTTATTATTAAAAATTGCCTATAGGTATATTTTAATTTATTTCTATAACCGCTACAATGAAAGTGACTTCACCGAATGTATATTATTGTCTTTCAGTTAGTTCATATTCTCTTTGCAAGAATGAGTGCTGCCGTGCAAAAATGTATAACAGTGTGTTTTAATAATTATCGCTTGTGTTTATTTGACAAGGCAACAATGAGTGCGGGTCCAACGTTATTTTTAACGGTTATTTTTCTTTCAGTTTTCATTGCGACGTTGTTGTAGCTAGCTAAATATTTCATATCGCAACATATCAAACACAAAAATGCACTTGCCATGGTTACTGGAAAGTAGATTTCTTTGCTTCCAACAGTAATTGCAACATCGAGTCGAAAATCTTAATTTGCATTCGACTTAGGTAAAGCTTTTCTTGCTGCCGAAATCCCTTTGTGGATAGTGCAAGTTTGTGGGTCTAGTGCAAGGTTTTTGTAATTGCCTTTTATTGCGTATTTTAACTATTTATAATGCCTTTTTTGCTTGCCTATTTTCTATTTATGATGCCTTTTTGTCTGCCTATTTAAATCATTCATAATGCCTAGACTTCCGGTCTCTGTTAATCAGAATTCTTCACACAGAGGTGACGGGTTTTACAATTAACCTATTTTACATTTTAATTATGACGAAAACGTATTACGATATAAGTTGGTAAGATTTACAGATTTTTCCCAAATAAAACTTTTATTATTCCTGATACCGAAAATTGGTTTTCGGTTTGTTTATATGTATGTGTGACCATCTGTGTACGGAGTTTTATCCTTGACTGTGTTACTGTATTACGATGAATCTTTTTCATATTCAATGTGTACGAGTCTATATGAGTTTTGCCAACACTTAAAATTTAAGGGAAGGGGATTGTATTTTTGGGTGAAAAATGAGTAAATTTTCAAAAAAATAAAATTTTTTCCTTAAAATACTCTGTGATGTGTAGAATACATTGATACTATTTTGTGGGTATTTGTGCCCTTATCGGATGTCGAGACGCCATTTTTAAACTTCCTGCGTCTGGATTTTTAAATCACACCGCCCTTTGCTTGTTGTTTCCGAAACTTCATTTCTTTTCAAAACCAAATTTTTCTTTAAAATACTCTGTGATGTGTGTGGAATGCATTGTATAACATTTTGTGGGTATCTTTGCCCTTATTGGATGTTGAGACACCATTTTAAAGTTCCTGCGCTCTGCATTATTATTAAATCACACTCCTTTTGATTGCTGTTTATGGAACTTTATTTTTTTGCTACATTGCCAGACAAAAATCGATATAATTTTTGAACTATTAAAGATATATATATATATATATATATATATATATATATATATATATATGAAATTTAGAATACACATACTCTAGTCTACTAGGAAACTTTTCTCTGTAATAGAATTTTCCTAATTGATTTCATTTTAAAAATAAGTCTGTCTATTTGCAAGAAAGAAAATAAAATTCTGTTACAGACAGTTTGTAGAGCGTGCTTTTACAAATAAATTGTAACAAACTGTTTGAATTTATCTTTAATAATGGCTTAGATATATCTAGTTTAGTAAAATCCTGCATTGGGAATTTTTTTTTTAAATCTGGCTTCCAAATAATTTTCTCAATATATATATATATATATATATATATATATATATATATATATATATTTGGTTGAGTTGCTATAACCATGAGCTCTCTACATACAAAAAGTTAATATTTTACACCAAATACGAAAAAAAGTTTGAAAAAGTACCGTCCTCTCCCCTTAATGCCTCTAAATCTGATATGACATCTCTTAATAAAAGCGCCAGATATATTATAGTGTTAGTCAACAGTGACGAATGAATTGAGAGTGCCCTAACTTTGTTAAAGTTTATAAAACGTAATAAGCTTACAGCTTTGTTCACAGAAGAATGTTTTTATTTTCTCCAGAAACTTCTACATTATTTTTAGGTCATTATTGCTATGAAAATGAAATAAATTAACAGCAAATAACATTGTTCTTGAGTGAGTTAATGTGTTTCTCTTATAAATTGACACAATAAAATGGCTGTGTTACCTCTAAAAATGGGAATTAGTCTCATTCAGTCTTATTGTAAATGTAATTGATATTGTTCCAGAGCGCCGAAAAAACTTCAGAAGTCAAAATGGACTGAGATATGGACCCCGCAATTAATCGTCATTTCGGCGAAAGCTTCTAAGAAAATTCGAAGAAACCGATTCCGTGACAGAAAAAACATCGTAAAAGCGTAAAGCCCGTAGAAAATGATGTGATCGCTGCGGAGGTTTTACAAGAAGTCGGGGAAATTAGACAAAATTCAGAATATGAAACTTGCAGTGTGAATCAAGTTGCAAGACGACAGCAGATGAGATGCAGAACAGTGTGGCGTATGCTCAGAAATTGATTTACACCTGAATAAACTCTCTATTATGAACAAAACTATATTAATTTCGTATAAACTGACTTCCTTAGAGTAATTAAAAGGCATTATATATTAACAACTACTGTTTTAGAGGTATGCATTTTGAGTTTAAAATGTAAATATTACACTATAATGTAGGTCTTTGTACTTATTTGCTCTTCTCTTTAGTAAGGAATTGTAATCTATTTTATTCTTGCGTTTCTCTATGCAGCTGATTTCATATTCTTCATTGCACTTTGTTGTTAGCAGTTTCCATTTGTTAACTTACGTATTAATTATGAAGATAAGTGTATTAAAGTGTCCAATCAATAATTTTATTGTAGACCTGTATCAAGCAAATACATTTTTTAATAAGACAAAATAAATTTCCTTCAATTGTTACTCCGTTTGTGTACTCAGAAAATGTCGGTTTCATGTATGATGAAGTGCGCCTGGTGTTCTGTGTACCTAAAAACATACGGGGTCATTAATTTAGTGTTCTGTTCAAGGACAGCTTTCTCCAATCTTTCTTATTTTCTGCCGTCCTCTTTGTTTCCTTATATCATCCATATATCTGATGTCGTCTATCATCTGATATCTTCTTCTGACCCGAATTCTTCTCCCGTTCACTATTCCTTCCAGTGCATCCTTCAGTAGTCAGTTTCTTCTCAGCCAGTGACTCAACCAATTCCTTTTCCTCTTTCTGTTCAGTTTCAGCATCATTCTTTCTTCACCCACTTTTTCCAGCACAGCTTCATTCCTTAGTCTGTCTGTCAACTTCATACGTTACATTCTTCTCCATATCCACATTTCAAATGCTTCTATTCGCTTCTCATCACTTCGTCGTAATGTTCACGTTTCTGCCATATACAATGCCACACACCATACAAAACACTTTACTAGTCTCTTCCTTAGTTCTTTTTCCAGAGATCCGCAGAAGATGCTCCTTTCTCTATTAAAAGCTTTTTTTTGCTATTGCTATCCCTGACTGCAGCTCTTATTACTACTTATAGTACACCCTAAGTATTTGAAGCTGTCCACTTGCTCTACTGCTTCATTTGGAATTCCCAAGCTTACGTTATTTATTTTTCTTCCTATGACCATAGTCTTATTTGCATTTATCTTAATCCCACACTGTTCACATTTGTCATTTAGCTCCTGTAGCATATTCCTTAGTATCATCTTTTCTGCTAACAACGCCATATCATCAGCACATCTTATGCACTTTATTCTTCTGCCTCCTACTATCACTCCCTCCATGTTCTGAAAACAGTTCTTCAGTAAATCCTCCAAGTAGATGTTGAACAGGGTAGATGATAAAGGGCATCCTTGACGTACTCCTCTCCCTATTTCACTTCCTTCTGACATTTCTTTTCCTATCCTGACTTTGATTCGTTGTTTCATATAAATATTACTGAATAGTCTTCTCTCCTTCCAATCCACATCTATTTTCTTTAGGATCACCATCACATTATTCCAATCAACTTTGTCAAAAGTCTTCTCTAAGTCCACAAATACTACATACACTTCTTCATTCTTCTCTAAGTATCTTTCGCCGATTGTTCTTAGCAATCCAATTGCATCTCTTTGCACCCTTTCCCTTCCTGAAGCCAAACTGCTCTTCTTCCAACTGATATTCCAACTTAGAATATGATCTTCGATTCAGTTTTCGCAAGAGAATCTTCGTCGAGTACGATATCAGGCTGATAATTCTGAACTCTCTACATTTCTTGGCATTATTTTTCTTCGGTATTGGAAGCAACACTGTCTCGGTAAAATGTTCAGGCCATTCAACTTTTCTATATTTTTCGTTGCATAATGATAGAATTTCCTGTAACCGATTGAAAATCGAGTATTCTATCGGTTGCCCAGCCTGATGGATGTTCTCTAAGCGGCCGAACCTAAACCGGTTGTAAGTTCTATTTTGCAGCTCTCTGGTAGGAACCCAAGGTACCAATTTTTTCGCATCAATTCATTTGGCTGGTTTACTCCTGACTCTGCCTACTCTAGTTATCCCTGCAAATCTTCTACGAGACGCGTCTTCATTTCGGAAGTTTGCAGTGTTTGTTTAGTTGTTGTGTCACTTGAGGTATCAGAGCTACTAAGTTAATATTGGTTGTACAACACTTGTCTAAATGCGGGTCCCAGTTTCATAACTTGTGCTAAATAACGTCGTTGAAGGATCTTGATATTTTGGTTGCTTGTATAACCTGATTGGAAATTTCTCTTTTGGTTACTCCTTTGCTTATAATGTTAATTCCAAGATACTTGTAAAGGGTAGACGAAACCTTGTTCTTTTATGGCACGTACAATTTATAATTTGCATTTAATTAGGTGTTTACCAATCATCATTGATTTAGACATTTTTGTCATATGTTATACATATGGGTAATATATAATTTTCGTATTCTACAAAAGTACGTAGTAAACGTTGTAGATTGTCTTCTGAATAAGCCATAAGTAGTAAGTTTTTATATCATCTACATAGAATGAACCGAAATAGTAAAAGTATTGATTTTGGTTTCGTTCTCTGAATTTTTCTCTGTTAAATTACAATAGTTTAAATAATGGAAATAGGGTCTTTTAGTGTACAAAGTGTTAAAAGGCTGTCAGATATTGCCTACTTTCAAAAACCGATTGTCAGAAAGACTGCTATTCGTATCTAATGATCTTTCTTCAAACATTGCTTTCGTAGAATACTTGTATTTAATACACCAATTTTCCTTCGATCATTATTGTATTATCTAAAATTAAATTGTAATAAATTGTTTAACACCTAAAATTACATGTAACTAAACACATCAACATTTTTCTCTTATTATTATTATTATTATAATTATTATTATTATTATTATTATTATTATTATTATTATTATTATTATTATTGGTAGTGGTGGTGGTATCCCATTCTCTTCTATATTGATGTTATCTATATTTACTATGTATTGTTATACTTGTGAGTGGAAAAGAAGGTCTTATGTCCTTAATTCTGCCAGTACCAGTAAAAGTAAATCAAATAAGTAAATGAAAGAATAATTTAAATTGTAGGTAAGGTCTTCATAGTACAAATATTTAGCACTAGAATGCATTCTTCAACAGTTTCGAGGTCTAGTTTTGAATCATGAATAGATCGTCAACTGCAGCACGAACAAGACATGTGTTCCCTGATAGTGCCTGTGGTACGTACCAAATAAGACGGCTATGAACAACTAACCTTATCTCCGTACCCCCTAGGACACTACGGTCCCAAGTCATCAGTATGACGCCGAGTCTCTACTCAAGACCACACACAGGCCATTAGGGTAACAGTTCATGTCATAGATCGGACTCGAAACTACGATCACTGTTTAGTATATACAGTAGCGAAGCTCAATACTTAATAAATATGCATACATAGATAGTTCCTTACCACCAGGATCGCTACTATCGCCTCAACACAGACCCTTTCCCGAGCAGACAATAATGTATGTTCGGGTTTTCTGTTTCAGTGTATGGAGCTCAGTGAAATATTATATTATAACTTTATTGCGTATCGTTACTACGTTTTATTTAGTGTAATGTGTCCATAAGTTCCGTTTACTTTTTATTGCATAATTGTTGCAGAAATAATTACAAAACTGTGTTATTTTAATGTGAAGAGAATTTTACATGTTAACATAATCTATTCGCATCAACAATTTAAGTTTAGAATGGAAGCTATTTTGAGGTTTAATAAAAAAGAATTTAAATTGTGATTTTAATTTAGCACATCTACCTTCCTTAATTGTAGATAGAAAATTTACCATACCACTCCTATGAAATTAGTGTACGTACGATTGTTACTTCGTCTCTTAGGAAGTAGATAAATAGAATAATTCAGTACGTACTCGATTGTAGTATTAAAATACAGACAAATTGAATATTTGGCATATCATACATGATACTATGCTTGATTATAATGTATAAATGTTTATATTGTAGTATTGGTACAGTAAACATAACCTATAATTTCAACATATCAAAATATCCGTGCAACTGAAAATTATTGAATTGTGTATAAATGAATATAAAAGAATTTCGCAATATTTAATCCAAATAAAGTCAGGTGTTACACATACGAACAACGGAATTTTCCCACCAAAAATATTAGACCTTAACTCGCAAGTGAATTATTTCTGAAGTGTTTCATAATCATTGTTTTAAATTTATTAATGCAATTATACTACATTTCAGAGAAATATATGTTACTCTTTATGCATGGCAACTAATTTATATGGTTGAAACGCCACCCTTCATGATCTGGTTAAGCGAGTCACATGGTCTACCTATATTAAATCACGATGGCAGTGACACAGTCTATTGTTCCTAGTACTCACAGCGCTCCAAGCGGCTAGCAACTATCGCGAGAAATGCAAAAAATCATCCCAAGCTTCGCAACTGTATATACTAAACTGTGCTACGACCATACATGTAACTCTCATCTAAATCAAATTGTTGGATTCTTTGTAAGTTCATGCATATGTATATACACTTTTTGCTGGTTGAGTGGAAGAGAAGGCCTTACGGTCTTAACTCTGCCAGCTAAAATAAATCATTATTATTATTATTATTATTATTATTATTATTATTATTATAGCCTACTATTGCACACAAAGATTAAGTAGCGCATATAGACCGTTGTCTGCAACGAATGTGGAGTGTTTTTGCATAAGACATTTAATTAAACATTTAGTTATTTTATTTTTAAGTAACTTTTTAACAATTCGAACAAATCTCAAAAGATTTTGAAAAGAGCTAGAAAATTGTCGTTAAGTATCAAAGAAAAATCGATAATTCCGGTAACAACAATATTTCCACATCTGAGCTTAGGGTCGTCAAACTTTAGTCTCCAGCTTTGTTTACTTACATCGCTGTTTACCGGATCCGTTTTTTAAATCGAATGAAATTCTACCGTACACGGGCGTTTTCTACCATTTCTCTCCTTTTGTTTGTCTTTTCACTTGAGTACGCTTTCGCCAGGCTGATCTATGGCCACCTGTTCTGTTAGACGCAAACATCGTGTACAACACACGAATAAAACTACTGCAAACTGCCTCAGAGTCCAGAGAAAGTGGGACGACAGCAGTTATAAAAGTGTTGACGAAGTTTTTTTTATTTTATTTTGAGTGTCGCGTAGAGAGCCATCTTGTGTACAGTTCTGCCCAAACCAACTTCACACTTGGTTTCATTTAGACCCTTAAAGAGCTTATACATACGTTAGATTACTAAACTTCATCCACACGTTCAAGCGTGAATAATGATATTGGGAAAAAAAATTGTTAGTCTAGTATTCAGTACAGTGAATATTTATTTAAGACCTCAAATTAGGTGTCACTATGCTTGCAATTTAGTAATGCATGTTAATTTAGAAAGGAAAAGGCTGAAGATACTCTTAGAAGCGGGTTTATTTACTCGCGGTTCAGTGAAAACAGGAAATTACTACTGCTGCTGCTGTTGTTGCTACTGCTGCTACTCCTGCAACTACTACTAACAGTAGCAACAGCACCATTTCGAATATTATTTTATTGCATCGCATTGTTTATTTCAGTAAAATATACAAACTGGGAAGAAATTTGTTACATTCGCACGAGTTAGAAATCAAGTTATTACGAGTAAATTTTCTCAAATATTATTTTCGTGTATTATTAATAACAGAAGATGCTTAGTTCTTTCAGGAAATGAAAATAAGCATATAGCAACAATTCAAAATATTTAGCAGTATGCATTACTTCATAATACTGGCTAGCAGGGAGATAGGACAATTTTAATACAAAATTATTTCCTTTTAACAGATGACTCCACTGAAAATATGACAATTTTCCAAAAAATTTCTGTTGTTTATTTTACTTCTTGAGAATGTATATTTTCATACCCCAAATGGATTTAGTTCACCAGAAGGATCCGTGAAACAAATACAAACATAAAAGTTTACAATGAAACAATGAAAATACAAACAATAAATTTCAAAAGAAAATTAAAATCAATCATATTACTTGAAATAGAGATGAAATTGCAAAATTTGAATTGAGTCCTTTGGTTCTCTAAGGATTTTCTTAACATTGTAAAATGTGAATCCCTTTCATTTTAAAAAGACTTCAGAATTTTCTAGAGCTTCTTCAGTGGAGCAGCGTAATCCGGAGTGAGACTAGTGGCCAACAGGCTTTGGAGCTCACATATTTAGTTTTGTACAGTCCCCAACCCCTTGCAAGGACGCGTTTTGCGTACCATTTAAATTTGTCCTCCCAAATCTCTTTCGATTTTTTTTTTTTTTTCGATTTTTCGATTTTAAAAAGTGTATTTGCAGATGGTACCACGAACTCCAAAAAGAAGTCTGTGATTGACCAACGATTGACCATGATGTTATACTGCTTGCTAAAATAAGGACTGCAAGGTTCACAGATGATTCTCTTTTCATCATCAGTAAGTTTTGGCTGTTGTGCATCTCTTTCAAACCTGATAGTCGGGTCTAGTATTGTTCCTGTGTTCTTCTTTCTATCAATGACAACAATAACTGCTCGTCTTGTTGAATCATCATCCGAGATGCAATGCACTTCTCCATGGACTTCTAATTCTTGTTGTCTTCGGATGTCTGCAATCATTATTCTTTCGATGTGATGGCAGTTGTTCCGCAGTATCATTTGTTGCTAGGTGCCCCCTGCTAGATGTAATGAAGGACTCTGGCAGAATCTTTTCGTCAGAGTTTCTGTGACTTTACACTCCGATAAAATATGATGTGATGTCTCGCCTCTACTGCAAAGAGACATAGGCCTACTCTCGTCCCCTCTCCGTTGACGAATTTAAGTGTCCTCCAACTATAGAAAAGTGGGTGCAGTGCTTTGAAGACTGGTTCCATCGAATGGATAAGTACATAAGACTTAAGGAAGAATATTTTGAGAAGCAATAAAGCCGAGAACATAATAATTTTATGCTCGACCATGCCGAAATGTAGTAATTATACACCTGGTAGCTGCCCTTTAATGCACCTCATTAAAGTACACCTATTCATTAAAGTTCAGGTGTTCCACCAATCAAAAAACACCATTGAAGCAATATGAAAGCGCAAGTATCGATTATTCTCGGACATGCAATCGAAAGACAACTAGCGAAACGTCACGGAGGCTGGAAATCCAATACTGTCGCAGAAGGTTATGTTCTGTTACTATAATAATTAGCGTTAATTGTAAATAATATTCAAATAAATTCAATTTTCCATGTCGTTTTTCAATGTCTAAATCAATTTCAAGGTTATATCAAGATTAATGTTTATTTTACCCTCTAGATCAGGCCTGCGCAAGGTTTGCGCTCTCCGAGCCGGCTCACAGCTCATGAGCAGAATGCAGATATTAGCTGCGCTCTGTATAAGGGTGAACTGGAAGAAGGGGTGATCTCGTACAAAATAAACACAAAAGGAAGTACTATTACGAGTGCTTATGAAATGAAGTCCCGTTTAGTGTTGCAAAACTATCTTGGACTATTATTAATTAATAAAGTAGTATTTATCTTACAGAAGTAATAGAAATTCTATAGCTACTTAAATGTGCAATATCATTTTGTTATATTTTCACTGTATTTATCAGTACATCAAAACGAGGTTTTATGCTGTTGGCAGCTGAAAGGAACAGTAGCCTACTGATCGTAATGAAACATCAGTTACAGATGTTCGATGTCTGCCTTTATTAAAGTTGATTATAGAAAACAATTGCTCACAAATATAAATGTTGAGCCAAACATAGCAATCATTTTCATAGCCATCCTGTGTAGTCATGGATATTATTGCTAATGTTTAGTCTTGTAAAACTCAACCAGGCTAGTAGTATTATTCAAACGATCTTTAGTCCTTAGGTCACATTGAAGATCAATAAGTTCGAGCTGTAAATCGTTAAATGGTGAATGTTATGTTCCTCTTTTAAATTCCTGCATACACTACTGTAGCAGTAGGTAAGCAACGTGAAACAGTCACTGAGAATAGGCCTACACACTGCACTCCACTAGATAATTGAGTGATCGTTTCCCTTTCCTCTACTTATAGCAAGTCTATGCCATTCTGACGTATCTTCCTCTCCGTTTCGGTGAGCGGTAAACAAGGTCAATGACATTTCTTTCTCGGAAAACATCAATATTTTCGCATCTGGGCACATCTCACAATTTACGAGATATTGTACAAGGTCAGTTCCGCTCCTCAGTCAGATAAGAATAACATGAATACGTATGAATAATTTCAATATGGTCGAGCATAAAAAGTCGTATGAAACTTGCCTGTAATGGTAATTAAGACGCTCGTATGAAAATTATGAAACGAGTGCAAGCGATCGTTTCATAAACATGCTCGCGTCTTAATTACTACCATTATAGGCTCGTTGCATAATGTACTATTTTGCTATACACATCAGTTTGTAGGAACAGTACAAACATCATTTTAGTGAATGCCGGAGATTGAACCGGAGCCGTGGAATGTAAACCCAGCGCTCTGGTGCTGAGGTACAAGAGGAATTCGGGCACTGGCTCCTGGACGTCTGAAGTAGAATTATTATAAGGCAAGTTTCTGCGTGTTATTTCTGGGTAGAATGACCAACGGAACATTGTGAGTTATGTTTTCATAGAATCCAGAATGTATACCCCAGAGCGTGCCGATTGTTTTTATTTGTCTTGTGTGTTTTAATGCACCCGTTACAGAGTTTCGGTAATTAGTGTAGAGTTTGGTTTGTTTATTCATTACACAAGCCTTTCTACCGCCGCCGCCGCTGCTGCTGCTGCTGCTACTGTTGAACTAACAAAGCTTTAGCCTACACGACGAGCATGACATATTATATCCTCTGGGGAAAATTCTATTACCAGAAATAACAGTTTTAAGGCAGCTGGTAGGCAAGTGAATCAAACTTGAAATTTGTTAATCATGATTTCTCAGTGATACGTTCATTCCAAACTGCGTTTACATTTATTTATTTCAGATTGCTTTTCAACTACATAGGCTCTAAGACACGATTCAATTTTCATACGTCTATAATGGAGGTACATGAACAGCAAGCGAATTGAAACAAATGGGACTTTCCGTAGAGTCACTTAGTAACCACAATTATTTTCATGGTTTCTTGGTTCAAACTCAGAATACAATATCATTTAGGTCAGACGTCTCGGCTTTCAAGACAAGGAAACGATGTCACAGTTGTATTTTTTTATTTTCTGAGAGTGATGTGATAATGGTTATCATTTCCACCTTGTATTCGGAAAGTCCGCAGTTCGCTCTGAAGAGCCAGCTATTTCACGTGGGTTTTTCGTGATTTCCAAGTTCCTCACCAATATAACCAAGAATTATTAATAATTGGTATAACTATTATATTATTAACAATAATTCAATGATGACGAGATATTGTAACATTTTCTGTTTGTGAAGGTGCTTTAGGTTTATCTATTTTAGTTTCTATAATTCGTAGTTATGGTAAGGCGAATACTAGGGCGGAATGGAATGGAATTTAAATGAGGGTTGCACGGATGGCCCAGCACTGCGACCTATTGCGCTAACCCCTACGCTCACCTCCCTAACCACATGACTCCCTTAACGACAGGTTCCTACAGCCGACAGAATCCATATACCATTCCTGCTTTGGTAAATTCCCCCAATGCCCCCTTGTCGGTCCGAAGCGAAACTCCTCCCACGAGTAGGTCCGCCTCGGGTTCATTGCAGAAGCCATCCAACATCGCTGAACTACATTCCACGGAGGCCGGTCGAGAGAGTCAGCAGCTTCGGGAGGCCACCGGTAGAGTGTTCTGGAAAACCAGAAACGGGATGATGAGGAAAGGGTGATGGAGGGGGAAAGGAAGTGGCGAAGATTAGTGGGGTTCCAATCGCCTGATAAAGTTACCTGATATTCATCCATAGAAGTGAGGGAAACATCCCGAAAAATCCTCACCCAGGCAACTCGTCCTGACCAGTAATCGAACCCGGGACCGTTGGGTTCGGAGTTAAACTCGCTAACCTCTCAGCCACAACGGTGGACTGAATACTAGGGTAGTACCAATTTAGGTAACGGGAGCTAAAATAGGCAAAAAAATCAAAATAGAAATTGGGCCTATCGTCCCCAAATGTGTGGAAATGTGTTTCTCTCTAATAGGTCTTTCATACATACACTGAGTTTAAAAAAAGGCATTTTGCGTGCTCTACTTATAAATATCGAATGGCAATGCAATAAATTATACTTAAAACGCATGCCCATAAACTCGAGGTTGAAAAATTTTTATTAAACAATATTTTGTATCATTCTAATCCTCCGTATAGTGAATAGGCTATATATAACTTCTTGTCTGTTCAATTACCTTTCCATTTACATAACCGCGGAAGCGAATATCATGTGTCTTAACATGTCAAATGTCTGGGAATACTCTCTGCTGTTTATGTGCCAGTCTTTAAGGGAGTTGCAAGGCCATACGCTTCAGCTATTGTTTGGAATGAGAACTCCACGCCTGCGGCAAAGGGGAAAGAAAGGCTTAGTGCAAAGTCCTTTCAGCTTTAATTGCGAGGAATGTTGTATTTGTTGAAGCCTTACTGTTCGTTCTCCAGGAATCTCTAAAGAGAACAAAAATTCCAGCTATATGTTTGCTCAGTTGTTTTGGCTTCTATCTGTGTAGGTCTGTAACTTGGGCGGAACATCTAATAAAGGAACAAGCTACAGTTAGCCAGCTATCCAATCGGCTTCATCTGTCAGACGAGGACTGTCAATTCAGTCACTGTTCAGAAATTCAGACCTCTCTTCCTTTGCCTGCTTCCACAAAAGTAAGGGACGATTTCGATTTTGTATTTAGTCGATAGTCTCTTTGAATTTCATTTGGGGTGACAATGACGCATTTCTCCAACTGAGCATTACAGTTTCGCAGCAATAAACCTGACTTTGATGTGGTGTTCTTTGAGGACGTGGTAGCCAGACCAACACGTGTTACATTTCGCTTTGTGCTGGTAGACAATGCAGATGACCTGTTCGTAATTCTTGCGTATAATGATGCATTGTTCGAACATCATATACGAGCAGCTACTATCATACTTTATACTGTATTTGTAACCCTTACGAATATGTGTTCATGTTTACCTCATACCTGTTATTGTATTTCAATTATGCGCCTTCCATTTAATGAACAGACAGATTAACTATAGTTCCTACGCATTTGTCCATAGTTGGTTCTTGACTTCAATCGCTCTTCTGAAGCACATCTTTATTTCTCAACCCCAACTGGGAAATTCAAATCCTTTTCTTGGTCAAAACATGTAGTGCCAGAGTCTGCAGGAATTCAAACAAATATTTTCATCATTCTTGAATACATTCTTTTAACATTTATCTAATAACTGATGAACTAATAAATTATTAAAATTACGACTACTACTGTATTACTATTTAAATTAGACGGGAAGAGAATCGTACACTCAGCAGTACAAAGAGAGATTATTGAAGAAAAACTGAATGAGGTAGAAACACATAGTAAAAATAAAAAAATTACAGATTTATATAAGAGCATAAAGGAATTCAAGAATGGATATCAGGCAAGGGTAAACGTGATCAAGGATGAGAATGGTGACTTGCTTGCATAGTCTCATTCAGTCCTGAACAGATGAAAAAACTATTTTGGGCAACTACTAAATACTTAGGCCAAATAGAAATGATCGGGACGAAATTGAAATAAAAACTGCTGAGCCATTTATACCTGAACCCACACTTTCTGAAGTCGAAATTGCGATAGAATATCTGAAAAATTATAAGTCTCCAGGTATCGATCAAATTCCAGCAGAATTAATACAAGAGAGTGGAAGCGCATTATCTAACGATATTTATAAGCCTGTACTTGCCTTTTGGGAAAAGCAAATTTTACCAGAGCAATGGAAGGAGTCCATAATCGTACCTATCTTTAAGAAGGGGGACAAGACTAACTGTGGTAACTGTCGAGGAATATCACTTTTGTTGACGTCCTACAAAATTTTGTGCAATATTCTTTTGAGAAGATTAACTCCATAAGTAGATGAAATTATTGGGCATCATGAGTGTGGTTTTAGGCGCAATAGATCAACTATTGACCAGATATTTTGTATTCGACATATAATGGAGAAAAAATGGGAGTATAAGGGTACAGTGCATCAGTTATTCATAGATTTAAAAAAGTCATATGACTCGGTTAGGAGAGACGTTTTATGTGATATTCTTATTGAATTTGGTATTCCCAAGAAACTAGTTCGATTAATTAAAATGTGGCTCAGTGAAACGTACAGCAGAGCACGTATACGGCAGTTTCTGTCAGATGCGTTTTCAATTCACTGTGGGCAGGACCTCCTATATTACCGGACCTGACACTGTAAGCGGAAGTAAACAAACATGGTGGACAATAGAATGGTTAACGCAACTGTGAAAATATACTTACTTCATGTGAATGTTTATTGTGTTTCTTGTATCAAATGCCTCTGGTATAATCGTTGAAGGGTTTATAAGTTAGTATATAATAATAGAATTGTGACATTATAATTAATATACATTGTTTTCGTAGAGATCAAAGCTTGAAAGTGTTATGTTGTTAATCTTAAAACGCCTCACACGTGTAGTGTCCCAGGTTGCAAATCGAATTACGATAAAGAAAGTCCGTTAGTACATGTATTTTTGTTTCCAAAAGATATATATTTAAGGGATAAGTGGACAAGAAGCATTCATCGTGAACATTTTACCCCAACAAACAACTCAGTGGTAAGAAAACTAGCAGTGAAGTGCAGCAAGGTTTTGGCCAACTTATTTATTAATAATTACTGCAAGGTCCATTGAAAGACAAAAATAAAACCCACCGAAAGTGTTCCAAGTTCAAAAAATAGGCTGCTGTGCTCTCCAAGCCGTGAATTCTTCATCGTTTTTAGTTTACAGCCTGTCTAATCCCTTGTGTAGGCCTATGCATAAGTGGATATTACAGTGATAAGCTATAGTGAATAGTGTCATTTCACTCTAAATCAACATCAGTGGATATAGTGAGAAACCACAGTGAACAGTGTCATTGCATTCTGAATCAGCATCAGTGGATATAGTGAGAAACTACAGTGAATAGTGTCATTGCATTCTGAATCAGCATCAGTGGATATAGTGACAAACCACAGTGAATAGTGTCATTTCATTCTGAATCAACATCAGCGGATACAGTGGATGTGTCATTTCATTCTAAATCAACATCAGTGGGCACAGTGTTAAACTGTACGTAGTGAATAGCTAGTTTTACTTTTAATCAATCTTAGTGAATACAGTGACAGAGTTTAGTGACTAGGAAGACAGGACTCCATATTATATAATTTCCAGTTGCTGATGAAATCTATTTGTATAATCCAGGTAAGATTTCCTAAATCCTGAAGTAGCAGCTATTCAGTATTGTATTACTGTCTTCTATTTCCTCACAAATCTGAATTTTACAGGAGTTAATTGGGCAATTGCCAATATTCATATATAAAAACATATAGGCCTAGGCCTAATATAATAACGTATTGAAGCTTTTAATCAGTTGTTTTCTTTTATTATTGGTCTATGTAGGCATATTTTTATGTTACTGATTGTACTATGTTCATTTATGTAGGTAAGGAACTTTATTATTAATTGTTTCATTGAGAATTTTGTTAAAATAATCTCATCGATGCCGTATTTATTTTAACTCATTGCAATCTACGAAATCCCTCTCCCGACCGCCATCTTGGATGCCAGTGTCAGGTCCGGTAATATAGGAGGTCCTGCTGTGGGCTAAAGCAAGGAGAAGCACTATCACCTTTACTTTTTAACTTTGCTCTAGAGTATGCCATTAGGAAAGTCCAGGATAACAGAGAGGGTTTGGAATTGAACGGGTTACATCAGCTGCTTGTCTATGCGGATGGCGTTAATATGTTAGGAGAAAATCCACAAACGATTAGGGAAAATACGGGAATTTTACATGAAGCGAGTAAAGAGATAGGTTTGGAAGTAAATCCCGAAAAGACAAAGTATATGATTATGTCTCGTGACCAGAATATTGTCTCAAATGGAAATATAAAAATTAGAAATTTATCCTTTGGAGAGGTGGAAAAATTAAAATACCTGAGAGCAACAGTAAAAAATATAAATGATACTCGGGAGGAAATTAAACACAGAATAAATATGGGATATGCTTGTTATTATTCGGTTGAGAAGCTTTTATCATCCAGTCTCCTGTCAAAAAATGTGAAAGTTAGAATTTACAAAACAGTTATATTACCGGTTGTTCTTTATGGTAATGAAACTTGGACTCTCACTTTGAGAGAGGAACATTGGTTAAGGGTGTTTGAGAATAAGGTGCTTAGGAAAATATTTGGGGCTAAGAGGGATGAAGTTACAGGAGAATGGAGAAGGTTACAAAACACAGAACTGCACGCATTGTATTCTTCAACTGACATAATTAGGAACATTAAATCCAGACTTTTGAGATTTGCAGGGTATGTAGCACGTATGGGCGAATCCAGAAATGCATATAGAGTGTTAGTTGGGAGGCCGGAGGGAAAAAGACCTTTGGAGAGGCCGAAACGTAGATGGGAAGATAATATTAAAATGGATTTGAGGGAGGTGGGATATGATGATAGAGATTGGATTAATCTTGCTGAGGATAGGAACCAATGGCGGGCTTATGTGAGGGCGGGAATGAACCTTCGGGTTCCTTAAAAGCCAGTAAGTAAGTAAGTACAGCTGAAATATTGAAAAATGTGTGTACTACATCACAACCACCGAGAAAGCCTCAATTTAATGTAAACCATATTTATATATATGCAAGGAATAGTTCGTCATTATGATTTATAAATTGAAAGCTATAGCTCACTGCTATCCGTTATTTTGATTGCATTTACTGCGCTGCACATATATGATCATTAGTATACATTGTGGAGAAGGCAGCAGCCTCGTCAATTTGCTAGGGTAATGAAACATTCAAGCTCCCCTTGCCAACAATCAGTCAATAATTCTATCGAGAGCGAGTCATGTATTCTGGTCAACCAGTTACACTCACGCCTGTCATTTGTCGGGGATGTTCTCTCGCAATATGCAAGTGCTCCCTCACGCTCCAAACCACGTTCTAGCTTTAACTGTTATGAGTTATTCAAGAGAAATTGAGGTACGACTTCAAACCCCTAGGAGGTTTGTCAAAGCGAAACTCTTTTTACGTGACTAAAACTCACACGTTGCTTACCAGCACGTTAAATAAAATATCAGCACATGATGTCATTAATAAGTAAAGCGTACATCCATCACCACCATCATCGTCCTCTCCTCATCAATCTCAAAGTCTACCAAAAATTTCGATACATTGATGAGTTCTTTTCTCATTGTCTTGAATGTCCAATATAATAATAATAATAATAATAATAATAATAATAATAATAATTACTTTCTTTTAAGGAACCCGGATGTTCATTGCCGCCCTCATATAAGCCCGCCATTGGTTCCTATCCTGAACAAGATAATCCAGTCTCTACCGTCATATCCTATCTCCCTCAAATCCATTTTAATATTATCTTCCCATCTACGTCTCGGCCTCCCTAAAGGTCTTTTCCCTCCGGTCTCCCAACTAACAATCTATATGCATTTCTGGATTCGCCCATACGTCTTACATGCCCTGCCCATCTCAAACGTCTGGATTTAATGTTCCTAATTATGTCTGGTGAAGTATACAATGCGTGTAGCTCTGCGTTGTGTAACTTTCTCCATTCTCCTGTAACTTCATCCCTCTTAGCCCCAAATATTTTCCTAAAAACCTTATTCTCAAATACCCTTAATCTCTGTTACTTTCTCAAAGTAAGAGTCCATGTTTCACAACCATACAGAACAATCGGTAATATAACTGTTTTATAAATTCTAACTTTTAGATTTTTTAACACCAGACTAGATAAATAGTAAGAAAAACATAGAAAGTGGGCCTAATACGAAAAGAGAATGAAATGGTAAGAAGAGAGAAAGTTGGTAACAGATTAAGGTTAAACTTAGATTGAATGGTAAGGATGGTAACTCTATATGACATTTGGAAGTGTAATGTTTTTAGAATGATTCTTTGCAATTAATTTTATTAAAATATCTTTAAACATATCTGTGACTTATGGAACTGTAACATGCCACAAACTGTTATTTCATCTCCTTAGACATCATTGTGAAGATTTAAACATATTGTGAAATTAAGAGAGAGGGAAGAGTTCATAAACTTGCAATCCACAGACTATACTGTACTTCTGACATGTTAAAAAAAATACTAAACATTGTCCTCGAAGATCACAAATTTAACAGAAAAGGCTAAAGAAAGGAGAGAAAATAGAGGCTTTAAATAATGAAAAAGAACACAGCAATGTTAAACACAAAAACAAACGATGAGGTGAATTTGTGCAAAAATATAATAGCTAGGAGAAATTTTAATCTTCAAAACCAACCAGAAAGAGGTAACAAAACCGATATTGGTAGAGTGTTAAAGATTTTGAAACTGAAACTTTATGTTGATAGATTCATACAATTAAAAATGAGGAAAAGTGATAAACAGATGCTACCCAATGATCTGTTGCATGAAAACAAATAGAATTCCTAATGGACACAGAAATAAATGTATTAACAATCTGCTAATGCAAGACACAATGACGAATGTTGAATATCTCATTAAAAGATAACTTTCTAACTAACAAAATCAGAAACACAACTGGAATAAAAGATAAATGTGGCCTACGGCTGTGGAAAAACGGTTAGCATGTCTGACTATGAAACGAGTGGGCCCGGGTTCAAATCGTGATTGAGATTGAGGCTGGGCTTTTCCCGGGGTTTTCCCTCAACCAACTGAAGCAGAATTGCTGGGTAAATATCGGCGTTGGACCGCGGACTGATTTCGGCTTTATTTCTTCACATGTCATCCCATCATTGCCATAGCTCGGTTTAAATTCGCGGTGCAGCGTGCTGTACTCGTAGAACAGCGTGGCCGTTCGGCAACAAATATCACACACAGAACAGGAGTGGAAAGCACAATAAGCCTCAGGCTGTGGTGGAAGTCTTCGATCCCGTCCTCCGTAAAAAGAAAAAAGAGATAAATGTGTTGACTCGGCTAGAACTCTGGAATACATGTCATGTCAATTAACTAGTAGAAACTGTAGATGTATATACCAGCTTCCTGGAGTCGTAAAATAAGTAAAAGTAGAATGGAATGGCAAAGAACATGACAGGTTGAAGTAAATGTTTGGAGACAGCAGTCCAGAAGATCAGTATAATGTCAAGAATGGAAGTGTCTCTAAAATTTGAAGCTAGAATAATAAAAAAATACAATTAAAATATTGGAATCGCTATGTGTGAAATATTGTTAGCTATGTTGCTTAATTATAAGCTACTCTTACCATAAATACTCCTAAATTTGAATTTTGAATTCATATTTGTAGATTATCCAATAAGTCGTATTATGAAGAACGAGTAATATGGTTTCAATGTTTCCGTCTTGACTTACGGTATTCTCTGTTAAAATATGCACATTTAATTATGCGTCCTATTGTCAAATAAGTGTCCACCTACGAGTCTTCACACACATAATAGTAACAATAAGGCTTATCGATCCCACATAATAGCCCGTTTGCGATCTCTATCTGTCATGGACGATCAGAGTATGATATAAAATATGCATATTTATTATACGTATTGATTAATCATTTTGCTGTACTTTTAGTTAGATTTTTAAAAGTGTTTTTAATTGCCTTTTAAAACTTCAAGTTAGTATTTTTATAATTGGTCACATGTATTATGTAACTTTGATATACATTGTGTTCAGATATCTATATTGTCTGAAGATGCCCACACAGGGCGAAAACGTTCACAAAACAATTAAAATGTGTTAATAAAAATATTTTTTGAGTTGACATTATAAATAAGTCAAGACGAAAACATTGAAACCATATTACTCGTTCATAAGTACTCCTAGCGATTAATAAGAGTAGTACCGATGCAGTATAGCCTATTTGACATATTGTACAGACGTAAATGCGGTTTGGAAACGAGTGAATTTATTTTTATAGATCTCGTTGCTGCTTAAATGGGATTAAACCCGAGCTAAGAGCTGGGAAGCGCTGTCTTGTAAAGGAACAGACACTATCTGCTTCCTACTATGACGGCTTCTTCTCTGACTCGCCCGTTAAAGGGCATCTTCTCGTCAGTGAGAAAAAAAAAAGAACATAAAGTACATCTCTCGACCGTCAGTTAGATAATTAAGTACGTATAGGATCTGGTCTTACCTGTCTGCCCTGATGATGGAGCCATACGTAGCTCCGAAACACTGAAAATATCAAGTTCGAGGACACGGTGGAATATCCAAAAGCCTAATTCTGATAGTACAGAATTATTTGGACGGCTTTAATGTTCGAAAATTCCTTAAATTATAGTTTTGATGCAGATATAACACAGTTCATAGCTTCTTTCTACGGGTTTCCGATATATTTTTCATAAACTGAGTGGTATTTCAATCACAGTTCGGTACCTATCACTGTGAGCATCAAATAACAACTTACATCCTCCTCGAATAACTTAGTTTCGCTTCCTTTCAGCACTCGTTTTCACCTGTAACCTAGTCGTTTTTCTTATTATTAAAGCGGGAACAAATAACAAAACAAAATATTACGTATGCGTTTATAGTTGGTCAGGATGAATATGATCAGAAATACGAGGGCTATTCATAAAGTAACTTCCGTTTATTTTTTTTTACAAACCTGTGAATGAGGTTACAGAATTGGGATACAATATGTTTGAAAGTATACACTCTAGTTTATTTTTCCACAAAGTTTTCAGTCACATTGAGACAATTGTCGTAGCGTTTGACGAGCTTTGAAATTCCGTAATCGTAGAATTCGGCCGTCTGCGACTGAAGCCAACCTACGACGCTGGTTTAAACTCTTCATCATCGTCAAAGCGCTTTTAGCCAAGCCACGTCTTCATGTGCATGAAGAGATGGTAATCGCTAGGCGCCAAATCTAGGGTGTAGGGAGGATGATCCAATACTTCCCAGTTGAACTCTTGCAGATTGGTCGCATAACGACGCGCTGTATGCGGCCGGGCGTTGTCATGGAGGAAAACCATCCCAGAGCTCAACATGCCACGACGTTTTTTGAATGGCCTTTTTCAAGTTTGTTAGTGTGTTACAGTAACGCTCAGTGTTAATTGTGGCATCGCTGTCCAAGAACTCCACTAGCAAAATTCCTTTTCTCTCCCAGAAGACGGTTGCCATGAGTTTCCTAGTGGAAAGTGTTTGACGACACTTTGTGGCTTTTTCGGGGAGTGGGTATGGCCCCATTGCATTGCGGAGTCACTACTGGACAGCATATAAGGGACAACTAGCCATTCCTGTACACAAGATATATCTTCACTGCCCACTACGGGAGATTCGAACCACGAAACGCGTACATGGGAAACGCATACGCTGTTTACAAACAAACAGAGGCGGATTGATGATGATGATGATGATGATGATGATAATGCACCTATTAACAATGAGAAAGAGAGATCCCAAAATGTTTGGTAGCTGCATTTTTTTTAAAGGGTAACCATTAAATGGTTCAGTCCACTGATCAATCAATAAAAATATAATTTAATTTCTTAATTAAAGAATTTTTTCTCTGAATATTAATTTTTATTATTATAACATATATTTAATCGATATTGTTATAGATTAAAAGATCAGCTATCTCTAATGGGTTCATTTTTTATTATTCATTTATATGATTGTACACGTGCAAATGGTAATTTACTATATGCAATGAATCTCTCAACACATTTATTTATTTATTTATTTATTTATTTATTTATTTATTTATTTATTTATTTATTTATTTATTTATTTATTTATTTATTTATTTATTTACTTAATCCATAGTTTTGTTCACCACTTTCTTGTTTTTCCCCTCAGTCAATGATAGTAAATATCATGTGCTAGCCATTAGACAAATAAATAAATACATTTATTTATTTATTTATTCATTCATTCATTTATTCATTCCTTCATTCATTCATTCATTCATTCTGGTGTAGTTAAGGCCATCAGGCCTTCTCTTCCACACCACCAGAAATACAAATACAATAACAGAAATAAAAAGGAAAAAGAAAAAAAAAACATTATAAACAAAGAAAAGTCACACAAAAATGTACACAGGTTGCAGTCACACAAACTTTAAATGAGTGATTAAGTATCATAATTAATTGTACTCTAACTAATTAACTAACATAAACAAGAAACTTGCGATTTTAATCTAGAGTAAAAAACACAAATAAAAACTTCTAGCAATACCTAAAAAGCATTAAATAAGACATAATTTTCCAATTTAATTTTGAATTGTGATGAAGTCCGGCAGTCCCTGACGTCATTGGGTAACGAATTCCAGAGACGAGGTATTTCTACAGTGTAGAAGGATGAGTATAAATACATTCTATGATGAGGGATAGGAAGAAGTGCTTGATGTCGGTTTCGAAGAGTTGTAAGAAATTGAAAGCGCGATATGATATAATTCGGAGTAGAAGTATGCATGATTCTAAATAGAAGAGACAGTGAATGTATTGTTCTTCGTTCCTTCAGACGCACCCATGAAAGTAACTGGAGGGAAGGTGTTATATGGTCAAATTTACGAGTATTGCAGATGAATCGTATGCACACATTATGAACACGTTGTAGTATCTCAGCTAAGAGTGAACTTACATTAGTTAGCAAGGAATCGCAATAATCAAAATGGGGCATTACAAGCGTCTGAATAAGATTCTTTTTAGACTAAGTGGTAGAAATTCTTTCATATGACACAAGGAGTGAAGTTGAGAAAATATTTTTTTGCAAGTGTGTGTTACTTGAGTATTCCAATTTAGATCGCCATCCATAAAAATGCCAAGATTTTTAACTGTTTCACTGTATTTAGCAATAATCCCATTCAATATTACATGTGGTATAGTACTACTATCAAGAGTGCTTCGCAGACGATTATGTCCCACTACGATTGCTTGCGATTTCTAGTGCTATTCTTCCAAAGATTAAATATTTAAACCATATACGTACAATGAAATAAATGTAATGATTTTCTTTTATAAGTATTCAAATATCCATTTATACACGTGGTCAACCGGTAATTCAGATAGAGTTTTAGATTATTTAATGCCAAACAGAAAGACATCAGAAGGGTTTACTGTAAAATTTATAATAGAAAAAGAAGATGGAACAAATTTTCTTGAAATACTTTTTTTTTCAGTTTACATATCCTACTAATGACAGTGGGCTACAATTACCACTACATTCTCTAAAATTATTAAAGCCACTGGCTACGGAGTGAAAGGTCTCGGGTTCAATCCCATATTGAGAGCTTCTTCTCTTTGTTTAAATATTCAAAACGTTACCTGGTGAAATCGACTGTGAGACATGATTGTTTAATCGTTTTAGTTTAACCTGCCACTCTTTTAACAAACACATTCTTATCACCTCTGAAATCTGTGTATTCTAAACAGAAGTTACTGTAAGTTTAAAATTGTATTTGCAATTTTAATCGTTATAGTAATTAGTCTATCGGAAGATTATTCGAGAAGGATATAACTATCTCTTCATATTAACGAATTGGAACGTATAAAATAACATAATACACTATGTCTCTCAGAAATTGAAACTAGATTGCATTTTAACTGTTTAGCTCCTTAATTTTCTTGTCGGTGAAATAATAGCTTCTCTACTTCGTATTTTACCCGCTTCAGATCTGCTTGTGGCTTCATACTGAGCAGAAACTCCACGCCAGTATTGTTTAACAACTAATTAGTCTGTTGCTTGGGTTCATATACGCTGAAGATATCGTAGTCAATACGCGGAAGACATAATCTGTTTAACGTCGAAGGCACTTACATATCTTAGAAGTTTTCGAGCAACCTGACTAGAGCTGACAAATTAATTTTCACTTCCCTGAACACTTTAATATTGAATATAGAAAAGATGTAGGCCAATTACTGCATTTAATTCTTTAGGTCGTTTGCGAATGCTTCGAAGGATTAAGAGTTTAATCTGCCCAAAGATTACTTTTATATAAAGCATTAATGTGTGTAATTTGTGCAGTTTAACCAATAATATACTTACTTACTTAAAAATGGTTTTTAAGGAACCCCGACGTTCATTGCCGCCCTCACATAAGCCCGCCATCGGTCCCATCCTGTGCAAGATTAATCCACTCTCTATCATCATATCCAACGTCCCTCAAATATATTTTAATATTATCCTCTCATCTACGTCTCGGCCTCCCCAAACGTCTTTTTTCCTCCGGTCTCCCAATTAATACTCTATATGCATTTCTGGATTCGCCCATACGTGCTACAAGACCTGCCCATCTCAAACGTCTGGATTTAATGTTCCTAATTATGTCAGGTGAAGAATAAAATGCGTGCAGTTCTGCGTGCAAACGTGATGCAATGAGTTGCATGCTGACTGTTCTGCCTGGGTAAGCCGTCTTATCAACCCCTACTGTGCATTTCTCTCCAGCCTTCAAATTCGTAAACCATACTTCTACTGGTAGTCTGCCGTCCTTCACAGATCTACATGAGTCATCGTCTCCCCTTCAAGCAAGCAAAGATCAGGGTGGCTCCTGTGTAATGCAGATTTGGAAGCCATCTACTGTGTACTAACAATCTTTGGACAAACCATGAAGAACACCCAACATGACGGACAATTGTTTCGGCGTCACACAAATAAAAGTGATGTCCTATTTTTCGAAACATTGATGAAAATGATGGCAGAATTGTGAGAGTTTGGTGGAATGACATGGGAAAATGGGAGAACCTCTAGAAAACTCTTCACAGTCTTAACTTCCTCCTTCACAAATACATACTCACCAGTGGCGGTTCCTCGGGGGAGGGAAGGGAGGAACGTCCTCCTCACATTTTCTTCTTTTGAAAATAAATACCAAATAAAATATGTGCCTTGAAATTCGAGGAAGATTCGATAATTTTAGAAGTTCACAGCTATAAGAAAAACTCGCGCGCTCATGTGTTGCAGAAAACTGTGAGAAAGATGCGAGATTGTCTGTGTGGAGGAAAGGTACTCCATTCCTCCTCTACTGCAGTTAACACACATAGACAACAGCGCACTAGCGGCCAGAGAAAGAAGCAGAGTTTTAAAGCAAGTAAATGAACGGAGAGGGAGGAGATCCTCCTCTGAATCAGTCATGGGCGGGAAATAGAAACCGACTGGTCATGGAGCAAGCTCGCTACCGCTGCCACCTAACGATGTCGCATTCAGTCACACCATAACACATCTAGGAGGAGACACAACAAAAACAGTTTTAACGCAACGCTATGAAAGACACCATGTAAACTTTTTTTTAATTATAAATCAAAAATATTATTCATTGCACTTTATACAGGCTACTATTCATGGTTTGAAACTTTCGTGGATTTTTGAAAGTTAAAGTCGGGTTTATGTAAAACAAAGAGGAAGTAGTTCTACGTAGTTTGCCCCTGAAATTCACTTCTATTCATTGTTTACTAGACAGGGCAACAGCCAAGCTGTCAGTTTTGTACAAATATATTTGAAACTGAAGTAGGTACTCCAAACTACATCATTATTAACATAAACAATTAATCGGCCACCGGCAGCTTTGAACAATAATGGTAGTATGACTTTGCAAGAACTGACATTCTTCAAAAGCATGTGATACTGAACTTGTAAAATGTAGCCTACATGTAGCAACACAGACCACGTGGGTGAGTGCAGTGTTCTCGCTTTCCTCAGATTATTTCCCATTCCCATTTCCCTTTCCGTAAAACGGTTCCGGTTACGAGTTAGTAGCAAGTCTCTTCCAACACGTGTGATGCAGTAGTGTGCTCGAAAAATGCTACGAGGTTGTGAATTTCCTTGTAATTGTTAATTTGCGCAATTATTCAACAATGAATGGAAGTGAAAACATGATATATTTTGGACAATTTAGGAAACTCAGTTTACAAGAACAGATTATTGCTATACAGAAGGGAAGGCCAACCCCAACATTACCTGGTCTTACATGTATGCATGCAGGCTAATTTGTAGCATGTTTCATTCAAGAAGGTGTCATTTCGTGCTGTTAACTTCTTTCCTCCTCTTAAGAAATATGCAAGAGCCGCCACTGATACTCACCATCGCAGAAGTTTAAACTCGGGCTTCCAGTCGTCGTGAATCAGCGTTATACCAGCTGAACTACCAAGGCGGCTAATATTACCACATTTTAACTCGTTTCTTTTTCACTTTTCCAAGGGTTATGGGGAAACATTAGACGTTCACAAGTAGTGGACCTTACCTGTAATATAATCAGGTCTGGGCGTAAAACCATACCTTAAAGCAGGGATGATCAAGGTTGACTCGATTGAGTCACAAACACCACCCCTACTTTTCTCCCACCACTTCGCAGCGCAGCCAGTGCAGTTGTTTGTAGCGAACAGTAGGAGAACATCGTGAACATTCAGTGCCGGATTCATCATGGCAAGTTGATCTCGGCACAATTTCCATAATGACTGGGAAGTACAGGAAAGAGTGTATGGGATCAGATGCCTAATATGTAAGGCATTAATTAAATCTTTCTCTAGTTTCAACATTAAAAGGCATTTTAGACTGCATGATCGTGATAATGGAAGTCACGTTTAGACTGGTAAGTGTAGTCTTATTATCCGCAGTAATTTATTATCTCTGAACGTTATTAATATTATTCTAATTTATCAGTTTACTATGACTGTTACACTTTTACTACGTCATACTACTTTTGACCAATAAAACTGTACGAAAGGACGAATTTCAACCAACCATGGCTGCTTATCGCACAATTTTACCTCGTCCCTAGCATTTGTTTAATTTTATCGCGTCCCTAGCATTTGTTTAATTTTATCGCGTCCCTAGCATTTGTTTCTTTGTTTGCCAACATTTCAAACTGCACTGGTCTGGACGTCAAAAAACAGAAATTACAAACCACTCCGGTCGATGCACAGCACTTTCAAATATGACTCGCATTGGCAATCAAGAACAAGAATTAATAAAGATCACTGGTCATATATGAAGAACACCATTCAGAAATCCTGAATAAGTTGAGGGATACACCATGTACATCAACGAGTTCACTTCTTCTACGCACACGTCCAATATAACATCAACTGAACCACCAACCACTAAAACATTCAAATTTGAAAGTTGTACTTTCAATAATTGTTTCTTTTAAAATTATTCATGTTTATTTTTTATTTCATCATCGTTAATTAAAACGTTTCTTGTTTATTTCATCATCCCTAATTAAAACTTTTCTAACACTCTTTTATATTATTTAGGTTATGTTTGTTATAGCTTCTGCTATATGATGTTATGGTTAGTCACGTATCAGAGATTGTTTAATATTAAGATTTATTGAAAATCATCTGTCAAGTGACGTTGATTACTGGGATCCGGATGATTCAAGTGGAATGCAAATGTTTTAATAAAATTAAACTGAATCAACAAAGCCTTCTTGACTAGTAACCGTCCACAGAGTTCAATGAAGATTCCATAGTTGGCACAACTGATAACAAGAAAACAGCTAGCGTAATGTTGAGATGGTACAATAATACATTTGAAGACAATTGTATTTTCGTAAGTCAATTAATATTTTATTGTATTGGAGTACTTTATTACTTCTAATCTTTATATACTTCCTTCTAATGGTGTAATAGTCAATTAAATCCCACTCGAGTTTTGATTTTCTCTAGATAAATCAAAACTTCTAGTGAGATTACTGTTGATAATTAGTATAATTATAGTAATACTGTTTTTGCTACTGCTATTGTTAATGTTGCGTCGCAAATCGATCACTGATGACTTAGTAGTGATAATCGCTGTAATTGTACATATAATACGATAATAATAATAATAATAATAATAATAATAATAATAATTCTCTTTTGGAGAAATGAGGACAGCGAAGCCAGAAGATCTGAATGCTGACACCTGTTCTGATACAGTACCGATAGAAAACATTGGCAGAGCTAGTTACCGTATATCGGAGCTAATTGCCAAACATATAAAACCGTTGTTTGAGGGCGAGTTTATTAAGAAGTGTCTCATTGTTGCAGCGAAAGAAATTTGCCCTGATAAAATTAAAGTCATTAGAAAGTATATCTTTCTCGACGTACTGTCACAAGGAGAGTAGAAGAAATGGGGGCGATATTGAAAACCAACTACAAAATAAATTGAAAACATTTTCATCTTGATTGTCTTCTCCGTCTTTCCATGTCAACATATGAACCTAATATTAAAAAACTTACAAATATGGAAAAGTGGGTATCAGGAAGATTAATTTATTTTGTGAACATATTTAACTTGTACAATTTCAAGCAGTTGATTACGAGAGAAAAGAAGAACAGTTCATTTTTCGTTATATTATCGGACACCATCTGTTTGAGTTTGAAAGATTAAAACTATTATTTATTATCTTGAAGTTATTTATACTTATATTCCTTGAAAGAAAAATTATGCATGTTAAACCTATAGCCAAAGATCCGCCACTGATAGCTACGTCGTTTCCTTCAAGTAGTAAGCGGTTGCTTTGCTACGAATAAGAGGGGTTGGGGGCACCAGATACTTCCCTTACCAGAGGTCTGCATCGGACGTTTTCGCTTGAGCGCCAAGTAGTTCATAGCATAATCTGATAGGTAGCGCACATGCATGATGGGTAAAATTGTCGCGAGCGATAAATCCTCAAACGATATAAGCCGAGCGTTAGACATTCGTTCTTGTTACAGTGATGAACTGTGTAGTAACATCATACATGTTTATAATTTCAAAACTTTGCAGTTTTTAACTAACCTCTCCATAGTACAACTACAAAACTTGCTTTAAAATGTAATATAAATGTTGTAGGTAAATGTTCCCCCCCCCCCACACAGGAGTAATTTTGTTTTTGCCACATCTGATAGATGTTATTGGATGTAAATGTAATTATTATAAACAGAGAACACAACCACGATAATGCAAGAAATGTATCAAGTTTTCTAGTAATAATAATAATAATAATGATAATAATAATGATTATAATAATAATAATAATAATAATAATAATAATCTCTAATAATTAGTGTATCAATCTTTGCGTCTATAACAGTTGTGCAGCATGATTATTCGTTTTATTATATTTTCTGTGACGTTATCTCTGTACTAATATCGTTATTAATAACTGCTCAATAATAATATTTTGTAAAAAATTTCTACATTGTTGCAGTATATAGGCGGAACACTATGTATGGACCTATCATATTATACATGTGGTAAATCAAATATTGAATAATTATTAATTAGGAATAATAACTGTATATCGAGGTTTTTCATACTATTTTATTTATAACTTCATGTTACTATTTTGGTACGTTCCATTAGACGTTTGTCTTAAACGCAGAAAATAAAGCCTTATTTTTACCGTGTGAGCAAAACATATGTGTAGGCCTATCTTATCTGTCGCCTTCCATACAAGATAAGACATGTCGGTGAGATGAACGTGTACTGTGCTTCTATTTATTACGAGCGCATCATGACCGATCTTTTCTCACTCGAGCGTGCGACATTCGACCGAGTTCAAGCGAGCAATTTAACTCCAATGCAGCACTCTGTCCCCTACCGTTTGCTTGTGAGCATGCCTGCCTTAAAGCATATAGGACAAACACAGAGGCAAACATATAAGATTACGTTTCTGTGGAAGAGAAGTAAATCTCTATTTCTCTCCCTTGATCATGCGTCTGTTTGATGCGTAGCCAATAATTTTACTAATTTTATGTAGGCACCTAATAAATGTTTTTTTTTTTTGTTGCATGTAGTCATTATCCATTTCACGGGTTCTCTGTTAAAAATTGAAGCCCGTTATGTTCTTAATGATGTAATTTTATACCAGCTACTATATTTAGTACCTATATAGCATATTAACTTTGTTGAACTCCAGTCGCTTCATGTCGGTGTCATATGTTAGTTATCAATTAATCAAGCCCTTCTTTCATGTATAGTTCCATATTTAACTTAACACGCTCACCTATAGCATAAAAGCTTTAACGCCTTTTCTACTTTTGTGGCCTATTGTTTGACATAGTATTTTAGAGTTTTGTATTCGTTGCATCTGGCGCTTCATTCGCCGTCATTTGTCACTCTACAATAGTCTCTCTCGCCTAGGACTCGCTGTTGATGCTGCAGAACAAATTTACCCGTTTCTTCTGTAACTGTCCGCATGCGGTCAACTGATTTATGGTGTGTGACAATAGTATCGGGTACAGGCCATCGGGCCAGCACTGACTCCCTACGGGACGGTAGCTGTTATTCAGAGTGCCACAATGCACATATGTGTTATTACAAGGGCAAGCCAACCCCTTTACCCCTCCAACCCCCAAAGGGAAAACGTATTGTCTGTAGCAGCATATGTATGGTTTCAAGGGGAGAGAAAGCTAAATAAGGGCAGAGGAGTGTCTAGCTGAAACAATGGCTTAGATGTGTAGTTACTTTGTGGAGATTGTGTGATTACGGGGCCATTTTGATTATTGGTGTTTTACCATTATTGGAGGCATTACTTTATAGAAAGGGAAGGGACGTGAAGAGCATTTTCCATGCGAAAGGAAAAGCAACATGCTCGAACTGCTAAACTAATGAGAAAACTTGAATTCGAGAAATTGTTTTCCTATTAACAATAGCTTCGGATTTACAGAATACAGACCGAACAAAATACACTGTGTGCATAACATTCAGGGAGATAGGGATTTCCTCCCTTCTATACCACCTTGACCTCTGCACCAGAAGGTGGTGGTGGTGGTAGTAGTAGAAACAGCAGGAGCAGGAGCAGCAGCAACAGCAGCACCATAGTGCTGCATTGGAGTTAAATCGCTCGCTTGAACTCGGTCGAATGTCGCACCCTCGAGTGAGGTAAAATCGGTCGTGATACGCTCGTAATAAATAGAAGCGCAGTACAAGGTCATCTCACTGACATGTCTTATCTTGTATGGAAGGCGACAGATAAGATACACGTATGTTTTGCTCACACGGTAAAAATAAGGTTTTATTTTCTGTATTTATGACAAACGTTTAATGGAACAGTCAATAGAACGTACCAAAACAGGAACATGAAGTTATAAATAAAATAGTATGAAAAATTTCGATATACAGTTATTATTGCTAATTAATAGTTATTCAATATTTTATTTACCACATATTAATATGATAGGTCCATACATAGTGTTCCGCCTATATACTGCGACAATGTAGAAACGTTTTACAAAATATTATTGATATAGCAGTAGATTAATAACAATATTAGTACAGAGATAACGTTACAGAAAATATAGCAAAACGAATAATCATGCTGCGCAACTGTTACAGACGCAAAGATTGATACACTAATTATTAGAGATTATTATTATTATTATTATTATTATTATTATTATTATTATTATTACTACTACTAGAAAACTTGATACGGTTCTTGCAATATCGTGATAGAGTTATCCGTTTATAATAATTACATTTACATCCAATAACATCTGTTATGTGGCAAAAACAAAATCACTTCTGTGTGTGGGGGGGGGGAACATTTACTTACATCATTTATATTACATTTTAAAGCAAGTTTTGTAGTTGTACTATAGAGAGGTTAGTTAAACACTGCAAAGTTTTGAAATGATAAACATCTATGATGTTACTACACAGTTCATCACTGTAACAAGAACGAATTTCTAATTCTCGGCTTATACCGTTCGAGGATTTATCGCTCGCGACAATTTTATCCATCATGCATGTGCGCTACTTATCGGATTATGCTATGAACTACTTGGCGCTCGAGCGAAAACGTCCGATGCAGACTTCTGGTGGTGGTGGTGGTGGTGGTGGTGGTGGTGGTGGTGGTGGTGGTGGTGGTGGTAGCACATTCAAAGACTTTTTCAATTGCAGAGATTGTTTAGCGTCGAAAAGGATAACAAATTTTTCCTGAAGCGAGTAAGAGATGTCTTTTACGTTGCAAATATCTAATTTACTTTCTTCCCAGAAGAAACCTTGCTAAGCATTACAATTATAGCATTCGAACGATTGAAGTCTGTTGTCTTTAATGAAACACGTGGGATGTACAGGAACGGAGCGCAGTCTAGTAAAAAGCAGCATTCCACTCTCCTCACGCCGAGAAGAAGAAAATAGGCAGGCATCATGCTGTTTACTTGCCTTATGGCGCCGTAAATGTCAGTGAAAAATTCACTTTATATTGGCTATTACAAGTGGGCTGCGGATGACATTTCAAAAATAGACGAACTATTAGAAGATGATTCTTTGCTTGCGACAGTTTTACATGGAGATAGCGTAGTCGGTATCAGTTATTTATAAGAAACAAATGATAAAATATAAGGCTATCCTAAATGAAATTGCCAGTTTAAAATAGCTGCTTTCCGACCTATGGTTATACAACAAAAAATCCTCTACCGTCCCTAGAAGTTTGAGTATGGAGTGTTGCAACAATCTGTATATGTGTTTCAGGAGCAATTTTTCTGCATGACAGCATTATAAAACAGTAAAATAAAGAAATCATCGTCCTTGCAGGTATTAGGCCTAGTGGCCTGTTACGGTCTCCGTCCATCTTTTCAGGAGGCGTCCCAAAGATAGTCTTCCATGTGGTATATAGCGGAGAATTTGTCTTGGGAGTTTGGAATGGTCCATCCTATTGGCATGGTTAAGCCATTTTTGTCTGTAGTGGTTGAGATGTTCATAAATAGTTGTAATTTTCAATTCTTTTGTAATTAGTTCATTCCTTTTGTGGTCAAGCAAGCTGTAGCCGGCAGTCCTCCTCAGAAATCTCATTTCTGCAGTTGTTAGGCGTTGAACATCTGAGTTTCGGACAGTCCAGGCCTCACTACCATACTTGAGGACAGGTCTTGATAGAACTTTATATGCTTTTAACCTGGTATGTTTTTTAAAATAAAGAAATAATATACGAAATTTGTAATTACGAGTAATTTGAAATCTTTGCCTATGAAGAATGGGTCGCTATGACAACAGTGATGTATTCAAATATTATTGCACGGAAAATCGTTTCATAATTTAAACATTATGACACAAGTTGTGTCATCTTAATGTAAGTCATGACATTTTAGTTGACATGGTAATATTTTATAGGACGGTACAATAATGTGGCATATTGTACATTATTTTGACTAACAATAACGATTGTTTATAATGCTGGGGTAAAAAAAAATAATATTTTACTAATATGTAATACTTTCTGGAAATTTTTCCATAGAATCGTGGAAAATGCTGAGTTCTGTATTCCTCTACCAATTTTAACGGCACTGTAGAAATTTTCAAACTGTTGCTTTTGTTTATTTTCTTGCTTCGGACTTGAAAAACCATTACAGTCTGTTATAGGTTTTAGAAATATTTTTCACTGAAATTTTGGACGAGAGATGGTCATTGATTAAATTATTTTTGTAGACTTATTATTAGGGAATATTTTTTTTAGAAATAATACGAAATCCTACAAAGGCAATGAAAACAATTTTATCGATATTAAAAATGAATTGCCCTCTTGCCTACCCTCTTTTGAATATGAAAATTACGAACCTAATGTCAAGTATACATCTTGATTAAAACAACTTTTAACACTGTATCATTTCGGAATATGTATGATAAGACTTTTTTATGTTAAAGTATAACGTACCTTGTTTACATGTTTCGAACTTTTATGGGTCATCCTCAGAATTGGTCGTTTTTGGTCTTGGCGCCTCTTCTTTTGTTTCCTGTAAGGGTGTGTTCGTGTGGTGTAATGTAGAGTCAAAGTGTTTGTGTGTTCTGAAATTGAGTTGTATGTTGAGAATTTCGTTGGGATGTGTTTTCGTGTGTCTGTATATTTCATATTGTTCTAGTGTGTTTAGTTTCTGTTTTTTTCTTTTTGTTTGTATGTGTAGAATTTCCATGTCTGTGTTGATGTCTCTGTGGGTGTGGTTAGCATTTGTGATGTGTTCTGCATATGTGGAGGTGTTTTATAATTTTGTTACGGCTGTGATGTGTTCTTTGTAACGTGTTTGAAATGATCTGCCTGTCTGTCCTATGTGGAAGTTGTTGCAGGTGTTACATTTGAGTTTGTATACGCCAGTGTGGTTGTATTTGTTTGTTTGTGTTGTTTGTGTGTTGAGATGTTTTTGTAGAGTGTTATTTGTTCTGTTTGCGTAGTTGTAATTTAATTTCTTGAAAGAGGTTACAATTTTGTGTGTGTTTTTGTTTTCGTATGTTAGTGTGATGTATTTTTTGTGTCCTTATGTTTGTGTTGTACTCTTATGTTTTTTGTGATTATGATTTGTCTTACATATTATGTTGTCTATTATGTTAGGGTTGTATCCATTTTCTTGTGCTATGTATTTGATTGTGTTTAGCTCTTCGTTGTAATCCTGTTGGTTCATTGGTGTGTTGAGTAGTCTGTGTACCATTGTTCGTAATGCAGCTTGTTTGTGTTGTGTTGGGTGGTTGGATGTGTTGTGTATGTGTGTTGTTGTTGTTGGTTTTCTGAATACTTTGAATGTGTGTTTGTTGTCTACTTTTGTTATTGTGATGTCTAGAACATTTATGGATTTGTTGTTTTCAATTTCTAATGTGTAGTGTAGCTTTGGGTGTATTTTGTTTATGTGTTGATGCAGGTTTTGGATCTGTCTTTTGTTTCCTTTATATATATATAGTAATCAGTGCATCTTAGAGAATGTGTCACAGAATCAAATTGGCATTCTTTAATGTATCACAACTCTCAAAATCCTGCAGCAGCTATTCAATCTTTCCTCATGAATCTTGATTTCTGTGAACCAAACCGGGAACAATGATAGACGATAATGTTTCGTAGCATGCTGCCATCTTTTGTGCAAGGGAGGATATGGCGTGAGTTGAAGCGATTCAAGATCTCTGGTCAAGTTTACGGCGTGATATTGTAACAAACTAACCTTTCATCTAATGTCATTACCAACCGCTGATTTCTCTTGTAGCAACTGCAGGGTCCAACACAATCAAGTGAAACCCACCGCTCTCCGAAGTGGACAAACTCGTCCACACAAATTCAAGACTTGTAACTTCCGTAACAAGTTAACGCACAAATAGATCTGACCGTTGGTATCCACACACATATTGAAGCTCGTGAAATACAACTTCGCTTCCATGATATTTTAATTACGTGTAAGTTTACCTGATTGTAATACAAAACGCTGTTGTGAATAAAGTTTCTGTTTCTTGTAATTTCTACCTTAAGAATTATATCACAGTCTAGTATATACAGTCACGAAGCTCAATATGTAGTAAATATGCATCCATAGATAGTTGCTAACCACTAGGATCGCTACTGTCGCCTCATTAGTGGCAATGCGAAATATTACCTGCACAGTCTGTTGTTTCTAGTACCCTCATAAACTCAAGCTTCGTGACTGTATATACTAGACTGTGGTTATATGACCAATGAAAATCTAGTTAAGTGCTAATGTTGAAAAAGAAATAATGAATTATATTTTATTTGTTTCTGCGATTGGAATTAAATATGAAGCTTATGTCTGAATACTCATTCCCTTTGGAAATTTATTTTAGATTTTAATTCACCAATATTTTCGGATATGCACTACATAAATTGCGTAGCTTTTGATGTAGAAGGGTGACAAACACTTTTTTTTCAGCGTAGAAAGTACTGTGATGTTGAGAAAAGTGGATTTAGAGATATTAGCGGTGATAACTTATTTTAAGTACCTATTGAAGAATTTTTTTTGGCAAATCGTCTGTCTGTCCATCTGTTTGTGTAGAGCGATTTGTCATAAACTATTCGAAGGATTTTGTTCATATTCAGTACCAACGTCTAAATTTATGTGGGAATGAAGAATATGAAATGATTAGCCTAAAAATGTCCCGTTAAGGGCAAAGGCCTCCTCCTATAGAGGGAGAGCTCTATTTGTCTCACCCGGTGAGCTACTCCGCGTAAGAAATGTTTACAACCTTGGAATTGTTCACTTGGTTCACATTCTGCACTGTTTGGTATTGTTCGCTTGTTTCTATCACAACTGGTTTTAGTCGCTGTTTATTTGTCTTCTAAGGTTTTTCCAATCTTCCCTATGTCTTGCTCTGCTTGACCAATGGCTTTCTACTCGTTCACTGAAGAGGTCGGCCCATCTTCTTCTTGGTCTTCCGGGTGATCTCTTGCCAATCCCATAGTGTGACTTTCTGTGTCCATCTTCCGTCTCTAAGTCGTGCAACATGGCCAGTGCTGGATCTTTAATTGCCGACATCTTTTGTAGCACTTCGTTTGGAACTCTGTCCCTCAGTGATAAGCCTAGTATCCTTCTCAGCATCTTTCTTTGGCATATTTGGAGACTGTTACGAAGTTTGGCAGTGACAGACCATGTCTGACACCCATATAACAGTACAGGAGTTACGCAGGTCTCCAATATTTCTATTCTGAGTTTCTTCCTAAGTGTTCTCTCCAGTACGATGAACGTGCTAGTCTAGAATGCCTTCCACGCGAGAGAAATCCTTCGTTTTATTTCCTTCTCTGTCTTCTGGTGAAAGGAGACTAGCTGTCCTAGGTATACGTATTCAGATACATATTGTAGTTCTGCACCATCAATTATTGTGGGTGACTCCGGCCCGTTTGACATTACTTGTGTCTTGGTCATATTCATCAGGAGGCCTGCTGATCTGCTGGCGTCGCATCATTCTTGGAGCACTGACTGCAGTTCTCTGGGTGATTTGGCGAACAATACGACGTCATCAGCAAACCTTAGATTATTTAGTCTGCTGCCGTTGATGTTTATTGCACAATTTCTGTTCCAGTTCAGTTTGCGAAAATATGAAGAATATACAATGTGGTAATTTCTAGCAAAAATAATCGTCGGGGTTCAAGCCACGACTGAACCACAAATTTTACGCAAAACGACACGTCGACAAACTGAATGTTGGTGATCTTTTTTTGAGGGTGTTAATATACAAATGTTTTAGTTGCTTGATATCTTTCGGCATCTGTACACCCACTACTGCCTTTTTCTTGATTTTCGTTAATTTTCTTGCTTTTGTGCGGCAGTTAGCCTCGGCATATGTGAACCTGTAAGATAAAATATGAAGTAATATTGAATTAAGCTTTTTAACGAATTTGAATGTAAGTAAAAAGTGTAGAATCGAAATAAACGGAAGGAGTCTCAAATACAACCAATGTATTTTAACATTCATGTCGGTTATACTTGCCGATTTTCTTAAATATAAAATAAATTTAGAATTAATAATAATATAAATATGACTTCTTATATGCCTATAATATTATGAAACGTTAATGCATACTTTAAGTGCATGCAATGTAAACGTACATTTTATTAATTAAATAAAATGTCTTATTTTTGGTATTTTATATTTTGTAAGTAATATAGGATATAATATTTGAATACATATTAAATTATTTTATTTAAGTAGGTATTATTATTATCATTATTATTATTATTATTATTATTATTATTATTAAATATATTTATGAGTAATGATAACCTAAGTTTATGCTGAAGACCAATTGATGTTCATGACGTTCATGTGAATGTTCTAGATTTGATATTATTGAACACAGGAGGATGCTGGTGAAATCGCATCTTTCGTAGATCCAGTGTCCATGTTCGGCGAGTGAAGTAAGAAACAACTTCAGAAGCTTTGCTACCTCTGAGTATAGCCAGTTCGCTATGAGTGTGATTGAAAACATAGCTTTTCACTTAGGGTAAAATAGCGCCAGAAGTGGAAAATGATGTTTTCTCTCCCTCTTGTAAAGTTGTGACTAACATGAAACAGCTCTGCTTTCTGATTTTGAATGTATGATTGTATAATATATTCAATTTAAGAACAAGATGCCGCCAAATTCAGATGTCACTTTGAAGCTATTAATGTACATTACATAAATTTTACATGTTATGGGTTTACATGAAGGAAAGCCCACAATTTCTAATTCAGAACGAAATGTCGTACCGGTAATTTTGAGTTGTAGGTAGCTTAGTCGTAGAATGAATGAAGTGAATTGTAGGAGTATGGGATCGATTCTGGTCTGTTTATTTTCGTCATAACTTACAAAATGAATCTGATATGCACTTAGAGGCCTACTTCAACCAAATATATTATATTGATTCTTAATATAACTGGTTTTAATAATTTAAAACTTTGGAGAGAATAATAAATAATAGCAATATTACAATTATTGTATTCTTTACCTAACATAATTAGGAACTTAAAATCCAGACGTTTGAGATGGGTAGGGCATGTAGCACGTATGGGCGAATCCAGAAATGCATATAGCGTGTTAGTTGGGAGACCGGAGGGAAAAAGACCTTTAGGGAGGCCGAGACGTAGGTGGGAGGATAATATTAAAATGGATTTGAGGGAGGTGGGGTGTGATGATAGAGACTGGATTAATCTTGCACAGGATAGGGACCGATGGCGGGCTTATGTGAGGGCGGCAATGAACCTTCGGGTTCCTTAAAAAGCCATTTGTAAGTAAGTAAGTAAGTAAGTAATATTACAATTATAATTTTACTCTTTCTGAATAACAAAATTGTCGTTTGAAAAATATGTTGAATATGGGATTGAAATGTATTCATGTACAGTGTCTAGAAGATCTCTGTAATAAAAAAATAGTTAATTATAGAACAAATGATATGTATCGTCTCTGAGCAATATTAGTAATTTAAATGAGAATGATATCACAGTCCAGTATATACAGCCACGAGCTCAATATGTAATAAATATGCATCCACAGATAGTTGCTAACCACTAGGATCACTAATATCGCCTCTTTACATACAATGTGAATTAGTATCGGCACAGTCTATTGTTCCTAGCACCCTCACAACTCAAGCTTCGTGACTGTATATACTAGACTTCGGTTATATCAATAATCACTGTTATGATTCTTATCGTAAAGTCCTGAAAAAGTTTATACATCTTAACGTGAGCAATACGTGGATGGACCGTTATGCTTAAAATTGAAGACATGTGCGCAAAAACGATCTAACACTCGTTCTTTAAAAGAGAAAACATTTGAATTTTGAAAATGCTGTAAGACCAGAACAATGAACACAAGAAGTTTGAAGGGGTATATTTAACCTCGACTATGCTTTTTGTTAGACAACTCTTATATAGTTAACATTCCTTCCAGCCAAGAGATTGCAGCAATAATATGGAAATGTACCATTTTGAGGGATAGACTTTTTTACACATATCTTCAATTGTAGTATATTGACATGTTAAGTCCTTGTAATTTGAAATTAATGTCAAATAAAATATTGCGATTAGAATCCCTTCGCGTCTGAATCACTCATAACTACATGAAGTTCTTATTAATATTTTATTTTCTGTGGTTTGAAAGGTGTGCCAAAAAGACATTGGATTTATGAATTCCTTTGAATGACATGGGACGTTATAGGAATTATTTTTGGGGCTAGAAGCACAATCCCCGGGAGTCCTTAGAAGTCTTCCGAAAATTAAAAGTTACTGACAGCACCCTGGACATGATATCCTCCACTGCACTGAAATCATCGATTTGCATAATTAATCATCATTTATATTCTTTATAAAATGTAATTTTTCTTGTAGCCTAAATTGTTTGTTGCTTTTTTAATAAATTTTTTAATGATACCCTACCTAATTGGGTTGTCTATTAAAGAAAAGATTGAATTAAATATAAATATTCATTTAGAATTGATTAGGAGGCCGATTATTAAACCCTGGTTAGGACGGCTATCAAGTATCTATGTAATTAAGATTTAGGACCTGGTCCTTATCACAGTCTGCCACAAATATTACAAAGTATGTGTCAAAATTTCTTGTTAATAAAATATTATAAATTAAAATATAAAAAAGGTTCTTTATGACATTTTCTTCAACATTGAGCATACTAAAGGTTTCATATTTTAGTTAATAGTTGACAATGCATTATTATTTATAGCCACTAAGTCTTGCAAAATTCTTTGCAGATCTTTCTTGCGTTGTCTACTCTCCCTCACACATATTTTCACAATAGTATCTACGTGATACTATATGTTTTACCGGCTCGCCATTTTACTTTCATTATTATCTTGTCTTTTATTCTAGCGGTAAGCACACATTTACTCTGATTGCCACATTTTGTCTTCCATAACAAAGCAATAGACACTACTGGATTTGGTAAAAGTTATTAATTATAATGTCATACAGATATATAATGGATTCTTCACTTTCTTACATTTCCATTTTTCTTTTTTGTCGCTTGCACTTGCACGTCAAAGTGTTACCTTCTGAGCGTATGACCTCATCACTTCTTTTTATATGGAGTCCACACCTGTGGAGTAACGGTTAGCGCGTCTGGCCGCGAAATCAGGTGACCCGGGTTCTCGATTTCCGGTCGGGGCAAGTTACCTGATTGATGTTTTTTTCCGGGGTAGTCCCTCAACCCAACCTGAGAAAATGCTGGGTAACTTTCGGTGCTGGATTCCGGACTCATTTCAACGGCATCTCATTCAGACGCTAAATAACCTACGATGTTGATAAAGCGTCGCAAAATAACCTGCTAAATTAAAATAAATAAAAATGTACTGATATTTATAGAAATTAAATCAATGTGTTTCTTGCTGTCTAATTCAGGATCAATTGTACTCCCAGATACATATGTTTCCTTACTTGTATTGTGCATTTAATTGAATTGAATTGAATTGAAAGAGGAGAAGTGGGAGGAGAAATTTAAAAGGTACGCAAAACGCATCCTTGGAAAGGGTACAGTGCAGAAAGAGACTGAATATGTGAGCTCCAAGCCTGCTGGCCACTTGTCTCACTCGGGTTACGCTGCTTCACTGAAGGAGCTCTAGAAAATTTTGAAGGGGGAAAGCCGAAAATGTACGTAACCTCTTAGGTACCTTATACGCGAGGGGAGGGAAATGTGATCAAATTGATCACAGGACAGGGCGAGGAAGAAATGGCGGAAGGTGTAAGCTTGCACATTGAAAGGAACTTCATTTCGCAGTGCAGGTGGAGTCGAGAAGACTCATTCGTCTGCTTTAAGACAAGTGAAGGCCATCGGAAGAGACGCCGCTAATTATCATCTGAAAATTGAAAAGTTCTCTATCCTTTTGCAAAGCGACTAAAGACTCGCCCATGTTACGGATGGATGGAAGACCAGGACGCTAGCACATGAGCCATGGACGCGGTCATAAGTTATGACCGGATTTTTATGTAATTACATATTATATTTCTTTCAGCCTAACCATATATAAATAACAAATCTTTGCGAATCTTGTAATTGCCATTAGTATGTTAAAATTTGATACTACATATTTGTACATATTTACCCCACATTACATGTTATGGCTTGGTATTACATAAACCTACATATTTAGGGGGTTTATTCATTTTTACTTCTCTAAAAGGGAAAAAAAAAAAAAAAAAAAACTTTTGCTGGGGAAGTTTACAATTTGAAATACACGGATTTAAAAGGCCTTTTTACCTACCCAAGAAAATATATATTTCGGGACGAAACATAACGGCCTTAGTTCCAGGAAGTAATAGAGGTACTCACCCCATACCGTCCACTGTAAAAATTAGTGAACAAAAGGCAATCTTTCTCACACAACTACCTTGTATTGTAAAAATCACTCGAAAGTAGCGTCATCTTCATGTGATGAAATGGGACGAGGACGACATGATTTGCCTCGAACTATAATAATTGTTCTGCACACGTCTTAACAACTCTTTCTCACGCAATTTGCAACCTTACCCACCCTCGGAAAACCCGTGTCAAGTCTGACATGAGCCGTAATAAAGTAGCCGGCTTTTGAAAAGAAGCTGGAGTAAAAGAATAAACTGGAAAGATGTTGAAAGATTAAAATAAATAGCTTCTCAAGTTATTGCTTGACCTCTTTACTTTAAATTTAGTAGACCTATACGGAAATGAGATTTTCCGAGCAATTGGAAAGTATGGTTCTCGGCTGGAATAATCCTACCCTTCTGAATGAGACAGGAATGCCACTTTTCAAACAACAGTTTGTAAATGTGTATAGTTTGAGGTTTTAGTAGGCAATTTGTTTCTTACAGGGAGCAGCTAAAATGCATGTGTCACATCTTCTTATTTTCTCCTAATCCAGTAAAGCGAAACAGTGCTTGCAGTACTGTTGTGTCATTCATTTCACTCAGTTCTCTAGTTTTAGTACTTATAGTATAAAGTGCAAGTGAGTTTATCTACTGCTTTTAACTAACTAAAATATCCCCTGTATCTTCAACCCTAACGACAAAATTAAAATCATAGATTGCGATGGACGAAGCTTTCACTACAGATGGAAAAATGGTAATGTATCAAGTGTGTGGTAAAATAGCCGGGTTCTCTATGAAATCACAACTGGAGAGTTTTATCTATCCTATACCTGCCAGACATTGATATTAAATATTTTCATGATTTTATACATTTTGTTACATATTCAGCTTATTTTTCTTACATAAGTATGTACATATTTCACACCTTGATATTACATAAAAATCCGCTCCCTAGTCATAACGTACCTTAAACTAGATTCAATTAATGTCCTATCGTTCTGTATACTGTATGAACTGTATTTATGTATGATATATTTCCTATAAGATAATAAATGAAACTAAAAAATAGTAATGGTGATAACAACCAATCATTGTGGAAATGTTGTGAGCCAGCAATATTTGAGTCTACTTTGTATTGCTGCATTTCTGCAGCATTGAACACGCCTGAATATTGCCAGCTATTCTGTTGCCAGTCTTGTTGCAGCTTACAAGCGCGTGTAAAACACAAACTATAAAATACGGCCTTCTATATAGCCGAGGTATAATTGCAATAATATGTTTATCATATATTTCACATTCTAAATGTTGAGACAGAATCTGGTAGCAGCTATTGGACCATGTCATTTCAATATTGAACCCTGGGGAACGCTGTACCCGAAAATGGAAAACATAACAATGATGAGACCACCCTGGACTGTTATCACATGTGAGCCAAACCGTCTCTGTGTACGAGAGGTCATTATTTTATTCGTGTGTGTGTTCTATATGAAATTCCAGGAAGCAGCACAGACTAGGCGTAGTTGTTTGGTTTCACAGCCGAATGAGCATGACTTGCCTCATGATTACACAATGACTGTGATACAATTTCAACGCTTGAGGTTTTCGCTTGATTTAGTATGAAGTTAGTTCAAATTGAATGAATTTTCGCAATGACAAGTCACTAATATGTTGCCGATATGCTTGTTTAAATGGTCAAAGCAACGCTGATCCAGCAGTTCTCCCTCTCTCCTCCCTGTTTCCCCCTATACTCTTCATCCAAGTGACAAATTTACCTCCTCTCTTTTTCCCATCCTTCATGTCAGCAGCCTTTGAAAATTATTGGTTTGTAGGCACCACTATGGCTGAATAGTGGGAGCTATTCACTCTGTACGACCTTGCAAACATGACAGCGCTCCACCATTGTCATTCATCATCATTATCATAATTATAACCATCATTATGATCATCACCATTACCATCATTATGATAATCACCATCCGTAGAAAATAGTTTCTTGCTTGAATCTCGTGATGTTGGTCTTATACAGGGACGTCATTTTATTTTTACTTCAATATTTATTGTACCTGAGTTTTTGAATGTACTTCACTCCCACCCCTTCTACTAATGAAGTTCCAACTGTCCTCTACACACAGATCCAAGACAGCATATAGTAAACAGCACTGAGTTAGTGAGTATAGTACGTTCCAGAAATATGTTAGCATTTTCCAGTGACGAAAGAGCTTTCAATATTAGACCTTGTAACAGCGTAGCCCATATGGATGGATGCTGAGTTGTTATCCAGTCAACCAGAATTCGAATCTTCACTGGTCCTATATTTTTTTTTTATTTTAATAATGATTAATATTGTGATCACAGTTACCTATTTACATACCTATATCACATTTCTCAATGTATTGAATGCTTCATCATGTTTTAAACAAATTACTAATTAACTAACATTGTATTGCAAAGGATAAACAATGAAATATTGCTCCTGTAGGCAGGTAAGATGTGTCACTGGTGTCTGTTCTATTTCTGTAGCAGCCATTCCATTTCAGTTTCTACCCGATTCATTATGATGTCATAAAAACACACAAACATACATATTTCCTGCACCATGCACAGCAAATGAAAGAAGGTTGTCCACAGTCACACACATTTTTGCGCCATTCTGCTGCAAAACAGATATCCTTCACATTCACAAACACTTCTCGTTCGTTTATTAATTTTGATGCATACCACGCATATTTCAACATGGCTTTGAATATAGGACCTGACAACTGAAAGGGAATTAAAATAATAATAATAATAATAATAATAATAATAATAATAATAATAATAATAAAGATAATAGTAATAATAATAATAAAATAATAATGATAATAGTAGTAATAATAATAATAATAATAATAATAATAATATCAAGCTTTAAACGGCATTAGGATTCGAACTCAGGCTACCTGGATGACAACTCAGCATCCAACCACATGAGCTACGCCGTTACACACTCTAATGCTTTCCTATTAGGCACCTAACGGAAATATGTCACAAACAACAGCCAATATTTCCAAAACGAGGGGTCATTGGCCACTCATACCAAGCATCTCTTTAAACAGTACCTCTTGTACTTTCATGTCACAAAATCTGATTTAATTCGGCGATATACAGAGCGTGTCCTCTCCTTGTTAGTTTCGCCAGGATTTAATCTGGCTTCCTCAATGTCGTAACGTGTAATTAAATTAAATTTGTTGTGTATTATCGCCAGTAGCTTTACGGATTTCGCTACCTATCGTAGCTCCCCAAGTGCATCACGATGCTGGGTGGCACCGGTCCCATACACTGGACGAAATTTCATGAGAAAATTTCTTCACCATGAGATCTATAACCAGCGCGCATTCCGTAACACGAGTCTTAGGCACGATACCTTAGACCACGACACAACGGCGCGGGACACACAATCGTATAAGATATTTAAGTTTTAAATTTCTGTTTCCAAATAGTGTCTAACTAACCATTTATTTGCATTATGTACCTATATTATTACACACAATCTGCAACTTTGAATAAATGAGCCAAGTATAGGTATTTCGTACCGTATTACGATTAACATATTATTTTCTCTGAGAACATAGCTCTCATTCAGCGCTCTGCAACTGTTGAGAGATAAAGCAATATTGTATACCTCAGGAAACACATAGAGCACTAGAAGCCTGGATTAGCAATGTAGCTGAAATGCACAGAGACTCATGTCGATATAGGATCCGACTAATAGCTTGAGCCCTTTCTGAGTAACATAATTCCTAAACAGTGTCTGTATGCACAGTTAAATTGTTACACATGAATTTGAATGCACGAGTTAAGATCCGTCACGAATCCAAACAAGTAGAAGAAACATGTACACAGTTGGGGAAAGTGCTTTCACTATTCTTCGATAAACGCCAGTTAATATTGAAAGTGGATATCACAATAATTAGTATATGAAGAATCAGTGCCTACATTTAAGAATGGATACCTTGCTCTTATAGAAAGTTAATAAGTTATTTAGTTTATTTTATTTGCGTCATGTATATGCATATTTATATGAATTTATAAACTGACAAGGAGAGGACACGCTCTGTATCCCACCGAATGGAATAAGACTGTGTGACATGAAAGTACAAGAAGTACTGTTTAAAGTCATACCTGGTATGGGTGGCCAATGACCCCTCGTTTTGGAAATATTGGCTATTTTTTGTGACATACTTCCGTTAGGTGCCTAATAGGGAAGCATTACACTGTGTAAAAGCGTAGCTCATATGGTTGGGTGCTAAGTTGTTATCCACGTTTATTAATTTTGATCCATACCACGCATATTTCAACACGGCCTTGAATATAGGAGCTGACAACTGAAAGTGAATTAAGGAGTGAATTTTGAGGGCATCCTCCCTTGAAGCAATTTGTCGTCCAGTTTGTAAAAGGAAAGAGCTATTTTGCAAATATTTGATATATGTCTTCACCTGTCTAAAAAATAAACATCACAGGACTGGCGTAATCCAGTACATTTGGGTGAAATCACTTTAAGGTTGCACGTTACTTCATTTTCTTCATTTGTAAATATTTCATCATGCAAAGAAGGGTTTACCTGCCCTTCCCAAGAGTCCAAAATTAGAAGAAATGACTGCTCTTTCACATATGTCTTTATTACTTTCTCCAGGTATTGCTTATGGAGTTGAGATGTCAGCTTTCCTGATGAAGAACGTGTTACACATATATTTCCGAATTTAGAAGTGAGTTTATCTACTTGACGTTGCACTCTTGGGCCAAATTGTCCTTTTGGTTCTAATAATAATAAATATAATAATAATAATAATAATAATAATAATAATAATAATAATATTAATAATAATATCAAGTTTTTAAAAATGAGAAGGCATTAGGATTCGAACGGGGGTTGCCTGAATGACAACTCAGCATCCAACCATATGAGCTACGCTGTTACACAGTCTAATGCTTCCCTATTAGGCACCTAACGGAAGTATGTCACAAAAATAGCCAATATTTCCAAAACGAGGTGTCATTGGCCAACCAAACCAGGTATGACTTTAAACAATACTTCTTGTACTTTCATCTCACACAATCTTATTTAATTCGGTGATATACAGAGAGTGTCCTCTCCTTGTGAGATTCAAACGGTGGCATGCAAACCACAAGTTGAGTGGATTCGGGTAAAATGCTTGACAAAGAAATGAAGGTTTACCTCCGTTTTAATCGTAGGTGTGTACTTTATTTTTTCATATATTGTTTTAAGACGTGACGTTAGTTTATGCATACCACATCACCAGAGAATACTCCACTTGTAAATACCAGCCGTTTATTCAAAACTGTGAGAAGTTTAATAAGGCGTCAGCCAAAACCTCAATTCTTGAAGATAAGTATTGACCAGACAGCGGATTTTCGGTCCCTACACAGCGCCAAGACGTCAGTAGTTTACCAATTTCTGCTTAAGACATTCATACATTAAACAGACAGAGAGATCGAAGCCAGTAACAAGAATGTTGAAAACGCGTTGCAGTAATTTAGTTTTGTAATTTGTATAACGGGAATGAAAATCTGCCAATTAAATACCGGTACTTTATAAATTCAAGTGCATATACTCGTAAATGGCAGGCTCTCAGCTAAATCCCGATTAGCCACTTTGTTCAACATTTATACTGATGACATGATTAGGCAATGGGGAAGTTTTAGTTAATCCTGGGATAAAATTATATAAGAACCTATATTTAAATGCATTATTATTTGCGGACGACCAGATATTTCTCTAAAAATCAGAAGACCAACTCCAAGCAGTTGTATATCGAACCTCACTGGTAGCAAAAGAATATGATCTCAAAATATCTGCCTCAAAAATGAAATAATATGTTTTTATAGGCAAACACCCTGTCCGAACAAAGATTATACTCGACAATAATATAATTGAACAAGTATCTCACTTCACATTTCTTAGCTGGGATATAATTTAATATAGACAGGGAGATAGACAGAAAGCTGTGTAAGTTTCAATAAATATCTGGCATTCTTAAAAGGACATTAAAAATAAAGGAAGAATAGTAACACAGCTAAAATTTTATTCATAGGTGTAGACACTATCCTATATGGCAGTGAGATGTGGATGTTAATTCAAAAAGATTACACTGAACAATAAGAAATTTGCTCCGACTTAAAACAATGTGTCTCTTATGGTTTGATGTGCCCTGAGTCCGAAAATGCACTTCTTTTATTCGTATCACGTAAGGTTTCTAAGATATGCTAAGATTTCAGTTTTTGATAAGCGCTCCCTCACAAAACATTTGGCGAGAGTTGGGGGTTGTAAACCAAAACAAAAGCTAATGCATTTTATGAGTTTATGGTTTCTTATGGCTGTTGACATGTTCTTTTGCACTTCTAATAAATAAACAGATAATGTTCCTTTCTATTCAGTAAATTGCATTACAGTTCTAAGTGGACTACACAATGAACAAAGGAGGGTGTAGTTTTCAGTATTTAAAAGTAAAGTTTACCAGTTTGAGTGAAGACATAATAAAAGAGGGGATTTTCATCGGTCCACAATTTCACAAAATTATGGCTGACTCTTTGCCTGAGGAAAGACTGTCCGTTACAGAAAAAATAACATAGCGCTTTCAAACATGTTTGCTCAAATTTCATTGGAAATTCTACGGCAGACATCTACATCGAACTTGTGAATACTTACTTACTTACTTACTTACTTACTTACTTACTGGCTTCTAAGGAACCCGGAGGTTCATTGCCGCCCTCATATAAGCCCGCCATTGGTCCCTATCCTGAGCAAGATTAATCCAGTCTCTATCATCATATCCCACCTCCCTCAAATCCATTTTAATATTACCCTCCCATCTACGTCTCGGCCTTCCCAAAGATCTTTTTCCCTCCGGTCTCCCAACTAACACTCTATATGCATTTCTGTATTCACCCATACGTGCTACATGCCCTGCCCATCTCAAACGTGTGGATTTAATGTTCCTAATTATGTCAGATGAAGAATACAATGCGTGCAGTTCTGTGTTGTATAACTTTCTCCATTCTCCTGTAACTTCATCCCTCTTAGCCCCAAATATTTTCCTAAGCACCTTACTCTCAAACACCCTTAACCTATGTTCCTCTCTCAAAGTGAGAGTCCAAGTTTCACAACCATAAAGACCAACCGGTAATATACCCGTTTTATAAATTCTAACTATCAGATTTTTTGACAGCAGACTGGATGATAAAAGCTTCTCAACCGAAGAATAACAGGCATTTCCCAAATTTTTTTCTGTGTTTAATTTCCTCCCGAGTATCATTTATATTTGTTATTGTTGCTCCAAGATATTTGAACTTCTGCATCTTTTCAAAAGATAAATTTCCAATTTTTATATTTCCATTTCGTACAATATTCTCGTCACGAGACATAATCATATACTTTGTATTTTCGGGATTTACTTCCAAACCTATCTCTTTCCTTGCTTCCAGTAAAATTCCCATGTTTTCCCTAATTGTTTGTGGATTTTCTCCTAACATATTCACGTCATCCCCATAGACAAGCAGCTGATGTAACCCGTTCAATTCCAAACCTTCTCTGTTATCCTGGACTTTCCTAATGGCATACTCTAGAGCAAAGTTACAAAAGTAAAGGTGATAGTACATCTCCTTGCTTTAGCCCACAGTGAATTGGAAACGCATCTGACAGAAACTGACCTATACGAACTCTGCTGTACGTTTCACTGAGACAACATTTTAATTAATCGAACTAGTTTCTTGGGAATAGCAAATTCAATAAGAATATCATATAAAACTTCTCTCTTAACCGAGTCATATGCCTTTTTGAAATCTATGAATAACTGATGCACTGTACCCTTATGCTCCCATTTTTTCTCCATTATCTGTCGGAACCAAAATATCTGGTCAATAGTTGATCTATTACGCCTAACTGATGATCCCCAATTTTTTCATATACATGTGGAGTTAATCTTCTCAAAAGAATATTGGACAATATTTTGTACGACGTCAACAAAAGTGATATTCCTCGAAAGTTACGACAGTTAGTCTTGTCCCCCTTCTTAAAGATAGGTACGATTATGGACTCCTTCCATTGTTCTGGTACAAGCTTATAAATTTCTTTAGATAATGCGCTTCCACCCTCTTGTATTAATTCTGCTGGAATTTGATCGATACATGGAGACTTATAATTTTTTAGATTTTCTACCGCAATTTCGACTTCAGAAAGTGTGGGTTCGGGTATAAATGGCTCAGCAGTTTGTATTTGAATTTCGTCCCGATCATTTCTGTTTGGCCTATGTATATTTAGGAATTGTCCAAAATAGTTTTTCCATCTGTTCAGGATTGAATGAGCGTCTGCAAGCTAGTCACCACTCTCATCCTTGATCACGTTTAGCCTTGTCTGATATCCATTCTTGAATTCCTTTGTGCCCTGATATAAATCTTTAATGTTTTTATTTTTACTATTTGTTTCTACCTCATTCAGTTTTTCCTTCAAGTAATCTCTCTTTTTATTCCTAAGCGTACGATTTTCTTCCCGTCTTTTATTGAAATAAATATCTCTATTCGCCTCAACTGGATCATATAATAATTTCAATTTTGCCTGTTTCCTTCTTTCTACTACCATGCAACAATCTTCATCAAACCACGGTTTCTTTTTCTTAGTTTCATAAATACCTATGCTCTGTTCAGCTGCAATTTTGATATTATCTCGGATATTTTCCCACATGCTATTAACATCTAACTTTTCCTCAACTTCGTCGGAATTTGCTAATATGTCAAACCTATTTGAAATTTCGACCTGATAATTTTGCTTAGATTCCTCGTCCTTTAATTTCGGAATATTGAATCTTCTAATATTAACTTGTTGCTCTACTCGCTTGGCTACTGATAGTCTTTCTCTTAGTTCTCCAATTACCAAATAATGGTCAGAATTACAGTCTGCCCCCCTGAAGGTTCGAATGTCTACTACACTAGTTTGTCTTCGTTTATCTATCAAGATATGATCTATCTGGTTATATGCCAACCCATCTGGAGAAGTCCAAGTATATTTATGTATATCCTTATTGGGGGAATGTTGTACTTTTGATGTGGCAAAGTCGACTAACCTAACTCCATTGGCATTACTAGTTATGTGTAGGTTCTCTTTTCCAATAGTCGGTTTAAAAATATCCTCCCGTCCTACTTTAGGATTAAAATCCCCCAATAAAATTTTCATGTGATATCTAGGCAACTGATCAAAAGTATGTTCCAATTCCTCATAGAAGCTATCCTTTATATGGTCGTCTTTCTCTTCTGTAGGGGCATGAGCATTTATAACTACGATATCGCACCATCTACCCTAAGTACTAAATACGATAACCTGATAAATTCGACCTTTTTTACTGCTGATTTTATTCTTTTATGAATAAAGAATCCTGTTCCTGATTGGTGATTATCGTTTCCTTCTCCATAATACAAGTAATCTCCTATTTGCGTTATGCCGTTCCCATCTAACCTAACCTCCTGTACTCTCACAAAGTCTATTCTACATCATCGAACTTGTGAATACCGTGTTAAATTCACATGAGGAAATGGGGTGTAACATGTCTTTCAAAATAAACCTTTTACATTGTCATTTGGATTTCTTTCCTCCTAACCTTGGAGCGGTAAGCGACGAGCGTGGGGGAAACATTTCATCAAGAAATATCTGAAATGGAAAGGCGATTTAGAGGTAGATCATCATCCAGCATGCTTGCAGACTATTGTTAGTTCCTTGTAAAAGACAGTCCCGGGTCTAGTTATAAACGAAAGACATCCAGAAAATCCTTTTAAATGGTAAGATCAAATTCCGAGATTTTTCTCATTATACGCATAAAATACTTTTATTGTCACTGTTTTCCTTTTGTTTTAAACTATAACATTTTTGTATCCAGCATACATTTTTTATGTATTATAAGCCATTTTTAACCCCTAGTGCGTTCTAATTTTATCAGTAGCAGTGAAAGATTAAAAGGGAAAGAAGTGTTTTTCATAAAAGCATTCAATTCACTTTCCCCGGAAAATGATACGTAATGGGGTAATATGAATTTTAAATTCAGATTTAGTTCACACATATTAGTAATATTCACCTACTTTTATTTCAGAGCAAGACAAAAAGTAAAAATTTGTTGTTCAGTGTTAACAGTCCCTAACAACAGGAGAGATGAAGTACCTTATATTGGTAAATAGTTGTACAATAACAGACAGAATAAGAAATGATATTATAAGAGAAGGATTAGGAATAACCTCTCTGGAACAGGTCGATAGTTACAAACAGAAGTGGGGCGAATATCTGCTTCGAATGGATAACAAAAAATTACCAAAAAATTGTACAACAATACATGCCAGTAGGAAGAAGGGACATAGGAAGGCAAGAAGAAGAGGGAAGTGTGAAGCCGAAACAGGCCTACGAGCCTAAACGATGATGATGATGATGATGATGATGATGATGATGATGATGGATTGGTGTATGTATGATTAGAAAAGTATATGATGTTGAAAAGTAAAGGCTGGTTCACAATAAACCGGGAACGGAAACGACAACGAGAACGGAAATATTGATAAAATAAATGTACTTAAATGTGAGCATTCACAATTAACTATTGTGAATGCCCACATTTAGATACATTTATTTTAACATTTCCGTTCTCGTTGTCGTTTCCGTTCCCGGTTTATTGTGAACCACTCTTAAGTCTTAAGATAATGTTTAGTGTTTAAGCAGTGCTATAAGTAGCCTGTTGCAATATGCAATATTTCGCAGATGCATATCAAACTGGAGAATACAAATTGATAGCGGATCCTACAGATGGGTTTCTCCTACTATCCCTGATGATGGAGCTGACGTACTCAGAAACCTCACAGCACTTTCAAGCCATTTATTTGAATTTACTTTCATTAATATACTGTCATGATGAGGTTTTATTAGTATATTTTATTGAAAAATACACGAGAGAATTAATACTTGATCTATCCTGCCTATTAGATGAGAAGAAAGACGAAGATAATCATTTTCATTGAAATTACAGCTGACATAGCAATTAATTTTAAGTTTGCGCTATTCATTCTGGATATTTATGGGTGGTACTTTATAATGGGATATCTTATGATTCTCGGGGATTAATTACTATTGTATAATGATTAACTGCTGAGTTTAGTAAGTGGAATTGGAGTCCAAGATAGTGAACCCTTCGTACACAAGCTATAAACTTTTCAAACGCAGCCAACATAAGGCAGCTAGAATTATGATGTCGTTAACTGAGTATAGTTGTTCGGAGTAAGAGTAACTTCGCTGGAGATTCACTCTCTTTCTCGCGCTTTAGTGCCAGGGCCTTTTTCCATTTTATTACTGCAGAAATGAACTTCATAGGTTTATAGACTGTAATAGGACAAAGTAGAAACAGTCAATAGAGAATCAGAATATTACAATGTCGGTACAAGGAAAGTATAGACTGCAGTTAATTTCACATTGAACGATTAAAAAATTAAGGATTTAAGTCACAGAGGTTTTTCAAACATGGTAATATGATATTCGTAATTTTAGCTTTTCATTTATAATCTATTTTAAACTGCTTACTTACTTACTTACTTACTTACTTACTTACTTACTGGCTTTTAAGGAACCCGAAGGTTAATTGCCGCCCTCACATAAGCCCGCCATCGGTCCCTATCCTGAGCAAGATTAATCCAGTCTCTATCATCATATTCCACCTCTCTCAAATCCATTTTAATCTTATCTTCCCATCTACGTCTCGGCCTCCTTAAAGGTCTTTTTTCATCCGGCCTCCCAACTAACACTCTATATGCATTTCTGGATTCTGGATTTCGAAATTATTCAAATTAATTTTACAGGGAGTTATACCTGGAAGCTTGATTTGCATAATACACGTCACTGTACGTAACAGAAAACCACAATTTAAGTCACACAGAGTTAGTGTGCACTCAATGTTGGTTGCTTGACAGTTGTCAGCCCACTTTGAGGTCTGTGGATATAGAGGGAAAAATTGGATCGGTGTCGGGTAGAGTTTCCGGGTAGCTCAGTTGGGAGAGCTTTGGTACGTTTAACCAAAGGTCCTGGGTTCGATACCCGGCCCCGGAACAATTTTTCCCTCGAAATTATTCAGATTATAGACTCCTTATTTAAACTGCATAGTCACATAAGTTATTAAGACTATAATTTTAATTAAAAGACTGTGTACCATGTTTTGGTAACCCAAAAGAAAGCAATTAAAAAGTTTCAAACATCTATTGTCGCTTTTAATCTACATTTTAAAAATATTTATGTTATCCTTTGTGTTATGTCAAAGTAGAATTCGATGCGTAGCGTGTGTTCATTTTGTAAATAGCAATGTCGTAGATATAATAGGAATAATGTATTGGACTAGGTTGGTTATGGGATAATTTGAGAACTAGAAATATCACAGCTACTTTAAACTTAATTAAATGAAGATGTAACAATATAACAAGAGAAAATGACTTTAGTTGTATTAATGAAATGCGATCTCTAATATTTTTCAATGATTATGAAGAATTATGTCCCGCGCCGTGGCGTAGTGGTCTAAGGCATCCTGCCTAGGACTCGCGTTACGGAATGCGCGCTGGTTAGAGTACTCATGGGGGAAGAAATTTTGTCATGAAATTTCGGCCAGTGTATGGGACCGGTGCCCACCCAGCATCGTGGTGCACTTGGGAGCTACGATAGGTAGAGAAATCCGGTTGCGAATGCCAGCTCTAACGGCTGAGGCGATCATCGTGCTAACCACACGATAGGCCTACCTCCATTCTGGTTGGATGATCGTCCAACTCTGCTTCGGCATGTGGGCGTGAGTCCAGCAGCCGGCTGGTCGGTCTAGGCCCTTCACGGGCTGTAGCGCCACGGATTATTGTAAAGAAGTATGGGGACGGAGTGAATACTACTAAGATTTCAAATCATCCGTCCTCAAGTGAGATTGACCAATGGGATCCGGAATTAACAAAACATAAAAGGTGAAGGGAAATGAAACGAGCAAAATACTCATTCGATTTGTACATTAAAACAAAAATTTACGTCTTAACATATAGATGATAGTGTAAAGTTTGAAGAGAGGCCTTCAGAATTTCCATTACAATCTTCTGAACCTCATAAAATGGAATTTTAAAGTATTTAAGGATATTACATGTACATTTTGGTAAATAACCCCTCGCTCCAAATAGTAAGCCTGCAACATCCCAGTTGTAAAGCGAAATGCCATATTTTTCACTGAGGTATGGAAGATAACATGAAAATGAACGAAAGATTTGAACTAGCTTTGGTTCAGGCTAGGGATTTGGAGGTTAAGAAATAAAAAGAGGTAATGTTCCTCAAGGAATATGCCCTTTATGCGAAAATAGAGAAGATGATACTCATATACTCCTTGATGTGTCAGTTTACTAAAGAAATTCTTGAAAAATTCATAAAGGAAAAATTCCTATTAAAAAAAAGGAATTGCAATTAAAAACTACTGACTGATAAGAACCTGAATTTACAAAAACAAATAGGTTTCTTTCTGTTTTAGATAAAAATAAAAGAATGAAATAATTAATGAGAAACTAGAAATGAGTGGGTAAATTTAGATATAAAAGATTGTCATAAGAATAAACAAGATGTATTGGTCGAAACTTGCACTAAAACAATACGTAAGTGTAAGATAGACCAAAAAAATTAGACCAAATAATATTAGTATTAATAGAAGATTTGTTATTAGAATTGTATTTATGAAATTGCTAGTTGTGTATAAATTGGACATATTGTCTCAGGTATTATCATAGACCCCACCATCAGGTCTGAAACATATAAAGAACAGCCTGAAGACGTACACGAGGAGAAACGAGCAATCTACGTTCCAACCATCCCGTATTATAAAGATAACTTCCAACTTCACGATATCAGTGTCACGGGATTGATGTTTGGAGCAAGAGGAACGATACCTGACTTCTCTTCTCAATTCTGTAAGACCCTAGGACTGCACAGATCTTTTCTGAATGAAATGGCCCTCCTCATAATAAAATTAGAGAATCAGTCAAACTCTTACGGAACCACCTATATGGACTCTAATTCAGTATACCGAAAAAACTGATGCGCCATTATAATTCTTCTTTTTGTTAGCTTATTCTGTTAACTGCCATTGTTTGTTTGTCTGTTTGTTTCTTTGTTTGTTTGTCTGTTTGTTTCTTTGTTTACTTGTTTGTCATTTTTCTCACTCTTATCTTTCATCATCTATTTGTTATTTTTTTTGTTTTGTATGCTTTGTCTAATGGCAGCCTCTAATTTGAGGAAGCTCTATAAATAAATAAATATTGACTTTGTGAAGTATTATTAAATAAACTATTATTATAGGAATAATGTGATTATTTATGTAACTAGGCAACTTCTCTCATAAATAGGGACCGGATTTTTATGCAATTACATATTATATTCCTTTCAACCTAACCTTATATAAATAACAAATCTTTTTGCAAATATTTTTAATTACCATTAATATATTAAAATTTGATACTACATATTTTTACATATTAACCCCACATTACATATTATGGCTTGGTATTACATAAATCGACATATTTAGGGTTTTATTCATTTTTACTTCTCTACAAGGAAAAAAGAAACTTCTGCTGGGGAAGTTTACAATTTGAAATACACAGATTTAAAAAGCCTTTTTACCTACCCAAGAAAGGATATAATAATTGTTCTGCACACGTCTTAACAAGCCGTTCCCATGCAATTTCCAACCTTACCCACCCTCTTCCTAATAATTCTTCGAGTGAAAACCCGTGTCAAGTCTGACATAAGCCGCAATAAAGTAGCCGACTTTTGAAAAAAAAAAAAACTGGAGTAAAGGAACAAACTGCAAAGATGTTAAAAGATTAAAATAAATAGTTTTTCAGGTTAACTTATTGCTTGACCTGTGTACTTTAAATTTAGTATACCTATACGGAAATGGGATTTTCCGAGCAAATAGAAAGTATGGTTCTCGGCTGGAATAATCCTATCCTTTTGAATGAGACAGGAATGTCACTTTTCAAACAACAGTTTGTAAATGCCTAGAGTTTGATAGTTTAGTAAGTACTTTGTTTCTTACAGGGAGCAGCTGAAATGCATGTGTCCCACATCTCCTCTTATTTTCTCGTAATCCAGTAAAGCGAAACAGTGCTTGCAGTATTGTTGTGTCATTCATTTCGCTCAGTTCTCTAGTTTTAGTACTTACAGTATAAAGTGCAAGTGAGTTTATCTACTGCTTAACTAACTAAAATCGCACCTGTATCTTCAACCCTAACGACAAAAATAAAATCATGGATTGCGATGGACGAAGGTTTCACTACAGATGGAAAAATAGTAATGTGTCAAGTGTGCTGTAAAAAAAAAGTCGGGTGCTCTATGAAATCACACCTGGAGAGTCTTACCTATCCTATACCTGCCAGATATTGATATTAAATATTTTCATGATTTTACATATTCAGCTTATTTTTCTTACATAAATATGTAAATATTTCACACCTTGATATTACATAAAAATCCGGTCTCTAGTCATAAATAGGCCTATAGATTCTTGACGCGATCCTGAGTTTTGTACAGAGGTATACAGCTGGCTCGTTGTCTCGTTCGTTAAATTTTCCTGTTACTTTTGTTAAAATAGAAGTTAATGAAATTAAAAGAAAGTTAAGGTGAAATGAAGAATGGTGGTGAAATGAATTCTTTAATTTTGAAAGAAATGGGTTAATTTCTAGAAATAAAACTTTCATCCTTCCAATATGTTGACCGTAATTAACATTCCAATCGACGCTGAGGCTACAACTCGAGTTGTTTGAATTATAAACTGAAGCCTGCGCTCTAGCATCGAGCTGGAGCGGCTGAAGCTACAGTTACTCCAATTAACAAAAATAAGTTGTCCGTGCAGTAGCTAAATCAGTGTGATTAGTTAGCAGTTAGCTGGCTCAATGGGTGTGACTAGGGCTTCGTTTCGACAGGCCTACTTCGTTTTGTACTAAAGCTCCCATTTGATCATTACTTCATCACAATCCCATCATCCCTAAACAGTCTGTATATTTCAGAAATAAAGAATATGTTTAATAACTACAGTTACACTTAATCTCGATCTAAAAATAAGTTTATATTAAAATAATTCTTAAATTCTTTCTTTGTATTTAAATAGCTCTTTTAACCAATAAGTTTGATGACAACTGCAAACTGAGCAATTAGTTTAGGAAAGCTGCTTTATCAACTTGTGTGAAAATCCTGTTTGGACGGTTTGTGTCAGTATGCCGTCCATGTAACCTCTTTAGCTATCACGTCCACTGCTAAATCAATCCATTGAGAGCGAGCGAGGGCTGGGGATACTGCAGGTACAGCCAATGATGTGGCTTGTTAACATGGGTAGTATTGCTAATGAAGCCCCACCTCAATAAACATGTACCAATGATACCGATAGGATCCCAAATGTTACAAATACCCTTCATGTTGACTGCGGTCACGCGAACTGTCCTACAGGAGCATTGCTAACTTTCATTCACTCAAAGCAGTGCATTGAGATCATATCTCTTCCAACACAAGCAAGTCTTTCCTTTCGTATGCAACACAAAACTCTATGGCCAGTATTCATAGACATTCTTAGCGCGGACTATCGGTGGATGATCAGCGAACTAACGTTTTTTGTATTCATAAATCAGTGTTAGCGATATATATGATATATGATATGATATGATATGATATGATATGATATGATATGATATGATATGATATGATATGATATGATATGATATGATATGATATGATATGATATGATATGATATGATATGATATGATATGATATGATATGATATGATATGATATGATATGAATTCCGTACAAGTAACCAGCCGATAACCGGGGCTAGTTTAGCACGCTCGTAGCGCGGGCTAGCGAAATATCTATGAATAGCACCCTATAATTTCTCATTAACTCATGTGGCTTACAATAAAATTGTAATAATCTCTGTTATTGTTTCTTTTTCTTCCTCCTCCTCCTCCACCTCTTCTTCTTCTTCTTCTTCTTCTTCTTTCATGGCATAGGCAGAATCTTATCCAGTCTCAGACCTTGGGCAACGTTTTCTCAGGCGTTCAACATATCAACAAACTCTTCAGTTCATGCAGAACAATTCATAAAAAATAATTTATATTAGTATATAGCACACAGACTTTATACAGGGTGGAAGTGAGATAACCCTACAGATTGAAAGAGACGAACATGAGTATAAAACCTGTATTACGTTTTGTCTTTAAATACACGGTTAATTAGAATATGAAGTTGTAAATTTCAGCAGTTTGGCAACATCATCGTCTCTTTTTTCTCGTAATAGGCCTACAGATGTCAGAGGTCAACGAACTAAGGTCTGTCTCCTAGGTGAACTCTCCCTCTCTTACTACAATGTTGCAATCTGTTTCCATGTTCAGTGGCTTTAAATTAGTGGTTTTTAGATCAAAGTTACACGAAAACCGTCCACACTGTGGAAATACGCCAGAGGAATATATGATTCATTATAGATTTTGTATCGATATGGACACAAATCACGATCCTACGCGCAATAGTTACCGAATAACAGGGTGTTAAACGTTTGAAACAAAAATCTGAGAAAAGTATGAAATTTCCACCAATATGGTATTACACTTTTTGTTACATGAGCTATTCGCTCTGAAAATCTCCAGAGTTATTTCACTTCCTCCTTGTATAAAGAGTTACAACAATTTGCACTTCAACTGCAGAAGGACCACTTTCTGTTCTCTTATATTGTTTCATAAAGAAAATACTGCTGATATTTGTATTCTATAACTATTTTTTGCAAGAGGTGGCCAAGAATGTTTATCCGTTCGTAGAAACATGCTTTCTTGGCATAAAATAGATCCTCGGCAATAGTCGTGTGGTTGGCACCACGCTCTGATCTCCTTTATGTCCACAGAAAACCCCGGTACTCAAAATGATAGCAGACTGAGTAATCCTCGGGACCGTTCTGGATGTTCGGCAACTGAAAAAATATCTTCATTGTCCAATGTATTCATGTAGCAACTTTATAAATTGTACTAATATATGTGACATGTCTGAACGAACTTCCAGAGTTTTCTAAAATCTGAAAGGAAAGCATATTCAGAGACATGAAAATAACTTTGAATTGAGTCGCTGCACTACTGGAAGATATTTTTGAAGTTTTAAAAGATAATGTAAAATTAGACCACATATGAAGTTATTATAATGGAAACTATAAAGCAAATAAGAATAGTATGCCTAATAACAAGTTTCGGAAGGAATTTTCAGCTTCATAGATATTTGCAAAGAACATTATTCATACCACCCCACACAACACAAACAAGCTGCATTCCGAACAATGGTACACAGACTACTCAACATACTAATGAACCAACAAGATTACAACGAAGAGCTAAACACAATCAAATACATAGCACAAGAAAACGGATACAACCCTAACATAATGGACAACATAATGTACGTAAAACAAAACATAATCACAAAAAACATAAGAATACAACACAAACACAAGAACACAAAAAATACATCACACTAACATACGAAAACAAAAACATACACAAAATTGCACCCTCTTTCAAGAAATTAAATTACAACTACGCAAACAGAACAAATAACACTCTACAAAAACATCTCAACACACAAACAACACAAACAAACAAATACAACCACACAGGCGTATACAAACTCAAATGTAACACCTGCAACAACTTCTACATAGGACAGACAGGCAGATCGTTTCAAACAACGTTACAAAGAACACATCACAGCCATAACAAAATTACAAAACACCTCCACATATGCAGAACACATCACAAATGCTAACCACACCCACAGAGACATCAACACAGACATGGAAATACTACACATCCAACCAAAAAGCCAGAAACTAAACACACTAGAACAATATGAAATATGCAGACACACAAAAACACACCCCAACGAAATTCTCAATACACAACTCAATTTCAGAACACACACACTCTTTGACTCTACTCTATACCACAGGAACACACTCTCACATGAAACAGAACAAGTGGCACCAAGACCAACAACGACCAGTTCTGAAGCTGACCCATAAATAGGTCGAAACATGTAAACGAGTACGTTGAAATTTAACACAGGAAAGTGTTACCATACATATTCCGAAAAATTATTCAACTTCAACTTCAAAATTGTAATATGACTGGGATATGCTGTGTGATTTTCAATTTAGGCGCTCAGAATAATAACGGAAAATCCCAATCGAAGTTTATTTTAAGAAATAAATACATTTTATGTTTGTTTCTTTAAGCTGTGCCAATTTTTAACATTAAGACTTCATTTTTTGAGAATTTTTTTATATATGATGCTTAAAGTTTACGTGCAAATTCTTGACCCTTTATCGTTAGTAGTTCGCCTGTTTTTCTGCTGTTTCGTTAAACAGAATATATGGAAATTTAGAAAAGGGTTAATGATGAGTTTTCTTTATTTATGTCCTAGTACGATAATCTATATATGACTGAATCGAAAACTTCAATTTTTACTAAGTAAACCCAAAGAGGAAAAACGTCAACGTCCAGTAAAAGTGGTGGTGGACTCCATCATATTAACTACAACGCCATGAACTTATAGCGGACGCAAACAAAGGGCCACAGTTGCGATATGCCATTTATTCACTGGGAAAGCTTTCTTTCTCACTAAGGACTAATTTTCATTGTGGAATATGAAAGCTTTGACATATCCCAAGTAATATGATACTTCATCGTATGAAAGGTAAATGGCAGGAGTACACAGTCGTACATCTATCTCAAAATTCGAGGTCGGTTGGGATCTGTCATTATTCTCAGCGCGTCAATTCACTTGGATATAATGCTGCTTTAAGGATGACATGGTAGCCTAGCGTTTCAGGTGCTATGCTACAGAGGCTAAAGTCGCATTATGTTCTGTTCCTAATGGGGATATGGATTTTTTTAATTGACACAATTCTTTTGACTGCACTAAGATTCTCGAATGGGATCAGTTTCTAGTAGAAATGAGTTGTAGAGAGATTTCGCTAGAAATAAATCACATAGACTGACATCCATAATGCTACTAATATCGAAAGTCTGCAAAGATTGAAAACTTACCCTCCTCCTACCTTATGAGCCTCTATAGCCTGTAATAGGCGTGACTTTAAATTAGATATTAGAGGAGAAAAATTCGCTCCGGCGCCGGAAATCGAACCCGTGTCCTTGGTTCTACGTACCAAGCACTCTAATCATTGAGCTACGCCAAAGTTCAATCCACAGCATCGGATCGAATCCCTCTCTCCAGTGTTTTCCCTTTGTGGCCCGACTCCAAGTTCGACATGTACATTGACATTTATATTAAGTCAACTGTCATTATTGATTTGATTATAACAAATTGATTTCATGCGTACAAGTATAAGAAAGACAATTTATAATTGAATATTACTTCGAAATTTTATCACTAAGAAGGCATTGATAATAATATGTTTAACTTTGGTACAATCATTAATACAATATGGTATAATAAATTGGGGTGGAGTAGCATCATCTGTACTTAATCCATTAATTTTATTACACAGAAGATTAATAAAAATTTGTCTGACCAAAAATATGGATTACACAACAAATTTAACTTATACAGATTTTAATGTATTGCCTATTGAAGAAATTGATAAATATAGTTTACTAACTTATTACCACAGAAATCAAATAAAACATAAATCTAATCGACATGAATATCGTACTCGAAGACAAAAGTCTACTTTCCCATTAATTGAGCCTAAATGTCATACAAGTGTAGCTCTTAAACATGGTGCTAGTTTCAGCCCAAGACTTTATAATAAAATTACAAACCATTTTCTAAATTTGAAATATTTTAAAATTGAAGCCTTTAAAAAATAAATTTGTAAAATTATCCATGATATATAGTAATAACAAATGTATTTTTTTACCTTTTATTTCTGTCGACTATATTCATCTTTTTATTGAATATCACTGGCTTCTGTCGGATTGTCAATTTATATTAAATGTGTATTTTTCTCTCTTTTTCTCTTTCTTCTTTATTCTTGCTCTTGTGTTTTATTTATTGGTTTGAATTAAGTTACTTACTGTATTTAGTAAACTTTCCTTGTAAATTTTATGTTATATTACTGACTTAGACCACACCGTACACGAGCCTGGCTCTTACGGTAGTGGCTAGAAACATTTTTGTTTTATAAATGTAATTTGTACTCACTGGCTAGCTAGTTAAATAAATAAGTAAATTATTCGGTCTGTGGATTGAACTTCGGCGTAGCTCAATGGTAGAGCGCTTGGTAAGTAGAACCAAAGACCGGGTTCGATCCCCGGCGACGGAGCGAATTTTTCTTCTTTAATATTAATTGTTATCATAACAGATGAATTCTGCAGGACCAAAAAATTAATCTTTACGTAGATAACTTTAAAAATTATGAAAAATACTGTCTATGCATTGTGTCTATTATGTTTAAGGAATTGTTATGAAACCTGTACGGGCTTTTATGAAATTCATAACCTTGATATAAGCATTTGATGTAGTTAATCCGGTATTTGGCATATAATTTATGAACGGAAATTCATAAGATTATTGTAAATAGAGCTTCATTGAAGTAGAGATGGATAGTGCGATCACAATGGCTGCTTTACCTTTTACTGTCAATACATTTGAAGCATATTTCACCTGTACAATCATAATTGCTCGTGTCGGGCAAGCTATTAATTGACGAATTCCAGGAAGAGCAGAATTGTCTGACTCTGCAACGATTCATAAATGGCTGACATCTATTTCTAGCTCTTGTTTGGTTAACTGAATTTGTCCTTCACAATAAATAATAATTCTACCAGCGATTCAATTAAATATGGATGCTTTAGGGAGTGGGATCTCCTCGAGCTTCTCAACAATTTGTTCACAGCCAGTGGTATTTCATTTCTGCAAGACAAATGCACTATAAACAGCACATTGGTAATGCCATTCATATTCTTACATGTGGATTTCTGTGGTTGATAGATATAACTTATACTTCAGAAACATATCGTAGAAGCATTTGTCGGAGGCAGATATCGTGTTTGCGTAACATGAGACCGTGGAGAGCTTGAAATCGAATAGGAAGATCAATGTACATTATTATAAACTGAAACCAAAATAATGTTCGTTCGCCGAAACTTAACTTTCAATTTTCGACTAAAGAAGAGCTCTTATTTCTCATAAACTTAAAATGGTAACAACCAAAATTTTCTCAGATTTAAAAATGCATATTCGTGGTCTTGAAGGGTGCTATTCATAGACACTTCGCAACACGCGCTACGAGCGTACTAAGATAGCCCCGGCTATCCACTGGTTACTAGTACAGAATTCAAATCATATCCTATCGCTAACACTGGTTTATGAATACGAAAAACGCTGATCATCCATCGGAAGCCCGCGCTAAAAATGTCTATGAATACGGCCCAATATGTTTCTATGTGCCAAAATTGATCAGTCACTTAATAAGTTAATCTTATTAAGTTATTCATCCACATTTTTCCCTTCATGTCTTTCAAATTTTGATGACACGATTCTTGAATGAAAACTAAGCAATTTATATAATTCAAACTTAAAAATAGAATTGGGGGGGGCAAAGAAAACTTAAAAAAAGAAAGGTAATAACATTTTGGACCTACCTAACTCCATTAGAAATTGACCCAGGGTAAACCTTCTTTCGCGAAAATGATCACCAACGCATGGAGAATGTTATAGACTAAAATTTATTTATCTTAAACCATTCAAAAGATATCACACAATATTATACAGTGTGTTTCCGAGGTGGTGTTACAAACTTTCAGAGATGATGGCGAAGGACAAATGTATCAATTTGAGATAAGGAACTATGGTCCGGAAATGACTGAGTCGAAAGTTACAAGCAAAAATAGTTGTGTGGAAATGGAATTGTGCCCTCCTTCCTTTAACCTTTGGAACAGTCGTGGAAAGATGGTATGGGCCGGATGTCTCCTACGTAGGTACTTGCCCGATACAATCTGTGAGCTTGTCTACTGTTCCCATTGGCTCATCCGTATTCGCAAATCAGGTCTGCTTATTCCGCTCTCGTGTACTCCTCCATTTCACTAGGACTGATCGACTGGACACTGCAACTTGTACACATACACTGCTGTATACAGACGTGCATATCTGATATCAGGACCGACCATGTCCGTTACACATTACGCTATCTGCATTGCTTTAGTGCAGTTTCCTGTCCCCACCCCTCAGACAGCGCACTGAATGGAATACTGTAAGTAAACAACGTAAACAACGTCAGATGAATACAGTATGTGTAAGATGTACAGATAAATGCACATAAATAAGGTGTGCAGAGGAATAAAATTATTTAATTTCCACACAACTATTTTTGCTTGTAACTTTCGACTCGGTCATTTCCGGACCAGGGTTTCGTATCTCAAATTGATACATGTGTCCTTCGCCATCATCCCTGAAAGTTTGTAACACCACCTCGGAAACACCCTGTTTAAGCACTTTAGAAAAAACATACCTACATATATATGTATATCTATGGGATAAAATAATTATAATCGATCGAAAATGACTCGGTTTACAACATAGTCAGATCTTTAAGCTTCAATTTGGTATCTCAATGAAGTCTTTTGCCCAATTGGAAGTCTATTTTATGTCCGTCGGAAGGATAATAAATGTAGGAAAATGTGAATTAGAAGAAAACAGATATTGACGATGGCGTGAGGTATAGAAAGTACAGTGCAATTACATTTTAAATGCCCAAACAATTATGAATTATTGGGATAATGGGTGCAAGTTATATAATTTTGTAACTAGAAGAAATGAACTTTCAGATGACGCAAAACATTATTTACCAAAATTTTGAAGAAATCTGGCATTTCTAGAGTCGATCAATATCTTAAAAGAAAATAAATAGTGAAAATCGTTTCCTACTAGGTAGGCCTAAACAGAACAGCGTTATATCTTCAGCGCTAGTGACATTTTCTAGAGAATTGTGGTGAGCTATCCTTTCTAACACGTGTATTAATAATAATCCGAAGCACGACAGCCCGTGAAGGACCATGACCAATCAGCAGGCTGCTGGCCTCACGGCCACATGACGAAGCAGAGGTGGACAATTATCCAACCATAATGGAGGTATCGTGTGGTTAGCACGATGATACCTGGCTTTCGTAACCGAATTTCGCTACCTATCGCTGGGTGGGCGACGATCCCTACACTGGCCGAAATTTCACGAGACAATTTCTTCCCCCATGAGGACTCGAACCAGCGCGTATTCCGTAACGCGAGTCTTTGGCAGGATTTGTTAGACCACAACGCCACGGCGCGGGACAGCACGTGTATTTTACAGTAAAAATATTTGTTTAAATTCCTCATGGAAGTATGTCACTATCATCCAACTTTTCGGTGTATTTTTAATGAAGTTTTATAGAGTCTAGTATTTTTTAATGTATAGCTTTGTAAATTGTTATACTAGTTTCTATAAATTCAGATTTTTATATGGAAGAAATATTTTATAAAGGTTATTACTAGGGAGCGGATTTTTGTGTAATATCAAGGTGTGAAATATGTACATATTTATGTAAGAAAAATAAGCTGAATATGTACCGAAATATGTAAAATCATGAAAATATTTAATATCAATATTTGGCAGGTATAGAATAGGTAAGACTGTCCAATTGTGATTTCATAGAGCACCCGACTTTTTACCGCACACTTGATACATTACTATTTTTCTATCTGTAGTAAAAGCTTCGTCCATCGCAATCCATGATTTTATTTTTGTCGTTAGGGTTGAAGATACAGGGCAATTTTAGTTAGTTAAGCAGTAGATAAGCTCGCACTTTATACTGTAAGTACTAAAACTAGAGAACTGAGTGAAATGAATGACACAACAATACTGCAAGCACTGTTTCGCTTTACTGGATTAGGAGAAAGTAATAGTAGATGTGGGACACAAGCATTTTAGCTGCTCCCTGTAAGAAACAAAATACCTACTAAAATCTCAAACTATAGGCTTTTACAAACGGTTGTTTGAAAAGTGGCATTTCTGTCTCATTCAGAAGGGTAGGATTATTCCAGCAGAGACCCATACTTTCTAATTGCTCGAAAATCCCATTTCCGTATAGGTCTACTAAATTTAAAGTACACAGGTCAAGCAATAACCTGAAAAGCTATTTATTTTAATTTTTCAACATCTTTCCAGTTTGTTCCTTTACAGATTCTTTTCAAAGTCGGTTACTTTATTGCGGTTCATGCCAAACTTGACACGGGAAGGATTAGGAAGAGGGTGGGTAAGGTTACAAATTGCATGGGAACGGCTTGATAAGACGTGTGGAGAACAATTATAGTTCGAGACAAATCATGTTGTCCTCATCCCACTCCACCGCATGAAGGAAACGCTACTCTCTGAGTGATTTTTACAATCCAAGGTAGTTGCATGAGAAAGTTTGCCTTTTTTTCACGCATATTTACAGTGGGCGGTATGGGGTGAGTGCCTCTATTACTTCCTGGAACTAAGGACGTTATGTTTCGTCCCGAAATTATATCCTTCTGGGGTAGGTAAGAAGGCTTTTTAAATCTGTGTATTTGAAATTGTAAACTTCCCGAGCAGAAAAGTTTTTTTTTTTTTGTCCTCTTAGAGAAGTAAAAATGAATAAAGCCCCTGAATATGTCTATTTATGTAATATCAAGCCATAATATGTAATGTGGATTAAATATGTAAAAATATGTAGTATAAAATTTTAATATATTAATGGTAATTACAAGATTCGCAAAGATTTGTTATTTATATACGGTTAGGTTGAAAGGAATAGTGTATGTAATTACATAAAAATCCGGTAATAACTTATTACAGTTGCTACTCCATCTTTGTACTGAACTTCAAGTAGCAATATCTCCCAGCGACAAAGATAAAATGTTCACAGATTAATTCTGGATGTTACTTAATGTAAATACTTTGCACGAATTGTAAGATTTTACAATAATGAATGAAAATTTCGATACAAATATTAGGGTGTTGTAGTGAACAACTGAATTCCCTTAATTGTCACCTCGCAGACTCTGAATAAGCCGGGGTGATCCCACCTGATTAACCCGTCAGGCGCATGCAACAAGTAAATATGTTTGCTGTGGGAGTGAGTGCCTTGGGGCGCTCCAGCAGATTCCATTACTAGTGCTCTGAACACTAATATTGAACTAGTACAGTCTGCGCTGATAATTTGTGAGCTGATTGGTATCTCATATCATGTGTATAAAATAAACATTTGAAATATAAAATAATCAATATCTTTATATATAAATTCTCTGTATGGGATGTAACTACTGTGACGAGGAATATTTTGATTCATTTAATTTTATTATAGATATTATTAACGTTTTTATTTCTCATCAAGTTGTCCTTCAAACTTAAAAAAATACAGTAAATTTGGACAATGGAAATATTTCTTCGATTTAAGAGTAATGATGAGAAAACCTTTACTTTTTCTAACGTTTTCTTCTTGGTTATTTAACGACGCTGTATCAACTGGGAGGTTATTTAGCGTCGATGGAATTGGGGATAGTGAGATGAGACCGAGGATTCATCATAGGTTACCTGACATTTGCCTTATGGTTGATTAAAGCCTCGGAAAAAACCCAACCAGGTAATCGAACCTGCGCCCGAACGCAACTTTGGATCGGCAGGCAAGAGCCTTAGCCGACTGATCTACGCCGGTGGCTCCTTTCTAACGTTATAGAAGTATTTTATAGAGCTCATTCTTAACATAATTTCCATTTTAAAAATCTATGTTTGAAAATTTGATCTTAAGCAGTTTTATATGTAAGAATCAATGAAATATTGAAAATAAGTAGTTACAATTGACGTTATAACTTCTTTACTGTGTTAATATTATAGCCTAGTCATGGTGTATTTGTGATTATGATGCGCGTAGTACGTGTATAATAGATGACTTGTTTCGTCTTGATTATTCGTTGGATACCCTCTTTTAGCACTTGTATGATCGTCGGTTAACGTTATAACTTCTTTACTGTGTTAATATTATAGCCTAGTCATGATGTATTTGTGATTATGATGTGCGTGGTACTTGTATATTAGATGACTTGTTTCGTCTTTATTCTTCGTTGGATACCCTCTTTTAGCACTTGATGATCATTGGTTAACGTTATAAATTGTTTACTGTGTTAATATTATAACCTAGTCGTGATGTATTTGTGATCATGATGCGCGTGGTACTTGTATATTAGGTGACTTGTTTCGTCTTGATTCTTCGTTGGATACCCTCTTTTAGCACTTGTATCATCGTCGGTTAACGTTATAACTTCTTTACTGTGTTAATATTATAGCCCAGTCATGATGTATTTGTGATTATGATGCGCCTGACTTGTTTCGTCTTGATTCTTCGTTGGATACCCTCTTTTGGCACTTGTATGATCAGTGGTTAACGTTATAACTTCTTTACAGTGGTAATATTATAGCCTAGTCATGATGTATTTGTGATAATGATGCGCGTGGTACTTGTCTATTACATGGCTTGTTTCGTCTTGATTCTTCGTTGGATGCCCTCTTTTAGCATTTGTATGATCATTGGTTAACGTTATAACTTCTTTACTGTGTTAATATTAATAATAATAATAATAATGATTTATTTTAGCTGACAGAGTTAAGGCCGTAATATTATAGCCTAGTCGTGATGTACAGTATTTGTGATTATGAAGCGCGTGGTACTTGTATATTAGATGACTTGTTTCGTCTTGATTCTTCGTTGCATACCCTCTTTTGACACCTGTATAATAATTGATTAACGTTATATCTTTTTACTGTATTAACATTATAATAATAACTTGGCTGACTAGTTTCCACGTAGCTTTTTTTTTTTTTTCGTTGTTATTTAACTACTAGGTTATTTAGCGTCGATGAGATTGGTGATAGCGAGATGGTATTTGGTCAAATGAGGCCGAGGTTTCGGCCTGGCATTCACCTTACGATAGGGGAAAACCTCGGAAAAAACCAACCAGGTAATCAGCCCAAGCGGGGATCGAATCCAAGTTCAGATCGGCAGACAAGCGTTTTAACCGACTGAGCCATTCATTCAGAATCGGGCGTAACATTTTGCACTCTCCGTATTTAATATTTATCAGACATAATAAAAGCAGAAAACTATGAATCTGTACTAGCTTTTCTATGCGACTAACTCCACGTATTTGCTGCCGCGAATTGAAAACTGCTAAGTAACCAAGGAATTCCTATAGTTCGAGAAGGTGGCAGTATGAGTATATTCTGATAGAGCATCATAGAATATACAGAATGTTTCCGAATTGGTGTTACAAACTTTCAGCGTACATGTATCAATTTGAGATAAGGAACCATGGTCGGGAAATTTCTGAGTCGAAAGTTATAAGCAAAAATAGTTGTGTGGAAATGGAATTGTAATTTGGCACCACGTGCCCCCATTCCCTTAACTTTTGGAACAGTCGTGGAAAAATGGTATGGGCCGGATGTCTCCCACGTGGGTACTTGCCCCCTATACAATCTGTGAGCTTGTCTACTGTTCCCATTGGCTCATCCGTATTCGAAAATCAGGTCTGCTTATTCCGCTCTCGTGTACTCCTCCATTTCACTAGGACTGATCGACTGGACAAGTTGCAGTGTTACCACCACCACCACTACCATTACTACTAATACTACGACTACTATCACCATTACCACTACTACTGCTACACTACTACTGCTACCACTACCACCACCACCACCACTACTACTACTACTATTACTACTACCTCCACCACTACCACTACCACTAATGTCATTGCTACTACTGCTGCTACTACTACCACTACCACCACCACTACCACTGCTACAAATACCACTACCACCACCACAACTAGCACTATCACTACTACTACCACTACTACTACTACTACTACTACTACTACTACCACCATTACCACTACTACTAATACTACTACTACTACTACTACTACTAGTACTAGTACGAACATTATTATCATCAATCCGTTGCTACTACTACTGCTAAGACTAATAATAATATTACCACCACTACCACTAATACCAACCTACTACTGTTATCAATTATATTACGTTTGAGCTGCACTACTGCTGTACCTCGGGAACAACAATGAAGTTACATATGTTACAATATTGATCTAAAAAGAGGGTGGAAACAATTATTGTAGCCTACATTACTTCAAGAGGTATAGATTGGACTGCTTCTATTGCTCCTAATGAATAAGGAATTCACAACATTGCTAAGATTGTCTCTGAATCATAGTCTTCAGGTAAAATAAAAGAGATGACTAGCGTTTCCTACTCTTTAGGGATTTTATAATAAAAATCTGCTGGATTTGACTTATTTATTAACACCAATGAAATAACCTTAATCTACATCTCTTCTGAATGTTAAAAATAATTTAGTTACTTCGCAGTGAGTAATGTGGAACATAGCGCACGCATGTTAGTTTCAAATCCAGATTTATAAGTAAAGCGAGAGATTACTTTTATATTTTGGGAGAAAATTTAGAACATTGGTTTGAATAAAAGGGTTTCAAATGTTTCATGGTCAATCTACGATATGTAAAACACAAACCATGTACAATATCCGAGTAATATCTCATGGGCACTATAGAACTGAATTACTCTATGAATAACGCTTGACGTATACTCTATTCCAACTATAATAAAACCTATCACGACTGCTTTATTGACATATTTGTATGGCCTTTGGACAAATAATAGGATAACAAATTATATGTGATCTGGCGGTTAGTATGTTTGTCACTGGATTCGAAATTCAAGGCTTCTAAACAGGGTGGGAGCAGTGGATTTTTTTTTAACTGTTTTCAGTTTTATGTCAGAATAACTTATACCCGAAATTTAAGAAGCGTTCATGTAGCAGATTTTCGAATATTCTCATCTTCATTTCAGAATTTTGTTATGAATATTTCTTGGAAATATATATCACAGAATGGTTAAATATTATGCAACTGAAGTCTGTGAAATCCAGATATGTTATCTATACTAATAATAAATATGTAGCCAAAAATTTTCTGGTAATTTTCGATTTTCCAAAACTAATTGGTCCTAACACATATATTTAACCACCCTGAAACCGTAAATCGCTTTTTTGATATTTTTGTTTGTATGCCTGTCTATCTGTCTGTCTCTCTGTCTGTCTGGATGTTTGTTACCTTTTCACGCGATAATGGCTGAACGGATTTCGATTAAAATTGGAATATAAATTAAGTACGTTTTAACTTAGAGTTTAGGCTATATGGCATTCAAAATACGTTATTTAAAAGGAGGGTTATAAGGGGGCCTGAATTAAATAAATCCAAATATAACGCTTATTATTGATTTTTGTGAAAAATGTTACATAAGAAAAGTTTCCTTAAAAATGATTTCCGATAAGTTTTATTCAATCTACAATTTTGATAGGACTGATATATAAGGATATACAAGACTTTTAAAATAACAATACAATACATTTTCACCGCCGCCTCAGATTATAGCGTTGTTGTTCCTGCAGTAACTCCTATGTGCAAAATATAACATTTTTGAGTAAGAAAAAAACACATTTATTCTCTCCATGGCAATGGTACGTAGTAGATCGTGAATTCTTACATTTTCGAAAGAAAGAAATATAATTACATACCACTATATATGCTGTATCACTATATAAGTTATTTAAAGGGTTCAGGACTATAGTGGGTCAAACGCCATTTACTGAAGACGTAGAAAACAGTGGTTAAAATTAAGTTATTACCTTAATTCAGCGCAAACATATAGCAGTAATATAAATGTAATAAGTTTCGATTTGACCATCTATGCTTATCTTATGTTGCAATTGTGAATTTTACATTTATTGATTTTTCACATTAACGTTTTCGGTACGTTGGTGTATTACAGTGATTACATATTGTAAATATTGGTTTTAAATATTTGTTTTAAACACTGATTTTAAACAAATTAGTTTTAAATTTAAAAGTTTGTTACTATCTAATAGCATATTAAATGTTGTAAGGTTATTATGTAATCACTGTAATACATCATGGATAAAGTACATTAAGCACACAAAAACAGATCACTTAAAGCCACAACACATATGCCTGTTGGCTTGGTTCTTAACCAGTATCATGTATACACATCTGAAGATGGTACACCAACGTACCGAAAACGTTAATGTGAAAAATAAATAAATGTAAAATTCACAATTGCAACATAAGATAAGCATAGATGGTCAAATCGAAACTTATTACATTATAGTGAGCTTATCGGAAAACCAAAACAAAAATTAAAACGTAATATAAAGTTTACACATTAAAACTAAATGATATGTCAGTCTTCATTAAACTATGTTTTAATGTAATAACAAATAGGAAACATGTTAAAGGAATTATCATTGCACCAAATGAATGCTCTCTGGACCAAAATGATCGCATTTTAATTATTTAAATACAATTTAAATTAAGTAACATATTAAACGATTTATCCTTCTATCAAACACGAATGTTCCCTGGATCAAACGTCCTATTTTAATTATGTAATTACTTTGTATTTATTTCTAACAGGTGCAGCGGAGCACACGGGTACGGCTAGTATAAAAATATAAGTTTATTTTGTGGAATCTTCTGGCTCTAAATACACGTAATGGTTTCTCTCACCTCTCCACTTCCAACCAGGGCACTTTATGCGCAATAGACATATGAAACGTCGGAGTACAGAAGGACTTCTATAGAGAAATAAATTCGAAAAATGTTACGGAAAACATGTAAAGACTGTCAAGGCGAACTTATTGAAGTAATATTATATTAGATTCCTTCTGGAAATTGAATACGTGGACAAGATAAAGAAAAAAACATGCCGGGAATATGATTATTTCTCAACACACGTTTTAAGAGTTTCGTAGTAATGCGGTTCTTTTAACATATTATTATATATAGCGTTCTGCCCAAGAGAAAGTCTTTCTCTGCAAACCCAGAATTCTTCAATCTTTCCTATTTTCTGCACTCCTCTTAGTCTCCGCGTCCATGTTTGCAGTTCTTTTGAGGGGCGGGGGATAAATGCGGGAGCTTCCCGTTGTTTTTCGCACACCGCTTTTTCTTTCGGATCTTAAAAGATCCCATGGTCCCCAGCGTGTAGGTGAGGAGAGTAGATTTGACTAATTAGGCCCTTCGGACTTCACCGAAATTCACAGCAAGTGTTGACTACCAGTTATATCAGGGATGTGCACCTAAATAATAGAATAATTACTAATTGTAATCTAGTGAGGTGAGATGTGGTGAGTTGTGTGTTTATGATGTGGTTGCATATTTCAATTTCCTATACAATTTCAGTCTCACTAATAATCGACACTTAACCATTTTATCATCGGTTCTATTTTCTTCTGTGCTGACTGTGTCGAACTCCTTGGTTACCAAACGCTGGTCTTTAATCATAACATAATTAACTTCTGTTAGCAAAATTATTTGAATTCGATACTTCAATGCCTCGTTTTTTTTATAATTTATTACACGTATAAACAGAATCATGAAGAAATCATGTTTGCCGAATCATGAACTGCAGCGTCTTTATTTCTATATGATTTAAAATAAAGTCCGTTAGTGTTTTACAATATGTATTAATTTTAAATAAAATAAGACATACATAATGATGACGAAAAATCTACATTAGTTCATGAATAATTTCTGTAGACTAACAAGCAAACTACGTAACCAAAACATCTATTTTAGGAATCACGGATATTGAGAGCGTTTATTTCAGCAATAGTCTTGAAACTTCATTTTTTAGCATCAAAATATATTTTAATAAGAAAAAGATTCCCATCATTAAATGACACATGATTCGTTACAAAAGTAACACAATTAGAGAACATATCGATTGAAGTGCATGTTTTTTATCACTGTCCAATAAGATAAAAGCGGAGAGTGTGATTTCATATCTTTCATTTAAATCTTTAATTAATTTTCATCACATTGATGTCATTTCTTTTAGTTTCAAACGCAGTTTGTGTATTTAATAAGCCAGCCTTATGATTTTGCTAAATGTGTATCCCTGCTGGAAATGTCCATCATGTCTGATCCTTATTATAATGATATACAGTGTGTTTCCGAACTGTACCTACAAACTTTAAGGGGATTTTCCAAAGATGAATCTGGGTGTTTCCATGTTTTGAGATAGGAGAGTCAGAGAAAATAGTCTTCTTTCTACTTTGTGGGGAAAAATACACATACTCGGTTATATGAAACATCAATAAGGAAGCAAAATGTTTATATCTAATTAATTATTATAAGGTACACGAATTAAAGGAGATGTTCTAAATGGCGTCCATGAATATCATGATAAAATGTCAAACGCCGCACCATGGACTGACGTACTTACCGTAGCATTCCAGGAATAGTGCTCTTCTCATCACAGACGACAATAATAGGAGCAAAAAGGTCTAATTTATCTTCTGCAGTAGTCGTGTACACAAATTTTTCATAGATCTCTACAAAAAACACATCGATCTAAGGTCAGGTAGTTGTCAGACTGGGTTTTGTTAACCAACAAATAAACCCCTATAACTCCAAAACAGTGTCAAGGTATAGACCATTCGTTATCTCGTGAAACCTATCTGCACGTCAGGGAAAGAAGAAAGTTGACTGAGAAGCCTCTCTCCCTCGCTACGCTTCTCCTTATAAGTTAGCTAGCTTACTTATCCCCACAATAAGGTTCTTACTGTATGCTACGGTGCACATTAGTATTTGGTTTTACGAAATAACGAATGACCTACAGTCCGCACTTCAGGAGAAGATCCGAGCAAGGAATGTGAGTTTTTCCCCTTCTCTTACAACCAAATCCCCAACATGGAACAGGCGTGCCAATGACTAAACCTTGTTTGTCCCAGCCGGCCAATGGCACCATCTCCATCCACCTGCTCCTTCAGAGGAGCTGAGTTCTAGTCGAACCTCTCCTCTTACCCCGCAAGGACCATAACCCCTTCGCAGGTATTCTCTCGTGAAATTTGGACAGTATAGGCCCAGCCATTGATTTCTTACTTCAAAGAGATGAGATACCTCCTCAGAACATCACCTTTATGTTTGTCCGTACAGTTCTAAAACAGCCTTTATAATAAAAAAAACTGTGGTGACTCCGTAGCCTATACCTTCAGCATGTCACATAAGCGGTCCGGTGTTCGAGTCGCAGTGAGGTCTTGAAGAGCTTGGGTGCGTAGTAAACGAGAGGTTACGAGTTCGAGACTCTACTCTGCCTTCCCATTCTTTGTTTTGCTTTCTGTCTGCTTTTATTTCACATATTATAAATAATTTATAACAGGTAGGTATACAAAGGGAAAATTAGGCGCAAAATTTAAATCGTCTCTATTGATGGTTATTAACACGACATATTTCTCCTCGTGTCAACCAGGCGCTATTCGAACTTGGGTTTAGATAAATTCACGCCACAGGAGATCGGCCATTTTTTCTGTTAAGATTGTGCAACACCTATTTTGTAGAGTAGTATTACAATTAAATAACTCTTAAACAACCCCAGTTCTGTACTATATTGTGTCACAATAGTACACTTTAATAATACTATGATTTCATCCTGCAAGTGTATGAGACTTTAATCTGGAGTCTTCTTGTATTTAGATATTTTGTTTTAAATCCAGTTGTTAATTTATGTATTTAATTACACTCTATTTTATTTAAGAGATTTCTACATATAATTTTACTTTTATTACCTTTTGCCAATACAAAAATTAAACATTCATAAGTATAGGAAAGATTAGAGAATCCGGGGTTTGCAGTGAAAGACCTGTCCTTGGCCAGAACACTATGAATGAAAAATATGAGAAATAATTTTCTAATCTTTGATCACGACAAAGATTTTCTCCAAACTTCCCCATATAGTTTACGAAACTAGTTTACTTTAGTTCTTCTCTCGAAGAGTTAACATCCTTATCCACTCTATTTCTCCATCTTTCCTTTGACTTTCCAACTTCCCTTCCCCTTTTTTTCCTTGCTTTTTAGATGTTTCATCAACATGAAACGTCATCACCTGTCCAGTCCAATGTAGCTTTACATTTTATTTCAATTTATAGTGACTCATATAATTTGTAAAAGTAGTTCCCACTGGAACATCTCAGTGACCACTTTACAAAAACTCACACTACAACCCTTGGACCCATTGACAAACAACAGACGATCGCTGAACTCTTAAACCTGCGGACCATCTCCTGAAGCGAAAAATTTCACTTTGATATTAAGCAATCTGACGTAAAGAAAGTCTTGAAACGAATCACAACTAAAGTAGAAGGACCAGACCACGTCAACATTTCATTATTAAACAAAGTCATAGACATATTTTTTTTTTTTTTTGATGTACCGAAGTACATATGATATTTCCACGCAGATATTCTGCGTCATCACATGATGAAAGAGAGATGGAACGGAGAAAAATTCTCTCCGGCGCCGGGATTTGAACCCGGGTTTTCAGCTCTACGTGCTGATGCTTTATCCACTAAGCCACGCCGGATACAATCCCGACGCCGTTTAGAATCGTCTCAGATTAAAGTCATAGACGTAATACTACCGACAGTGACTCACATTTTTAATACCTCAATTATGACTTAGACTTACCCACACCAGTTGAAACTCGCTTATGTCCACCGACTTCCCAAGACTAAAACACCGGCATCTCATAATGACTATAGACCTATCAGCATCCTACCTGCCCTATCCAAAGCATTGGAACGCATTGTACACAGGCAACTGACGGACTACTTAAACAAATACAAACTTCTCGACTCTTATCAATCAGGTTTCAGGGTCGAACACAACACAAGTACAGCATTACTTAAATTCACGGAAGACCTACGCGAGGCCCAGGACGAATGTAAATTGACAATAATGACTTTACTTGACTTCAGCAAAGCCTTCGATCCTGTAGACATTGACTTATTAATATGTAAACTCAGAAGACTAAACCTAGAAGAACACGTTGCCCTGTAGTTTGCCTCCTACCTTAATGGCCGCCTACGAAGTGTGACGGCTGGAAATCGTTCTTCCTCTTGGCAGATCGTGAGATCCGGTATCCCACAGGGATCAGTTCTCGGACCTCTATTATTTTCAGTTTATATAAACGACATATCAGTATCTTTAAAGTACTGCCGACACCATCTCTATGCAGATGACCTTCAAGTTTACATAAAATTCTACACTGACAAAATAAATGATGTAATAACTAAAATTAATGACAATCTTGACTCAGTTTGGACATGGACAGGAAATTCCGACTGAAACTAAATCCAGAAAAATCACAGTCAATAATTGTGGGTCATTCACATTTGTTAAGCACTATTACCATACAAAATTTGGCTCCGATTAAAATATACGGCACCGAAATTCCATTCGGTGAATCAGTAAAAAAAGTTAGGTATTTATATGGATAAAGTTTAAATTGGAACATTCAATTTCCAGAAACTTGTAAAAAAGTATTCTCACCAATCCACTCGTTTACGCGATTGATAATTTTCTTCCCTTTTCCCTGAAAAAGATTTTAGTGCAAACACTCGTGATGCCTCACTTCGATTACTGTGATATTCTGTTTATTGACCTAAGCGTTACTTCGGCGCAGAGACTACAACGTGTTGCCTTCATAATATGTGCGTCTGTCCGTTTCGTTTGCAATATTCGCCGGGCTGATCACGTAACCCTACCCCTGGAAATATTGTCCTGGCACCGACTATAAAATCGTAGGAAAATCTACTGTCTTTCCTTCCTCTTTCACATATTGCATTTCTCCACTCCTGTCTATCTTGCGTCTCGTTTTCAAAATTTATCCACCCACCATAACCTAGACACACGATCACAACACTCCTCAACATTATCCATTCCCTCCCACCGAACATCCTCATATTCATCTTCTTTCACTGTGGCTGTTCCTCGGCTTTGGAATTCCCTACCGAGTAGTCAGAGACTGTCAAACATCAAACCAATTTAAGAATAGACTAACGAAATATTTTTCAAACAATTCTCGTTAAAAAAAATGGCTCTTACAAGTTTCTTGATGTTTAATGATTTTATATATATATATATATATATATATATATATATATATATATATATATATCACAGAATACATATTTAAATTATCATTATTATTATTATTGTTGTTTCTTACTATTGTTTATTGGTATCTCACTAACATTACTGATCTAACTTTCATTATTTACTTTCACTTTCATTATTCACTTTCATGTTGTTTTACGGTCTATTGTAATAACTATATAACCAATTTTATTCAATTAGAATTTGAGTCTGGCTGGGCGGAAGAGAAGGCCTACTGGCCTTAGTTCTGCCAGATTAAATAAATAAATTATTATTATTAATATTATTATCATTATTATTATCAAAATAATTTTACACCTCATTCTTCTTTGTGCGTTTCTTTTTCATTGCTCCATAATATAAGCATATGATATTCTTTCAGATATACCAAAATACCTTATGTGTCATTGGTAGTGACCAACTCTCAGTTAAAAGTTCTTAAACAATAACTTTTTGTATTTCATAAGGTCACTTGTGACCTCTTATCTCTTGGAAACTTTTATGTTCTGTGGAAATTGTCTCTTATTTTACTGCCAGTAATCCAATTTCATTAAATTCTATTTCCCTTACGTTCTTAATAATTTTATGTGCTTGTACAGTCATATATGAAATCGTTTTATTAGACGGTACTAAATTGTATTTCGCCGCTAAATAGAGTATTACGTAGTTACTGGAATGTTATGTGCAAATGTGACGTTTAAAAAACGCCAGTACCAGATAAAAAGGTCAGGTTAAAATGTGATGTTTGATTTCTGTATTTACATGGCTTTGTTTCCTGGCATTATTTCGTAATTACATAATGTCATCCACACGAAATCACGATCGGTACGTGTTGTTTCAAATTTCTGCGGATTAAAAGATCATTACGTGTAGTGATTAGTCTGGATCCGGAAAAAAAATTCTCCTCATAATGGACTGTTTTAATGATATAGGCATCGTAATCATTCATATTTCTTTCATACTTATAAAATATTTGTGCATATGTTAATGAGTGTGTTAATGCGTAAACAATTTTTGTTATAAAATAGAGTGGTAGATAGAAAAAAAAAGGAAAATAAAATATGTATAAACTCAATTACAAACGTACTTTGATAATACATATGTTTTAATTTGATAATTAATATATGATATTCCTCCATAGATGTTCCGTAATCTATTTTCATAGGCGTAGAAATCTTGAAAATTAATATGGTTATTGTTATTATTATTATTATTATTATTATTATTATTATTATTATTATTATTCTAGACGTCAAAATCTTGAGTATCAGTTTTTTTGCAAAGTTATCAAAGGTGATATTGAGTGTGAGTCTATCATAAACAATAATAGCCTTCGTATTCCTACAAAGGGTTTAAGATTTCAAACAATTTTTACAACAGAAATTCAAAATCTCTTTCTCCAGTATGTAGATGCATAAAATATGCCAATTTGCATGGGAACAATTTAGATCCTCTTAAAGTATAGTTTTGTTCATTAGTTTTTACTGTCCTTGTTCTGAAATTTAATTTTGTATGTTTTTCTTGATTTAAGATATTATTTTATTTATTCTTGCACCTTTGTATCTTCTGTTTGTGTATTGTGCTGAACTACAATTGATCTCTGGCTGTCGTTCAGCACACAAATATAAATAAATACATAATTAGATAAATAGATAAATAAATAATTTATTTATTATTCCAATCTATGAAAACCGTTCGCTGCTGAATTAAAAATAAAATGCTATTGTACTCCATTTAGGTACAAATCTTGTTAAAGTACTGCATTTTTAACGTCGTCATGTCCTATGCAAACATATCTAACAAGAAAAGCTCACCAAGTGATAATGGATTTTCACAACGATTTTTCCCCCATACATTTCATTTGAAATAAGAAATCTCCCTATAAATTCCTACACCCGGAAAAGATCGAGTTTTCGAGGTATGATTTTGTCAGTTTCTTCAATCCAGAGCTATAACAGCTAATGCAGACAGTGCTACGTGCTAGACATATGAGGCAATAAATCTCATCTAGCTACATTCCATAGTGCCAAAATCGCCTTAAATAATATAAGTTATGAAAATGACAAATCAGATGTTTAATGTTCATTAAATTGACTATAGAATGATCTATGAAGGAATGATAAGAAATGTAAGCATACCTCAAATTACACACTGTATTGATCACAGTAGTGGAAATCGTTGTAAATTGCTCAAAACACAGTGGAACTTTGCACCACGAACATTTCAGAAAAGTAAATTCCTCGAAGTCACCTTTAGGACAGTTCTGCACATGAACGTGAAAACAGAATTCAACAGGAGTTACCAATTTATCAGGTTTGTTGTTAAGGTAACAGGCTCTATGCCAGCCATAAGTTATTTAAATACTTTTACATATCTAGGTGATGAAAACCGATTAGCCTATGTGTTAAGAACTGCAATTTTATTATATTATCTCTCTGATGCAATATAATATTCGTGCCAAGTAACAAAACACTATCAGAGAACTTCCGAATTAAATTTGTCCAAGGCCTAAAGCTATAAACGTCAAGAGGCTGAACAATCGAAGTTGTGTGCTTTGGAATTGTTAAAATTTCCGCCGTTTTACTTCCTGAATTTATTTTTTCTATAGCCTCTTTACCTCTGTAACTGTTCCACGAGTCTTCGAAAGGATGCTATGGTCACTGTCAGCTGGAAAGTAGACTATGCTTCTTGAAACAACTTAAATAGGTGACTTTTCAAGAGATTCCCTGATTTTGAGGGGAATGTATAAACAGCATATACATTTGGGGCCTTAAACATTTTATTCTTCACGATGGCAATGGAGGTATGAGACTTATATGAATATCAAGCAATAATTTTGAAAAATCATATCTCGAAGACTAAGCCTTCTCCGGATGTAGAAATTTACAGGGAGATTTCTTATTTCAAATGGAAGTTATGAGGGACTATTTCGTTATATGACGTCATTCTTTTTCGACCAATGAAGTGTAATTAAATTTTGAATTCTAACCAATCACAGTCAAACATCGCGATAATTTCTGCAGTTAGATTTATCGCTATCAATTTATCTCATGGTCGTTCTTTTGTTTAGGTGGTGTCGCCAACTGTTTCCCCCTTAAATAGGTGAGCATGAATCCATTAAGATGCATCTACACGGTTAAACTTTTCTCTCAACTTTACGCATTCAAGCAATGAATGCAAGTTTGATATTTAATATTAATATATTTAAGCAGTGAAGACGACGTTTAAAACGGCGCACCATGTAGACAAAATCTTCATGCATCTTAATTGAACCCTAGATCATATATGTAAATATGATCTAGGATTGAACGTACGTTTTAAACTTGATTATTTCAATATTCTTCCCAGATTGCATGTATACGCGCATGGAAAATTGAACTGTGTAGATGCAGCTTTAGTCCTGTTACACACTACTGTGAGATATAGTTGCCTCCACACATATTACATACTTCTTAGTTCTCGGTGTAGTATGCAATGTAACAATGAAGTACTAAATGAAGTACGAAATTCTACTTCCACATCTACATCTACATCTTCATGTTCTAATTCCGTGTCCATTGTAGGCTATCTGAAGAAAATTATACTCCTTCATTCAGATTTGATAACTGCGTTTTCAACAATTCTTCATTTAATGAATGTATTAATCGAGTTACTGTAATTATATTATAAAATTTTAAATTAAATTATGATTTCAGCAGATACTGAAAATGTATTTATGTTATAATAATAAGAGAAAAGTGCAATGCATGTAATTAACAATGTTAAACCTGTATTTCGCTTTTCGCAATTGGCATTACTGAATAATAACATCGAATGTCTTTATTGCAGTAATCGATATTCATCTACGAGTATTTCAACTTCACAATGTCTGAATAGGTTAAGTATTCGTAAATATACAATTATTAACATTTTGTGATCGAATTTTAGGGATGTATTATTTACATTTTTATTTTATTCACGAAATGGTCATAATAAATGCCACTCGAGGTCTGAGATTTCCCAGATAAATCTCAGACCTCTCGTGACATCGCTACAGATAAATCGTTGTGATAAACCATTATCACTTGGTGAGCGTTTCTTGTAAGTTTTGCTGTTACCAGTTGCTTCCATCCACGTGGTAGAATTTTCAAAACTGTCAATTTCGTTTCCATCTGAACTCCTACTACAGTCATGTGCTATCCTCTTTAGCTTTTAGGTTTGAATTTTTGCAGCTATTTTTGTTCCCTGTATAGCCTGTAAACTTTTTTGTTTGTTAATACTCTCCATTATAAAGTAAGTGGGTAAACTACAGCATCAATTGCTTTCCTCAAAAATGTTACGCTCAAATATTTCAATAATTTATTAAAACATTACTGAAACGTGTAGAGTGTTAATTGTAATTATTTAACAGGTGATTCTCTTAAATTATCACTATTTACAGATGATAAGATTACATCGTCATTAAATTTTAATAACCTATTAAACTTGAAGCATAGGAATGATGAAATATTAGTGGTAGTAATTTATTGTAATTAGTTAATGACACTCCAGAATTACGATATTATTCAGAGATGATTAACTCTAAGTTCCTGTTTAATTTATTTTAAGCTAACTTTTCTATTAAATGAAAATAACTAAAAATTCATGATTTGATACAAATCATTTTAGTGTCTCATTTAAGTTTCGCAGACAATTTAGAGATCTGAGGTGACAGTTATATCTGAAATTACTTAAACATTGCTTCAATACAGCAGAAACTGCTAAAAGTTGATGAGATAAAACTGGAATTTAATTACTCGATAATATTTAATTTTATATGTTGTCTTACCTCCGCATTCTGTATAGATTGATAAGGCAATGCGTGATAGGGTAAGACGTATCTCCGGATCAGCACTAGAATATCTCACATTGCTGGCTTTCCTGACCGTATGGTGGGTACGATGCAGGATGAGGTACAAATATGGAGTACCATATTGTTTCCTTGTTTTGGGACCTACTACATGCTTTGAATACTGAACGTAAAGTATCGTCCTGTTTATTGCTGAATATCCCTGTGAATGGTACACCGGACTTAGAAGTTCGTAAGATGTTATAAAATGTAAAAAAGAAGAAAAAACAATTTACTCTAAAACTAATCTTTATTTGCTTCATAAAAATGGTGGTACAAATATGAAATACACTGTTATTAACCAGTTAAAAGGTTAACAAAGCTGCAAAGTCAAAATAGCCTCTGTTAAGGAAAGCACAGAACAAGCATTCAGCATCTTCATTAGAAGATGTCTTCCCAACCGTAATATTGAATCCAGGGCAATCGTCTCTCAAATAATTTCTTGAACTTGTTTGATAGCTTCTTGCATTATAGTATACATAGTATAAAGATGAAATACTAATAATACTACTATTTCATATTTGTGACACACTGATGTTGTAATTCATAACCTCAAAACGTATCATAATTTTAAAACGAAAAGAGTTAAACTTACATGCTATAAACGTAGATTATTTCTCTTTAAGAATATCATTAATATTTAAAAAATTGAGGAATAACAATATATATTCACGTAAAGAACTTACCGCCAAAATTTTTACTTTCCTCGAAAGTACAATAATGCGAAACGTTTCAACGGTCAGCTTCTAACACATTAACGCCAAAGAGTGTATCAGTGTGTAGTAATTTGGGAGCCTTGCGCTAGAATACAAGAAGTCTCAGGTCGTGTATCACATTATTTCATATTTGTACTCTTATTTCATATTTTAATACCTTCCGTATAATCCTAGAATGATTAGATGATGATTTTAGTATTAATTAATTAATCGTAAAGAGGGAAAGTTTATTTATTTATTTAAATATAAATATACAGAATACAGAATATAATTACAACTATAGAAATAGAAATAAAATAATACAATCAATATAAAAAAGGAGATACAATAATATTAACAAAATTTGAGGACCAAATGAGCAGCACTCGTGTTCGGTCGCAGTTCATATATATCATTAATAGGCATTTAAGAGAATATACAAAATAAAATAAATTAGGAACTAAAATTAAAATTACAGCTACAGTGAAATTATATAATATAACAGGCCTATATTAATATAAGAGGAATATAGAAAATGAAATAAAATAAAATGGAAAATAAAAATTAAAATAACAGCGGCAAAGAATTTATATAATGTAATATTAACATACAGAAGAATAATATCGTACGTGAATAAAGTAGGACAATTTAAAAAAATATATAAATTCCAAAATTATAGAATACAAATAACTTATAATATAGGCTGATTAATTCATACACATAGGCTATAAATTTATTTAATCAAATTGAAGACATTAACACGTTCTGATTTTTTTGTTATATGTTAGTGGATTACATGTTAGAAGTTCTGGATGTAATTTAGCTAAAGAATTATACAAACGAGGGCCAAAATTAACGCTATGCTTTAGACCAGCAGATCTGAAAATTTAGGTTCTACTAATGTTGAATTATTATTTCGTCTTGTGTCATGATTATGTGCCTGTAATATAAAATTATTACGATTTTTATGATAAAATTTTAACAGAGTATATTTATACATTTGTTCAATATTAAATATATGAAATTCAGAATAAATTAATTTAGTTGGATAATCAAAACGTTTCTTCAAACAAATTTTAATTATTCGTTTTTGTAGTAAATTTAACGGACTAAGATTAATTTTTGTATTTCCACCCCAAATAATAATACGAGAAAGCGGGATTAAAACTGTAGTGTTCTCTATTTAAATTATGAAGCCAACACCATTATACGATGCGCATCCAGAAAGTAAGTTTCCCTATTAAAAAAAAAGAACACACACTTTCAGGAAAACATTTATTGGCAACAGGTACAGCACTGTTTCAGCTATTTTTCAACATAGCCACCATCAGAATTGAGACACTTGTCGTTTCGTGGGATCAACTTTTGTATCCCTCTGTAGTAGAACTCTGCCGCCAGTGAATGGAACCAGCGTGTGACAGACGTCTTCAGCTCTTCGTCGTTGCCAAAACGCTCACCGGAGGACAGGAATTTCTTGAGGTGCAAGAAAACGTGAAAATCGCTGGGAGCAAGATCAGGACTGTAGGGTGGTTGATCAAACAACTCCCAGCCAAATTCCGTCAAAACAGCTGCTGTGCGCCGAGCCGTATGTGGACGAGCATTGTCATGGATGAGCACAACCCCTGCAGTAAGCATTCCACGCCTCTTGGAACCAGCGTGTGACAGACGTCTTCAGCTCTTCGTCGTTGCCAAAACGCTCACCGGAGGACAGGAATTTCTTGAGGTGCAAGAAAACTTGAAAATCGCTGGGAGCAATATCAGGACTGTAGGGTGGATGATCAAACAACTACCAGCCAAATTCCGTCAAAACAGCTGCTGTGCGCCAAGCCGTATGTAGACGAGCATTGTTATGGAGGAGCACAACACCTGAAGTAAGCATTCTAAGCCTCTTGTTTTGAATGGCACGTCGCAATTTTCGCAGTGTTTCACAGTAACGGTCAGCGTTCACTGTTTCACCTTTTGGAAGGAAGTCAATGAGCAGAATGCCCTTCCTGTCCCAAGACACCGTGCACATCACTTTCCGTACCGACAGTGTCTGTTTGAATTTCGTCCTGACCGGAGATCCACTATGCCGCCAATGCATTGACTGCTGCTTGGTTTCCAGGGTGAAGTGCGAAATCCAAGTCTCATCGCCCGTGACGATCCTGTCGAGGAACTCGTCGCCGTCATCGTGATACCGTTGCAGAAATGTCAGTGCTGCTCCTAAACGTTGCATTTTGTTTTCGGGTGTCAGGTTTTTCGGCACCCACCTGCCACACACTTTTTTTAACAGCAGGTGCTTAGTGACAATCTCATGCAACAAGGATCGCAATATCTGCGGAAAATGGCTGCTCAGCTCCGTAATCGTGAAGCGACGGTTCTCCATGTGCAATGCCGCACCAGCTCAACACGATCATCCTCGATGAGGGACGGTCGCCCACTGCGCTCTTCATCATGGACACTTTTACGACCTTCGGAAAACTGCCTACACCAGCGACGCACCATCTGCTTACTCATGATGTTCGGCCCATAGACCTGACAGAGCTGCCGATGAATTTCAATTGGCGCAATGCTTTGTGCATTAAAGAACTTTATCACCGACCGAACCTCGCAGGCGGCGGGGGAAGGAATAAGAGCTTCCATTTCGGACCACTGCTGCCACGCTATTGGCACCAGGCGGGACCTGTCCGGCTGGCATATGATTGATATGGCATAGATCTGTTACGCATGCGCAATTGACACGGCTAATTACGTTTACTTTCAAGGGGAAAAAATCGGGAAACTTACTTTATGGATATGCCTCTTATTATTATTATTATTATTATTTCATCGAGCCAGAGAGTGTAGGGAGGCTAAGACACAGGCACTCGACATTAATATCAGTAGAGATGTCTGTCCTACGTGCCCGTCGCCTGTACCCCCAAGAAAATACCGCTGGTACTCATTTCTGTTATTGACTAAGTAAACCACAGGCCATAATCCGGCAGGAAAAATTAGTTAAATTTAGAAAATCCATGACCTCATTGGGAATAGAATCCGCGACCTTCCGATTTGGCACCGTTACGCTTTAATTACGGCGCTACCGCGTGTTGTCTAGTTCTTTATTTAATCTGTATGAACTTCGAAATCTATTCGAATATGGAGTAAGTAATGTAACTGGGAAAAGAAATTTAAGTACGAGAATGAAATCCGGTCCCCAAACAATTTGTCCCCTATAAATTTTGTAGCACCTACCGAGGTCAGAAATGCGATCCTCTCGAGAAGATAGCGTTAACTGGTCGTGATATGAGTGGATTCGTAACCAAGTGGAAATTCAATTCTGTGTGTGTTTATGATTTATAACAATGAACACGGGTCAAATTTCGCGATGATTCTAACTGGTGTTAATATTATTTAATGAAGGTCACTTTTATATGGCGTCATGTCTCAAATGAGATAATTCTGTCATCATTGAATGAGCCTACATATTTCTCTCCATGTAATTTTTACATTTCTCTCTCTTATGTTAGGTCAGACGTATTTCTCGCCAAATTTTCTCGTAAATTTTGAGATGAAATATGTCGTGGACATAGGTAATTTACCCTCGTGACACTTCTATTATTCCGGTGATTTAGTGTTATTCCTTCGAGATCCCTAGCAGGAAGGTAACAGTGTATATATATCTACGTGCTATATATGAAGTGAAAGTGCATACTTTTTCGACCATGTTTCTTTTCTAGTGCAAGATACTAGATTTTATATAACTTTCTCATCTCTAAGTATGATCTTTAGGTATGTCGTCTTACAATTATATCATGCGGTTAGCCAAATGTTCAAAATGTCACTTTCTTCTTGGCCCGGATTCAAATCAGTCCAAGCGAAATTTGTGAGGATATTTTTTCAAAACACTCTAGTTTATCATCACAGATCTTATTAATATGGCACAATCATTAATAACTATTTCAAAACAATATGTTTAACATCACAGATCTTACTAATATTGGACAATCATTAAGAATTATTTCAAAATACTCCAGTTTGACATCACAGATCTTACGAATATTTCACAAACATTAAGAATTATTTCAAAACTCTCCAGTTTAACATCACAGATCTTGCCGATATTGTAGAATCATTAAAACTATTTCAAAACACTCCAGCTCTTATTGATATTGTGCAATCATTAAGAACTATTTCAGAATATTCCAGTTTAGCACCACAGATCTTATTAATATTGCACAATCATTAAGAATTATTTCAAAACACTCCAGTTTGACATCACAGATATTACTAATATTTCACAGTCATTAAAAATTATTTCAAAACATTCCAGTTTGACATCACAGATCTTACTGATATTTCACAGTCATTAAGAATTATTTCAAAACACTCCAGTTTGACATCACAGATCTTACTAAAATTGCAGAATCATTAAGAATCATTTCAGAATATTTCAGTTTAGCACCACAGATCTTACTAATATTTCACAGTCATTAAGAATTATTTCAAAACATTCCAGTTTGACATCACAGATCTTACTAATATTTCAGTCATTAAGAATTATTTCAAAACATTCCAGTTTGGCATCACATATCTTACTGATATTTCAGAGTCATTAAGAATTATTTCAAAACATTCCAGTTTGACATCACAGATCTTACTAATATTTCACAATCATTAAGAAATTATTTCAAAACACTCCAGTTTGACATCACAGATCTTACTAATAGTTCACAGTTATTAAGAATTATTTCAAAACATTCCAGTTTGACATCACAGATCTTACTGATATTGCACAATCATTAAGAATTATTTCAAAATACTCCAGTTTGACATCACAGATCTTAGACTACTAATATTTCACAGTCATTAAGAATTATTTCAAAACATTCCAGTTTGACATCACAGATCTTACTGATATTGCACAATCACCAAGAATTATTTCAAAACACTCCAGTTTAACATCACAGATGTTACTAATATTGCACAATCATTAAGAATCTTTCCAGAACATTCCAGTTTAACATCACAAATCTTACTAAAATTGCACAATCATCAAGAATCATTTCAGAATATTCCAGTTTAACACCACAGATCTCACTAATTTTGCTCAATCATTAAGAATCATTTCAGAATATTCCAGTTTAACACCACAGATCTTACTAATATTGCACAATCATTAAGAATCATTTTATCAATATCAAAAGAAAAGTAATTTTGTACTACAGCACCATATTTGATTTCCGTTTTTTTGGTAAAACCCGATGTGATAATGAAATGGTCTTTTGCCAGTGGTGGAATGGTGATTGTGAATTCGAAAATTGTAGAAAGATTAAAACATAATCTTACTATGAGAAGTTATAAAGTAATCTTAAATTATACATAAAGTTTCGTATAATATTGACATATACCGTACTCCTAATTTGTCAAAGAAATAATGTTTCACATAGTTAATTGGACAAAGATTTTACAGGGGATTTAATTATAATAAAGTCCTCCAAGTAGCTTATTTATACGGTACATGCGTGCTTCCTTTGCATACAGGAATGCACTCGTTCATGTAGTTGATTTCAACGCATATGAACTGAGTATTTCCATGGCGACAGAAGTTAATGAAGACAGTGAAATAAAATTTATGTTTCAAGAAATCCTTTCATATTTTTAGCCATGATTTCTAACTAAACTGGTCTGCATTTAATCATTCTTAGTAATCTCAATAATGGCTTTATTCACATCAGTGAATCACCTTCCTGTCTCCGCATTAGATCCATATATATTAATATCGCCTATTATCTTATGTCTTCTTCTGCCACGAACTCTTCTCCCGTTCACCATTCCTTCCAGTGCGGAAGGCAGTTTCTTCTCAACCAGTGACCCAGCCAATTCCTTTTCCTCTTTCTGATCAGTTTCAGCATCATTCTTTCTTCATCCACTCTTTCCAATACATCTTCGTCTTTTACTCTGTCCATGTCAATGAAAATGGCGGTTTCGCTCAAACGTTTTCGTGAAACTAACATTAGTGAAATAGAATTTTAGTAAGTCAATTAATATCCATTTTATTGTATTAGAGTACTTTATTTTTTCTAATCTTTATTATGCTTTCTTCTGTTTTTATCACCTCCCTACAATTTGTTTCTTTTGTTTGCCAACATTTCAAACTGCAAATTCTTTACGGTACCCGCCCTGACGGTACTATGAAACGTGCTTTGCGTTCGTCATATATTGTTTACCGCATAGATAGTCAACTGAAAATGGCGGCTCGTTCAAACGTTTTGGTGAAGCTAATTTAGTGAAAAGTAACTCAATATTTTATTGTGTTAGAGTACTTTATTTCTTCTAATCCGTATATACTATTTTTTTAAATCTTGTAATAGTCAATTAAATCCCACTCGAGTTTTTATTTCCTCTAGATAAATTAAAACCTCTAGTTACTGTTGATAAAAAAATAAAGTACATTAAAAATAATAATCAGTGCATATATTTTGTATAATAATAATGATAATGATAATAATAATAATAATAATAATAATAATAATAATAATAATAATTCCAATATTATTACATAGGCCTATAAAGTAAGAAGTCGTAAGAACTAATTTATTAGTTCAACAAAAATGGACACCCACTTTAAAATAAAGGATGTGCCAAGAAAATACAGCATCATTAAATTGAAATAACACCATTGCTTGAAATTGAGAACATGCGAAAAAATAAGAATAAGGTGCTTAGGAAAATATTTGAGGATAAGATGGATGAAGTTACAGGAGAATGGAGAAAGTTACACAAAACAGAACTGCACACATTGTATTCTTCACCTGACATAATTAGGAACATTAAATCGAGACGTTTGAGATGGATAGGGCATGTAGCACGTATGGGTGAATCCAGAAATGCATATAGAGTGTTAGTTGGGAGGCCGGAGGGAAAAAGACCTTTGGGGAGGCCAAGATGTAGATGGGAAGATAATATTAAAATGGATTTGAGGGAGGTGGAACATGTTGATAGAGACTGGATTAATCTTGCTCAGGATAGGGATCAATTGCAAGCTTATGTGAGGGTGGCTATGAACCTCCGGGTTCCTTAGAAGCCAGTAAGTAAGTAATAATTGTGTCGGGGATACTGTCGTGGATTTTACATGAATACGGCTGTTTAAATCAATAAATATAGACGAGATCTTCCGTTTGGCACCAAAATCAGCGCGCTAGCACTCCGGAGTTGTGAGATAGGCCTATACTGCCCGGAAATTTTCGCCCACGCCCAAAATGGTCGCCAGTAGTCGCGGGCAGCCACTTGCTCATCGCATGCGCGGTGCCAACTCGATGTCATGCTCTCATTGTATTCGTATACCCGATTCAAGGAAACCACATTTCTTCAATCATGTTAATTGTCACGAAGATATAACGTTGCCATGGATCACTCTGCAAACGTCACGTTGCCGTTTCCGTTCCGGTACCCCATGTGTCGGTCTGATTTTAAAGACGTATCCAAGTATAAAATGTGAATTATGAAACTTATGCAGGATTATCCGTTAATAAGATTTTGCAAACAAGTATCCCCTAGGTAACCCCTAGGAGCGGGATGTATTCTGAATTTGTAAAAGTAATATTACCATAACTCTGGGTGAAATTATATTCAGCACAAATAACTATGTGAATCCTTAAGCCGCTTTGGTAGTTCAGTTAGCAGAAAGCTGGCTAACTTTGACTGCGGATCGGAATTCAAATCCCGTCAAGGACGGAACTGTATTTACGGTGGCCTAAGCCAAGATTGTGAGGATTTTTCTGGGCGTTCTCCCGATTTTCCTTCGTAATTTCACCAACATCTTCACAATTTCTTTTTGATTGTCATCTCAGTCTTGAAGAATAGGGCATCACCTGTGTTTCCGTGACATCGAAACGCCGTTCGTCACTGTGGGTGTTTCTCACTGTTTGTGCAAAAATTGTTAGATGGCAGTGACGGTAGAGTCTACTCTATGTATCATAGATTGCTGAGGCACTGGAGTTTCCCACGATTTTTCCTTTTTCCTTACGAGGTCATGATTCATATAGATTTGTGACGTACGACTCACCACCACCACGTCTAAAAGTTTGTTATATAGTTTTGAAGGCTTAAGAGGAATAATTTATAATGTAACGAGTGTTGGGGCCAGCTTAGCCGGGCAGCACTGTCGGCAAGCAAATCATTACATCACGGGTGCATTAAAAGCCTATCTGGCATAGGGAGGTTTCATGTCTCGCCCGATAAACACCTCTGTGAACTTCCTTACGATTGAACTAACTGGCTTCTGTAGAAATTTAATGGAGGTTATGATTAGCTATTATAATTTCCAAACAGCGTAACTCGCTGGTTATATTTTCTGCATAGCTCAAGGTACTGTTTTATAAAACAAAAGAGTAACAAAAACTTGTGGCACGTGTACTGTCCCACTAAAATGTAGATTCATTTTCGCTAATTAGTCGAGAATCTAAAACGTGGATCTCTTAGTACACATACAAGTAGTCGAGTCATTTTTGAATAAAATTTCCAGAATTGTCTTTACTTTACTTTTTGCTCGTAACATATTATAATGAAATTTTAATTATTATATTTATCTGTAATTAAAACCAAAGAATGAAACAATAGTGCCATGCAAGCCTATGCTTCTTGAGATCAAAATACGTAGAAAGGTGGAGGTTTACAATTTCATTTTGTATCTCAGTACAATTTTTTTGCGATACCTGATAAGACACGAAACCAATAACAGTGAAAATGGTCAGTTTTATGGGCAATTCAGGGGTATTAGAAAGGGATTCATTTTTCATTTACGAGATGAGAAACAATAGGATAGAGCCGTTCTGCTTCAACGGATCTTTTTATCTCCAAGCTGGAAACGATCTGAAAACCACAACAGCTGTGTAACGTCTTCGTTCTAGGTTTGAGGATTTTTGCAGAGAGCTTCTTTCACACGGGCAAGACAAGCTCGATACACTAAGATAGTTTCAGCTGTCTGAAAAGATGAACTTCATTGATAAACTTCTACTGTACTTCCTGATGGGATGTTGCAGGTGAGTTACTTAAGTCAAAAAGGCCGTTCCTTTGCTCATAATAATAATAATAATAATAATAATAATAATAATAATAATAATAATAATAATTATAATTATAATTATAATCATAATAATAATAATAATAATCATAATCATAATTACAACTTAAATAAAGAAATGGCTAGGAGATCTAGTTAATATTTTCGAAATACGCAGAAGTCACAGTTATTAACAAAAAATACAATATAATTTGCAAATATTTTTTAAACATAACAAATTATAAAAAGTTCTAATCTCTGGCTGTTACATTTCAGTACAGAAGAAACACTAAGAGCGTTATGACAGATTATATCCGCAGATGTTGAGTCAGATAAGTGGCACGAAAACAAGTCAACTTTCTCGTTAATAAATGAAGATATAAAAGGTAAAGCACTTTGAAACGAGCCTATAAATCGAGGCAAAGACGCGACATACAATTAGCGTGAATAGTAATAAGAATATTCGGGTCAATACTTGGTTCTCTATTTGAATAGTTGCGTATCCGGCATAATAAGTAAATGTAAAACGTCGTAGCTAAAATTAAAGTAATGAACAAATTCATTGGACATATATAGAGCAAAACAAAAGATAGTTCAATTGAAATTCCTAAAGGAAGAAGATCAAAATTGAGATACGTAGACAATATTACCTTAAATATGAATTTCCTGGATATCCACAGAGAAAGTCCATTTAATTGCATTTTGCATTGGTAATGTAGATTATTTGTATGTATATAATATAATATAATATAATATAATATAATATAATATAATATAATATGAATGAATGGAGCCACTGTGTCCCATGCAGGGCTAGGGCCTCCTACAGGAGGGGAAGCTCGGTTAGTGTGGTTCACATGATGAGCTATTTCACGTGAACAATATTTACATTCACATTCACTATGTGAGCTACACTAGAGTTTGTCAAATTTTAGTTCTATATGAGTTTGTTCACTATCTGTCTCCACTCGTTCCTGTTGCGGGCGATGGTTGACCAGTTCCCTCCCAGCTGCTGATTGAATGTATCTGCCCATCTTCTTCTTGGCCTGCCTTGTGTTCTTCTTCCTATGTACGGGTCCCACATGGTGGTTTCTCGCGCCCATCTGCCTTGTTGCTGCCTTGCTACATGACCACCCCACTTCCACTTCGTTATGAGGGCTTTTTCTGTGATGTTCTCAGAAGCTGTAATCTTCTGCAGTGCCGTGTTGGAGACCTTGTCTTTCAGTGAAACGCCAACTATCTTCCTCTCCATTTTCCTTTGGCATATTTCGATGTTCGTCTTTTGCCTCTCTGTGACGGCCCAGGTTTGGCAACCGTATGTTAGTACCGGGAATACACAGGAGTTAAGAGCCTCTAGTTTGAGTCTGCGGTGTATGGAGTAATATAATATAATATAATATAATATAATATAATATAATATAATATAATATAATATAATATAATATAATATAATATAATATAATATAATATAATATAATATAATACGTACTTATTAGTAGGGATGGAAATTCGGATACCGAACTACGAATTTAACTACGTCACGTGTTAAACAAGTCATGTTTATTTCATCAACTCAGGGTAGTACAGGAACTTGGACAGAGCACCGCTATGCTTCGTAAAACATTGCTCATTATAGTCAGGTGACTAAAACTAATGGAATGTAACACGAAAGAGATTTACCTCATTTCCTTCTTCGTAAAAAATGGTGATACATTTTAAATAAAAGTGAATGGTGTATTTTAAAGTATCACTAATTTTGTTGCAATGTACAACTATGTAAATTGCCAAATATAAATGTGTTTCGATTGTCACTCAAAGAAGTAAATATTATTTCGACATCAGACAATGTTATTGGTGAAATTTGAAATATTATATCTATCAAAATATTGTTTGTTATCTTGTGCCTATTCACTATTTAATTCATGTTGCACTGCACGGAGTACATGTACACATGTGTGATTACAATGTATGTACATATGTACATGCATTGTAATCACACGTGTGGTTTTAATCAATTGACAGTAAGGGTATATTTACACAAGAAAAGAGATATATTGATGTCCTAAATTAGGTTATGTTTTATGCTGGTTAATGTATAATATTTTGATTGTAGAGACTTATGTACTTATTAGAGATGATATTGCTGCATAAAATGTTGTGTCTGATGATGTCGGCATGACCGACGAAAACGTTAATACAGTATTAAATTATGTAATATATAGAAAGTAAAGTCATTGACTGAAAATAAATATTTAACCATTTTATATCATAGACTTTTCTTAAAATTATTCAAAATGAATTGCAAACTACTCTAGATTAGTTTAACACTTTTATTGTTTCAACAACTGATCTTATAGAAAGTAGTTACTTCATAACAAGAGGGTAAATATTGCTTGCCCATGGTTGTTAGAGTGGGCAATTTTCTAAACGTAAATCTCTACTTTTCAATAAAGTGTTTAAAATGTGGATTTTCAAGTTTATAGAATGGAATATTCGTACATTTCAGCATCAGACACGAAGTCATAATAAAAAGTGGACCGAATCATGAAACAATTTCAGATGTTCGAAATGTCTCTTAAAGTCGCAGTGTTTTTTGTAAATCAATTCGCTTTTAAATTTTATATCTAACTTACACACTAAACATCCTAACATACTTTCGTCCTTGATTGAAAAATAGTCATCTCCGAAGTCTTTTACAGGCTCAGGCAAAGTCGCGGATTTCGACAGCATTTTAATACACATTCACAGTACCTTCACTAGATACTACTGAACTCCTGACGAAAAGTCTACTTTGTAAACAGAAAATAGCCATGCTGTGTAAAATAAAACTATTAGAATGCAGTAAACAATACAAAACCTACACCCATTAAGCCTCGAATTAACAGAGCTCTCGTAACATGGTAGACGTCTTTCATTTTGCGTATGAACCTGAAGGTACATTATTAAACCAAAAAACTAACGTCATCCTATAGCCAATGTTCTTTAAGCCTGTAGCCGCCTCTAGGGATGCTATTCATGGACATTTCGCTAGCCCGCGCTACGAGCGTGCTAAACTAGCCCCGGCTATTGACTGGTTACTTGTACAGGATTCATATCATATCATGTCGCTAACACTGGTTTATGAATACGAAAAACGTTAGTTCGCTGATCATCCACCGGAAGCCCGCACTAAGAATGTCTATGAATACGGCCCTAAGTGTCCAAACTTCGTTCCCTACTTATTAGCATAGCAGTGAAAGGGGGCTGAAGTACTGAATATAGACACAACTTCGAAACTTGGCGGTATTGTTAGAATGTATTGTACAGATACGGAAATAAAATTTGGAGCTTCCTCATTGTATAGCTAAGTTTCGCTTACAACACACTGCGCAAGTGCTGTAAACAAGAACCCCTGTATATATGCTACTTGTGAACAGTCGTGTGGAATTGTTGTCTACATACAGGTGGACTCGCTTCAAATTTTAATTCTGTAACTGCACAAGTCTTCTTAAGCTAGATTTTTTAGTTGTTATGTAATCGTGTTTTTATGTCTCATACCTACACCGACAATTTTTTTACTCGTATTGTATTAAATATATCGTTGTTGTATTAAAAAAACTGTATAAAAGGGACAATCAATAAGTTTTCGGACTACCTTGAATGTAGGTAACACACAGGACATATGGAACGAAGAAGTTATCTAGAACCAGAGAAACGCCTGGAATCTGTACTAAATGCACAACTTGAAAGGTAGAGAAGAAGACTAGCCATAAGACGTAGGCTATATGGAAAGATTCCAGGAAACATCGCAGTAGGTCCTTGACATGTTGACACAAAATCGCTTGTAGAAGGTCAGTTTTTGAAGACAGTCTGACGCCGTTTGATAGACTGACTCAGCAGGCATAGAAGCAATGATCTTCAATGATATGTCGTATATGTTTAACACTACAATAAATACAAGTGCAGTTCGAAAATATATTGATTGTACCTTGCATGTAGCTACGTTTTTGGAAGTTTTCCTTTTCGAAAGTCCAGGGCTGCTACCTAGCGAGGTATTTCTATTAACTACTGGAAATCAGTCGAATGCAGAATGGCTGTACCAATCGATTTAGTTGGTATTTGCATCACTTAACGCGAGTGATTGTGACAACTGCAGGACTAATCTCGAATGACGCAGATGTTTGGTATTTAAAATATGTTGATTTTAACATTTTAAATGTCGGTCGAAGGCACTTTTTCACTTTTTACAGCTTCTATGCCAAATCTGTGTGGAGGTAGTGATATAAGCTGACAGGAGGAACATCCTAAATTTTCCAACGCTCATTAAACGAGGAATTCGGAGACTGGAATTTCAGTTGCCGTGCGACATAAACAGAACAATCCGAGTGACAATAAAAGAAGTATTTCGTAGTCACCTGCCCGTGTTTAAGAAGGATCTGATTTGATGGTTAAGGGGAAAATTGCGACCTTATAAACGGTAGAGCAATAGGAATTAACGTTCCAGGGAAGAGCGTTTGATAACAGAGAAAATAGGTCATAGCATCGTTTTCGACGAAAAGAGGGAGCGAGTGGTTTAACGAAACAATAATAACGAGGTAATCAGAGGTTGGCAGGAATTATGACAACAAAAATTCGTGCAATTCTTCTCTACTTTCTATTAAGTCCATCTCCATATGAAATATGTTCATTACTTTTCTCTTTCAAGGATCGGTTTGCATTTTGTAATCTTCATCGCTTAGTAGTTTTACAGTTCTAGCTGTGGTTTACTGAAATAGCTTTTCAAAAAAGGATTGTAGTTAGATTCTCAAGAAAACTTATACACAGGGTGTATCCGAGGTGGTGTTACAAACTTTCAGGGATGATGACGAAGGGCACATATATCAATTTGAGTTAAGGAACCCTGGTCCAGAAATGCCCGTGTCGAAAGTCACAAGCAAAAATAGTTCTGTGGAAATGAAATAATTTTATTCCTTTGTACACCTTATTTGTGTGTATTTATCTGTACATCTTACACATACTGTATTCATCTGACGTTGTTTACGTTGTCTACTTACAGTATTCCATTCAGTGCGCTGTCTGAGGGATGGGGACAGGAAACTACACTAAAGCAACGCAGATAGCGTAATGTGCAACGGACATGGTCGGTCCTGATGTGCACGTCTGTAGAGAGCAGTGTATGTGTACAAGTTGCAGTGTCCAGTTGATCAGTCCTAGTGAAATGGAGGAGTACACGAGAGCGGAATAAGCAGACCTGATTTTCGAATACGGATGAGCCAATGGGAAGAGTAGACAAGCTCACAGATTGTATCGGGGCAAGTACCCACGTACGAGACATCCGGCCAGTACCATTTTTCCACGACTATTCCAAAGTTTAAGGGAAGGAGGGCACGTGGTGCCAAATTATAATTCCATTTCCACACAAATATTTTTGCTTATAACTTTCGACTCAGTCATATCCGGACCATGGTTCCTTATCTCAAATTGACATATGTGCCCTTCCCCATCATTCCTGAAAGTTTGTAACACCACCTCGGAAACACCCTGTATATTTTATCTCTTCAGCATTTAGTCGACTCTCTGTTCCTACTTCATTCGTATGTCTCATATTCAAGCATTATCTGCAATTTTTTAAGTAATAATTCATTCCATATTTATAAAGTATAATATGGATATATTTTAGATAATCATAACAATACATAAACACTGATATACAGTAATTAAAGCCTTGGATGAATGAATAAGTTAAGTAAACTTACAATTCTATTGTCTTCTTTAGAGAGTTTGAACAGTAGGAAGGCGTTTCCTCCTGTTTCTGTAAATTGCTGTCTGTAAGGGCAATAGGCCTACATTAGAATCACTCTGTTTAATTACTCGATCGATGTTATCTTCGTTCAGATAATCTTCATAGGTTTGTCTACTTATATTCTGAAGCCTTCCTCTATGGACCAGCTCTTGCTTTTTGAAGCTCGATATCTTTCATCGGTACGTTTTGATGATCGCTACGTTTCCCATTTTTGCTGACATTGAGTTTTTTATTATTTCAAGGTGATTTTTGTGATCACACAGCACTTGCATAACTTCTTCACACTATCGATGTCTTTTGAACGTGAAATTGCTTGGGAAAAAACGTTGTGTCTAATGCACATTACATGTGGTTGTTGTCTAATGCACATAAATTTGGTTGTATTGTGTTGTGTTGTAAAATATGAAATACGTGCGAGGCGGTAGGCAGTGATCCACCGAAGCGGGGTAGATAGTAGAGAGAGACAGTAGAGAGAGAGAGAGCAGGCGAGCGAGGTGCCGAGCGGCGAGGGTGGGGATAACTTCCCCTACTGGTGTTCGCTGTTTTACGATTTATTACCTTCTTTCCCTCTATTTCAGGTACTTCTCAAATTTTATTTTTATTAGCATAAAACAACTCACTATTGGTCACGAATAGATATGAATATGATGATTGTACCGAAATGCACTGCATTCGTAGGCGAATGTCAGGTAATAACATGACAAATTAATATCGGGTAATAACACAACGAATCCCCTTTCTCACCTTGTCCCAACTAATCTTGTTCTTATGACTTTCATCGATTAGTGGTTCGATTCCTGGCATGAGCAAAGGAAAAAATTGTATCTTCCATACATGAGATAGGTATCTGTCCCTTGCCATGGGTTATCTTAGCGGGGTCCTGTGCCGTGCTGAAAATACGATCTGTAAAGTCCTCAATATCTGCCTGTATAGTGTTGGCCCGAGGACATATCTTTCCCGAGACCTCATTAGCTTGTAAGACGGTATTGAATGGAACACGTAAAACACGACAAAGAAAGAAGGTTTAACCCAAGGGAAGTACATTTTAGGAATTTTCAGTTTTTCTTATCTGTCTATATCAATTTTCCATATTAGGTTACTGTACATTACTACAGTGACTATAACATATAACTTGCAGATTTTCTGAGCGAATAGCTAATGTCCTCTGCAACAAAAAAGTGCAATAGCCTATAATGCGTTACATATATATATATATTTGAGCAGCACAAGCCAAGTCATTTCAGTTACCATGACTCGGACAAGTCAACATCGTGCATTTTGTTGTTGAGCATTTTTTTTAATTATGATTCTGATTGGGATTGTGATTGCAACGCTGTGAACCCATTTTAGAGTAGGCGGGCACGAAAGAATTCCTGATAAGAAAACCCTACTGATATTTGTGAGAAATGTCAGAAAAAATACGAGTATTTAACTTTCAAACAGAAGTTGTCCGGTAGATGTCGCAACGTTCGGGCTCGTAAGAATATCGCAGCAATCAGAAATGCTGTTACAACATCTCCACGACGTTCAGCCATTAAACATGCTCTGATATTGGGAATATCTAATCGGAGTGTCAGACGAATCTAACACCTAGACCTCAAGCACCATCCCTAGTGCTGCTTTGGAGTTAAATCGCTCGCTTGAACTCGGTCGAGTGTCGCACCCTCGAGTAAGATAAGATCGGTCGTGATACGCTCGTAATAAATATAAGCACAGTACAAGGTCATCTCATCGACATGTCTTATCCTGTATGGAAGGTGACAGATAAGATATACATATGTTTTGCTCACACGGTAAAAATAAGGCTTTATTTTCTGCGTTTATGATAAACGTTTAATGGAACAGTCACTGGAACGTGCCAAAACAGTAACATGAAGTTATAAATAAAATAGTATGAAAAACTTCGATATACAGTTATTATTGCTAATTAATAGTTGAGCCGTTCAGTGCAGAAGTGGTGTGAGTCAAGTATGGGTAATGAGGGTTGAAGTAAACTTTCTGCTATTGCAAAATAGCAATTGATATTCACTTTATTTAAACTATTAGTAGTCAGTGAATAGCAATAGCGACATATTAATTGCTACTTTGCGCTGAATTTTATAGAATTTTTACTTTAAACCTTATTATCCAATTTTGACTTACACCACTTTTGCTCTGAACGGCTCAATTATTCAATATTTGATTTATCACGTATATAATATGATAGGTCCATACATAGTGTTCCGCCTATATACTGCGACAATGTAGAAACGTTTTACAAAATATTATTGATATAGCAGTAGATTAATAACAATATTAGTACAGAGATAACGTCACAGAAAATATAATAAAACGAATAATCATGCTGCTCAACTATTACAGACGCAATGACTGATACACTAATTATTAGAGATTATTAGAGATTATTATTATTATTATTATTATTATTATTATTATTATTATTATTACTACTACTACTAGAAAACTTGATACGGTTCTTGCATTATCGTGATTGTGTTCTCCGTTTATAATAATTACTTTTGCATCCAATAACATCTATCAGATGTGGCAAAAACAAAATCACTCCTGTGTGGAGGGGGGAACATTTATCTACAACATTTATATTACATTTTAAAGCAAGTTTTGTAGTTGTACTATGGAGCGGTTAGTTAAACACTGCAAAGTTTTGAAATGATAAACATCTATGATGTTACTACACAGTTCATCACTGTAACAAGAACGAATGTCGAACGCTCGGCTTATAACGTTCGAGGATTTATCGCTCGCTACAATTTTACCCATCATACATGTGCGCTAGCTATCGGATTATGCTATGAACTGCTTGGCTCTCGAGCGAAAACGTCCGATGCAGACCTCTGATCCCTACAAAGTTAGGGGGGTGCTGGAACTTCGACAACGTGACTGATTCAACCGCCAAGATGCTTGCAGAACATATTGGAAAATGTTCCAGGCGATGTTGTTGTGCTCAGTAATGACAAAGCTCATTTTCATTTGCCGGGCTGCTCCAACAAACAAAACATTCGATATTGATCCGCAGAATACCCTCGAGAAATGCATCAATGACCTCTCCACAGTGAACGTGTTACAGTTTGGTGTCCTGTTGTACAATTTGGCAATTCACTAGTCTCTTCTTTAGTTCTTTCCTCAGAAATTCGCAGAAGATGCTCATTTTTCTATTAAAAGCTTCGTTTGCCATTCCTATTTTCCTTTTGGCTTCTTGACAGCAGCTCATATTACGCTTGTACTACACTCCAAGTACTTGACGCTGTTTTCTTGTGTCAACTTTGGTCTTCGTCTTGTTTGCATTTGTATTGTATTGTATTTGTATGTATTTATTTACACTGCAAGTGGGCAAGCACCCGGTGGCAGTGGTATACACAATATAAACAATACACAAAAAAATGATAAGCAATACACAATAAATTTACAATACACAATACAATTTTATACACAATACAATAAGAATACACAATATAATTTAACACACTAATAATAAAACATAAATAAAACACCTAATTTCACATTACAACCTACATAATTATGTATAGGCCCTACATAAGTTTCAATAGTCTTTCACTTTACTCTCATCTCACTCACTGTAGTGGCACTATGACGCATTTCACTGACACTTTAGGACACATTTCACTGACACGCTATAACACATTTCACTGACACTATAGAACACATTTCATTGACGCTATAAATTATCACTGATCGGAACTATTCACTGCACTGTTAAACCATAACTCCATTGACTCACCTCGCTTCACTGATACAGCAGTTCAAATAAGTTAAATAATTACACCCTTATGCATACTGTACTTATAAACAGAACTACATTTAAACTAAACATTTCTAGTCTAAGGCCCTCTTACACGCTATTTTTAAATAATTTACAATTGAAACCAAGGAAGTAACTCGTCAGGCTAAATAAATGCATATCACCTTAAAAAATTAAATGTTAAATGTTACCTTAATTTTAATTTTCACTTGATACACAACTTTTTTAATTATTCCTGAAACTCCTTAAGGAAGGACAGCCCTCAAAGACCGCTGCAGGTAGGTCATTCCAATCATTTATAGTTCTATTTAAAAATGAGAATTTACCTACATCCGTTTTCTGTTTCCTACATTTGATTTTAAAATCATGATCGTTCCTACCATAGTACGTTGGCTTTTCTAACCGTGCCGTTATGTCTACCCATGCTTTCTGACCTAGATGTGCTCTATACAGTGATGTTATTCCAGTTTTCCTACGTCTGTTTTCCAAAGTTTCCCATTTAAGTTCTTTTATCGTATCGTTTCCATCTTCTTTTTTACCTTAACAAATTTAGCTGCCCTATACTGGATTCTTTCTAAGGAATTTATCTGATATATTCTATAGGGATCCCAACATGTAGTTCCGTATTCCATTAACGGTCGCACTAATGTTAGATATGCTATTTCCCTCGATTTGGGGCTAGCCTTTCTCAAGATTCTCATAATAAAGTGAAGTGCCCTCCATGCTTTACCCGTAACATAATCAACATGCTCTCCCCAAGAGAGTTTGGAGTTTAAATACACTCCTAGGTATTTACAACATTGTACTTGCGGAATTACAACACCACTGAATTCGTAATTAAGACTAGTTTCCTCTCGGGTTTTACAAAATATTATAGATTTACTTTTAGAACCATTTATTTTCATCCTATGCATTAATGCCCAGTTATAAATTTTATTCAAGTCTGTTTGAACGCATCTACATCTGAATTATTTCTAATCTTTCTATAGATAATGCAGTCATCTGCAAATAGCCTCACATTTGATGTAATATTCTGGCATAGGTAATTTACGTATATTTCCAATTTCCGATATTTCATGATCTACTCTAACTCTCTGTGTTCTACCTTTTAAGAATTCTTGGATCCATAGCACCACTCTTTTAACTATGCCTAGCCTACTTAACTTATCTATTAATATGTAATGTGGCACCAAATCAAATGCTTTCGAAAAATCAATCACAACTGCATCGATTCTTCCGCCTCTATCTACCTCTTCAGTAGATCCTGAACCAGCGACGTAGTTTGACTATCACATGAGAAGCTTTCCCTAAAATCATGCTGGCGGTAGTAAAACCAGTCTTTCGCATTTAGAACATGACGAATATAATCCGATATCAAATGCTCCATGACTATACATACGACAGATGTAAGGCTAATCGGTCTGTAGTTTCCGACATCTAATTTATTTCCACCTTTATGTATCGGAACCACTATAGCTGATTTCCAGTCACATGGAATAGCTGCATTGTTTATGGAAACATGAAATATACGCATTAAGTATGGAATTATGGCCTCGGAACCTAATTTAAGGATCTCTGTAGCAATACTATCTGGTCCTCTAGACTTCCGACTTTTTAATTTCGTTAGTCTCTCTCTAACCCCTTTGGAAGTTATTTTGAAAGTCGAATTTGGTTCACATTCACGGTCTGTGACACAACCACTCCTATCAGCGGGATTATTATTATTATTATTATTATTATTATTATTATTATTATTATTATTATTATTATTATTATTGAAAACCGAAATGAAATAGGAATTTAATAATTCGGCCTTTTCTTTGTCATCAGTTATACTTTCTCCGTTTTGATTTCGTAAAAGCACTACTCCATTTTTTCCTTTTCTCCTGCGTACATAATTATAAAACTGTCTCCGATTGCTACTTTCATCTTCTTTTAAAATAGTTTTTAGAAAATTTTCCTGAGCTAACCTTTTTTCACACTCAAGTTTCTTAATTAATTCGACATATTTTTCCCAATGCTCATGGCTTCGTTTACGTTTACTACATGCGCGCCTTGTATTTTTCTTTAAGTAGCGAATATAATTAGTGCAATATACAGGGTCCAGATTTTTCTTAATTATTTTAGAAGGTACACATTTTACTAATGCCTCGAAAATTATCCTCTTAATTTATGCCATACATTTTCCATATTTCCTTCAGTCCTTAGAAAGTCATCATGCTTTTGTCGTAGAAACGTTTGTAATTCATGGACATCGGTTTTGTTGAACATTCCATGGTATTCATACCTTGCTTCACAGCTAGAATATGGAACAAGGCAAGAAACTTAATACTATTATAATGTCTTAATTTATAGTCATAGTCTAGATGGAATATATACAGAAGAGATTTACAATATAGTCTACTAGTACAACACAAAGTTTTAGTATCAATTTCATGAGGCGTTATTGAATGTCGTTCTGTATGGTTGTGAAACTTGGACTCTCACTTTGAGAGAGGAACATAGATTAAGAGTGTTTGAGAATAAGGTGCTTAGGAAAATATTTGGGGCTAAGAGGGATGAAGTTACAGGAGAATGGAGAAAGTTACACAACACAGAACTGCATGCATTGTATTCTTCACCTGACATAATTAGGAACATTAAATCCAGACGTTTGAGATGGGCAGGCATATTGCACGTATGGGCGAATCCAGAAATGCATATAGTGTGTTAGTTGGGAAGCTGGAGGGAAAAATATCTTTGGGGAGGCCGAGACGTAGATGGGAAGATAATATTGAAATGGATTTAAGGGAGGTGGGATATGATGATAGAGAATGGATTAATTTTGCTCAGGATAGGGACCAATGGCGGGCTTATGTGAGGGCGGCAATGAACCTCCGTGTTCCTTAAAAGCCAGTAAGTAAGTAAGTTATTGAATGTCATGAATTCACCTACAGAATAGAAGGCGTGAGAAACTAGGTACTTCTTCAATTTGGCCCTAAATAATGTTATGTTTTGAGTTTCATTTTTTATATCGACAGGGAGGCTATTAAAAATTTTTACTGCTGTATAACGCACTCCTTTTTGATAGCACGATAGACTTGCCGATGGAGTATGAAAGTCATTTTTTGATGTGTATTTATGCTATGAACTGTTGAATTAGTTACAAAGTTTTCACGAGTACATAAGAGGAAGATTATTAATGAAAAGATATACTGACAGGCCATGGGCATTATTTGTATTTTTTGAAAATACCTCTACAAGATTCCCTAGATTTGGCACCTACTATTATTCTAATTGCCCTTTTTTGTAATAGGAATATACTATTAATATCTGTGGAATTTCACCAGAATATTACTCCAAAACTCATTACCGAGTAAAAGTATGCAAAGTATATTGTATTTAAAGTATAGTATATTGTTTTTAAGGTATCCTCATTCCACATAGCTCACAACTGTTATTTATCTCCAGTAGCATATCCCTTAGTATCGTCTCCTCTTCTGCTAACAAGGCCACATCATCAGCACATTTTGTGTACTTTATTCTTCTTCCTCCTACTTTCACCCCTCCCATGTTCTGAAATCAGTTCTTCACCAAATCCTCCAAGTATATGTTAGACAGGGTAGATCAGCGGTGACCACATCTCGAGCTGCAGTGATTAGATGCGACAGACAGCCTATGAAGTAAGGAGACGGAGGAAAGTTAGTTGGCATGGAAACTACAACCAGTGTTGGTTCCTGTACTAATATCTTGAACAATCTCGCGGATAAAAATGTCAAGCTTTGCTGTATCAGTAATGCCATTGCTGTCATCAAGAAATAGTGAATAATATACGATTTTTCTTGCTTTTTTTAACTTTTCTCTTCAATATAACCAGGAATTTTCTGACTTCTTCTCTCGATAGGAACTTGTTCGAGAAATTGGTAGTTTTTCAAAATTAAAAACTTCTTATAGCCAAGTTATTTAAGCTATTTTAATCATTACTCTTTTGAGAAATTTTGTTGTATTAAAAGGCTTTAGAGCACGAGATATTTCAAATTTCATTTGGTAGCTGACTTCCTTACATTTATTTATCTCGTCTTCCTCTTCCTTGCTATGATTTAAGACATGTCAATTCCTGGCGTTTAACATTTCGTTGGCACATAATATTGAATCAGTTTTTCTACAATAATTTTATTAAATAAATAACTAATAAATAGTTACCCTCATCTAAAGATTAAGAAGATTAAAATTGAGATAAAACATAATAATTTTATTCTTCTAGGGAGAAAACCTAAAAATATCAATATTCATGCACGTACAGAAGAATTACAGAAACACATACTTAGTGGTCAGTAATAATAATAATAATAATAATAATAATAATAATAATACTATTATTATTATTATTATTATTATTATTATTATTATTATTATTATTATTACAACAACAATACATATTCAGCGTGGCAATTAATGCTTCTATATATTCTTAATTGAACCGTTGAGCAAAGTAAACATATTACATTTTGTCTGACAGGACAACAAAAAAAATGTTCTCACTCTTTACAAAACCACCTCTTACTGCTATTAGAGACAAAGTTTATAGAGAGACGTGCTACCGCCACTGCTTGCCTTTAGTACGTGAATGAAAAACACAGCATGTACAAGAAACTCCTCGTACCCGTTTGAATGTCTGTGATTACACGATGTAATCACGACACCCGCTTTGGTCACCGCTGGGGTAGGTGATAAAGGGCATCTTTGTCGTACTCCTTTCCCTATTTCACTTCCTTCTGACATTTCTTTTCCTAACCTGAATTTGACTCGTTGTTTCATATAAAGGTTATTGAACAGCCTCCTCTCCTTCCAATCCACGCCAAATTTATGTTAGGATCTGCATCAGTTTATTTCAACCCACTTGTGAAACACCATTTATAGGTCCACTTCTTTATTCTTCCCTAGGTAGCCGATTGTTTGTAGCATGGCAATTGCATTTCTCGTACCTTTTCCCTTTCTGCAGCCAAACTGCTTTTCTGCCAACTGTTCTTGCATCTTAGAATATAAACGCCGTTTCAGTATTCGCGTATGAATCTTCGCCGAGTGTGATTTCAGGCTGATATTCCTGAACTGGTTACATTTCTTGGCATTTTTTGTATATATATTTATATCCATTCTACTGTTATTGTTGTCCGAAGACAGGTTCGAACTTCACAAGTGATACCAAAAGGCACCACTTATGATGCAACTAGGCCAGGAGATAATAGAGTAGAGTGGCCAGTTCCTTTCCCTCTCCATTTCATACATAGCCAATTAGCTACATGTTACACTAATGAAACTTCAGATCCGTACTACTTTCGACATAAAATTCATCATGACGATATTATAAGTTTAATATATTTACAAACTTTATCCATTCGTAGGTGTTCATCGAGCTAACAAATATGAGTCCACACCTGTGGAGTAACGGCTAGCGCGTCTGGCCGCGAAATCAGGTGGCCCGGGTTCGATTCCCGGTCGGGGCAAGTTAGCTGGTTGAGGTTTTTTCCGGGGTTTTCCCGCAACCCAATTTGAGAAAATGCTGGGTAACTTTCGGTGCTGAACCCCGGCCTCATTTCACCGGCATTATCACCTTCATCTCATTCAGACGCTAAATAACATAAGCTGTTGATAAAGCGTCTTAAAATAACCTACTAAAAAAAACAAAAGTGATAGATCATAAAAGCAAGTTTTATGGTAGAAGTGAATAAAATACAATCATCAGTTAACCAAATACAACCAAATTCATACGATAAAATATTCTTCAGACGAGCAGGTATGAAGATGCGTGGGAAATTCCTAAAGCAAAATTTAAAAGAGGATTTATTAAAAAGTGGCTCATTAACGTAGCACAACGTGTATATTCTGAAGAAAAGGCAAGTTTTTAAGAAGATAATCTTTGTGATAAATGATATGTAAAAGTTTGTTTGCATAAATTTCAACTTTAATTCCTATTGTTACAAATAAACCAGTTCTGTTTTTATTAAAGACAGCAATGAGTTTGTACTATTATATATACGAGCCACCACTGAGCAGTAGCAAGGAGGGTTTGAGAAAATCTAGCTGACGAGGTGATTAAGCTAGATGGATTTCCTGCGATGACTGTAGAACGACTTAAGGTATAAAAAGCCCTACCACTGGTATAGAACCAGTCAGATTGACTTAAAGTTAGGAATTCGGTAATTCTAAACTTTAAACTTTCAGATATGCGGGTAAGTGAATTGACAGGAGTACGCTAGAATGACATAGGTTTAGAGTAGAATAGAGTCGAATCACAGGATGGATATTTTTCTGAATTTTCTCTTCTGTTAATTGTAGTACTTACTTACTGGCTTTTAAGGAACCCGGAGGTTCATTGCCGCCCTCACATAAGCCCGCCATTGGTCCCTATCCTGAGGAAGATCAATCCAGTCCCCACCATCATATCCCATCTCCCACAAATCCATCTTAATACTATCTTCCCATCTACGTCTCGGCCTCCCCAAAGGTCTTCTCCCCTCTCGCATCCAACTAACACTCTATATGCATTTCTGGATTCGCCCATACGTGCTACATGCCCTGCCCATCTCAAATGTTCCTAATTATGTCAGGTGAAGGATACAATATGTGCAGCTCTGCGTCGTGTAACTTTCTCCATTCTTCTGTAACTTCATCCCTCTTAGCCCCAAATATTTTCCTAAGAACCTTATTCTCAAAAACCCTCAATCTCCGTTCCTCTCTCTAAGTGAGAGTCCAAGTTTCACAGCCATACAGAACAACCGGTAATATAACCGTTTTATAAATTCTAACTTTCAGATTTTTTGACAGCAGACTAGATGACAAAAGCTTCTCAATCGAATAATAACAGGCATTTCCCATATTTATTCTGCGTTTAATATCCTCCCGAGTGTCATTTACATTTGTTATTGTTGCTCCAAGATATTTGAATTTTTCCACCTCTTCGAAGGATAAATCTCCAACTTTTATAGTTCCATTTCGTAAAATATTCTGATCACGAGACATTATCATATATTTAGTCTTTTTCGGGATTTGCTTCCAACCCTATCTCTTTACTTGCTTCAAGTAGAATTTCCGTGTTTTCCCTAATCGTTTGTGGACTTTCTCCTAACATATTCACGTCATCCGCATAGACAAGAAGCTGATATAACCCGTTCAATTCCAAACCCACTGTGTTATCCTGAACTTTCCTAATGGCATATCCTAGAGGAAGTTAAATGTAAAGGTGATAGTGCATCTCCCTGCTTTAGACCGCAGTGAATTGGAAAAGCATCAGATAGAAATTGGCCTATACGGACTCTGCTGTAAGTTTCACTAAAACACATTTTAATTAATCGAACTAGTTTCTTGGGAATACGAAATTCAATTAGAATATTATATAAAACTTCTCTCTTAACCGAGTCATACGCCTTTTTGTAATCTATGAATAACTGATGTACTGTACCCTTATACTCCCATTTTTCCTCCAATATCTGTCGAATACAAAGAATCTGATCAATAGTCGATCTATTACGCCTGAAACCACACTGATGATCCCCAATAATTTCATCTACATATGGAGTTAATCTTCTCAAAAGAATATTGGACAATATTTTGTACGACGTCAACAAAAGTGATATTCCTCGAAAGTTACTACAGTTAGTCTTGTCCCCCTTCTTAAAGATAGGTACGATTATGGACTCCTTCCATTGTTCTGGTACAAGCTTATAAATTTCGCTAGATAATACGCTTCCACCCTCTTGTATTAATTCTGCTGGAATTTGATCAATACCTGGAGACTTGTACTTTTTCAGATTTTCTATCGCAATTTCGACTTCAGAAAGTGTGGGTTTCGGTATAAATGGCTCAGCAGTTTGTATTTGAATTTCGTCCCGATCATTTCTATTTGGCTTATGTACGTATATTTAGCAGTTGGCCAAAATAGTTTTTCCATCTGTTCAAGATTGAATGAGAGTCTGCAGGTAAGTCACCATTCTCATCCTTGATCACGTTTACCCTTGCCTGATATCCATTTTTAAATTCCTTTATACCCTTATATAAATCTCGAATGTTTTTATTCTTACTATTTGTTTCTACCTCATTCAGTTTTTCCTTCAAGTAATCTCTCTTTTTATTCCTAAGTGTACGACTTGCTTCCCGTCTTTCATTGAAATATTTATCTCTATTTTCCTCAATCGGATCCTGTAAGAATTTCAATTTTGCCTGTTTCCTTCTATCTACAGCAATGGAACAATCTTCATGAAACCATGGTTTCTTTTTCTTAGTTTCATGATAACCTACGCTCTGCTCAGCTGCAATTTTGATATTATCTGGGATATTGTCCCACACGCTATTAACATCTAACTCTTTCTCAGCTTCGTCGGAAGTTGCTAAAGCAGCAAACCTATTTGAAATTTCAACCTGATAACATTGCTTAGTTTCCTCGTCCTTTAATTTCAGAATATTGAATCTACTAATATTAGCTTGTTGCTCTACTCGCTTGGTTACTGATAGTCTTTCTCTTAATTCTCCAATTACCAAATAATGGTCAGAGTTACAGTCTGCCCCCCTGAAAGTTCGAATGTCTACTATACTAGTATGTCTTGGTTTATCTATCAAGATGTGATCTATTTGGTTGTGTGTCATTCCGTCTGGAGAAGTCCACGTATATTTATGTAGGGGTATATCCTTATGGGCGAATGTTGTACTCTTGACAATTGAATTTTTGATGTGGCAAAGTTGACTAACCTAACTCCATTGTCATTACTACTTACGTGTAGGCTCTCTTTTCCAATTTTTGGTTTAAAAATATCTTCCTGTCCTACTTTAGCGTTGAAATCCCCCAATAAAACTTTCATGTGATATCTAGGTAACTGATCAAAAGTGTGTTCCAATTCCTCATAGAAGCTATCCTTTATATGGTCGTCTTTCTCTTCTGTAGGGGCGCACCATCTACCCTTAAGTACTAAATACGATAACCTGTCACTGATAAATTCGACCTTTTTCACTGCTGATTTTATTCTTTTATGTACAAAGAATCCTGTTGCTAATTGGTGATTAATGTTACCTTCCTCATAATACAACAAGTAATCGCCTATTTGTGATATGCCATTCTGTTAATTGTAGTACTACAATAGAACGAGTAGCACTGCAAAATGTGCTATTTATATCAGATTATTTATCAGAGTTACCTTCAAAACTCTGTATCAGAGATTGTAAACAGAACCTCAGAAACTAACAATTGACTCTTTCCCATAATTTCTTTCATTTATCAACAGCACCATACGAGTACCAATAATACTTTTCCATTTTTTTTATCAAGTTTTCTACATTAGGTTTGCGATCTATTTTTCTTTCTCTACGGAGGAGGAACTAGAAAGCTATAAGCGCTTTCAGAATAAGAAGGCATATGGCGTATGCCAATTGAGTGCTAGCAGCAGTACGACGTTGTCATACTTTACACGGTGCACGAGACGTGGAAGACAGAGACAATAGATAAGGACAGAAACTATCAGTCGCTGCTCGTTGCAGCGAGAGGACGGGTTGTGATCTGTTCCTTCATTGTGTGTAATGTTTAAATATAACTACTCTTATTGAAGTAATTTTCATCCCAATGTTTATTACTTCTTCGCTTCACAAATCAGTAGATCTTGGAGTGACTAACTTGCGAAATAAAGTGACACGTGTAGAAATTTACTTTGCTAATGTCTGAGAAAGAATACCTAAATTCTGTCTCAGACTTCCTTGTACAGCGAAGCTGAATTTATTATTATTTATTTCTCCATAGGAAAGATGAGATACTGTTTGTTTGTAGGGGCAGCCTACGAATCTAGCGATAATAAAACGTAAACATCTGTAGAAACGTAATTAAGTATTGATATTGAAGTTGAAAAGTATTTCATTTTTCCTCTGTTAAATTAAGCATATGTAATTTAATTTAATTCTCTAGCTTATATCTACTTAGGGATCCAGGGTTCTATATTCTGGTTACTAATCTGGCTATAATGCAACGTAAGCATAATATGTGTTCATACATAATTCAGTACTCATACTGAAACTGTAGATTGTTTTATTTTTCCCTGTTATGCTAAGTCTATCTAATTTTATTTTATTCTCTAACTTTTACGTATCATAGGGTGCTATTCATAGACATTTCGCTAGCCCGCACTACGAGCGTGCTAAACTAGCCCCGGCTATCGACTGGTTACTTGTACAGGATTCATATCTTATCATATCGCTAACACTGGTTTATGAATACGAAAAACCTTAGTTCGCTGATCATCCACCGGAAGCCCGCGCTAAGATTGTGTATGAATACGGCCCTAGAGGTCCAGGGTTCTATAGTCTAGCTAAGAATCCGGCTATAAGAATATAAGCATATCTGTTTATATTTAGGCTTAATTCAGTTCTTATATTGAAATTGAAAATTACTTTCTTTTACTTTGTTAAATCAAGCCTATCAAATTTAATTCAATCCTCAAGCTTACATTTACCTACACGTCCAGGGTTCTATGTTCTATCATTCTGGCCTGTGGCAGTATAAGCCTACGAATGAAGGTAGTTATATAGAAGTGAATTTAACCGTAACCCAATAATATCGTTAATATATTGAAGGTAAATTTGTATATTACAAAAACGTATAAAATGTAATACTGTATATTATAATATATAATGCAAGATTTTTAAAATAGAAATTGAGTTTTGGAATTATAAATTGTCCTCGTTTCTTGCATGCTTGTATTTATTTTAAAAGTGAAATGTAATTAAATTGCTTCATCTTAAAATATTTTTAATGCTTTTAAGGAAGAATCTTGTTAATACTCTTCGTATAATTCAACGAAAAAGAGGCAGGAGTGTATGTTTACAATATCAACCAAATACCTCATACGTTTAAGCAATATTTCATCTTATTCCAATTAAAATTCAAATTCGTATCTGTGGTTATTCTCAGCTATCTTCTTGATTTCCACGTTCTATTATGGCACTGCTAAAACATACTAGCTCTACTAATATTTAAAATATCGTACGATGAAGTATTACACGATTCTGAATCACATGCCTCTGCAGTCAGATTCTTTGTTTCTGAAAAACTGACACACACTGTATCATAAGCTAGTCCTTTAGAGAAACTATATACAGAAAATACAATACTCCTCGCCTGTGAGTGTAGGACTATCCTTTTGCGTATAACTGATGAAATACCAGAGCCACTTGCAATCCCTTCAAGAGACATTGTTACGGTAAGTTACACATCACATGTGAGAAAACAGTCCACGTGTGAATTTGAAAATAAACAGAATCTATCTTCGTTTACAGAGAGGGACTTCAGAGCAAAATATGTTTTATATTGTAGTTTGGATATCTCTGTTTAGTCTTAAAGCGATAACACGCTACCCAGTTGACATATAATTGTCATTCTTGTACAGTCGAATTCAGAATTCGTAGCTTTATCGAATGGCATAGCCTAGCTTAAAATTCATTCCTAGTAATAAATATTGTGCGCGAAAAAAAAAAAAACTAATACGCGACGCTTTAGCGATACTTCGCGACGATTTAATTAGGCAACACCGCTGGCTAGTCGAGATAGACCGGCCTGAACTAGCTCCGCCTTATATGCCTTCTTATTCTGCAAGCTTCTAGCACTGCAGCGTCTAGTAGACTTATTTTGCCTTAAAGCTCCTGCACTGTGAACGATGTTTTAGATACCGTGAAAGAGCTGTGTGGTGCCTTCTGTCTTTTAGCTGCACGTCTGTAGCTTCCGATAGTGTTCCACTAGAGTGGTCTTCTACCTTCTTCAGACTGATGCCATTAATATGCTAGTCATAATAATTATCTACATCACGCCGCATCGTTTTGAATTTTTTTTTTATTTATACTTCTATAACAGGTGAAAGCTCCATTTACTATTACTACTACCACTTCTACTACAATAATAATAATAATAATTTATTTATTTATTTATATTTATTTACTGATATTTATGTGCTGGACAACGGCCATTGGCCAATAAAAGTCCAGCACAGTGATACGATTAATACATTAAAATGAACAACTATGGTACAAATTAAATACTTGAGTTAACAACAAAATAAATAATATAGATTACATTAAAATATTAATTTACAAGACTTAATACTTCAAAATTTAGGGAAAGGAGTTGATTATTAAAGACTCTTACCAATTTGTGTATAGGTTTATGCATATATTATTAGCAAAGACATTGCCATATTCTAATACTTCTACACATTGAATGGATCGAAATCGCCTACATGTAAGTTAGCATTTTAATACATCGCGAGGAAGATTTAAAATTTCTAATATAGAAGAGTTTGTGATGTCTCATGTCCTTCATAGGAATACGAAGGCTGACAGTGTTTAAGAAAGAATGACACTTAATGTCACCTTTAAGGACCTTACATAAGAATAAGTAATCGAGATCATGACGTCTAGCATACAAGCTTCGACATTTAAAGTGCTCGCATTTTTTATCATAGTTATTCCCAGAGTTATTAGGCAGAAATCTATACGAACATAATGAAATAAATTTCCTTTGAATATTTTCCAGTTTTACCGAATCAGAACTAGTAATAGAATTCCAAACTACAGAGGCATATTCGAGTTTCGATCTCACTAATGTATAGTATAGTATTAAAAAGAGAGTCAGTTGTAAAAGAATAAGTAATTGACCGAATTATTCCTAACATTCTTATTGCATGGTTATAAATGTAATGAATGTGATTGTGAAAATATAATTTGTCTTTTAATACACCGAGGTCTCTAATACAATCTTTTCTGTTAATTAATACATTTTTTAGATGATGGTTGTATTTTAGTGTACAGGTTTTCCTTGAAAATGATATTACGTAAGTTTTGGATTCATTAATCATCATCCCGTTATCAACTGACCAATTGGCAATTGAATTAATATCATCCTGAAGAAACTGACAGTCAGCAACACTATTGATTTTACGAAAAATTGTAAGATCGTCAGCGAATAATAAATAGTCAGAACTTAATTCTCTTGCAAATGTCGTCAATGAAGATTAAAAATAGAAGAGGTCCTAAAGTCGAGCCCTAGGGCACACCGCAAATAATAGTCTATTAAATTGATCACAGAGAGTATTCGAAATTCGTACACTTGATTGTCTATCGTGTAATAATTTTGTAATAATAATAATAATAATAGTAATAATAATAATAATAATATAATAATAATAATAATAATAATAATAATAATAATGGATAGTGTAATGATGGAGTTATTGAGAATTATAAGACCGGAAGAAGTTAACAGTGGCCCTTTTTCTTGAATGATTGATGATTATGATAACGAATAAAATTACTACAGTGCACAATACAAGCTCATGTGAAAGTGACAGAGAACAGATATGGAGGTTGGACTGCCTTGATGTTTGCTTCTTGACTAAAGGGGTTCATAATTGTGTGCAAATAAGAGAAGGAAGTCACTTATAAGAATGCTGTAATATGGAGAAATGGGGATGAGGAGAGGATACTTGAACACACAACAAAAGGGGGAACTATCTTCGTACGGCGGAGAAACACGAGACATCCTTACATAGGATTGTCCAACACTGGGTGTGTATGAGTATAAACAACTGAGACTGGATCAAAGAGAATATTTGAATGAGGGGGCGGCGGGAGGGGATATTGGAGAGAGAGAGAGAGAGAGAGAGAGAGAGAGAGAGAGAGAGAGCGCGCGAATCGTGTCGTATCGCGTCCTGGCCGGGCCAGGTCGGCGTCGGTCGGAGTGTGTTGGTGCAAGCAGGATGCGATCGATGACAGCATCCCAGCAGGGACCTTGCAAATCCTCGGCCGTTACAGCCGCCATGCTGTGACGTCATCGCCCCCTCGCTAACTGACGTCAGAACAATATCCCCTTTCCCTTGCAACAAGAAAGGCTTTTGACTGCACCTTCTGCTGCCTATTCTACCAAAAGTATTTTAAACATTAAATTGGCCTATTTTAATCTCGTGAGCTTGATAATGAAACAATCTTTTCATTAAAAGTTCGAGCATATGGCTAAAAGTAATACTTCCTCTCATCTGCATACGAGCCTGTGTCACTTCGACACGCACACGGATCCTGATGCTTTTTGTTTTTAAATTCTTATGACTACAGGAAATGAAATGGAGGACTTAGAGACAGTGTTGCCAACTCAGAATTCCATTTACCGCTGCACAAGCTTCAAAAAACCGCTAAACTGTACTTGAAAAACTCCAGATTTTTCATAACACATCACTTCCAAATTTGAAATACAAACTATACAATTTTAGGAACTGGAGAATTTTATAAAAAAAAATGTAGACTAAACTGTGGAAAGTGTGTATCACTTCTTGGCTCTATGTTCTATGCAAAATGGACGATTAAATCTGAATATTTGCATTCAATATCACCTTACAATTTTAAATCGAGCTTTCCAACTATCACCGGCAACTTCTTCCACCCAATCTTTCAACACATTATGTTTTTTTTTTTTTTTTTCCACATCTCTAAACTTTTGAACGTATGGAGTTTTACGCGGCATATTTCCTCAAAATTGAATGAAGTAGATCAAGAATAATATGCTGGACACTACGGAAACAATCGCATTCACGATTCTCACCAGTCCGTTCGAAATCTGATTTCACACTGAGCTGGAGACGTGCCTGCCAACAATGAGTCTGGTTTTAAGTTTTTAAAGTATGTCTGTGTTACATAAACTATAATGCTAAATGATGAATTAAATAATATATAATATAAGACGACATTAAGATATATGGATCATATGAGGAGTCAAAGAGGAAGGTAGAAAGTGGGAAAGGGTGGAGAATGCTGGGTTTGCAGCGAAAGACCTGCCCAAGAGCAGAACACTATAAATGAATGAATGAATGAATGAATGAATGAAACATAATATAATTTATCATAAATGAAAATAATAATTCAGTTCATTTTGTACTCTTAATGATTAAACATATCAATTCAATTACAAAAACAATGCCTACATGATTAGACTAATAGTTTAACGAATGTGGCATACCTTATTTGTACAACGCAGGAAATGGACATGGTTGTACGAAATAGAGTTAACATAAAACATTGATATTTTATACTCGCACAGTGAAAAATTATGATAATACCATATTGTTATTATGATTAACTAATGTTATTGTCTGCAAGTATATACAAAAACAATATAACATCTTTACAGAAAAAAAAAACTTTAAAATATCGTCACCCTTTGTCGGAATCATAAAAAAAAGCCAAATAATTAACTAGCCGCTGACGGTAAAATTCTGTAACTGACCATAGTCCTGAAAACACCAGATTTAGCAACAAAACCGCTGACTTGGCAACACTGCATAGAGACTTAGATGACAAAAGCTTCTTAACCGAATAATAACACGCATTTCCCATATTTATTCTTGTTTAATTTCCTCCCGAGTGTCATTTATATTTGTTACTGTTGTTCCAAGATATTTTAATTTTGCCACCTCTTCGAAGAATAACTCTTCAATTTTTATGTTTCCATTTCGTACAATATTCTGGTCACGAGACATAATCATAAACATTGTCTTTTCGGTATTTACTTCCAAACCTATCGCTTTACTTGCTTCATGTAAAATTTCCGTGTTTTCCCTAATCGTTTGTGGATTTTCTCTAAACATATTCACGTCATCCTCCTAGACAAGAAGCTGATGTAACCTGTTTAATTCCAAACCCTGTCTGTTACCCTGAACTTTCCTAATAGCATATTCTAGAGCGATGCTAAAAAGTAAAGGTGCTATATAATAATAATAATAATAATAATAATAATGATAAATGAATGAATAAATAAATTCATTTATTCAATAAATAAAGAAATGAACCTGCTTGTGTTTCACAAGTTGCCTTAAGACACAGCTGACATGGTCAATTATTTAAGACAGTAAATACAATAAATATAATAAATACATATTCGTTAGTGTTAGATCTACGTTATATGACGTGCTGTTTATACATATATACACGATATAAACTGCCAAAATTATACAGCTTATACGTTATATCTCGGTATAATAAACATGATGTGTACGAAATTTGTTTTTTCTTTCATTTTTGGTTTTAAATACTTAAATATCATATTTTTCTGGGTTGATAATCCTGTAATTTTTACTGTTCGAGTAAATGTGAATATTATTATTAATGACCTTCCGTTCAACACACGATAACAACACCATAATAGAGAAGCAACGGAGTACCCTGAGTTGTAAACAAGAATACTACTACAGTTGCAGTGTACGCGTAGGTTGCCGGCCTGGATGGCTCAAGCGGTAGGGGCACGGCATGTCTATCGCTTGGTCCGAAAGGTTGTGGGTTCGAGTCCCGCCTTGGGCATAGGTGTTGTGTATGTACTAGTTTAAGAAAGCGGAATACAGAAAACAGAAAAAAAAGAGAGAGAGAAAAAAGCCAATTAAAAATATATATAAAAAAAATACTGTAAGTAGACAACATAAACAACGTAAGATGAATACAGTATGTGTAAGATGTACAGAAAAAAGGAGGTAGCGGACCGAAGTAAATAATGATGGTCTACTATAATTTCCAAAAACATTAGACTCACAGATAACGTTTTTTTTTTCTAGGCAAACTGAAGTTGCAGAAAAATTTTATTAGAATTTTTTGTTCAGTAATTTATGCTCTATCACCAGTATGTTTTGGCAATTTATATCGTTTACATCCTGTATATATGGTGATTTAAAATTCCAATGCAATCAGCAATAATGTTCTCGGCTAATGAAATGAGGTATTGTTTGTTGAGGCCAAAGTTATTAAATAAATTTTATTATTGTGATAGATAGTCCCCCTTGCACGAAAAGGTAAACCTTTTACAATGAATTTGAAATTAGGGAACTTGTTCCCTAATTAGGGAACTTGTCTCCCGGAATGCAAGATTCATAAATACTGCTTTTTTCTTGGTCCTGTTCGTTCTTCTCATATCTGATAGTAGAATCAATTATGTAAACTGTTTTCGCTTTTTTTATGAAATGCCTCAATGTACACAAAACGATGCATGTCATTGCTATAAACTATGTGAACTTCTTCATAACTAGGCCCGTGACATCGGTATACTTGTATTAGTCTGAGGTGAACATACGACGTCCCGGACAGAATGTAGTCGGCGTGTTTCAAGTATAGACAACGGAAGCGAATTTGATACACGCCTAAGCAAGCACGTTCCGTGTTTTGTATACGATTATTACGTATTATAAAATAAAGACAATACAATCATTGTATATAAGGGTTAATATCGGAAAGATCTAAAATGCTGCTGAGGTTGAGAATAATTGTTGAAAGTCATACTTAAATTGTCACAAAGTGGCAAAACATAAGTCCGAAAAGATTTTTTTTTATATATATTTAAAGTGTTGCATTACAGTTTTAGAATGCCGAAAACGTATATGGCGTACAATTTTGCTTTCCCTATATTTAACTTTTACATTAATTTATTTATCACATCTATTTCGTACCTTACTTTTCTTGCATGTTTTTCCACATACAAGATTATAATTAAATGGACAATAACCAAGCACATGACTTGAAGTTTCAGTCTCCTTCGCATATCCTCTGCAAAGGAAAATGCCATTTCTTCCTCCATTATTATTGGAACTCCATTCAGTCAGCGTAATTTACATTCAATTTTAGTAAAGAAACCAATTCTGAAGAATAATAATTCGAAGTGTCTACGAAATCCTACCGCTGCAAACTTAAAATTTGGAAAATAAAATTATATACACATTAATTAAATTTAATTACCTCACTGCAAAAATTACAAGCGTTGGGTTCTTATATGAATGTAGCAGGTGAATTAGATGACAGTCAGGGTGTCTCAGTAGTTAGATTTTGAAAAATGGAAGGAATAGTAATGATATATAAAACTAATTTCACTCTTTCATGACTTTCGCTTCTAAAAAAAAAAGAACAGAATCTCCGAGAAGAAAATTCTTCAGATAGAAATGAAAGTGTTACAGAAAATTACTTGCGAAAGAAGGTACGACAGAGTGAGAAATCAATAAATTGGGGATATATTTTGAAATACAATCAATAAATGCTTGGGTCCAAAAGAAGAGAAGAATACAAAATTGAAAGGTCGTATACCTCGAATGTGTTGTGAAAGGTTGGTCGGGATTGCAAGAGCTAGCTCTCGCAGAGGAAAAGGAAGTCCGGGAAACCTAAGATATGAAGGAGTGACTTCCTTTCTTGAAGGGATCAGCTTGTGGCCTAAGACGAAGTAAAATAACCCTATTTCTGATAGAAAGATCTAGGAAAAATGCGTCGTCCTTTCTTGTCTCACGCTGAATTTCGAAGCTGAATTTCCTTTGCAGTTGAACACTTACACGCACGCACGCACACACACACAAACGTCTAAAATTACACGGCAAAATTTCAGGGTTGGATTCCACATATGTAGAGGATCAGAAAATATTATATAAACATGGTTTCACAAATTGATAATTATTGAGATATGAGACATTCAAGTATTTTGTGTTAGTACGTTACTATAGTCGCGACGCTGTTATTCCCGCCGTGACTCCTGCTCTTTGCTTACGTCTTAGGAAGTGAAGGCTCTATAAAGTCTAGGTAGGTAGTGTCGTTCGCCATTTTTGTTCTTTTGTTGCCGAGCTACCAGACGAGGAATCTATTTGCCACACCGTTAAACATTATCATGTGGTAGCTTCTATGATAATAAATCAAACGCACTGTAATTCAGCAAATAGTTGAGCAACAAATAACGTCCTCGTGTGCTTTCTGCGAACGCCAACAAAAGAGCCAAAATGGCTGGTGATTATATTATTTATCGAGCCTTAGGAAATGTATGACGTCATCATCAGCGAATCAGAAGACACACACGTTTAAATGTAGCCGACCTGCAACGTGATTGGCTGCCGGAAATAAGTGCTACGGGACTATAGCTCCAGTTTAGTCTTAAAATGATGCACCATGTTCAGTACCTTATAAGAGATATTCGGAAAGTCCACCTTCAGCCATACTGCAGGCTTCTGTTCGACGTCTCATTGAGGTACGAACACACTAAAAAATGTCTGATGTTGTACGTATTGTTTGACAACACCGTACAATTCTTGCATGAAGTGTTACTTCATCCTCCACAGCAGTTCAGTATACTAACGACTTTAAACACTTCCATATAAAAAAGTGCAAAGAGTTTAGATTAGGTGAGCGTGGAGGCTAAGCAATTGGTCCACCTCTACCTATCCAGTGATCAGGATAACGTTCATCCAGGTTAGAGATGGGAACGATATATCGATTTTTACGAAATACCGATATTTTCGTTTCGACATAGCGATATATCGATATCGAAATTTTGAGTTCAATATATCATATAACATATCGGTTTTCTCATATATTTATAGATTTTTTTGTAGAATTATTATCATTATCAACAACAACAAATCCACACTAGACAACTCCAGTAATTCCCGAGAGATGGTGCTACTGAAGGTGGACAGTTACATAATTGTATAACCTCACTCAATACCTTGTTCTAATTGGCTGAACTGGAATTAAAATTCAAACTGTTTAATATGCAGCACCAAATTCAAAATGCAGCGTGTGCGAACGTGAGACTGACGGGAGGTTTATCTACTACTGTTTTAATATTGTTATTAATGTTCTCCAAGGAAGGAGAGCAACTCCCACCCTGAAAGGGAACCGTCTGACCTCAAAACGGGTATCAAAACTTTTATTTCTATATTCCGAAATGGAAAGAGAAATCAGGATTTAATACCGACGTGACATTGGGTGACATTTGTTTACGTCTATGATTTCTAAGCACAACTTAGTGCTGACATTCTGTTTTCTTATTATATCTTGTAGTGCATAAAATTCTATCCCTATAATCATCACCATTGTTGTTTGGAATGTTGGAGTGTAACAATAACTTGCAATGGGAACTTACTATAGAAGGATTGTATCAAATCAACTGTGAAGTTTGTTAAAACTTGTAACATTCTAAATACTGTTTACTTATAGGCCTATTTAAAAATGATTATGTTGTTAGGTAGAAAAGAGCATTATATCTGTGTCCTTGATTCAATCCTATATAACATTAGAATAATTGAATCGTGTTACAATATCAAATACCCAACCATGTAGAGATCACTTAACTCTTTTCCACTATATCATTTAAGCTGCCTTGCCTTCACCATGATTTTGATTTAGGTTAGGACCTACATCATATGGTATTGAAAATATATTGTTTATTGTTACAATTTTACATTTATGCTTTTTACTGTTATGATGTTAATTTCAATAGTAAAACGGATTATTAAAATTTAAGTAATGTTATTGTAATACAGTAAATGTACAACTCAAAATGCAATTAGCTTACGGAACAGCGGTGTATCGATAATCGTTTGATATATCGATATTTTTCTGTGATACTTACTTACTTACTTGCTTTTAAGGAACCCGGAGGTTCATTGTCGCCCTCACATAAGCCCGCCATTGGTCCCTATCCTGAGCTAGATTAATCCATTCTCTATCATCATATCCCACCTCCCTCAAATCCATTTTAATATTATCTTCCCATCTACGTCTCGGCCTCCCTAAAGGTCTTTTTCCCTCCGGCCTCCCAACTAACACTCTATATGCATTTCTGGATTCGCCCATACGTGCTATATGCCCTGCCCATCTCAAACGTCTGGATTTAATGTTCCTAATTACAGTATGTCAGGTGAAGAATACAATGCGTGCAGTTCTGTGTTGTGTAACTTTCTCCATTCTCCTGTAACTTCATCCCTTTTAGCCCCAAATATTTTCCTAAGCACCTTATTCTCATACACCCATAACCTATGTTCCTCTCTCAAAGTGAGAGTCCAAGTTTCACAACCATGAAGAACAACCGGTAATATAACTGTTTTATAAATTCTAACTTACTGATTTTTTGACAGCAGACTGGATGATAAAAGCTTCTCAACCGAATAATAACAGGCATTCCCCATATTTATTCTGTGTTTAATTTCCTCCCGGGTTCATTTAACTTATATTTGTTACTGTTGCTCCAAGATATTTGAACTTCTCCACCTCTTCAAAAGATAAATTTCCAATTTTTATATTTCCATTTCGTACAATATTCTCGTCACGAGACATAATCATATACTTTGTCTTTTCGGGATTTACTTCCAAACCTATCGCTTTACTTGCTTCAAGTTAAATTCCCGTTTCTTCCCTAATCGTTTGTGGATTTTCTCCTAACATAATCACGTCTTCCGCATAGACAAGCATCTGATGTAACCCGTTCAATTCCTAACCCTCTCTGTTATCCTGGACTTTCCTAATGGCATACTCTAGAGCAAAGTTAAAAAGTAAAGGTGATAGTGCATCTCCTTGCTCTGCTGTATGTTTCACTGAGACACATTTTAATTAATCGAACTAGTTTGTTGGGAATACCAAATTCAATAAGAATATCATATAAAACTTCTCTCTTAACCGAGTCATATGCCTTATTTTTCTGTGATATCTATCGTTTATCGAAATTAGGTTTGCATTATATTGCAATATCAATATATCGGTATTCAATTTATTTCCTTCATCACTAATCCAAACGTTCAGAGATATACAACAACCTTCTCCACATTACAATGGTGAGCCCATGCCTATGGATTTAGCGTTAGAACTACTACAATCCATCTACGAGTGCTAATAGATTAGTTCAGCACTAATTTTTGTTAGCCACGACTAGCTATATGTACTGTATTAGGTAAATTTTGTACCATTAATTTGCAGCACTAATATGGTTCAATATTTATATCTCAATAATTTATAATTATCTTTTTCCGAGCCCATGTTTATATAATATTTGTTTACTGTCTACATGTGTGGAATCCAACCCTGATATTTTGTCGTTAATTTTTAAACAGCCTCTTCATATTACTAGTAAGCACCAAAAACAATGCACCACTCAGAATATCAGTAACTAGTCGTAACATAACGAAAATAATGTGATCAGAAAATTAGCAAATCGTTCACATTGACATAGAAACCTATTTCATATAAATTTCATAGGAAATGAGAATCAATGGAATACAAAATAAATTGGGACACCAGTAACTGGTAAATAGAGATGATATCACATTGCTTAATAAACAAATTCTACAATACACCTTGTCGACATAATACAGGGACATCATTTTATTTATACTTCAATTTTTATTGTACCTGAATTTTTTAATGTACTTCACTCCCACCCCTTCTACTAATGAAGTTGAACCGTCCTTCACACAGATCTAACACCGCATATACAGTCATAGAAGCCTTAAGGTCATAGTGAACAGTACGTTGCAGAAATATGTTCACGTTTTCCAGTTACGAAAGAGCTTTCAATATTGAATCATATTTTTGCACAGGTACTGTCGTCCATTTGCCTACGTCGCATACCGGTTTCCCCCACCAGCTTATATTCGTCCCTTTGTAAACACTAGTGGCTGGGCTGTCTTAGCTCTTTTCTGAGAAGATTAATTTGTGTTAGGAATTGGACAACTACATAATATTATACAACTGTTTAAAATAACTTAAATAAAAGGGCCTCGCTAAGTAATTAACTGTGACGTGATTTCCTTCCTTCCTACGACCCTGCGACATAACCACTTGGACGGGCACTAAATAGCATGTCTAAGTAATTTTATCTTTTCGGATCGGGCAGAAGTGAAGATTGAATTTACAGTACGTAAGGTCCTATTTTATAGAGTAGGTACAGAATTATTTCAACATGAATTAGTAGTACGAAGGACGAAACTGGTAATTGGAATTAGGTACAATAGTATATAGTGCGATAATATGCACAATAGAACTGAAGCCTGTATCGAAAAGAACGGCCATCATTTTCAAAAATGTGTTTAAATATCCATATTATGTTTTTCAATTTAACTTCATTCTCTATACACAGTATAATATACACTGCATAATGAATACGTCCGCATGGACAGCTTAGTTCGTGAGGAAAACCACTCACCATTAATAATGTACTGTATTTTGATTAAACAAAAACCTAATGAAAATTATCAAACACAAAAGCTTGATATTTCCTAGTTTACGTAACTAGATGAACTACTTTTCTTCCCTCCTATACCTAGTAAAGTGATTTGTTTGTATATTACGCCAGTATCATTGAACTCCAGTCGTGGAAGGGGGTAGCAAACGGTGTTTTCTGTTATCAACCATTGATCCAAAGGTATAGCCAGGTTAATATTAGAAATGTTACTAAAAATAAAATGATGTCCTTGTATTATAATGGATGTCCACTAGCTATATTGATTCGATATTGTTTTGTCATCAGCAAAGCTCTCCGCCTTTCGGATGTTAGTTATTATTTTAATAACTAATACTACTGACTTATTCTTACTTTTATTAAACGACAAAATGTCTAATTTGTCCCGCCGTGTTCTTCGAAAACAATGGGTCATAGAGAAACGCTCTAAATGATCAAAAACGTTTCATTTTGAGATACTGTATCTGTATGCCATGGTAGATGTTCCTCGCGGTTTATCAGATTGGTAGATGACAATAATTGATGGCTAGAGTTGAATGCGTGTTGCTGCGGATGGTGAAGTACGCTTAGCCGGGTGATGTAATCGGCACGCAGCATATTGCAAAACGGGTGTACTAAAAATATACTTAGGCTGAAGTGCTTAGGAATGCTGCATTCCCAGTCCGATAAGTACTTCTATGTCTCCCTCTTATGTAGGACACAATCCTTAAATTGATCATGAAGACATTGTAATGAAACTGTAGGGATAGTACTTTGTGTGTCTTTCTACTTGAGAAATATTTATGAAAAAGTTAAATCCAGACATCTGTAAGCTTTTCACGCGACTTAATTCATTCGTCTCGTCTTCTTCATGGTTACAATATTTTGTCTTGGCTCATGTAATATTTAACTTGCCATAACTAACAGTTACTGAGTCTTAACATTACAATTAGGCAACGTTACTTACGTACGAATGGTTCGTGTTGTTCTGGGCAGCTAAAAAGCAGCGACCTTCATTAACTAAGTCGCATGAAAAGGAGTAGGTCTATATACTCTAAAGCAATGATGTCAACTGATGCCCATAGCAGCAAGCGCGCCCTTTAGAGCCCAGGAGAGCCTGAGCGCTTTACAGCGGAAAGGAAAGAGACAGACGAAAGAGGTAGTATATGCCGCTTTGTCGAGCTATACACAGGGATGGCCAGCACTGATTCAATGGATAAAGGGAAGAGAACTTATTAAAACTGTATCCATGTTAATTTATAGATTTGTCTGAGAAGTATAAGTGCATTATGAGAATGTAAGTTTTAATTTTAATGCTCATTTTTCACAAGTTTGCTTTTTTATTCAAAAGGAATACTTTCTCAACTTTTGTATAAAGAAAAGTGAAATTTTCAGATATGTTTGTTTAGTAGCCTTACAGGCACTAAAACAATGTTTTCGCAAATCTAATATATCGTAAATACGTATTACTGAAGATAGCGTATTAAAATGTTTGAAAATATTCGCATGGAAAATGTTTGTAAGGAAATGAATTAACATAGCAAATACTGTTACATCACAAACAAAAATATGTGCCTATGTGTTGGTAAAACGTCAGCTCTATAGCTTCAGCAGATTTCGAGATAATTTAATATTCTGATAACAGAAAGTTGCGCACCAATATCACCTAAAAGCATAATGCGATAAGAGTTTTATTATGTAATATTAGTTACAGTTAAAACATATACCTAGGCAACTTTGCTTTGTACTATAATATTGTCTTGATTACTTTTATAAGGCTAAAGATACCATCGATATAAATTTCACCTTATCATGTCATATTCAGTGTCTTTCTTTGGGATAACACTTTCTTTATCAATTATGTGTTTAATTTACTTAGTACAGTATAGTTGTAGTTATTATGGAATTTGTGTGAATATTCATTTTTTACTCTTTATTGTATTATTAAATTAACTCCGTACGTAGATGAAATTATTGGGGATCATCAGTGCGGTTTTCGGCGTAATAGATCGACTATTGATCAGATTTTTTGTATTCGGCAGATAATGGAGAAAAAATGGGAGTATAAGGGTACAGTACATCAGTTATTCATAGATTACAAAAAGGCATATGACTCGGTTAAGAGGGAAGTATTATATGATATTCTTATTGAATTTGGTATTCCCAAGAAACTAGTTCGATTAATTAAAATGTGTCTCAGTGAAACATACAGCAGAGTCCGTATAGGTCAGTTTCTATCTGATCCTTTTCCAATTCACTGCGGGCTAAAGCAGGGAGATGCACTATCACCTTTACTTTTTAACTTCGCTTTAGAATATGCCATTAGGAAAGTTCAGGATAACAGGCAGGGTTTGGAATTGAACGGGCTACATCAGCTTCTTGTCTATGCAGATGACGTGAATATGTTAGGAGAAAATACACAAACGGTTAGGGAAAACACGGAAATTTTACTTGAAGCAAGTAAAGCGATCGGTTTGGAAGTAAATCCCGAAAAGACAAAGTATATGATTATGTCTCGTGACGGGAATATTGTACGAAATGGAAATATAAATATTGGAGATTTATCCTTCGAAGAGGTGGAAAAATTCAAATATCTTGGAGCAACAGTAACAAATGTAAATGACACTCGGGAGGAAATTAAACGCAGAATAAATATGGGAAATGCGTGTTATTATTCGGTTGAGAAGCTCTTATCATCCAGTCTGCTGTCCAAAAATCTGAAAGTTAGAATTTATAAAACAGTTATATTACCGGTTCTTCTATATGGCTGTGAAACTTGGACTCTCACTCTGAGAGAGGAACATAGGTTAAGGGTGTTTGAGAATAAGGTGCTTAGGAAAATATTTGGGGCTAAGCGGGATGAAGTTACAGGAGAATGGAGAAAGTTACACAACACAGAACTGCACGCATTGTATTCTTCACCTGACATAATTAGGAACTTGAAATCCAGACGTTTGAGATGGGCAGGGCATGTAGCACGTATGGGCGAATCCAGAAATGCATATAGAGTGTTAGTTGGGAGACCGGAGGGAAAAAGACCTTTAGGGAGGCCGAGACGTAGATGGGAGGATAATATTAAAATGGATTTGAGGGAGGTGGGGTATGATGATAGAGACTGGCTTAATCTTGCACAGGATAGGGACCGATGGCGGGCTTATGTGAGGGCGGCAATGAACCTTCGGGTTCCTTAAAAGCCATTTGTAAGTAAGTAAATTGTATTATTAACGTTTAAAACACAACTGCAATAATGGAATAAGAAATAGTTGTTAGTACTTTTGTTTTACAGACAACATAGAAAATAACGAACAAAAAGAAGCCATATAAAAATAACGACATAAAATTTCACGTTCCGTTTGAAGTTTGTGAACCACTGTTTTCTTAATCCAACAGGCTGCTTATTCCTTCTAGCATACCTAGCGCTTAATGCCCGCGCAGGACGTCAAGGTCAGAAAAATGAGCTTGCTTTGACATCACTGCTCTAAAGCATGGATGTATATAAGAGGGGGGGGAGGTATGGATGATCAAGTTCACTCCTTCCACAATATTTCGGATATTTTTCTCTACGACTCATGGCTCACCTATGTGGTTAAAATGCGATAAATTGATAGGACTGTATTTTAAACTAGTACTAATTGTGGGATGGCTTTTGCATTAAGAAATTATTCTTGTAGATACTTGAAAATTCTCTCATTGCCTGCACAACAAATTAAATTAAAATAACATATTGGTATATTGTATGTAATTCCTATTTATTAAAGTAAACCATTTTCAACAAACCTATTTAAACTCTTACCTTTAAGTTTGTGTTTGCCAAATTCCTTTTTATGCTCAAGATTGAAACGCTGTTTGAATGTTTTATATAAATCTCAGCTGACGAATTGAGGCATTGAGCTTTACCTTTATTCATAATACTGTAACAAAATAATATTCTTTCCATTTTTCTTGGAAATTGAAACCTACAAATTTAACCATCATATTCCACAATTTTACACACCCCTGATTAGAATACTATAGTACAGCGCTCAACCTCTGTTTACAGTACGTACACGCAGACAGAATATTTCTGGAGACAGAAATGAAGGGGAGGTATATACAGTGCCCGCGCGGGAACATACTGACCATGCGTACTCTAAAAATATTTGCATACAGTTTAAATACTTTCAATTTTTGTACACACTATTATTGTTATTGTTATTATTATTGTTATTGTTATAGTTGTAATTGTTATTATTATTATTTTCGTTAATTGAATGAAGTGTAGGCTACCTAAATATCTACATCATATTTTGAAATTTTATCAAATGTTTCTTGAAAATCATATTATGTTACATATATAGCGGGATATTATTTATGGGTTTCTGTGAGTGATAAAAATGAGAACGGGTCTGAAGTGACGTCACATGGATTCCTAGTCAGTTCATGGCAGAAGAAAACTTCTGGTTTCCGTATTCCTAACGCCTCTATCAATGCGAATGCGACCGAATCATTCAATTTCCCTCTGTTCTATTGTTTCTTACCCTCTTCGTCTCTTTCTGACCCAGGTCATGTGTCACGATTGCTGCCATTTCTATTTTCTTGTTGGGTAAATTGATTTAGAAAGGAGGGGAAAAAACGACAGGGAGGCACACAATGTATATATTGTCACGGCTGGTTCGTGACTTTAAGTTAGCTTCAAGATTTGTCGCATATACAAATAGCCAAAAGAATCCATTCCTTATATGATCTTCTGCTGTGTTCACAGAAGAATTAATTTCGAGCGTTTTCCTGTGATCCTCTGAAAAAAAAGAACATTCACGTAATCTTTTGATAAAGAGAATGAAATCAATAGAATTGAGATTTTCTATCGTATTAATATTCACATATAACATACCTTCGGCATTACAGCTGTTTTTAATGTTATTGTGAATTTAATATGTAATACAATTTTGTTTTGAAAGTTCATTATTGCATCTCGAATTAGACCAGTTTATTAATAATTCTCTATTAGAAAAGTACACAGGATGGTTACAATACAATATAGCAGAATAATTACAATACTAATCCTCTGGTGGTCCACCGTTGTGGCTGAGGGCTTAGCGAGTCTAACTCCGAACCCAGCGGTCCCGGGTTCAATTCCCGGTAAGGACGAGTTGCCTGGGTGAGGTTTATTCGGGGTTTTTCCCTCACTCCTATGGATGAATATCAGGTAACTTTATCAAACGATTGGAACCCCACTTCGCCACTTCCTTTCCTCCCCCATCATCCTTTCCTCATCATCCCGTTTCTGCTTTTTCATATCACTCTAGTGGCGGCCTCCCGAAGCTGCTGACTCTCTCGACCGGCCTCCGTGGAATGTAGTTAAGCGGATTACTAGTTACTAGTTAAGCGGCGTTGGATGGCTTCTGCAACGAACACCCGAGGCGGACCTACTCGGGGGAGGAGTTTCGCCTCGGACCGACAGGAGGGCCTTGGGGGAATTTGCCGAAGCAGGAATGGTATATGGATTCTGTCGGCTGTAGGGACCGGTCGTTAAGGGAGTCATATGATTAGGGCGGTGCGCGTAGGGGGTCTGTGGCACGTAACTCATTCCATATCGAGGGTTAACGCAATAGATCTCAATAGGTCGCAGTGCTGGGCCATCCTTGCCTCCCTCAGTTGAATTCCATTCCATTCCAATTCCAAGCCTCTGGTGATGGTTTATCCCATCTCCGAGACTCACTTGATTCGCAGTTTTCCCACTCTGAATTCGAGGATTTCATTCATCTGTAGATCACTTAATCGTCTACAACCCAAGATTACTGTTATATACCAGCCTTTGAGCAAACTGCGAGGAACAGCTGCCACGGCGTATGGCCGATACCACATAAAAGAAGTAGGTGCCTATTTTTCTTAGATGGAGATAATAATGATAGGAGCATTTTTGTGAGTGTTGACGGACTGAAGAGAAAATAAAGGGAGGAACCCTAGAAATCCACACAAACGTGGCTTTGTCCATCACTGTACAAACATAACTCTGGTATTGCTGGGATATACACATTCGTTCAGTGGTCGTCGTAAGATAACGTTCCGCCAATTGAGCTAACAAAGCGACTGGCCTCAACATATCAAACGAGAAACTCGAAGAGAAACTATTAGGAGAAAAGTCTGGGCGCACGTCATTGCTTGGGCTGTGCACAATGAATGGTAGGGTAGGGGAGGACATTTACTGAATCTAAAAGAGAAAGTAGGCCGCCTCATGCATTGGTCAATGCGTCGATTCAATACAGAGCGACCGTAAAAGCATTTATTGTAGACATTTTTGTTACTGTGCGGCATGCAAATAGTTAAACAAACTGAGTCATTCTTATGTAGTGTTAACAGATGAAGTCCACACCTGTGGAGTAACGGTTAGCGCGTCTGGCCGCGAAACCAGGTGGTCCGGTTTCGATTCCCAGTCAGGGCAAGTTACCTGGTTGAGGTTATTTTCCGGAGTTTTCCCTCAACCCGATATGAGCAAATGTTGGGTAATTTTGGAAGCTGTACCCCGGACTTATTTCACCGGCATTATCACCATCTCATTCAGACGCTAGTTAACCTAAGATGTATAAAGCGTCGTAAAATAACCTACCAAAAAAAAACAGATGAAAAATTAGAAACCTAGGACATCAAAGGTAAAAATCAAGACACAGCCAGGGCATTAAATGTAAAATAATCGAGACGAAAGTAAATATTTTTGCGCTTGAAGAAAAGGCGTCAAATATTTATTTCTAGATAATGTTACTACACACAGGCTAAATCATAGCACATATTTAAAATGCAGTACATCTGCAGTGTTACCTCATAATGATCATATATTGTAGGCTAGTTTTCTTTTACTTCACTAACAATATGCATTTTTGTTACCGTGCGACATGTCACTGGTTAAATAAATGACTCGTTTTATGTAAGTTAGTGTTAACAGATGAAAAATCGGAAACCTAGGACATCAAAAGTAAAAGTAAACAAAACCAGGGCATTAAAGGTAAAATTCCGAGACAAAACGAAACCTTTTTGTAAACCAAATAGGGCGAAGTCGTTTTAGGGCAGTAAATTTGTTTTGTTTTGTTTTGTTTATCTGCATCCTGCAATGCGTCTCATAAAGTTTATTACTCCATAGTCAGTAGATCATCTTCTCCGGGAATCATAATTCTAGTTTCTTTTTACTTGTTTATTTAATGACGCTGTATCAACTACGAGGTTATTTAGCGTCGTTGAGATTGGTGATTGCGAGATGATATTTGGCGAGATGAGGCCGAGGATTCGCCATAGATTATCTGACATTTGCCTTACGGTTGGGGAAAACCTTGGGAAAAACCCAAGCACGTAATGAGTCCAAGCGGAATCGAACCCGCGCCCGAACACAACTCCGAATCGTCAAGCAAGCGCCTTAGCCGACAGAGCTACACTGGTGGCTCATAATTATAGTCTACAAAGCGTGTTGTAGTGTCGTGGAAATGTAAATTATTGACTCCATCACTTTAATTCGATCAACATTTCTATAACTTGTGATTTTAATAGATTACTATTTATTCTGTTTCATATCATTCTCAATTCCTTTCAGGGAAAATAATTGTTAATATACTATCATGAAGAAAACCTGGTTGCCAGTACTTTTATAGGCATCTGCTTTTTAGAGTCATAATGCAGATTGTTTTCGGTAATTTCGTAATTGTGTCCATTCCATTGTTCCACAGCAGTTCCGAAACCTAACACTTGTCAGCGCTAATCAGTAGTGTTGATCATAATTATGTTAAAACATGCATATCTGTCTCCTTGCAATGAGAAATATTCACAATCGCTAAAAAGCACACTGTGAAAAAATCGCCATTACCTATCACAGCGATTTTTCCGGAGCTGTTGCAGTTCGGAACTCTGACGGCAAACTCTAAATGAGACACTCGAATAACATGAACATAAAGGGTAATTATTATTTTAATAATGTATGTAAAAGATAATTGTAACTTATTCGGAATTAATACAACTACATTATTGTTAGCATAGAGAAGAAGAATACTATAAGTCTAAAAAATAAGTACTTTTAACAATCAGCATAGAGTCAGCCGAATTAGCTCAGTTCGATTCCCGGCGAGGTCAGAAATTTTCTTTTAAAATTTCTATGTCATAACTAGGAGATGTGGCGATGCACAACTTCTAATCACTAGATTGTGCACCAATATGCCTGGGCTGAATCCCAAATCTCTCCGCATTGTATATGAAGAGAAGGCATATGTCCAGTGGCGTAGCGTCAATGTAAGCTAAAAAGCTTAGCCTCCCCAGTTAATAATAATTTCATAATAAACCTGCAGTTTAGGAAGAAAATTATTTATTAATTTTAATAGAATTTATATTTACGCGTTAAATATTGTGATGCGGCAGCTCAGGATGATTTGTGATGCAGCAGTAAACAAGAAGCCTGCACACACCAGCTTCCAAGCAGACCGGTTCTGTGTAATCCACCCCGCAGATTTTCCATCCCTTCCTAAGCTACCATAGTCGCAAGGCTCGCAAAGAAGCTAGCTTTAACATTTAAAATAAGTAGTTTCCGCGTTATCCCTTTTCGTCAGTTATGTTCAGTTGAAGTGTTAGTGTGCATTGTGGCTAATATAATAAATAATGAGCGAAATAACAGTTCCTAACACTAATTTACTTTAATTCTTTTAGGACAATTGTATTATCAAAACTGACTTACGAACAAAAGTGTGATTTAAAATCAAATGACCGACTCCCTTGCTGTGAATGAAGGACACAACCAAAAGAAGACGCATACTTACGTAATGATACTAATATTGTGATTTCTCTAAGTACGACAGGGAGTGAGCTAATGTTATACGTATACGTGTCTATTTGTTAAGAGATATGTGTAAACCGTGAAATCATATTTTATTACGTATCATTTGAGGTCATGCCTTATTGGTGTTACGATGTTCCAACCAATCTTCGACTGCTGACTTGAAATTGACTACTATTTATTTTAAGACTGTATTTTTGTAATACGTTTTCTCATATTGCATGAAAGACAACTTGAGTTAGCTTCCCCTACTCAAAATTTCATGCTACGCCACTGCATATGTCACTGTTGATGGTGATTCGTCCGTCGGGTGGGGACGTTAAGCCTGGCGACCCCCTTGATGCTATTCGACTGAAGTAGGCTACGTGCCGACACCAGGTTTTCCCTTCTATCTTCCTTATCTTCATTATCATTACCCATTTCCTACACTACACAACCACGAACACTTACACTCATACACTCGCCCTAGTACATGACATAACCTCCATAGATACACAAAATGAAGAGCTTGGCCCGCCGAAGTGGTGTGCAACTTAAAAATGAATCACACTTGTGCCATCTATCCGCAATATGTGGAACCCGAATCACACAAGTAAGAGTGTGTGAGCATTGGATATACATACTTATACCCTAGATCATAAATAATATAATATGTAACCGACTGATTGTTGCTCTGTAGGTTTCACTCTAAGCGTCACGTTGTCACGTCTACTTCCTCGAAAAGAATAAGCACTAGTTTGTTATATTGTTAAATTGCTATTATTATTATTATTATTATTATTATTATTATTATTATTATTATTATTATTATTATTATTATAATTATTTCATATACGAGTGCGATGACAAGCTCAACTTTCAATCATAACTCTTTAATACTAATTTTAATCATATACTTTAATCTTCGTCCTCAGCACAAGACATTGCAACCTCGGTTTTAGTCCACGTGGATTAAACAAGTATGTGTCATTTCATAATGGAAGCAGCTTATTGGTTGCAATATATATGATCTAGGCTTATACAGTACAGACACACACAATCAGCGTAGAGGTATAATCACAGCGGCCTCGTGCGTAAGATTCGGCAGGTCTTTGAAATTTATTTGTATTATTGTTTTCAAATTCTTGTGTCGCCGCTCCAATCACTCGCCTCGATTTCAATGTTGCAACCAATGAGCTGCTTCCATCATATTATGACAACTACTTGTCTGATCCACGTGGACTAAAACCGAAGTTGCAATGTCTTGTACTGAGGACGAACATAAAGGTTTGTGATTAAAAATTATTGTTAAAGTGTTATTATTAAGAGTTAAGAATGTCAAAGCACTCATATATGAAACAATAATAATAATATTAATTAATTAATTAATAATAATAATGATAATAATAATAATAATAATAATAATAATAATAATCAAATATCAGGGAGCAACAGTAAAAAATATAAATGATACTCGGGAGGAAATTAAACACAGAATAAATATGGGGAATGCCTGTTATTATTCGGTTGAGAAACTTTTATCATCCAGTCTGCTGTCGAAAAATCTGAAAGTTAGAATTTATAAAACAGTTATATTACCAGTTGTTCTGTATGGTTGTGAAACTTGGACTCTCACTTTGAGAGAGGAACAGAGATTAAGGGTGTTTGAGAATAAGGTGCTTAGGAAAAAATTTGGGGCTAAGAGGGATGAAGTTACAGGAGAATGGAGAAAGTTACACAACACAGAACTGCACGCATTGTATTCTTCACCTGTCATAATTAGGAACATTAAATCCAGACCTTTGAGATGGGCAGGGCATGTAGCACGTATGGGCGAATCCAGAAATGCATATAGAGTGTTAGTTGGGAGGCCGAGACGTAGGTGGGAAGATAATATTAAAATGGATTTGAGGGAGGTGGGATATGATGATAGAGACTGGATTAATTTCGCTCAGGATAGGGACCAATGGCGGGCTTATGTGAGGGCGGTAATGAACCTCCGGGTTCCTTAAAAGCCAGTAAGTAAGTAAGTAAGTAATAATAATAATAATAATAATAATAATAATAATAATAATAATAGCCATTTAACAATATAACAAACTAGTGCTTATTCTTATCGTGGAAGTAGACGTGACAACGTGACGCTTAGAGTGAAACCTACAGAGCAACAATCGGTCGGCAAAATTATGTTTTAAAAGCACACCGCACGTTGTTGTATGACGCCGGCATGTTAAGCATGAGGCCGCGGCGATAATACAAATGATGCATTCGGTCACAGTGGAAACTGATATGACGGATAATAATAGGATGCTTTAGTAATGATGATGAAGTGAGATTGACATCGAAGGAGTTACGGTTCACATGAAATGGTAAAATGTTCTATATTGAGTTATTGCACGTATTTATTTGTTTAGAATACACGTCAAGTTTTTTCTTGTCTTTAAAAACGTGTAAAATCACTGGCCATGTTTTGTTGAATATGAACCCACAATCCTAGTTTAAAAACTACAGTATAAAGTAAGAATGGAAGTAAATGAAAAATGTACTGTACCTGTAATAAATTAAAGTTAATTTGATTCTAAAAAATAAATAAATACATTTATTTCTTGTTTGTTGCAAATATATTTCATCACAAGTAAAACTTGGATGGAAATTGATTTACAAACTATTCGGCACCTGAGAAATTATTCTCTCGGGCGAGGATTTCTCTGCTCTTGTTGGATGCGGCATCGAAAACGGTGCGAATGGAGTCAGTGCGTAATAGTCCAGTTATATTGTAAAACTGAATTAAAAGTTTCTAATATGAATGTTTAATTCTGAGATATTCAAAGAGAAAGTTTTGTGCCTCTGGTAGAGCAGAAATTTCCTTGTGAGGTTTTGCAAAATCTTTCTATTTGTTTAATAATTCCGAAAATGGTGCTTAATGAATGTTACAACATTATTTGACAAACTCTTGTTTAGTATATGTCGGGCTCAGCAATACATGTTACATTAATTTTGATCAATTAGTTATATTAATTAACGGGAAAGGAAATTAATTACACATTTTCCCTACAGCATAATGCAATTGCACACTAGCATAATTATTATTAATTCATTATATTTTGTGAACGCATTGTGTTCTAAGTATTTGTCGCTTCGAGGTGTTCCAATTTGAGTAATGGTTCGTGAGATTTTTATCTACCTCGATACAAGGACACATAACCGGTTCCTAACCTGTTCTCTATTTTTCCTAGAATCGGAAATATATTTACGGCCTGAAACGGTATCATTGGAGTCACAGCAGAGGAGTTCAGTTAGTCACATGAAACATTATTTCATGAATTAGGATTTATGCCTGATCTGTGTTTTAAAATAATTAAATATTTAAGCTTATTACGTTCATTGTCATGCTAGTTATCCACGAATCCAGTACACAATGCTCTTCCATTTGACCAACAAATTATATAGCAAATATAGGATTCAAATTTGAAATAGGATGAGTGCAGCGCTGTTTGCAGCGAGAAAGAGAATGCATATGAAAATCCCTTTGTAAATAGAAGCTTAATAAATTCAATATGATCATAACGTGAATTAAATATGGGCATTGTGCAATGGTTCTCAATAGCCTGGTTTATATTCCGCACTGAATAATGTTATCGAAGAAGCCGTTGATTGTACAGAGTACACCAGAAGCAATGGAGCAGTTTGCGGAACAATATTCACTACTAATTAAGCGTCGTTTTGCCTAACTGCCTATCAGTCTGTGTTTTTATATATTTTGCCCCCTGTCTGGCAGTTTTCTTACCTTTTGTCAATATTTTCATTTTGAAAAGCTGGTATAGACCGATAAGCAATAAAATTAGGTGAATATAGGTTAAATGGGTCCGTCTTCTTGCTTATCAAGTAATGTATAGTCTTAATTATTAACTATGTCACATTTATTGATTAGATTAACGTTTTCGGCAAATATTTTCCATCATAAGTATCATGTTATACATATTGAATACTGAATTACGAAATTAAGTGGAATGAAGTAATATTCGGACAAAAACAAACATAGTTAGGTCTACCATTTGACTAGATAAATGTTACATTATAATTAGACGTGCACTGACTCAGCTGTTTACATGAACAATATTTTCATTTTGTCATAATGTTAAGATTAGACACAAATGGAATTATGACGTGCAATAATTACATTTATTAAATGTTCATGTGGAAGTATTGTGTTCCATATAATACAAGCACTCACCTTAATATTCGGTCAGGCTTTATATTTCATTATTTTCGAACTTGAGTCAATCAGTAAGTGCAAAAAACATAAAAAATGTATTATTAATTAATTGAAGCACACGATAGAAGAATATTGAGCAAACACTTATTGATTCAGAATTAATATATACCATATAATTTGTCCTTTTGAATATGAAAAGCAAACAATTGTGTACACTTTAAGATTCGGTCAGTGTGATACGGTCCCCTTTTTCACTGTGTTTACTATGTCGTCTGCAAGCACTGCACAGTGAAGGGTGGGAGTGGTATGCTTCAGTTGTCTTCTTGCTGTCAACACTTGCAGACTTGTAGTTCGATTTTGCAAGATCATTGTAATAATGGGGCGCAAAGGCAAGAATATTAGTTTTGAAAAACGACAGCTTGTCATTTTTCACAATGCGAAGGGACGTACACATAGAGAGATCGCCGAAATTTTGAATATGAGGAGTACAATAGGGGACATAATTAGAAGATATGAGAATGAAGACAGGATTGAATATGTGCCGCAGAGAGGGCAACCAAGGTAATTAACAGACAGAGATGTACGTTCGTTCATCAGGAGTTAATAAGAACCCTCGAATAAGTGCTCCCCAACTAGCAAAAGACCTAGCAAAAGAATCTTCGAAGACTGTGCACAATGAAACAATTAGAAAAATGTTAAGGAAGAGTGGTTACCATGGAAGAGTGGCTAGGAAAAAACCTCTGGTATCTGAAGTTAAAACAAATAAAAACTTGAGTTTGCAATCAACAATATTGACAAGGATGAAGCATGGTGGAATGACGTCATTTTCGTGGACGAAAGTCCATTTAGCGTTTTTGGACAGGCTGGCGAATGATGGTGTGGCGTAAGGTGAAAGAAGACATGAAAATTGATAACTTGCAACCAACTGTGAAGCGTGGTGGAAAGATTATAGTTTGGGGCTACATGTCAGCTGCTGGAGTAGGGGAGCTCGTCTTTATTGACGGTAACATGAACAAGGAACAGTATCTTCAAATCTTGAAACAAAATTTACACAAGGGTGCTGAAACGTTGGGAATCCGTAATAGTTTTAAATTTTACCAAGACAACGACCCCAAATATAAGTCGTATATTGTGCGCAATTGGTTACTGTATAATTGTCCAAAAGTTATCGATACGCCTCCCCAATCTCCCGACTGCAACCCTATAGAAAATCTATGGAATGAGCTGAACAGAAGACTAAGAAAAATGACAGTTTCTTCAAAAGAAGAGTTAAAGAGACGACTGAAAGAGGAATGGGGCCGTATTGATGGAGCATATACAAGCAGCATCGTAGCCAGTATGCCCAGACGATTGCAGCATGTTATCTAGCAGAACGGGTACCCAACAAGGTATAAATTTTCTGTTGCAGTTGTTATGAAGAAGTATATTTTTGATTTCCTAATTTTTGACCGAATATTAAGTTGACTCCTATATTTTTGTTTGTGTTGATAAAAGAATAAATATGTAGTTTGGTTTTTGTAATGTCAGATTCAATTGGAAAAATATATTATATTGTTTACTTTGTATGTAGTACAAATATCTTTGTTTTATACGCAATAACGTATTTATTTCGCTTCAAATTGTTCATTAAAGTTTTGAAATATTCAATTTAAAGCCTGACCGAATAATAAGTTGAGCACCTGTACGTAAATTAAACTAGCGGATTACGAATATGCTTGATGCTACAGTAAATGATTACTCTGTTTGAAAAATTATGCTATTGAGGAATACATGTACATATGTCAAGATATCACCCTGTGGTATTGCATTTTATCATAAATGTTAAAGATCGAGCACAGAATGAAATGTGAAAGCAAAATGACAATATGCTACTGACTCTTCATGTGGGAAATATTATGTTCCATATTTATTTTTATTTATTTATTATTTTGCTAATAATTGTAACATAAAATACAATATATACAGAGAAACTTTAGCTCGCCCCTGAAAGAGTAGAACTCGTGCTCAGGGGCGGATTCCTGAATTGAAATTAATAATTATACAATACAATTTGTCTTATGTCTAATATGCAATTAGAGTATATAAATTTAAATTTACAATTTTTCAACTTTTATAAAATCAATACATAACTTTTTAAATTTAATGCTGGAACTATAAGAATTGATAAGATTAGGATATTTAAATGTAAATTTGTTATATATTCTTGAGCCTAAATTACTACTATAATTAAATACTGTAACAGTGTTGCATTTTGGTTCAAACAATCTTAAAGAATTCATACCTTTTGTATTCATAACTATGAGAATACAATTCAAAATTATTTCGATTTTTATGTATGAATTTTATTAATACAATATAATAAATTTGTCTTAAGTTAAGTACATTAAAGTCTACAGCAAATTTTGAGATGGAAAATCAATAGATTTATGAAGACATATTTTAATTATTTTCTTCTGTAATAAATGAAGTTGATTAAAATTGGATTGAAATGAGCTACTCCATCCTATAATTCCATACATAATTACCGATTGAAATAAAGTTAAATATGTTATATAACTTGAAAACAAGTCAATTAAGAGCATTCTTGATACAAAGGATTGCTATGTGTTAAAAGTCTTGTTGTTAAAATTGCATTTACATATTCTAGTAGTTATCCATGGTAGGTTGACATGAGAATTAAAATAGTGATATTAAAATGTTAAATAAATATTTAAAATACAGCTGAGGCAGGTTAAATGTGGTACAAATTTGGCTGTCACGTCTCGAAGATCAGTCAGCTGGTTACGCTGTAATGTCAGTATGTTTTCTTACCTGGGATATAAAACCTACGTGAGCACTCCCGTGGGGTAATGTTAGCGTGGCACGGAGCAATAGTCTGAAACAGAAAAAGATTCACAATGAGCACAAATAAAAATCCATGCCCCAGACGAGTTTCAAACTCGGTCATTATGTCTGCGAGCATCGAGGGTGTGTATTTACTGTTGTTTGTACAAACGCAGGGCATAGTGTTGTGACCACAACATAGATATTTTCCTTTTCACCTCATCCTACAGATTACAAACCAACATTATTATTGTTCACATACAATAATAAGCAATACAACGCATATCTTTCCTTTATGGTCGTTTCTTTCTCTGCATGTCGCCCTTGGGGTCTAGTGTTTACCATACTGCTCGTTGGAGCCGAGGCTATTAATATTTGAGTCACCAGGTTCCAAAATTCGTCTTATACACTTTTAGATGAAATTGTGTCAACAGTAGTTTCTGTATCTACTCCCTTTCCTCTATCATCATTATTACATGTCCACTCAAGAGAATTCTCATTTATCAAGCGGTATGCTAGGGTTTTAGTTTAGTTATACATACATACATACATACATACATACATACATACATACATACATACATACATACATCAGAGTGCTGCATTGGAGTTAAATCGCTCGCTTGAACTCGGTCGAGTGTCGCATCCTCGAGTGAGATACGTTCGGTCGTGATACGCTCGTAATAAATAGAAGCACAGTACAAGGTCATCTCACCGACATGTCTTATCTTGTATCGAAGGCGACAGATAATATACACATATGTTTTGCTAATGGAAGTCAGTGGAACGTACCAAAACAGGAACATGAAGTTATAAATAAAATAGTATGAAAAACTTCGATATACAGTTATTATTGCTAATTAATAATTATTCAATATTTGATTTACCACATATATAATATGATAAGTCCATACATAGCGTTCCGCCTATATACTGCGACAATGTAGAAACGTTTTACAAAATATTATTGATATAGCAGTAGATTAATAACAATATTAGTACAGAGATAAAGTCACAGAAAATATAATAAAACGAATAATCATGCTGCACAACCGTTACAGACGCAAAGATTGATACACTAATTATTAGAGATTATTATAATTATTATTATTATTAGTATTATTATTATTATTATTATTATCATTATCATTCTTACTAGAAAACTTGATACAGTTCTTGCATTATCTTGATTGTGTTCTCCGTTTATAATATTTACATTTACATCCAATAAAATCTATCATATGTGGCAAAAACAAAATCACTCCTGTGTATGGGGGGGGGGGGAATTACCGGTACCTACAACATTTATATTACATTTTAAAGTACTCGTAAGTTTTGTAGTTGTACTATGGAGAGGTTAGTTAAACACTGCAAAGTTTTGAAATGATAAACATCTATGATGTTACTACACAGTTCATCACTGTAACAAGAACGAATGTCTAACGCTCGGCTTATCCAGTTCGAGGATTTATCGCTTGTGACAATTTTACCCATCATGAATGTGCGCTACCTATCGGATTATGCTATGAACTACTTGGCGCTCGAGCGAAAACGTCCGATGCAGACCTCTGACATACATACATACATACATACATACATACATACATACATACATACATACATACATACATACATACATACATACATACATACATACAGTTCTTCCCAAGACCAGGTCTTTCACTACAAACCTAGGATCTTTCAATATTTCCTATTTTCTGCCTTCCTCTTAGTCTCCACATATCACCCATACACCTTAATGTCTTCTATTATTTGATATATTCTTCTGCCTCGAACTCTTCTCTGGTTCACCATTCCTTCCAGTGCATCCTTCGATTGGCATTTTCTTCTTAGCCAACACATCTTCATTTCTTATTCTGTGTTCATTTCACACACTCCAATATTCTCCACATCCATATTTCAAATACTTCTAATTGCTTCTCTTCACTTCTTTGCAATGTCCATGTTTCTGACCAATATAGTGACTCTCACAAAGCACTTCACTATTCTCTGCCTTAATCCTTTTTCCAGAGGTCCGCAGAAGGTGCTTTTTTTTCTAGTAAAAACTTCTTTGCCATTGCTATTTTCTTTTTGACTTTATGGCAGCAGCTTATGTTACTGTTCATAGATAGAACACACCAAGTATATAAGCTATCCACTTGCTACTGCCTCATTTAGTATTCGCAAATTGATATTTTTTTGTTGTTTTCCAACAACCATGATCTTCGTCTTGTTTGCATTTATCTTCATCCCATACTGCTCACAGCTGTCATTTAGCTCCAGTAGTATATCCCTTATTATGGTCTTCTCTTTTGCCAATAACGCCATATCATTAGGAAATCTTATACACTTCAGTTTTCTTCCTCCTATTATCACTCATCCTATATATGTATGAAAGATTTAACACATTTATAAATTTTCTGTACCAACACGATTTCTGAAACACTTTATATAGTGGAGTCTGTGCTCGGGTTCTTGTCCAGGAGTTGTGTTTTTAGTTCATCTCTCTTTATTTCAATTATGGGGCACCCAAACAGAAGATGTTTCACACTGTGAAGGTAATCACGGCAGGAACACGTACAGTCGATGTCTGCTGGTAGGCTATGTTGAATCTGTCGAAGTAAGTTGAAATTTTCCATGGCCATAAATAAATTTTATTGATATGTATGTAGGTTTGTGGTTTTTGAGTCGGCTGTAGATTGTAGAGAAGTAGTTGTCTCTTGTTAATGTTCGGTTTGTGTTTGTCGTGCAGCTAATGTTCCAATTTTGATGAATCTGTCTTCTATCATTATATTGACACATTATGTTCCATATTACTTTTCATCTCCTTTATTTAAAACGTTAAAAATCTATGACTCTTTCAAAAGACATCTAATACATGTTGTTTCCATTAACTGCTTCATCTTTATGCGAGCGTACATATTGGATTTTGATGATGGTGGTTCCATAATGCTCTTTATTAATTCGTATCTTGTTTAACAAAAGAATTTGATTGATATTTAACATAATGCGCTATGAAAAAAAAAACAGAATGGAAGATACTTTATTTTATAGCTAAAACCATAGCAACAGTTACATCATAGATCTTAGGTTGCTTATTATACAAAGTTACACTTGCCTGGCATAGTAAATAGTATAGTAATTTAAATTTAGAGATAAGCACCGTCAATTTCCTATTTTCATCAAATATTTTATATTTTGCACTTTACATTGAGCTCAAGAGACATTTCTTTAATTATGTTTGGTTACATCAGACTAATGATTAATGATAGGCCTCACATATTATTTAGTGTTTGTATGATTTCGCAATAATGGAATTGCATTACATTTTCAGTAACGTAACTACCAGGGAAAGGATTTATATGTAAATACATATTTACTTATAAAGCTAATATAATTTATATTTTGCATTATCTTTATGTTTCACAATGTGTAGGGTTGAAAAATCCTACTTTTATTTTCCATATTTTTCCATATTTTAGAGTTCAGTACATATTTTCGTTAATTTCCATATATTTTCCATATTTCATATAAAACAGTCCATATTATATTAGGTTTAACAATAAAACAAAACAAAATTCCATTAACTTTTAAAAATACATTTCAACAATAGAGATTTAAACACATGTTCAGTAATCCCTTTAACATCAGAGTTATTTGAAAATTAGCAGTCCTATCAACAATGGGAAAGTAAGTTACAAAACTGTATTAATTTAATTTAAAATTTTTAACAGACTTCAGTTGTGCAGCTCAACAGTTAAATGCCAGTCAGAGTACACATAGGTTCAGTTTTGTAAATCATACTATAAAGACGGTAAATATGCCAAAAGTACGTCATTCAGTCAATTTAAAATCAAAACTAACAAGTTACATTTCAGAATTTAAAGAAGATGGTTTATCAACTGACAATAAAATATTATTTTGTAATTTGTGTCAGTGTGCAGTATCATCTACACAAAAGTTCCTGGTGCAACAACACATTACAACTAGTAAACATCAGGCCAACAAACAACTAAATTCCAAGCAGAGACAATTGTTTTTAACACAACCAACAACATCGAATGTAAGATCTGAGTTTAACATCGACCTGTGCCGTTCTCTCATCTCTGCTGATATTCCTCTCTACAAACTAAAGAATAAGGTCTTCAGGGAATTCCTTGGAAAATATACTCAACATACAATCCCGGATGAGTCAACACTTAGGAAGACGTATGCTCCATCCATCTACGATGAGACAATACAGAAGATAAGAGATGAAATTAAAGATAGTTCAATTTGGGTTTCCATTGATGAAACTCCCGACAAAGAAGGTAGACTTGTTGGTAATGTAGTTATCGGTTTGTTAAGTGAACAATATTCTGAACGAATTCTTTTACATTGTGATGTTCTAGAAAAGTGCAATAACAAAACTATAGTTAAACTGTTCAACGAAGCTATGGGTATCCTGTGGCCAAAGGGTATTATGTACGATAATGTGTTATTCTTTATTAGCGATGCTGCCCCTTATATGGTCAAAGCTGGACAAGCATTATCTGTTGTATATCCTAAATTGACTCATTTTACTTGTGTGGCGCATGCATTTCATCGTGTGGCAGAAGTGGTCAGAGACAATTTCCCTAAAGTAGATTTGTTGATTTCATCAGTGAAAAAAGTATTTCTCAAAGCTCCCAGTAGAGTTAACGTGTTGAAAGAAATGTACCCTGAAATTCCATTGCCACCAAAGCCAATTTTAACTAGATGGGGTACATGGCTAGAAGCAGTTGAATATTATGCCGAACATATAGACTCTATTAACAATGTTCTCCTTGCATTGGACTCTGAAGATGCAGTCTCAATTGATACTGCGAAAACAGTTACCTGTGACATAAGTGTGAAGAATGACTTAGCTCACATTCAGCATACATTTTCATGCATCATAAAAACGCTCAAAAGTCTCCAAAATAGGCACCTTTCACTATCTGAAAGTTTTGAAATTATAAATAGTACTGTGGAACAACTGAATCGTGGTAGAGGTAAAGTTGCAGATGCAGTAAGAGCTAAGGTGGACACTGTACTTTCAAAAAACCCTGGATATGAAGAACTACAAAAGGTTGTTGCTGTGATGAGTGGTGAATCAACAGTGAAGATTAACTTGGACTTATCCCCAGCAGACATTGTGAAATTGAATTATGTACCAGTTACTTCTTGTGACGTCGAACGCTCTTTTAGTCAGTATAAATCTATCCTCAGAGACAATAGAAGAAGATTCACTTTTCAGCACTTGAAAGAAATGTTTGTAACCTATTGTTATGGTAACAGACAATAAAAATTGTGTTTTGTTGAAACTACATTGGAAGATAAGGTACGTCCATTATATTTTTTGTTTAGTTTGATTAAAATGTACCAATATTTAACGTACATAGTCATTTTTTTATAATTTTAAGTCCATATTTAATTCCATATTTTGGTAAAAATCCATATTTAATTCCATATTTTGGTAAAAATAACTACATATATATTTACATATTTCATATATTTTTAGTCCATATAAATCCGTTCCCTGGTAACTACTATTTTTTGCTTAATATTTTATAAGACTCGGAAAGAAACAGACATAAAAGTAGTTTATTTTGAAGAGAGGCGGGAAATAATATTATTTGTTTTTGTTCCTATACCTTCAAATCCTTGAGTTACAGTTCCAGAATCCGCATTGTTCAGTGTACAGTTCCAATCAACAGCTTATCAAAAATATTATGCCTTATTTTGTTATCAACCTTAAAATTTAAAGGATGAATCTTCGCAGTATTATCTTCTTCTTTTTATTGATTTTTAACTTACCTTACTTTTTTCTGTTTATGGAAAATCAGAGGAACTGGATATGGAACATTTTGGAACGTCACGCCTCATTTGTTTAAAAGTGGAAAATTTTGAACGTATTTAGATATCACATTGTACTGTAATTTTTAAGTTTTGAAATTAATAGAAACACGAATTTTCATAATATTGTAAAGAATTGTTCTATCTGTGGATAAATTTATCACTATTATTAGACTAATATTATTATTATTGTTGTTGTTAATAGACAAAGAATTTAGCACTCCCTGAATGAGACTGATCTCGTGCTCAGGGGAGGATTTTTTAAGTTGGTTATTTAACGACGCTGTATCAACTATGAGGTTATTTAGCGTCGATGAGATTGGTGATAGCGAGATGGTATTTGGCGAGATGAGACCGAGGATTTGCCATAGATTACCTGGTATTCACCTTACGGTTGGGGAAAACCTCGGAAAAAACCCAACCAGGTTATTAGTTTAAGCGGAGATCGAACCCGCGCCCGAGCGCAACTTCGGATCGACAGGCAAACGCCTTAACCAACTGAGCCACGCCGGTGGCTGGGGAAGATTCAATACATAATAAAATTACATAGTGAAAAGTACAATAAATTAGACTTCGTATAGTCCACATTTCTAACAGTTGATTTGAAACCAACCCCATATCTAGACCCTGACCTCTTTCAGAACGCGTAGATATGTACTGTAGCTATCGTCGTTATTGTTGCAATACTTTTGTAACTTTGTTACTTTGTGAGGGTCCAGCACCATCAGCTTTTAAGGTCGCAGATCTGTGAGGCTATGCCCCTCGCGTCGCCCTAACCTCGTGTGCAATTTGTCTGATGGGAGTCTTGGTCATTGTCAGTTTCGTGGGGTCAGGACAGGGGAGGGACTCAGTGAATTGTGTTTTTTGTTACGACCAGAATAGCAGCGAGATAACGGAATTAGCAACTTAATGGCACTGCAAGGTTTTTCTGTTGTTCTCCGCTAACAATTGAATGAAGGGGCATAAAAGTACAAGCTGGTAAGTATTTTAGACGAGACGTTGTCAACTAAATCCTATTATGTAATTAGGACTGTGAAACGGTCGAAATTTTTAAACAGCTCCGCATTTTGTTCTGTTCTGTGACTCCAGTGGTATAGCATGTCCTGTCACAAATTCCGCAAACTCTGATTCTGTTCTATAGTGCGTGTCCGTTGTCTTGTGTTTTTCTCAGTGTTTTATAGTCCTCTTCTGTGACGTGAGTGATAGCGTTTGAGATTACATGTTCAGCGGTCAGAGGTCAATTCTCGATACAGATTGGCTCTTTGGCTGCGTGGTTCTTTTGGCATAGTTCTTGCTTGTAACCAAGTGGTAAGGTATCCAGCTACAAATTCAGCGATCCCGTAAGTAGATGCTCATTTTACTTTCTTAGAAATTGAGGGTAGGTATATGTATATTTTTTTTTCTGAATGTTCAGCTTTCCTTTTTCCCGATACAATGTAACGATCCCAGATTCGATTTTCTGGATTGAAGTGCAGAGTTATTTCCTTACCATACGAATGTGTCTTCCTCGTATTCTGTTTTCTTCAGTAGAGAATTCCCGCCGTGCTGATCACGTGACTAAGAGATCTCAATGCTTTTAATTATATAATGTTCGCTCAATTTTCTCATAACAGTGAGGACAGAACGGACCGAGAAACCAATGTTTGGAGGAGGAGGAGGAGGAGGAGGAGGAGGAGGGGAAGAAGAAGAGAGGAGGAGAAAAAGTGGAAATAGACGACTGTTATAATGATGAAGATGTGAAGGTTATGACAGCGTGAAAGAGATTAATGCATGTAGGTTATGAAGGCGTGAGAGTTATGAAGAAGTGAGAGTTATGAAGACGTGAAGATGATGAATGCATGAGGTTTATGAAGACGTGAAGGTTATGAAGACATGAGAGGAAGACATGAAGGTGATGAATGCATAAAGATTATGAAGGCGTAAAGGTGATGAATGCATGAAGGTTATGAAGACGTGAGATTTATGAAGACGTGAAGGTGATGAATGCATAAAGATTATGAAGACATGAAGATGATGAAGACATGAAGGTGATAAATGCATGAAGGTTATGAAGACGTGAAGGTGATGGTATGCTTGAAGGTTATGAATACATGAGGGTTATGAAGATGTGAAGGTGATGATTGCATGAAGGTTATGAAGACGTAAAGGTTATGAAGACATGAGAGTTAGGAAGACATGAAGGTGATGAATGCATAAAGATTATGAAGATATGAAGATTATGAAGACGTGAATGTGATGAATGCATAAAAGTTATGAAGACGTGAAGGTGATGGTATGCTTGAAGGTTATGAATACATGAGGGTTATGAAAATGTGAAGGTGATGAATGCATTAAGGTTATGAAGACGTAAAGGTTATGAATACATGAGACTTTGGAAGACATGAAGGTGATGAATGCATAAATATTATGAAGATATGAAGATTATGAAGACGTGAATGTGATGCATGCATGAAGGTTATGAAGACGTCAGAGTTATGAAGACGTGAAGATAATGGTATGTTTGAAGTTTATGAATACATGAGGGTTATGAAGATGTGAAGGTGATGAATGCATGAAGGTTATGAAAACGTAAAGGTTATAAAGAAAAGGGAGTTAGGAAGACATGAAAGTGGTGAATGCATAAAGATTATGAAGACATGAACATTATGAAGGCGTGGAGGTGATGAATGCATGAAGGTTATGAAGACGTGAAGGTAATGGTATGCTTGAAGGTTATGAATACGTGGGGGGGTTATGAAGATGTGAAGGTGATGAATGCATGAAACTTATGAAGACGTAAAGGTTATAAAGACATGAGAGTAAGGAAGACATGAAGGTGATGAATGCATAAAGATTATGAAGTAATGAAGGTTATGAAGACGTGAAGGTGATGGATGCATAAAGATTATGAAGTAATAAAGGTTATGAAGACGTGAAGGTGATGGATGCATGAAGGTTATGAAGACGTGAGAGTTATGAAGACGTGATGGTATGCTTGAAGGTTATTAATACCTGACGGTTATGAAGATATGAAGGTGATGTAGGTATGAAGGTTATGAAGGCATAAAGGATATGAAGACATGAAGGTGATAGATCCATGAAGGTCATGTAGATGATACAGGTGAAGATGATGCTGATTGTAACGTTGAAGATATGAAAGTGATAAACTCATGAAGGTGAAATGGATGGTGGTTATGGTGGAAGTGATGAGGATGTGAAGGTAATAAAGCTGTTGCAGATCCAGGTAATGAAAATGAAGAAAATGATAATAATGATGAAGGTAATGTGAAAGTGATGATTTTATGAAAGTGACGTGATGAAGATAACGAAGATGATGATGGTAGTAATGGTGATGATGAAGATGATGACGATGGTGAAGTTGACCCTGTTGATGAAGGTGGCACAAGTGCGAAGAGTATTATTCTGGTGATCATAACGATGATAACGATGACAATGGTACTAAGGTGATAAATATATAAAAGTAGCGCAGGTGACGAAGAGGATGAAAATGTTTGTTGTGATTGTAGTGGTGATGATTGATATTGGTGACGGTGATGACCAGGATTCGGATTCTTTTTCGATTAGTGAATAGACGACTAAGAACTAAATGCCCTTCATACCAGTTATACAATATAATCAAGTACAATACCTGATCTGAACTGATCTCTGTACTGTAAACGATAGGTTGAGTGCTGTTGGGTTTATACTACCCTTCAGAATTAGCTGACGTAATTTTCTATAACGAACATCTGACTTAATTCACTAATGGATACGCTATATCCCATTGGATTAGACACCAAATTTTGAAAAATAGTATTTACATTCGCGACAGTATTACTTTAGCGTATGTGAAAGGTGGCATTTCTGTTACTATTGTATAAGAAAAGATATAGTAAAGGGTTATTAAGTAACAAATTGTAATTCTGTACCCTTATTCAGAGTGGAAGTAGTATATCTGTGCAGATTTTAACAGCTTATTATTTGGACAGAATACTTACAACTCACTTACAAATGGTTTTTAAGGAACTCAGAGGTTCATTACCGCCCTCACATAAGCGCCATCGGTCCCTATCCTGTGCAAGATTAACCCAGTCTCTATCATCATATCCCACCTCCCTCAAATCTATTTTAATATTATCCTCCCATCTACACCTCGGCCTCCACAAAGGTCTTTTTCCCTCCGGCCTCCCAACTAACATTCTATATGCATTTCCGGATTCGCCCATACGTGCTACATGCCCTGCCCATCTCAAACGTCTGCATTTAATTTTCCTAATTATGTCAGGTGAAGAATACAATGCACGCAATTCTGCGTTGTGTAACTTTCTCCATTCTCCAGTAACTTCATCCCTTTTAGCCCCAAATATTTTCCTAAGAACCTTATTCTCTCAAAGTGAGAGACCAAGTTTCACAACCATACAGAACAACCGGTAATATAACTTTTATAAATTGTAACTTTCAGATTTTTAGACAGCAGACTAGATGACAAAAGCTTCTTACCGAATAATAACAGGCATTTCCCATATATATTCTGTGTTTAATTTCCTCCCGAGTGTCATTTATATTTGTTACTGTTGTTCCAAGATATTTGAATTTTTCCACCTCTTTGAAAGATAAATCTCCAATTTTTATATTTCCATTTCGTAGAATATTCTGGTCACGAGACATAATCATACACTTCGTCTTTTCGGGGTTTACTTCCAAACCTATCACATTACTTACTTACTTACTTACAAATGGCTTTTAAGGAACCCGAAGGTTCATTGCCGCCCTCACATAAGCCCGCCATCGGTCCCTATCCTGTGCAAGATTAAGCCAGTCTCTATCATCATACCCCACCTCCCTCAAATCCATTTTAATATTATCCTCCCATCTACGTCTCGGCCTCCCTAAAGGTCTTTTTCCCTCCGGTCTCCCAACTAACACTCTATATGCATTTCTGGATTCGCCCATACGTGCTACATGCCCTGCCCATCTCAAACGTCTGGATTTCAAGTTCCTAATTATGTCAGGTGAAGAATACAATGCGTGCAGTTCTGTGTTGTGTAACTTTCTCCATTCTCCTGTAACTTCATCCCGCTTAGCCCCAAATATTTTCCTAAGCACCTTATTCTCAAACACCCTTAACCTATGTTCCTCTCTCAGAGTGAGAGTCCAAGTTTCACAGCCATATAGAAGAACCGGTAATATAACTGTTTTATAAATTCTAACTTTCAGATTTTTGGACAGCAGACTGGATGATAAGAGCTTCTCAACCGAATAATAACACGCATTTCCCATATTTATTCTGCGTTTAATTTCCTCCCGAGTGTCATTTATATTTGTTACTGTTGCTCCAAGATATTTGAATTTTTCCACCTCTTCGAAGGATAAATCTCCAATATTTATATTTCCATTTCGTACAATATTCCCGTCACGAGACATAATCATATACTTTGTCTTTTCGGGATTTACTTCCAAACCGATCGCTTTACTTGCTTCAAGTAAAATTTCCGTGTTTTCCCTAACCGTTTGTGTATTTTCTCCTAACATATTCACGTCATCTGCATAGACAAGAAGCTGATGTAGCCCGTTCAATTCCAAACCCTGCCTGTTATCCTGAACTTTCCTAATGGCATATTCTAAAGCGAAGTTAAAAAGTAAAGGTGATAGTGCATCTCCCTGCTTTAGCCCGCAGTGAATTGGAAAAGGATCAGATAGAAACTGACCTATACGGACTCTGCTGTATGTTTCACTGAGACACATTTTAATTAATCGAACTAGTTTCTTGGGAATACCAAATTCAATAAGAATATCATATAATACTTCCCTCTTAACCGAGTCATATGCCTTTTTGAAATCTATGAATAACTGATGTACTGTACCCTTATACTCCCATTTTTTCTCCATTATCTGCCGAATACAAAAAATCTGATCAATAGTCGATCTATTACGCCGAAAACCGCACTGATGATCCCCAATAATTTCATCTACGTACGGAGTTAATCTCCTCAAAAGAATATTGGACAAAATTTTGTACGACGTCAACAAAAGTGATATTCCACATTACAGAATACAAAAAAAAAAATTAATAAAATATTAATTCCAAAATAATATTTTACTGAGAAAAAGTAGTTTTTTCCTAAATGTCAACACTGTTTTACTCGATAAATGCTACCTGTACGAATCTGATTTTTATTCTTATCATTAGAGATACTGATAGGGAATTATTGATCCCTTTTGTAGTTTTAAAATATAATGGATTGTTTTCTTGCAAATTAATTAAAAAGGTTAACATGTATCTTTACTTCCTACCATTAAGAAGTCTGACACCCTACTGGTGTGACTAAGAGACGGAACTCAGCTGTTAATACGGATTGTGCTTTCATACGCGAGCCGAAGACGCGCTGTTGCCAAACTACACAGAATTTTACCCAATTTTCTAATTAACCATGCATTTAATTACAAAACGGAAATGATGGGTGTTTTTATTTACTTTAATGTAATTGTCCTCTTTAATCTACACAGTTATAATATACTCTGAACATAGCTTGTTTATATTTAATTTGTTTGAAGTCATGGCACTATTCCGTTTTATATAGCTTTAAAGTAGCTTTATTACTTTAATTTAAATTTACGTACTGATATGTATGTGTGCAGTAAACAAGAACCCTTGTGTATATGCTACTTGTATGAAATTGTTGCCTACATACAAGTGAACTCTCACCAAGACTAGTTCCAAATTTTAATTTCATATCTGCGCATACATGCATACACATAGTACAGCAACGCACAGAAGTTTAGAGTTCACCTCTTTAAAAGCAATATTTTAAAACTTAACATATTTCAACCTAGGAGTCCAAATGTCACTATCGGTTCGAATGGATGTCAGTAACTGCATTTTAAAGCTTGTCTGGAGTAGAGGTATTATCATTTTTATAAAGAGTGGATCAAAAGGTTGTTTATAGCGTTTGACAGATGTTAGACGAGTTCAAGATGAACCACTTCTTTATTTACCAAAATTCATGTACATCGAATAAGTTTTTCCGCTAGGGGCAAGATAAGCTGGATTTGTTATGACTATTTCGTTTACGTGACGTCATTCCATTTTCGATCAATCAAGTGTAATGAAATTTTGAATTCCAACCAATCACAGTCACACTTTCCGATAATTTTTGCAGCTAGATTTATCACTATCAATTTATCGCATGGTCGTTCCTTTGTTTAGTCGTTGTCACCGACTGTTTCCCCGTGAATTGATGATCATGAATACATTAAGATGCAACTACACGGTTAAACGTTTCTTTCAACTTTAAAGCAATGAATGCAAGATTGATATTCAATATTAATTAATATATTTACGCAGTGAAGACGACATTCAAAACGGCGCACCATGTAGACACAACATCTTCATGCATCCTAATTGAACGTACCATTTAAACTTGATTCTTTCAATATTCTTCCCAGATTGCACGCATATGCGATTGGAATATTGAACTATGTAGATATAGCTTTAGTTCTGTTCACACTACAGCGAGAATGCGTTTGTCGAGCTATAAAAAATGCTTTCGTGTAGCACTGATTGTAAGTAACGGTCGAAATAAGGCACAGCTGACATTGGTCCTGCTCCCACAGGTAACTTAACCTATAATATTGTAGCTTATAAAATTTGTATTTTGTGAATGAAATTAAACAATTAATAGAAAGTCAGATGTTCAAATTTATGTAACATCATCGCATATCAAACCCAAAGACCTTGCATAGTAATAATAAGGTCTTTGATCAAACTACCTTCCGTATGGCGTAATAAAATTCGTGGTTTAATTAGGCCTATCTATACAGAGATGGCTTCACTGTGTAGCAACATGTCTCGCTGTGAATATATAAGCATTCGTATATAACTGTCTCCACTGTTACTGTTAAATTAAATTATGATTTGAGCAGATACTGAAAATGTATTTATGTTATAATAATAAGAGAAAAGTGCACTACATGTAATTAACATTTTTAAACCTGTATTTCGCTTTTCGCAATTGGCATTACTGAATAATAACATCGAATTTCTTTATTGCAGTAATCAAGATTAATCTATTTCAACTTCACAATGTCTGAATAGGTTAAGTATTCGTTAATATAAAAATATTAACATTTTGTGATCGAATTTTAGGGATATATTATTTAAATTTTTATTTTATTCACGAAATAGTCGTAATAAATGTCACTCGAGGTCTGAGATTTCCCAGATAAATTTCAGACTTCTCGTGACATTACTACAGACAATTTCACACAGAAATCTTTTGTCCGTACGAAAAAAATTCTATAGATAGTCCGTTTTGAGAAGCCACGATTTTTTTACTCTTATCCAGAAAGTTGAAAACTGTACTGTTGACAGAGTGACGGCCAGAAAACGACTTACTTTCATAGTATTTGAAAGCCTGCACGAAGGCACATACGCACTAGCTTCACGATGACGACACGTTGCCGTACTGCGCAGTGGTTTGTCACGGCTGCAACGCGACAGCCGTGCCATATCCGTCTCGTCTGAAACCTAGCATGTATTTCCGTGTTCCACTACAAAGAATCTATGGAATAACACTGTATGATTTTCTTTCGTACGAATCAAACCGTTGTGTGTGAAACTGCTTTTAGGGATCTAGGAACACTCATCCTCCATGACATTATGATTTACATCAGTCACCGTTCACTTCGGGTGTTGATGATCAGTTTGTTTCGTGTGTTTGGCATCACAGTGTGTGCCTTCATGGAATTGTACTGTACTGTGCGTGCCGTGTTAATTGCATCACAACTCTGGAGATTCCGTTATGTTTACTGTAAAGATAAAATTGCCATTTGTGATAGGTTTTCAATGCCAGACTTCACGTTTCCTGAGTTGGCTGATATGAAACTCTTACATGGGGAGGCACTGCTATAAGGCGTCTTATGCCGAATGGTTTCCGAATAGGAGGTTGTCGTCGCACGTGTTCTTCCAACGACTTCATGAACGAGTTCGCGAGACAAGAACCCTGTAAGCACTACGACGAGAAAGTGGTCGCCCTCACACTTTGCTCACTGTACAATTTAAGAAGGCTGTGCTACAATAGTTTTGGCAGAATCCACATACCAGCACACGCGCTGTAGCCAGACTTCTAAACACTGCACATGCCAATGTGCTTCGTGATCTGCATCAGGGGAGAATGCACTCATTTAAGTTGCAGGAGGTGCAGGACGTGTCTCCTCGTAACATTCCCCTTCGACTACAATATGCACAATGGTTTTGTCAGCAAACGTTAGCTAATCAAGCCTTCCCAGCGTTTGTTTTCTTTACGGATGAGGCTCTGTTCACGAGGGAGGGGATTTTCATCAGCCACAACAGCCATTGTTGGGAATTGGGATAATCCAAAGGAAACTGTTGTGTGCCATTACATTATCAGCACTGATTTGCAGTTAATGTGTGGGTTGGGATTGTAGCCGACCATCTGGTTGGGCCTTACATTTTATCGAACCAATTACGTGGTGGAAATTATCATGCGTTTCTCCTCGAAGTCTTAATCAATCTTGGAGAATGTTGACTGACTGCCAGTGAAACAACTATACTTTAAACGTGACTAAGTTCCTCCACATTATGACATCAATTTCAGGAACTGCATAAATCAAAGTTTTCACAATCATTGGATTGGCAGGGGTGGGCCTGTACTTTAGCCACCTCGATCATCCGATCTGACTCAGATGGATTTCTTCCTGTGGGAAAGACAATTCGTCTTGTTTACGGGACCCCTGTAGATACCGCAGAAGAAAATAATGTTGCCCGTGTTACTGTGGCTGCAGTGGTAATCACGGAAACTCCTAACATTTTTAAACATAGAAAAAAATCACTGGTACGCAGATTGTACCTCTGTGTTGTCAATGGCGAGCAATTTCAACAGCGTCTTTAAGTGAAAACATGTCAACTTTTTCTTTCGTGGAAGTAATACTTAGTACGTAGATGCGTGACCCACCCTAGCGGGAAATCGGTGGATGTAATGTACATGCATTTTGGTATACAAAAACGTTGTTCGTCTTGACCACCTCTATCAGCCCTCAAACGTTGTAAAAGACCTTTTGATTACGGAGGATACGCGTTTCTAGACCACTAACCGATCCACCTTATCGCTTCCGTAGCGGCTAAACGGTCGATGTAAACCTACATGAATTTTGGTACATAAAAAAGTTGTTCATTTTGACCTCCTCTATCATCCCTCAAGCGTTCTAAACGACATTTTGATCCACCCTGTATAAAAGTTAACTGATGCACTACATCATTATGTAGATCGTGTAATCTCAGCAATTCAAACTGGTACGTGAAGTTTCCTGTATAAATTGCTGTGTGTTTCGGTCACGTACTGAAGGCAAGCAGTGGCGGTATCATGTCACTCTACAAACTCTATCTCTACAAGAGTAAGAGATGGTTTCGTAAGGAATGAGGATAAATTTTTTTTGTTCCGTCGGAAAAAATTTAATATGTTTACTTTGCTCAACGGTTCAATTAGGAGTATCTAGAAACATTAATTGCTACGCTGAATAATGTATTATTATTATTACTATTATTATTATTATTATTATTATTATTATTATTATTATTATTATTACTGGCCACTAAGTATGTATTTCTATAATTCTTGTGTACGTGCATGAGTATTGATATTTTTACATTTTCTCTCTAGAAGGATAAAATTATTAGGTTCCATCTCAATTTTAATTTTCATAATCTTTAGATGAGGCTAACTATTTATTAGTTATTCATTTAATAATAATTATGTAGAAAAACTGATTCAATATTATGTGCCAACGCTGTTAAACGGAAGGAATTGACATGTCTTAAATCGTAGCCAGGAAGAGAAAAATGACATAAATAAATGTAAGGAAGTCAGTTACCGAATAGGGTTTGAAATATCTCTTGCTCTAGAGCCTTTTAATAGAACAGAATTTCTCAAAAGAGTAATGATTAAAATAGCTTAAATAACTTGTTCACGTATGGACGAATCCAGAAATGCATATAGAGTGTTAGTTGGGAGACCGGAGGGAAAAAGACCTTTACGGAGGCCGAGACGTAGATGGGAGGATAATATTAAAATGGATTTGAGGGAGGTGGGGTATGATGATAGAGACTGGATTAATCTTGCACAGGATAGGGACCGCTGGCGGGCTTATGTGAGGGCGGCAATGAACCTTCGGGGTCCTTAAAAGCCATTTGTAAGTAACTTGTTCATAAGAAGTTTTTAATTTTGAAAAACTACGAATTTATCGACTAAGTATCGAGAGAAGAATTTAGAAAATTTCTGATTATAATTAAGAGGGAGGTTAAAAAAAGAAGCAAGAAAAATCGTACATTATTCACTGGCTCTTGATGACAGCAGTGATGTTACTGATACAGCAAAGCTTGAGATTTTTATCCGCAGGGTTGATTAAGATGTTAGTGTAGGAACCGCCACTGGTTGCAGTTTTCATACCAAGTATCTTTCCTCCGTCTCCTTACTTCATAGGCTGTCTGTCGCATGTAATCACTGCAGTTCGTGTTTTGGTCACCGCTGATGTAGATGATCTTGTTGTTGTTTAGTCCACTTTTCCAACACAGGTTTAAATCTCATAGGTGATACCAATAAGACACCAATCATGAGACAACTAAGCTAGGAGATAATTGTGTAGGGTGGCCAGTTGTTTTCCCACTTCGTTACATACATCGCTGATTAGTATCATATTACACTACTCAGATTTCAGATGTATACAAACCATTGTTCTTCCTTTGACACATAACATCAAGTGAAATGCAGGCTACTGCCTGATAATAGATGTACTACATATCAGCCAGAACCGTTATCAGAGGTACAGTGCATTTACATTTTTTGGTCTTTTTTCTTTCCTCCACCATTACTCTCTCATGTGATAGGCCTCACTAGCCATGTGTTCAGCATGAATTAGGGCCACAGCTGAGACGTCACGGGACGGGTGCAAGCAAAGGGATGAACCTTTGTCTTCTGACGCAAGATTTTATGTGTAATAGAGGGAAGAAAAAGTTCATCTTCTCATTACGGTGCACTTAAGTGATGGAATTTAGGTAGGCCTATATCTTAGTTCAAGAAAGGTATGTAATCGCAACATGATACAGGAATGCAGTTAGTGAGAAGCAGGTGAAACGTATAAGGAAACATTTCATTACTTTTATAACACTTGTTTAATCTTTACAAGTGTGCCATTCATTATCTGTTTTTGTATTTTAACAGTGGTAATTTAAATAATTTATATTATATGAGATTAATATTACTGCAACTATAAAAGTAATACAGAGACATCATTTTATTTTTACTAACATGTCTAATATTAACCCGACTATACCTTTGAATTAAAGGTTGAGAACCGGAAACACCGTTTGCTACCCCCTTCCACGACTGGAGTTCGATTATACTAGCGTAAAATACAAACAAATCATTTTACTAGGTATAGGAGGGAAGAAAAGTAGTTCATCCATTTACGTAAACTAGAAAATATCGTGATTTTGGGTTTGATAATTTTCATTAGGTCTTTATTTAATCAAAATACACTAATGTATTAACAATAAGTGTTTTTACTCACGAACTGAACTATCCATTCGGACGTATTCATTATGCAGTGTATATTATACTGTCTACAGCACATTAGCATACAATAAAGAGAATGAAGTTAAATTGAAAAATAATCATAATATGGATATTTAAACACAATTTTGATACAGACTTCAGTTCTTTTGTGCATATCAGTTTATCGCAATATAGATTATTGTACCTAATTCCAATTACCAGTTTCGTCCTTCGTACTAGTAACTCATGTTGAAATAATTCTGTAGCTAGTCTTTAAAAGAGTACCTTACGTACTGTAAATTCAATCTTCTCTTCTGCCCGATCCGACATGCTATCTATTGTCCGTCCAAGTGGGTTTGTCGCAGGGTCGTAGAAAGGGGGGAAATCACGTGACAGTTAATTACTTAACGAGGCCCTTTTATTTAGTTATTTTAAAGAGTTGTATAATATTATGTAGACGTCCAATTCCTAACGGAAATTAATGTTTTCAGAAAAGAGCTAAATCAGCCCAGCCACTAGTCTTTACATAGGGCGAGCAGAAGCGGGTGAGGGAAACAGAGATGCGACGTAGGCAAACGGACGACAGTACCTCTGCGAAAATATGATTCAATATTGAAAGCTCTATCGTCACTGGAAAACGTTAACATATTCGTGAAATGTATTATACTCACTAACTCAGTACTGTTCGTTTACTATGACCGTAAGGCAACTGTGTCTGATTACGCGGCCTTGGTTCTGTATGCAGGACGGTTGGAAGTTGATTTGACTATAATTTAATATTATTATATGTTTCTGATTGATTGGTGGATTCTTTAGTCTTTAGTAAACGGATTAATAAGAAATATGGCTATATGGAAGAAACTGTTGAGGGGAATTTTATAAATTCAAAGTTAATTTTTGTTCCCGAATTTAAAACTAATAGTCCGGTAGAAAATAGATTTATTACTCCACTTCAATAAATTTCTTTCTTAGCAAGAAAATAATAATAATTATTATTATTACTATTATTATTATTATTATTATTATTATTATTATTATTATTATTATTATTATATACGTAGGCCTACATACATATGCGAACATGCAATATACTAATTATTGAAGTTTTAAAATTGTTTCGGTAAATGTGGAGACAGTCTCATAACGCTTCATAAACATGCAGTAAAATATAAAATTTCCGACGTTTTCGAATCACTTGTGTCTATATGATAAGATACATATAGGCCTATCTCGTGCGATGAAAATTCTATTATTTATAGAATCTTTCGCATTCAAAATGTATCCATATAGACAGAGTCAGAAGATGTTGCGTGATTAAATGATATTAATGAAGTCGTAAATATAAAATCAGTGATGTGAAATATCCAATTCAATTGCTTTATTTTACCATAACATAATGATTATGTAAAAATTACTTAGTATACTTGTGTTATTTTCTGTACTAAAAGGAGCTGTATAATTGGATGGTACTCGTATAGGTCAATGACTTCCCATAATGCCACTCAGTTAATTACGACGACTGCAATATGATTACAGGATAACGTGAATAGGCTATATATTTTTGTTTCAACGTTTTATTTACTGCAGTAAAAAGAGAAGTCGTGGAAACTTTTTCAAGTTGTGCTGGAGTTATAAATTATACATAATTTAATAGTTTAGAAATGACTTACTGCTGGAGAAGTGAACAGACTCTAAGACATATATTTATATTATCTATATCTCCTTCCGAGATATTAATTGAAGTCCGGAGATATATCACGCAGACTAATGCAAAATCAGCAAATAAAACAAAGTTATTTATCTGGATATAAAAGAATGGATGTAATGAAGCATGCTATGCTTGCGTGGAGTCTGTAATACAGCATTATGGAGTGGCCTGTCATGATCGGAGTTTCACAGTAATGCTGTTAAAGCGTTATATAAAAGATGAAATATTTGTTCTTGCATACATAAATCAAAACACAATGTAAATATACATTGACATTAATGAACTCTCTTGATTGAACTTTGTACATTTTATTGTCCTTCGCTTCGGAAAGAAACGAGATTATTTACGTAACTTTGCTTGTGTTTGTCTTTGCGTGTATCTGTGAAACATTTCAATATTTATATGCATTAATTAATTTTGACCGAAATTTAAATATAATTACCTCTGTGGACATTTCATATCTTCAGGAGGTGGTCCGAGAAAAATGAAATATAAGCCGAATATACTATGTCGTGTGATAGAAACTATGGGCCTTATTCATAGACATTCTTAGCGCGGGCTTCCGGTGGATGATCAGCGAACTAATGCTTTTCGTATTCATAAACCAGTGTTAGCGATATCATATGATATGAATCCTGTACAAGTAATCAGTCGATAGCCCGGGGCTAGTTTAGCACGTTCGTTGCGCGAGCTAGCGAAATGTCTATGAATAGCACCCTACATTTCTATCTAGTGAACATAGGCCTACCACTTCTCACATAATTATTTACAGTAATTAGGGAAGAAAAACTTTTAGGTTTAGCAAGGAAAAAAGTAATTAAGGTAATACGTATTTTTATATTAGCAGGCAGTAAAATTATAACACGGAATAATGGTGATAAATTAGGATTTCATGAATAGCCATATTAGTATTGCAGAAAATATATAACGAGTATAATGTAGAACTACAAGAAAAATAATTGAAGATTATTGTGGCATTTCCAGGCAAGAAAAAGATCAGAAAAAGAATTATGGTTAATAATTAAATAGGCTACTGAGTGAGTGACACATTGAAATGCCTTAACTACTACATCACTTACAAACAGAGAATACTACAAAGTTTCAAAACATTGTAGGATATTACACAGAACAATAAAGAATAAAACAAGAAGAGAAACCAAATTGAAATTTTATAAGGTCATAGCTACATCATTTTTTTTACATAAGACAGGGAAAAGTAGAATTACAACTATAAATACATCTCCAAAATTAAAAAAAAATTAAGTTCTTAAGAATAACAAAAGACTGCATAAAATTAATTTAATTCTAATTTATTTATTAATTTAATCTGACAGGATTAAGGCCATAAGGCCTTCTCCTCCGTCCTACGAGATAGCACATATAAATAAAAAAAAGAAATACAAATACTGATGAAAATAATACAAATTACATTAAAGCCCTATAGAGGGTCAAAAGGATCAACAGAACACTATAGAGCTCTCATCGAGCTAATACAAGAAAAAAAAAGAAAAGATAGCAATGATAATAGTGATAAATAATAATAATAATAATAATAATAATAATAATAATAATAATAAATACATTACATACTAATTGTCAATTTTAAAACAGCATAATTACAATATTTATTATATGTCATGGATTAAGCCAAAGTTGCGCAACCTGACAGGTGTTCAACAAGCAATTCCATGAACTTTAATGTGATTATTTATCCATGTTGAATCTTTCGTACACTACTTTTAACACTTGAATATAAATAATTTATTAAATGGCGATCTTACTCGTGTTAATTATGTAAGCATGTGTGGCTTACAGCTGTTTCGGTGCTACTTGACACCATCCTCAGAGCCTTCTGTGTCTCGGCGTCATCTCAACTTCAGACACACTAAAACACACCCTAATCAAATACTCAACACACAGATAAATTTCAGAACACATACACTATTTGACACAACTCATCACGCGAACGCACCCACACAACAGGCAGCGAAGTTGAGAGAGAGAGAGAGAGGAACAGAGATTAAGGGTGTTTGAGGATAAGGTTCTTAGGAAAATATTTGGGGCTAAGAGAGATGAAGTTACAGGAGAATGGAGAAAGTTACATAATGCAGAGCTGCACGCATTGTATAGTTCACCTGACATAATTAGGACCATAAAATCCAGACGTTTGAGATGGGCAGGACATGTAACACGTATGGGCGAATCCAGAAATGCATATAGAGTGTTAGTTGGGAGGCTGAAGGGCAAAAGACCTTTGGGGAGGCCGAGACGTAGATGGGAAGATAATATTAAAATGGGAGGTAGGATGTGATGGTAGAGACTGGATTAATCTTGCTCAGGATAGGGACCAATGGCGGGCTTATGTGAGGGCCGCAATGAACCTCCGGATTCCTTAAAAGCCAGTAAGTAAGTAACATCGCCATTTAATCAATTATTTGTGATTCTTTAATTTAAATTTGAATTTTGATATTGTCCGACAGTCTCTGACATGGTCAGGGAGAGAATTCCAGAGGCGTGGAAGCGATATGCTGAAAGATGATGAGTAGAAGGATGTTCTGTGCAGAGGAATGTTCCGGGTTCGAGCTAGTGAAAGATAAACAAAACGAGATGCTAAGTAAGAGGGTGTAGAGGTGTGGATGTTTTTAAATAGTAATAAGAGGAGTTGAAGAATGTTCTTTCTTTAAGTGGATTCCAAGACAACAATTCTAGTGATGGTATTACATGATCGAATTTTCTAGTGTTACAAACGAAAAGAACACAGATATTGTGAACACGCTGTAGTCTATGGGCAAGATCAGGGTTTAGATTCGTAAATCTCAATAATCAATGTGGGGCATCACTAAAGTTTCGATCAGGTTCTTTTTGAGGCTGAGAGGTAAAATGTTGGTTAAGTGTCTGAGGGAATGAATTATGGAAAAAGTTTTCTTACATATGTGGGTCACTGGTCACTTGACTTTGAAAATTTAAATTTGAATCTAAATATACTCCTGAATTTTTTGCTGTCTTACTATATGTAATTGTAGTATTATTTATTTTTGTATTTGATACAGTGCACTGCAGTGGCTAGGTCTATTTCTCCTCAATGCTTGTTGGTTGTCAATTATTATAGCTTGTGATTTGTCTGGATTTAATCTGGTTAGGTTAGTTGAGATCAAAGATGAAGAAATGAGAAAAGAAGTCAGCATAGATCTATGAAAAAATTGAAGTGTGCAGAAAGAATTTTAGATCAAATTTAGAATGTATGATTGTAGGTAAATTGTCTACGATCCCTCAGAAATATAATCTTCGTAGCAGGCGTAACCAAGGCAGACCAAGGAAACAATTGAATGACCTGTGACGTCGGAACTGGCAGTATTACCACAGTCTAATACATACAGTCCCGAAGCTCAATACTTACTAAATATGCAAACATAGATAGTTGCTCACCATCGGGATCGCTACTATTGTCTCATCACAGACTCTTTCCCTAGCAGACGATAAAATGTATTGTACTTTCGATATCGTGTTCTTTTGAAGAAATTAACACCTTCCTTGCACTATTGAAATATGAAATACATAAGGTTTATATATTATTTTCATAAAATAGATATTATATTCTATAAACTCATCTTCCTGAATCTTTCGGAAGAAGTATAAATCTGATCTCGTTTTCTTACAATTTATAATGCTACAAACGTCTCCTTGTCGCATATTGTTATTGAAATTATTGTATTTTAGTTATTTACAGTTATTACAACTGATAACGAACATTTCACAGTTACACAACTTTTCACAACAATGTGAAATACGGCACAGTCGATCCAAACCGTAATGTACCATATGTTCGAGTTTTCTATTTCAGTGTATGGAACTCATGAAATATTATAACTTTATTGCGTATCATTGCTAAGATGTATTTAGTGTAATATGTCCATAAGTTCCGTTTACTTCTTGTTGCATAATATGTTGCAGAAATAATTAAAAAACTGTGTTATTTTAATGTGAAGAGAATTTTACATGTTGACATAATCTGTTCACATCAAATTTTAAGCTTAGAATGGAAGCTATTTTGAGGTTTAATAAAAAAGAATTTATATTGTGCTTTCAATTTAGCACATCTACCTTCCTTAATTTTAGACAAAACATTTACCATACCACTCCTATGAAATTATTGTACGTACAATTGTGTTACTTCGTCTCTTAAGTAGTAGATAAATACAATAATTCAGTACTCAATTGTAGTATTAAAATACAGACAAACTGAATGTGCGGGGTATCATACATGACATTATGCTTAATTATAATATATAATTGCGAATTTAAGAATATAAGTTAAATATCGTAAACATAACCTATAATTTCCATATGAATGGCAAAGTATTGGAGATCGCTAAATTTAGACAGAAAGGGGCAACTGATACAGTAAGCATAACCTATAATTTTTAACATGTCTAAATATCCGTGCTGTGCAACTGAAAATTATTGAATTTTGCATAAATGAATGTACAAGATTTTCACAACATTTAATCGAAATAAAGGCAGGTATTACACATACGAACAACGTAATTTTCACACCTTAAATACTGTTACACCTTAACTCCCAAGTGAATTGTCTGAAGTGTCTCATAATCATTGTTTTAAATTTTATTAATGTAATTATACTACATTTTGGAGAAACATATGTTACTGTTTATGCATTCTAACTAATTTATATTGTTGAAACGCCGCCCTTCGTGATCGGGTTAAGCGAGTTACATGGTCTGCCTTAAGGCCTGTATTAGATCACGATGACTGTGGCACAGTCTATTGTTCTAGTACTCACAGCTCTCCAAGCGGCTAGCAACTACCGCGACAATTGCAAAAAATCATCCCAAGCTTCGTGACTGTATATATTAGACTGTGGTATTACTTACTGTCTACTGTCGATACAGAAATCGTAACATTCTTAATCAAGATCTTGAAAGTGGATTAATATATTGAAGGACAAAACACATATTAGTAAATACCGGTAATTACTACTTTTTCCGTCATTAATGTACGAACCGAAGCAGGTATTGCTTCGACTCCTCCAACGTAAGGATTCGAGATGAGTTGGTATCCCTCTAGTGGTGAGGAAGCCAAACGATGAGGCATTGAGTTAGGCAGTTCCGAATAGTGCCTTGAGGCACATTATACCATTTTCCTTCCAACTGTGTATGAATCGTCTAGAATGAAACTGCAATTTCTCCAAATTGTGAACTATGCGATTAAGATATATTTCAGTGTCGGCCTCGGTAGCGTACTTGGTTAGCGTTGGCCTTCTATGCTCGAGGTTGCGGGTTCAGTCCCGGCCCAGATCGATGGCATTTTAGTCTGTTTAAATGGACAGGCTCATGTCAGTAGATTTACTGAAAGGTACTGTGTCCTTTCGCAGTTCGAGTGAAAGTCGTGTACTATGCAAAGCGAAAATCAAGGCTCCTATTTGGAGGACTTCTGTTAGAGAAAAACGCCAAAATTTTGTGTTAAGGAGGATGTAGGTCCGAGGCTCTTTTATTTTAGGAATACTCCCTACATTTGTCCATGGAGAAACCATGGGCAGGATGAGTTGTACAGGGACATCATTTTATTTTTACTTCAAATTTTATTGTACTTGAGTTTTTGAATGTACTTCACTCCCATCTTCTCTACTAGTAAACTTCCAATCGTCCTCCACACCGAATAAAGGCCGCGTATGCAGTCAAAGTCGCCTTACGGTCAAAGTAAACAGTACTGAGTTAGTAAGTATAGTGTGTTCCAGAAATATGTTCGCTTTTTCCAGTGACGAAAGATCTTTCAATATTGAATCATATTTTCGCACAGGTACCGTCGTCCGTTTGTCTACGTCTCATCCCGGTCCACCCCGCTTCTGCTCGCCCCACTGTAAAGGCTAGTGACTGGGCAGTCTTAGCTCTTTTCCGAAAACATTAATTTCTGTTAGGAATTGGAATTATTATATAACTGTTTAAAATAACTTAAATAAAAGGGCCTCGTTAAGTAATTAACTGTCACGTGATTTCTCCCCCTTCTACGACCCTGCGACAAAACCACTTGGACGGACAGTAGATAGCATGTCTGAGTAATTTTATCTTTTCTGGGCAGAAGTGAAGATTGAATTTACAGTACGTAAGGTACTCTTTTATAGAGTAGGTACAGAATTATTTCAACACGAGTTAGTCTACTAGTAAGAAGGACGAAACTGGTAATTTGAATTAGGTGCAATAGTCTATAGTGCGATAATATGCACAAAATAACTGAAGCCTGTATCGAAATGGACGGCCATCATTTTCGAAAATGTGTTTAAATATTCATATTATGATTATTTTTCAATTTAACGTCATTCTCTATTTAATATTTTAGGAGAAAAATTCGCTTCGTCGCCGGGGATCGAACCACAAAGGGAAACATCGAAGGAGGAGAATTCGATCCGGTGCTGTGGATTGAATTCGGCGTAGCTCAGTGGTCAGAGCGCTTAGTATGTAGAACCAAGGACCTGGGTTCGATTCCCGGCGCCGGAGCGAATTTTTCTCCTAAAATATTAAGTGTCAATATTACAGAAAAATTCTGTAGGACAAATTAATATATATGTCTATAATATTCATTTTCTATATTGTACGCCAGTGTGCTGCAGACAGTATAATATACACTGCATGGATAGCTCAATTCGTAAGTAAAAACACTTGTTAATACATACTGTATCTTGAATAAACAAAAACCTAATGAAGATCGCGATATTTCCTAGTTTACGTAAATGGATGAAGTACTTTTCTTCCCTCCTATACCTAGTAAAGTGATTTGTTTGTATTTTACGCCAGTATCATCGAACTCCAGTCGTGGAAGGGGGTATCAAACCTTGTTTCCGGTTCTCAACAGTTAATCCAAAGGTATAGCCAGGTTAATATTAGAAATGTTAGTAGAAATAACATGATGTCCCTGTATAAATTTGCCTCTTTGAAGAGTGAATTTAAGTATGACTCGAAGGACCGCTCGTGACGTTCCAAGCGATGGTAAGGGCTCAAATACGGACTGCGCAAAGGACCCTGTGCTTATAGCTTGACCTCATTTAAACTTGTACTAAATGGTCTTCGTGCATACGCATACCTTTGAATACAATGCCTGTCCCGAAGGATGCACAATGTATATTGATGTTGTACAAGAGTTTGCAAACGTACCGATGTCGGTCTTCTTTGTCTGTGGTGAGTCTGGCGGGACCAGTACCTGCCACTTCGGCTTGACGTACGGACTGTTCTATATGAAATCGGATAAATTTCAGCAAATTTGACCTCGCATTTAAAAAAAAAAAAGGTGCTTCTGTCATTGAAAGGTCTTCACTGGAAAAGTCTAATCGTGGGTTAAAATATGACCCAACTAATATTACTTTTCATTTTATAGAGCATCAAATTTATTCGTGCTTTCGTAAAATTCTTAGTTTTGGAAGAACATTGCTCAGAGACATTTAGTGATAGAATTTTCAACGACATCTCTTTTCAAAGCAAACTCAGAGAGTAATATAATAACTTTTGAGGGATTTTTTAAAATTCTTATTCACGTGACTAGACAGATTTATTTATATTACTTCTTTTCTTGACGAAATAGATAAAAAATAAAAATACGACAACATAAGTGACTTAATATAGAATGAAACACAGTTTACAGATTCCAAAATTTTCTTTGGCTAAGGGTGGAAAACAGAGTGCTGCATTGGAGTTAAATCGCTCGCTTGAACTCGGTCGAGTGTCGCACCCTCGAGTGAAATACGATCGGTCGTGATACGCTCGTAATAAATAGAAGCACAGTACAAGATCATCTCACCGACATGTATTGTCTTGTATGGAAGGCGTCAGATAAGATATACATGTTTTGCTCACACGGTAAAAATAAGGCTTTATTTTCTGCGTTTATGACGAACGTTTCATGGAACAGTCAATGGAACGTACCAAAACGGGAACATGAAGTTATAAATAAAATAGTATGAAAAACTTCGATATACAGCTATTATTTCTAATTAATAATTATTCAATATTTGATTTACCACATATATGATAGGTCCATACATAGTGTTCCGCCTATATACTGCGACAATGTAGAAACGTTTTACAAAATATTATTGATATAGCAGTAGATTAATAACAATATTAGTACAGAGACAACGTCACAGAAAATATAATAAAACGAATAATCATGCTGCACAACTGTTACAGACGCAATAACTGATACATTAATTATTAGAGATTATTATTATTATTATTATTATTATTATTATTATTATCATTATTATTATTACTAGAAAACTTGATACATTTCTTGCATTATCTTGATTGTGTTCTCCGTTTATAATAATTACATTTACATCCAATAACATCTATCAGATGTGGCAAAAACAAAGTCACTCCTGTGTGGGGGGGGGGAACATTTACCTACAACATTTATATTACATTTTAAAGCAAGTTTTCTAGTTGTACTATGGAGAGGTTAGATAACACTGCAAATTTTGAAATGATAAACATCTATAATGTTACTACACAGTTCATCACTGTAACAAGAACGAATGTCTAACGCTCGGCTTATACCTTTCGAGGATTTATCGCTCGTGACAATTTTACCCATCATGCATGTGCGCTACCTATCGGATTATGCTATGAAATACTTGGCGCTCGAGCGAAAACGTCCGATGCAGACTTCTGGTAGAAAATAAAATAATGGAAAGAGTTCTCATTGTGAATTTCTTTGCCGCGCGGCTCCGTCCCACAGCAAGCTGAGCGTGCACGTAGTTGGCCAACGCTAGCAGCTCGTAAGTTCCGTCATGCGAGTAGTTCACGCATTCGAAAACAACTCGAAATGAAAGATGTATTTCTCTGAATACTAAAATGATTTTATACAGATATAACATAATCACTACACTAACCTGTTACTGTTTACTGATGGTTACGATTGGTATTATTCTTGCTTTTAAGACAATACGTAATCACTATCTTACCTTAATATAGCAGTTTTTTTTAATTTGCTCCAACACAATAAAGGAAAACTCTAAAATATTGGAATTGAATAACTACTGTCACCTTGTAATACACACAGAAGATTGGCTGGTGGGTCACGTATTCGTCTCATTCCTTGTGTTGTGACAAGGCCAGCTGATAAGAATATTCTGGCTCATCTCACATCTACTCATGACGCTGTAGGGAGCGCGTTTTTTATAGCGAGATTTGAAATATTAACTTATTTTAAGGCTTTTCATTTTAAATAATGTTTAAAAAATGCGTGGGTTTTGTCTCAACAATAACTAATATTATAGTATTTTATATCCATACTTTTTTGGTGGTAACATGTTATAAATCACAAAAAACAATATATCCATAATTTCCACAAACAATAAAATATATGTGTTATACCCCATTAATACACTTAAATGTGCACTACAAAATTAGCTGTAGCTTAAGTTTATATTTCTAAGCCAGACGTACAGGGACATAATTTTATTTTTACTAACATTATTAATATTAATATTATTGGAGAACCGGAAACACAGTTTGCTACCTCCTTCCACGACTGTAGTTCGATGATACTGGCGTAAAACACAAACAAATCACTTTACTAGGTATAGGAGGGAAGAAAAGTACAGTAGTTCATCCATTTACGTAAACTAGAAAAAATCACGATTTTGAGTTCGATCATTTTCATTAGGTTTTTGTTTAATCAAAATACAGTACTGTATTAAGAATAAGTGTTTTGACTCACAAACTGAGTTATCCATGCGAACGTATTCATTATGCAGTGTATATTATACTGTCTATAGCACATTAGCGTACAATATAAAGAAAGAAGTTAAATTGAAAAATAATCATAATATGAATATTTAAACACAATTTTGAAAATGGTGGCCGTTCATTTCGATACAGGCTTCAGTTCGTTTGTCCATATTATCGCACTATAGACTATTGCATCTAATTCCAATTGCCAGTTTCGTCCTTCGTACTAGTAACTCATGTTGAAATAATTCTGTACCTACTCTATAAAAGAATACCTTACGTACTGTAAATTCAATCTTCACTTCTGCCCGATCCGAAAAGATAAAATTACTCAGACAAGCTATCTACTGTCCGTCCAAGTGGTTATGCCGCAGGATCGTAGAAAGGGGGGAAATCACATGACAGTTCATTACTTAACGAGGCTGTTTTATTTAAGTTATTTTAAACAGCATAATATTACGTAAACGTCCAATTCCTAACATAAATTAATGTTTTCAGAAAAGAGCTAAGACAGCCCAGCTTTTACAGAGAGGCGTGCAGAAGCAGGTGGGGGAAATCAGGATGCGACGTAGGCAAATGGACAGTACTGTCATCCTCTGAGGAGTTTAGTGCTGAGAGGAATGCAGTTCCGACTAGTCTAGCGCGGTACTGGAGTAGGAGGGAACAGTGACAGCGGCAGTCTGAAAGGAATTACAATCATACTGAAAACATTTCACTCCTATATAGAGTACCTAACACGTGCACACAGTCACACACTACTACAAACTGAAGACTGCATATTTTTGGACGATTAATACTTCCCACTCCGCTCGGCTCGGTTTGGCTGTAGCAACAAAAGAATCTACCTGCAACCCCCCCCCCCGCACCGACGGCAAGAATACCTCAGGTCCCAGCGCTAAACTCGTCGGAGGAAGACAGTACCTGTGCGAAAATATGATTCAATATTGAAAGCTCTTTCGTCACTGCAAACATATTTCTAGGAACTCCACCAATCTTAATACCATTTGTAGTATGCATTGAAACAATTAGAAATATAATTCGACCTGGAACTTACTACACTCACTAACTCAGAGCTATTTACTATATGCGGCCTTGGTTCTGTGAGGAGGACAGTTGGAACTTCATTAGTAGAAGGGGTGGGAGTGAAGTACATTAAAAACTCAGGTACAATAAAAATTGAAGTAAAAATAAAATGATGTGCCTGTAGTTGTACGTGTTGAAGGTGAGAATAACATTCAAAATACGCTAAATTTTAAGGAATTTATGTGAAAAACTACTAAGCTAAAGAAAGTCAAAATTTGTACACTAGTTCCCACATACTAAACCTCTGTACGAATTTTCAGACAATTCTGACATGTCGTTGCCCTTACGGCCTGTTCCAATCCACGCCAGCGCGCGCTGTGTTAAAAGTGCTGGCTGCACGACCAAGGTAACTGACTATGCGATGAGCCTCGTCCCGCCTCATGCACTCTAGCTATGCGATGAACAGTCCATCTCGTCTCATGCACTCCTGCTATGAGACCTCGTTCAAAATAGTCTAATTGACGATATTGCACTCGAGAACGACGCCGTGCCATCCCGTGTAGTAACATCTACTCCATATCACCGTTGGTTATGTCCTTACTGACTGTCACATGGCCTTTTAAATAGAATGCTATGGTAACGAAAGCCCTCCGTATAACATGTTGCAGTGACGTTTACATTACACCTTCAATCATTTGCTTATCACCTTCAGCACTACATGTACGAGAAGTAATGAGGCGGGCACTCATATATTGTACGCGATATGCATTGAAATTACTTTTTTATTTTATATTTTACATACACGTCTATATTTGAACTACAAACTAGGAAAAATGTGTAACACTGTAGGTTAGATGATTCCTAACGTTGGGGCGAGTGTTTCCCGAGCTAGGAGCCCTTAACCCCCCCTTCCACTTAGCGGAATCGAACCGAATCAAAACGAAATGCTGCCGCTCATATCTAGCGGAACCGAACCGAATAATACTTTTGTGTTTTGTCATACAAAAGAGAATAATTCTACACAAGATTTATTAATTTTTCTTCGTTCATATGACATTGTATTCTTGTATACGTACTATTCACACTTCGATTATTGTGGGCCGCACTTCGATTATTGTGATGATCTGTTAAGTGACCTAAGTTCTGAACTGTCAGTCAAGTTACAGGGAGCTCAGAATATGTGCGTCAGATACGTGTACAACATCCGACGATCACATATCACCGACCTTCGCAAGTCTTTCGTGGCTCCAACTTAAAGAACGTAGAACTTTACACTCTTTGTCTTTACTCTTTCGAATTCTGCACACTTCAACACCAAATTACCTTTCGTCTCGTTTCTCTTATCTATACTCTAACCACGACGTAAATACCAGATCACTTAAGGCTGGTTCACAATAAACCGGGAACGAGAACCAGAATGAATACGAGAAGCAGTGGACGTGAATATGAAAATTTTTGATTCACAATAAACCGAGAACGTAGACGACTATGCATATCGATATGCATGTCAGTAACGATATGTAAAGTCGATATTACGCATTCTGATGTTATTTGTGTATAATTGACCAATGGCGTTCTCTGATGAGTGCAAGGCAGCCAACATAAACACAGGTTAACCAACTTCGAAATTTCAACTGAAACATTTCATTAGGTACGGTATTATAAATATACCCATGCATCTTTATTATCACAACCTATTTTAAGTCTACCATAACGTAAAATAATTAGAGAAGAAACATTTGTAATAGAACAAAAATGAACACAACAGTAGTTATTGAATTGAAGCATGAATATGTAGTGTGTAATACAACCAATACAGTAATAAAATATGATTCACTTACGATCGGTGTTCAAAGATGCAGCTATTGAAAGCCACGTATTTTCCTTCATTTTCTCATATTTATACGAGGCGCGCCGCTTATGGTAAACGTGAGGATTTTCCTCAACACTCAATATTAGAATCTCACCAAATAAAACTTGGTCCATGATGCACAGCACAGAACAAAATAATGCATAGGTTATGTCACGGTCTTCTTGCTACAAAATATATGACGACAAAATAGCTTTTAGATGGCAATAGAATGAATCTAGTGCGCTGTGATCGGAAACGTGAACGCCAAAGTTGAAACTTGGCCAACACTCCGTTCCCGATTCTGGGCTCTGGCAAGCTTTTCGTTAATTGTGAATGCTCACATTTAAATGTACAGATTTTAACAATTTTACCGTTTTTGTTTTCGTTCCGATTCTTGTTTCCGGTTTATTGTGAACCAGCCTTTATCTGTGGCGCGTTAAGTATACCTCTTCATAGAACATCTCGTTATTCATCATCTTTTACTGTATCCACCTCGCAACAATGGAATTCCCTGTCACAAAGTATTAGGGGCTGCAAGACAATAAACACTTTTAAAAACAGCTTAAAAGATAACTTTCTTGGCATTTCACTCCAATCATACTGACTTAAACTATCACTTGTCTACATTGTTACTCCTTCCTTTAGACATGTGTCCTGACAGTGCTGTATTTTCAAAACTGTCTCGTAATAATCTCTTTTTATTATCTAACATTATTTGAAATATATTAACATTCTATGTATTTTAGCTTAATTCTGCTACATAGTTCGTATTTGAGTGTTTAATTAATAGCTCATAGTATTTTGTTGTTTAATTCGCTAATAACTCTTGTATACATGTAACTCGTATCTAAATCAAATTTTTTAATTCTTTGTAAGTTTATACATACGTAGTATACTTTTTGCTGGTTGAGTGGAAGAGAAGGTCTTACGGCCTTAACTCTGCCAGCTAAAATAAATTATTATTATTATTATTATTATTATTATTATTATTATTATTATTATAGCAATAATTTTCAATAGTAAATAAATTAAACCGCCAAGAATGGATGTGGTTCATTTGTTTTTTCACGAAGGCTTCACGAGAACTTACGATCATAACCGAAACAAGAAATTCTGTTCCGACAGTGGAATAAATATTTTATATATTATTTTAATGTACCGAAGTACATATGATATTTCCATGCAGATATTCTGCGTCATCATATGATGCAAGAGTAATGGAACGGAGAAAAATTCTCTCCGGCGCCGGGATTTGAACCCGGGTTTTCAGCTCTACGTGCTGGTGCTTTATCCGCTAAGCCACACCGGATACCTACCCCGGCGTTCCATTACTCTTTCATCATATGATGACGCAGAATATCTGCATGGAAATATCATATGTTCTTCGGTTTAAAAAAAATTATATGTAAGTATATATATATATATATATATATATACTTACATATATATCATATATCATATATATATATATATATGATATGCGTAAATCACTTCGTGATTTAAGACGGCGCTTATTCCGTCCGATCCCGGCCAAATAGTCACTCATAACGAGTGCACCTCAGCACATGTGTGGACTTCAGTCCTACGTTCATAGACATCTATGACGTAGTGCAGAGGGCGGCCACTAGAGGGAACCCAAGAGTTGGAACTTAATCTGAGACGATTCTGTCCGACGCCGGGGTGGGTATCCGGTGAGGCTTAGCGGATAAAGCATCAGCACGTAGAGCTGAAAACCCGGGTTCAAATTCCGGCGCCGGAGAGAATTTTTCTCCGTTCCATTACTCTTTCATCATATGATGACGCAGAATATCTGCATGGAAATATCATATGTACTTCGGTACATTAAAATAATATATATGATATGCGTAAATCACTTCGTGATTTAAGACGGCGCTTATTCCGTCGGATCCCGGCCAAATAGTCACTCATAACGAGTGCACCTCAGCACATGTGTGGACTTCAGTCCTACGTTCATAGACATCTATGACGTAGTGCAGAGGGCGGCCACTAGAGGGAACCCAAGAGTTGGAACTTAATCTGAGACGATTCTATCCAACGCCGGGATGGGTATCCGGTGTGGCTTAGCGGATAAAGCATCATACGTAGAGCTGAAAATACGGGTTCAAATCCCGGCGCCGGAGAGAATTTTTCTCCGTTCCAATACTCTTTCATCATAAATATTCTAGCTCATGAATTCTGTTCTGTGCGATTCGATTCGACGTGTCGCTTTCTGCTATCTTCCATTTAAATACATTGTGAAGATAAATTCTGTTCGATTCGATTCCGCTTAGTGGGAGCGGGCCTTTAGTCTGCTGGCGATTATTCCAGACGTTTCGTCTACAGCAAGGCTTGCCAAACTTTTCATAGCGAGAGCCACAATAACATTCCGAGAAAGAATCGCGGGACAAGTCATATAAGTTTAAATTAAATCTAATAAAGAAAGCTCATAAACGACATTACTATTCAGACTTTGTGTTTTATTGACCTAAAGCCTACACTTACATATTAATAACTGCTGCAATTAATATTCGACGAGTTATTAGTCTTAGTTGCATGGCAATATAACACGCAAACATTAGATAATAATACCTTTTATGATACATGCGATATTATCGATCTATAGTTAATGTAAAGAATGATGCTGACTTTTCTTTGTTATAATTGCAGACGTATGGTTCTAATTTTGTGCTTCCAATGAGCAAGACAGACTCTAAATGTTCATGAGATGTAACAGATCTGTATCTTTATTATTTCCATATGAGACATACACTTCTCTTACTTCCTACGAAGGCCATTGCCAATACAACCCATCTAAATTATACATGTTTTGCTTAAAACTTTTTCTGTGAGCTTAAATAATTAATTTATGAATATTCTGTCACGGGACAATTTTTACATATTTCGTACAGTTCAGTTTCTGTCAGATATATTTTCAATTCACCGTGGGCTAAAGCAAGGAGATGCACTATCACCTTTACTTTTTAACTTTGCTCTAGAGTATGCCATTAGGAAAGTCCAGGATAACAGAGAGGGTTTGGAACTGAACGGGTTACTTCAGCTGCTTGTCTATGCGGATGATGTGAATATGTTAGGAGAAAATCCACAAACGATTAGGGAATACACGGGAATTTTACTTGAAGCAAGTAAAGAGATAGGTTTGGAAGTAAATCCCGAAAAGACAAAGTATATGATTATGTCTCGTGACGAGAATATTGTACACTCTTAGACAAAAAGAAAAAATGACCGGGCTCCAGATTCTATGTCCGATTCGGAAGACTTCGGGTCTATTCGTCAGAGCATGATACACACGCGGATGAATTTCTACTGTCGTAAATGTTTCCGATACTCCACTGCTACCACTATATGATGATTATATAACATGCTTCTTAAAGAATCATCGTTTCTCTCGCATAGCGTAGTCGGTAGCATTGTGGCCTTCTATTCGACAGGTTTCGAGTACGAATCTCAGTCTATACTTTGTTTTTTTTTTTTTTTCGTTCTCATTTTTTTACTTCTTGTATAATGATAATAACCAGTATTGTGAAATATTTAACAGAAAGTTAATATTTACAAAAGGCAAGTTAGATGCATAATAGCAATCCTTTCCCTTGTATCTTGTATTTAAAGAGACTAAACGAAATCTTCTCGGATAGAAATAAACAATAATAACCCTTAAGTAAAAGAAATCCTTCTCGGATAGGAATAAACAGACATTATCCTTTCCTTTGTATTAAACAAAATAAAGAAATACATCTCTGAGACCAATAAACAAAAATCAAAATAGACAAAAAAATTCAATACCGGATATGTAATCCTTCCGCATCTATAATCGCCTGCATCCTACGGGGTATGGATGCGATCAGGCGTCTCAGGTACTGTAAACGTGAAGATACACGATCCCAAGCGTCCTCGATAATGTTCCAGAGTCCATCTTTGGTGGTCGGCCGACGTGGCATTGTATTTATCATCGCGTTCACAGTTTTCTTCACCTCCGACCACACATTTTCTAGGACATTCAGATCTGGTAAACAGGGAGGCCATTCTATCAGTCTGATATATGGCCTCTCTGAAAACCATCTCATGACCTCGGCACATGTGTGAACACGATGATTAACCTGTTGAAATATGATCTCATCATCATCAGGATGTATCATCCGTACAGAGGGAAGCATAACATTTTCCAATAAGACCTTGTATTGTTGGGCATTAAGATTTCCGTCGAGCCGCCACACAACACCCAGACCGTCACTGGACATCCAGCCCCAATCTGGAACAGATACACGGCCACTGCAAAAGCGAGTTGCCACATGCGTAGGATCGTATCGGGATCCCCGTGAACGGTGGACTATTTGCCTCCCGTAATAAAATTGTCAGAGGAAAAAGTAACTTCGTCTGAAAATATTAATTTATTTCAATCGAAATTAACATTTTCCTCTGAAAATGCAAGACGGAATAATCTGTGGTCATTATTATCATTATTATTATTATTATTATTATTATTATTATTATTATTATTGTTGTTGTGTTTGTAATACTATGAATATTATTATTGTTATTCTGGTCGTTGCATTATTATTAGACTATTATTATTATTATTATTATTATTATTATTATTATTATTAATATTATTACTGATACAAATTATAGTAAGTGATCAATATTCCTTATTGAGAGGGGACAAGATCCAAGAACTGAACATCTATTTTAATTCAAGGGTAATTAGAAAGAAGTCTCCGACATTACTGAATGTTTTTGTTTAATTGTTCAACTAATCCAAACTCCTGTGCACGTTAATTAATGTATCATTTGTTTCTAGCTAGAGAAAAAAATAAAACGAAACATATATACTTTTACGAAGGCGGATACGAACCCGGGTTTTCTGCGTGGAAAGTCAGAGTTTTACCACGGAGCTATGACACATGCATAGTTCAAACCTTTGTTTGCCGATATAAGAGTATGTTCTTGGATCTCGCTGGTTTCGTCCTTACTACTCTGATTTTAGTCTTGCGTATCAGACGCACAGCCGAACGGAACTTAGAAAAATTTACGCTTCAAGAGTCCGGTCATTTTTTTTTTGTCTAAGAGTGTACGAAATGGAAATATAAAAATTGGAAATTTATCTTTCGAAGAGGTGGAGAAGTTCAAATATCTAGGAGCAACAGTAACAAATATAAATGATACTCGGGAGGAAATTAAACACAGAATAAATATGGGAAATGCCTGTTATTATTCGGTTGAGAAAATTTTATCATCCAGTCTGCTGTCGAAATATCTGAAAGTTATAATTTATAAAACAGTTATATTACCGGTTGTTCTGTAAGGTTGTGAAACTTGGACTCTCACTTTGAGAGAGGAACAGAGATTAAGGGTGTTTGAGAATAAGATTCTTAGGAAAATATTTGGGGCTAATAGGGATGAAGTTACAGGAGAATGGAGAAAGTTACACAACACAGAACTGCACGCATTGTATTCTTCACCTGACATAATTAGGAACATTAAATCCAGAAGTTTGAGATGGGCAGGGCATGTAGCACATATGGGCGAATCCAGAAATGCATATAGAATGTTAGTTGGGAGGCCGGAGGGAAAAAGACCTTTAGGGAGGCCGAGACGTAGATGGGAAGATAATATTAAAATGGATTTGAGGGAGGTGGGATATGATGATAGAGAATGGATTAATCTTGCTCAGGATAGGGACCAATGGCGGACTTATGTGAGGGTGGCAATGAACCTCCGGGTTCCTTAAAAGCCAGTAAGTAAGTAAGTAAGTAAATAAGTAAGGTTATCCTGCATTGCACATTCCTGTATTTAAACATTTATCACACACTTCCATACCTAAAATGAATTCCCATAATCCAGAATGTTCAACAAGAAAGCCACCGGCGTAGCTCAGTCGGTTAAGGCGATTACCTGCTGATCCGGAGTTGCCAAAAACCATCTAGTTCTCACCACTCCCATCGACGCGAAATAGCCTAGTAGTTGATACAGCGTCGTTAAATAAACAAGTTTAAAATGTTCAGCAATAATAATAATGATGTAATGCAGAGTTTTCAAATTTTTTTGAAGTGGGGATCACTTTTTTAAGTCAGAAAAGTTCCATGGATCACCTTACACTTGTTCCATTCGAAAGAAATTCATCAATTTTGTAGCATATTTTAATACTAGTATACGCATATTTTAAAACAGAATTAATTAATTAAAATTAATTTAATTGAATTAATTTTATATTAATGTTAACTAATTAACTTAGTAGAAGAAAATTCATTTTGATTTTTTAATAATTCAAGGCTATTAATGTTTGGATAATCTTGAACTTATTAACTAAACAAAATAAATAAATGTTGGAACCCACATTAATGAGATGGATGAGCCTGCCGATTATTGCACAATTCTTGTATATTTGAATGTATGCTGGTAAGCTTAAGTCGGAGATCGTCACTTGGACTCTCGAACCCCTCTATTTTCTCATGCGCATTGAGAACACTCAAATAATTACCTTGTAGAGAGAGATTTAGTTCCTTTAGTTTTGAGAATACTTCTGAAAGATATGCCAATGTACTTAGCCACATCATGTCATCAACTGATGTGCAGGGAAAAGATGGCGGGAAACACCAAGCTCATAGTGCTTTAAATCCCTCTTTTGTTGCTGAGAGTAGAGTGGGAAGTCGGTAGACGGGTAGGGTAATAAATTTCATAAAATGTCAGTACTGGGAGAAAAAGTGAAAGGCAATTTAAATGTGTCATTTCCAAACTCTGAGATTTTCAGCTATAGTGTGATACGCAATTCGTTTAAATTTTATTTTTTCTTCTGTCCTTTTTGAAGAACCACAAGGGCAGACCTCGAGGACTACAGGTGGTCCGCGGACCATAATTTGAGAAACGCTGATATAATGTATTAATATATAATTTGTTAATTCACAATTCTTTTCTAATTTAATACTAATTTGTTGTGATGACTTTCTACTCAATTGGTAAGTGAATCTTCATACTAATTAATTATGAAGTCATGAGAAAACCGCTCGCAGAAAATACTCGTTTCTTTTATGAAAAAAATGAGCTACGGATGGAAGCTACTGCTGCCCTTACGTCCTAATTATCCAATGTGTCTTTCGCTCGCGTAGGCATTTCAATTACACAAATTTGTAGACGTCCGAGTCTCCTCATGCTAATTGCCTTCTCTGCAGGTCAACATCCGCTCGTAGACGACGTCACAAAGGATACTCCCGCGGGTCGTTGTTGAGTCAACGCTTCCCTGCCGCGATATGAATAATTTGGCCACTCTCTAGGTCATTCCTTCAGCCATTCTACCCTTGAGACAGGCGCAAGTGCTTTCCGCCTGTAATTAAACACTTATCACACACTTAAGCCTTGCCACAACTAATTACTATAACACAACACGTTTAATAATAATGAAGTAGTAACACATTAATTTCTAAACGAAAATACTGCCATCACATATATAAAAACATTTTGTCAACAAGTCCTCGAAAATAAATTCAATTTGATAAAGGAACAGAGTTATAAGCTAATTAACATCTTGCGGAGCTGCTGCAAAACACAAACAAAAAAATAGAGTCGCAAGAAGTTGTTCTAAAAGACAGAATAATAATAATAATAATAATAATAATAATAATAATAATAATAATAATAATAATATAATAATAATAATAATAATAATAATAATAATAATGACACTGTAATAGGCATATATAATGACATACATTCTTTGTAGGCTTATTACTTTCTACATTACTATTAGGAAGTCTATAGATACTGAATTTTTTACCGTCAAAATATTATGTTTTAATGGCACTGTTAATAAATATTACAGATGTTATCTTACTTACTTACAAATGGCTTTTAGGGAACCCGCAGGTTCATTGCCGCCCTCACATAAGCCCGCCAACGGTCCCTATCCTGTGCAAGATTAATCCAGTCTCTATCATCATATCCCACCTTCCTCAAATCCATTTTAATATTATCCTCCCATCTACGTCTCGGCCTCCCTAAAGGTCTTTTTCCCTCCGGCCTCCCAACTAATACTCTATATGCATTTCTCCATTCGCCTATACGTGCTACATGCCCTGCCCATCTCAAACGTCTGGATTTAATGTTCCTAATTATGTCAGGTGAAGAATACAATGCGTGCAGTTCTGCGTTGTGTAACTTTCTCCATTCTACTGTAACTTCATCCCTCTTAGCCCCAAATATTTTCGTAAGAACCGTATTCTCAAACACCCTTAATCTCTGTTCCTCTCTCAAAGTGAGAGTCCAAGCTTCACAACCATAAAGAACAACCGGTAATATAACTGTTTTATAAATTCTAACTTTCAAATTTTTTGGCAACAGACTAGATGACAAAAGCTTCTCAACCCAATAATAACAGGCACTTACCATATTTATTTTGCGTTAGTTTCCTCCCAAGTGTCACTTATATTTGTTACTGTTGCTCCAAGATATTTGAATTGTTGCACCTCTTCGAAGGATAAATCTCCAATTTTTATGTTTCCATTTCGTAGAATATTCTGATCACGAGACATAATAATATAGCCTACTTTGTCTTTTCAGGATTTACTTCCAAACCTATGGCTTTACTAGTTTCAAGTAAAATTTCCGTGTTTTCTCTAATCTTTTGTGGATTTTCTTCTAACATACCCACGTTATCCGCATAGACAAGCAGCTGATGTAACCCGCTCAATTCCAAACCCTGTTTGTTATCCTGAACTTTCCTTATGACATATTCTAGAGCAAAGTTAAAAAGTAATGGTGATAGTGCATCTCCTTGCTTTGGCCCGAAGTGAATTGGAAAAGCTTCAGATAGAAACTGGCCTATACGGACTCTGCTGTAAGTTTCACTGAGACACATTTTAATTTATCGAACTAGTTTCTTGGGAATACCAAATTCAATGAGAATATTACATAAAACTTCTCTCTTAACCGAGTCATATGCCTTTTTGAAATCTATGAATAACTGATGTACTGTACCCTTATATAATGTATAATAATATTTTACGATCTTATGCTCATAGTAGCGAGCGGGACTCGTTCCTGAAGTAGAACTCGAGCGTGGGTTCAACCCATATTGGACTGAATACCCAACTGGAAGATTTTCCAGTGCATTTTTAAGTGGAAAACGAATTCGAGATGTTCCCGTAGCGAATCGTGGATTTTACTCAACAAAATACCATCTCTCTGTCATTAATTCCACCGTGTAGTTGATACAGCGTCGCCAAATGATTCATTAATATATATCCTACAAATACTACTGTAATAAAAATAATACTACTACTACCACTAGTAATAACACTAATAAGTGCGTGACATTTCTGGTACAATATTGGATTTTTCAGAGGAAGAAAAAAGAAAGAAAGAAAGAAAGAAAGAAAGAAAGAGAGGAAGAAAGATGGAGTTGCTTGTAGGTAATATAATTCTCTCTTAGTTCTATAGGGAAATCTAAAATACAACCTAATGTGATAAAAACTAAAATCTATTGTGCTTTTAGGTACTAGGATTGGCCCACTATTAGTAGTAAAAAAATTATTGTATGTTATTTATTTATTTAACTAGCTAGTGAGTACAAATTAGAATTACAAAACAAAACTGTTTCTAGCCACTACCTTAAGAGCCAGGGTCGTGTACGGTGTGGTTTTAGCCAATAATATAACATAAAATTTACAAGGACAGTTTACTAAATACAGAATGTAACATAATTCAAGCCAAAAAAAAGAAAAAAAATGAGAGAAAAAACATTTAATATAAATTGACAATCAGACAGAAGCCAGTGATATTCAATAAAAACATGAATATATTCGACAGAAATAAAAGGTAAACAAACACACAAATCTGTTAATATTATATATCATGAGTACTTTTATAAATTTCTATTTTAAATCTTCAACTTTAAAATATTTTAAATTTGGAAAATGGTTTGTAATTTTATTATAAAGTCTTCGGCCGAAACTAGCACCATGTTTAAGAGCTGCACTTGTATGACATTTAGGCTCAATTAATGGAAAAGTAGACATTTGTCTTCGAGTACGATATTCATATCGATTAGATTTATGTTTTATTTCATTTCTGTGGTAGTAAGCTAGTAAACTATATTTATAAATTTCTTCAATAGTTAACGCATGGTTTCAAAAAACGAATTTTCAACTCTATTTTTCATATTTTCATCAAATTTGGTTTCATAGGCCTACTAAAGTTAAACAAGAGATCATTAGGCGTGGCAAGTTTAATCAGCACAAAGATGCATAGCAGAAATTTGCTGAAGCATTCCTTTTACAAATGCTACTAGCCATTGTAAGCTTTTGTCCATTCTGCTCAACTTCATTCCATCCCATTCCGTTATTTTGTAGACTGTGGGTGAATATATTCTCTTCTGGCGTTTTACATCATTAATCACCAAATTGTGTGTTTGAAGTTAACCACTATTTTTTTTCCTTTCAGAACTGTTTGTTTTGCGTTTGCTTCCGGTTCTAAGAGAGATGTTACGTTGATGAAACTCGTATTATATATATTCATCGGAACGGATTTCATTTTCCAACAAAAAGTTTTTGTTAGCTTTGTCACACACCACAAATATGATTGAATTGTGGTCATAACATTTATGATAAGCCGATGTCACATTTTGGTTCAACTTGTCACAGAGAATTTGTATGAGTTATCTACGTGGGTATAATTTCTGTGATTGGATTTTGTGCTAATTATACTCTCTTCAATACAGTACTTTTGCAAATATACCCTCAACGTTGTTTGTGATTCTTTTGTGTTATTTATGATACCAGAAATGCGTATATTATTACTGTCAATGTTAATATTAAACTGATCACGAAACCAGACAGATATATTTACGAACTCTGTGATGTGTGACACAAATCTGTAGGATAGAGCTGCTTTATCTGTTTCTCATTAATTTGTCATCATTGTCACCAAATTCGGAGCAAAGAACTCTTTGCTTTGTCCCTACACTTTTATTTTATTACAATTTTTAATAGTGCTGTACATAGTTCCCCCACAGTCTAGTATATACAGTCACGAAGGTCAATACGTAGTAAATATGCATCCACAGATAGTTGCTCACCACTAGGATCGCTAATATTGCCTCATTACAGACAATAAGAAATAGTACTAGCACAGTCTATTGTTTCTAGCACCCTCACAACTCAAGCTTCGTGACTGTATATACTAGACTGTGGTTCCCCTCTTAAACTTTATAGTTGTTACTGTGTTTATCATGGGATCGAAACTTCGCGGATTCAAACCCAACCCATTATGGTGAAATGTTAAATGTTATGTTTTATTTAACGACGCTCGCAACTGCAGAGGTTATATCAGCGTCGCCGGATGTGCCGGAATTTTGTCCCGCAGGAGTTCTTTTACATGCCAGTAAATCTACTGACATGAGCCTGTCACATTTAAGCACACTTAAATGCCATCGACCTGGCCCGGGATCGAACCCGCAACCTTGGGCATAGAAGGCCAGCGCTATACCAACTTGCCAACCAGGGCGACATTATGGTGAATGTTAAATAAATCTCAGTATGGCTCATTTCGAAGAAAAAGTAAAATTGTGGGTTAACGTCAACTTCAACGTTGATGCCCATAGAGAATGGGAGGAATAGCAATTAAATGGAACGCGAAAACGCATCCTTGCAAGGGAATTTGGAACTGAAGAAATCTGAATATGTGAACTTCGAGTCTGTTGACCATTTGTCTCACTTCCAGTTTCGCGGTTCCACTGAGGGAATTTAGAGAATTTTGAAGTATAAAGCCGAAATTGGACGTAATCTAATAGCTACCACATTAGGGGGGGGAGAAGCATGATAGAACAGCAACGGATCAGGATCGCTGAAGATGTTAAGAGTGCACAGTGCACATCGAGTGGGACTGCCTCCATAGTCCTCGCAAGAGAAGGTATCGGAGCCCTTGCTCTGTGCGAGTAACACTCGAATAAACTCGTCCCAAGTACCGGAGGCAATACTGTGTAAGAAAGCAAGGTTTCTATTTCTGAGGCTTTAATTTGAAAAAAACAAACAAACAAACAAACTTATATGAACATGAAGTTGTACATTGTACAGTAGGTACATGGCCCATTTCATTTACGGCTCATACCGATATTTGTATAAGTTACTTGGGAAAACTACATGAAGGATGAATCAACGACAGATCCTTTCATACCAAAAGAGTCGAACAATACGATGGAGCAGTGCCAGTATATCTGGATGCTACATTTCCTGGTCGCTGGATTGGAAGGGAAAGCCATGGCCTGCGTGGTCACACGACCTGAATCCACTCGATTATTTCGTATGACGATATCTGAAATCACTTGGGTAAAGTATGAAATTACATGGAATTAGTTGCCACGACTGTAGTCATTTGTCATGTGACTCCAAATACGCCAGGAATATTTAAAAGACCCCGGCAGAATCTAATACTCCGATTTCATGCTTGCTTCATTTTGGTGGCTGTCATTTTGAGGAACTGTTGTGAGGTACAAATTGGTACGTTAACTCAGGTTTTCAAATTATATGGAACGGTACAATAATACCTAGACAGCGGAAAAAAAGCCATTCGGATGTGAAGGTAACTACAACGTGACTAATTTGTCTCGTCAGAGGGTTGTTGTTTACGTAAGCACAGTAGGTACACTAGAGGCGTGTGCAGGTATAGGTCGGGGGAAATGTAAATTAACAAACGGAATAATCACTGAATATTGGTTGTACGTTGATATAACTATTGCAATGGCATATTTTGTGTACTTTTCTATATACCCTTTAAAATGAGGATTGTTCAACGTTTTGAATGGAATATTGCAACTTATCATTCGACACAAATCCTGGCTAAAGACATATTTCATATTTGAGGCGGAATTTGAACTTGAACCCTTATTTTCATCTAACATACGAGCAACACTTTTCATGTGTTTCTGTGTATTACACTGATGTTCTATCGATTGTTTTATTATTTTTTTAATGCACACATTCATAACGGACACTTAACAGTATCACTACTAAAAATGTAGACACCATATTCTTGTATTAAAAGAATAAACCCTATGTTTTTAACACATGTCTTCAGCATTATGATCACTGCACCGAACACAAATGAAGAATATGTTTACGTATCTTTATGTCCTCTGTTCACGTACGGACGAGGACTGACAGAACGCAGAGTGGCAATTGTTTTCGGTGTTCGCGTGGTGCTCTCTGCGGACGGCACCGTGTTGTACGTACTTGGGATGCATGCACACCTCATGCCATAGTCTGTTCGTACAGTACTTGTAAACCATACTTGCACAAACAGCGCTCAAGTGAGCGCGCGCTCCTTCGCAGCGGGAGAGACGTTTTTACCGCTCGCCGAAACGGAGAGGAAGATACGTCAGAATGACATAGGCTTGCTATAGGTAGAGGAGAGGAAAACGACCACTCAGCTATCTAATGGAGTGCAGTGTGTAGGCCTATTCTCAGTAACTGTTTCACGTTGCTTACCTACTGCAGTACAGTATGCAGGAATCTAAAAGACGGAACATAACATTTAACATTTAACGATTTACAGCTCGAACTTATTGATCTTCAATGTGACCTAAGGACTAAAGACCGTTTGAATAATACTACTAGTCTGGTTGAGTTTTACAAGACTAAACATTAGCAATAATATCCACGACTACACAGGCTGGCTGTAAAAATGATTGCTATGTTTGGCTCAACATTTATATTTGTGAGCAACTGCTTTCTATAATCAACTTTAATAAAGGCAGACATCGAACATCTGTAACTGATGTTTCATTACGATCAGTAGGCTACTGTTCCTTTCAGCTGCCAACAGCATAAAACCTCGTTTAGATGTACTGATAAATAAAAATATAACAAAATGATATTTTACATTTAAGTAGGTATAGAATTTCTATTATTTCTGTAAAATAAATATTTCTTTATTAATTAATAATAGTCCAAGATGGTTTTGCAAACACTGAACGGGAATTCATTTCATAAACACTCGTAATAGTACTTCCTTTTGTGTGTATTTTGTACGAGATCACCCCTTCTTCCAGTCCAGCTAATATCTGCATTCCGCTCGTGAGCTGTGAGCCGGCTCGGAGAGCGCAAACATTGTGCAGGCCTGTTGTAAACTGTAAACATGACATTCATTTGACTTTTTTTCCCCCTGTCTAGTAATAACTATAAGTAATGTAAAAATTAAATCTAAATAAATACATGGAAAATCAGCTGTAAATAATCCGGAAAACAGTAATAGTGATAGACATGTTTAAGTCCATATCTCCTGAAGCTGGCTTCTAAGACCTAGGTTTCGTATGTCAAAAATGTTCAGTAGAGCATTCCTATGTCCTTTTTAATTTTTTTCCCGCTTTTACTGAAACTCCTGTATTTATAATACGACGTGGGACGTCCAGAACATTATTGAATTGAAAGAAGGAGGTTATTTATTTCCAACAATTTACAATAAAAATGACTATAGGCCTATATACGATGGTGGTGGCAGTGGCGATGATGGTGATGGTGATCATTGTTTAACTACTCAAACATTCAAACAACAAAACCCTTATCCACTTAATCGTTCATACATTCTCTGTACGAAACGCTCTATTTCTATGCAAAATACCCAATTACAGACTCAGTAGACCAAACAAACTTTCGACCAATCAAACAAACGAACTCATAACCACTCAGAGACTCAAGTGACCATCAAATGCTGAGCAGTGAACCACTCAACGAAATAATGTACATTTCTATAGACTACGGGATGTGATGTCGTCCCGAACACTCATGTTCTCAATCATTAAATCTTATCTCCGTCTCAGAGTAGACTAGACATTACTGATTACGCGGTAGCCTCGATTCTGTGTTATCATTTTATCGTCACGCTTCAAGTTTCAAAATGACGAGATAAACAGGACTGTGACTTTGTATTTCATTCTGAGTTACCATGTACATCACAGAACATTTCAACGTACTGCCTTTTCAATAGATCTCGCTGAAGGGAACTGTCAGATTTTCCATGATATACAGGACATCATTTTATTTTTACTTCAATTTTTATTGTACCTAAGTTTTTGAATGTACCCCCTCTACTAGTAAGCTCCCAACCGTCCTCCACACAGAACCAAAGCCGCGTATGCAGTCAAAGTCAGTAAACAGTACTGAGTTAGTGACTATAGTACGTTCCAGAAATATGTTCGCGTCTCTCAGTGACGAAGGAGCTTTCAATATTGAAACATATTTTCGCACAGGTACTGTCGTCCATTTGCCTACGTCGCATCCCGGTTTCCTCCCACCCGCTTCTGCTCGCCCCACTGTAAAGGCTAGTGACTGGGCAGTCTTAGCTCTTTTTCGAAAACATTAATTTCTGTTAGGAATTGGAATTATTATATAACTGTTTAAAATAACTTAAATAAAAGGGCCTCGTTAAGTAATTAACTGTCACGTGATTTCTCCCCTTTCTACGACCCTGCGACAAAACCACTTGGACGGACAGTAGATAGCATGTCTGAGTAATTTTATCTTTTCGGATCGGGCAGAAGTAAAGATTGAATTTACAGTACGTAAGGTCTCTTTTATAGAGTAGGTACAGAATAATTTCAACATGAGTTACTAATATGGAGGACGAAACTGTTTATTGGAATTAGGTACAATAGTGTATAGTGCGGTAATATGCAAATATGCCTGTGTCGAAATGAACGGCCACCATTTTCAAAATTTGTTTAAATATCCATATTATGATTATTTTTAAATTTAACTTCGTTCTCTATATTGTATGCTAATGTGCTGTAGACAGTATAATGTATACTGCATAATGAATGCGTCCGAATGGATAGCTTAGTTCGTGAGTAAAAACACTTATTGTTTACACGGTACTATATTTTGGTTAGGCAAAACCCTAATGAAAATGATCGAACTCAAAATCGCGATATTTCCTAGTTTACGTAAATGGACGAACTACTTTTCTTCCATCCTATACCTAGTAAGGTGATTTGTTTGTACTTTACGCCAGTATCATCGAACTCCAGTCGTGGAAGGGGGTAGCAAACGGTGTTTTCGATTATCAACCTTTAATCCATGGGTATAGCCAAATTAATATTAGAAATGTTAGTAAAAATAAAATGATGTCCCTGTACTTAGTCAAGTACAGCTTTACCTACAACGTTAAAAATTGTATTTTACGAAGTGTACGTTTACAATAATTTGATAATAGAGAATGGAAGGGAATGTACTGTATTCTTTCTAAGATATGATATCAAGAACTATAACGAACAAATATTGTTTTCCTTTGCGGATGGCTTTTAAAAGTGATTTTTGTGTTAAAATTGTTGTTGTATATTTATAAAACTATTAAAAAGGATTTTTATACAAGTCCACACCTGTGGAGTACCGGTTAGTGCGTTTGGCCGCGAAACCAGGTGGCCCGGTATTTTGTACATTACTATTCCTGTAGTTCAGTGACTTACACACAGAGGTATATGAATAAACAGATGTAAGCACACAGTACCGCTGTATGCGGGAAGTCTGCTTGGTTCATTGTAGCGTGAACTGTTGACTTGCAACTTGTTCACCGTACGAAGTCAGTATGACCGATGTACACCTAACCTGTATTTATAATAACTTAAGCCCAGATTTCTAAGCAAAATGCATATTATTTTCCACACTTTTAAAGGTAAGCAGAAAGGTTATACTTCGTAAGACACACCTGGATAAGCATTTTTAGCTGTAGTGCTTATAAATGCTTATTTCGCAGGAAATCGTTTTTGCTGACTTATTTTACGATTTTTAACTGAAACAGCATATTTTACCCAAAACTGTAATTTTAAAAGTGCCTATTTCACTCCTAGCCGTCATTTATCGCAGATTCCCCTTTTTTATTGGCTAATAAAAAATAACTTCAGTTGAATGCTTAAGAAAGCAACGCTAGGGTATGATCCAGGCTGTTGTGAAATAATAGTGCGTGGTTCTAATTAGGAGAGAATCTTGGGATTCCCCGCCAAGCCTCTGCGACTAAGCAGGTTATTCGGTTATTGCACTTACCGGAATGATGTCATGTGCATGGATGATGAATACCCGAGTTCCAAGCTGCAGTGTGCTGCGTTGGTGCAATAAGATGTGTGTGATTGCTCGCTGTTGTAATTAAGGAATGCCACTCACAAAAACTTCTCAATCAGCATTCTACGAAACAAATAAGTTTATGATCATATTTTCGTGTATTTGTTTTTATTTTCATAATTTTTGTGCTTATTTTACTGTATTCGTGTATTCGTTTTTGCTTATTTTGGTGCTTATTTGCACCATTTTTCGTGCTTATTTGCTCGCCTATTTTACTGTTTGATTGTGCTTAGAAATCCGGGCTTTGATAACAACTAGACGGCGGAAAAATGTGCGTCACCACGCGATACAGGTTAGTTTGGTCTGAAGTATGGATGACGACACAGGTACAAGCGCGATAACATAAATGCGCTACGAGATGGCGGCAGTACAAGTAGAAACCAACAACAAATGATCTTCAGTGCCAACTTCTAGTCGTATCGGAAAGAAAGACAGGTGTTTACCATATTGTTTATTGCCTTTGTGCAGGTGCTAGTGTTGTGTAAAAGTAATTTAAAATATCTAAGTCGAAGGATTTGGAATCAAACAGCCTAAGAAATAATTACGGAAGAGGGTTTTTGATCCCGCAAGGGGAAAATATTTTCTGTGCCGTGCCCAAAGGTGAAAATAAAATACGTAGGAAATATTACATAGAGCGGCATTATAACAGCAAGAAACATACCGAAAACGTACAAAGGTCTTCGACATCAGTTCTGTGTAACATTTTGAGTAGAGGGAAAAACGACGATACAACAGCGCTTTGTTCATTTGCACCTCTAACACCTTGTGACACGGAAAGTAGCTTTTCGATGTTGAAAAACTGTTGGAGTGAGAGACGTCGAACTTTCTCTTTCGATAATTTACGGATGTATATTGTGGTTCAGTGTAATGCATCCTTTAATCATCAGGCGGTGGCAGGTAACATTTGAGGTAAGTTTTAAAACCATAATAACTATATTACAACTTCATTCCAGTATTTATAGATCGTTTGTATGGAGTGTTGAGGTTCTCATTACTAGACTGTACTCTCTTGCCGCTGTTTACGTAAGTGAATGACAACAGTATAGTCCATTGATACTGAACTTAAGGCACAACGCACATCTTTCCGCCCTTTAATAATAACCAAACACAGGACTCTTTTTTTATTGGGTTATTTTACGACGCTGTATCAACATCTAGGTTATTTAGCGTTTGAATGAAATGAAGGTGATAATGACGGTGAAATGAGTCCGGGGTCCAGCACCGAAAGTTACCTAGCATTTGCTCGTATTGCGTTGAGGGAAAACCCCGGAAAAACCCTCAACCAGGTAACTTGCCCCGACCGGGATTCGAACCCGGGCCACCTAGTTTCGCAGCTACACGCGCTGACCGTTACTCCACATTTTAAGTCATAATAACTATATTACAACTTCATTCCAGTATTTGTAGATCGATTGAATGGAGTGTTGAGGTTCTCATTACCAGACTGTACTCTCTTCCCGCTGTTTACGTAAGTGAATGACAACAGTATAGTCCGTTGGTACTGAACTTAAGGCATAACGCACATCTTTCCGCCCTTTAATAATAACCAAACACAGGACTCTTAGTAATTATGTAGCGGTCTTTGCATTTCTAATTCGCTGCTGTGTAAATTACTCGTAATGCTTTTTTTTTTTTCTGAATTGTGTCATAGAATAATCTTATTCTGATAACAATTGATGGATTATTGCATTTTAATGGATTTTTTCAGGCTGAGCAGTAGGTTTATTTTTATGTCTATCCCTTTCAGTGGGAGGAAAGTAATGGTTAATCCCCTATCAAAAATTTCCAGATTAAAGAAACATTCCATTTGTGATGAATGTCGAATTCTTTTAGAATATTTTCTCTCTTTTTTTTCTATAATCTAACCTGATAATAGCTCATCTTGAAACTCCAACCTCTTTGTGTGATTAATTGGTTTTCCAATATAGCTGAAAATATTGAGAGGTTATTCAGAGACAATGAAGCGATTGTATCGAAAGCAATGACGTACTAATAAGACCTGCATCTTTGAAAAGAGGCTAAATATCCGGTTTCATTACGGGCTATTCCATATGAAATCGATCAGTAAACAAACCTCGCATTTTTTTATACTCTAGTTTTTTCCCTATTTATACAAGGTGCTGAGGAGAGTGCATTTTCAAACATATGCTATCGAAAGTCAAACGGTTTTCGTATTGTTGAGCGACAAATTTAGCGTATTTTATAAAAACAAGCCTTTTTCAGCGCTCAGAACTCTGGAACCATTTACTGCAGAAAATTGAACGGGAGCTCATTTTGAAGCTGACATTTGGTAGGTTATGTTAAGAAGTAATCCTTATTTTTATTGTACACAGAGAGACAGATAATCTGATTTTACTTACTTTAGGCTTTTTGCCAATTTGTAAAAATGTAAAAAAATATTGCATTTTTAAGAGGGATTCGGCTTTGTTTGCTTAGAAGTATGGCAATAAGTTTCGAGGGTATTAAATAGATTATTTTCACACGCCTGGACTTGAGCGGCGCAGTACTGCACGCACCTGCCGAGAGCTGAAGATAAGAGAGCGTTGGGCGTCATTTTACTCCTGTGTTCATGAAAACTTGTGATAAAGCTAGCCCAGCTATGCGCTACTAGACGAAACATCACGTGTTTGTCTCCTGGCCTTGCTTGTCTCGGCTAGCTCCCGTCTCACAGTCAGCTGGTTAGTCACGCGCGTACTATTTATTTTCCTTATTTGATATTTTCAATACTTTCTTATCAACATACCGTCAGTAAAAAATATGTGTTTATTTGTACTTTCAATGCGGAATCTAACTATATATTTTAAAAATATTTTTTCCTAGTCAAAGCCGTCTTAATGAGGAAAAATCTAAATTTCTCCATTTCCATAAAAAGTAAGAAAATCTGTTTATATGTCAATATAAACTTTAATTTCTCAGCATCAAAATAAATCATGATTTTGATCATTGGGTGAAAGGGTTTCGGAGCTACAACAGTTTAAAGTTGCTAATTTTATGAAAATACGATAAATTTAAATATTTTAAATTTAAACACTATGGAGTTCTGATGCCTCAAACTTTGCACAAAGCATTTTATCACAGTTCTCTACGTACAAAAAAAGTTTCATTGTATTTAGAAATTGTAAGGCCAATTTTCTCTATATTTCGGTTGATTTGAGATGGAATAGCTCATACAGCAGATCAGCGTGTTAAATTGTTTTTAATCATCTATAGAGCACGTAACCACGTGAATTCCTAAGTATTCTGGTATGACACCAAACTTGCAAACAAATCGCGTCTATATTTTTGTGGTATTAGACGAAAAGGAAATAATGAATGTGCGTCCATATGTAATAATAAAATGGAGAGTATAAAACGCCTACTTTGGCTGTGGTCGGGTATTAATTGTAACACCGACCTTAAAGGTCCACATTACGTCAAATTCTCGAGCCTTCACGTTTTTCTACAGTTTCAGTTTCTCACCCTCTTTTACTCCATCTCCATGCCAAAGTGGAAAACCTTTTAAAACCCTTTGGCTTTTACATTTCTGATGATGGATAGCGTACTTTGTCTGAAGAGTTCGTTCATAGCTCAGAGAGTGGGTGGGTCGGAAACCAGTGTACTAGCAAACAAGCCCCCACATCACGTGGGAGTCTGATTACATGCTATTGCTGTAACACAAAACCCTACACTTTCAAACCGATTTTATGCAGCGCTGATTGAGCACAGAATATAGTACTAGAGAACAACGAACCTCTATTCATTATACAACACCTGAAATCGAATTAAAAATTCAGTCGTGCCTATTAATAATTTTCAAGTGTAATGCATCGTTAGCCCAACGACTTTCCACGCTTACGATCCAGATTCAAACCCTGGCGATTCAAAGTTGTATTTGTAGAGGACAGAACCACTATTGTTGTGGTGTTTTGGGCAACTTTGTTTGTCATATTATAATTCTGTGGCCGGGAGGAAAAAGATCTTAAGTCAATTTTTTGTGAAAATGAGATTTTTATATATTCTAAAAGCGGAAACAATTCTCTACAATCTGATAAAACGGTTAAAGTCAAATAAGACTCCTGACTGGATTTATAGAGCGTTACCAAATGTCCTAAGTACTTTTTGAATGGAGCACACACAGAATGAAGGACTTAAGAATATTTAATTCTTTATTCCTTGCAAACATCACATATTTATTTTCCATGCTTCCCTAATTAAAAGGTCTAACTTGTATTTTAGCTATTTTATCACATACTGGTGAGTTCCTTTTAAAACTTTAAGCACCAGGTAAACAGTTTTATATTGTTTAAGATCTATTTCCCATTCCTAATAATTTACATTTCCCATTTATGTTTAAATAGTCCCTTCTTCTCAATTTGGGTTGTATTCTTAAAAGGGGTTTAAGTGCGGCTATTTTTGGAAATAATCAATAAAATTGTTAAATGAGCAACATTACCTATTTTATAAGAAATATAAACAAATAATATCCAGGAAAAACCTCTTAATTAAAAGAACTCTATAATTGACACCAATTTCAATCTTTCTACTGCTCTCTTGAAAAGTATAACATTTTTACGTAAGACTTTTCCCTCCCGGCCACAGAATTTATTCAATTTTACATTTACTTGAATATACAATAAAATGTAATGGAGATAGTCGGTTTACTGTTGTCATGTAGATATGGAGCTGGCGATCGACGTTGGATCATTACCCATCAGCAGTTGTATACATGGATTGGTGAAGTGTATTAGGTTTGTTATTATAACAACAATAACAAAATGTTTGTCATAAAATGGCTACCAGCTGTGTTATACTTGACTTACTTTCACTGAAACTGTATACCCTTTCCCTGGATAGCACTCTCTTTTGTCTTAATGTGTAAATCCACCCATTATCACTCCAATTTCGTCATTCTGAAGAGAAGGCGTAACAAAACAAGACTAACTTCCTACTGATGAGTAAAACTTGAAAACCTCAATCTTTTTTGTGTTTTGATACCAGACATTCAGCGTTACTTTTCAAGATAATGGTAGTAGGAGTAGCAGTAGCAAGTGGCTAGGGGCGGGTTAGGGACGACCCTTCAGCACATCGGCTCGACAGTGGCCTATTGTGCAACCCGAATAATTGGATAAATGAGAATGACTTGCACTAGCCCACCGGCCGCATGAAACCTCTCACCTTTTCACCCAATGGGCCCCCTACAGCCCCCGCCTTAAGTTCATACCGCCAAGGTGACCAAACAGCACAGGATCCATTCAGACAGCCCTTCTAAAGTGTCGAAGCGCCTTCGGAAGTGCAGTTAAGGAGTGAATCCTGGCAGAGATATTGCGAAAGGCTTGGATCCCAGAGACGGTTTCAGAGAGGACGCCCCTCTTGCAAGCGGACGAAGACATGCGTCAAGACTGAATATACCTATCGAATGAGATGATGAATAGGAATGATATGATATAAAATCTAAATTCTTTTTCTACAGGGAAGAGGAAAGGAAATGGACCGAAACAATGAAAATGCCAAGCCGGCATTTGCCAAAGTAACTGTGGAAAACTACAGAAAAAGCACAGACAGGTTGGTCGGTCCGTGGATTTGAACGCGGACCTCCCGAATGCGAGTGCCGTGCGAAACACATGAGCCTCGTCGCTTGGTTTGAAGGTATAACACAGTTTAGTATATACAGTCACGAAGCCTGAGTTGTTGAGGGTATTAGGAGCAATAGACTGTGCCGGCACTATTTCGCATTGACCCACATTGTATTTATGTTGTAACTTTATAAATTTAAAAATTCTAAATTTTTTACTGAAATAGTTTATTATATCATTTTAGCAACTATAATTATTTATAAACTTTTTGTACCTCTTTTCTTTACTTTGGCCTTAATATGAATTCCTTCAAGCTTAGGCCTAAATTATGTAAACTTTGGTTGTTTACCTACTTATGAACAACCCGAGAATGAACTTAGCACAGGAGTCATTAATGCATGGGACATTAATTTCACTTCCGCCCTGCGTTTACTGGAGTGAAGCGTTAAGTGATACATTCTTTATGAGGTAGTCGTCAGCACATATTTTCACCAACAAAAAGAAAGTTAAAAATGGACGGGGTCAACGCGGAAAACTTTCCCTGCAGCATTATTTATAACCCAGAAAATTAGCGAGGAAGAAACTTCAAATGAAGTTCAAGTTTAAAAGGTTAAGATAGTTTCTAACCGCATCAGAACGTTTCATTCTGCAGTGAACAATCGGTCAATAATAAGTTTATACTGGATAGTTTGACAGTAAGGTCAAGAAGGAAACATTTTATTTTGTAAATATATTAATTTATCTCATACAGTTACTTTTCCAATATTACATTTCAAAATATTCTTCCTTCATGATAACAAAGATAATAAGCAAATGTATGACTTTAGGTATGTGTGCTAGTTTAATTTTGTAATGGGAGAAATACATATCAACCATAAATTGAATATTTACTTGATAATAAGAGGCACAAGAAAGTGTAGACCATACCTGCACAAACAGCGCTCAACGAGAGAGCGCGCTCCTTCGGAGCGGGAGAGCCGCGTTTCCCGCTCGCCGAAACGGAGAGGAAGATAAGTCAGAATGACATATACTTGCTATAAGTAGAGGAGAGGGATACGACCACTCAGCTATCTAGTGGAGTGCAGTGTGTAGGCCTATTCTCAGTAACTGTTTCACGTTGCTTACCTACTGCTACAGTACAGTATGGAGGAATCTAAAAGACGGAACATAACGTTTAACATTTAACGATTTACAGCTCGAACTTATTGATCTTCAATGTAACCTAAGAGCTAAAGATCGTTTGAATAATACTACTAACCTGGTTGAGTTTTACAAGACTGAACATTAGCAATAAAATCAACGACTACACAGGCTGGCTGAGAAAATGATTGCTATATCTGGCTCAACATTTATATTTGTGACCAACTGTTTTCTATAATCAACTTTAATAAAGGCAGACATCGAACATCTGTAACTGATGTTTCATTACGATCAGTAGGCTACTGTTCCTTTCAGCTGCCAACAGCATAAAACCTCGTTATGATGTACTGATAAATAAAAATATAACAAAATGATATTATACATATAAGTAGCTATAGAATTTCTATTATTCCTGTAAAATAAACATTTCTTTATTAATTAATAATAGTCCAAGGTAGTTTTGCAAACACTGAACGGGAATTCATTTCATAATCACTCGTAATAGTACTTCTTTTTGTGTATATTTTGTACGAGATCACTCTTTCTTGCAGTCCACCCTTATACAGAGCGCAGCTAATATCTGCATTCCGCTCGTGAGCTGTGAGCCGGCTCGGAGAGCGCAAACATTGTGCAGGCCTGGTGTAGACTATTTAAACCGAATAAAATCCTGGCGAGCTCTTTCAATCACACCAAAATCGGCATCATTTGGCAGAAAACTGTGGCGTGTTCTCATAAATCTTTCTTCAAAACTTCTAACTCCTTTTCTGATAAGAAAACATCCTACCATAGCCATCTTGAAGTTTCGATTTTGGCCTCCGCAACTTCAGAATATGTTACAATATCATTCATACCATTCTTTAACATTTCCTGACAATACTTCATTGCACATGAACCAATTTCATCTGGTCCTCTTAAAGCCATTGCTTCATGTCACAAAAAATGAATTAGGTTAAAAAGAGATAATTACTTCGCTAACATTAGTATTATGCATTTCAATAATATTATAATTGGATACTTTAAAGTAGAATGGTGCAAAGTGCCAAAATGGAACATTGGAGATAAGATAAAAAAATGTAGCTATAAGAATAATTCTACACATATTTGTGTCATGTTTTTTTTTTTTACTGATAGAAAACAGCAATAGTACAGTGTTTACCCATTAATAATAGTAGGATGTAAAGACATTATTTCTCCATATTTAATTATATAACACAGATTGTGAAAAGGTTTAAGTAATGGGTACAGTTGCAGTAGAATGGTGCAAAGTCCAATACCTATTCTTTCCTATTCTTGAGCAATTTTTACTCACAGATCTGCCTGTAGAACTGCCTATGCTCCTCATTTGCAAGATAGGGAGTCATTGCTAGTAGATCCCCCTTCTTTTCTTCAGTAATTTCCCTATTTTATGCTTTAACTTGAAACAATGCTGACTGCACATCTTTCATGTTTTTTTTTCCTTTTTAATGGTATGCACTGCTTCATTATCATGGGACTGTTTCACAGAAACACTACCTGCTTTAATAACATCATACTGAATGCAACGTGACTTAGAAATATTAAAGTTCTTGATGGAAATTAGTTGATCAGCAACATCTTGCATATTAAGGAAATATGACTCTAGCATTGAAACGGTTTGAAATGGTTTTACAACTTTAGAGTCTTGTACGATTTTAAGCAGGTCACTAGGAATGAAGGCTTTCGTCACTTTCCGTCGTTTTTCAATCAAAGCGAAATCAGAATCGCATTGCAAGAAACTGTGGCCGCTGAGAAGGAAACCTTGTGCTCAAATAAACCAATGGCAACTAAAAAGAGACACATGAAAACCATTACACGATTTTTGTTTTCAGCTGCACAGTTATCAGATTCTTCTTGTTTGTTATGTCCATATTCATCAGTTTTCGTACACACGAGGCAATCTCATTGGCACCTCTACTCGCGATGCTTTCATCCCCATACACATATAAGATTGCATTGTATCACATGCACAAACTCCAAAGTTATAACGTGAAAGCTGACATCTGTAAAACATTTCGCTGTGTGTAAGTTTGGGCACAAACATGACCTGTTGAAGATCCATTACATTCTATGATGCAGGTAAAGAGGGCGCTTACTGTCTGAAACTGCATGGTGCTGGCAACGTGACATCTAAATATCTCGCTTAAGAAACACAAGTGGATGTAGCCTCTTTCATACATCATCCTCCGAGGTACATTGCACTTTTCTGCATAATAATTTCGTTTTCCATGATTTTGGCACTTTGCACCTTTCTACTTTAATGTATCCAATTTCATCATTACGTTTCAAAAAATTACTTAATTCACTGGTACCAATACTACCACAATCGTCCCTATCTTCATCAGAGCTATGATTCTCTTCGATTGAAGACGCAGAGTCACCAGAGTGGCTTTAACTTGGCTCATATGCTGGAACATTATAACTTTCAAATTAATAACTTAGTATACACAGAATGCATCCATATTTTTTTCTTTTTTTACCATGACTTTATTAACAAAATAAATATACACAAATATATGTTATATTATAGCATATATACTTACTCTTATCACTTCCAGAATCACTGAAATGAGTACAATATACTTCAGAATCCGCCGTTTCAATCAGCTGTTGGACATGGCCCACTATATTACTAAACAAAATGTTTCTACTTCTTAGAAGTACACAAGTATGGCAGTAGATGGCAGGGAAATTCACATTTCTGGACATGATCCATTTTTTTACTGATACATATGTTCTTGACCTTTCAGAAGATATACATATCTTGAAATGCACCAAAAGTGGACATGGCCCACTTTTTTACTGAAGGGCTCATATGCATTTCTGGATTCGCCCATACGTGCTACATGCCCTGCTCAGCTCAAACGTCTGGATTTAATGTGCCTAATTATGTCAGGTGAAGAATACAATCCGTGCAGTTCTGCGTTGTATACTTCTTACTTATATTAAATTCTTATTAAATAGAATACTTCACGTATTTTCATTTTAATTATATAATATATTATATCTTTGTTTCTTGGTTACGAGTTTTTACTCGTACGGGTGTTAGGTTTACATTAAGTAGAACATATTGTTTTCTAAATGTTTTATCTCAGTATTGTTTCTTTTACAGTAATCTAATTAGTTTCAGACAAGTCTAATTCTATGACCTATGTGTCATAATTAATCTGTTTATGTCGCTTGTTTTCCTTATTTTGTAATTTATGTTACAGTTACAAATGATATGTGTTCTGATATTCTAATAATTAAGTATTATTATTGTTATTATTATTATTATTATTATTACTGAATACCTTTGTAAATAGTATTGCCCCGTATAACTGTTTATAGGCCTAAGAATAATATTACGTTTCTACAATCTAGAGATTATAATGCAATGTATTCCCACCAACGTAATATTTACGCTTGTCCTTCAGGCGAATATTTAATTTTTTTCTTGCTTGCCCTATATTGCTCCATGAAACTAAAATGACGTGTAAATGAGGGAGGAACTACCTTGCCAGCTGCTTTGTAAAGACTGTATTATTCTGTGTGTAATTAACTTCGGAGTAAAATACAGAATGTGCCTCAACTTCAAACTCTAGCCATGTCATGTCGTGTTATGTTACATATTATTTTATGCTATATTATATATGAATAGTTCAGAACCATAGTGGCCCAAGCGCCATTTACTAAAACCGTAGAAAACAAGGATTAAAACGAAGTTATTACCATAATTCAATGGAAATATATAGCAAATAATATAAAGAATACACATTAAAACTAAATGATATGTCAATCTTCATTAAACTGTGGTATTCACTTAACTTTAACCCTTGCTTTTTCCGTTTTTAATAAATGGCGCTTAGCCCACTATGACTCTGAACCCTTCATATTATGTTATATTACGTTACGTATATATGTATAGTATATGTGGATATGCGAATTAGAACTTTGAGGGGAAATTTAAAATATACTCAATACTTTTGTGGCTTGATTCCAACATCTAAAGAACGAACTTACACAGATTAGATTCGCTTTGCGAGTAATTTTTACATGCGTACCAAATGTGGCCAAGATCATTTGTCGTGTGTAGAAAATATTATTGGTAATTGGTATTGCTTGTGAGATTCAGTCCTATCTTCGGGCAGTTGACTAAATAATAACAACAACAGATAAACAAGAAAGACTTGATAAGTTTATAACTCGTAATAAAAATTGACATACAGTAAGTTGTCCTCATTGTACGTTTTGATTGATCACTATGGCAAGTTAAGGAAAAGCTTCTTGATGTATACTACTAACCCTATTCTTTGGGTGTATAGCTTCTCCTTTTCAGCTCCATCACCCGGAGCAATGCGATGTCCTAGTTGGCAGCGTCAAATACTGGGCATAATCCGAATCCCCCTTTATGGATGTCCCGGTCGTTACTCACGCCCCTGGTCCACGTCTACATTGAGCTGTGGTATTACAGGAACACAGCTTGCAGCCTCATACAAGGCCCTAGTGGTTTCTCTGTCTCCATGAAACAAGACAGCAAATGTTTCGGTTAAAAGTGAAGGTTCAGTCGCCTCTTCCATCTACTCCTTCTAGTAAGAGCAACAATTAATAAGTCCATAAGTGACATACTTCTGTACTATAACATGATAATGGTGTCTTCTTTTTTAGCTTTGTAATTATAATTTATATAGGGTGTTAAGAAAAAAGTATCCAATATTTTATGAGGTGATAGAATGCATCAAAACAAAAAAAAATAATGTCTAATAAACATGGGTCCTACAACACATTCTGGGGACGGAGCGGTTCGGTTCGGAGCAGTTACTGTGACGTCATTACTCGGTTGATCCGAATACAGTACGGAGTACAAATTTGTGGCGGCATATTTAAAAATTGGATAGATTGAGTCGATTTTAGAACGTAGGCTACTTTGAAAGTGAAGCCAAGCGTGTTTTAAAAGCATTGTAGTAAAGCGCTTTCGCTTTGCCAATTGACAAGAAAAAAAGTGCTTCACTTCATTGCAAAATGACGCTTACAAATTTTATTTGCGTGATTGCAGCTATTTGAAGAGTTATTTTGTATGGAATGCCTTTAACTTTCAGTGTTGTTATATATGACAGACGAAATAAAATTGGTAAAATAATTTATAATACTTACTGCTAATAAATTAACATGTGAAGTAAACGTTAAACGTTCCAGCTACTTACTGTTTTTCTCTCTCTTTTTTTGCTCTGAACGGCTCAATTATAAAAACATCCACGTAGTACACAAATCCAAGGATCCAATCGCACAAGCACACATACATACAATCACACAAACATACGAAGATCCAATCACACAAATTATATTTATCCAAATATATTAACATGAAAACATCCAAATACACATATATAAACATATAAGCATACAAATAAACAATTAGTAAAGCATGTAGATATATGTGCAATGTATGTATGTATGTATGTATTTATTCACACTGCAAATAGGTATATACCCGGCGGCAGTGGTAACTAATTACACTCAATAATGACAATTAACAATAACACAATTAATAAAAAATAGAATTAATAATAATAATAATAATAATAATAATAATAATAATAATAATAATAATAATAATAATAATACAGGGAGCATCCTAAATTAAATGAAGCACGATCACTTAAAATAACATTTGAAGTAAATCTAATTTGTATCTTAACCCTGAGTTCGAACTAAAAGCCGCGAGTATATGTTCATACCTGCACAAGTACCTTTCAGCACTACATTCACTTCGCCGACAACTCACTCACTGCACTGGAACTACGACACATTTCACTGATTCTATCCTGATTTCACTAAACCTTCAAAAATATTCCACTGTTCAAATACTTTGCACTGCCACTATAAACTATAAAACTTCACTGACAGAAACACACTTCACCTACACAACACACTTCACTGACACAACACACTTCTTCATTGATACAACACTTCAATAACAAAATATCAATTACACCCTTTAAATAGTACGTATAATATACTACCGTCTATAAGTAAATTCCTTCAGCCTATTTTTAATACATTTTTGGTTATTGGTAAAGCCTTTAGTAAGTCTGCAGGTAAAGCATTCCAGTCCCTGATACAAACAAACAATACATACATACAAACAATAAAACAACCTACAAACCAACCAACACATGAAAGGAAAAACCACTCGACCAATGAAGCAACAAACCAGCAAACCAATGAACAAACCAACCAATAGAGCAACCAGTCATCCGATCAAGCGACCAAACCAACCAACCAAGCAACTAACCAACCAACCAACCAACCAATCACATGACCAACAAACCGAACCAACCAAACCACCTAATCAACCAACCAGGCCGACCGACCATTTTTACGAGCATGTTTCCAGCTAATTTGTAGCTAAAATAGATATTTTTATCTGGAAGAGTAATCCGACAGTTCTTGAATGTTTTGACCTGACCTGTGCGAGCGATTTTGCTCTATTACGTATTCCGGTTATATTCATCATCATTTTGTGATGCATTAAGAGATTTATTACAGATTAACATAGCAATCAAAACCAATATGTCGAAATGAATATGAGGGAACAAATAAATTGAGTTACGTACTTAAAAACACGAGTACAAAATTACGACCTGAAAATATGAATAATGATTTGTAATCCCGAATGATGAATGAATGAAATCCATGATTATATTTTGTTACAAAACAGATGCATATATGTTGGCGTTATATTTAAACTGGCAAAGGAAAGTATAATTATGTATAAATAAATTCAAATTCACCTGAGTATAGTGTAATAACTTTTAACGTTCAGTGATGTATGGAATATTTGCAATTTATTAACGGCATCAACATGCTCATTCTGTGCAATTCAAATGTGACTCCCATTCGCTATTTCGTATTAAACGAATACGAAAGGACGGGTACAAAATTGATATATACCTATGAATAAATTTTATGCTAGAAAGAATTACGTCATTGAAATAGCTACGCTACAGTAGTAGAAGGAACAGAGCATCAACTTTCTACTTCTAGGACTCTATTTCAAGACCTGGTACATAAAAGTAAAGTTTATTGTGAAGAAAAATGCTACTGGGTTAATTACTTACTTACTTACTTACTGGCTTTTAAGGAACCCGGAGGTTCATTGCCGCCCTCACATAAGCCCGCCATTGGTCCCTATCCTGAGCAAGATCAATCCAGTCTCTATCATCATATCCCACCTCCCTCAAATCCATTTTAATATTATCTTCCTATCTACGTCTTGGCTTCCCTAAAAGTCTTTTCCCTCCGGCCTTCCAACTAACACTCTATATGGATTCGCCCATACGTGCTACATGCCCTGCCCATCTCAAACGTCTGGATTTAATGTTCCTAATTGTGTCAGGTGAAGAATACAGTGCGTGCAGTTCTGCGTTGTGTAAGTTTCTCCATTCTCCTGTAACTTCATCTCTCTTAGCCCTAAATATTTTGCTAAGAACCTTATTCTCATATAGCCTTAATCTCTGTTCCTCTCTCAAAGTAAGAATCCAAGTTTCACAACCATACAGAACAACCGGTAATATAACTGTTTTATAAATTCTAACTTTCAGATTGTTTGACAGCAGACTGGATGATAAAAGCTTCTCAACCGAATAATAACAGACATTTCCCATATTTATTCTGTGTTTAATTTCCTCCAGAGTATCATTTATATTTGTTACTGTTGCTCCCAGGTATTTGAATTTTTCCACCTCTTCAAAAGATAAATTTCCAATTTTTATATTTCCATTTCATACCATATTCTCGTCACGAGATATAATCAGATACTTTGTCTTTTGGGGATTTACTTCCAAACTTATCTCTTTACTTGCTTCACGTAAAATTCCCGTGTTTTCCCTAATCGTTTGTGGATTTTCTCCTAACATATTCACGTCATCCGCATAGACAAGCAGCTGATGTAACCCGTTCAATTCCAAACCCTGTCTGTTATCCTGGCCTTTCCTAATGGCATACTCTAGAGCAAAGTTAAATAGTAAAGGTAATAGTGCATTTCCTTGCTTTAGCCCACACTGGGTTACGATTTCTAAAGACACTCTCGTTTCCTCTCCCATAACTTCACACTTTCTTTTCATTTCAGATTCTTTCCGATGAACGATATAGAACGCAAGACTTGCTATATTTACTATAGCAAAACTGTCGAGGGAAAAAATATTCTCAGAAATCCTTAGAGTTTTTCTACTAGCTCAATGTAGAACACGTGCTTGTCATGTCGCAGATTTGGGTCTGATTTCCGGCGCTAATTGGAGTGATATTTGTACTGCATAAGATCGAGAGAATACAGGTTTCTGAAATTCTTCCGTCTACCTCAGGATATAAATTTAATTCCACCAACACACTCCTTTTCAGCCTACACTTCCCTCCTTACTGTGATTTCAGGGTAAGGTGTACGAGCTGTGCAGATTTCACCTTGCGGTAGATTTTATTTATTTTTTTAGGTACATTTCGGTGCCATAATTAGATAATCCAAGTGAAAGGGAAGCTGTATATTTCGTCTATAAGAGCTACTCTCCATGTATCAACTAATTGACATAATCTAGAAGGAAAAATGCGGCTGAAATATATTGTATTCAGCCCCGCTTTTTCTCTCTCCATATTTTCGTGGCCGTCATCGAAAGCGCTGCTATTAAGAATCTCCTGATGCTATCGAATTGTTTACCGTAGCTTTGTCCTTCGTTACCACAAAATGCTTTAAGCTCATATTATTATTTAGTGTTCCGAAATCCACATTTAACTCTTGCCTACGATGCAAAGAGTTTCCTACTTTTTTCATCTTCCATACACCAGTTTCCCGGAATAGCTGTTTGTAATTTCAATCGATAATTATGTATGGAATTATAGGATGGGGTAGCTTATTTAAATCCAATTTTAATTAACTTTATTTATTACAGAAGAAAATAATTAAAATATGTTTTTATATACCTATTGATTTTCCATCTCAAAAATTGTTTGTAGACGTTAATGTTCGTAAAATAAGACAAATTTATTATATTGTATTAATAAAATTCATACATAAAAATCGAAATAATTTTGAATTGTATTCTCATAGTTATGAAACAATAGCTATGAATTCTTTAAGATAATTTGAACCAAAATGCAATACTGCTACAGTATTTAATTACAGTAGTAATTTAGGCCCAAGAATATATAACAAATTTATATATCATAATTATAATCTTGTCAATTCTAATAGTACTTACTTACTGGCTTTTAAGGAACCCGCATGTTCATTGCAACCCTCACAAAAGCCCGCCATCGGTCCCTATCCTGAGCAATATTAATCCAATCTCTACCATGATATCCCACCTTCCTCAAATCCATTTTAATATTATCTTCCCATCTACGTCTCGGCCTCCCCAAAGGTCTTTTTCCCTCCGGCCTCCCATCTAACACTCAGTATGCATTTCTGGATTAACCCATACGTGCTACATGCCCTGCCCATCTCAAACGTCTGGATTTAATATTACTAATTGTCAGGTGAAGAATAAAATGCGTGCAGCTCTGCGTTGTGTAACTTTCTCCATTCTCCTGTAACTTTGTCCCTCTAATAATTCTAGTATTAAATTTAAAAAGTTAGCCTATGTATGGATTTTTTAAAAATTAGAAAATTGTAAATTTAAATTTATATATTCTTATTGCGTAATAGACAAAAGACAAATTGTATTATATACTTCTTAATTTCAATTCAGGAATCCGCCCCTGAGCACGAGTTCTACTCTTTCAGGGCCGAGCTAGAGTTTTTGGGTTTATACTATATGTTATGTTACAATTGAGGGGCGTTTTCACAAAACTCGTTATCTACAAAATCTTCTTTTTTTCAAGACAACTCTTTTCTAAAATACACAACTGTAGATACCGAGTTTTGAAAAATCTGTTTTATTTCAAGATCAATTTACTGATATACTTACCAACTTTAGCTTAATTCTGATAGCACCATTGGATTCCCCTGACCCAAAAACATAAGGATACGCTAAAACCTCAAAATCGAAAAAAAAAAAATAAATAAATAAATTGAACCAATAGAATAGTGAACGTTTTCTTGATTTTTATAATCCATTCCTGAGAGTCTAGCTGTTGGTATTGGTACCAAGGGATAAATTCCGCTCTTTTACTTTCCATGGTCCGTTCCTTGATATTGGTTCATGTTGTTGTTTAGTGAACTGTCCGACGACAGGTTTCAACCTCACAAGTGACACCATTAAGACATCACTCGTGAGACAACAATGGACTCAATAAATACAGTCCGCTTTTTTGTCACCGCTGGCCAAGTTTTGTGGACTTAAGTTTAGTGAATATGTACTGAAGTGGTATCAGCACATAAAGCGAAACAAAAGTCCCATTATGTCATGAAAGAAATCCAAGTTTGTGAGGATCGTTGAAAGATTATGAAAGAAGTTGGCCTAAATTCATAGTAATTTCATCGTATGGTGTATGTTAAACACTGCCTTATTTGTTTATTTGGCGTTGGACATGTGGGTTATGGATAACGCTGTACGCTTCGAAGGTAATGCTTGAAAAGTAATAACGTCTAGGAATACTTATTGTACAGTAGTAGCAAAAAAAAAAAAAAAAACCGGACCGACGGAATAATCAAAGTCCCCGAAATGAGCCACTGCGCATTTATAAGATAGCGAGTAATCTATTGAAATTGTTGTAGTTTCGACTGCTGACGTAGCTCATTTCTAAAGCCTTTAGAAAATAAGCTGGTAAAATTCATGTTCTGGTAATAATAAGTTAAGCAGTAAAATATCGCTGCAATCGAAAAGTATCGGGAATAAATTTGAATAAGGAATAAAAATAAGTTTCCTTCCCAGGCAGGATTCGAACCACAAAAGTCTGAGTTACCAGTCTATCGTGGCTCTGGTGTCAACAAGGCTCTGAAATCAGCTACAAGGGTCGGTCCGGTTTTTTTTTTGCCACTACTTTACAAGACTGGGTGAACTTTGGAAATAAAATATTAAGCATAACGGAACAGGTACATGTAATATATAATGCAGTGTAGCCCAAGACATAATTATAGTTAATTCCGTAGGACCTCATTTTTCTGTTATTATTCACTGCTTACAAGCAAACATTCTCATGGGGGCAGATAAAAAAGTTATTTTTTTTTCTTCCTACATGTTAACAATGTCAAAACAAGTACTTATACAAATTTCGACCACTCGAACGCAATTAGCAGGGCTGCAAAAAATAAGTTTTCCTGAGACAGTTTACAGAAAAAAACACAATTTCACGGAAAGATTTATTGAACAGGTACAGCAATTGTTGAGATATTTTTCAACATATTCCCCACTGGAATTGAGACATCTGTCGTACCGTGGGATCAACTTTCACAGCCCTGTGTCCTACCGCCTGGGATTGGAACCAATGTGCGACAGCCGTCTGCATCTCTCTGTCGATCCCATGGTATGACAAATGTCTCAATTTCAGTAGAGAATATGTTGAAAAGTAGCTCAAAAGTGTTTTATCTGTTCCAATATTTTTTTTCAATGAAATTATGTTTTCTTTCTTTCAAGGAAACTTACTTTTTACGGCCCTCGTAGTTGCGTTCGAGTGGCCAAAATTTGTGCAAGCACTTGTTTTGACATTATTAACATGGTGGAAGAAAGAAAATAAATGTTTTATCTACCCCCATCAGAATGTTTGCTTCTTAGCCTACATTGCATCTGCAGGTGTTTTATATTTTGTGTCACATTTCTTATGTTCCCCTTAACTAATTTATATCCTAAAGATAAAAATCAAACCTTATTATTTATAAATTGTTTACCACAATTAATATCATTCCGGTGTAGGCAATCGAAACTGATTTTCTGGAATGATAGGACCAGTCAGTTAGATTCAGCATGGGAGGAGGGAACTGCTTAGAGTGACTTAGTACTGCTAGAGTCGTACTAAATTAAATTGATTTAATTACAGGTATAACAAATTTAACTAAAAGCAAACAACGAAAATTTAATAAACCTGTGAGCCCTTTTGTAATTATAATTTAAATAGTATGACTATAACCAAATATCGAAAATATAAAATAATTCGGCAGTGATGTGCTTCTATATTTATAAGAAATAAATAAGGAGTAAAAAATGAATATGTTTGTAATGCATTCTGAAAACAAAATACAGAGGATGCCAAAAAAATGTATACACTCTTTAATAGCTCATAACTAACTCACTTTTTAATATTTTTTCAAGTGTGACCTCTTAAAATAATGGCTGAAGTCAGACTAAACTTTGAGGAAAGAAAATTCATTCTAAAGTGCTACTGGAAGACTGAGAACATGAGTGAAGTGGAAAGACGGTAGAATGGAGTTTCAACGAGATTCACCAACGCGACTCACAATTACTCGTTTGCGAGATACGTTTGAAGATGAAGGAACTGTTCAGAATGTCCATAAGAACAATTCCGGAAGACCACGAACATCTATCAGCCGCACAAGAGAAAGAGAAGTCATCGAAAGGTTTCAGCAATCTCCTAGAAAATCTGTTCGGCAAGCAGCTCGTGAGACAGGACTTTCAAAATGTAGCGTCCATCGCGTTTTGAAGCGTGCTCAATGGAAAAGTTTTATTCCTAGATTAGTCCATCTCTCACTGAAGATGATCATGACCGAAGAATTGAATTTTGTGAGTGGTACCAAGCAAAATATGCGGAGGACAATCAATTTCCATACAATATTGTTTGGAGTGATGAGGCCACGTTTAAGTTAAATGGCTCAATTAATCGTCACAATTGCACCTACTGGGCAGCTAACAATCCTCATGTGACAGTGGAACACCATGTGAACTTACCAGGAGTTACAGTGTGGTGTGGTTTGTCAGCATTTGATTTAATTGGACCTTTCTTTTTTTTATGGTGCCGTGACTGGTGCAATTTACCTCAACCTGCTAAAGAAATCCGCCATGCCATGCATCGAAGAGATGTTTAGGAATTAAGAATGGTACTTCCAGCAGGATGGAGCACCTCCCCACTATCACGCGACGTGAGGGGCTATCTCAACGGCCAACTGCAGAACAGATGGATAGAACGAAGAGCTAGTACGGAGTACTCGCCTCGCTTACCGGATTTGACTGTGATAGATTTTTTTCTGTGGGGACATGTCAAGCATAATGTTTATAGCACAAAACCAGCTACAATCGTTGAGTTGAGAGCAGTCATTGAAAGAGAATGTGCCCAAATACCAATAAAAATGATTATGAACGTTTTGGATTCCATCGGTCAGCGTTATCTGCTGTGCCTGGACCACAATGGCCAACAATTTGAACACTTTCAATAAATGACCGGTTTCTACATTGGTTCACATTATGTTTAATTTTGAAAGTTCTTTGTATTATAATAATTCTTAACGTTGTAGTCATTGAAAGAGTGTATACATTGTTTGGCACCCTCTGTAGAATCGAAAGTCAACGGTTTCTATTGTAGCTTACACGGCGATTTTAGATCAGTCAGTCAAAAAATCGACAGCAGAAAGATTGTCAGAAATTTTATGAATTGAGAGATTTTGAAACAAAGTTTCTCTGAATTCATCTGTTTCTCTTCTCTTCCTCATGGCTCTGATCCTACATTATTCTGATTCCATTATACCTCATCGGCTTTAAATGACTGTTTTGTCCGAACAAAGTCAAGTAATCATTTGCTTCAAAGAACGACTCGCATCAAACTTATAATGTAGGCCTACAATAATCATATTTCCATTAGCTATATTTCATTAGGCCATGGAACCTAAACCGAGAAATGGAGAAAGTAAAATGTTTTATACCTTAAATTAAAATATATAATTCTACATTTCAGAGACAGGAATAAATTAATTACGATAATGCTATTGTTTGTGTACTTAGGTTGAAAAAATACCAATTTACTTACTACACTAAGAAAGTTGGTTTTCACTAGATGTCTTGATATAAAATAGAGAAGCGAGGTCAGTGAAATATGTTCAATTGATCTTGAAGTGTGAACCGAAATCGATAGGGGTCAAGGTTGTGCGGCCACTTTTATTATCGAATTCTCACACTGGCCTATATATCTTATCGTGATGTGTGACGAAGAGATCTCCAGAGGGTTGGCGGGACTGTAACTTAATAATGTGTAATATTTCATTCCCGTTAAATTTTTACAGGTTGAAGAGTTCAAAATCGATAATGCGTACATATTACGTTAACTTCACTGACTTGCGTGCTGAAAAAATCGTGATATTAAGAGTATGCTTTGAAAAAAAACTAAAAACAGGGTAAAAAAAAAGTGAAATACAAAATAAATACGAAAAAGAAAGATTGGACTGAGAGAAAAGGAAAGAATGAAGATCCAAAGAAGAAAGGGAATAAGGAAAAAAAATAAAAATGGAGAAGAAGAAAGCAAGAATAAATTAAAGAAGAAAGGAAGAAAGAAACGAAGGACGAAAGAAAAGAAGAGGAGAGAGAAATGAAAAACATGAAACGAAGAAGAAAAATTGAAATGAATAAAAAAAAAGTAAATTGGGATTGAAACGTAAGACAAATGAAGAAAAAGAGATGTAATAAACGTAGGTTATGAAAAAGAAATAACATGTACAAGTTAGGTAAGAATACATATTAGAGTGGAATAAATATGAATCAATGAAAAGTAGAAGAGAAAGAAGCAATTCAAAAAGAATATGTAGACTATAAGACAAAAATATTTGTGGAATATATGAGGGGTTCACAACCAGAGTGGACCAAGTCCATCTGGAATAGTTCTCAGATAATGAGTCTAAAGGCCGGTTCACAATAAACCTGGAACGAAAACGACAACGGGAACGAGAACGGAAATATTGTTAAAATAAATGTATTTAAATGTGAGCATTCAGAATTAACTATCGTGAACGCTCACATTTAAATATATTTATGTTAACATTATTTCCGTTCTCGTTCTCGTTGTTGTTACCGTTCCCGGTTTATTGTGAACCAGCCTTTAAAGCTCCTGGCTCACGCTTAGCAACCTTCACCTTCCATAGGAAATTCTGCCCTCTGTGGAGTAACATGAGTTACGGACTTTGTTATGGCAATGAATAGATCTAAGGTTTCTTCGTCCGAGATTGTATTAATCCACAAACTGTTCACTGGTGGACTTGGTCCACTCTGGTTGTGAGCCCTTCATATATTACACTATGATTGTATGCTTATTATTTCCTTCCGATAGTTTTCCCTGTCTTGTACACTAAGTAGTCCTAGATGTTAATAATCTTCAAGCATTACCTTCGAATCGAACACCCGTCTTTCATAACGCACATACGCTACGTCCATACTGAATGAAATTAAAAAAAAAATAGAAAATAAGTTAGTTTAAGATCCTTTTTGCATTATCTGCAATAATAACAATAGAGACATTAACAATGAAGTTGAGACAAATAAGAGAATGATTATTTTTTCAGATAAAATAAAACCAGAAAGTCTCATACCCACGTTATCGTTGAAAAACGTTATGTAATGTATAGCATATGTATGTTTTGGAATTATATTAAATATTACCATATATTAGCACATATACTCGGTACACTTCTTCGCTCCATCTGTAGATGACGTTACAGAGGACTACATAAGCATTCTCCAGTATAACAAAGCTTTATTGAAAAAGTTAACCAAAATCACTAAACCATAAACCTGGATTAAATCTGAATAAAGATTTGAAAAACTCGTGTTTACTTACGTATTTCAACTCTTGTACTTAGGGAATGGCAAGCAATTGAAGATGAGGAGTGAGTAAAAATTGTTGCATGTTTTCAGTACTTATGTATAAAATATTAATGAATAAATTAAATTACATAGTTAGCTGTTTATTTAGTTTTAAATTTACGTATGTTATCCCAACTTTAGCAACCAAAACGCAATAGAAGTAATGAACATTTTATAAAATTGGAAAATGTTCCTCTGTATATTTTACTAGTTAACCTAAAATTAGTCTAGCTATATTATTTTAACATAAGTATTTTCGTCTTTGCATAAAAAAATTCGTACCTTAAATATTGGTAACTCAATAACTCCTTTTTACCTCTTAGTAGATTAAGCGTCGTTAAATAACCTGGTGAAAAAAATTCTCTTGTTTAGCTATTGTATTTCCTATCGCTTTCTCATTATTTTGCGGCGACAGCAGAGTCTATAACTCTAATTCTGTTTGTAAACATATTCATTTGTCGATTTGTGTGGAGTGTTGCCTTGTATGGACCAGAAACATGGACATTACGACGAAATGAAGAGAAACGAACAGACCCATTTGAAATGTGGATATGGAGAAGAATGGAGCGTATAAAGTGGACAGACAGAATAAGAAATGAAGCTGTGTTAGAAAGAGTTGGTGAAGAAAGTTTGATGCTGAAACTGATTAGAAATAGAAAAAGGAATAATAATTGATTGGATCACTGGCTGAGAAAAAAACTGTCTACTGAAGGATGCAGTGGAAGAAATGGTTAACGGGAGAAGAGGTCGATGCAGAAGAAGATATCAGATGATAGACGACATATATGCGGAGACTAAGAGGATGGCAGAAAATAGGAAATATTGGAGAATGCTGAGTTTGCAGAAAAGACCTACCAATGGGCAGAACACTTATGTGTGTATGTATTGTTACTTTGTTGATTTATAAAACTATGTGCATTGTGCTTTGATTTCTATACACCATCACTAGGATTTACGAATATAATACAATCTATCGGTTTTATTGAAACGTTTGTGCCCTATAATATCGCTTTATAAGTAAAAAATATCAAAGCGTATCAGCTATAGTAGATAAATTGCCTTGTTTATTTACTTTTAATCTGAGGTCATCATGTGTTAAAGAGTTCGGGAAGCTATTTTAGTCCGAATCTGGACTGCTAGTCAATTTGCAATTTTGGATACTTCAATATAGGCTACTGCAATGAAGCCTTCTATTCAATCGTTGAATATTACATCCACTGTTATAATAAGTATGTTGGTAGTCGGTGGAATAGAATGTGAACTTTATTTAAAATATCTGCTGGCTCTTTCGGACGAAATAAAATATTCCATTTACTGGAATATTTTATATGGAATATAAAACAGCAAATACAACGCAATATAGCTGCATGTTTTACTATACGATTAACTGGTATTTGTTTAAGCTTTTCTATTATTTCTTATTTGTTTTTGTGATCTGTTTCATCATACGGTAACACTATTTTGGGTTCACTGTTTTCTTTTCATCTTCAAAATTTCACGCAATGTGGGTTTCAGTATACAAATATCCAGTTATTTTGAAAACAAATCTATCCGTATAATCTCCGTTAGAAAGATCATATATAGAAATCATATTTATAATTTATAGGTCAGCCTTTTATTATGTAGTTTATATAAGAGAAACAATATTTCTATAAATATTGGGTTCGGTTAAAATAATTTTATAACCTTTTATATTTGCTACGAATTAATTTCATGGCTTACTTTTGTTAAGAGTTTTCCTTATAAAGTCGTAAATAATAGGCCTATAACATTTATATGTAACTTATACCTTTCGCATCGATTTTATCTTCTGTTCGAGTCTCTTCTCACCATGATTCATAGTGACAAATTCCGAAAAATCTTAAATTTGTTTTATTTCGAGTTATTCAAAGCTGTGTTACTACATTTTTCCGGAAGAAACATTGCGACTTCTATTCTGGGACTTAAAATGCACATGCAAGAGGAACATATATGAATTTTATTTTCATCTTACTATGAAAGGACATTTAGATTAATATACTATTATTATTGAATTAGGAGAAGATAGATGTGAATAAAATGTGATAATATTTGCAAATTTTAACAAAATACATTTTTCGGAAATGCGTAAATTGAACGTTTATATTGTCATTATTAAGGAGCGGATTTCTATGTAATTAAATATTATTTTTCCGTGTGATAAAACACAATTAACAAAGTTAAAAGTTCCGAACATGAAGTTTCAAGTTTAAACCCCGAATTTTATTTCACATAAAAACACGTATTTTCACAAAAAATTATTTAAATACATATTTTCAGGAAATTTATTATAAACACCTAAATCTTGGAGTTTTTTTACTTAAATAATTTTTACACGAACTTTTAAACATTTTAAAACTAAATCAATTATGTCACTCAGAAGTACGTTATCTTTTTTAAGAATTCTTGGTTGCTTCGTGTTTCTAAGCGCTGTGTGGTGTATCCGTGATCCATTTTCGTAATAGTATCGCGTCAAATTCTGAGAACTGCTAGGCAGCATATATCAGTGTTATTATTAGAGAATAAATTAACATGGACAAAGAGGAGAGATCTTGCAACATATAATTAGGAATGTTTATTGTTGCTGAAGATGATTTCATTCCACGCTTTGTTTGTGAAACCCAACAGATAAGAGCTCTGGTATGAACATTATTTAATTTAAACAAATCTCTCGCCTCTCCCTCATGTCCATGTAGTAAGGCAATACGTCTTGTTGTGATTTCCTGTTATCGGGCTACGTTAATCGATATCTTTCAAGATATACTGAAAGATGGTTGTTTAAAAAACGATTTGACTTTCCTATTAGCAAATCTAAGCTTTTTGTGTGACACCATAAAAAACTCGAAACATCCAAAAACCTGTTGTCTGAAACAGTTAGGGAGGTGCGTGCCGTGGAAATTAAACTAGACTCGCTACCAGATTCAGAAGTACAAATAATAAGGGACAAATTCCAGAATGTGTTTGGGAAAAACAGTGGATAAAAAAAAATTTGTAAAGTTGCTCAAGTATTGGAGGGTGTGCCTGTAGGTGAAACTGACGGTATTTGTGTTTGTAACATTCCTCTCTTTAAATATGCACGTCTGACGTCCTGTGATGTGGAAAGATCGTTTTCACTGTATAAGTCGTTCAGAGATAATCGGCATGCATTTGTGATGGACAATTTGGAGATGACCTTTGTTGTTCATTGCAATTCTCGGCCAACTACTAGCACTCAAGTGTGGTTGGTGAGTACCTAGTAACATTTTTTTTCCAAGCTAAGTAAGGTATTCTTGTCATATTTAAGAAAATATATATTTTTTATTTTTAGCAAATATTTTCGTACTTTTTAGCACATAAAAATAAATATATTTAAAATTTTTAGCACATAAAAATCCGCTCCCTAGTCATTATTGTATTTACCGGTGCCACATCTTCTTTGGGAAACATTTACTTTTCTTGGATAAGAGGACAGTCCACTAAAATGACTATTTTCCTAATCATTTTAACCAAATTTTGAGATCAAGTTTACTATGTAAAAGACTAACAAAATTCAAATTTGGAATTTTTATTTTATAGAAAGATTTTTAAACCCAAATTTTTAGCAGAACATCTCAATTTTTAAGCTTCCTTTTTTGGGTTACATTCACAAGACGTAGACAAACATTTCTATGCATTCATTTTATGAAATATCTCATATATACTTTCAAAAGGTTTATGAATATTTACTATGCTATTTTTTTCTATAATTCATGGTTTTGGTATTACTTTCACGATTGTAATTTTCCACAAGTGTGGAAAAGTTCCAACTTTTAAACATTTATTGAACAATTTAGTAAAGAGTGTTGGGTTTTTCAAATGCATTTGCTTTAAAATATTTGCAGAGATGCTGTCAATTCCTGGAGCTTTTTTTTTTTTTTTTGATGTGGTCAACTTCTTCTTGATCGAATAGGAAGTCGTCTGGAGTGAGAGATTCATGTCGAAGCTGTTCTTGAGAAGGGCTATCAGTGATATCTGCTGGGAAGAAAGAATTAATTAATACATTAGCAGTACCGAATGAATTTGTGGTATATCCGTTGACTGTTTCTAGATTCCCACATCTACCATCGACTTTCCTTATCTGTATGGCCAAACCACATGACAACTCGGTTCCTAACCAACCATGACTGCTTCTGTTCTTACCTGTACAAAATGAAAATAATTCCCTCGCCAGTCTGCAACTGTTCAGGGAACTTTACACAAACAGCAAGTCATCTTCTGACGGAATATACTTGTTCTCGAGAGATCGACCATCTGTGCTCCAGAAGCTTTCACTGCATCAAGTGTGTGAAACATCACTTCCACACCATCGACATAACAAATTTCCTCCAGAACATCATCTGAGCCATCGGCGTAGCTCAGTCGGTTAAGACGCTTGCCTGTCGATCCGGAGTTGTGCTCGGATACGGGTTCGATTCCCGCTTGGACTGATTACCTGGTTGGGTTTTTTCCCCGCGATTTCACCCAACCGTAAGGCAAATGTCAAGTAATCTATGGTGAATCCTCGGCTTCCTCGCCAAATATCATCTCGGTATCACCAATCCCATCGACGCAAAATTAATAACTAAATAGTTTATACAGCGTTGTTAAGTAACCAAGCAAAAAATTTTCTGCAAGCTCCGGAACTAAAAATTTAAAGTGTGTAAAAAATATTATGACGGTTGTTTTAACTTTTCTGAATTCGTTTGACGTGTAATCCTCGGTTTAATGTAGCCTACTGGTATGTTATTATTAGACAGTGGTTGAGGGATGACTTATCATTGAATGTAGGTGCACATTTATTGTATGTTACATTTTTTTTTTTTCATTCAGACCATTGGCTCAACAGGTTTTAAACGTAAACAGACGACGTCAACATGCTACTGTATCTCCGTACAGTCAGAAGGAAAAGAAAAATGAAGTACTGTAGCACATACCTCGTTATCATTGATGCGATTACTAGCGTTCCAGTAAACGACGATATATTCTCGTAAGTTGTCGAAACTGAATCGTCTTCGCCTTCGCTTAAACACTTTTTGTATCGAGAGAATTTCTGAAGAAAACCTCTAAAATGGGGATCACTCAATTTCTTTTGAGAAATATTTGCACTGAGTATCATGTTGCACATGTCTTTGCAAAACGTTTCCTGCACAACTAAATGATGATGATGATTATGATAATGATGATCATGATGATGATGATGTGGATAGTTTCTTCAGATTTCACTTCAACGCATTTCCTGTGCTACGTACTGTTGCAATGTTTCTCTATAGCCTGAGTTGTTCTGGTTTTTATTTCAATTTTACATACATTACACACGATATCGTCTTCGTTAACACATAAAATGTCACTCCCATACTTAATTTCACATCGTATCTCTGAGCGAATTGAACGTTTTGCCTTCGACATTATGAATGGATCAGCTCAACACTATTCAACGCTTACTAAATACTTGAGCAGGATAACAGAACTGCACACATTGCGTTGCAATATTACTATGAACGGACCGGGGTTCCTTCGTTCTGTACGCTGCTGTATTCGCCAGGTAGATAAAAGACGGACGACGCTGCACGTGCCATATACTCTGATACGAAATAACTTCACTTTTCCTTAAGACATCCCTCATACACTGTCTGTTTATTATAAATCAATGGTAATATACAGTATTTCCGGTTTTGCTCGTGGAATGCAATGTTGAATTTTTAACAAATATCATCTAGGTTTCGTCACAGTGAATTGGATTAAATTGTAAAAATTGCTTCATTACGATTGGTTTAGAGTAATTTTTCTAATTTTCATATGCTATTATGAGTGATATATATTTTTATCCCTTACACATAAATAAAGTAAATGTGTGTAGTTTTTCTTTAATTCCAACTTAGAACTTAAGCACGTGTTTGTGAACCTTATGAGTAACGTTTATTTTCAAAAAATCATTCATGTGTAATACATTTATGAACATTTTGAATTTCAAACTTTATGAAAACGAACATGCTTAATTAATGCACTGAATTAAACCTGTTATATAAAATCTTCTCACGTAATGGACTGCTGCATTCACGATGTACCGTCATTCTCTCCGATATTTGATAGCTAAGAAGTTAATAAATCTCTTACACCTTTCAGCTCGTAAAGGAATTCCATTAGACTTTCAAATTGGTGTAGTACGCTTGCAGAATAAGAAATAACTTTTATTCATATATTCTATTGCTAGTCATTCGGAAATAAAAATTGGTTTTATATTAGCTTATTTCAATGTTTATCTCATTTGACGAAAATTCAGTGCAGTGTATTTCTGCTTGCCCCAGGTTGAGTAGCGAATATTTTTCGAGAGCAAAAAGACGGTCGGAGCGTTCTTTAGATCACGCCACCTCATTCTAGTGTATGGCGGCAAGAAAGCAGAAGCTCTTTCTCTATTACCTCCATAATTCTCATGCTTCTTCAGGGCCTTTACAGAGGATAAAATTACTTTTATATTTTATATTTCCTCTTCGGTTGCTATAGTCCAGTTATATACCAATCTGTAACTTTAGCGTTTGCAGATTCTGAATATGACACAGTAGCGGCCAGTAACCAAATTCCTCAGTGAGGCCTGATGTAACTATTTTAAGTACCTCCTGTACATATGTTTATTATTGATTGTAATATTATTTCTATTGTCTGCTCTCAAAAAACCTGAAAGTTAAAATTTACAAAACAATTATATTACCGGTTGTTCTGTACGGTTATGAAACTTGGACTCTCAGAGATAAAAAATGTTCTACATGAAACATTTCATGTAAAATAATTTTTATTTCGCAAGGGAAGCAAAAATGAGTGAAATTGTATTAAACATTTTTGTTTGAATTATCTAAAAAAATAACTCTCTGAAATTAATAACATTACATACTGTTCACTTTGTATATAATGATATTGATTTTTTAAGCCAACAGAATTCTCTTTCATGGTTATTATTTGAAGAGTCCACTGCAAGAATGATGGATGCCATTTGGAATACATTTTGCAGGAGAAGGAATTGAAAGTTTGAATTGCTTAGCGCTCAAAGCTTAACTGTGATTTTCCGACCATTACTGGACAATAACTATCAGTGTTAATGCCATATAACTCTCTATGTACATTCTATATGTCTTAAGCTATGCACTGGCAGTTTTAGTCATCATCTAAGTCTTCCTTGTCCAGTTGAACTTCGTAAATCTGTGACTAGGAAATTAAGAGTGGAATTAAGAAATACAGAATTCGAATCTTGGAAAGTAATGCCTGGAAGAGGCAGAGGTGTAGAACTGTACAGCCAAGTACCTAAAGCCAATGCCTGGATTTTTAATAAGTCTGGACTATCTACATCTGAATGGGTAACCTGCCTTAAAATGAACGCCAATTTAGCAGCAGTTAGAGGAGTACCTAGTCGCTCTTTGGACGGATCCCGGTGCAGACATGGATGCCCGGAGACTCAAACCCTTGCCCACGTCCAAGGTCAGTGTAACAGAGGTTTACTCCTTCGAAATGCCAGACATCATCATGTTCGATCCTTAATTGCAACTGCTTTGAAAAAAGTCTTGGACAGTAGAAGAGGAAGATTTTTGCCTTGCTACTAATGGCTCCTCTAGACGTATTGACATCATAGCGTATTCCCAGACTACCAAGAAAGGTTATATAATTGATCCTACCATAAGGATTGAAACGGGGAGTAGCCAGCCGGAGGATGTCAATCAAGAAAAGATCAACATTTATCTGCCAACAGTTGATTACTTGAAAGCAAAATACCAGCTTGAAGACATTGAGGTGATTGGTCTTCTTATTGGAGCTCGTGGTGTGATTCCCAAGTTCTTTGAAAGCATCAGGAAGACTTTTGAACTACCACAGACACTACTGACGTCATAACTTCAGTTTTGAAACGCTTTTGCCAAATTCTGAGTCATCATATTCACTTTGTTTAATTTCTTTTCCTTCGTAATTCATATATGTTTATTTTAATTTTCTGTCAACAAATTTATGTAAACATTTAATATTGTGAAATTCATGTAGGAGAGTATACTGAGTCCTTCTGGGCTACCTCCAATGGGAGGCATTTAAGAATTTAAAATTTAAAATTCGACAAGAAAGTGACATCCATCATTCTTGCAGTGGACTCTTCATACAGTATATTATATGACCTGTGTACGCTTTCTCATCTTTGTTTATTGGCACAGTAGTCTCTGACATCGATGCTCTTGGCTCCAAGAGCAAGGAAATCAAATCTGGAAAAAAAAGAGGGGAAATGTAAGTTACATACAAGATGGTTATAATTAAACTGACGGTGTTCAGCGTGGCACAGCACGGACTCTAATGATAGTAGATATGCTAATTAATAAATGCGCTCGCGAATTATGCCAAAAAAATTAGTTCCAAGTCTCGCCAGCAGGTGTAAATATGGTGCTGTAAGCAGTCAAAACGTGCAGTTGTCTATAACTCTGACGTCAGATGTTCTCCCGGTTGCATTATTGTGTCAGTTCCCTGTTGCTTGGTGACGCGTGTTCAAGTGAATGTTCGTCGAAAATTTAGAAGGTTGTGAAACGCAATGGCTATTGAGAAGAGAGACCGTGCACTGCTAGTGAAGTTGTTTTACCAGAATGACAGCAATAGCAACGCTGCATTGCGGGAATATCGCCGACAGAAAGAGTTGAGAAGAGGTCTCATGTCAATTAATGGGCTGAAGAACATGATGAGAAAATTCGAAGAAACAGGTGAATTAGATGTCGCACCATCGGTCCCTACCCTGAGCAAGGTTAATCCAGTCTCTATCATCATATCCCACCTCCCTCATATCCATTTTAATATTATCCTCCCATCTACGTCTCGGCCTCACCAAAGGTATTTTCCCTCCCGCCTCCCAACTAACACTCTATATGCTTTTCTATATTCGCCCAAACTTGCTACATGTCCTGCCAATCTCAAACGTCTGGATTTAATGTTCCTAGTTATGTCAGGTGAAGAATACAATGCATGTAGTTCTGCGTTGTGTAACTTGTTCCATTCTCCTGTAACTTCATCCCTCTTAGCCCCAAATATTTTCCTAAGAACCTTATTCCCTCTGTTCCTCTCTTAAAGTGAGAGTCCAAGTTTCACAACCATACAGAACAACCGGTAATATAACTGTTTTATAAATTCTAACTTTCAGATTTTTTGACACCAGGCTAGATGTCAAAAGCTTCTCAACCGAATAATAACACGCATTTCCCATGTTTAGTCTGCGTTTAATTTCCTCCCGAGTGTCATTTATATTTGTTACTGTTGCTAAAAAATATTTGAATTTCTCTACCTCTTCGAAGGATAAATCTCCAATTTTTATGTTTCCATTTCGTATAATATTCTGGTCACGAGAAATAATCATATACTTAGTCTATTCGTAATTTACTTGCAAACCTATCGCTTTAGCCTATTTGCTTGAAGTAAAATTTCAGTGTTTTCCCTAATTTATTATTATTATTATTATTATTATTATTATTATTATTATTATTATTATTATTATTATTATCTCTAGGACTCGGATTTATACCATATGTCATAATTTTATTCGAGATTTTTTACCAAATTAAGTTAAAATCAACACATTTCTAGCTTTTCTGAACCCGATGACATGGTTTTTATTTATCATATAAATGCATGTTTTACCATATTTTAGCATAAATCATATTGGACCAAAAATTGTATAAGAACATATTTTTTGCTTCTATTGGAATTAACCTAATCATGTTAACAATTCTCCAAGTATTATTCACAATTTTTGTGTGAATAATGACACTAGACTTTTTGCGTTTGGTGATTATTTATTTTTGATCTTCTTTTCTTAGAAATATTTTGTGGCTAAGTGAAGTTTGAAGGTACTCCACAAATAGACACACCAATGGTCCGTGTGCGGGACGTGGTACCAACTCTGACTTTCTACGGAGTACTGCGGACATTGGTAAACATAAGAGTTGTACAATGTTTTTTATGGCGTGCGGACCGAAACATAAATAATTAACGTACATAATTTTAAATAATATACTGTAGTATATCGCCGTTGTTCCTGCAATAACTCCTATGTGTAAAATATACAATTATTCAGTAGGAGGAAAAAATACATTTATTCATTCTTTGGCAGCCCTATATAGGGAATTGTGACTTGTTACATTTTCGAAAGAAGGGAATATAATTACATATAGGACATTCTATTATTTGCTTTATCACTATTTAAGTTATTTAATAGAGAAAAAATCTGAAAATAGATAAATATGTCACATAGGAGTTATTGCAAGAACAACGACCATATACAAAATATATAACAAAACAAATCCGTGATTAAGTATAATATACGTGATACATCTGAAACATAAAACAAACTTCTGGAGGAAAAACTCTCTAAATGTATCTCCTACATACAGGGCTTTCATTTCAAAACTTCCCACTCTAAATAATAGTTAATTAAATGGAATTCAATTTAACAAAAAGCACGTAAATTTAGATATTGAGGTGGAAGTTTAATTGCATTTTAGATTTCACCTCCCATACCCAACCGCTCCCACTTTGAAATTTCAATTGGCACCCCTATATTTTTATACTTAAATATGATAGAGCATTCAATTATTTATACACCACATTCATGTGTTTTCGCATCTGTTCTTTTCTATCGTCGCCTGGCAATCTGGATTATTATTATTCTTGTTGATTAGAGCTGAAGAGAATAATGCTACAAAAACTTATTGAGCATTTCTTATAATAGTTGTGTTTGTGTATTAAATTATTTTAAAATGGTGTATATCCTTCAAGAGAGAACATAAATCATCCTTATTGATTAAATTTAGGATATTACACAAAATAAGCTGTGTTTTCATCCTACAATCAACTGATAATAACAAAGCTTCTTATAATCACTACAGAATTCCTGGTATTTAGATGAATTTTGTTTTATCCTATGCACTATTCTGATCGAAATGTCACAATCTTGAGCGATGGCTCTGTTTGATTCACCCTTTTTAAACTGTTCCAATATTTGTAACTTCTGCTTCAACATAAGTACACATTTTTTGTTCCCTGCCATGCTGCCAACGTGTACACACTACTGCACTGGTTCAACTGGTCAGCCCTGTGCAGCACAGGGGAGAGTGCGTTGACTTAGAGCGTATTCCGAATCTCACCGGTGAGCAATCCGATGGCATCGCGGTGTTCCGAATTCCACCGATGACGTCATTGATGCTCCACCGGTGTCGCACTGTTGCAGAGGTGGTGACAGTCTCCATCAGCCGCCATCAGTGAATCTGATAGCAGACGAATAACATCGTGCACTGTTGTGTCATGGCGGTGTGTTCTGCTGTATTGTTTGTTATGAGCACAACGTAAAAACAATATGTTAATGGCTTATGAGCGAACATGTCAACGGACCCGTTATTACTACTGGTTCAAGAAATAAACTGTTTATGCTATCTTTTCTTTGAACGAGATGGCAGTACGAAAATTTCGCAAAATTTTGCTAGCGTAGCACAGATAACAACTTATACAGTCGCCATGACAGCCATCGATCCTTCCAGCAGTTTTGTCATTGATGCCACCGGACCGGTGAGATTCGGAATACGCTGTTAACTTGTATCGTGAAGTATACGAGAGTGAGTGTGTATTTGTGGAGTTCCACTGTAATTGGAATCACCAGCAGTAAGTTGTCAAAACACAAAGAACAAAAGAATGTTAAAGAACGTTAGGAATATTGCCAGATTGTTGCTGGTCGTTCTCGTCTTCACCCTCGTCACCGCTCTCAAATACACGACGCTCATGAAGTTCCAATCCCGCTGTTACCAGGCAGCAATTCATAACCAGTCAGCGACCCTGTTAACATAGCTATAAAAACTAGTCACACAGCGGGCAGATGTTGCGCATTTTCCCTCTTCTATTTTTATTAGCTGAACAGTATGCTAAGACCAATATAAGGAGTTAATATTGAATATACAATTTTATAGAATGGTGAATGTATTGTTTCTTAACTAATTCTTGGAAAATATTTAATTTATTTTATATTATGTTTCTAATTTTCCATTCAAATTAAACGACACAATAATCTCTTTTCCTTCCTGTGTTAAAAATCTTGGAGTTTACTTCGATACATATTTAAACTGGAATAACCAAGCAACTCATTTTATCAAAAAAGTGCTTTCCATATTACACTCTTTAAACAGCATTCGAAAATTTCTCCCGCTATCACTAAAAAAAAATACTAGTGGAAACACTAGTAATGCCCCACTTTGATTACTGTGATTTTCTACTGACAGACCTCAATGCCAACCTGTCGCAAAAATTACAACGTGTTCATAATTCTTGTGTTCGCTTCGTCTGCGATGTCCGTCGCGCTGACCCCATACTTCCAAACTCTAAACTGGCTACGGCTTAACGAACGTAGAAATTTTCATTCCCTTGTTCTTCTTTTCCATGTCCTTCATACCGCTATACCTACCTACCTTGCCTCCCGTTTCAGTTATTTATCATATCATAATCTCTTCACACGCACGCAAAATAGCCGCATACTAGTCATACCAACACATAAGACATCATCGTATTCATCATCATACACAATCTCGCTCTCGCGCTTGTGGAATACCCTACCCAGTGACATCAGGGACTGTGGGAACTTAGTAGTCTTCAAAAACAAACTTACCAAGCATTTTCTTACTGCGTAGAGTAGGTTTAATTTTTTACTTGATTAATAATTTTTTTCTTTCTTTTTAACTTCAACAATAAACTGTCTAGCCTTTATTAATCAGTTAACCTTTTAGTACTTTGATTTTTATTGTATTTGTAAATTTATTTAATATTAATTGTAATTATAATTGTAAACGTATTCTTAATATTGTAGTTGTAATCCCCTGGTAGAAGGGAAGAGAAACCCTGATGGCCTTATCTCTACTAGGTTAAATAAATAAATGAATGAATGAGTGAATAAACGAATAAATTAATTAATTAATAATTTTTATGTCATAGTTTGGTATTTTTTCCGGCATAAGTTGCATGCATATTTCCAGTCATAAAAATTCCAACCCTAGTTGTCAACATTGAACGTTTGCGTATTGGGAACATGCTCCATCAGATTGTTAGGCCTAACAGTTAAGGCTGGTTCACAATAAACCGGGAACGGAAACGACAACGAGAACGAGAACGGAAGTAACGTTAATATAAATGTATTTAAATGTGAGCATTCACAACAGTTAATTGTGAATGGACATATTTAAATACATTCATTTTAACATTATTTCCGTTCTCGTTCTCGTTGTCGTTTCCGTTCTCGGTTTATTGTGAACCAGCCTTTACTTGACATTCTTAAGTAATGAGCTAATGAGCCTCTTAAGCCACCTGCTTAAAAAGTGGCTATTCATTTTCTTTGAGAAAATAAGGAATAATAATAATAATCCGTGGCACTACAGCCCGTGAAGGGCCTAGACCGACCAGCCGGCTGCTGGCCTCACGCCCACATGTCGAAGAAGAGGTGGACGATCATCCAACCAGAATGGAGGTATCGTGTGGTTAGCACGATGATCCCCCCAGCCGTTATAGCTGGCATTCGCAACCGGATTTCGCTACCTATCGTAGCTCCCCAAGTGCATCACGATGCTGGGTGGGCACCGGTCCCATACACTGGCCGAAATTTCATGAGAAAATTTCTTCCCCTATGAGGACTCGAACCAGCGCGCATTCCGTAACACGAGTCCTAGGCAGGATGCCTTAGACCGCGGCGCCACGGCGCGGGACGAAAATAAGGAATAGTCCTTATAAATATGAGATAAATTTTTACTCCTCTTCAGATAATCGAACCCGGACTCTGACTTTCTAGGCAAAAGCACTATCATTTATACCATAGCAGAGTGAAACATTATCTCCTAATGGGGAAACAAGGGCAGAACTGTTAATGACTAGGCAAACACCCTAAAAACCGGAATCTTGTCTAGGTTGTTGTAAAGAAAATTTATCATCATGGTTTCATTGTAAATTTCAGAACATGCAGTTTAACTATAAATCCCTATGACGTTGAACTTTCAAGAGTTTCTTGTCTTATCTGAACTTCCTTGCTGCACAACGGACGCAGTATAAATTAAAGCGTTCTCTGATATCGTCGTATATCCTAAATGCCCTCTGTCATCTCGGTCAACGGCGAGCAGTAACGCATGCTACTAAACAAACAGTTTAGTGTAAATTACTAGCTTGACTTTCAGTTTTATGTTATTTCGGATAATCATTTCTAACTTCTTTACTCTATTGTAATTTTATTAGCGTTATAATACTGTATATTGAAAAAAGAGGTTACTTAAGGACGATAGGATGATTGTAGTTGGGTCATTCCATACAAAATTTTAAGAATATGCCAGTGATGTCATGAATTTTTTTCGGCTTTCAATATAATACTATTATTATAAAAATAAGTTAAACTGCCAAGTATGACCGCCAAATCATTAATATTTTAGTCATACGGATGACTGAAAAATGCGTGGCAGTTACATGCTATCCATAATTTGAAATATTCTAGGCACCCTATATGAAGTGTTATGGAAACTAAAGAGATGCGATTGTAAACATGAACAACCACGTTTTAATACCTTAAAGACTAATTCGAATAATATTAAGGGATGCTCATAAAAAACACCTCAGTGAAAAAAATAAATAGTTTTATATTCCAATGCACCAATTTAAATTCATGCGAATTTCATTCGTGTAGAAAAAAATCTTATTCTTAATCCATCTCTCAAATTTTATGACGTTATCTAAAATAAGCTATGAATAATTAAATTAATAAAATTATTATTTTTTTTTCCGACGGTTGAAAATCGCTTGCTATGTGTGGCGGTCGCAGCGTTCTCGAGACTTCATAACGATGAGTAATCTCAAACGTCCGTCTCCCTGACCTTGATCGCACAACATTCTGTACCACGGGAGAGCCTATCTGCTGAGCTCCTTTATTCCGGTGAGTTATTTTTATTAAAAACTGACATGATAGCCTATTTAAGTCAGTATTATGAAATTTTCATAGTGGAATCAATATACCCCAAATAATTAAACACATGTTTTTTCGTTTGTAAAAGTGAATTGCATTTTGTGTTCTATATTATTTACATTATTTTACAGCGGGTAACTACTTAAAAAATTATACATTTTTTTCATTTTGAGGGAATTTATAAACAAGGCTCTCCTCTTTCGAATTGCATTGAAATCACTTTTCCATCTTCTTTTACATAGTAAGAAAACTTCAATGAATGGAACCGTGTTCTTTGTTAAACTAATGTTTTGAATGCTGATTGCTGTCAGTCTATGAAGAATATAAATATAATTTTGTGTGAAATTCATATTTAGAACATACAAAATAACCTACTACAATATTTTTAACTTTTGAGACATCATAGTTCAAAAGCATACTTTTTTGCATGGAATGAGTCAGTTGTAAGTAATAATTTCTTCAACATGATTTATAAGAGGCAGTAGCTTTTAAAGCCGATTATTTTAAGTTTTTAACGTTGTTCAGAATTAATGGGTTACTATTAAATTTGTAGTCCTTTGTAATAGAACTTTTAAATCTAATGATAATAGCCTATTATACGTAGGTCTACTTTATCCAAGATAATAATTTTATCAATTATTTCTTCTTCTTCTTCTTCTTCTTCTTCTTCTTGGGCATTACAACATCATGAAGAGCAGCGATATTATCCCATTCTATTACGTGCTGTTCTCCAATTTCGTTTCAGTAATAGCATGCGTTCAAACCTTGCCTTCCCTAACATCCCTCTTCTACCTGCAGTGTGCTAGACGCCATAGGGGAGTATACAAATTTAATGCAGTGCATCACTCGACATCATTCTAAAAAGTCAAGAGCACTGACGTTACCATCACAATTTTTCTTTTTATCTTAATTATTAAAATAGAAAATTGTCTGAGAAATAATATCAATACGTATAGATGTAAATAGTTTTCTTCTTTAATGAAAATGAACAAATCTAGGCTAAGGAGTCGACTGATAGACATTTATTTATGTTAAATTTTAAGAATTACAACTGCTAACGTGATATTACGTGATATAGAGAATGCTATATCTGAAAATAAACGTCAAACGTCTGCAGCAGGTCATGCAAGTGAGGAAAATGTGTTTAGACACTATAAATACACATTTACAACAAGTAAGTAATAAAATAAAGGTTAGAAAATAATAACGTTTTTCCTTTTTAAGTTTGTATATATATTTACGTACTAGTATTTGTTCCTTTTTTCCAATTCCTTCTGACTAGGGTTGCCATACTTCCTGGTTTTCCCGGACATGCCCTCTTTTTTTAGGGCTAAATTTTTCGTCCGGGCGAGTTTTTAGATTTTGGCTAATTTTCCGGGTTTTTAGATTAAGTTTAAAATACGACGTTAGTAGTGAAGGAAAATGTCTTAAACATTTGTAACAGTTACTTTGTTGTATCTTGTAACCTTCTAATAGTTACAGTTAAGTAACGCTTTAGCCCACCCCACTTTAAATGCTCTCTTGAACTTCTCTTTTTGGACTCTTTGACCTCAATATTATCGATATTTTATTTTTGTAATGTTTAGAAGCTTGTGTCTTGTGTTTAAAACTGTTGCCAATAGGTGGCAATGCTATATGGGCTATTTCATATGAAATCGGACAACGAAATACCATGACATGTCAGAATTGCCTGAAAATTTGTACAGAGGTTTAGTATATGGGAACTAGTAAATTTTGAAGGTGTGTTTGTTGACAAACTTACATGCAATAGTTGCGACAGTTTCTACATTGGACAGACAGGCAGATCATTCCAAACTCGATACAAAGAACACATTAAAGCAATAACCAGAGGACACAATACATCTACATATGCCGAACACATAACTAATGCTAACCACACATACAATAATATAAATACAGACATGGAAATACTATACATACAACCCAAAACCAAAAACTCAACACACCAGAACAATATGAAAAATACCGACACACTGAAACACACCCTAATCAAATTCTCAACACACAGATCAATTTCAAAACACACACACTATTTGACACAACTCTTCATCACACGAACGCACCCACACAACAGGCAGCGAAGTTGAGATAGCGCCGAGATCTATTAGGCTCTGAGGATGGTGACAAGTAGCACCGAAACAGCTGTAAGCCGCACATGCTTACATAATTAACACGAGTAAGATCGCCATTTAATCAATTATTTATACAAAAATTTGTTTAATTTCGAAAATTTGCGAAGTGAGTTAGTGGCTCTTTATAGATTGTCAGACTTTTCAAGCAGGACAGTGACTGAGATAGCAACGTTTTTGAAAGACACCGAGTTAGGAGAAGAAGTATTTCTAGAAGTTACCGGAATGATGTTGATGCCTAACGTGGGGAAACTGGAGCGGTGTGGCATAGTTGCGCCCCGCGGTCAATTGGGAGGTCTAGGCATGGCATAGTTGCGCCCCGAAGAAATCAGGTAGCAGAATGGACATGGCATAATTGCGCCCTATGTACAAAGTACACGCGAAAGTGATTGTGATAAAACAAATAAATTACTTTCAAATATTCTAGTGGTAGCTGCATTGAAATCAGGTAGCATAATGGAGAGGACATAGCACACCCTAAGCGATTGCCATAAAATACTGTACAGAGTTTTGCAAATCGAAACTTAAAACCATTGTAAATTATTAATTCTTTACCCTAGTCACTAAGCATAACATTCATTTTAAATTAACCTCACTATACGCCACAGCTGGTGTGGAAATCGGTAATAAAAATATCAAGATTGCTAAGGTCCCATATTTCAACGACTCACTCATTTTAATATGCCAGTTAGTTAATAAAGTACTGCCAACTTCATGGTGTTCATTTTTACGGTAGGCTATTGATAATCACTGCATGAACAGAAGAAAAACAGTTAATAAAGTACTGCAAACTTCATTTTGTTCATTTTAACGTTAGCCTATCGATAATTAATATTAAATCGAATATGAAATCAATAAGGTTGGTTGATTACGAGGCTCGAGTTCCCGTGATGTCTTTTTCTCTACCTATTTCATCGGAGCGCAACTATGCTATGCCCCTTTTCTCTACCTAATGGGAACGGGGCGCAACTATGCCCACAAAACAGAGACCCTTTTTTATCTGTTGCATCTTACCTGACCGTGGGGCGCAACCATGCCCTGTCCAACTGGAGAACCCCGAGAAAAACGTCAACTGCGACTTTGTCCACCACAAGTATTACTATGAATTTTCCAATGAAATCTACAAGCCTTACCGTAACTTGAAAATATTTTTCGAATGCACAGCGTTTACTATATGCTATAAATGCTGCTTTTCAGACATCATTGAAGTTATGTATCTTCGAGGTTATTGAATTGAATTGAATTTAACGGAGGGATACACTATGGTCAAGCACTGCGACCTTGTTCATATCTATTGCGCTAGCCCTCTGGTGACGCATTTCCAAACCCACACCGGCCGATCACACTAAAGTTCTCTGGTCCAGGTTTCGAGTAGGCAACCCCACTCGTCCCTAGGCCAACCCCCTTCTTGCATTGCCAGCCGGCGTTCGGGGAATGCTATGGAATGATAACGAAATGGAGAAATGGTGACGGAATGATGTAAATTCCTAATTTGGGAAAAACGGGAGAACCCCGGGAAAACCCCCAACTGCGACCTTGGTTGCCGCAAGTGTCACTATGGATTTTTCAATTAAAAAAAATTCCAGAGGTCACCGGGAATCGAACCCGGGCCGCCTGCGAGAGAGTCTGGAGGTCTGACTATTCAGCCACCGCAGAGGATTATCTTCGAGGTTAACCTTTAAAACGTTACTTTCTGAAAAGAACAACAATACTTTAAGACAAAAAGAATCATAAACATTATTTTTTGCAAAGCACGGTGTTTCATTTTATGTAAAGTAAGATAGAAGAAGGTCGGGTACATAGGATTAAGTGATTTGCTTTAGCGTTGGACGTTGGAGTTGTGGTTTATCATTTAAAGAGGAAATACAAGCATAAAGAAGGCAAACAGCTGCTGGCCAAGCACACACAATTGTGTTTCCTACATAAACAGGCAGTTGCCCCACCCACAGAGGGGAGAGTGATGCTAAAGTGTGCATATTCACCCACTGTCCTCGTTAGTCTTGAAGGAGGCCGGGTAGTGCAACAGACTTTCGTTTTTAAGCTTCTAAAAAACCTAATGGCGTTAAGACTATTTCCCAACACCACACATTGTTTATTAAGTTGGTTTATGGAAAAGGAAAGAAGACTCATAACAAGTATGTGTCTGTGGTCTCCTAACACTTTTGTACTTCTGAGACGATTTTGAACTAGAGATGAGTAAAAAAAAGCTGGAACAGTTTTTTTGAAACTGTTTCACAATTAAAACTGTTCCGATACGAAACAGGTTCGTGATATAACTGTTCCAACTATTCCAAAGGGTGTTGCACTGCTCCAGTGATCACTTCAACGTCCCACATGGTTCCAAGAGATAAACAGTTCAATTTCTAAACTGTTTTCCTCTTTGTTGTCTGGAAAGACCACGTATAGCGCTATCATTGACCTCCAATCGAAAGTAGATATAATATTATCCATGTTCCACACGGCCTTCGTGCAACAGTAGCCTACGTAGGATCGCGCAATTTAATTGTACGAATCAAATTCTCTGATAAATCTGATATTAATAATAATTATTAAGTGTCCATTGATGGACAATATATTCATGGTGCCCAAACGTAATGTTAATTATTAATATACTGCGAAATATATCATCGGCTAATGTTATCATTATTAAACTCTCCTAGGGTTATATTCATTATTTTTACTAAAATCGATTCATTTTGAATTGTAGTTATTTACTGTACTCTTTAACAGTACCTATGAAAAATGACTCTCGTCGTCATAATACACTGAACAGGTGATTTAAAGACGATTCAAGGGCTTTGAAACATGTTCCTGAAGCAGATGAGAGGTTGAAACAGTTGGAACTCTTGGAACAGTTGGCATTGATGTTGTAAACATATTCTTCTGAAACTGTTTCTTTGAAACTGTTATTTTGGAACAGCTTCGTTCATGAAACAGTTACAGTCGAAACTGTTTCTTAAAAAGAACAGTTTATCGCATCTCTAATTTGAACAAAGTAGCACCGTTTTAACGCATGGGCGAACCTATCAGCCGCCGCGCCGAGGACATCGGGTTATACTGTTCTCCAACCAGGAGATTAACCGTGAAAGGAATGTGCTTACTATTGAGTCATCTATTGGAGCGAAGTAGATAGATAATAATACCGTTATAACGTCAGTTTAAAACACATGCGCTCTTCTGCATTTGTTATTTCCTGTATGGAGAGATTAAAATAGTGCTATATTACAGTATAATACAATAATATAATACAATATGAAAAAAACCTTCCTTCATTACGAGGATGCTTTATAGTAGTCAGGTATCGCGAACGCCGTTAACAATGTCCGGTCTTTCGATTAGAATTTGACGTTTACACCTGTATTTCTTCCATTTAAAATTTAGCCTTTGCAACACCATACGGAGTGTTTCACCACTTACTTACTTACTAGATTTTAAGGAACCCGAACGTTCATTGCCGCCCTCACATAAGCCCGCCATCAGTCCCTATCTTGAGCAAGATTAATCCAGTCTCTATCATCGTCTCTCACCTCCCTCAAATACATTTTAATATTATCTTCCCATCTACGTCTCGGACTTCCCAAAGGTATTTTTCCCTTCGGCCTCCCAACTAACACTCTATACGCATTTCTGGATTCGCCCATACGTGCTACCTGCCCTGCCCATCTGAAACGTCTGGATTTAATGTTCCTAATTATGTCAGATGAAGAATACAATTCGTGCAGTTCTGTGTTGTGTAACTTTCTTCATTCTCCTGTAACTTCATCCCTTTTAGCCCCAAATATTTTCCTAAGCACCTTATTCTCAAACACCCTTAACCTATGTTCCTCTCTCAAAGTAGGAGTACAAGTTTGAAAACCATAAAGAACAATCGGTAATATAACTGTTTTATAAATTCTAACTTTCAGATTTTTTGACAGCAGACTGGATGATAAAAACTTCTCAACGGAATAATAAAAGACATTTCACATATTTATTTTGTGTTTAATTTCCTCCCAAGTATCATTTATATTTGTTACTGTTGCTCCCAAATATTTGAATTTTTCCACCTCTTCAAAAGATAAATTTCCAATTTTTATATATCCATTTCGTACAATATTCCTGTCACGAGACATAATCATATACTTTGTCTTTTCGGGATTTACTTCCAAACCTATCTCTTTACTTGCTTCAAGTAAAATTCCCGTATTTTCCCTAATCTTTTGTGGATTTTCTCCTAACATATTCACGTCATCCGCATAGACAAGCAGCTGATGTAACCCGTTCAATTCCAAGCCCTCTCTGTTATCCTGGACTTTCCTAATGGCGTACTCTAGAGCAAAGTTAAAAAATAAAGGTGATAGTGCATCTCCTTACTTTAGCTCACAGTGAATTGGAAACGCATCTGACAGAAATTGACAGTGTTTCACCACACCATGGAAAATTTATTTATTTTTTTCTGATGACTGGCAACAATTTCGAACAAGTTGGAACAATTTTTTTCTCTTTATAGTGTTCTTATACAGTTCTGCGTATAACAAATAAATCGAAATTATCAATATCTACGTTTCTATCACTAGGTCTTGGTCGATGTTTTCCTTGAGTAGGTACAGGTGAGGAAGAACCTGCTTTTTCTCTCTCTTTAGAACTGTGGCCTGATTGATTTAATAAGGGAAGGGGATACACCCGTGTAGTGAGCAACCCTATCTGTGCTACGATTAAGAGGAAGTGCCAAGTTTTTGCATCCCTATACCTCATCACACACTTTTATCACATTTACTATTACTTCCCGCGCTTCACTATGAACAGTTTTACCCTTCTTACATTTGTGAGACATCGCACACGACCCGACACGACACGACAAGACTTATTCACATGAAAACCGCAGGTCTACTAATAATTGTAACTCTCAAAGCACAAACCATAACCAGGAGATTAACCGTGTTCTAATTTTGTAACTAGGGTAGTATACGTATGTCTATATCAGTGTTATAGTTTGTGCTTCGAGAGTTAGCCAATGGAGATGCATGTACCCACATGTGTGACCTTATGAGATCTTACGACATCAACATTCATTCACAGCATTACCCCGCTGCGTCTCATTCCCCTGAGACTTTCTCCTAGTTGAAGTATAGTAAGGGTATCCTTAATAATAATAATAATAATAATAATAATAATAATAATAATAATAATAAAGTTTTATGTATACACGCTTTAACATCTGTGGTCATATCGCATGTATAGTATCTGTGGGTATACCAGTAGACCGTTTTTACTATTGTTAAGTTTCTGTTTCTATTGTGTGTTGTAGATGGCTTGTGTTTATGTAACTGATTTAGATTTTGTGATTATGATATTTGTGATTGAGGCAGGGATGAATCATGGTATTTAAATTTCCAATCCTGTATTTGCCTTTGTGACTGAGGCAAACCATGGAAAACCCCAGTCAGATTGGCCGGCCATGCGGTTTGAACCCGGAACTTCCCGAATGTGAGTCTCAAACGCTACCGTCTGAGCCAACTCCCTCGGTAATACTCTTTTATGTGTTATTTTACGACGTTTTATCAACTGCTATGGTTATGTAGCGTCTGGATGAGATGAAAGTGATATACCAACTAAATGAGTCCTACAGTACAGTTACCTAGCTTATGTTCTCAATGGGTTGAGGGAAAACCCCGGAAAAAATTTCAACCAGGTAACTAGTCTCTACCACGAATTGAACCCGGACCTCTTCGTTCCACGATCAGGCATGCTAATCGTTTGGATGTCACTTTCTTGTCGAAAATGAACTAAGACTGTCAATGCATAGCTTAAGACATATATAATGTACATACAGAGTTATATGGCATTAACACTGATAGTCATTGTCCAGTAATGATCGGAAAATCACAGTTAAGCTTTGAGCGCTAAGCATTTCAAACTTTCAATTCCTTCTCCTGCAAAATGTATTCCAAATGACATCCATCATTCTTGCAGTGGACACTTCTATAAAAGTGCTTTCTATTCTCACTATATATAGGCTTGACTTTGTATCACGTTAGCACGGGTGTTGTCTGACCTGTATGTACTTGTGTGTTGCAGTGCAGTAGCGGACTCTCCAGTCATGCGGGAGCGCGTGCCACCGGGGCACCGCGTCGTCCTCGCCCTGTTGCTGCTGCCTCCCATCCTGCTCGCTACCTCCCTCGACAAGGGTGAGTCCATATTTAATTAGCATCTTGCCGTAATGTTGGTTATTGTTATACATTGTTAATTTTTCCTTGTGATGTAATTGACTTCCAGAGAAGTTCTTTTCGTACAAACTTAAAAATAGGACTCCGTGCTTATATAATGTTCAATTTGAACATTAAAGGACGTAAATTTAAATTAGGCGTAATTTGTACCGTAATAAATTCAATGATAGTCTTGTTTGCTCTCTGAGCGCCAGCTCTGAAACCCCGCCATGTGAGGAAGTGGGGAGAGGAGAGACTTGACTCAGCAAGTGTAGTACATACAGTCTAAGGCCTAGCGCGCACGAGCGGATTTTTGTCCGTGTGGTTATTTAGCCGCGGCGGTAAGAAAACAGCTCTCTTGATTTGAGTGGGCACACGAACGGTGAAAGAACCGCTGTTTTCTCAGTCTAGCTCTAGCAGATAACACTCAACAATAATTGTGGGAAATCCGTAATATGTGCTTTATATTACGTCTTCGAAAACAGCGAAGAAAGAGAATGTGGGTCCATCCCCTGTTAAACCAAAGACTACTTAAGAGACAGATTCATTGTATAGTTACGGAATTAAAATTTGGAGCGAGTCTTGATGGGAGTCCACCTGTATGTAGGTCTAGGCAGCAATTTCGCACGACTATTCACAAGTACCATATATACAGGGACTATTGTTTACTGTATAGCAAGAGTAGTGTATTATAAGCGAAACTTACACAATAAGCGAACTCCAAATTTTATTTCCATATCATATCGTAAAAAACTTTCTGGATATTTTAGAATGAGTAAAAAATCAATTCAGCGTATTATTAAACTTCATACAGCAACACACAGCTTATAAGGATACGAACAATTATGAGAAAAGCAGTAGCACCAGAAGAAAGACTAGCAGTCACCGTAAGATTAACACTATTTATATTTGGTTTCAAACGTTACAATTTACATAAGACATTACATACGAGTATATAAAGCAAGTAATTTAATATGTTCATGTTAATGCAGTTCGAATAAATCAGATTAACTTGATGAGAGCACTGTACTGTCAGTAGGCGACAATCAAACACCATTGGGTGCAGCCTACTGCAGGACGGCGTTAGTTGAGAATTGGGTACATCATGTTGAAAAATTCATTGCTGTAGACGAAGTCTGTTCTGTGTGAGGAGTCTGAATCTGCCCAGGTTGAGTCAAATGTGTAGACTGATTATGTGGTGGCATTCCAGATGAACTAAACACATTTGAAGGATATCGGAATTGGGAATTGATATGCATAAACATGTTTTGATATCCTGCATAATGGGTGACCTGGATTATTTCGTTGAAAAGTAAATTTTTGTAGTACTTGAAAAAATACCACTTTTACTGTCAATATTTGTTGTGGTGAAAGTTTTCAAAAAGTCGACAATAATAAGAGCAAGAAGGATTTATCTTCATCAATTTCTTCTGTTCTACCGTCTTTCAGAATTTGTATGTGGGATTCTTCGAAACTAGGCTTCCTAGACATTAATTTCTTTTGCCTCTTTGTTTCCTTACTTGTCGAATACTTTCCATTGCGTTGGGGTAATATTTCACAACTGCATCATTAAGCGGTTGTTTTGCACACTAACATATTCTGACACGTGTTTCATAATATTGTGCGGTTGGCGCTCCGTTCAGAAAATAGAACAAACCGTTGCTGTAAAATATCCGCTCGTGAGTTCACACCAATTTCAAGCAATGTGTTCTATCAAAGCGGTTTTCTAACCGCGGCGGATAAGCGTACGAAAAACCGTCCGTGCGCGCTAGGCCTAACTCTACAGGGTTCAACGCCGCATTCCTGCCGCGGCTTCAGAGTTGGCGCTCAGACAGTAGAATGTATGACAAAACTCACCATTATTTCTGTTTATATTCTGACACGTGAAGCTCCGTTTCCATCTACAGACATTGAACGTATCAGACTCGTAGCGTGGCAGACACGGCTAATATCCTTTAGTGCAATTGTGTACGGACTATTCCATGTCAAATCGACCGAAATATAGAGAAAATTGACCTTGCAATTTTTGAATACAATGAAACTTCTTCTGTCCGTTGACAACTGTGATACAATGCTTTGTGCGAAGTTTGAGGCATCAGAACTTAATAGTGTTTAAATTTAAAATATTTAAATTTATCGTATTATCATGAAATTAGCAACTTTAAACTGTTGTGGCTCCGAAACCCTTTCACCCAATGATCAAAATCATGGTTTATTTTCATGCTGAGAAATTAAAGTTTATATTGACATGTAAACAGTTTTTCTTACTTTTTATGGAAATGGAGAAATTTAGATTTGTCTTCATTAAGACGGCTTTGCCCACGAAAAAATATTTTTAAAATATATGGTTAGATTCCGCATTGAAAGTACAAATAAACACATTTTTTACTGGTGCACCGTTGATAAAGTATTGAAAATATCAAATAAAAAAAATAAATAGTACGCGCGTGAACTAACCAGCTGACTGTAGGTAGTCGAGACAAGCAAGGCCAGGAGACAAACACGTGATGAGTCGTCTGGCAGTCATGGCTGGGCTAGCTTTATCACAAGTTTTCATAAACACAGGAGTAAAATGACGCCCAATGCTCGCTTATCTTCAGCTCTCGGCCAGTGCGTGGGGTATTGCGCCGTTCAAGTCTAGGGGTGTGAAAATAATTTATTTAATACCCTCGAAACTTATTGCCGAGCCACTAAGAAAACAATGCCGAATACCTCTTAATAATGCAAGGTTTTTTCTCAATATTTTTTACATTTTTACAAATTGGCAAAAAGCCTAAAAGTAAGTAAAATCAGATTATCTGTCTCTCTGTATACAATAAAAATAAGTATTACTTCTTATCATAACCTACTAAATGTCAGCTTCAAAATAAGCTTTTGTTCAATGTTCTGCAGTAAATGGTTCCAGAGTTCTGAGCGCTGAAAGAGGCTTGTTTATATAAAATACACTAAATTTGTCGCTCAATAGTACGAAAACCGTTTGACTTTCGATAGTATATTTTTGAAAATGCACTCTCCTCAGCACATTGTATAAATAGGGAAAAAATTAGAATATTAAAAAATGCGAGGTTTTTTACTGATCGATTTCATATGGAATAGCCTGTACGTACACGTTGAAGTAACGATAAACGATAAAAGAAACGACCTAGCGACGCTTTGGCATTATCAAGGAATCATGTGTTCATATCGGAGCAACGAGAACGCGGGAAGCGAACATTTTGATTTATCAGTAGCAGATATTCTATTGCCTATATCCACTTAATGAAAGAAAAATGCATAAATAATAGAATCTATAAACAATGTGTTCAGTTACCGGGACGAATCTATGGGCTTGAAGTCCATCAAGCTTCAAAGACGAGGGGATGGAAGAGGCGAGGGGCAGGCAAACAGGTAGTATTCTCAACAAAACATTCAGACGGCTGTTGTCCTATTTATCGCATGGCTCCATTCAGTGTGGTAATGAGTGAAAGTTAACTAATGATACCCTACCTACTTGCTCATGTAACGCTTTGAGATATCCCCACAAGTTAAATATTTAGGCATTATTATTGACCAACATTTAAAATGGGACAAGCATATCTCCTTCCTGTGTAACAGATTGCGTAAAACAATCCACAAATTTTCCATTCTACGCTCTTATTTACCTGTTTATGTTCTGCGTACTGTGTACTTAGCTCTGTTTCAATCAATAATTCAGTATGGTATTTTAGGTTGGGGAGGAATGGCAAAATCGACTCTCCATCCTTTAAATTTGCTCCAAAAAAGAATTATCAAAATTTGTCTATATAAACCTTTTGATTACCCTACAAAATTAATTTTTCAGGAATTTGGTGTATCAAATCTGGAACAAATTTATAAACAAACATTGCTGATTTACTTCCATAAAAACCACAATAAATTTAAATTTGATCCTCATGAATACCATACGAGACAAAACTACAGTTTCTTTCTAAATACTCCCAAATGCCACACAACTGCTGGATTAAAACACAACAGAAATTTTGGGCCCAAAATATATAATACATTAATTAGAGCTTACCCTGAGCTAAGTGCACTGAACACACATAGATTTAAGAAACAAATCAGATTAATTATTTAATTCTTTAAGCTAATTGAGTTAAAAATTGATACTCTAATATTCATGTACTTTTGTATTTTCTATCTATATATAGACCCTATTATTACATGCTGTATTATTTTACCATTTATTAATGTTATTGTGCTCAATGAACTCTCTTAATTTTGTGATATATTTTGTATAACTGATCTGAACTGCGCCCGAGCATGAGCTTCTGCTCTTTCGGGCTGCAATGCCTAATGTAGCTCAAGTGTATAGTATTAAATAAATGAAAAATGAAATGAAAATGACTAAGGCCAGTGTTTGGTCACAGAATGAAGAAAACAGGTTAACTGTGCTGTGGAGTATAGATCGTTGCACACTTACTCGTACACGACACGTTCAGTATAGTCAGTACGGAAAATAATAGTAAAAGACTACCGATGGAACTGAGTTATGTGTCGATTTTGTCTGATGGAAACTGTTTTGTGCCGACCTGTTGTATAGAAAATTGAAACTCACAACCACATCATAAAGACGAACCCATCGCACTTCATCTCACCTGACTCGATTAAAAGTAGTAAAGGTTTGCATGTTTTGGTGGACGAGGGTCATGCCAATGCAGAATACACACATCGATGTATCATATTTTATGTATACAACAGTAACTTCTTTGAATTGTATACAGTCATTCATTGTACACTTAAATATAAAGAGAGCTGCTGAATATCGCAGTATTAAAATTTATTGTTTTTATGTTTGAGAAAAGATAATATTTTATTTATTATAATTTCCTAGATGATCTACTTATATCTTAAAATTATAAGCAATCATGTGTGCTTTCTCATAATATAAACAATCATCATTTTCTAAAACAATGTTTTGCAGGTATATACACTTACAGTGAAACCTCTCCTTACGGACAACTCCAAGATACGGACACTCATATACGGACAGATTTTTATGTCCCGACTGAAATAATATAGAAATATCGATAAATTTAACACTCGTTTACGGACACTCTCAGACACAGACATGGACAGCTGTTTCACGGTCCTAAAGCTTGCTTTACCTCCTGACTGCGGACAGAATTTGGATTTCAAGACCAAATGTGTTACAGAAATGGAAAATTTAGTTTCGAGAACTGTACAGAAATTCCTTAACGTGACAGAAGACAATAAGGGTCCCATAGGCTAACACTAGCCCAGCTGGCACTCCTTGTTAGCTAGAAGGGGGTGGATAAACAAAATCATAAAATTTGACCTGTGTGATGGGTCCAAGGTTTCCGCGATCGTGAAATTGTATTCGACACATGATAGGGTTAATAGGATTATTCTCTTCACTTCAATTAGTTCTGTTTCCAGAGACATGGCACTTGAACGTAAAGATTAAGTTGAAAACTGTAAATTACAGTACTGCATAACTGTAGACGTAGAATAAAATTGCATGGCACAGTACTGTATTTTCCTTTTTCGGTCTTTACTACTATAGTTCAAAGTTACAAAGAATTTACTGTAGTACAGTACTGTATTTAGAATTAAACTACAGTAATACATTTCACTTAAAGCGTGAAGGGATACATAATGCATATTATAAATTTACTGTTAGATTGGGGAGCCTCCCTCTCAGTAAAGGACACCTCCCACATGCGGACAGATTGTTATGTCTCTTCCAATGTCCGTAAATGAGAGGTTTCACTGTATATCTTTTGTGAGCTCACTGTACAAGTTTATACATGCTCAGTATCAGTAGTTGGGTCCTTGCTTGATCGTTCGTTGCACAAAAAAGTGCAGAGTGTAGGTATGTGTTCACTAAACTTGTAGATCAATGTGACCAAACACTGGGCTCTACTTACGACCAATGTTTTCAGTTTAGTTAGTGCTGCTATATAGTGCTTGGCGGAGTGATGCAGATGTGGCGTACGCAAAGCACATAGGTTCGTCCCGGCACCTGTACATCTTAGCGGTCCGATGTCACTCTGATCTGGATGCGTTCTGGCAAATGATATTGTAGGAAATTACGTAGTGCGCCTTACCGAATGAGCATCAGTCTGCTTCTGTTTTTGTCTTCTGATGGCTAGACCATACTGGGTGTTTTGCTTTTAGTTTTCCATTATTTTTCCTTAGAATATGCATTCAGTATTACTATGGAAATTCTTAAACGTTTGGTATTACATAAATAAGGACTAGAAATGGTGTGTAAAATATACGAATATTTCAAAACTCAATCTCTTAGCGCCAAGGGGAACACGCTCTCGTCTGCTACTAATGTTGCAATTTGTCATGAGCGCACACGTTCAGCTTGCAGAACTGCGCTTCCCATGATACAAAAACTGCAAGAGAAACTTGAAATTCTTACAATGATAGTGATTCTCTTGTTGTCGATCTCTCAGAAACATCCGGGTAGATGTAAAGAAGACAGACTCTTGGGCAACTTTGAGTTATTGTATTCCATGGAAGTAGATTACATAAAAAATATAGGTTGATTTAACAACTAATGGCCCGCGCTTTAGGAACCAGTTCTACAGGCCATTTTGAGCATAAAATGTTATAAGGACATTGGTTCGATTATTTGCCGTTAAGTAGTTACAACTGATTGGATCCTACGAAATTAGCAGTGGTTTTCAACAGAACTAAAAATTATTCACTTGAAAAACACAAAAATATTCATTCAAAATACTGTGCTCAGGGGCGGATTCCTGAATTCATATTAAGAAGTATATAGGGTAATACAATTTGTCCCATGCCTACTACGGAGTAAGAATATATTATAAATTCAAATTTACAATTTTTCAATTTTTATAAAATCCATACATAACTTTTTAAATTTAATAATAGAACTATTAGAATTGACAAGATTAGGATATTTAAATATAAATTTGTTATACATTCTTGGGCCTAAATTACTACTACGATTAAATACTGTAGCAGTATTGCATTTTGGTTCAAACAATCTTAAAGAATTCATACCTTTTGTTTCATAACTGTGAGAATACAATTCAAAATTGTTTCGATTTTTTATATGAATTTTATTAATACAATATAATAAATTTGTCTTATTTTAGGAACATTAAAGTCTAAAAACAATTTTTGGGATGGAATATCATCTGTTCATTTATAATCGAACCATTTTCTGTAGGTTTTCTCTGCCTCTTCCTTTTTTTAACATTCTTGCGTATCATGTTCTCTCTAATTCTGGGAATATTTTCCTTCCATTTCCTATCTTTATCCGGTGATCCATGCTTTTACTGATTGCATTCTCGCATTATTATCTGATATTTTGGTTTATTATACACATGAACCGTAAGTAATATCAATATCAGGAGGGTTATTTTTGGGATATTTCAAACAAAAATGTTCAATAAAATATTGCTCGTTTTTGCTTCCCTTCGAGACAAAAATTATTTTATATGAAACATTTAATTTTGTGTTTTGGGAAAGCAATTGATAGAATTCCAAATATCTTCGGTTAATTTAAGAGAACAGTGTATTATTCCATAGATCTTACATGAGCAATGAAGCTTTAAGATGTGGAACAAGTCAGAATTTTACAATATTACAATTACAATGATTGAAGGAATTTTAAAATGTTACATTTGTTCGAATAAAATTTCTGCACATTTAAAGGACAAAACTAAATCTTTTCAATAATTTATTATGCTATCTTAAATATAGACTGAACATATTGGGAATTTAATCAATGACTTTCCAGAAACATGCTATCAAATATTTCACATTAAACAATTTTTTTCTCGCAAAGGAACCAAAAACAAGCAAAATTGTATTAGACTATTTTGTTTGAAATATCTCAAATTATAACCCCTGGAAATTAATGACATTACTGATGTTTTGACTCTGTATGATCAGTCTAGGTTTTCCGGCATATTTTTGTTAGGATATTCATTTCTGTCGCTGATAAGATGTGTTTAGTTTTACTAGTGTCAATACGTGTGTCAGCTAGATATGTAAGGACTTGTTTTAAAAACAATTTACAGATCTAACGTTTGTTTCTCTCCCCGAATATGTGTTATGCTATATCTTATTATTAAGTAACCCTGAAACCCTTCCTGCCTCATGTGATTGATGCTTCACTTAATTTTTCAATATGCCGTCACTTGTATCTTGTGTTGTTAAATAATTAAAATACGACTTGTGAAATTTAGTCGAGAAGCGTTAAAGGCTACAGGTTTCTTCTGAATCACACCTGAAATATACGCACTTATGAAACACACTCTTCCATCGTATGATGACGCAGAATATCTGCATGGAAATATCATATGTACTTCGGTACATTGAAATAATATATATGATATGCGTAAATCACGAAGTGATTTAAGACGGCGCTTATTCCGTCGGATCCCGGCCAACTAGTCACTCATAACGAGTGCACCTGAGCACATGTGTGGACTTCGGTCCGATGTTCATAGACATCTATGACGTAGTGCAAAGGGCGGCCACTAGAGGGAACCCAAGAGTTGGAACTCAATCAGAGACGATTCTGTTCGGCGTCGGGGTTGTATCCGGTGTGGCTTAGTGGATAAAGCATCAGCACGTAGAGCTGAAAACCCGGGTTCAAATCCCGGCGCCGGAGAGAATTTTTCTCCGTTCCATTACTCTTCCATCGTATGATGACGCAGAATATCTGCATGGAAATATCATATGTACTTCGGTACATTGAAATAATATATTTGATATGCGTAAATCACGAAGTGATTTAAGACGGCGCTTATTCCGTCGGATCCCGGCCAACTAGTCACTCATAACGAGTGCACCTGAGCACATGTGTGGACTTCGGTCCGATGTTCATAGACATCTATGACGTAGTGCAAAGGGCGGCCACTAGAGGGAACCCAAGAGTTGGAACTCAATCAGAGACGATTCTGTTCGGCGTCGGGGTTGTATCCGGTGTGGCTTAGTGGATAAAGCATCAGCACGTAGAGCTGAAAACCCGGGTTCAAATCCCGGCGCCGGAGAGAATTTTTCTCCGTTCCATTACTCTTCCATCGTAAAATAAACATTACTAACTTTTTAAAATATGCCTCATATTTTTTTTTAATTTAAACATCTTGATATAATAATAATAAATTTAGCTTCCCTTATGAAAAGGTTGCCAGATTTGACAAAGCGTATTACATATAATTTGGAAACACACCCAAAAGGTAAAATGATATACATTTGAAACGGTTAGGGAATCGAATATGCAAAATGTCAGAAAAATTTACACCCAAGTAGGGTTTGTGCTCATTTACAGTTAAGAAAGAGGGGGGGATATCATCAGATAGGTTAGAATGATTTGAATGCCATATATCACGAGAAAAATAATAGTACGCATTTATTGGCATTGATATCTAAACCAATCAACAGCCATCGGTTAAGATAACTTGATATTTCCATTATCACTCCTATGCAAATGATTTCTCAATATCTGAACCGATCCTTTGAGGGCACTAAGGGCTATTTCCTCACAGTGCTGTGTGTTTGCCCCAGGTTTTTACATTTGTTGGCAAAGAAGGAGGGTATGGTACCTCGTGCTCCCACCATTAGACCTATCACATCAATGTGGGACAGGCGATATTTATCTTTATAGAACGGGATTGTTGGTTCATAGATCAGTTTCTTTTCACTGTCCACCTCATGCGGTTGATCTGCATGTGTCTCAAATCTGAAGGTGGGATCGAGAATGTATGCCGAGTTGTTCTTAATGACAATGATATCAATTCGCCGAACACTTCCTTGTGTGGCTAGTCCCTGCACCTCTTGATGGACTGTAAACCCTACTTCCTTCAATGCCTCGGCCAGCATAGAACAGACAGCATGGTGACGGATGTTGCGAAGGGCCTCACTATAGGGGCAGAAGCCAAGGATATGGGGAAGAGTTTCAATCTCGCTGAGACAGCGCCTACAGCAGGTACCATCCCGACTTCTACCCGGTACAGCTCGGACCGGAGCAACATAGCCTACCATTTTAAGGGCGTCTATCCATTCCGAGAGGGTTAGTAAAGTATTTCATACCTAGATTCACTCTAACAAAGCAACCTTTAATATTGATTCCATCGTTATTCTCACTTTGAATTTGAACGTGTTTTAACTTTCACAAAATTATTAGAAGGTCTGCATTAGTTTAAAAAGTCACAAAAACTAAGGGGTAAAGCTTTATGTAAATATAAGTGGACCGTATACGGATGATTGCTTGTTAAGAATTTATATACATTTCAAAGCATTTACTTGCAGACTACTTATGACCATCAGTCTAAAATTTCAGAACAAATCTGTAAAGTTTTGTATAGTGCATATTCATTCGTACCATTACCCGACTCCTTTGACGGTGAAGAAACAAATTATCTTTATTTTAAAGTTGTTTCGCTTGTTAATAGTTTCAAAATAAGGTCACGCACTGTCTTTCGTCACATTTATAGCTATTCATGTGGAAGCTATATTTGTACTGTAAAAGTTCCATCGACAGGGTATTAAGTAACTACAAGAATTACACTTACAAAGTCTATTAGCTTAGTATAGTGTAGCCTGTAACTTGCGTAGTGAGAATTATTGTAATCCTGACATTAAATCTAGTGAAGAAGCATATTGAAAGGAAATGTTAAGATTTAATTTACCATACAGATCGTTACACAAGGAGTACACTGTGGCAGTGGTTAGAAGATTATTTTCTATCAATGAGGAATAAAGGGGGGGAGAAAGGAGGAATTATCATAAAATCGCAATCTGATATGGCAACATAATATCTATACTTACTTACTTACTTACTTACTTACAAATGGCTTTTAAGGAACCCGAAGGTTCATTGCCGCCCTCACATAAGCCCGCCATCGGTCCCTATCCTGTGCAAGATTAAGCCAGTCTCTATCATCATATCCCACCTCCCTCAAATCCATTTTAATATTATCCTCCCATCTACGTCTCGGCCTCCCTAAAGGTCTTTTTCCCTCCGGTCTCCCAACTAACACTCTATATGCATTTCTGGATTCGCCCATACGTGCTACATGCCCTGCCCATCTCAAACGTCTGGATTTCAAGTTCCTAATTATGTCAGGTGAAGAATACAATGTGTGCAGTTCTGTGTTGTGTAACTTTCTCCATTCTCCTGTAACTTCATCCCGCTTAGCCCCAAATATTTTCCTAAGCACCTTATTCTCAACCACCCTTAACCTATGTTCCTCTCTCAGAGTGAGAGTCCAAGTTTCACAGCCATATAGAAGAACCGGTAATATAACTGTTTTATAAATTCTAACTTTCAGATTTTTGGAGAGCAGACTGGATGATAAGAGCTTCTCAACCGAATAATAACACGCATTTCCCATATTTATTCTGCGTTTAATTTCCTCCCGAGTGTCATTTATATTTGTTACTGTTGCTCCAAGATATTTGAATTTTTCCACCTCTTCGAAGGATAAATCTCCAATATTTATATTTCCATTTCGTACAATATTCCCGTCACGAGACATAATCATATACTTTGTCTTTTCGGGATTTACTTCCAAACCGATCGCTTTACTTGCTTCAAGTAAAATTTCCGTGTTTTCCCTAACCGTTTGTGTATTTTCTCCTAACATATTCACGTCATCCGCATAGACAAGAAGCTGATGTAGCCCGTTCAATTCCAAACCCTGCCTGTTATCCTGAACTTTCCTAATGGCATATTCTAAAGCGAAGTTAAAAAGTAAAGGTGATAGTGCATCTCCCTGCTTTAGCCCGCAGTGAATTGGAAAAGGATCAGATAGAAACTGACCTATACGGACTCTGCTGTATGTTTCACTGAGACACATTTTAATTAATCGAACTAGTTTCTTGGGAATACCAAATTCAATAAGAATATCATATAATACTTCCCTCTTGACCGAGTCATATGCCTTTTTGAAATCTATGAATAACTGATGTACTGTACCCTTATACTCCCATTTTTTCTCCATTATCTGCCGAATACAAAAAATCTGATCAATAGTCGATCTATTACGCCGAAAACCGCACTGATGATCCCCAATAATTTCATCTACGTACGGAGTTAATCTCCTCAAAAGAATATTGGACAAAATTTTGTACGACGTCAACAGAAGTGATATTCCTCGAAAGTTACCACAGTTGGTTTTGTCCCCCTTTTTAAAAATAGGTACAATTATGGACTCCTTCCATTGATCTGGTACAATTTCCTTTTCCCAAATAGCAAGTACAAGTTTATAAATTTCGCTATATAATGCACTTCCACCCTCTTGTATTAATTCTGCTGGAATCTGATCGATACCTGGAGACTTGTACTTTTTCAGATTTTCTATCGCAATTTCGACTTCTGAAAGCGTGGGTTCGGGTATAAATGGCTCAGCAGTTTGTATTTCAATTTCGTCCCGATCATTTCTATTTGGCCTATGTACATTTAGTAGTTGCGCAAAATAGTTTTTCCATCTGTTTAGGATTGATGGAGAGTCTGCAAGCAAGTCACCATTCTCATCCTTGATCACGTTTACCCTTGGCTGATATCCGTTCTTAAATTCCTTTATACCCTTATATAAATCTCGAATGTTTTTATTCTTACTATTTGTTTCTACCTCATTCAGTTTTTCCTTCAAGTAACCTCTCTTTTTATTCCTAAGTGTACGACTTGCTTCCCGTCTTTCATTGAAATAATTATCTCTCTTCTCCTCAACTGGATCCTGTAAGAATTTCAATTTTGCCTGTTTCCTTCTTTCTACTACCATGCAACAATCTTCATCAAACCACGGTTTCTTTTTCTTAGTTTCATAATAACCTATGCTCTGCTCAGCTGCAATTTTGATACTATCTCTGATATTTTCCCACACGCTATTAACATCTAATTCTTTCTCAACTTCGTCGGAACTTTCTAAAGTGGCAAACCTATTCGAAATTTCGACCTGATAATTTTGCTTAGCTTCCTCGTCCTTTAATTTCAAAATATTGAATTTAGTAATATTAACTTGTTGCTCTACTCGCTTGGCTACTGATAATCTTTCTCTTAATTCTCCAATCACCAAATAATGGTCAGAATTACAGTCTGCACCCCTGAAAGTTCGAATATCTACTATACTAGTATGTCTCCGTTTATCTATCAAGATGTGATCAATTTGGTTGTGTGTCAATCCATCTGGAGAAGTCCAAGTATATTTATGTATATCCTTATGGGGGAATGTTGTACTTTTGACAATTAAATTTTTCGATGTGGCAAAGTTGACTAATCTAACTCCATTGTCACTACTAATTGCGTGTAGGCTCTCTTTTCCAATAGTTGGTCTAAAAATCTCCTCCCGTCCTACTTTAGCGTTGAAATCCCCCAATAAAATTTTCATGTGATATCTAGGGAACTGATCAAAAGTATGTTCCAATTCTTCATAGAAGCTATCCTTTATATAGTCGTCTTTCTCTTCTGTAGGGGCGTGAGCATTTATAACCATGATGTCGCACCATCTACCCTTAAGTACTAAATATGATAACCTGTCACTGATAAATTCGACCTTTTTTACTGCTGATTTTATTCTTTTATGTACAAAGAATCCTGTTCCTAATTGGTGATTATTGTTTCCTTCCCCATAATACAACAAGTAATCTCCTATTTGTGATATGCCATTCCCATCTAACCTAACCTCTTGTACTCCCACAAAGTCTATTCTATATCTAGCTAGTTCTTTTGCTACTAATGTTACCCCTCCTGTTCTATAAAGACTAGTTACGTTCCAAGTGCCAAATCTCAAAACCTTATTCCTTTGCTGTGGTCGTGCCAGAGAATCAGTCCTATTCCGAGGCTTACTGTAGGAATTCGTAACAAGCTGTTTTTTTACGGTGATGGGTTGTTAGCCCTTCGCCCAACCCCCAAGCTGGAGGACCACCCCTTATCGGCTGTCCACGACTGCTTATTCAATATACATAATATCTATATGGTACACAAAATGCTCTTAACCCTAAAACAGTTTAATTGTAGTTGTAATTATTATTATTATTATTATTATTATTATTATTATTATTATTATTATTATTTTATCGTCTATTCCGTTCCATTATTATGAAACTGTCCTCAAGCATTTGCTTTTTCGGGTCTGACTCAGTTATAATTTTGTTTATACAACATTTTGTAATATGTATTTGAATGTGAGATTGGTAAATAATTTTGAATTTTAAAGAATACTCATATATGAGTGTTACAATAGTACTGCAAAATCTTTGTTAGTGCGTGTAATTTTTGCTTGCATTAAATGAAAAAAAAATGCAAAAGGTACAAATTCAATATGTAGGTACTTTTTCTTTCTTGCATATACAGGTGTCCCATGTATCTTGTGCATCTATTAAAATTTTTTTGTTTGGATAGGTATTGGAATTTTTGTTTTTGAGAGTTATGTTAGAACGAGGGGCTATCATGAGTGTAGAGATTTGGTGCATGTAACTACATTATGGTACAACATACACGTGACGTCGTTAATTTTTCAAATAGCACTACATACTTTAATCATGTTACATTGATTACACACATTAAGGAGAGTTCAAAAATGTATCACAATGTCACCTTCCCAATCAATAACAACAACAAAACGCAAAATGAATGCCATCAGAATGTGCCGTTTGTTGTGGTGCCCCATCCATCTTGTGCATTAACTTATACAAAACGAAAGACGACTGATGTCCGTACACGTCGTGTGTTGTGTGTGGCCTGCACGTTCTCCGAACCTGTCGCTACTCGACTTCTTCCTGTGGGGAACTGTAAAGGACAGTGTGTACCAGAACATTCTGATAACATCAGACCACATGTAGCAACGCATTGGACAGGCTTGTGTGTCCATTCAGCCAGCAACATGCCGGGCAGTCATACTGTCTTTCGGGGAACGCCTTCGAATGTGCTTTAATGTGAATAGTCACCATTTGGAACATTTTCTGTGACTCTCAAAGCATAAATTTATCACTTTGGAGGAATGTTTTTGTTTCGTTTTGTTGTTATTGATTAGGTAGGTGACATTGTGATACATTTTTGAACTAGTCTTAATGTGTGTAATCAACGTAACATGATTAATGTATGTAGTGCTATTTGAAAAATTGATAACGTCACGTGTATCTTGTGCCATAATGTTGTTACGTGCACCAAATTTCCATACTCATGTTAGCTCCTCGTTCTAACATAACGCTCAAAAACAAAAATTCCAATACCTATCGGTATCCAAACAAAAAAAATTATAGTAGTGCACAAGATAAATGGGACACTTTTTATAGGTGAGACCTTCAAAGAACTCTTCATACGAAAAATGGTTAAATAATTATATTTTATGATCATGATTATTTAAATGGAATCTTTTTGCCAAGTAAGGCTCTGAACTTAATTCTACCTAAATATAGAGTTTGTTACCTAATATTTCAATTTTAAACATAATAATCAGACAACGCTCAAATATACAAATATGCCAGAGGAAGATGCAAAGAAAAATACTGGGCACCACGCTACGAGACAGAATGACAAACGAAACACTACGAAGACTGACGAACACTACTGACGCAGCAGAACGAGCCAAGGCAAAGAAGTGGACGTGGGGGGGGGGGACATGTGGCGAGACTACATCAGACAAGATGGACCCATGCAGTCACGATGTGGGACCCCTACGTCGGAAAGAGAGGTCAGGGAAGACCACGTCTCAGATGGTCTGATATGTTTACCAAAGAGGCGGGGAAACAATGATCGAGGACAGCAAAGAACAGAGTTTTGTGGAAAGAACTAGGGAAGGTCATTGTATATAGATAACGTAATCAGTGTTAAGGTATTGTAAATAGTAAAGTCAGTATTAGTGAAAGTGAGATAAGTTTTTTAAATAGTAAAGTCAGTGTTGAGAAAGTGTCAGGTAAACAGTGTAAATAGCAATCAGTGTTTGTCAAAGTGCTGCTGTTAGTATAATGTGGGTAGTGCAAAAAAAAAAAAGAACAAAGAACAGAGTGCTGAGACTAGTTAAAGTCTAACAGGGTTACTAAGCATGTTACAAAAGTAGTATACACGACAAACTCGCCTGGATTGGCTCACCAAGCGAGTACACTTGAGCCATCCCTGTCGAGGGGGTTCTAACCCCATCACAGGAGGCCTGTGCCCAACATGGGACATCATAACTACCATTCATTCATTCAATTCAATTTCTTAACAAATGTTATTAAAGAACTGACATTTTTATTTCATATACACAATATTCATCAAATTTAGTTGTCATTTTCACTATAAAATATGCAGCATATTGTGTCAATTATGTCCACAGTCAACGCACATCTAAATGCAATCCTCTGTACAAATGTAGATACTTCTTATATATCATGCAGAATGTGTTTCTGTCACACCGTTTTCTCTTTCCTCTCTCGTTTACTTGAACTGGCTGGTGAGGTGGTAGTAGGTTTCCAGAAGTATTACTGTTGAGAACTTTCTGTTCTCTCGGAAAATTCTTGTTCTGGAGTCCTGTGCCCGGGCGTGGGTTCGATCACCGCTTTGGCTATTTTTTTATTGTTTTTTTTTCTAGGATTTCCCAACTCTGAGGCGAATGTCAGACAATCCAAAGGTTAATCTCGGCCTCTTACCGCCTAATACCACCTCGCTATTACTATTTCAAATAACCTAGTAGTTGATACAGTGTCGTGTAATAACGGACAAAAAGAGAAGTCTCTTAATTGTCTAATGAAATTATTTTTATTTGGTCCATTATTCTACTCTTTCTTTCCTCCGAAATAGGCCTATCTAGGTATAACGGACACCAAAATAATAAGGTAATCTTCCTAAACGTATAGGTATTAGGACTTGTATGACGCACTTCTTAACGTCGAAAGTAGGAAGGATTATCAAAACTTATATACTGAATGACCCGAAAGTCGTGCGGACGGGCAACTTCGTGTGAATCCTGGATAAAAATGAAGGCGACAACGTTGCTGGCAAAATTTCTTCCGAAAAACTTTCAGTTGCACATTTTGACAACATTGCACAGCATAAAATGTCTTTGTTATGTAATGTCCGTTCTATTTATTATTGTAATTAACAATATAATGATAAGAAATGGATAAACAATAATTTATGACAAAAATATGAACGAACGTAACCTAACACAGAAATAATTCGTATATTATAAAAAGATAATTAAATTAATAAAAAATTAAAGAAAGAAAATAAAAAAACGGAGATGGTTTATACCATGAACATTTAGATCTAAAGCACTGTACTGTTAGCTTGAGCTGGGGTCATAGGAGCAATATTTATTTGTATTATGCAGTGTTGCCACATTTTATAGTGTTTCCACATTGTACAGTTAAAATTTCCTCCGACGAACTTTTGACATTTCCAATTCCTTCTCCATTTTCATCCTGGATTCACACGATGTAGTCCGTGTGCGCGAATATTATTGAGACACTCTTCGTAAACAATAGATCCTTATTGGAAACAACAACCAAATTTCTTGGCTTAAAAATCGATAATGTATTAAATTGGAAAAATCAAATTAAAGAAATTATCCCCAAACTAAATTCAGCATTTTGCTAATAGATCTATGCAAAAGATAGTAAATATCCATACCTTAAAAGCAATATTCATTGCAAACTTCCACTCGGTAATGAGTTTTGGAATAATATTCTGGGGAAATTCCACAGATAGCAATAGTATATTCCTATTACAAAAAAGAGTAATTAGAATAATAGTAGATGCCAAATCTAGGGAATCATTTAGGACTATTTTCAAAAACGCCCATGGCTTGTCAGTATATTTTTTATTAATAATCTTCCTCGTATGTAATCGTGAAAACTTTGTAACTAATTCAACAGTTCATAGCATAAATACACGTCAAAAATGACTTTCATACTCCATCGGCAAGTCTATCATGCTATCAGAAGGGGTGCTTTTTATGACAGTGAAAATTTTTAATAGCCTGCCTATCGATATAAAAATGAAACTCAAAACATAAAATTATTTAGGGCCAAATTAAAGAAGTACCTAATTTCTCACGCCTTCTAATCTGTAAGTGAATTCATGACATTCAATAACGCTTCCCCTAAAATTGATACTAAAACTTAGTGTTGTAATAGTAGACTATATTGTAAACCTCATCTGTATATATTTCATCTAGACTGTGACTATAAATTAAGACTTTATAATAGTATTAAGTTTTTTGATTTGTTCCATATTCTATCTGTGAAGCAATGTATGAATACTATGGAATGTTAGTAAAAACAATACAGTACAATATTATACAACCCAAATCCGTTGAGAGATGGAGAACTGAATTACCATAAAATGTATCACAGTATAATGGACATGAGAGAATTCTACGTATTGCAGGCAACTAAAATATTTTGCAATGTTTTAATTTTGAATTTTTAATATAGTAAATATATAATATAGTAAATTAAAATCAAGCTTTTTTTGTAATTACATAGATTATTGTTAAAGGTTTAAACATAATTGTATCAGCCTATTTCTTGAACCAATATTGCTGAAAGATGCTGTTCAAAGTTATCGGCTTTTCTTTGGTGTCGTAATAATTCACATCTTCACATTTACTGCTTCCTCCTGACAAAGTTATTCAAGAAATTTAATATTCTTGCTTTAGAGTGGTCTGTATATTAAAGAAAGGTTAAAGCGTCTCTCGTTCTCCCAGATTCCATTTCGTGAGCTCTGAGTCTGGGACTAACTGAAAAAGAATATTCTTCGAAAAAGATGGAAAGGAAATTATGTGCCACAGCTACGTCTAAATATGCAAAATATTTTACTCTTTCTCACCCAATGTTTCGTAATATATATTTGGTTATGAAGCTGCACTACATACAATGTTTAATGAACATCATTATTGAAAGATGCAGATATGTTCTCTTATTGTAGTTGATAGTTATAGTGGTGGCTAGTGGTGGTATTTTATGTAACGTTGCCTTCAATTGCGGAGTTATTCAGCGTCTAAATTATCATACAATCTTAAAAATTCACAAAATCAAGACTATTTCTTGTCTTATGTAAGGTAAAATGGGTTGGGGACAACTGGCCACAGAAAATTGGCCACAGAGGCAACTCGCCACATAATTTAAATTCGTATGAAAGGCAATTAGCCACACATTAAAATTCAAGACAATACTCAAATTCGCAACAATTTATAATATATTTTTATGGTAACACAAGAAAAATCCAGAAGCTGTAAACTAATTCACAAAATCAGAAAGAGGCTCTGACAAATTAACATATCTTGGCTACATGTACGCTAGACTTAGAGAAATTAAGAATGTAGTTGTTTGGCGCTGTGACATGCGTGGCGGATGTGATGCAACAGTCACGTTATCAGAAGATGGAAGCAGTGTCGTCAAAGAACCGTCTGAACACAAGAATCATTCTGCAGACTGGGGAAGGATTAAAGCAAAGGAATGTGTAGAGAACATGAAGCGAGGGCGGGGACTTCCCGAGAACCAACGTCTGTCATTATTCAAAATGAGTTACAGCGTATTGCAAGCGAAGCCAATGTGAATCTACCGAAGAAACCATCTATTAAAAAACTGCGCCGTGCCAGGAAGCTGCGCCTACCAGCTGAACCAAGGAATATTGACGAACTGAACGTTATAGCCGACAGATACACTAAGACCGTACAACAGGTATGCTCATTCTCTGACTCCCGATTACGTTCTGTAATCACAGCCTTCCAATATAGAGCGTGCTGTTCCTCGTTCGAAGCTCGACGGATGACTGCAGAAGGCAGTTCAAGTACTTAGTAAACGCACGAACAGTGCGGGACAATGACACAGTCTAAACCTTGTGTAAGAAAACAATGATTCCATACAGTATAGGAGGAAGACTTTTTGTTGTGCGTTCGGTGAAAACGTAAAGTGTTTACTATGTTGTAAGGCACCGTCAGGAATACTACTGAGCAACATAAAAGTACATTATAGGCTCTGCCATTCAGAACATGCCGAAGTGCCAGGGAAGCTGTTTTCTGAAATATGTATTCATATACCAACGTTGTTGTTATTATTATTATTATTATTATTATTATTATTATTATTATTATTATTATTATTATTATTATTATTATTATTATTATAGTGGTGATTTTATTCCAGCAGATATAGATATTTTGATAAAATAATTTTTCAGGGCTGCAACGTGCACTACAGCTTCAAGAATTTGAAAGCACTTCATGAAAGACGAAACATTGTTTTGGAGCAAGTTAGCCTATGTAGTATGTTGGAAATTAGCTAAGGCACTAAAAACCTTTCACGGATGGTGAACTTGTAAAGAGATGTATGGTGCCTGAACAAAATATAGTTAATTACGTCTCTGCACTGGAACAGCTCAAATGTGAATTCACGGAACACAGATTTAGTGATTTTAGACGTATGGAGAGTGATATTAATTTTTTTGTTAATCCTTTCATAGTAAATTTAGTACAATCCATGAGAGTGCTGTTCCAGGACGAGTTAATTGATTTACAAAATAACGTATAATTCAGAACTAAATGCAGAGAATATGACTTGACAAGCATAGAATTATTTAAAAAATGAACAATACGAAATATCCCAAGATGAGCTTATTGGCTGCCACTATGTTAGCTACCTTCACCTCGACATACGTGTGCGAACGATTATTTTCGAGAATTAAGGTTGCTAAATCCAAACATAGATTCCGATTAACAGATGAGCATCTTTAGCGCATTGCAGTAAATTCGTTGGAAATAGATTCCCGATTACTTGCAGAAAAGAAAGCAGATGTTGAATAGACCGCGATGTATGGTGGAATATGAAAATGACATTATCTATGATGTAATAATATCATAACTATATTAAATATAATAAATAATATACTAACTGAATGTTACAGTGTATACTCTTTCCTTTTTTCAAATTCAGTTCATTATCCTATTTGTAAGATTATAAGACCTATGCCACTGGCGGTGCTGCAATGTAGTTGCGAAGCCCAGTCTGTACACAGTGTGTGTTATGCAGTGCAGTATCATCCGTGTAATCAGGGCTTTTACAATTTTGAGCATACCTGCCGTACAGTGAGAAAGGTGGTTGTTGTATTTTGAACCGGAGGCCAACGTGAAAGTTATCATATTTGCCATTAATTCACATTTAAATAAATTGTTACGGTCCCATTTTTGGATAATGGACTATGTGGCAAATTGTATATTTGTGGCAAATTGTCTATCTGTGGCAAATTGTCTATTTGTGGCAAATTGTCTATCTGTGTAAATTGTCTATTTGTGGCAAATTGTTTATCTGTGACGAATTGTCCCCATTACCAATTTTCTGTAGCCAATTGTCCCAGTTACCAATTTTCTGTTGCCAATTGTCCGGAACCGAGGTAAAATTGTGTATTTAATAACACGAAATGAAAAAAAAAAAAGCTACAATTAATTTTCTCTACAGTGCAGTGATCTAAAAATACCTTCAATGATAATGTACAAAATACTGCTAAAAATTGAGAATATTTCTCTGGTGGGCGGGCAAAAGGGCTTAAGTCACTCTATGCAAAATTTACGGAGCAATTTTTAAAGATTTAAACAACTGCTGTATATCCGAAAAGTGATAAATGTTTCGGCTATTTCATGATTTTCTTTATTTTTTGACGTCTCTGGTTTTAGGATCTCTTTTAGGAAACGGAAATCTTATATCACAAAAAAATAATAACTTAAGTCTTTTTGCCCTCCCTCCGGAGATTTATCCCATAGAAAGCATGCATCAATGACAAAACATATTCAATAAAAAGGCTCAACACGAAAAGCAAAAAAGAAATTGAGAGTGTAAGTCATTTGCACAACATGTGTGACGTCTTTCTTGGATCGAGTTTCAAAATTTGAAAGAGTTTTGAGAATACGTTACAGAATAATAAGAAGTTTCTTTTCGAATTTAAGTTCTATAGCAGGCATGTCAATTGATGCCCACAGGAGCAAGCGCGCGCTTTAGAGCCCAGGAGAGCCTGAGCGCTTTACAGCGGAAAGGAAAGAGACAGACGAAAGAGGTGGTATATGCCGCTTGGTCGAGCTATATTCAGGGATGGCCAGCACTGATTCAATAGATAAAGGGAAGAGAACTTATTAAAATTGTATCCATGTTAATTTTTAGATTTGCCTGAAAAGTATAAGTGCATTATAAGAATATAAGTTTTAATTTTAATGCTCATTTTTCACAAGTTTGAGTTTTTTATTCAAAAGAAATATTTTCTCATCTTTTCGTATAGAAAAGTGAAATTTTCAGGTATAGGTCTATTTATTTAGTAGCCTTACAGAATGTTTTCGTAAATCTAATATACCGTATATACGTATTATTGAAGATAGTGTATTGAAAATTTTGAAATTACTCTCATGGAAATTGTTTGTAAGGAAATGAATTAACAAAGCAACTACTGTTATATAAGCAAAAGATACGTGCCCATGTGTTGTAAAAATGTCAGCACTATAGTTTCAGCAGATTTCGAGAAAATAATTTAATATTCTGATGATAAGAATTTGCTCACAAATATCACCTTAAAAGCATAATGCGATAAGAGTTTTGTTATGTAATATTAGTTACACTTAAAACAGATACAGTACCTAGGTAACTTTGCTTTGTACTGTAATATTGTTTTGATTAGTTTATTGATTACATTTGTAAGGCTAAAGATACCATCAATATAAATTCCAGCTTATCATGTCATACTCAGTCTCTTTTTTTTATATCACTTTCTTTATGAATGATGTGTTTCATCCACTTAATACAGTATAATATTATACTACTATGGAATTTAAGTGAATATTCCTTCTTAAGTCTCTATTATGTTATTAAGATTTAAAACACAAGTGCAATATTAAGAAATCAGTGTTAGTACTTTTGTTTTAGAGACAATATAGATAATATTAAACAGAAAGAAGCCATATAAAAATAACGACATAAAATTTCACGTTCCGTTTGAAGTTTGTGCACCACTGTTTTCTTAATCCAACAGGTTGCTTATTCATATATACACAACCCTTCCTCTTCCCATACTTAGCGCTTGCTGCCCGCGCACGACGTCAAGGTCAGAAAAATGCTCTTGCTTTAACATCACTGTTCTATAGCATTGCATTAACAATAAGTATATTGGGATAACACAAAAATGAGTTTTCATTTATGATGCAAGCGCAGAAATTGTAATTACGGCATTAGGGACGATGCACTACGGGAGATATCTGTCAACATACAATCTTGAATGCGCTGACATGCTTTGTGATGAATACATATGCAGCAGAATATATGGCTTTATGTCTCCACATCTTGAACGCAGCATTCCTGTCAGGTACAACACGTCTCTGTAATGCACAGCTGCTAACATAGAAACTGAACAATTAGTGTGAGGTGTGTAACTACATATAACATTGGCAGCGACGTACAAATGCGTTAGACAAGCAGTTTTAGTAAACTCAATACTGAATCTTATTATTAGGCCCCGGATTTTTATGTAATATGAAAGTGCGAAATATGTACATAAAATGTAGTAAATATCGGGGATATTTGTAATTAAATATATAGTATTAATAAAATATGTAATTTAAAGTCACTATTTATTAATGCATTAAATTCACAAAAATGTCTTCACAATTTAACTGATCAGTTGAAGTGGGAGGATATAGCCTGGAAAGTGACTTGCCATTTCCACCTCATTGTACAGTTTGAAAATACAACTTGTCTCTGCCATGATTTATGCTTTTTTTTTTCTTGTGCCTTAAGATTTCCTGAAAAATACTTTTCTTTGACACACAAAATGGTGTTTTGATTTACCTGACACCCGACCCAAACTCCTCGCTAAAAGCCTACTTTCAATTTGTAACAAAGTTAAATGACCGGCGCACCTGACCATCCCAGATTCTGAGAAATCTTTAGGGCAAATATACAGAGTTGAGGCACTCGGAACTACTATGTTTTACAGACAAAGAGTTGGAATCCTTAGTTTTATGTTTGTTTTTTTATTTATAAAATAACTATTGTCTTAAGCCAGCTTTAGAAATTGATGTATTTTCTATAGTTGTGAACAACACATAACGACGTCAGTTTTAGAGTCCTTTCTCTTTACCAGTATCGTGTACTACAGTGAGAACAAAAAACGGCCCTTCAATCGGAGTAATGGGACAGGGACGTTAAGACATACTGTAATTATATCCAAGTATATATGAAAAAAAAATCAATAATTTACTCTGAAAAATAAAAAAGAATTTAATAAAACAATTAAAAACTCAATAACTGCCTAGATATGTACAAAAATGTTACATTCTTTACGTAATATGTAAAATATGTAATATTACTAAGAATATGTAAAAATATGTAAAATGAAACTCAACTATAACCATATTAGAACCACAAATCGCCGACATTTGTCATTTTCAGTAGTCTACAAGTAAAGGAATGCAATATGTAATTACATACGAATCCGGTCTCTACTTATTATGAACTGTATTTTGAAATAAGTAAGACAAAACATGAATACAGAAAAGGAAGAACAAGTATTACAAATTATTCATATATGGTAATGTGTCCTTTAACAAAAATCTCATGTTATAGAACTATAAGCAGTTTCATTCAAATATACTAGCTTAGTGATCTATCTTTCTGGAATCGAACACTAGTTCATTTTCGCCACAACACTGGTTAGAGCGGACGATTGTCAAGTCAAGAATCTGATATACAGTAACTTTTCCACTTCATAGAATTAATTTTCCTGTACACTTATTTTAAATTTTAAAATGATATTGATTGTGTTTTTGCGACAATTTACAAGTTTCCAAGGTCATTATCTTCTAATTTAATATTCTCGAAAGTGTTAATTTCCGTTTTAGTATTTTGAGAAGCCGTTTAAAGTTCTCAAATTATTAGTAAAACAACTGGATCTACTCTCATACTTTCATATACTTCCCAAACAGCTCTTCCTATGTCCTCTTTCATATCTTTGGAAATCATCTTGGTCAATTTTAAAGCATTTGCAAACCTGCAGTCCCTTTTCGAGTTTTCGAAATAATTAGATCTGTGTCATTTAACGTTTTCGAAATCATCAGAATACCCTCCTTGTTTTGCAACTTGTCACTGACCACAATCATTTTTAATCTTTCGAAATATTTTTAGTTTCCTTTTAATGTCCTCAAATTATCATAATTCCCGTTTAATATTTTTGAGGTCATAATAGTTCCATTTTAATATTTTTCGAATTATGAAAGCGTTACCTTAATGGTTTAGATCACTTTATCCCCCGTTAATGGTCATTAAATAATTGTAACTTATTCAGTTTGTAGTATTTTGCATATCATAACCTTTTTAATATTTTCGATATCTTAGCAGCCTACGTTAATATTTCTCAAATGTAGCTGCTTTCCTCTTATGATCCATAGCGCGCCCTTGGGAGCACGTGGCATAGTTTATTCGAATAATTAACGACAGAATTCAAATAACGAAAATTGACAATTATTCAAGTGAACCTTCAATTATTAATATAGGTGTTCCCCAAGGCACAGTTCTAGGCCCTATTCTATTCTTAATATATATTAATGACTTATTAAAAATTGACTTACAACAATACAATGGTGTTCACTATTCTTATGCAGATGACACAGTTTTACTTTTTGGTGGAAAAACTTGGTATGATGCATATAATAATTCAAATAATGGACTTAAATTAATAAAAAAAATGGTTTGACATAAATTACCATTCTATCAACGAAAATAAAACCATAATTATTCCATTCTCATTATCTGAAAAATGTAACAAACCTCATACATCTGTATTAAGTATTAAATCACATAATTCTGCTTGTTTTCTTATACAGTGTAAATGTCCGATTATTAGAGAGTCCTCTGAAGTTAAGTATTTAGGCATAATTTTCGATAATGATTTAAAATGGAACCAACACATTAATTACCTTTGTAATAAATTACGTAAAATAGTATATTATTTTGTTTTATTGAGGAATTACTTGTCAATAAGTTTATTACGCACAATATATTTAACTTTATTTCAATCGGTAATTATGTATGGAATTATAGGATGGGGTAGCTCATTTAAATCCAATTTTAATCCACTTTATTTATTACAGAAGAAAATAATTAAAATATGTCTCCATAAACCTATTGATTTTCCATCTCAAAATTTGTTTTTAGACTTTAATGTACTTAACGTAAGACAAATTTATTATACTGTATTAATAAAATTCATACATAAAAATCGAAATAATTTTGAATTGTATTCTCATAGTTATGAAACAAAAGGTATGAATTCTTTAAGATTGTTTGAACCAAAATGCAACACTGTTACAGTATTTAATCATAGTAGTAATTTAGGCCCAAGAATATATAACAAATTTATATTTAAATATCCTAATCTTGTAAATTCTAATAGTTCTAGTATTAAATTTAAAAAGTTATGTATGGATTTTATAAAAATTGAAAAATTGTAAATTTAAATTTATATACTATAATTGCATAGTATACATAAGATAAATTGTATTGTAGGGCCTATACTTATTAATTTCAATTCAGGAATCCACCCCTGAGCACGAGTTCTCCTCTTTCAGGGGCGAGCTAAAGTTTTTTCTGTATATATTATATGTTATGTAATAATTATTAGCAAAATAATAAATAAATAAATAAATTTACATATAGAAACTCAAATAGTTCTATTTACATTCTAGTACATCTCGATATAAGCTCCATTTGGGGATCGGACCACATCGACTTCGTCGACGTAAATCCGCCAAAGGGGAGTGATACTCTCTATCCTTGACAAATCTCCATTGAAAGAATCCTAGTGGGCACAAGTCCGGCGAACTTGGTGGCCATGGTGTAGGTTCTTGCTTTTCCGAATTGACATGCAACATTATCTCCCGATTTTGCTTGTCCTAGTATAGTTGAGCCTCGTTCCGTCTGAAAACGACATTTCACTAGTTTGACCGACTCCATATCAGCCAGCCACAAAACGTACTGGGCATTTCCTGTACGGTCCACAGCCCCAGATGAAGATTACATTGCAATGAAAGCAAAACTCTCAGCAAAAATGACAACAATCGCAAACGAGAGAGAAACATTTTTTTGTTTCTCCTCGCGTAAAGGTATGCCCATGCGCATAGCTCGCTGAGAATGCATCCGACAAAACTTTTAAGAGTTCTTCTTTGTAACTGTGTAAATATAGAGCAAATGAATGCAGCAGTTTCTGAGATAAGATTTTTTTTCACTAGATTTATCCCAGACACGCTGAATTTGTTTGTTACTCTGCATAATTCATTACGTGACACATTGAAATAATGAAGTCTACCCAGACATCGGAAAACAAGCATACCTTAGCATTGCTGATTCCACAACAGAATGTGCCGATATGTGGAAAGAAGATAAAGCGTGAGAAAGAGGGAAAATATACAGAGTGAAAGGTAACCTTTTACATTCCTTTTGGCATATGATGTCTCGCATTATGACAAACAAGAAAGTCTAATAATATTTTGTTCCCAGAGGGACGATTTTTTTTGGGGGGGGGAAGTCTTTTGTAACTTAAAATTATGATTAAGTTTTTCACGAAACTGCTCAAAATTGGATTTTTATATCATGTAGGATGATAGAGTATGCTATGGCCATGTCACAATAGTATTTGCGTGGAAAATAACACAGATTTTGAATAAATCTCGTTAATAGTCGTGTACACATTGCATGGGGACAGGACTGTGACACGCTGGCAACACTGTTTCTTACATACGCAAACCATGTTGCCGAGCTAGGTGTACGGAGCGGACGATACGCTTACATTCACGTCGTCATTAGTTGCAGGCTACGTGCAGTTCGAAGCAGTTGAAACACAACGAGATGCCATCGTGAGTATCTGGACATGTTATTAATTTATGACGAAACTGGTCACAATGCCACTGCAGCTGCTCGCTTATACCGTGACAGATAACTGGATCAGGAGTGTGAAAGTTGTAGACATGCAAATGGTGGGCACTTTGAACTATAGCTTTAAAAGACACTGTAGAGAATGTTGTACAAAATTTAACAGTGTACCTCACATTAATGTGTACCATTTTCATGTAGTTTCAAAGTTGTTTATTTCTTCCAAACATTGTATTGTAATTAAGTTGGAGTGACAGCAACTGTGTAAAATAATACTGCATTTAAAGGATTAATTTTGTTTTACGCATAATTTTTCATTATACTGTATTATTGATGAAATTGTCTTAAAAGGCAACGGAAACTACGTGTTTGTTCGTACTAAATTTAATTCTGAAACGATACAATAACGAATAACATAGTTCGAGAACGATACAATAGACAACGAATAACATAGTTCATGTAATTAACATGTTACGATTACATAAATTTTGATTTGACTGTATTCTCAACAGATGTTTTTGTTTACAAAACGGTATGTGTGTACATCCTCTCAAAACCCCTGCCAAGTAGATGACTGGAGCGGCATTCAGTATGCTTGGATGCAATGATCTAGCGAAGTAAAAACTGCTACTGTCTACAACGTTGCAACATTGCAGCATTTGTTTTTTCGAAATATTACAAAAACTATTGATCGTATGAAAAAATATTAATTGACAAAACGTTCCCAAATGACGTGATCTGTTATGTATGTGAAGGATTGTAATAGGTTATCTTCCACTTTGTATAATGAAGCTGAAATTCTAAAGTATCAGGAAGGAAAAAATTTCTATTAATATTATACCTATAATAATGTTGAAAGTATTAATATTAAAGGAATTACCAAGATATTATCAAAATTTAAAGATGGAGATTGATATTTAACTCGTTTTGGGAATAATATTCATACGTGTTACTGTGAAAGACTAGAAAAAAGAAACATAGCGAAACATAAATTGAGGTCCTTACCAGAGCCATAATAAAATGCGTTGACATATGAGTAGGAGATAATAACTAAGAAGGGAAGAAGGAAAGAAATAATGGTAGAAAAGAGTAGGTACGAAAAATAAAGAAAAGCAAAAGCAATAGTGAGAAAAATGTATCTGGAAGTACTACACCTTAGGGAAATTTCTAGTCTTTGAATACTTTACTTTTCTTTATTGTTCCAGTGTCATTTAATCATCGCTCGACAGCAGTAACAGTGTCACCTCATCATCTGTAAATTTCTCGGGAGCATAAAGGGGATTTTGAAAGAAGAATTGCCGTTACCTATCACAAATATATATCGGCAGTAGTTTGGAGTGAACGATAAATAAATAATTCCCATTACGTATCGCATATTCGTCCCATGAAAATGCTTCCTGTCAGAGAGATTGGATACGTTTTTTTCGGTAAGGGATGTAGGGATTAAATTTTCATCGACTTCCGTTTTTATAGCATCATGAAAATTTTAATACATTGCTGTTATATATAAATACCAAATAAATTAGTTTTTTTTTTCATAATTCGTTACATGCAGCTGCTCTGAATATATACCTCACATTAAACTTTCAATATGTTAGGCCTACTACAGAAAATTGAGATTTGATTCCCCTCTTACACTTCCATTTTCAAACACATTCTCTCGAAAACTTAATATTTTTAACATCAGTATTAACACTGGTTTAGATTTATAGCTAAAACTAGTGGCTTGTGTAGCAAATGCTGCAAACTAAGTTCATTAGACGCTCAAATAAACATTTTTCAGATTTATTTTCAATGAAGAATACCAGACATTCTGAAAGTGATTTGCTTCCATAATAATAAAAGATACTCTCTCTCTCTCTCTCGAGCCAATACTGAAGAGAACCACGCATATAAATATCTACACCACACCGCCATTAAATATATGAAAAAGACCCAACCCCACTTGATTAATAACTATAAAAATATTTGATTTTTAATAATATTATTATCTTACGTAAGTTTCATAGCTTTCAGTAACATATATTATATATACTATATAGCCGCCACTCAGTAAAATATACAAATCAAAACCGAATTTAAGTTATTCTCTACATCTACTTATATAACCCCAAAACGTTTCACTTTCATATCATAAATATAGCATTAATATGTATAATTATTAAAAAATAGTCATATCATGGCATTATCTACAATAATATTTCATTTATAATGGTAATAATGTCATCAAACCACCTCAAGTTTTGTAGTTTTTAATATCCAATACACAGCTGTACCCAGAAAATTACAGACCACAGAATCGAACCTGTAAATTATTTTTAGTAAGTTACAGTAAGTTTTTAATACCAATTTGATTTGAGCTCTAAATATGTCAGGATTCCTGCAGATCATGGCCTTCATGTAATATTGTTTACTTTAGTCTGTGTTTTGTTTTATTCTGAAATGCAATTAGTTAGTTCTCAAAACTGACGACAGATGGATTTTGGAAAATAGGAACATTTTGTTGAAAAATTGACATTTAACTGAAAACTACTATTTTTCTGAAAAACTTTGAGTTCCAAGCTTCAAAATGAGGGGTCATTTATTAAAATCCGTTCAGCCGTTTTCCCGTAATTTCCATTACCAGTTCAAATTATATATGTAGATGTCCGTACCTGTGGAGTAACGGTTAGCGCGCCTGGCCGTGAAACCAGGTGGCCTGGGTTCGATTCTCGGTCGGGGCAAGTTACCTGGTCGAGGTTTTTTTCCGGGGTTATCCCGCAACCCATTATGAGCAAATGTTGGGTAACTATCGGTGCTGGCCCCCGGACTCATTTCACCGGCATTATGACGTTCATATCATTCAGACGCTAAATAACCTAAGATGTTGATAAAACGTCGTAAAATAACCTACTAAAATAAATAAAAATAGTTAACAAATAATTATTGTTATTGTATATCAGGATGCAACTAGTTCAGCTACTATTATGTACAGTTCTATTAAACAATACAGTATCGATATTGATAAACTGTTCATAAAGCTCTCTGTTCATAGCATTTCAATTTTTTTCCTACATTATTTTCCAGAAGAAACGAAAAGTTGTGGATATGGATAAAGAACTAAATTTCTGATCACTTGAACAATATTAAGCAATTCCTTACTTGTTATTGTTGGTTAGCGGATCAGTATCTCTTTTAGTATCTCTTAGCATGAGCAATGATGCGAAGACAATAATATTATTAATAAAGGCTGGTTTACAATAAATCGAGAATGGGAACGAGAACGAGAACTGAAAATTTGTTAAAATAAGTATTTAAATTTGAGAAGCTTACCGGAGACCGGGAACGGGAACGTGAGAGTTGGCCAAGTTTTAACTTTGCTGTTTTCGTTTCCGATCATAGCCTAATAGGTTCATTCTTTTGTCATCAAAAAGCTATTTGGTTGTCGTATATTTTGTAGCAAGGAGGCCATGACATAATTTCTTGTCCATTCATTGCTTGTAACTAACACAGAGATTCAGTAGAATCACTTTCCATATATGCTACGTGAATATCCTAGATCATATATGTAACACATTGCTCATCCCTATCTTAAAATCGACAGCACTTTGAAGAGAACAACCGCCAGGATCGCCACCCGTCCGCCGTGAACAACCACGAGATGGCAGAACAGTAGCTAATGCAATTCAAATGGGAGTTATGACGTGACTCTTTATGTAACAACTAGATGGCAGCATAGTAAACCTGACAAAAATTGTTACCTTCAAAGCCTATAAGGCCGAACAATCTGAGTATATAGGATCTGGGGTGTATATGTGACCAGACACCACGTGAAATGAATTCTTAAATATTCCATATCTTAAATTTTGAAGTTGGTTAACCTGTGTTTATGTTGGCTGGCTTGTATCATCAGAGAATGCCATTGGTCAAGTATACACAAATAATATCAGAATGTGTAATATCCACTTTATATATTCTATCGTTATTGACATATATATCAATACGCATAGCCGTTTCCGTTCTCTGTTTATTGTGAATCAAAAATCTTCACATTCACGTTTTTCATTTCCCGTTCTCCTTCTGATTCCCGTTCCCGGGTTCTTGTGGATCAGCCTTAACATGTGAAGCGGTCACAATACATTAACTCTTGAAACATAAGACGAAACATTTTAATTTGTGAATTTAGGAAAAATAAAACATACTTGTTTCAAGATAGCTGCCATATATAGGTTAAAACAGACTACAGGACTTTGCTTTTGACATGCGGGATAATTGTGGTATACCGTTTGGAACCGCATAAAGTTCTAGTATTTTAAATAGTGTACATTCAACCCGATAATTATAATTTCTACAAGAAACTGTTTCACGCACAGGCCTATTAATAGTTAGGGATGGAAATAGGAAAACAGAATAATCCCGCTCTTGTTGAATTTCGACTCTGAGTAATCCTTGCAATTGAAAGTGTTCTTAAATAAAATATTACTAATACTACTATTATTTTACTGCCATACTAACACTCTACTACTACTATTTATAATATTCTACTACTGCAGAGTTGTTACTGGTTTGGTTTACCGGCGTACGGAATCTGGACCGACCAATGCTAGTCTACCGTTTGCCGCCCACTCTGCTGCCCGATTCCCCTTCATTTTGGCCGCGCCCATGAGCGTTCTGCAGTTGTGCGATTGTTGTGAGAGCAGTTTCGTGTGATACACCGCAATGGCTCACTAATCGACTCTAGACCTGCGTTTTTCAACCTTTTCCAAAATGTGGCACACTAAAGGTGTAATTTAACATATCGCGGCACATTCATATAATCTAAACAAGTGGTTTCCAACCAGAGGAAATTTTGAGGGTTTTAGGAGGGAATGTGCTTATTCAATGTTCCTTTGTGCCGCGTTCACTGAATGTTGACTATTGTGGACTCACTTTTTTACTACTTTTTCGCTTTTATTTGTCTAATTTTTGCTGCTGCAACCTTTACTATTTTCATTTCCTCGTGGCACACGAGTTGAAAATGCCTGCTCTAGACGAAAGAGTGTTTGTGTGCAAGACATATTACAGTCTAAATAAGAACTCCGGATCTCTACGGAGTTTATTGTGAAATTTCCGAATACTCTACTATCGACGAGGAAAGCAGTACATAAGTTAATGAATAAATTTGAGAATACGGGGTCGGTATTAAAGAAAAACGAACTAGAAACAGACAAGTTTTAAAAAAGACTACATTAGATGTCATTCTCGAACGTTCACCATAAAAATCGCTTATAAATTATTAGCTTAGCACACTGACTGGTCAATCATCTGCACGAGACCCAACAGGTTTATTACTTATGAAACCTTATCATTATACTCCAGTGCATGCTTCAGTAGGTGATCGAAGTTTGCAAATGAATTAATACAATTGGTTTCATAACTGAAATATAACATTGACTTAGATTAAGAGAATTCCAGTGAAAATACTGGGGAAAGTGAACGAGAATATATTTATACGATGTTCCATCTTTGTGGACAAGAGGGTCTATATTTTCAGCATCAATCATAAGGTAGATCTAAGTGTGTTGTAGTTTAACTACGCTGTTACAGTACTAATTTTGACGGCCGCAACCGCAGTCCTCTCCGAGGACCAGAGCGGGTACATCGGTAAACCAAATCGATAAGAAATCCGTACTCCTATAACTAGAGAGACATATGGATGGATTGATAATAATGGCTAGGTGGGAAGTTAGGTAGATAGATAGGCCGATGTAGTGTAGTGTAGTATAGTATATACAGGGACATCATTTTATTTTTACTTCAGTTTTTATTGTATCTGAGTTTTTTAATATACTTCACTCCCATCCCCACTACTAATAAACTTCTAACAGTTCTTCACACAGAACCAAGCGTATGCAGTCAAATTCGCCTTACGGTCATAGTAAACACAAACAGTACTGAGTTGGTGAGCATAGTACGTTCCAGAAACATATTCGCGTTTTCCAGTGACGAAAGAGCTATCAATATTGAATCATATTTTCTCACAGGTACTGTCGTCCGTTTTCCTACGTCGCATCCCGGTTTCCTCCACTCGCTTCTGCTCGCCCCTCTGTAAAGGCTACTGGCTGGGCTGTCTTAGTTCTTTTCTGAAAACATTAATTTCTGTTAGGAATTGGACGTCTACGTAATATTATACAACTGCTTAAAATAACTTAAATAAAAGGACCTCGTTAATTAAATAACTGTCACGTCATTTCCCTCCTTTCTACGACCCTGCGAAAAAAACCACTTGGACAGACAGAAGATAGCATATCTGAGTAATTTTGTCTTTTCGGATCGGGCAGAAGTGAAGATTGAATTTACAGTACGTAAGGTACTCTTTTATAGAGTAGGTACAGAATTATTTCAACAAGAGTTACTAGTACGAAGGACGAAACTGGTAACAATAATCTATAGTGGCATAATATGTAAAAAAGAACTGAAACCTGTATGGAATTGAACGACCACATTTTTCAAAATTATGTTTAAATATCCATATTATGATTATTTTTAAATTTAAATTCATTCTCCGTATTCTACGCTAATGTGCTGTAGACAGTATAATGTACACTGTATAATGAATACGTCCGAATGGATAGCTCAGTTCGTGAGTAAAAACACTTATTGTTAATACTGTACTGTATTTTTACTAAAAAAAACCTAATGAAAATTATCAAACTCAAAATCGCGATATTTCCTAGTTTACGTAAATGGATGAACTACTTTTCTTCCCTCCTATACCCAGTAAAGTAATTAGTTTGTATTTTACGTCATTATCATCGAACTTCAGTCGTGGAAGGGAGTAACAAACGGTGTTTCCGGTTCTCAACCGTTAATCCAAAGGTATAGCAAGGTTAATATTAGAAATGTTAGTAAAAATAAAATGATGTCCCTGTATTTATTTAACCTGGTAGATGTAGGTAGATGAATGAACAGTCTATATGGATGAATGGACTAATAGAAAAACGAGACAGTGATTTTTTTTGTGCATGGTACATGTATGTTTCTTGACTGTGAGCATATACTACGTAATTTTTTACTTACGTATGACTCATTTTACAGTACACATAAAATTCGTTCTATCAGATGACTCCTTTAGTTTCAAAATCGGATACATCACAAAAAGGAAATTGTCCAGTATTTGAGAAAACTTTCTATTTTAATACGGTAAAAGACAAACTTCTCTCAACAGAATGTTGACTAAAAGATATATAAGTAAAAATACCAAAATAGGAATATATAAAACGATCATAAGACCACTCGTCCTTTATGGAAGTTATAGTTTATTTTTTATTTTATGGGGTTATTTTACGACGCTGTATCAACATCTAGGTTATTTAGCGTCTGAATGATATGAAGGTGATAATGCCGGTGAAATGAATCCGGGGTCCAGCACCGAAAGTTACCCAGCATTTGCTCGTATTGGGTTGAGGGAAAACCCCGGAAAAAACCTCAACCAGGTAACTTGCCCCGACCGGGATTCGAAGCCGGGCCACCTGGTTTTGCAGTCAGACACGCTAACCGTTACTCCATAGGTGTGGACGGAAGTTATAGTTGGACATTGACAAAAGGAATGGAATCATATCTAATGGCATGCTTGCTTACTTACTTGCTGGCTTTTAAGGAACCCGGAGGTTCATTGCCGCCCTCACATAAGCCCGCCATTGGTCCCTATCCTGAGCAAGATTAATTCAGTCTCTATCATCATATCCCACCTCCCTCAAATGCATTTTAATATTATCTTTCCATCTACGTCTCGGCCTACCCAAAGGTCTTTTTCCCTCCAGCCTCCCAACGAACACTCTATATGCATTTCTGGATTCGCCCATACGTGCTACATGCCCTGCCCATCTCAAACATATGGATTTAATGTTCCTAATTATGTCAGGTGAAGAATACAATGCTTTCAGTTCTGTGTTGTGTAACTTTCTTCATTCTCCTTCAACTTCATCTCTCTTAGTCCCAAATATTTTCTTAAGCACCTTATTCTCAAACACCCTTAACCTATGTTCCTATCTGAAAGTGAGAGTCCAAGTTTCACAACCATAAAGAACAATCGGTAATGTAACTGTTTTATAAATTCTAACTTTCAGATTTTTTTGGCAACAGACTGGATGATAAAAGCTTCTCAACCGAATAGTAACAGACATTTCCCATATTTATTCTGTGTTTAATATTCTCCCGAGTATCATTTATATTTGTTACTGTTGCTCCCAGGTATTTGAATTTTTCCACCTCTTCAAAATATAATAATGGCATGGGAAAGGAAAATCCTGAAGGTGATTTATGGATCTAAATTCATATTCATATCTATACATCATACTGACTATGATGCGCCAATACATTGCTGTATACGAGCTATCAATAACCTTCTAATAAATTTCAATATTTACTATTTTTCTGATCTCAGACGTGTGCTTTCCCTACGTTTTTTTTTTTTTAATTCTGTTTATACTAGGTTCCTTCCAACAAGCGGTTCATGGATCAGTTCATGTACTGTTCCTGTATCATCTTATGCGCATGCGCTAGTTGAGCATCTGCTATGGGATTGAAACTGGACTGGACGCTGTTGGAACGCTTTCGCGGATCGTTATGTACTAAATCCAGAGATGCTATAACTGTGATCATCGTTGCTAAGAACGGGATGCTTATTATTATCATTTCGCAGCTAATTCTAATTACAGAAAATAGAATTTCTATCTTTTTCTATTAAAAGATGACAAAAAGTATGGAAGGCAAGAATTCCGCTAATTCAATGTCGTGTACTGGGGGACCCTCATCTAAAATAGTTTTTTTTTAATTATTAATTTATGTACAGTACGTTACTTATTATACTTTTAATCAAAGCTGCATGTTGAAATTGTAATTAACTATTTCAATACCCAAATAATTTCCATTCCCTTTCTTTTTGGTGAAAATTTAAATTAAATCTTTAGTTTTATTATTCGTCTGCACTGTCACTTTTCATCTTAACCTCACTGATGTGAACAGTCGAGCATGTCTTTCTTCAGTATCCAGGAGACGTTGGTGATCTTATGCGCATGCGCGTCTCGGGTACTCTTCCGTACATGCCTCAATCCGCGGACTATTTCCGACCGTTCCGAACCCGTGTCAAAAGCTTGTTGGAACGCCCGACTGCAGTACATGTTTCCGGTTTAGGACTGGTTCGGATTGTGTTGGAACGCTTTTTCTGTACTGCGCATGCTCACGATGGTTACGGACGGTTCCTGACTGTTGTTGGAACGAACCTACTCTTATCAATCCCGCGCCGTGGCATCGTGGTCTAAGTCATCCTGTCTAGGACTCGCGTTACGAAATGCGCGCTGATTGGAGTCCTCATGGGGGAAGAAATTTTCTCATAAAATTTCGGCCAGCGTATGGGACCGGTGCTCATCCAGCATCGTGATGCACTTGGGGAGCTACGATAGGTAACGAAATCCGGTTGCGAAAGCCACCTATAACGGCAGGGGGGGATCATCGTGTTAACCACATGATACCTCCATTCTGGTTGGATGATCGTCCACCTCTGCTTCGGTATGTGAACGTGAGTCAGCAACCGGCTGGTCGGTCTGGACCCTTCGAGGAGTGTGGCGCCACAGATTATTATTATTATTATTATTATTATTATTATTATTATTATTATTATTATTATCATAACCTACAAAAGATCATCTACTCTTCTCTGTCCTATTTATACACTCAAAATAACCGGTTTTTAGCTAACTCGTCCCCCTACTACAGCACCTTCCCCATTCACTTTAACATCGCCCATAGGTCATCACTTTTAAGAAAAGTTCGTAAGTCATTCTTACACTACTAGGCATTACCTTTCCCCATGCATTGTTTATCTTCTGTACATTTTCATTTACACTTTTTCTCTACAGTACCTTTATCCTTTATCCCAGTTTCCTCCTACTTCCCTATCCTTGACTACAACTTTTTTTTTTTATTTTCAGTATGCTGTTATTTTTCATGTATTTATTACAATATTTCCACTTAATACATTAATATTATGATTGTTTACTTCATTATTTCACTATTTTTTCTTACTTCATTCATCCTTCTTCACTCACTAATGGGCCTAAATTAGAAAATGGCGAGTGGAGAATAGGATATAAATTCTGACTTGGAAAAACTATATCATCTGATATTGTTACGGAAATAATAGCTCGAAGGTTGGAATGGTTGGGACACGTAGTATTTAGAATGGAACATGAGCGTTTTCCAACTCGAAACAGGATGGTAGAAGGAATGTGGGACGACAAAAACTGAGATGGCTGTATGAAGTTGGGTTACATTTGAGAATCCTAGGAGTCAGAAGGTGGAGGACTAAAACATATGAAAGAGAGGAATGGTCGGCTATTGTAATGGAGGCTAAGACTAGACTTAAAGTGCCGTGACCCCAAAAAAAGGAGAAGAAGATAAGACAAACTTATAAAACTTCGTTTCATGGACTGTAGTAACTCTCCTGAAATTAGTAAAATAAATTTCTTATTTTAATTTTACATAATAAAAATATATTTTACATATTTAGATTTCAAAGTTAAACTCTGAAACATCATACGTGTCTAATCGAAAAATATGTGTAAATATTAATGGTATTCTTTCTAATGAGTTTTATATAAATATGGGAGTCACTCAGGGTTCTGTATTTGGACCTCTTATATTTTTACTTTACATAAATAATTTGACTAATTATATAAAGGAAGATAAAGTTTTATTATACGCAGACGGTACCTCTATTACTGTTTGTTCGGATTCTTGTAATGATTTGATAAGTAAAGTTGACATAGCTATATCTCAGTTCAAAACGTGGTGTGATTATAACAAATTAATTGTTAATATTAATAAGACTATATGTTTAAAATTTGTTAATAGACCTATGAATATAAATTTTCCATGTCAGTTGGGGATATATTGACCCAAAGCCAACACAGTACTAAATTTCTTGGCATAATAATGGATAATCTATTGACTTGGAACGGGTATTCTGATTTTATTGCTAAAAAACTTTGTTCTGCTAATTTTGCTATATTGCAACTGAGAGATATACTAAACACCAAAATATTGATTTCAATTTACTGTTCACTTGCTTATGCATATCTCAGTTATGCCGTTTTCTTATGGGGTAACTCTATCAATGTTAATAGGATATTTATTGCACAAAAAAGAATTATACGATCCATTTTTAAATTAATGAGTTTTGACTCGTGCAAACCTTATTTTAAACAATATAAAATTTTAACATTTCCATCCATTTATATTTACAAATGCTTAATTTTCTTGAAACAGAATGAGAATAAATACAAAAGAATTTAGATTATCATAATTATAATACACGAAACGCACGTCTGTTCTCAATCAAAAATCAGACTTGTGAAATATGAAAAATCGCCTGCCTATATTGGCATTGTGTTCTTTAATAAATTACCATTGCAGGTACAATCTTTACCTTATGCAAAATTTAAAGTGGAAGTTAAACAGATTTTAACTGATCAAAAAATTTATTGAGTAAAAGAATTCTTAAATCACAAGTTATGATAGATGCAATACTACTTCATTATATTATTCATTTTAAATGTATTTTAACTTGTCGTGTTTTTAATTTTATTGTGTTTTTATTTATTATGTAAATGACGTGTACATCCATGTATATGGCCATGTATAGAATAATCAATCAAACAATCAATCAATCAATCTACTTTTTTTAACAATTGCAAGCGGACTAATATGGGATTGAAAATTTGCTCGTAACAAAACTGACAGTACTGTTGAGATTTGAAACATTTTTTTTTTTAATTCACGTATCTATATTATTACAACACTATTGCTTATATTTTACTTTTAAATTCTTGATCTTCTCTTGCCAATTTTTTCCAAAAGAGTTCGTTAAATATTTTTTAAATCTCTCTGTCAATGAATTCCATATAGAACACTCCTTCGCTCGTTGGTTTCCAAAGCCGATATTGAATACTTTGCGGAAAATGTATCTCAAATAAGAAGGCTTGATAGTAATACTCGAACCAGTTGTTTTGGAGTCCTGTATCTTCTACATTAAAAGTGGTATGTAGTAAAATCATTAACAGCTGTTTTCAGCAGTATGCAATAGAATCTGTGCAAAGAATATCTGCATATCCCTTGATGATATACGTGGTTTTGACGCTTAACTATTTGCACTTACCTGGATTTGAAATCAAGGTTTGGTTTTATTCATGAAAAAAGTGTAATGTATCTGGTATTGAAACTTGAAATTTTAGGAGAAGATGTAGAATCATAGTACGTGTACGAAATAACCTGAATTTTGAAAACAATGTTTCTGATTTTAAAACTTAAAAGTTCAGACTATATTAACGTTTATTTTTTGTTTATGACAAGCGGAACTTTGAAAACTGACGGATAATGATCATTATTCCTATACCGGTTCCCGAATAAACAAAAATGTATGGTTCGTGGAAAAACATCGAATACGTTATCAAACGTAGCTTACACTCACCAGTAGTATGCTAGGAGATACTTTGTAAACTAGATTAGTCCTTCCCGTCACTCTCTGAAGTTGAGTAAACTCACTTCTTTGCGTTTGTATATATCTATTTTTAAACATATGTCTGCAAAGCGTGATACATGCAAAGTTCCTTTCAATCTGGAACTCAGACTAAGACCTTGAAAGAAAACAATCGATTACCCATTATTAATAAACTGGTTTTCGAAAGGGAAACGAACATTATAAGACTTTAATTCAGTGTGTTTGTGTATGTGAAAGAGTTTTTAACAACATACATGCATAACTGAAATTTATATATAAAAATATCCTGAAACACAATTATTATAATCATCTTCTCAAGAATTAGTCTCGAATGCATGTTCCAGTTACTAGACAAAATTTTAACTTACAGCCATTTGGTCAATTCAACGTCTTTTTGAACTTCTATTGCTTCTCAGTTTTTGTATCTTCAATGCATCCATTTGGGCATAATCGTAACAATTTTCCTATAATCTGCTATTTTATGTACAAGTTTTGAAATATTTCTTTACTGTTGTTTAATTCTTTTTTATAAAATATTTATATCCCTCTCAGTATGCACTTGAATTCATTCATTAATTATTCGGCTTGTAGAATTACGAAATTTATAGGGGAACTAGTGCAGATAAGAGTGTATAACATATCATCCATCTATTCTCGCTTCCTCACCAGCACTGATCTCTTCACTGTGTCACAGATACCTAGAAGTTAGTTTTTTTCTCAATTTTCAAAAAGATTTTAATTTCGATTTTTTTTTTGTGCTTTCCTTAGACGTTGAGTTACCAATTAAAAAATTACAGCGCAATTGATTGACTATCATAGGAGCTACCACTTGATATGTATTTAAAGTACCGGCAAATATCGTTATAAACCAATGCTTTCTAGCACGCTACGCTAATTAAGGTGACGTTATGCGCCTGCTGCCACCTCGATAACATGCACAATCCTCCACTTTTACTACAATCCCATCACGCTTTAGACTACGGCGACGCCACGGCATGGGACAGTAAACCACATTACAATATGTAAAATAACTCTGTTTACAGTAGGCTTTTAGACGGTTTCAAATGTCATTTTTAATTCTACACTTCATAAGTCTAAAGAACGCAGATATACAGTATCAAGTTAAATTATTTACCTCTGAAAGCCCAAATACATATAGGCATGAACTTGTATTATTAATGGGGTGTCTTCTTAACATCTTGACAAAAGGCACTACAATAAAAATTAGTCCTGTCGATCGATCAAAATATTTAATCGATTAACGATTTGAATTTAAGTATTAAATGTTGTATATCTGTGTATACTGTATCGTTATATTACAAAACAATTATTTTAGTTATTTATTAACACATTTATTATGTAGGCTTATAATTTATTGTGTCAATTTCCCTGAGAGTTTTTGAGGAAACACAAATAAAAAACGTATGAAGACACACCCAGTTAAAATTATTGCTCCATCCATGATTCTAAACATGTGAGTGTATTCACATGCTCCGAATTAAGTGCCACTCTACGTTTAGTAACATTTTTTCCTGCATCACTAAACACGAAAAAAAAAAAAAAACTTTTTTCTGTCAAGCACTTCTCAGCGATCGTTCAATTTCACGTTTCTCTCAAATTCTCATATGACATAATGGAGTTTTCACTTTTTACAGACCATAGGAATCTGATTTTTTTTCTTTAGCAAACTGAACACACAAAGTTCATCTACAAAATCAATAAAAATACTGCAACAAAACAGGCGTATCCCAGAAAAGTATATATTTCATATGTTATAGGAAGACGAACTGACATCAAGGTTAAAGTTTTCTTGAAAAACCATAAAACTTAATAAGGGTTTCGCATTCAGCGTATTCCGAATCTCAACCGGACCGGTGGACAACAATGACGTCACGCTGCAGCGAAATAGGAACAAAACTGCTGGAAGGTTCCATGGCTATCATGGCGGCTGTACAAGTTGTTTCTGTGCTACGCTAGCAAGATTTTGCGAAATTTCCTTACTGCCATCTCGTTCAAAGAAAAGATAGCATAAACAATTTATTTCTTGAACCAGTAGTAATAACTGGTCCGTTCACATGTTCGTTCATAAGCCATTAACATATTGTTTTTACGTTGTGCTCATTACAAACAATACAGCAGAACACACCGCCATGACACAACAGTGCACGATGTCATTCGTCTGCTAATTCCCGCCCTATATAAGAACCAATCAGATTCACTGATGGAGACTGCCACCACCTCTGCAAGCTGATGGAACAGGTGCGACACCGGTGGAGCATCAGTGACGTCATCTTTGAAATTCGGAACACCGTGATGCCATCAGATTGCTCAGCGCTGAGATTCGGAATACGCTCAAAGTGTTTCAACTTTCAATAGGAGTAGACCAGGTCACTATCCTCAAATCTCCATCTCTCTCTGAAGTGTTTGTGCAAAGATTTGCCCTCTGTTACCTGCTACGCAGTTACAAAATAACGGTATAATAATAATAATAATAATAATAATAATAATAATAATAATAATAATAATAATAATAATAATAATGAGAATGATGACAAAGAACACGACATATTATGTACAACAGTAATTCAATACTTGACTGCGTAAATGAAACACCTTTACCTTGAGCCATATTACTTTGAGAATATACCCCTATATATTTCATGGGGATGATTATAAAATTATTTCAGTCTATCGCAGGACGAAAATCAGACTAAGAGTCCTGGGAAGGGCTACTTTTAATTTTTCTGACGTCGCGTTGTAACTGGGGCTAGAATTTCGGATAAATATCGCTTTCACAAACAGAATGTTCTTTGAAATATTATCCTAAAGGAAACGAGAACTTAAAAGCTGTTTGTTCAACTCTCTTCAGAATTGAATGACATCGTTCTCCATCATTCTCAGAGCCCTCAGCTAAAACCCACTTACAGTAAGCAATGAAGTATTATAAGAGATTAGTGCGAGTGGGGAGTGAAGAGGATTGGACTAGATTCCGTACGGATTTGAGTTCTATAATTTGCTGTTCTCTGTTTGCACGCCTGTCTCTTTACTTCTCTTATGACTAATGGCAAGTTATAATAAGGTGAATTAGTACTGTCATCATTCGTCATTCAAATCTGGATCAGCTTCCTAACTCTTTTTTTTAACACGCAGAAACTAAAGGAAAACATGTCTACTATACATTATGTATATATTTATTAACACTACAATTGGGTATACACCCGGTGGCAGTGATATAGAATATAGAATAATACCATTAAAATTATACAATAATTACAGCAATAAAAATAATAAAACAAAACTAAATTTATTTCTAACCATAAATAAATAGATGCAATACACCTAGGGCTATAAATAAAAACTATTTTATAATAACGCCTACAATAAGCAAAAGTAAACCTAACTTATAAATACTTCTATTTCACCCAACTATTACCAATTTAAGTAATTACATATCACCTTAATTAATTACAAATAAACTTAATTACATATCATCTTAATTAATTACATATCACCTAAATTTATTTACATTACGAAAAGTCCACTGCAAGAATGATGGATGTCACTTTCTTGTCGAAAATGAACCAAGACTATCAATGCATAGCTTAAGACATATAGAATGTACGTACAGAGTTATATGGCATTAACAATGATAGTCATTGTCCATTAATGATCGGAAAATCACAATTAAGCTTTGAGCGCTAAGTATTTCAAACTTTCAATTGCTTCTTCTGCAAAATGTATTCCAAATGACATCCATCATTATTGCAGTGGACTCTTCATATCAACTAAATTACACAGCATCTTAATTAATTACATATCAACTTAATTAATTAAATGACACAACTTAGATAATTACACTGCACCTGCAATTACATTTTCAGTCTAATTTTCTCAACCTTTCCTTAAATGTATTGATTTTGAGAGGACCACCCTGAAAGATTGCCGCAGATATGCTGTTCCAGTCTACTATTGTGCGGTTAACAAAGGAAAATTTTGCCACTTCCGTTCTTTGTTTTTTACATTTAAACTTCCTAATATGATCTGCCCTGCCTAAGTATGATGGTGTTGCTAACCTAGCATTGATGTCGGTCCATGCTTTGTGTCCCATTTGTGCCTTGAACAATGCGGTAAGTCTCGTTTTTCGTCGCCTTGATTTGAGAGATTCCCACCCTAAGTCTTTTACTATCTCTTCACCGTATCCCTTTCCCATTTTGACATATTTTGCTGCCTTGCGTTGTACCTTTTCTATTGAATCTATTTGGTTTTGTCTGTACGGATCCCAGCCTACTGGTGCATATTCCATAATTGCGCGAACAAGGGTCTTGTACGCTAATTCTTTTGACCTTCGGTTAGATTGCTTCAGAATACGCATAGAGAAATGTAGTGCTTTCCAGGCTTATCTTATTGTAATAACGGTACTAACGATTTGGAAGATTAACAGAATATCAGAAATGGAAACATAAATTTACTTATATAACTGCATTGATCTACATATGAGACTCTTTACTTAGCAAACAATTGAATTAATTCAAGTTTATTGCTTAAGCGGTGGCGTCTTTAGATACCGGTACGAGTTCAGTGGAATCGGTTTTAATCTTTGGCACTAAGTGGAGATTTATTTACTTCCCTATAAAGACAAGACGCGCTCTTCTTTCTGTTTCCAGTTTTGTTTGAAGTATTGCTCTTGCTATATCCTGACTGACCATATGAGCGGGAAGTCCTACTTCTTGCCTATATGTACTTATCTAGTTTTGTTTAGTAGCTGAAAAGAGTGTTCAGCATAAGACAATTGAATTCCTTTAAAACTTACAACTACAATATTTTTTTTTCGTTCGGTTATTTTACGATGCTTTGTCAACTGCTATGGTCTAAACTGGCTACGGCTTAACGGACGTAGAAATTTTCATTCTCTTGTTCTCCTTTTCCAAGTCCTTCACACCTCTACACCTACCTACCTTGCCTCCCGTTTCAGTTACCTGTCATCATGTCATAATCTCTTCACTCGCACGCAAAATAGCCGCATACTAGCCATACCAACACATAAGACATCATCGTATTCATGATCATACACAATCTCGCTTTCGCGCTTGTGGAATACTCTACCCAGTGACATCAGAGATGTCGGAATTTAGTAGCGTTCAAAAGCAAACTTATTAAAGCATTTTCTTACTGCGTAGAGTCGGTTTACTTTTTACTTCATTAATAAAAAAAATTTTTCTCTCTTCTTAAATTTTACAATAAACTGTCTAGCTATTATTAATCAGTTACTCTTTTAGTACTTTGATTTTTATTGCATTTGTAAATTTAATATTAATTGTAATTATAATTGAAGAGTCCACTGCAAGAATTATGGATGCCATTTGGAATACATTTTGCAGGAGAAGCAATTGAAAATTTTAAATGCTTAGCGCTCAAAGCTTAACTGTGATTTTCCAATCATTACTGGACAATGACTATCAGTGTTAATGCCACATAACTCTCTATGTACATTATATATGTCTTAAGCTATGCATTAACAGTCTTGGTTCATTTTCGACAAGAAAGTGACATCCATCATTCTTGCAGTGGATCCTTCAATTGTAATTGTATTCTTAATATTGTAGTTGTAATCCCTTGGTAGAGGGAAAGAGAAGGCCTGATGGCCTTACCTCTACCAGCTTAAATAAAATAAAAAAAATACAGTAAATGCTTATCTAGCGTCTGAATGAGATGAAGTTGATAATGTCAGTGAAATGAGTTGAGGGTCCAGCGCCGAAAGTTACCTAGCATTTGCTCTTAATGGGTTGAAGAAAACCTAGGAGAAAACCGAATCAGGTAACTTGTACAAACCAGGTTTTGAACCAGGTGCGCTCGTTTTACGGTCAGACATGCTAACTGTTGCTCCACAGCTGTGGACAATAATAATATAACATTACGATTTAACGTTGTATAATTATACAAGTACAATATTATATCAAATCAATTTTACAACAATATTCGCCTCGTTTTCTTTTTCCTCCCCCACTGCTGAATACAAATTAAATTTTTACTTAATATGAAACTGTAAAGCTAGACCATTTTAATCGGGTTATATAAAATAATTGAATTCACATATTTCTACAATATGATAAATAAGGAGGAAGGAATTAGATCAGATAGAGCTCATCCATTGAAATGGAGTTAGAAAATGATAATAATAATAATAATAATAATAATAATAATAATAATAATAATAAATATTAATAATAATAATAATAATAATAATAGCCTAATAATAATAACGATAATGTTAGCAAATAACACAACTGTTCAGAATAAATAATAGATGTATACAGCAGTTACGTTCATAGAGAGTTTTCGTACTCTTGTCTTTCATTAAACGATTAACGCTATATTAATATCAGTAGTGACGTGCAACAGCTGCTGCTCTATGCGGATGACGTGAATATGATAGGAGAAAATCCACAAACGATTAGGGAAAACACGGGAATTTTACTTGAAGCAAGTAAAGAGATAGGTTTGGAAGTAAATCCCGAAAAGACAAAGTATATGATTATGTCTCGTGATGAGAATATTGTACGAAATGAAATTATAAAAATTGGAAATTTATGTTTTGAAGAGATGGAGAAGTTCAAATATCTTAGAGCAACAGTAACAAATACAAATGATAGTCGGGAGGAAATTAAACACAGAATATGGGAAATGCCTATTATTATTCGGCTGAGAAAATTTTATCATCCAGTCTGCTGTCGAAAAATCAGAAAATTAGAATTTATAAAACAGTTATATTACCGCTTGTTCTTTATGGTTGTGAAACTTGGACTCTCATTTTGAGAGAGGAACATAGGTTAAGGGTTTTTGAGTATAAGGTGCTTAGAAAAATATTTGGGGCTAAGAGGGATGAAGTTACAAGAGAATGGAGAAAGTTACACAACGCAGAGCTACACGAATTGTGTTCTTCACCTGACATAATTAGAAACATTAAATCCAGACGTTTGAGATGGGCAGGGCATGTAGCACGTATGGGCGAATCCAGAAATGCATATAGAGTGTTAGTTGGGAGGCCGGAGGGAAAAATACCTTTAGGGAGGCCGAGACGTAGATGGGAAGATAATATTAAAATGGATTTGAGGGAGGTGGAATATAACGGTAGAGACTGGATTAATCTTGCTCAGGATAGGGACCAATGGCGGGCTTATGTGAGGGTGGCAGTGAACCTCCGGGTTCCTTAAAAGCCAGTGAGTATGTAATAATAATAATAATAATAAAAATAATAATAATAAAATAATAATAATAATATTAGCCTAATAATAAAAATAAAAATAATAATAGTAATAATATTAGCCTAATAATAATAATAATAATAATAATAATAATAATAATAATAATAATAATAATAATGCTAGCAAATCACACAATTGTTGAGAATAAATAATAGAATTGTACAGGAGTTACGTTTATAGAGAGTTTTCGTATTCTTGTCTTTCTTTAAACGGTTCACGCTATATTGACATCAGTAGCGACGTATTTGGTGACATGTTCACGTTCGTAAAACTTCAGAAACAATCAAAAGGATTCGGTGGATGTGTTCCTTCAATGTCCTCAACGAAAAACTCTTTCCTGAGGCATCTTGTGCTTCGTCATGTATATTTATCCATCTTGAGCTGTTCTAAGCGGATGAATATAGTTTACAGTGGTAAATCTGAAACAAGATGACATATTTTAACACCGAATTGGGCGTACAATAGACTTTCTTCACGCCCCCGTCATCCGCCTAGAGATGACCGCTTCGTTTATTGAACGTGAGGTGAATGACTCTGATTGGCTCTTTCATCAATTACGTGAATATAGCGTTAGCTGTTTAGCGAACTACAAGGGTGCGAATTCTATAATGTTTTACAGTCGCCAAAGCGCTGCGCCTCTCGGATGTTAAATGTTTTAATAACCTACTTTATTGATGTACGTAATTTAATTGCCTACTGGAAATAATCAAATGGTGCTCGCCATTAAATCAGAGAATCGAAGTGCTCACTATTTGCTCTTAAACGTACGTCAATCCTGCTGAAATGATTAAGGGAAACTGCCTTAGTACTCGGTACGCCCTGCCGTCATGTTTTTTCTACATTAAAATAGGATTGAATCCATATCTTTCATAGTTTTTGACTATAATAATAGCATCTGTTCACATTTTTCTAATAACATATAATTGTTTCTGATGGTGGAACATGAATCCCGAGATAAATATAACGAAATTTCCTCTTGCAACTATCGAAAATAAATATTCTTTGTTCAAAATAATCTAAATTATATCGAATTATTCTCATCATATTAAAGAAAACTACACAATAAACCATTCACAGAGCAATAAATGTGTCAAACTAGCACCGCACTTAATTGTGTACGAAACAGGTTATCAGCTAGCATGACAGGCGACGGTCGACCTTGACTACGCCGTGGAACTTTTATCTCCTCTTTACCATTTTCTAGGCTATTTCATTCGCCTGAATTACTTCATATCCTGATACCCATGTCAACTTGATTATATTGCATCAATTAGCGTCATGTCAGTTAGGACAGAATTTAAAGTGACTATTACACTCTTACTACGTCATACTACTTTTGACCAATAAAACGGTACGAAAGGACGTATTTCAACCAATCATGGCTGCTTATCGCACAATTTTATCGCGTCCCTAGCATTTGTTTAATTTTATCGCGTCCCTAGCATTTGTTTCTTTGTTTGCCAACATTTGAAACTGCGCTGGTCTGGACGTCAAAAAATATATATATATATATATATATATATATATATATATATATATATATATATAATTACAAACCACTCCAGTTGATGCACAGCAGTTTCAAATATGACTCGCATTGGCATTCAAGAACAAGAATTAATAAAAATCACTGATCATACCTATGCATCTTCTGAAATCCGATTTACAAATAAATGAAGAGCACCATTCGGAAATCCTGAATAAGTTTAATACACCATGTAGGCCTAAATCAACGAGTTCCACTTCTATTACGCACACGTCCAATATAACATCAATTGAACCACCAACCACATTCAAATTTGAAAATTGTACATTCAATAATTATTCCTTTTAAAATTATTCATGTTTATTTTTTATGTCATCGTCGTTAATTAAAACTTTTCTAACACTTGTGTATATTAGTTAGGTTATGTTATAGCTTCTGCTATATGATATTATGGATAGTCACGTATCAGAGATTGTTTAATATTAAGATTTATTGAAAATCATCTGTCAAGTGACGTTGATTACTGGGATTCGGATAATTGAAGTGGAATGTTGCATTTTAATAAAAATGAAACTGAATCAACAAAGCCTTCTTGACTAGTAACATTGCCATCGTGTATAATAGATCGAGAACTTCTCGACGAGAAGGCATTGCTCACTACTGCCATCTAGCATGCATTTAGCGTAATATTTGTAATGTTGAGATGGTACAATAATACATTTGAAGACAGTTGTATTTTCGTAAGTCAATTAATATTTTATTGTATTGGAGTAGTTCGTTACTTCTAATCTTTATATACTTTCTTCTAATCGTGTAATAGTCAATTAAATCCCACTCGAGTTTTGATTTTCTCTAGATAAATCAAAACGTCTAGTGAGATTACTGTTGATAAATTTTCATCTTATAAAAGTAAATTTAAAGAAAAATCGGATGTCCTTAATTATCAGAGTATTCATTGATTTCTATGAGGGTTTTTTTATTATCCAATTTAATAAACCCTGAGGTATATTAGGGTTATAGTTGGCAACAAAATACATATTTTATAACCAATAAACAATAGTAAAGTTATAATATAAAATAGTGGTCACAGTTAAAATTCACATGAATTATGTACAAGAATGCACCTTAATGAAAAAAGGATCCTGTTAAAGATTAATGAGATATTTGAGGAATAATCAATGCAAAAGATATACAAGAATGTCTAACCGTTTGAGAGTAAATACATGACCTAAAAAGATAATCAATAGTAGATTAATATAACAAAGTTTGACTTTCACTTTAAAATTAATACTTAATTCATGAACAATGGAACAGTTAAGAGTAATAAATGGATATTACAAGCAATGATTTACGGTTACAAGTTACATACGTGATTCAGGAACAAGTACAATAATTAAAATAATAAGACAAGTAATTACTTACAACTAACGAATAACGAAATTCTTGAAGGGCAATATATAATAGTAGGGGCAATATAAAAGATTTAAAACAAATGTTAACAGTAAAGGAATAGTAGAAAAATTGACTTAAAATTACAAGTTAAACACATTCTTTTTAAAGCAATAGGTAACAACAAAGAGATACTAATAACAATATACTGACTGTAGTTACAGATTAAACACATTATTTTAAAAAACAAACACGCAAAGGATTAATAGCTATTTTCAGGCATCATTCAAAGGGACCATGCCTGTAATTCACATCTTCTTGACGCTATTTCGTATATTATTTTGTGTTTCAGTCTATTTCAATTTGTTATTTTTCACTGTAACAACAAAATATGTTTCATAAAGCCTCAAAACATTTCTCTATACTTATTGTATCATGGTACTCTTTTCAATGGCAACCTGTAATGGTTATATGAGGGTTCAATACAACACATCACTTAGACCATTTCCACTGTACTAACCCCAACTAAGCACATGTCATGCCACACTGGCCGATTGTGCTGATGTTCGCTATGTATGTAGGGCACATACAGGCAACTGCACGTGCTCCAGACTTGCCCCTTCAGAACGTCACCGACCAGTGATTGGAAATGTTATGTTTTATTTAACGACGCTCGCAACTGCAGAGGTTATATCAGCGTCCCTGGATGTGCCGGAATTTTGTCCCGCAGGAGTTCTTTTACATGCCAGTAAATCTACTGACATGAGCCTGTCGCATTTAAGCACACTTAAATGCCATCGACCTGGCCCGGGATCGGACCCGCAACCTTGGGCATAGAAGGCCAGCGCTATACCAACTCGCCAACCAGGTCGACCCAGTGTTTGGAGAAATTATGATGAATATGGTTATAGACTGGGAAGATGTCGAGAGAATGATGGCGGTACCTGTATTAGGGAAGCGGGAAAATTCCAAGGAAAGCCCAAACTTTAAAAACCCCACTATGTCACGTGCATTTCTTTTGATTTTTTTAAATGAATAATCTCAGATCTGACTGAGACTGGAACTCTGACTGCCTGCTTGATAGGTGCTTGATAGGCTGATGGTTTAGACCACGCAGTGTCTATGGGAATATTACAATGCTCTTATAATCTTATGAAGATGAATCCTCCTAAAGTTCACATCACTTTTACTGTTTACAAGTAATATTAGTCCTCAGGAGCCTTTGACAGGTCTTTAAAAGCAAATTAAAAACAAAGACTTAAGCCTCTAAGTGGCATTTCTGAGCTTCTTTTTTTTTCTCAAATATATCGGCTTGCTATTAGTCTGCATTCCTTTATGTCACGGAATCTATATCAACTTCTGAAACTTGTCTTCTGCCTACATCCTGAGTTGATTTAGGCATTTCATTTCTAGATTGTACAGAGCGTAGCATAATTCTCCGCAGCGAGATAGGTGCGCTAGCACACTCAGTTATAAGCTACTCAGTTACGTTGGCAACGGATCCCGCTAAACTGAGCGACGTACGAGTAATTACATGCAAGTTCAAGGGTACTACCTGGTCATTATTGCTCCGTTGTGTTGCTTTATTGTTGCCAACTTAGTTTTTGTATATTAAAATATGCAAAAGCTTTCTAAACTTCTTACTTAATGGAATAATATTGCATATTCATTGTTTATCGGTTACATTATTATACAGAGTGATTCAGACCACCCGTAAGTCATTTTTTTCGGAAACTAGTGCACTAAAATTTTCGAGACAAAACTATTTATTACTAAAGCACATGTGAACTTTCACTTGAGCTTGATTTCATCAATCTGCTTTAAGAGGAAGTAGGGTCAGTGGCGCATTACTTCAAAATTTCAAATGGGAGTGGGAGTCAAATACGGTACCATTTGATAGAGCTATTCAAAATAAACAACTTTCATAGGAAACGTTTTTATTAATTCCTACTCTTTCAATGAGAAAACGTACGAAAATACAATGGGTGATTCAGACCACCCGTAAGTCAGTCTTTTCGGAAACTAGTGCATTAAAGTTTTCGAGACAAAAATATTTATAACTAAAGCAGATGTGGACTTTCACTTAAGCTTGATTTCATCAATCTGCTTTAAACGGAAGTAGGGTCAGTGGCGTATTACTTTAAAGTTTCAAATGGGAGTTGGGGTCAAATATGGTACCATTTGATAGAGCTCTTCAAAACAAACAACTTTCATAGGAAATGTTATCAATTCCTACTCTTTCAGTAAGAAAAAGTTCGAAAATACAATGCCATCAATATTGAGAAATTTTACAATTCGAAAATGTAAACAAGACAATTAATATTGACAGATGTTACCGGTACTGAAAGATTTCTTCTTCGCCTTGCTTTCATTTTTTTTCTTATAATTATAGAGCTCGCTTTCATATCTACCTCTTAGCTCTAAAATTTCTAACCTTTTCACTTGATTAGGTCGCCAGTAAATGTTACGTACCTGAGTTAATTCTAAATAGAGTCGTCGACCAGGTATTCACGTTAATTTTATTCAAATATCTCTGATCTACTAGGAAATCGGATGAATGGCACGTCATAAAATCCAGTATTATTGGAACATTTTAATTTATTTATTTGCAATTATTGATTAACTCCTTGCATTTCATACTACCCATGGACCCATGTTTTTATGTACTATTTAACATATCACTTTCTGTTTTAGATCAAATCTATTTAGTTTCGCTATTTCTTCATATTATGATTATGTTGAATATGTATATGCATATTCAATTGGAATAGCTTATTTTACTTACATAAATTATTTTTAAGTAACAAACACTATTAACGTATTATGTAACAAACTCATTACTTGCTAGTATTTATATCTCCTGCGTTAGTGTTATTGTTTCCATGTCCATCATGGTTCGGTCACAGCCTAGTATATACAGTCACGAAGCTTGAGTTGTGAGGGTGCTAGGAACAATAGACTGTGCCGGTACTATTTCGCATTTACTGTAATGAGGCGATATTAGCGATCCTAGTGGTTAGCAACTATCTATGGATGCATATTTACTATGTATTGAGCATCGTGACTATATACTAGATTGTGGTTCTATTCCGTCATAATTCACTCAAACTCTTAGTGCCATAGCAAGACTATGTACCTGCACTTCCAAATGTTTTCCATTACTCTTTTTTGGTGACCTGATGATTTAGTCCCTGACAACTAAACAGAGGATCAGGCCTTGTAAATTATTTTTCTGGTCCTTGTTCGGCCAATCTATCAACAGTTTTCTTGTCCTGAATTCCTCAATGTTCCAAAACCCATCGCAATTTGTATTAATTGTATTCAAATAGTACTATCATATGACTATGTGATTTCGATGGCCGATTTATTTAGTACACGAGGGAATTCAACATTTCCAGATAATTTCCCCTATCAAACAATATAGGAATGCTCTTATTTTACTATTCTCTGTTTATACTACTTTCTTTCTCAATTACCTAACTATGAATAGCGGAGGTTTATAATTTGAGATTCTTGAAGTAGCCCTATTAGCACAGTCTAGTATATACGGTCACGAAGGTCAATACACAGTAAATATGCATCCATACATAGTTGCTCACCACTAGGATCGCTAATATCGCCTCATTACAGACAATGCGAAATAGTACCGGCACAGTCTATTGTTTCTAGCAACCTCACAACTCAAGCTTCTTGACTGTATATCAGGAGTGAGACGATATTAGCTCCCAATCACGGTAGAAGAGCTCGACTTTGATCACGAGCGCATAGTGCGTCCACTATATAGCGTCGTAACGTAGACATCAGGGATGTACATGCATATGCAGCGAATAAAGGCAGCAATTTATTACAATAACTTGCGTTACTAAATTTCTGGCTATGTAATAGGGCTAATTATTCAGTTATTTAATATGCATGTACATATATAAACAAATCGCAAAGGAAAGGGATTTTAAACCATTTTCTTGTTAAAAGCAATTGTTTATTATGTAAATACTTCACTTCATTGGTTAGGAGAAACTAATAGGATATACCTGCTCGACGTGTGTAATCTCTAAGTACTTTTGAGTATTTCTTTAAAAAATAATAACGACAATATTGATTGAAATAGAGTATATTGATTGTGTGATTGTGAAAATGTAGTCCTTACTCTCCAGTCGTGATTATGTAATGAGTTTTCTTAGAGTTATTTGTGAGATCCACGTAACACGAAAAAACAAATTGATTAAATAATGCTATTGCTAATTTTTGGAGTCAATCATTTAAGGGGATATGTATGATTTTTAAAACTTCCACAATTTTCGGCCAAAATTTGTCAAATTTAAACTATATAAACAGTCATTAAGTCTAATAGTTTTGAAATTATATATTTTTTAAATATATGTTATATTGACATCACTAAAAAGGCCCCTTGCGTCAAAGTTTTCAAAAATTTTCATTCATATTTGCTCAAAGTCTTGAAAATAAACATGGGAATAAAAATTAATTATCTTTGGGGATCAGTCTAAATAGAGAGAGACAATAATTTTTTTAACTTTATGAATTTACCATTACAGCATATTTAATCTAAATGCAATATGAATATTCCCCGAAGAAACTTAATATTAATATTTCATACAAATGTAAGTTAAGTTTTATTTATCAGTAGTAATGTCACGAGAAGCCTGAGATTTGCCGATAATTCCACGAGCGGAGCGAGTGGATTTATCTGGGAAAACTCAGACCTCGAGTGGCATTTATTAGGACTATTTCGTGAATAAAATAAAAATGTAAATAATATATCCCTAAAATTCCATCACAAAATGTTAACAATTGTTTATTAACGAATACTTAACCTATTCAGACATTGTGAAGTTGAAATACTCGTAGATCAATATCGATTACTGGAATAAAGAATTTCGATGTTATTATTCAGTAATGCCAATTGCGAAAAGCGAAATACAGGTTTAACAATGTTAATTACATGTACTGCACTTTCCTCTTATTATTATAACATAAATACATTTTCATTATCTGCTGAAATTATAATTTAATTTAACAGTAACAGTGGGGACAGCTATATACCAATGCTTATGTATTCACAGCGAGACATGTTGCTACACAGTGAAGCCATCTCTGTATAGATAGGCCTAATTAAAACACGAATTTTATTACGCCATATGGGAGGCAGTTTGATCAAAAACCTCATTATTACTAGGCAAGTTGATTGGGTTTGATATGTTACATAAATTTGAACATCTGACTTTCTATTAATTGTTTAATTTCATTCACAAAATACAAATTTTATAGGCTACTTATAGGTTATGTTACGTGTGGGAGCAGGACCAATGTCAGGTGTGTCATATTTCGACCGTTACAATCAGTGCTACACGAAAGCATTTTTATAGCTCGACAAACGCATTCTCGCTGTAGTGTGTAACGGAACTAAAGCTGCATCTACACACTTCAATATTCCAATCGCGTATGCGTGTAATCTGGGAAGAATATTGAAAGAATCAAGTTTAAAAGGTACGTTCAATTAAGATGCATGAAGATTTTGTGTCTACACGGTGCGCCGTTTTGAACGTCGTCTTCACTGCGTAAATATATTAATTAATATTAATTATCAATCTTGCATTCATTGCTTTGAAGTTGAAAGAAAAGTTTAACCGTGTAGCTGCATCTTAATGTATTCATGATCATCAATTCTCGGGGAAACAGTTGGCGACAACGACTTAACAAAATAACGACCATGCGATAAATTGATTGCGATAAATCTAGCTGCAAAAATTATCGCAAAGTCTGACTGTGATTGGTTGGAATTCAAAATTTCATTACACTTCATTGGTCGAAAACGGGATGACGTCATATAAACGAAATAGTCAACATAATTGATCTTGTGAGAAGTTTCAGACCAATATGACAATAACTGTTGTGCAAGGAGCTTTTCATTCAGTAAACTGCTTAAAATTTTTAATTCGAGAAACCCGCATAAAAAACAAAGAAAATATTCGTCTCAACTCACGCACCGCATGTATGGCCATAGGCCTGTATGATTATATGGTAAAATCATTTAAAACAGTCTCAAATATAATTACGATTATAAAAACAAAAAAAAAGGCGGATTTTCTTTATTTTTCAGCATTACTTCTTGTCTGAAATCAATTTCTCTCTTCTCCAAAATAATGTCTTTATCTGTGTTGCGTTGTGTTTCGTACTGACGATTGGCTTTTTTTTTTTACAAATAATTTAGTATATATTTATTACTTAATAAACACTGTACTTCACCGCCATGTTCACTATATAAAAATTGAACCTTCTACTTATCATTAAAATCTGTATTGTAATCTCGCTTGCGATCTGTCATGGTCTGCAAAGCTCGCGCTCTGAAGTACTAGTAGGTATCGCATCCCTGCTGTATATAGTAGACTGTGCTATTAGATTTCTTCTAAAACCCAAGCAAGAAAAAAATACAGAGTGTAAGAACGGAGATTACCTAGATTACCGTGATCTATATTTACTTGTCACGTAACTCTAGAATCAGTGATTCGGTTTCGATGTCGCCCCTTGCCCTTCCGTCAAATATGGCTGACCAGAAAGTTTTGAGTTCCGCATCATCGTAGCACCCGGCCCTTCCTGTTCACTCAGAGAGAATATAATTAACTCTCTTGTTGACGTGTCAGTTTTGTAATTTAATTTACTGTCGTTTTAGTACTTCTCTTTTGGGAGTAATTAACAACCTTTTTGCTATCGCCAGTGTTGAAATCGAGTCTTCTTCCCGTTAACCCGGGGGAGAACAATCTCCAGGGCACTGGCCTGACCTCTACAGTGGCAGCCGGTAAACACTCGCTACGTGTTGTTATTGATGGGGACCCCAACCCTTGAGATCGCCGGCGAGAACCAATCATTGCTCTGTTGTTTACACAGTAGAGCTCGTCATCCATCCCAGCTGAGGCCCTCGTCACAGCTACCTCCTCCTCTTTCTCCTCCTCCCGTTTGATCCTTGGGTCACTCTCTCTCGCCTAGATGCATAATTAACGCAATCATTAATGAATGAATCAATCAGTTGGAAGTCTAATTACTATTTTCCGAAGCAGTGACGTGTACCATGGAGTAGGAGTCGACTGAGGAACTTGCATTGTGCTATGGTTGAGATTTGTGTGTTGGTGGCAGCTATGTGTTCTGTGGTTAATATGAATTGCAGTAATATTTTCGTCATGTTTTAATTCAAAAGCATTCGTCTTTCCTGTACAGTTATTCATAAAAAGCCTGATTAGCCGGATCTGTCCCTTTTGCTAAAAGTAATTCGTCTAAGCCAGTGATGTCAAAGCAAGCACATTTTTCTGACCTTGACGTCGTGCGCGGGCATTAAGCGCTAGGTATGGAATGAGGAAGGATTATGGATATGAATAAGCAGCCGTTTGAACTAAGAAAACAGTGGTGTACAAACTTCAAACGGAACGTGAAATTTTATGTCGTAATTTTTGTATGGGTTTTTCCTGTTTGATAATTTCTGTAAAACAAAAGTAGCCTACTAGCACCAATTTCTTAATATTGCACTTGTGTTTTAAACGTTAATAACATAATAAAGAGTTAAGAAGGAATATTCACATAAATTCCACAGTAGTACAACTATACTGTACTAAGTCAATGAAACACATCATTCATAAAGAAAGTGATATCCCAAAGAAACAGACTGAGTATGACATGATAAGTTGGAATTGATATTGATGGTATCTTTAGCCTTATAAAAGTAATCAATAAACTAATCAAAACAATATTATACTACAAAGCAAAGTTACCGAGGTACTGGTATGTGTATTAACTGTAACTAATATTGCATAACAAAACTCTTATCGCATTATGCTTTTAAGGTGATATTTGTGCTCAACTTCCTGTCATCAGACTATTAAATTATTTTCTCGAAATCTACTCAAACTATAGAGCTGACGTTTTTGCAACACATGGGCCCATATGTTTTGCCTATGATGTAATAGTAGTTGCTTTGTTAATTTATTTCCTTACAAACATTTTCCATGCAAATATTTTCAAAATTTTTAATACGCTATCTTCAGAATGATAATAAATAAAAGTCAATATTGTCATATTGAATCGATGATCACTGTAAGAATTTTGACCATATCATTTCTCAATATACTATCGTCAGTAATATGTATTTACGATATATTCGATTTAGGAAAACATTGTTTCAGTACCTGTAGGGATTCAAAATAAACATACCGATATCTGAAAATTTCACTTTTCTGTAAAAATAAGTTGAGAAAATATTCCTACTGAATACAAAAGCGAGCTTGTGAAAAATGAGTATTAAAATTAAAACTTACATTCTTATAATGCACTTATACTTCTCAGACAAATAAAAAAATTCCATAATGATATTACGTGGCCGAAAAGGAAATAGTGTTTATTTATTAACGACATTACTGTTATAACCGGACGGGAATAGAATAAACAGGCATATGAATCTTGAATAGAATGAAGATATTTTTATCCATTCACCCAAGCGTTCCTAACTATAAGGGACGCACTGAAGCTATAATTAGCTATAATTTTTTGCCGCCGTAGGTGTTACTCTTAATTCACAAGGGAAGGCAATCTATATAGAACCGCATTACGATTATGTTTAATGGAGGAATGGTGGAATTTAAGTGGGGAAAATGGAAATATCCCGCGAAAATCCACCAGCAATTCAACTTGAATTCACCAGGACTAGAACCCGGATTACCAGCGTGGTAGAACCAAAATTTAACTAAATTTGTAACAATTGAGTTGAGGTCAATAGTCAGGTGTAACGAGTCCAGCAGACTAGGCGATCACTATAGTTACACCTATCAGCCATGATGATGCAACCTATACGTATTTCCGAAGCGTTGGAAATGTGAAGTTCCAGAACACAGTGGAATACCCAAAATAAATAAATGCTTTGTTTATTGAATTATTATATTCATTTCATTATTACCATTTACTCCAGATCCTTAAGTTCTTGTGAAAATACCGTCTGATCATCCGCATATGTGCAGAACTGAGTGTGAATGATGCTTAAAGGCATTGTCATTCATGAACAATTTTTCCTTCAGATTTATACATCCAAATAGATATTGATTAAACTTGGTCAAAAAAACATCGTTTGTCCACCGCTCATTTCGTGGTCAGATGTGCTAACAGGTACTACCCAGAAAAGACGAAGTATATGGTTATGTCCCGTGACCAGAATATTGTACGAAATGGAAATATAAAAATTGGAGATTTATACTTCGAAGAGGTGGAAAAATTCTTGGAGCAACAGTAACAAATATAAATGACACTCAGGAGGAAATTAAATGCAAAATAAATATGGTAAATGCGTGTTATTATTCGGCTGAGAAGCTTTTGTCATCTAGTCTGCTGTCAAAAAATCTGAATGTTAGAATTTATAGAACAGTTATATTATTGGTTGTTGTGTATGGTTGAGAAACTTGGATTCTCACTGTAAGAGAGGAACAGAGATTAAACGTCTTCGAGAATACGGTTCTTAGAAAAATATTTGGAACTAAGAGGGACGAAGTTACAGGAGAATGGAGAAAGTTACACAACGCAGAACTGCAAGCATTGTATTTTTCACCTGACATAATTAGGAACATTAAATCCAGACGTATAAGATGAGCAGGGCATGTAGCACGTATGGGCGAATCCAGAAATGCATATAGAGTGGTATTTGGGAAGCCAGAGGGAAAAAGACCTTTGGGTAAGCCGAGACGTAGATGGGGAGATAATATTAAAATAGATTTGAGGGAGGTTGGATATGATGATAGAGACTGAATTAATCTTGCTCAGGATAGGGACCAATGACGGGCTTATGTGAGGGCGGCAATGAACCTGCGGGTTCCTTAAAAGCTATAGATAAGTAGGTATTATTATTATTATTATTATTATTATTATTATTATTATTAATTACGAACATTCGAAATTTCTTCTTGCTGCCTTTAATAAAATATTATAATTTGTTTCCATGTCTAATATCTTTAAATTTCTCCCCAAAGTGTCGAAGAATAATTGTTTTGGGTGAAAGTGCAACGTCGGTTATATTTGCTTTTTAATTAATTCTAATGTTAATGTTCTCTTTCATGTTTTAGTAAAAGAATTTTGCTAATGCTAGGCTGTTCAATAGTTCAAATATTTTCGTTTGAAGTTGATGATGACGATGACAGTGACTATGACAAGTACGATGATGACGACGATGACACGACGACGATGACGATGGTGATGATTAAAGAGCGCAGATGGGGTGCGTATTCAGAGAATAGCGTACAAGTTTACTATAGGGAGTACTTTAATGACATCTTGAGTTTGAGTAGAGTTGTATACCTCATAGGAATCCTTAATTTACGCTAGTAGTGACGTGGTTTTGGAGTATTTATTCACTGTTTTTCCGTAGTTCTTTACTTACTCCAGTCCTTCTACACTTTCTAGCATATTTCTTAACTTCCTCTCTTAGTAATTCACATTCATCCACATGTCTTCACTTCTTTATTCGTGCTTCTGCATTATGTACAGCATTTCTTTACTTCCTAAATAATTCTAGTAATCCTTCTATAGTTATTTACTTCGTTTTGTAACATTTATTTACCATTATGCCAAAACATCGGTAATTATTAAAGTAAAGTTGAATTTTAAGGAAGTGGGTGGAAGCTATTCCTCTTAGAACAAGCACTGAGTGCGATTTTTTCAAAAATAAGAATTATTTTAAGCTATTATTTAAACCAATTTATGAAGTGCTAAAAATAATCTTCATTAACATTCAAAAGTTCTTAGTAATAATGCCACACTATCCACGTATCCGTTCATTCAAATTATCTTTCGTGTTACGTGCTGTAGATATGACTATTAATTTACTTATCCCACACAAAAAATGAGATGAAAGGACTTATATCATTTAAGCGAACAGATTGTGACGCAGGCGGACAAGGTCACAGTTGGAGTTTTTTTGGAGGGCTGTATTATTTTCAGATAAGCTGTAACTTCTAAATACCTCGCTTAAAAATGTTTCGAACAAAAAGGGGCCGGTTTGTTGAGGACAACCAGGATACCTAAAAATATTTCAAGCGTTCCATTCAAAATATCGGAGCTGCTCCCCGTGCCCCATGAGTGGATCCCAATGGAATGACATCCATGACGCAATCTGAAAGGTTTCTCTGTTGAGATTTCGAAAAATCATCATGTAATTTTTATTGATCCATTTAAGAGAAACTAACTTGTAACACTTTACGTTGACCATTGTTATATATTTAAAATTATGTTAATGTATACATTTCTGTCTGTGTTTCCGTACATTTCTATGTATTCGGTATAATTACTAGACAATGGATGCGGGATGACTTAAGGAAAAGTGAAGTTGTTTCGTATCGGAGTATACGGCACGTGCCGCGTCGTCCGTCTTTTGTGTACCTGGCGAGTACACCAGCGTACATAACGAAGGAACCCGGTCCACATTGCAACGCAATGTGTGCAGTTGTGTTAACCTGCTCAAGTATTTAGTACGAGTTGAATAGCGTACTGCTGATCCATTCATAATGTCGAAGTCAAAACGTTAAATTCGCTTAGAGATACGAAATGCAATTAAGAAGTATGAGAGTGACATTTTATGTGTTAACGAACACAATATCGTGTGTAATGTATGTAAAATTGAAATAAAAACCAGAACAACTCAGGCTATAGAGAAACATTTCAACAGTACATGGCACAGGAAATGCGTTGAAATGAAATCTGAGGAATCATCATCATCATCATCATCATTTAGTTGTGCGGGTCTAAACGACATGTGCAACATGGTGATCAGTGCAAATATTTCTCTAATGAAATTGAGTGATCCCCATTTTATAGTTTTTCTTCAGAAATTCCTCTGGATACAAAAACTGTTTAAGCGGTAGGCGAAGACGATTCAGCTTCGACAACTTACGAGAATATATAGTCGTTTACTGCAACGCTGGTAATTGCATCAATGATGACGAGGACTGAACCTTGCAAGGTATGTGCTACAGTACGTTATTTTTCTTTTCCTTCTGACTGTACGCAGATACATAGCATGTTGACGTCGTCTGTTTACGTTTAAAACCTGTTGAGCCAATGCAATGGTCTGAATGGAAAAAAAAATGTAAGATATAGTAAATGTGCACCTATAATCAACGATGTCATCCCGCATCCACTGTCTAATAATTACACATGCTTACATATCATTATGTGTATTTATAATATTCGCTAAATTTTTAACAATATTATACATTAATATACGAAACTCTAAATATTTTCAATTACCATTCTGCGTTATTAGTTATAAGTCCTATTACATACAAATTTAGTATTATTTAGTAATTAGGACACTGCTGAAAGAATGTAATGTAGGCCTATAATACTTTATGTAAGTTTAGTCATTCGTAAATGCAGAATATTACCTTGTTTACATAATAACACGAGCTATTGTACCGCGTTGCATGTAGCCCAGAGCCGACTTGAGGTCACATCCTAGGACTTGTGGCGCGAACTGCCGAGTCCCACTAGGTCAGCTAGATAAAAGCCGATCGCTTGTACCGCGCTCGCAATTAAAGTAGATAGCACAATGCAGGCGCTCTCTTTACCCATCTTCACGCTCTCTTCCATCTTTCTTTTTGTTTTCTTAATGTACGAAATACGAGTATCTGAGGATGAAATGCGATGTTGCTAGAAGTTTAATTTGAAATATGACGAAATGCGTGTTTATCGAGTCCATGATAACTTGAAACTACCTTATGCAGATCATTTTTTAGTCCACACCTGTGGAGTAACGGTTAGCTCGTCTGGCCGCGAAATCAGGTGGCCCGGGTTCGATTCCCCGTCGGGGCAAGTTACCTGGTTGAGGTTTTTCCGGGGTTTCCTCTCAACCTAATATGAGTAAATGCTGGGTAACTTTCGGTGTTGGACCCCGGACTCATTTCACCGACATTATCACCTTCATCTCATTCAGACGCTAAATAACCTAAGATTTTGATAAAGCTTCGTAAAATAACCTACAAAAAAAAACACTTTATGTTCAGGCCTTTTTTCATTTCTCAGTGTACAAATTAAAATCTAGAAGTACTGCAATGCTGAAAAAATCACAAGCAGTACACACATTGTCTATAAGTCCACAAGCGGATATTGCGAGTTAATTTGCCCAAAGGAAATTAAATTCTCTCGTGATAAGACTGTTTTTATTTCGCAAGTAGAATAAAATATAAATATTTAACATGGAGATTATGACAAACTATCGTTACATAAGATACTTGATTAATTTACATTGTAAACGTATTTTCGTCGGTTTCGTAAAAAAAAAAATAGAATTGAAAAGATTTATTTACACAAGACCAGAACCAAATAGTGTTAACTATTATAACTACACATGAAGGACAAAACCAGTACAATATTGATATCATTAGTTATTATTATAAGCAGAATTAACTTTTAAAAAGATGAAAATGAAATTAAATAGGCCTATATAAATTATGGAAGTAACGTTCAGCTCAATGAATTTTTGGGGTGTACAGTACGATTATTTAGTCCTGACAGTCGCCGGAAATGTGCGCCCGGGTCTGGCGAGTCCATTAAGTTACGCCAAGGGGTGTTCAGGTTAGTCTGTCGCCTGCAGTCACAGCGATCGGATGTCATGCATGCGGTATAGCGTTCTGTTTCCAGTACAGTTAAGCTGTACTGCATACCTTTACCGACCGCTCGCTCTTATCTCTACTCCGGAACTCTCCCCACTACTCCTATTACTTCCCCTCTTTTGCGTCGCTGAGCTGTCAGGACTAAATAATCGGTCTCTACTATGCACTGAAGAAATTAATTATTATTTCTGAGTTTGTTAGTAATTAGTAATTAGACTATAATTTTCGTCATTATTTAGGAGGAGTTTTTTATAAATCAGTGCGAATATTAGCCTACACAGATGGGATACTGATATAAGATAACTTTTCAATCATTCAGTGTTCTGCCCAAAATTATAGAATACAAATATAATATAGGTTGATTAATTCATACACATAGGCTATAAATTTATTTAATCAAATTGAAGATATTAACACGTTTCTAATTTTCTTGTTATATGTTAGTGGGTTACATGTTTGAAGTTCTGGGTTTAATTTAGCTAAAGCATTGTCAACCGAGAGCCAAAATTAATGCTATGCTTTAGACCAGCAGATATGAGACATTTAGGTTCTACTAATGTTGAATTAATATTTCGTCTTGTGTCATAATTATGTGTCTGTAATATAAACTTATTACGATTTTTATGATAAAATTTTAACAGCGTATACTTATAAATTTGTTCAATATTAAATACATTGAATTCAGAATAAATTAATTTAGTTGGATAATCGAAACGTTTCTTCAAACAAATTCTAATTATTCGTTTTTGTAGTAAATTTAACGGACTAAGATTAATTTTTGTACTTCCACCCCAAACAATTATACCATATTGAATGATAGACTGAATAATGGCCAAATAAACATTTCTAGAACTCTGATGGGTAAGTAATGGGTAATGGATAATGGGATATTCTACATATTAGGATTTGTAGCTAGTCTCCTCCTCTGAATTAAATCCTAAATAAATTTTAGTTTATTTCTTCCATTAAAAATGCAAATTTTACTTAAAGTTCGTTTTGATTGGATAAATCTCTTCTGTCTAAAGTTATATAATATAACTGGTAATGTTATTAACAATGAATTACTTAACTAATTTTTTGGTTGAATTTGAAATCGTTACAGATAACGCAAACTTAAAAAATAGCTGGCCAGTGTTTCCTTTCATTTAATTGTATAGACCATATTATCCCATTTCTTAAGCTACTGCTTTCAGGATATTCCGATTATTTTTCGAGTTTTAATAATATGATAATCAGAGACCGGAAGTTTAAGCATTGTGAAACATTAAAATAGCCAGGCAAAAAGGCATCATAAATAGCTAAAATAGCAGACAAAAAGGCATTATAAATAGCTAAAGTACTCAATAAAAGGCAATTACAAAAACCTTGCACTAGACCTACAACCTTGCACTTTCCACAAAGGGATTTCGGCAGCAAGAAAAGCTTTACATACAGTAAGTCTAATGCAAATTGAGATTTTCGAATCGTTGTTACAAATGATTGTTGGAAGCAAGGAAATCTTCTTCCCAGTAGCCTTGGAAAGTGCATTTTTGTGTTCGGTTGTACTGATATGTTGCGATATGAAATATTTAGCTAAGCTACAACAACGTCGCAATGAAAACTGAAACAAAAATAACCGTTAAAAATAACGTTAGACCCGCACTCATTGTTGCCTTGTCAAATAAACACAAGCGATAATTAAAAGGCTTACTGTTATACATTTTTGCTCGGTAGCACTCATTGTAGCAAAGAGAATATGAACTGACTGAAAAACAATAATATACATTCGGTGAAGTCACTTTCATTGTAGCGGTTATAGAAATAAATTAAAATATACCTGTAGGCAATTTTAATAATAAATTAATAGGTAATAGTTAAATAATCAAATAAAGGCAAAAAAGCATTTGTTTTGTAAATTAGGCAAAAAAACGCAGAAAAGGGCAACATAAAACTGTGACGTTTCAATCACAAAGGTATAAACCTTACAGATTTCCTTTCAAAATGAAGATAGATTTAAAAAGGCATTCTGCCAAAGTTCCGGTCTCTGATGATAATATATTTTACAAATAAATACTTTATATTTTTATTTTGTAATGTGTTCCTTCACACGTTCACAACAATATCCAAGTGATCTTCATCGTATCTTAGTATCAAGTGCGTTCCTTCCGCATTTCATATTCTTCTGACAGAATCAGACCATTGTTATTTTTTATACATGTTCCTTTTTAATCTATATTTATTTTTATTTCTTATAACCAGGGAAAGGATTTATATGTAAATACATATTTACTTATAAAGCAAATATAATTTATATTTTGCATTATCTTCATGTTTCACAATGTGTAGGGTTGAAAAATCCTACTTTTATTTTCCATATTTTTCCATATTTTAGAGTTTAGTACATATTTTCGTTAATTTCCATATATTTTCCATATTTCATATAAAACAGTCCATATTATATTAGGTTTAACAATAAAACAAAACAAAATTCCATTAACTTTTAAAAATACATTTCAACAATAGAGATTTAAACACATGTTCAGTAATCCCTTTAACATCAGAGTTATTTGAAAATTAGCAGTCCTATCAACAATGGGAAAGTAAGTTACAAAACTGTATTAATTTAATTTAAAATTTTTAACAGACTTCAGTTGTGCAGCTCAACAGTTAAATGCCAGTCAGAGTACACATAGGTTCAGTTTTGTAAATCATACTATAAAGACGGTAAATATGCCAAAAGTACGTCATTCAGTCAATTTAAAATCAAAACTAACAAGTTACATTTCAGAATTTAAAGAAGATGGTTTATCAACTGACAATAAAATATTATTTTGTAATTTGTGTCAGTGTGCAGTATCATCTACACAAAAGTTCCTGGTGCAACAACACATTACAACTAGTAAACATCAGGCCAACAAACAACTAAATTCCAAGCAGAGACAATTGTTTTTAACACAACCAACAACATCGAATGTAAGATCTGAGTTTAACATCGACCTGTGCCGTTCTCTCATCTCTGCTGATATTCCTCTCTACAAACTAAAGAATAAGGTCTTCAGGGAATTCCTTGAAAAATATACTCAACATACAATCCCGGATGAGTCAACACTTAGGAAGACGTATGCTCCATCCATCTACGATGAGACAATACAGAAGATAAGAGATGAAATTAAAGATAGTTCAATTTGGGTTTCCATTGATGAGACTCCCGACAAAGAAGGTAGACTTGTTGGTAATGTAGTTATCGGTTTGTTAAGTGAACAATATTCTGAACGAATTCTTTTACATTGTGATGTTCTAGAAAAGTGCAATAACAAAACTATAGTTAAACTGTTCAACGAAGCTATGGGTATCCTGTGGCCAAAGGGTATTATGTACGATAATGTGTTATTCTTTATTAGCGATGCTGCCCCTTATATGGTCAAAGCTGGACAAGCATTATCTGTTGTATATCCTAAATTGACTCATTTTACTTGTGTGGCGCATGCATTTCATCGTGTGGCAGAAGTGGTCAGAGACAATTTCCCTAAAGTAGATTTGTTGATTTCATCAGTGAAAAAAGTATTTCTCAAAGCTCCCAGTAGAGTTAACGTGTTGAAAGAAATGTACCCTGAAATTCCATTGCCACCAAAGCCAATTTTAACTAGATGGGGTACATGGCTAGAAGCAGTTGAATATTATGCCGAACATATAGACTCTATTAACAATGTTCTCCTTGCATTGGACTCTGAAGATGCAGACTCAATTGATACTGCGAAAACAGTTACCTGTGACATAAGTGTGAAGAATGACTTAGCTCACATTCAGCATACATTTTCATGCATCATAAAAACGCTCAAAAGTCTCCAAAATAGGCACCTTTCACTATCTGAAAGTTTTGAAATTATAAATAGTACTGTGGAACAACTGAATCGTGGTAGAGGTAAAGTTGCAGATGCAGTAAGAGCTAAGGTGGACACTGTACTTTCAAAAAACCCTGGATATGAAGAACTACAAAAGGTTGTTGCTGTGATGAGTGGTGAATCAACAGTGAAGATTAACTTGGACTTATCCCCAGCAGACATTGTGAAATTGAATTATGTACCAGTTACTTCTTGTGACGTCGAACGCTCTTTTAGTCAGTATAAATCTATCCTCAGAGACAATAGAAGAAGATTCACTTTTCAGCACTTGAAAGAAATGTTTGTAACCTATTGTTATGGTAACAGACAATAAAAATTGTGTTTTGTTGAAACTACATTGGAAGATAAGGTACGTCCATTATATTTTTTGTTTAGTTTGATTAAAATGTACCAATATTTAACGTACATAGTCATTTTTTTATAATTTTAAGTCCATATTTAATTCCATATTTTGGTAAAAATCCATATTTAATTCCATATTTTGGTAAAAATAACTACATATATATTTACATATTTCATATATTTTTAGTCCATATAAATCCGTTCCCTGCTTATAACATACATTTTTGGTTTAGGTGATTTCTTGTTGTTGATGGAAGAAAAGTCTTGCTTTCATAACGATTAAAAAAAAATCTAAATTGCTTTAATATTTCAATTTTAATTTTATTACAATTTGTATTTGTACGCATGTTCACTGAATTGCCACGATTATTGTATTTCCTAAATCGTATTACAGTGAAACTTCCCAATAGCGGACATCGCCGGGGAAAGATTAAATGTCCGTCATTGAGAAGTGTCCGCTATTTAGAAAATCGTTAGTATGTATGCAGTACATTAAAATTTCTCATACATTTCAGCATTATATTTTACAGTAGCCTACAGTACAGTAGACAGTGAGCTTGTTTACAGTATTCATCCAGAGAGAAATCGTACCAGTAAATGTATTGTAAATGAAATAAACATCAGTCACTGTACCACGTCACCTCACACAAAGAAATCTAGAATTTCATTCTCAGTGTATGATTTTAAAATAGCATTTTTGTTTTTCAAAATTTCACTAACCTGAGTTTTTCCCACATTAAACTTTGTGGCCAGCTCACTCACGAACACTTAATTTTTCCTTCTCACAATGCTTTACAATATCCACTTCCTCTTTTAGTGACAAACGTTTACGTTTTTGTGACATTTTTAATGTACTGCTTAGCTTCAATATAGTACAAGAACGTTCAAATGCAAGATAATGATAATTGCAAAGAATTCCGTTAGAATTCCGTTTAATTAATACAACCGTCTTTTTCTTTTTTTTTTTTCTTCAACGCTGTCCGTTATTTTGAAGTTTTAATTGTTGTTGGGAGATACATTTCAGTGTCCGCGTTCGTTATTGAGAATGTCCGCTATTTAGAAGAATTTTATCGTAAAAGCCAATGTTATTTTGCAGGGGAATTTTAAATTTTCCGCTATTGAGAGGAGTCCGCTATTGGGAAGTGTCCGTTAAGGGAAGTTTCACTGTATTTTAGTTTATGATATTGCTTGATATTGCAGCATGAACACTTCTTCTTGTTTCTATTTCAATGAAAACTACCTTACTTTAATCTTTTAATTTTAATTTAATTATAAACACCTGGTTCAGATACTATCCAGAATTTACAATTCAGATATTTCATGTTATGACTGTGCAAAAAAGTACATAACCTATTTGGTTATAATGTCACGCCATTGTTCTGCACAAGAACGGTCTGTGTTGAATACATGACAGAACGTGGGCTATAAATATAAAACACTCCAGATTTTGGAAGCCATATAAAACCGAAACCGTATGCATGGCCAATGTTGCATGCTTTCACATTCAGTTTTAACATGTGCCTAGCACCAGGAGAGAGTGTTTGCATGTGATATATTCCTAGAGAAAGTGACTTCTACTAAAAGTGGAAGAGTGTTTATGGCTGAAAAAAACTTCACTATTTCTAACCTACAGCAGTATTTCCATTCCATATTTCTTTCGCGTGTGAGTTGGTATTACGTAAAATTTAAATAAATTATATTAAGTGTACGAAAGATATTCTCTCTTTACTTTCAATTATTTAGTCACATAGATTAAGATACCGAGAAAAGACGATTATTCACCCTCACACGTGTATGCAGGTGTACTTCGAACTCTTACATCCAAAATTGATAACAAATTACACGTGAGTTTGCTCTTAATTCTAATTCTGTTGAAATTCATTTAACTAGAAATGACCAGAAAATGCTTCAGAGTTAATCTATTCTTGCATATATTGAGTGCTAAAATGTGAGGCTTTCTCTAAACTGTCCTAATTTTGGACAGTCTCTGCAACAAAACTTTTCTTCGTGTAAAATTATGTTCAAAATCTTCAATTTTATAGCATACTATATTATGTTTTCCAAATTATCCTGAATCCTGAACACCACGGATTTATTAATAGTAACTACTTCACTGTGGGCTAAAGAAAGGAAATGCACTACAATATTTACTTTTTAACTTTGCTCTAGAGTATGCCATTAGGAAAGTCCAGGATAACAAACAGGGTTTGGAATTGAACGGGTTACATTAGCTGCTTGTCTATGCTGATGACGTGAATGTGTTAGGAGAAAATCCACAAACGATTAGGGAAAATACGGGAATTTTACTTGAAGCTAGTAAAGAGATAGGTTTGGAAGTAAATCCCGAAAAGACAAAGTATATGATTATGTCTCGTGACCAGAATAGTGTATGAAATGGAAATATAAAAACTGGAGATTTATCCTTCGAAGAGGTGGAGAAATTCAAATATTTTGGACAGTAACAAATATAAATGATACTCGGTAGGAAATTAAACACAGAATAAATATGGGGAATGCCTGTTATTCGGTTGAGAAGCTTTTATCATCCAGTCTGCTGTCAAAAAATGTGAAAGTTAGAATTTATAAAACATTTATATTACCGTTTGTTCTTTATGGTTGTGAAACTTGGACTTTCACTTTGAGGGAGGAACATAGGTTAAGGGTGTTTGAGAATAATAATAATAATAATAATAATAATAATAATGATTTATTTAACCTGGCAGAGTTAAGGCCATACGGCCTTCTCTAACACTCAACCAGGAGTAAAGACTGCGTTACAAAAACACTACAAATTTACAAATTACACTACAATTTTACACACAAAACTGAATAAGATAATAATAATAATAATAAAAAATAAAAACAACAAATAAGAAGAAATCAGACATAATATATAACATACAGAAAGAAAGAAAAAAGCATAATAATATGTGAACAGCAGGTCAAAATAAATGAGGCATACAAAAAAAAAGACAATTATTCATAATAATAATAATAATAATAATAATAATAATAATAATAATAATAATAATAATAATAATAAATAATAATAATAATAAATAAGAATAGTAATAATTATAATAATAATAATAATAATAATAATAATAATACTAATAGTAGTAATAAAATAGTGCAGTACAAAGTATACAGTGAATACAATATTTCTAAGTACACACAATAAGAAAAATTAAGATTATATATAGCTCAACTTATCACATTAGCGATATAACATTATCGGAAAATATGAAAACAAAAATATAAAATAAGTTGAATATCATTAGAACATAAAAAAATGTGAATACGTGGAAACATGCAATACAACACTTGTCATAATAGTAAGTTAGTTTGGCAACTCGTCATAAGATAATTTTCTAACTTGGATTTGAAAGAATTCAATGTTCGGCAGCCCTTGACTTCAGGCGGCAGAGAGTTCCAGTGACGAGAGGTAGCAACAGTGAAGGATGAGGAATACAGAGACGATGCGTGAAGTGGAATTTCTAGCGTGTTATCGCGTTGTGATCGAGTATTAATATTATAATAGCGAGAGAGAGTATGAAATCGAGCGAATAAATAATACGGGAATGAAGAGTGCATAATTCGATATAAGAGAGAAAGTGAGTGCAGATTTCTCCTCTCATGTAACCTAAGCCATGATAACTTCTTGAAAGAAGGTGAGATATGATCATAGTATCGAACATTACAAATGAAGCGGACGCACGCGTTATGAACACGCTGTAGTTTCTGAGCGGAATCAATCCTGAGATCACTGAACAAAACGTCGCAATAATCGAAGTGAGGTAGAATGAGTGTCTGTACCAGCGTCTGTTTTAATTTAGATGGATAATGATACAATCTTTTTAGTGAATGGAGAATAGAGAATGCCTTCTTACATGTATATTTAACATGCGTGCTTAGGAAAATATTTGGGGCTAAGAGGGATGAAGTTACAGGAGAATGGAGAAATTTACACGACACAGAACTGCACGCATTGTATTCTTCACCTGACATAATTAGGAACATTAAATCCAGTCGTTTGAGATGGGCAGGGCATGTAGCACGTATGGGAGAATCCATAAATGCATATAGAGTGTTAGTTGGGAGGCTGGAGGGAAAAAGATCTTTGGAGAGGCCGAGACGTAGATGGGAAAATAATATTAAAATGGATTTGAGGGAGGTAGGATATGATGGTAGAGACTGGATTAATCTTGCTCAGGATAGGGACCAATGGCGGGCTTATGTGAGAGCGGCAATGAACCTCCGGGTTCCTTAAAAGCCAGTAAGGAAGTAAGTTACTAAAGTGCTTTATTTTCGTGTTTTAGATGTTTTTGTGGTGCGTTTTAGGACTGAAATTTAGTTCGTTTTTACTGAGAGTATTGTTTCAGACTGCCGCTAATAGGTCTATGCCAGCTGTGATCATCTGATTACTTGTTTCGTTTGGCTGTGAGAAGATCCACTTTTCTACTTTGTTTTGAGACTGATCTTCATTATATTTGTAGCAAATGCGAATAGAAAAAGACACAACGAAGATTTCGTTGTAGAAAGAAGGATGGGTTTGTGAATGAAAGAAGAATGGATAAGTTTTCTCACTTAATTATGTTAGCCAAAATCCGCTGAATCTTACACATCATGGTATTTCAAGAAATGTTTTGAATAGGTTTCTTAGTTAGACGTATCAGAATAATATCAGCCATTTGAACTGTTTTTGTAGCAGGTACAAGTCGAAGCGAAACTATGCACATGATTAAAAACTTCCAGTGTAGAAGACTAAACCACAAGATGTCAGACGCTTTCAACAAGCCTTTTTATGATAACTCAGAGGCAGTAGCTCAGGACTCCTTCATTCTCAAGTACGGTTCTCAAAGAAAACCGCAGAGAATATCAAGAGTGAAGGTTTCAGGCATGTCTCGTAAGATACATGCTAATATCTGTTTTGTGAAGACCTTGGATGGATGTAATCAGATATATACCAAACATTCCTAGGGAATGTCACGCTATTATGTGCAAAATCTGTGGCGAATACACCTTCCAACTAGAGATTCGTTTAAGACAGGCCTGCACAAGGTTTGCACTCTCCGAGCCGGCTCACAGCTCATGAGCGGAATGCAGATATTAGCTGCGCTCTGTATAAGGGTGGACTGGAAGAAGGGGTGATCTCGTACAAAATATACACAAAAGGAAGTACTATTACGAGTGTTTATGAAATGAATTCCCGTTCAGTGTTTGCAAAACTATCTTGGACTATTATTAAAATAATAAAGAAATATTTATTTTACAGAAATAATATAAATTCTATAGGTACTTAAATCTACAATATCATTTTGTTATATTTTTATTCATCAGTGCATCAAAACGAGGTTTTACGCTGTAGGCAGCTGAAAGAAACAGTAGCCTACTGATCATAATGAAACATCAGTTACAGAATGATGTTCGATGTCTGCCTTTATTAAAGTTGATTATAGAAAACAGTTGCTCACAAATATAAATGTTGAGCCAAACATTGCAATCATTTTCACAGCCAGCCTGTGTTGTCGTGGTTATTATTGCTAATGTTTAGTCTTGTAAACCAGGCTATTAGTATTATTCAAACGATCTTTAGCTCTTAGGTCACATTTAAGATCAATAAGTTCGAGCTGTAAATCGTTAAATGTAGGTAAGCAGTAGGTAAGTAACGTGAAACAGTTTCTGAGAATAGGCCTACACACTACATTCCACTAGATAACTGAGTGGTCGTTTCTCTCCCCTCTACCTCGAGCAAGTCTATGTCATTCTGACGCATCTTCCTCTCCGTTTCGGCGAGCGGTAAACACGACTCTACCGCTCCGAAGGAGCGCGCGCGCTCGTTGAGCGCTGTTTGTACAGGTATGATTTAAGAAATGCAGAGAAGAAGACAACCTTAACTCTAGATTTGGGACTAAAAGGAAATCCAGTATTGAGTACGTACAATGAAATACATGTTGTGGACGTAGTATTCAAAATGAAATACCAGTATTTCCCTGTAATTTCAGTGTCAGGCTTAAGTAGATCTAATCGGCTACCAAAGCATGTTCGACATTCCTTCAACTACACAATCTAATTCAGCAAGATGATACAGTCTCAAAGATAAAATCCAATGGGTTTTACAAACGCCTTATTCGGAAAGTAACAGAGTTCTTTAGCCTTTTTATGACTGTTAAGAAAGGATGGTCATCCCACGTGCACACGGCCAAACTGTATAATATTATAGTAGGCAACTATACAATTATAACTTTACTGTATATTCGTGAGCACTCAAAAGTTCCACAGAATAGAACATACAGTAGTTATCATCCATGCCCGGCAGAAAAATAGGAGACGTAAAGACTCCAATAAAATAATTTTAAGTGTACTTGATATACTGAGGAATTCAAAAATGAAATATGATATTTTTTTATTGAGTTTAGCTCTGTTCAGACGACTGTCCTGGACAGAATAAAATTCTATTGTGATTGGTATAATCATGAAGTGTATTAAATGTATTAAAGAAGCACCGAACGGAGTAAAGAAGGTGGAATTTGCATTCCTTTCAATAAGATATTCTTTCATTTGATCCGACAGCGTTTTGGAATTACATACGACTTTATTAGAAGAAGACAATTTGAGATAACTAACTAGAATATGACTATTTTTAAGGATTTCGAAACAGCAAAAATGCTTGGATCAGATGTGTCTGCCCACAATTGGTATTCGCAGTTTAAGAAGTAAAACCTAATGGTCATTAGCATTTTAAAATGTCTTTGTTTAAAACGATCTTATCTAAGCAAAAACAGAAGTATCAAGATGTAATGTAAAACGCACAACAATTGCGACAATGATGCTCCAAGATCAATATTAAAGAAGGACACATCTAAGCAGAACCTGTTCAGCTTGAAATAAAAATATTTACCTTTCAAAAAAGTTCAATGAGAATTTCTTTTGTCAAGTTTCACCTAAAACTCACTGTAAACTACTCTTTAAAAAACTTGGGTTTCTTCCTTTGCTATGACTGTTTCAGTACTTTTAGCTACGTAAAAAAAATCATCTCTATATTGTGTACTCTTCAGATCATCAACATTTCACTCGCAATAAAGCTACTTTCTATATTAATAAATGTAGGATTCTAATATTATAGTAGGAATCAAAATAGCTATGAATTTATTTTTGAGTAATTTTAATTGTCTACCAAGCAATGTTCAAGAATTGCCTTTCATTCAGTGCTGGTATTTCACTGCAAACCCAGCATTCTCCAATATTTCCTATTTTTAGCATTTCTCTTTATCTCCGCGCATGACCCATAGGAATATATCTTAATGTTGTCTGTAATCTAATATTTTCTTCTGTCTCGAAATCTTTTCCCATTCACCATTCCTTCCAGTGCATCCTACAGTAGGCAGTTTCTTTTCATATAGAGCCCAATAAATCCCTTTTTCTCTTCCTGGTCGGCATTTTTGCAGGTTTTCTTAAGAAAGGTAAATGCGGTGGTTTGTCGTTGCTTTCCGCATACCACTCTCTCTTCCGCATCTTAAAAAATCCCAGGGGGTCCCAGGTGGACGTGAGGAGAGTGGATTTGATTAAGTAGGCCCTCCGGACTTAACGAAATTCACCTCGAGGGTTAATATCAGTTCTGTCAGGGTTCTTGACCCGACCAAAGACCGGGAAATCCCAATTAGTCTTTGCTCCGCAGAATTGCCTTATGCATTCTTTTAAAAGACTATAAAATCTGCATTGATGGCAAAACCTCTATAAAGTTCAAGAATCTAATTATATTATATAAATATAAAATGTTATGTGATTGACTTAATTGACTTTGCAATACATTTTAACACGTCTGTGGCAATAAAAATTAATACTACTATTATTCGTTTTCTTACCATTATCATTATCAAATCGACGTTATTATGTAGGATAATTATTAACTCTTATTTGAGGAATCTTTCCCAAGAAAAGCTGCTTATGTTTCGATGACAAATCAATGCACAAAATATCACAATTATGCTCCGATTTTTACTGTATTCTCAGCTGGGGGATCATCGTGCTAAACACGTGATAACTCCGTCCCAGTTGGATGATCGTTCACCTTTGCTGAGATGTGAACATTTGACCAGCAGCCGGCTGGTCGGCTTAGGCCCTTCATGGGCTGCCACACCACGGGTTTAATTTAATAGATGTGAAAAATTCATAAGGTCCGTTATTTCTCACGTAAATAGCCTCATATATATGATTTCATAGCAATAATAGTGAGAAATGAAGAAGAATAAGAACAAGAAAAATAGGATGAATTCAATGGCAACGTGTCAAGAGATTTCTGGATTGATGTAGTATAGGATAAGAACAGGACAATGGGCTTACATCCCCGATTGCTTCAGATGATTTTAGATGATTATGGTTATTATTAAAGGGCGGAAAAATGTGCGTTATGCCTTAAGTTTAGTGTCAACGGACTATCTGTTATCATTAACTCACGTAAACACCGGTAAGACAGTACAGTCTGGTAATGAGAACCTCATCGCTCCATTGAATCGATCTATAAATACTGGAATGAAGTTGTAATATAGTTATGATGATTTAATAGCTTACCTCAAATGCAAACTGTCACCACCGGATGATTAAATGATGTATTACACTAAACCACAATATACATCCGTAAATTATCGAAAGAGAAAGTTCGACGTCTCTCACTCAACAGTTTTTCAACATCGAAAAGCTACTTTCCGTGTCACAAGATATTAGAAGTGCAAATGAAAAAAGCGCCGTAGTATCGTCGTTTTTCCCTCCGCACAAAATGTTACACATAACTGTATAGCCGGTATTTTTTTTGGCAGATTTTGTGGAAATTTTCTTTCGCCTTTTCATCTATAAAATATGGTTTATCTACTTTCTTGAACGGAATATTTGCACAATTCATCATATTGCAAAAATCGCATTAAATACAGACCGTGTATGTTCTTCATTATTTGATGTCGAAGACCTTTGTACGTTTTCGGTATGTTTTTTGCTGTTACAATGCCGCTCTACAGTATGTAATATTTCTTACGTATTTTAATTTCACATTTGCGCACGGCACAGAAAATATTTTCCCTTGCGGAATCGAAATATCTCCTCAGTATTTATTACTTAGACTGCTTAATTCCAAATCCTTCGACGTAGGTATTTTAAATCACTCTTACACAACACTACCACCTGCACAAGGGAACACCTGGCTTCCTTCCCCACAAGACTAGAAGTTGACACTGAAGGTCATTTGTTGGTTCCTACTTGTACAGCCGCCCTCTCGCAGTGCATTTATATTATTGCGCTTGTACCTATGATGTCATCCATACTTCAGACCAAACTAACCTGTATCGCGTGGTAACGCACATTTTTCCGCCCTCTAGTTATTATTATTATTATTATTATTATTATTATTATTATTATTATTATTATTATTTATTATCTGTGTTAGCGAGTCTGGGAATAACATGTAGGCCTAAAAATGCTAGTTACACAATCAGTAATGTAATATCGATGAAAAGATGTTGAAAATCTGTGAACTTTTGTATTTTATTTTGAATGGCGGTTAAATACGTGTTTTCCAACTCTCCATGAATAAAGATCCTGATTTTAATTTACGTTTCCTAATAGAAGAGAATATCACGCAGCATGCGCTTATGCTTGGAACTCGAAGTTGTTACTAAAAATTGACGGTAAAACATGTTTAATACGAAATGCAATAATGTTTCTCCTAGTCTTTGTCTCTTTCCTTCACGCGTCACGTATGGTTTAAGGATTTTATTTCTCTCTGAGACTTTCAGATACAGCTTGCTTGTTTTTCTATAATTACATATAACTAGACGAGAGGAAAAATAAAATAAAGAAAATTAAAACGTATAGCCATGAAGCCTGGTTCCTTTCAGAAAAGTCGCCGTAAGAATTATAAAACCTTCGTATAACTATGAAACATTATTTATGTAGGAAAGTTCTTCCATTCGTTTACATCTTTTTAGCAACATTTTCCAACGGATGCTGCTTATGCTTGGATTAAATATCATAATTTTACTCTAACGTATTCTATAACTCATTAATCTCAAAGGTTCATAAGTTCGTTACTTCTTACGCACAATGATTATACAGAGTGATTCACGAACAATGGACCGCGCTTTAGGAACCAATTCTATGAGCCATTTTGAGCATAAAATATATGACCATGAGTCCGACTATCAACCATTAAGGAATTGCAGCTGATTGAATCCACGAAAGTAGTATTTTTTTTAGTAGTAGGCCTAGTATTTATTTATTTAACCTGGTAGAGATAAGGCCGAATATGTTATGAGAAAATCCACAAACGATTAGGAAAAACACGGGAACTTTACTTGAAGCAAGTAAAGAGATAAGTTTGGAAGTAAATCCCGAAAACACAAAGTATATGATTATGTCTCGTGACGAGAATATTGTACGAAATTGAAATATAAAAATTGGAAATTTATCCTTTGAAGAGGTGGAAAAATTCAAATATCTGGGAGCAACAGTAACAAATATAAATGATACTCGGGAGGAAATTAAACACAGAATAAATATGGGAAATGCCTGTTATTATTCAGTTTAGAAGCTTTTATCATCCAGTCTGCTGTCAAAAAATGTGAAAGTTAGAATTTATAAAACAGTTATATTACCGGTTGTGCTTTAAGATTGTGAAACTTGGACTCTCACTTTGAGAGAGGAACATAGGTTAAGGGTGTTTGAGAATAAGGTGCTTCGGAAAATATTTGGGGCTAATAGGGATGAAGTTACAGAAAAATGGAGAAAGTTACACAACACAGAATTGTACGCATTGTATTCTTCACCTGACATAATTAAGAACATTAAATCCAGACGTTTGAGATGGACAGAGCATGTAGCACGTATGGGCGAATCTAGAAATGCATATAGAGTGTTAGTTGGGAGGCCGGAGGGAAAAAGACCTTTGGGGAGGCCGAGACGTAGGTGGGAAGATAATATTAAAATGGATTTGAGGGAGGTGGGATATGATCATAGAGAAAGGATTAATCTTGCTCAGAATAGGAACCTATGGCGAGCTTATGTGAGGGCGGCAATGAACCTCCGGGTTCCTTAGAAGCCAGTAAGTAAGTAAGACATTTTATCATAGAAGTTAAGAACAAAGAAAGTAGTAGTGGTTTTGAGTAGAAATGAAGATTATTCACTGAAAATCATAAATATTAATTCAAAATGCTGTATTAATAATAAAATAAACATACCTCAGTTTGGAAGCAGATTTTCAAATATCCCTCCTTTCACTTCACTGCACTTGGCCGCACGGTTGTGAATGGCGTGCCCGTACCTCGACACGACTGTCCCTGATGAGCGCAGCAGCGTGCACAATATGGGCAGATCTATCTTCTCCTCCCCCGTACTTCGCGTCAAAATGCAACCCTCCGTTTAGTTTACGTTATAAAGTTTGTATTGTGATGCAAGCAATAATTGTAAAGCCTGATTCACAGTATGATGTTTGGATTTTTACGAATACCTTTCAAATTAATGACAAACGGACCGATGTGCGTATGAAATGGTATGCTAAAAATGGCCTATAGAACCGAGTTTTGAAGAGCGGGTTTATAGTTGTGAATCATCCTGTAACTTAAACTTTCATTAAGAGAGAATTTTTATTCATAGCATTATTCAAGAGAATATTTTCTTGTCATTTTCCATGAATCTTAACCTATAGTAAGAAATATGTATAGCCTAAGGCTTCAGAATAGTATTTTTGAATATGTAAACGAGCTGAAATGAAAGCTATTATATTATGCTTTTACAAAATAGTCTGAAATTATAGCTGATATTAATATAACATTAGCATGGTGAGTAAATTTCAGCTATAATTTGAGACTATTTTGTAAAAGCATATAATATCTTTCATTTCAGCTCGTTTACATATTCAAAAATATTATTCTAAAGCCTTAGGCTATATATACAGGGACAACATTTTATTTTTACTAACATTTTTAATATTAACTTGCCTATACGTCTGGATCAACGCCGTTTGCTACCCCCTTCCACGACTGGAGTTCGATGATACTGGCGTAATATACAAACGAATCACTTCACTAGGTATAGGAGGGAAGAAAAGTAGTTCATCCATTTATGTAAACTAGGAAATATCGCGATTTTGAGTTTGATCATTTTCATTAGGTTTTTGTTTAATCAAAATACAGTACAGTATTAACAATGAGTGTTTTTACTCACGAACTGAGCTGTCCATTAGGACGTATTCATTATGTAGTGTATATTATACTGCCTACAGCACATTAGCGTACACTACAGAGAATAAATTTAAATTGAAAAATAATCATAATATGGATATTTAAACACATTTTTTAAAATGGTGGCCGTTCATTTCGATACAGGCTTCAGTTCTAATGTGCATATTATCGCACTATAGACTATTGTACCTAATCCCAATTACCAGTTTCGTTCTTCGTACTAGTAACTCATGTTGGAATAATTCTGTACCTACTCCATAAAAGAGTACCTTACGTACTGTAAATTCAGTCTTCACTTCTGCTCGATCCGAAAAGATAAAATTACTCTGACATACTATCTATGTCCTTCAAAGTGGTTATGTCGTAGGGTCGTAGAAAGGAAGTAAATCACGCGACAGTTAATTACTTAACGAGGCCCTTTTATTTAAGTTATTTTAAACAGTTGTATAATATTAAGTAGACGTCCAAAGCCTAACAGAAATTAATGTTCTCAGAAAAGAGCTAAGTCAGCCCAGCCACTAGCTGGCGAATAAAAGCTGATGGGGGAAACCGGGATACGACGTAAGCAAATGGACGACGGTACCTGTGCGGAAATGATACAATAATGAAAGCTCTTTCGTCACTGGAAAACGCGAACATATTTTTGGAACGTACTCTTTACGATTTCACCGTAAGGCTACTATGACTGTATATGCGGTCTTGGATCTGTGTGGAGGACGGTTTAACTTCATTAGTAGAAGGGGTGGGAGTGAAGTACATTCAGAAACTCAGGTACAATAAAAATTGAAGTAAAAATAAAATGATGTCCCTGTACTTCTTACGATAGAACTGTATAAAGCAATGGCCATCCCCACTATAACTTATGAATCTGAAACATGGACATTGACTGCAGAAAATAAAAGAAGAATACAGACAGCTAAAATGAAATTTCTCAGACGTAAAGTGGGATACACAATACTGGATAAAAAATCAAACAATGAAATAAGACAAGAGTTAAAAATAGAAGAATTAAATAAAACAATAACAGAATATAGAACCAATATTGGAAACAACACTTGGAGAGAATGTCAGTAAACAGGATACCTCAAGCATCATACACCTACAGACCCCAAGGTCATAGAAATCCAGGACGACCAAAGAAGAGATGGACACAACAAAATTTTGGAGCCGGAATAGGCTAAACTGACCTAAAAACCGTGAAGGAGAAGAAGACTAATGCTATATGTGTAAACCGTGCGTTCTCTATTTCTAATTCAGCCACAATAACATTATTCCTAGATGGTTATTCTCGTAGGCGTTTCCTTTTATATAAATTTTAATTGGATTTCTAAAGTTAAGTTTCACTTTTTAAAACTTCAATAGCCACAAATTTTGATTCGTGCAACTGAACAAAACTTGTCTTCTTGTAATACAGTGAACAGCAGGGGCAAAGTTCTGAAGAGGTTTATGACGCTTAGCCTCCCCAAAAAACTGAAGTTATTATTCCTAGTAACAGTAGGCCTATAAGTTCATAATAACGATATATTGTAGGCCTAACACTTGGTTTCACTCCAATTCTTCCATATATTGCGTTCAATGTTACAGTCATTCCGGTATGGAGACAGAATTGCAGGTCGCCAGGCTTCTGGTTTAAAGCCTCTAAAGGTAGTCTATAGTTATGACCTTGACTCGCAAGCTTAGGGGGAATCAGGGAGGGGATATCGATTCGTTACATCTCCTTACGAAAGGAGGCTAGCCTTTCGTCACAATATTACGTCGCGCTGCCTTGTTGAGTTTAGTTTAATCAAATGTGTATTTGTGTGCTTCTTACATATTAATTTTCCTAAAATATCTCATACTGAAAGAACAGTGAGATCATTATTTGTAGAATTAAAAGAGAAACAGTTTTCAACTTGGACGTATGGAACAAAATGTATTTATAAAAATAGGAGATCGACACCACATTTACATATTAAAATGCGAACAAACGATTGGATTGTTCCTCTTGAAGACAGTTTAGAACTTCAGCTGTTGAAACTTGTGATGCGAACTGACGAAGGGATAAAGGTAACTACTCAATTATACACTTTTATGTCTGTTTTAGGTTAGGATATGTTATATAATGTGTTTTGTTTGTGCCATTTTCATTTTAATCTGTGTGTTCTTTTGGAGAGTGGTTGAATCTAATCATAGGTGTGGGGGATGAAACCTACAAAGTAAGGACTTGTTTTACACAGCACGAACGGTCAGAAGACCCGTGCATTAGATTTAAGAGAACATTCTGATAATATAGTACATCTATAGGCCCTATGTATAATATTGCTCAATAAATCTATCTATCTGCATATTAAAATAGCGGATGAAGAAAGACAGTATAAGAAATATCCTTGGCTAACAAGGTGCTCAGAGACAAATACGCTATATTGTTTTGCCTATATTCTGTTTAGTGGTGAAAATAAGTGGTTATCATCTTCTTGTGGTTTCTGTATCACAAAAAAGTTTGATAGAAAACATAAAAATTTTCTCTATAAAAAGATAAAAGGTAAGCAGATTTTTTTCAGCCTACGCAGTATTGACACCCTAACATTTTAAAAATAATTTCACTTTTAAAAAACATTCAAACAGGACAATGTTCTTATCATTTATATTTATCCCAACTTAAATTACATAGACACAAACCCCAGATACATTTACTTGTTTTATCATTGTATTAATATTAATTACTTCACATTTTATCTTATTCCTGCTAAACTCGAACGCTGACATTCACCTTATTATCACAGTCCACAACAACTACAGTATTTGGATACCGTCCGCAAATTAACTATGTAAGTTTCAATCTACTCAACACGTCACACGAAATTTAATTAATCTCATAAAATTTTCAATAACTCTTTATCTAAAGTCAAGTCATCAACTTAATGATAATACACATCATTTAATTTAATTACGTAACTCTATTACTTCCATTTTAGATTGAAGAGCATCACCGCTCATACTGCACGTTCAAGTATATGCCGCAATTCAACATCATAAGACAACCTAATATTGAAACATATCGTCGGATACAAATGATATCCATAACAACTTTGAATATTAGACTCAAAGCACAACCTCAGTCTATATATTAGGACGTACATATATTTGGAAGGAGAAAAGACGTGCAGTGATGATAAAACAAGAATACGGGCACGAACAAATCAGTTAACATAGTTCAAAGACTGTAATGCATCTCTTCACACAATATAGTACACAGATTTCATTTTATTTTTTACTATTTTATCAGTGAAGACCTGCAAACATATTTGTACAAGTTTTGTAATCACACGTGTACTTTTTAATCATTTGACAGTAGGGTGTACTCACACAAGAAATACATATTTATGTCCTAATGATGTTGGTTTTATCATGTTTTTATCATATTGTACGCTTATTAATATATATTGTATTTTGGTTTGTAGAGATATATGTACCTGTTAGTGATGATATTGCTATATAGAATGTTGTATCTGATGATGTTGGTATGAAGCCGTCGAAAACGTTCATACAATATTAAATCATGTAATGTAAGGACTTGCACCTTATATATATATATATTAATTGTAAAATAAATATTCGTATTATATTCAAAAAGAAGCTTATTTGAAAATTAATGGAATACATATGCAGGTCCATAAAAGAAGAAAAATAGGAATGCACGCGTTTATTTTTTGCCAGGATTCAGTTTCTGAAAGTGGGACGGAAAAGTGTGCCGCAACATTGTAACGAAGTATCAAACTAAAACAAAAAAAGTTCTTGAATATATATGACTTAGTGACGCAAACAGGTTACGGCGCTACAGCAAATGGCGCAAGAATATTATGGCGCTTTAGCAAAGGGCGCATAAATGGTGCCCCGGTATTGAAGTCTCGTACTTTTCCAGGAAAAAATTACAAATTTATTATGAGATAATTTATCGATGATAAAACCAGAATCTCCTTTATTCAGAATATGTCAGCTGTATGATCTGCAGATAGGCCTCTAATATTCATTATCTTTCGGTCCTGTCTGTATGAAACAGTAGGATTACCTAGCATTGTGTAACTAGTACAGTATGGTTCAAATGAAGGATTATTAAGCTGGCTGGTATAAAACATCGCTAGCTTTTTGGTCTAATTCAACTAAAATTAATTCAAACTAGTTGTATAACATAATTCATTTACATCAATTTCAAATATTAGCAATGAATAATATCGCATTAACGTTCATTACTACTGATTTTATCTCATTTATCATTTGGATGTTAAATCTCGATGATGCAACGAAAGATAAACGAAACATTTGTAATCACTGCAAGCTGGAAATCTCTTTATCCAGTATTTCGAAATCAAAGTATTAGCATATAAAAATATACGTACTACCTAGAATAGCGTTTAGGGATAACTTTGTGTATGGAGAACATGCAAGAATACTTAAAAATTATTAGCATTTAATTTTTGTTTGTATTATCATAGAAATATCATCACATACTCTTTATCGTACAACATAAGAACATATAATTTATTTTGATAGTGGATTGATTTATGGATCAATCACGTTTCATTACTTGGTGTGACTAATTAATTAAACGATATGAAACACAAGACTTCTAATTAGAGAGAAATGAACTAACCAGAATATTCTGCGGTGATCCGTTGTATATGGGATGAAAGTGAACGCATACGGCTGTAGGAAACCTTTTCGTATAGCTGGGTGGGTGCTTATTACTTTTTTTTTAATTTTACTAGGTTATTTTACGACGCTTTATCAACAGCTTAGGTTATTTAGCGTTTGAATGAGATGCAGGTGATAATGCCTTTGAAATAAATCCGGAGTCCAGAACCGAAAGTTACAAAGCATTTGCTCATCCATTTGCACGCAGTATCCAGAGATATGCAGGGTGGATGGTAACTTCTACACCAAAAATTAAAATGATAATAGATCATGAGGAGAGATTTGAAAAATCTAAATAAGTTTTCTCTCTAAATTCATCGTTTTAGTGGAAATCGTTATGTTTCTATGAAGCATTTGGCAACATCACGGCTACTGCAGTAATTCTAAGCAAGCGCGGCCTGTGCTCTTTGCCTTCCCCTTCCCCTCAGCTGTACCCTGTCGGAAACACGATACGTGAGCTGCGTTGTAAGATTTATTCCAACGATTTTCGTTATTATGCAATTTAAATTCATGGCTAAACGGTCAAATTTGCAAAAGAAGATCTAAGACATTAACTGTTCACATTATTTTTCCTATCTGCTTGCATAGCAATCAGCAATTTTCTTTCCGGCCATTACGGCAACAGAGCGCTGCAAACATTGGGAAAAAACTACTTTTTCCTGCTTAATTCTTTTTCATCGAAGGAAAAGTGTAATAAAATTTCGTTATAGGCCTATTTAAGATATATATTTAACCTGTTATATTTTGGTGCAGAAGTTACATCCACCCTGTATAATGACGGGCGAAGTCAAAAACTTCATCACAACGATCGGTTTCATTGTATAGTCGACCTGGTTGGCGAGTTGGTATAGCGCTGGCCTTCTATGCCCAAGGTTGCGGGTTCGATCCCGGGCCAGGTCGATGGCTGGCTTAAATGCGACAGGCTCATGTCAGTAGATTTACTGGCATGTGAAAGAACTCCTGCGGGACAAAATTTCGGCACATCCGGCGACTCTGATATAACCTCTGCAGTTGCGAGCGTCGTTAAATAAAACAAAAAAAAATCATTGTATAAGCCATGAGTGCTCCTTCCGCCTTCACATGTGTTCGTCTTAATAACTTTTCCTCGGACTACACACACTTCTTCCTCTTATTCTGTACTGTTTCATAAATTTAATTTATGTCGAAATGCCGAAATGTAGTAATTATACACCTGGTAGCAGCTCTTTAAAGGACCTCACTAAAGTACACCTAGTCATTAAAGTTCAGGTGTTCCACTAATCAGAAACCATCATTATAGCAATATGAAAGCGCAAGTATTGTTTATTCTCGGATATGCAATCGAAATGCAACTAGCGAAACGTCACGGAGGCTGGAAATCCAATACTGTACTGTCGCAGAAGGTTATGTTCTGTTACTATAATAATTAGCGTTAATTGTAAATAATATTCAAATAAATTCAATTTGTCACCTCTTTTTTCAATGTCTAAATCAATTTCAAGGTTGTATCAAGATTAATATTTATTTTACTCTCTAGATTATATCAAGGTCAATGACATTTGTTTCTCGAAAAAAATCATTACTTTCTCGTCTACGCACATCTCACAATTTACGAGATATTGCACTAGGTCAGTTCCGCTCCCCAGTCAGATAAGAATAACATGAATACTTATGAATAATTTCAAGTTAGAAATATGGTCGAGCATAAAAAGTTGTATGAAACTTGCCTATAATGGTAATTAAGACGCTCGTATGAAAATTATGAAACTCGCTTGCGCTCGTTTCATAAACATACTCGCGTCTTAATTACTACCATTATAGGCTCGTTGCATAATGTACTATTTCGGAATTCAGATTCCTTGGAAGTTAGAGTATTTTCTTGTCTTCAGAAAATGCAGAATGACATCCGGATAACAGACCAATGGAAAATGCGAACGCCAAGGAGAACTCAAGTTCTTGGAGAAAATCTGTCACATAATCGCTCTGTCAATTATAGATATCTCTGCTCGAGAGAATAGGTTGAGTTCGTCAAATGACTTTGCCATAACTGAACACAAACACTGGAACATTATGCGACAGTGAACACATAGTCTAGAAACAACTTTTGAGTAGTGTGAATATCCTATTGCAGTTTTATACTATATTCTTCATTGACAGTCTATTATTGAAGGTGGATAGTAATTACTGGTCATAATTCGTAACCTTTCTGGAATAATTTCGAGTTTTTTCTTCTGTAATCAGCCTTTTTGTTTAAGTTGCATTGATATTAGATTGTGGATGTTTACACATAAAAAAGAGTATAAATATTAATCATTCCTCTCATTTTCATTTATAAATAAATTTTGCTAAAAACTAAATAAGTGTATATATTGATTGTCCATTGTGTATTCTGATACTTAACTGATTTCTTGCGTATATTACCTTCAAAAACAATATTAAAAAGTATGAACACTGGTGAACGAAGAGAAAAAAAACCCCTCTGAAGGAGGGGGGGGGGATATTTATTACAGTGAGGAAGAAGAAGAGAAATATGTAAAAGTTTGCAACCTACTCTTACAGAAGCAGTGAAAGACGCCTTTTACTCTCTCCTGGTAACAACCTATGAATATCTTAACGAGATCGACCGATTTTCAAGTTTTAGAGAACGCAACGTCGCCAACGTCGGATAAAGAACGAGGGGCAGAGTTAAGCGAAGTTGGTCTGTGAGTTGGCGGATGTGAAGGAATGATGAAGGAACGCTTTTTAGTCATCCTTTGCCCTCCAGAAGATAATTGCCATGATTAAATTTCAAATGCCCGCTCAGAATATAACGGAGGTCGGTAGAGTCTTATAGAATGTGCAAGTTGTTTTCGCCGTTGTGGTTAGAATGGAAAGTTAGGAACAAGAAAGGATTGAGGAGGGGGAATTCTGGCTGCCTCAATATCGCTCCTCACTTTGTTCTACATCATATTCTACATCTACGCCCTCTGCAATGTAGTTGCGTCAATATCACGGGCTGCATATAACACAGATTCTCCAACAATAAGAAAACTTCTACTTCTGCATCTCTTTTCCTTCGGCCTTTCCCAGCCTCATTCGTTCTTGTTCATCAGACGTCTAAGTTTTAAAATACAAGATGAGAGACTCATGGTTAAAGATCTCTTCGAGAGGAACGAATTTTTAAGAGTGGTAATCTACTATGATTATAGCTCACTGTGTCACAATAAATGTTTAATTTGTTAATGATTTATTATTGGAGAGCCATAAAATATATATTGGAAACTAATATTCATTCATTTACATTTCAAAGGTTCATCCCCTGGTCAATGGTTGTTTTTTATTTTTTGGCACCAGAGTCTGCTATCACTCAATTGGCCTTCATCAAGGTTCTGCTCATGCATTGCCCTGGCATTTCTTCCTCTCCTGTTGATACGTGCCTTTGTCTTTTCCCGCGTCCTTGTGGTTACCATGACAGTATCTGCTTTGGAGATCTCTCTTCTGGCATCCTTTGAATGTGACCGTACCATTGCAATAATCTTCCTTCCAGTCTTTCAGTTACTGATTTATTAATTCATTCACTTAGTGTTCTGAACAAGGGCAGGTCTTTCACTGCAAACCCAGCTTTCTCCTATCTTTCCTATTTTCTGCTTTCCTCTTTGTCTCTTCATGTGATCCATATATCTTAATCTCTTCTACCATCCGATATCTTCTTCTGCCACGAACTCTTCTCCCGTTCACCATTCCTTCCAGTGCATACTTCAGTAGGCAGTTTCTTCTCAGCCAGTGACCCAACCGATTCCTTTTCCTCTACCTGATCAATTTCAGCATCATTATTTCTTCATGCACTCTTTCCAGCACAGCTTCATTTCTAATTCTGTCTGTCCACTTCACACGTTTCATTCTTCTCCTAATCCACATTTCAAATGTTTCTATTCGCTTTTCTTCACTTCGTCGTAATGTCCACATTTCTGCCCCTTACAATGATACACCCCATACAAAGCACTTCATAAGTCTCTTCCTTAGTTCTTTTTCCAAAGGTCCGCAGAAGATGCTCCTTTTTCTATTAAAAGCTTCCTTTGCCATTGCTATCCTCCTTTTGACTTCCTGGCAGCAGCTCATGTTACTGCTTATAGTACACCCTAAGTATCTGAAGCTGTCTACTTGTTCTAATGCCTCATTTAGAATTCGCAAGTTTGCCATCTTTATTTTTCTTCCTATGACCATAGTCTTCATCTTATTTGCATTTATCTTCATCCCATACTGTTCACAGCTGTTATTTAGCTTCTGTAGCATATCCCTTAGTATCATCTCCTCTTCTGCTAACAAACTGATTTATTTTGGTTCATTTTTTTCTCCTATTACAGCATTATAATTCATTGTAACCCAGGAACTCGGCAACTCTTTCGCAATCCATCTATTTCCAATAAACGTAACTTTTTCTTCGGTCTTTTGGTCAGTGACCTTCCTTCTCCTCCATATGTTAAAATACTTTCAACGATGGTGTTCAAAAATCACACACACATATTGTCTTCTGTTGGATTTCCCGATTCCAAATGACGCCATTAAGAGCTCAAATTGGATCTCTAGCTTGACGGATACGATCCGCTACTTCTTTCACACCAGATTTTTTAATAATAAAGCAAATATCTCATATTCTCCACTCCAGGTATGCAACTAACATAAGAAAGTATAAATAGTTTTACTTCTACAATTCCTTCATATAGTCCCCACCTTCCCACTCATGTCACCAACAAACCTGTCGCCAGGTTTTAGGAAGATGTCTCATGTCAGCAGAGTTCCATCTATCAATAATGATTGCAAATCACCTTAGACCTTGAAGGTGGTCTTCTCTTGAGTTTAAAGGAATCCTGTGTAATAGATTTCTAGCTTGTAAATCAAGTCTAGGTCACGTGAACTTCATACACTCGTATATCAGAAGAGTAAGGAGGATTCACCAACTCCTGCCAAGGTCCATGCTAAAGAAACTCAGCCACATGGGCGGGAATATGGCACCGCCCGCTGTAATCAAGTGTAATGGCTTTTAGGTTTAAAAGTAGTATATTAGGTGGCATACAACACTGTTTTAAATTTATTCTTTGGCGAACTTAAACCTTGTTGTTTCAGTCTAGACGCATAGGCCTATTGATAAAATATCAATACTTGATGTTTCATAGATAGGTAGTATCAAATAAGGCGTTAATAAATATTACGTTACAATAACAAAACATTGCAAACATGGTCCACTGTAGTTGCTTGCAATGAAAGTGTTGCCAAAAATATTTGACAGCCCTTGGCTATTTTGATACTTTATGGTAAAATTTGTGCCGTTATTCCAAAACTTCAAGGATATCGTAGCTAATGAAATAATATAATTATTTAAGAGAGTTTCATGTTGTAGATTTACGACAGTTACTCCTGAATGAGAGAGCTCCGGGAAAAATTTACAAGTAATCTATCACTCTAAACTTTTCTTGCTTCTGTACAGTACCTATGCTACTGCAGAATGCAAGTATTGTCAAGTAAGTTCTGTGATGATCTAATAAATACATCTGTATAAAAAGGGAACAGAAAATCCTAACATTGATGAACAATATTGACGTAAAAAATTAAAAAAAGGAGTAATTTAAGAGTTGCACCGCACTTTATATCGCTGTCAATTCATTGTAAACATCTTCGTCGACAGCGTGGTAATTTCTTTCTTCCTTCGGGTCTGCATATTCTTTCAAAAATCATCATAATTTGTTATGTACAACTATAGAATTTGTGCTGTAATGAACTATCATCCGTTGATGGATTTTCTTACAAATATACCTACAAACAAACACTATTTTCAATTATCGTCTTTTGAACGCAGGAAAACTTCTTTGACCGAAGCACTATTGCTTGTTCTCATATTCTGGGTTGAAGTTATGATAACTTTCATATATTTGTTTGGGATGGTCTTGTGTGACATTATTGTCCAAAGTGTTCTGAGACTTAATCGGCAGTGTAAATTTATTTCAATCAATTTAACCGCTCTCAACGAGAACATCGTGAATTCTTTGATTCTTAGATTTTTTCATATAGGGCTATTATTTTGTTTATTGATTTTTTTTTTCACATGGCAAGAACAATTAGTGCTGTAACAAAATATAAGTAAGCAGTTGGTAGTTTATCTATGTGTACAGTAAAATATAGTTTCAATTTTCTTTCTTCTATGTCAGGAATACTTATTGAATCGAGCACGATTGCTTACTCATATATTCTTGGTTCACGTACGGCCATTCTTATACATATACACCTACGATCTTGCCTGAATAATTATCTGTTTTTCAAATGAATCAATCTTCACTCACCACTGATATAATTATATAATTTATCACGTAGATACCGTAAAATTACAGCACCTGACCACATTAATGGAATCACCTACAACTTTTCAAATCCTTTCTCATTCTACATTTACTGCACTTATATAATTGAAAATACAACTGTATTTTCTACACTACATTTTCAGAACACATTTTGAACACTACTTAAATCCTCATATTACAAAATGAAAGAATACTGTTTATTTAAGCCCATGGGTCCCCTTTTGCTTTAATAATAATTATCCTCAACTCTGCGTGTATGCTTTGGTTGTAATAACCTAATTAGGCATTTCTTTTTTCACCAGTTCCCATAAATTCTCGATTGCATCCCAATTTGGAGAATTTCTGGGTCTAGGCAAAAGAGATAGGCTATGTTTTATAACAGAAAGGTTTTCACTCTTAATAGCTTGATAAGGTCCCCCATTATGCATAATGTCATTTTGTAATTAGAAAAATGTAAATATTGTTCAAATTTTTTTTCTGAAAATGTAGTGGACATGACATAGTTGTAATATATAAAATTGCAGTAAATATAGAATTAAAATAAATTATTTTAAAAATTGTAGGTAATTCTAATAATGTGCTATTTTAGTGAACTTACCAATGCTTAAGATACGCTATGAATTGTATATGAATGTCGTTTTGAAATGAAAATTTCGTGTATATAGACAGTGAACGTCGCCTAAAAATATGTGAAATGTTGCTTTTTTAATTTCGTTTCGTGAATTAAGCACATTTTATGAACATACCATAAAGGAGAATGAATAGTCATCCCTAAAATGATGGTGGCCAATTGAATTTAACAGTTGGGGAGGAATTTCAAATCAATCCATATAGCTAAATATATTTACGCAGAATTGAAGGGCTCTCCCGACATCGAAAACCAGCATAGTATATTTTGGAATTCGATACTCCAATGTTAAGGATATTTATGAGTTTGTTGCGTCATGTTTGAGCCCCGAACTGTAGCAAACAATTTGGATCCATGACCAGAACGTTCATCGTAAAATTTTAACCGCAGGGCGAGGAAATGAATGGCCGAGAGCGACAATCATGGCACAGAGAGTTTATCAAGTTTATGACAATGTTCTACCTTTTTTTTCACCCTACATCTCGCTATTCATTACTGTATCCGAGAGTCCGTTTTGCTATAAAACACTCCATGATAAGCCAGTATTATCTGACACAAACTTTAGTATGCAATTTCCAAAATTACATTAAAATTTCCTATTTCTGTGATCAGTCAGGGTCAGGTTTAGGTCAAGGTAAGACCATGTAGTGACGTGTATTACTTGATGCTTTAAAGTCAACTATAACTGTGTGAGTTATGACAATTATGCTGTATACACTACAAATTCATAAAGCACTGATGTCATATAGGCCTATTATTATATAGGCATACTTAGCTACACTACATCAAGAATAGATATATTATATTGATTACTGCTGCTATTATTACTACTGCTGCTTCTACTACTAGTATTACTACTACTAGTATTACTACTACTATTATTACTACTACTATTGCTACTACTATTATTACTACTACTATTACTACTATTCCTACTACTACTATTATTATTATTACTACTATCACTACTACTACTGCCACTAATACTATTGTCACTACTAACATTGCTACTGCTGCTACTACTTCTATTGCTACTATAACTACTACTACTACTACTACTACTACTACTACTACTAATAATAATAATAATAATAATACTATTGTTACTACTACTACTGCTGCTACTAATACTACTACTACTTCTATTGCTACTACTACTACTACTATTATCATTATTATTATTATTATTATTATTATTATTATTACTGTTACTACTGCTATTATTGCTGCTACTATTACCATCATTATTATTCCTGCTACTGTTACTAATACTATTACTCTTATTAATACATTTGCTACTATTACTATTGATACTACTATTATCGTTACTTATACTAATACTGCTATTGCTGCTGCTACTACTACTACTGTTGCTGCTACTACTACTACTACTACTACTGTTGCTACTACTACTGCTATTGCTGCTACTACTACTACTACTGTTGCTGCTGCTACTACTACTGTTGCTCCTACTACTACTATTGCTACTACTAATGCTATTACTACTACTGCTATTGCTGCTACTACTACTGTTGCTGCTACTACTGCTATTGCTGCTACTACTACTGCTATTGCTGCTACTACTGCTGCTACTACTACTGCTATTGCTGCTACTACTACTACTACTGTTGCTCCTACTACTAATGCTATTACTACTACTGCTATTGCTACTACTACTACTACTGTTGCTACTGCTACTGCTATTGCTACTACTACTACTACTGTTGCTCCTACTACTACTATTGCTACTACTACTACTATTACTGTTGCTACTACTACTACTGTTGCTACTACTTCTACTGTTGCTCCTACTACTACTATTGCTACTACTACTACCATCATTATTACTCCTGCTACTGTTATCACTTCTACTATGATTACAACTATTACTATTACTACTGCTACTACTACTCCTCATACTGTTACTGCTGCTATTATTAATACATTTGCTACTATTACTATTGCTACTACTATTATTATTACTACTACTACTGCTATTGCTACTACTACTGTTGCTACTACTACTGCTATTGCTGCTACTACTACTGTTGCTACTACTACTACTGCTGCTACTACTACTACTACTACCGTTGCTACTACTACTGCTATTGCTGCTACTACTACTGTTACTACTACTACTACTACCATCATTATTACTCCTGCTACTGCTATCACTTCTACTATGATTACTACTATTACTACTACTACTACTACTACTCCTCATACTGTTACTACTGCTATTATTAATACATTTGCTACTATTAATATTGCTACTACAACTATTATTATTACTAATACTACTACTGCTATTGCTACTACTACTGTTGCTACTACTACTACTGCTACTACTACTACCGTTGCTACTATTACTGCAATTGCTGCTACTACTACTACTACTACTACCATCATTATTACTCCTGCTACTGCTATCACTTCTACTATGATTACTACTATTACTACTACTGCTACTACTACTACTACTACTACTACTACTCCTCATACTGTTACTACTGCTACTATTAATACATTTGCTACTATTACTATTGCTACTATTATTATTACCAATACTACTACAGCTATTGCTGCTACTACTACTATTGCTATTGCTGCTACTACTACCACTACTGTTGCTACTACTACTACTACTAATGCTGCTACTACTACTACTGTTGGTATTACTAATACTATTGCTGTTACTACTACTACTACTGTTGGTATTACTACTACTATTGCTGTTACTACTACTACTACTGTTATTGCTGCTACTACTAATACTACTACTACTACTACTACTACTACTACTACTGTTGCCACTACTACTATTGCTACTACTATTACCATCATTGTTACTCCTGCTACTGCTATTACTCCTACTACTATTACTACTATTACTACTACTAATACTACTCATACTGTTACTACTGCTACTACTACTATTAAAACATTTGCTACTACTACCATTGCTACTACTACTATTATTATTACTAATAATACTACTGCTGTTGCTACTACTACTGCTACTGGTACCATTGCTAATGCTGCTACTACTATTGCTCTACTACTATTACTGTTACTACTGATACTTTTACTACTTCTACTACTACTACTACTACTACTACTACTACTACTATTACTATGACTACTACTACTATTACTAGCACTGAGTAATATAAGTTGTTAAGAGTTTCCTTGTAAATATATGTAATCGAATTTTATATTATACTAGATATAACTATGGTCTGGAAATGTCACAGGTTAAATAAAACACAGGACAATAAAATTTTACGAAAAGAGAAGTACGTCTCGTCCTTTTTGTTAGAAATCGAATTTTAAACGGTTTATTTATACTCACTAATAACATTATTCAATCCGTCTTTAAAATAACGAACAACCAGTGGAGTAAATAATGTATGAAAGACTGAATAAATTAATCTTATGAATGGGAAATGATAAGACAGACGATGGTATCAGTTAATGAATATAGGAGTGATTGAAGATCTACGTAGTGAAACTGATCAACAGAAATTCACAAACGTATGAATCAACAACCGAGCGAAGTAACAATTCATCAAACCTACGAATTAACAAATCAACAAACCAATGAATAATTAATGAGTCAACATACACATTAACGAATGGAAACCGAAAACAACTCAAAAGAGACAATTTTAACAAATTATGAACAAATAAAGAGTGAATACATATACCAATTGGCGCATGAACGAACAAATGAATACAACAAAAAAGAAACCTTAAAACAACTGAAACAGCGAGTGAACAAATCAATACACGTATAAATAAACGGACCAATAAACAAACGAACGAAGGAATTGAAGTACGGGAGGAGAAATTGATGAACGAACGAACGAACGAAGGAACGAGGAGTTAAGAGAAGAAGCGAGCGAACAGACTTTTTATTTATTTATTTATTTATTTATTTATTTATTTATTTATTTATTATGTATTTATTTTTCGTTATCTATTTATTTATTTCGTTATTTATTTTATTTATTTATTTGTTTTTTAATTAATTAAGTATGTATTTATTTATTTATTTCGTGTATTTATTTATTTTTTCGTTAATTATTTATTTTTTCGTTATCTATTTATTTATTTATTTCGTTATGTATTTAATTTATGTATTTCGTTAATTAATTAATTAATTAATATATTTATTTATTTGCTTATTTATTTATTTAAGTCCGTATAGGTCAGTTTCTATCTGATCCTTTTCCAATTCACTGCGGGCTAAAGCAGGGAGATGCACTATCACCTTTACTTTTTAACTTCGCTTTAGAATATGCCATTAGGAAAGTTCAGGATAACAGGCAGGGTTTGGAATTGAACGGGCTACATCAGCTTCTTGTCTATGCGGATGACGTGAATATGTTAGGAGAAAATACACAAACGGTTAGGGAAAACACGGAAATTTTACTTGAAGCAAGTAAAGCGATCGGTTTGGAAGTAAATCCCGAAAAGACAAAGTATATGATTATGTCTCGTGACGGGAATATTGTACGAAATGGAAATATAAATATTGGAGATTTATCCTTCGAAGAGGTGGAAAAATTCAAATATCTTGGAGTAACAGTAACAAATATAAATGACACTCGGGAGGAAATTAAACGCAGAATAAATATGGGAAATGCGTGTTATTATTCGGTTGAGAAGCTCTTATCATCCAGTCTGCTGTCCAAAAATCTGAAAGTTAGAATTTATAAAACAGTTATATTACCGGTTCTTCTATATGGCTGTGAAACTTGGACTCTCACTCTGAGAGAGGAACATAGGTTAAGGGTGTTTGAGAATAAGGTGCTTAGGAAAATATTTGGGGCTAAGCGGGATGAAGTTACAGGAGAATGGAGAAAGTTACACAACACAGAACTGCACGCATTGTATTCTTCACCTGACATAATTAGGAACTTGAAATCTAGACGTTTGAGATGGGCAGGGCATGTAGCACGTATGGGCGAATCCAGAAATGCATATAGAGTGTTAGTTGGGAGACCGGAGGGAAAAAGACCTTTAGGGAGGCCGAGACGTAGATGGGAGGATAATATTAAAATGGATTTGAGGGAGGTGGGGTATGATGATAGAGACTGGCTTAATCTTGCACAGGATAGGGACCGATGGCGGGCTTATGTGCGGGCGGCAATGAACCTTCGGGTTCCTTAAAAGCCATTTGTAAGTAAGTAAGTAAGTAATTTATTTATTTATTTAATTTATTTATTTTCTTACTTACTTTACTCACTCACTCACTCACTCACTCATTTATTTATTTATTTATTCATTAATTTATTTAATTAATTAATTTATTTATTCCTTTATTTATTTATGTATTTATTTACTTACTTACTTACTCACTCACTCATTTATTCATTTATTTATTTATTAATTTATTTAATTAATCAATTAATTAATATATTTATTTATGTATTTATTTATTTGTTTACTCTCTCACTCATTTATTTATTATTTATTTATTTATTTATTTATTTATTTTACTTACTTATTTATTTACTTATTTATTTAATGTGATGGAGTTAAGGTCACCAACCCGGCTCTGCTACACCACCAAAAATATATATACCAAAAAAACAAATTCAGATGAAAGATATAAATAAGGAACAAAAAGATAGAGATTGATTAGGTTTATTAACATAAAAAGTATACACGTTACACAACGTCAACTAATGGAGATCCTGTCACAAATTTCAAATGCTAAAACAAAAAGAGAAAAAATGCAAGTCCATAAATAAAATCATAACGTGTACTATTTAAAAGTGTACTGGTATATGCATTTCCTAATTATGAATTGAATTGAAATACTATTATATTCACAATCATGCCATGGTATGATGTCACATCAACGGACGTATATACGTCACCAAACATCGGAAGATGTAGATTACATTCCTAATTATATTTAATGATTAAGTAACATAACATACAGGTGTAAGTAAGTGACTTCACAAATTGAAAGAGAAACAAAACAGTGAAAATTTCGAAGCTTGTACTATAAAGTTATTTTCATACTTGTACATCTTGATTACACAACTTCAAACACTGTATCACTTCGGAATATGTATGATAAGACTTTCTTTTGTTAAATTCTAACGTACTTTGTTTCCATGTTTCGACCTATTTATGGGTTATCCTCAGAACTGGTCATTGTTGGTCTTGACGCCTCTTGTTTTGTTTCCTGTGAGGGTGTGTTCGTGTGGTATAATGTAGAGTCAAAGAGTGTGTGTGTTCTGGAATGGTGTTGTGTGTTGAGAATTACAAAACACTTTCACATATGCAGAATACATCACAAATGCTAACCACACCCACAGAGACATCAACATAGACATGGAAATACTACACATCCAACCAAAAAGCCAGAAACTAAACACACTAGAACAACATGAAATACATAGACACGCGAAAACACACCCCAACGAAATTCTCAACACAAAACTAAATTTCACAACGCACACACTCTTTGACTCTACATTATACCACACGAACACACCCTTACAGGAAACAAAACAAGAGGCGCAAAGACCAACAACGACCAGTTCTGAGGATGACCCATAAATAGGTCGAAACATGTAAACAAGATACGTTAGAATTTAACACAAGAAAGTCTTATCATACATATTCCGAAGTAAAATTTTTAGTAGACTTCATTTTACCTTACTCAGCAATAAAATATTTGTTAATGAATAGTATTAAATTCCGACAATGTCTGATGTCGCAGAGTAGGGTAGTCCACAAACGCGATAGAGAGATAGTAAATGATGATGAATACGTTGATGTTATGTGACTTCTTATGGCCAGTATATTGCTATTTCACAAGCGTGTGTAGAGATTATATGAAAATAAATAATAAAGCGGGAGCCGAGATGAAGTATGTGTAGTAGCCCTACACTTATTATAAGCTATGGAGTTAACGCACAATAAAGCTCCATAGGTCAATAAAGACTACCGCTCGAAAGCCGTCATTAACTGCACCTAAATTCTCAGGAGTGTCTGCACAGGACTGGTCGAAATAAATGTTTACCTATAATTATGTCTCCAGAAAAGTAAAAAAGTTAGTGTGTGTAAGGGACCATACAATAGAACAGTGATGTCAACGAGAGCGCAAGCGTGCCTCATCGCCCGTATGCGCTGTGGGGAGCACGTACGGCACGCAGGTACAAGTCACTGATGAACCCAAGGGTTGTACATTACACATTGAGGAAGAAGTCGTTCAGTAAGTTTTAGGCTGACTGGACTCCTGACTTCTTATCAGTGAAAGAGACGAAAATGTTCTTTGATATATGGAAAGCATTTAGTTACGAAGAGGAGCAATGTGAAACGCCTGACATTATTAATTGATGTACATAATGATATATTGAAATTTTGTTGTTTTATTGACATTAAATAGTAATAAATATATGTTTAGATGTACTGCAGAGGTTCTTCCTCGCTGCATTGCATTTAAGTTTACAAAAGTATGGATTATAATAGCGAAGACTCGTTATGAATTCTGTCTAAAAAATTGTGAAGATATTTCGTCTATAGATTTTCAGTTTGACAATGGTCCTTACCACTGTGATGTCCTTTGGTTAAGCCGAGGGAAGGTTCTCTCCAAATTCATTAAAATGTGTGACAGAGTAAAGTTGGAAGTTCGCTTTGCCTGGAAATATATCCAGGGTACGAATATTTGCGGCGCAAATTATTTCTATATTCGGCAGTAAGCACGAATGTGAGCAATTTTCCTCACTTGTGAACCTCACAAAACCAAGACTAATACCAAGATTATCTAAGATAATACGCTTTCTATGCTACATCATGCTGCAGGAAACATAATTTCGCCGGACATAAGGAGGTTGATGTCGGGTAAAACAAGAAGAAACACATCTGTCTTAGATAAGAAGTCAGGAATTTAAATTTGTTTGTAGAAATGTGCTGTTCATATAATAAGTACATTATTAAGTGTGTAACAGTTACATAGCATTTAATTAGATAGGCGTCATTACTAAAACCTCTAAGATAAAAAATAAACTATGTTTATTATTTGTTGCAATCCTATTATTTCATTCTTCCGTATGCATAATGTCCTGTAATTTCTTTCACTTTTGTATTAGTAAGTTTAAAACAGAAAAGCAATGTTTTATACTAGTTGGATTAATTTTTAGATAATTATATAAAAACTAATCATATTCTAGCTATTATCTGAAAATATATACGTTAAGGAGAAGCTATGCTTATTATTTATTGTAGCCTACTAGTTTATAATTCTTTGCACATATTAGAGAGTTACACTCTACAAAACATGTTCTGATTTCTTGTTGTCTTATATGAATGTAACACGTTATCTATTATTTAAAAACAGTTTAATTCATCTTGCAGTGACAGGCCAATAGACTTCACTTTGCTCACCCCTTCTTATTCTCTGTTGCTGCCTGCATTGCAACCAGTGAGCGCTTGATCGCACGCAGAACTGTCCACGTGCTCTTGACCTTGATATCGCTGCAATAGAACCTTCATCGATGTTTCAATTTTTTTTTTTTTTATGTATCTCAGAGAAACGTACAGCAGAGTCCGTATAGGTCAATTTCTGTCAGATGCGTTTCCAATTCCCTGTGCGCTAAAGCAAGGAGATGCACTATCACCTTTATTTTTTAACTTTGCTCTAGAATATGACATTAGGAAAGTCCAGGATAACAGAGAGGGTTTGGAATTGAACGGGTTACATCAGCTGCTTGTCTATGCGGATGACGTGAATATGTTAGAAGAAAATCCACAAATGACTAGGGAAAACACGGGAATTTTACTGGAAGCATTTAAAGAGATAGGTTTGGAAGTAAATCCCGAAAAGACAAAGTATATGATTATGTCTCGTGACTAGAATATTGTACGAAATGGGAATATAAAAATTGGAAATTTATCTTTTGAAGAGGTGGAAAAATTCAAATATCTGGGAGCAACAGTAACAAATGTAAATGATATTCCGGAGGAAATTAAACACAGAATAAATATGGGAAATGCCTGTTATTATTGGGTTGAGAAGCTTTTATCATCCACTCAGCTGTCAAAAAATCTGAAAGTTACAATTTATAAAGCAGTTATATTACCGGTTGTTCTGTATGGTTGTGGAACTTGGACTCTCACTTTGAGAGAGGAACATAGGTTAAGGGTGTTTGAGTATAAGGTGCTTAGGAAAATATTTGGGGCTAGAAGGGATGAAGTTACAGGAGAATGGAGAAAGTTACACAACATAGAACTGCACGCATTGTATTCTTCACCTGACATAATTAGGAACATTAAATCCAGTCGTTTGAGATGGGCAGGGCATGTAGCAAGTATGGGCGAATCCAGAAATGCATATAGAGTTTTAGTTGGGAGACCGGAGGGAAAAAGACCTTTGGGAAGGCCGAGACGTAGATGGGAAGATAATATTAAAATGGATTTGAGGGAAGTGGGATATGATGATAGAGACTGGATTAATCTTGCTCAGGATAGGGACCAATGGCGGGCTTATGTGAGGGCGACAATGAACCTCCGGGTTCATTAAAAGTCAGTAAGTAAGTAAGTAAGTAAGTAAGTAAGTAAGTAAGTGAGTAAGTAAATATTCGGGTTTTAATGCCTTCAGGAGTAACTGACTCCTTCAACCGCACAAATATCAGGTTTGAAATATATGACTTCTCTGCAAGATATTTTATTGATGAAATGTAGTGAATATGTTAGTATTTATTTTGCAGCTTCTTCTTTTATCGTTGGAGTTTCGTTGTGCGTATTTTATTGCCACGCAAGACTGGAACAGTGACAGTGTGCTCCCTTTGCAGTAAACAATAGGTGCCCTACTGGGACATGCAAGGAAAGGGGGAGAAATTGCTTCACAGAATTGGACACAGAGATGTCTCTCAGAGGTGACTTAAAAGAAAACTGTACTACCGGTACTGCACTGCGATCCTCTTTTCTTTCTATGTAAGCCATTAGTCCTGGTCGCTACTGTAGTACTGTCAGATATACGTAGGTGCCGTGTCTACCTTTTTCAATACTTGTTCTTTCACTTCGTGGCTCACGTTTCACATTCTTACCAGGTCAACCTGGAGCAACTTCACTTCAAGCAGATGCATTGTACAGAATCTCTTACTGTAACACTACTATATTATATTAGGACTATGTACCTCTACCACCTACTACATTAAAACTACCGTTATCACAAATATTACTCTCACTACCCCTGAGTTGTCGGAACTTCGCAACTATGAAATTAGCAGGTCTAAGTTCAAATATTGATTAAACATATGTATTAGGACTCCAATCCTAAATCAATATTAATTAATTAATTCGTTACATACTTATTGGCTTTTAAGGAACCCGGAGGTTCATTGCGGCCCTTACATAAGCCCGCCATTGGTCCCTATCCTGAGCAAAATTAATCCATTCTCTATCATCATATCCCACCTCCCTCAAATCCATTTTAATATTATCTTCCCATCTACGTCTAGGCCTCCCTAAAGGTCTTTTTCCCTCCGGCCTCCCAACTAACACTCTACATGCATTTCTGGATTCGCCCATACGTGCTACATGTCCTACCAATCTCAAAAGTCTGGATTTAATGTTCCTAATTTTGTCAGGTGAAGAATACAATGCGTGCAGTTCTGTGTTGTGTAACTTTCTCCATTCTCCTGTAACTTCATCCCTTCTAGCCCCAAATATTTTCCAAAGCATCTTATTCTCAAAACACCCTTAACCTATGTTCCTCTCTCAAAGTGAGAGTCCAAGATTCACAACCATACAGAACAACCGGTTTTATAACTGTTTTATAAATCATAACTTTCAGATTTTTCGACAGCAGACTGGATGATAAAAGTTTCTCAACCGAATAATAACAGACATTTCCCATATTTATTCTGTGTTTAATTTCCTCCCGAGTATCATTTATATTTGTTACTGTTGCTCTCAGATATTTGAATTTTTCCACCTTTTCAAAAGATAAATTTCCAATTTTTATATTCCCATTTCGTACAATATTCTAGTCACGAGACATAATAATATATTTTGTATTTTCGAGATTTACTTCCAAACCTATCCCTTTACTTGCTTCAAGTAAAATTCCCGTGTTTTCCCTAATCGTTTGTGGATTTTCTACTAACAGATTCACGTCATCCGCATAGACAAACAGCTGATGTAACCCGTTCAATTCCAAACCCTCTCTGTTATCCTGGACTTTCCTAATGGCATACTCTAGAGCAAAGTTAAAAAGTAAAGGCGATAGTGCATCTCCTTGCTTTAGCCCGCAGTGAATTGGAAACGTATCTGACAGAAACTGATCTATACGAACTCTGCTGTACGTTTCACTGAGACACATTTTAATTAATCGAACTAATTTGTTGGGAATACCAAATTCAATAAGAATGTCATATAAAACTTCTCTCTGAACCGAGTCATATATGCCTTTTTGAAATCTATGAATAACTGATGCACTGTCCCTTTATACTCCCATTTAATTCGTTGCTACTGCAATTAGTCTATTATTAATACCATTAAATGTAGTATTACATTTAATGCAACAGCTAACATTATCAAATGATTATCGCATTCTTCCAAATTCTACACATCTTCAGCTTCACGAACGAAGAAATTTTAATTCCCTTGTTCTTATTTTCCAAATCCTTCACACTGCTTTTTATCATATAATAATTTATTCTTTCGTTCGCTTATTCACAAATTCATTCATCTATTACTTCATTAATGGGTTATACCTAACGTCAGTTATTCAACATTACCCACCACTTCCACTGAAATCAATTGATATAATAATCCCTTTTTGTCTCCTGTGTGAGAAACATTGGTTTTACTTCGATACACACTTAAATTGGGGGGCTTATGTGAGGGCGGCAATGAACCTCCGGGTCCCTTAAAAGCCATCTGTAAGTAAGTTTTAAATTGTACTACTACTAGTCTTCTAAATAAGTCCACAAGTATTAATGCTAATACTATTGTTTCTCATACAATATGCATCCCACTACTACTATTACTACTATATTACTACTACTACTACTACTACTACTACTACTACTACTACTACTACTACTACTACTACTACTACTACTACTACTACTACTACTACTACTACTACTTCTACTACTACTATTTCCTTTACTCATATTTCGATTGCTGCTACTACTACTATTAATACTAGGACTGATGTAAGTACTATTGTTATTGCTGATGCTAGAACAGTGGTGACCAAAACTCGAGCTGCAGTGATTACATGCGACAGACAGCCTATGAAGTAAGGAGACGGAGGAAAGGTACTTGGCATGAAAACTACAACCAGTGGTGGTTCCTGTACTAACATCTTGATCAATCCCGCGGATAAAAATCTCAAGCTTTGCTGTATCAGTAATATCACTGCTGTCATCAAGAGCCAGTGATTAATATACGATTTTTCTTGCATCTTTTTCAACCTTCCTCTTGAATATAATCAGGAATTTTCTAAATTCTTCTCTCGATACTTGGTCGACGAATTCGTAGTTTTTCAAAATTTGAAACTTATGGACAAGTTATTTAAGCTATTTTAATCATTACTCTTTTGAGAAATTCTGTTCTATTAAAAGGCTTTAGAGCACGAGATATTTCAAACGCCATTAGGCAGCTGACTTCCTTACATTTATTTATCTCATCTTTCTCTTCCTGGCCATAATTTAAGATGCCAATTCCTGCCGTTTAACAGTTCGTTGGCACATAATATTCAATCAGTTTTTCTACAATATCATTATTATTTGAAAACTAATAAATAGTTACCCTCATCTAAAGTTTAAGAAGATCAAAATTGAGATAAATGCTAATAATTTTATCCTTCTAGAGAGAAGATCTAAAAATATCAATATTCAAATGCATGCATATACAGAAGAATTATATAAACACATACTTATTGATCAATAATAATAATAATAATAATAATAATAATAATAATAATAATAATAATAATAATACTTTATTCAGAGTGGCAGTTTCTGGTTCTATATACTCTTAATTGAACCGTTCAGCAAAGCAAACATAGGTCATTACATTTTGTCCGACAAAACAATAAAAAAGTTCTTCTCATTCTTTACGAAACCACCTCTTACTGCTTGTAGAGACAGAGTTTGTAGAACGACTTGATACCGCCACTGCCTGCCTTAAGTACGTGAATGAAACACACAGCAATGTACAGGAAATTCCTCGTACCCGTTTGAATGTCTGTGTTTACACGATGTAATCACGACACCCGCTTTGGTCACCGCTGTGCTAGAACCTTTTCTGTTAATGATAGACTTACCACTAGTTCATGATTTAATGAAGCTGAAACATACGTATATATTATTAAAATTCACGAAATCAGTTCTTTTCTCACAATGAAAACAATTTCTCTATATTTCGTGTAACAAGAAGGTAAATATTTGTGTCATTTAGATATTGATATTCTTTTGTTTTGAAATGTAACATTATAAAGTATAGCTATACGGGATGTTTTGTGGAATGTATTCATGCAACTCGTTTTATGATTTAAAATTATACGGAAGAGACTGTCATCTATATGCAGGGAAGAGAAGATACGCAGTCACGTATGAACATCACATATTGTTTACAGTGCATATTACTCTTGAATGTCATATGAAGTTCTGTTTACTTTCGTGGGATTTATCATGTGTTACCATTACGGATGGTTGAACAGGGCGATTGGAAACGTATATCCCATTTCATGGGAAATGACAATAAAAACACGAACTTTACTTACACTTTGGGGAAAAAAAATGGAAAACATTTCAAGTGAACAATATTTTTGTTTATTTATTCCCATTCCTAGAAATATAAACATGAATTCCTCATAATTTATTCCGCTACATTGGAGTACACATCAAAGAGGGAAAATATTTGTTGCAGAAATACAGCGTTAGCTGCATGTGAGAGATTTTTTCTCAGTTCATAGTATCAGTACCATAACCATCAAAATAACTTGAATTGGCCAAAGTTATCTTTCGTCTTCATATCTAACTCACCTCTCCACTATTTATTTCATCATCATCATCATAATCATCATCATCCTTCACGAATTAGACCTCTGTAGACCTGTTTCGGCCCCATCTATTTATTTCATAGAACGCCAAATGTCTTTTCGACACTTCGGTCTGTAGTTGCACTTTATTTTGCATTTCTTGCCTTTACACAGGGACATCATTTTATTTTTACTTCAATTTTTATTGTACCTGAGTTTTTTAAATGTACTTCACTCCCACCCCATCTACTAATGAAGTTCAACCGTCCTCCACACAGATCCAAGACCGCATATAGTCATAGTAGCCTTACGGTCATAGTAAACAGTACGTTCCAAAATTATGTTCGCGTTTTCCAGTGACGAAAGAGCTTTCAATATTGAATCATTTTCCATTTGCCTACATCGCATCCCGGTTTCCTCCACCTGCTTCTATTCGCCTCTCTCTAAATGCTAGTGGCTGGGCTGTGTCTTAGCTCTATTCTCAGAACATTAATTTCTGTTAGGAATTGGACATCTACGTAATATTATACCCATATAATTGTTTAAAATAAATAAAAGGGCATCGTTAAGTAATTAACTGTCACGTGATTTCCTCCCTCTCTACAACGCTGCGACGTAACTACTTGGACGGACAGTAGATAGCATGTTTGAGTAATTTTATCTTTTCGGATCGGGCAGAAGTGAAGATTGAATTTACAGTACGTAAGGTCTCTTTTATAGAGTAGGTACAGAATTATTTCAACATGAGTTACTGATACGAAGTACGAACCTGGTAATTGCAATTACGTACAATAGTCTATAGTGCGATAATATGCATATTAGAACTGAAGCCTGTATCGAAATTAACAGCCACCATTTTCAAAAATGTGTTTAAATATCCATATTATGATTATTTTTCAATTTAACTTCAGCTAATGTGCTGTAGACAGTATATTATACACTGCATAATGAATACGTCCGAATGAAAGCTCAGTTCGTGAGTAAAAACACTCATTGTTAATACTGTCCTATATTTTGATTAAACAAAAACCTAATGAAAATTATCAAACTGAAAATCGCGATATTTCCTAGTTTACGTAAATGATGAACTATTTTCCTTCCCTCCTATACCTAGTAAAGTGATTTGTTTGTATATTACGCCAGTATCATCGAACTTCAGTCGTGGAAGGGGGTAGCAAATTGTGTTTCCGGTTCTTAATCGTTGATCCAAAGGTATAGCCAGGTTAATATTAGCAATGTTAGTAAAAATAAAATGATGTCCCTCTAAATTCTGAGAGAGTGGACATGTAGTCATATTTTTAAATTTTTATAATCTTTTTATAATGCCTATGCCATACATAGTCCCGCGCCGTGGCGTCGTGGTCAAAGGCATCCTGTCTACGACTCGCATTACGGAATGCGCTCTGGTTGGATTCCTCATGGGGGAAGAAATTTTCTCATGAAATTTCGGCCAGGGTATGGGACCGGTGCCCACCCAGCATTGTGATGCACTTGGGGAGTTACGATAAGTAGCGAAATCCGGTTGCGAAAGCCAGCTGCAACGGCTGGGGGGATCATCGTGCTAACCACACGATACCTCCATTCTGGTTGGATGATCATCCATCTCTGCTTCGGCATGTGGGCGTGAGGGAAGCAGCTGGCTGGTCGATCTGGGCCCTTCACTGGCTGTAGCTTCACAGATAAAAAGAAAGTGCCATACATATGCATGCTTGTGTTTCTGCTGTTAATAGTAATCTCTCAGGTGTCTAAGTGGACACTTCTGAATTAGTAAATGTAATTAAAAAGTCAATACATCAGATATTCATTATATGAGGTCTCGCCATCCTCATTGAATATTAACACGACTACTATGAAGTAGTCAATGTGTATTATCACAATTAAATCGAGAAAAATTCGTTCCTGCACCTGGAATCGAACCCGGGACCTCTCAGCTGTGCGCGCTGAGGGCTCTTTCCAACTGAGCTATGCCGGGACACGAAACAGTACAATGAGAGGAGTTCGACCGGCACCGTGGATCGTGTCCCGGCATAGCTCAGTTGGAAAGAGCCCTCAGCGCGCAGAGCTGAGACGTCCCGGGTTCGATTCCCAGTGCCGGAACGAATTTTTCTCGGTTTAATTGTGATAAAAACTCAATGTTGAATATAGATGAAATAATTTTTGTTTTTGCAAACCGGTTAATTTTCTGCTACTATTTCAGGGCCTACGAATGTTTTCACAACCTAACACTGTCTAGACTAAGATGCATATCGATAATTTCCTGCCTTTAAAGCCCGTTTCTCAGCCTAATTCTTTCTGCCACAAGGAACTGGGCTTCGATTTCTGGTGGAAATTGTATTTTAGTGGATAATATAGCAGTGCTGCAAATTTCCTCCAGAAGATTTTCGTATCTTGTCCCGTTGACCATAGTCTATTTTCAAGTTGAATAGCCGACTCACGGTTCAGTTAGTTACTTTGTGACTTATTAGTTAACTAGCCATACGCGTGCACTTCGCTGCACTTGTTAGATAAATATTATTGACTTAAATCTAAATACAGTTTTGTAATTACTTAGTGAATAATAACTTATTAAAAGTTATAAGTCCTTTGCTCCTGAGTCATTTTCAAAGATGTATGAGAAACTATGAATGTAACTGTTATTATCATCCAATACGTTCTGGAGTTGTTCAGTCAATTCTACTTTTAAACTTGATACTATATCATACCTAATAGACAATCGCTCAGCGTCTGAAACAAGATATACAGAGTGGTTATGATTAAACTGACGGTGTTCAGCGTGGCACATCACGGACTCTAATGATCGTAGGAGTGTAAAACCTCGTAGATGTGCTAATTAATCAATGCGCTTGAGAATTATGTCAAAAAATTAGTTCCAAGTCTCGCTACCACGTGTAAATATGGAGCTGTAAGCAGTCAAAACGTTCAATTGTCTGTAACTCTAATATCAGTATGTTCTTCCGGTTGCATTGCATTGTGTCAATTCCCTGTTGCTTAGTGACGCGTGTTGATTCCGCTAGTGAAGTGAATGTTCCTTGAAAATTTTGAAGATTGAACTTTTCCTTGTGAAACGCAATGGTTATTGAGAAGAGAAACCGTGCACTGCTAGTGAAGTTGTTTTACCAGAATGATAGCAATAGCAACGCTGCAGTGCGGGAATATCGCCAACAGAAACAGTTGAGGAGAGGTCCCATGTCATTAATGGGCTGAAGAAAATGATGAAAAAATTCGAGGAAACAGTTGAATTAGGTGTCGCAGCAGGGAGAGGATGGCGGCCCATCCCCATGGAAGTCGTCGACGAAGTTTCTGTAGCTGTAGATGACCGTGCAACACATGACTCAAGTTCTGGAACCAGTGCTCGAGCTGTGTCACGTGAATTATTGTCGCTCCCTTGATCAACAGTTCCCAAGATTTCGCGGTGCATTTTACACTGGTATCCATACAAAATTCATACTGTGCAGCAATTGAAAACCCGTCAGTTTAATATTATAACCACCTTGAAGGTATTCAGCGTGGCACGGCAAGGACTGTAATGATAGTAGGAGTGTGAAACCTCATAGATATGCTAATTAAGCAATGCGCTCGCGAATTATTCCGAAAAACAAATAATTAGTTCCATATCTTGCCACCAGGCGAAGATATGGCGCTATAACCAATCAGAACGTGGTATGGGCGCAGGAAAAAGGCAGGAAAGATCAAACACATGATAACCCGTGGTAAGAATAAACATGAGTATATAGTATATACTGGACTTTTTTTAGTACTGTTTATACTCTTGTTAGTAAGAATAAAATCATTTGAGTACCTACTTATTTTACATTACATACTCATAACATGGAAGCACAGTAGAATATACTCAAGTGTCCATCTTGTACAGAATATATACTCATGCTTGATAAGAATAAAAGCTAGTATACCCTATTCTCAATATTTATAAGTTCGTTATGTTATTCTTGTAGCAGGCGCAATTCTGAATATTTGTTGATTTGTGTTCAGTTTAAAGTTAAAAAAAAAAGTGGCAGAATTTATGAACGATGTAGTACCTCATGGAAAAATATAGAAAAAGACGTGAACTCCAGAAGCCTTTAACGCTTCACAAAAGTGAATGTGAAAAAGGTTAAACACGTAGGTTTGTTATTCATAAAAAACGTAACTTATAAAGATATGAATGGCTATCAAATTATAAGGTTAGATTGTATTGTTAAATATAATTAACAATTGCAGTTTATTTTGTAAAATTTGAATTGCAAAATGCAATTACTTGTAACTTTAAATTATGTGTATATACTAGACGTACCCGTGCGCTCCGCTGCACCCGTTAGAAATAAATATAAAGTAATTACATAATTAAAATAGGACGTTTGATCCAGGGAACATTCGTGTTTGATAGAAGGATAAATCGTTTAATATGTTACTTAATTTAAATTGCATCCAAATAATTAAAATGCGATCATTTTGGTCCAGAGACACTCATTTGGTGCAATGACAATTCCTTTAACCTGTTTCTTAATTTTTATTACATGCAACCATAGTTTAATGAAGATTGACATCATTTAGATTTAATGTGTATATTTTGTTTTACTTGTTATAGGTTTCCATTGAATTATGGTAATAACTTAATTTTAACTCTAGTTTTCTACGTATTCAGTAAATGGCGCTTGGCCCACTATGGTTGTGAACCCTTCAAATAATTTAAATTATATTATATAATCTTACATATTATATTATATTATATTATATTATATTATATCAGAAGTTACTGTAATAACATTATAGCATTATGTCCATCTAGAGAAACTACACTTTCCAATGGTGAAATAATAATTAATTATACAAATCGGTTAATTTAGCTTCCGATATTACTTCATACAAACACAGAAACATTCTCTGTAGGCTATCTTTCATAGCTTTCGATTGTTGCTGTCCAAGGCCCCTTATAGACGAAGTCATTTGTTTTTTAATTCATTACACGGCCTTATATGGCAGTTATTTTAATTTTAAAGCTCATTTATCTCATTAAATATCAGTCCTATCAAAATTTTTGAAGGAATAAAACTTATCACAAATTCGTTTTAAAGAAACGTTTGTTATGTAACATTTGTCACAAAAATCAATAATATGCGAGATATTTCGATTTATTTAATTCAGACCCCCTTATAACCCCCCTTTTAAATAATGTATTTTGAATGCCATATAGCCTAAAATCTAAGTTACAACGAACTTAATTTATATTCCAATTTTCATCGAAATCGGTTCAGCCATTATCGCGTAAAAAGGTAACAAACATACAGACAGACATACAAACAAAAATTTCAAAAAAGCGATTTTCGGTTTCAGGGTGGTTAATTATATATGTTAGGACCAATTATTTTTGGAAAATCGAAAATTCCAAGAAAAATTTCGGCTACAGATTTATTATTAGTATATATATATATATATATATATATATAAAACTCTCTATATTAAAAAATAGAATTAGCATAACTGGAATTCTAGAAATAGATTGTAATCTCTATCCAACATCCCGTAATGACGATTTCCCAGTACTATTTTCTTGTTTCCTGTTTATTAAGGGGAGGTGGTACACCCTATCTCCGCAATGTTAAATTTGCTATCTTTATTTTGGATTTTCTTTAAAACTACCAGTCCTAGGGCGATGAAATTTGGTACACTTATATATTGATGGTTTCTGTATTGATTGACATTTTTGTAAATGGATCAGGACACATACACATTATATTTTAACCTGCCATGGTGTACCACCTCCCCTTAACGTCACTTATCTGATTTACTCTCTCTTTCATGTTTATTTATTTATTCATTTATTTACTTATTTATTTATTTGTTCATTTAATTAATTAATTTTATTATTTAGTTAATTTTTTTGATGATATTTTTATTTACTTATTTACTTACTTATTTATTTATAAAAAGCAAAACAGAAACCACTACAGCAAACGGATAGCATGTGAAAGTCTATAAAAAAAAACTGAGCATCACAGTGCAATGTGGTCAAAGAGGATAGGTAACACGAATACATACTAACTTTTAAACGATCAAGAAGGCTTTAGAGATGAGTATAGATTCGCGTTAGTTACAATGTCTTTATTCTTACGAATATGAGTATGTTCTAGTGGTTACGAGTATATAATCACAGGAAGTGCTCATACTCATAAGTATAAACCTTGAGAAAGTACTTAAGCTTTATTCTTACTACCCAACAACGGCACATTTTTTGTTAGGAACTATGGTTACAAACACTGTTCAGTATGGCCTCCCACCTGAGTAACATGTTGCATCCGTAACACGGCATGGTCGACAGTTGCTCGTAGCATATCTGGTGAAATCAGAGCGACATGTCTTTGTATGCTAGCCTTAAGGTCAGGCCGTCCTCTCTCTGGAGCGACACCTAATTCACCTGTTTCCTCGAATTTTTTCATCATTTTCTTCAGCCTATCAATTGACATGGGAACTCTTCTCAACTGTTTCTGTAGGCGATATTCCCGCGATGCAGCGTTGCTATTGCTGTCATTCTGGTAAAACAACTTCACTGGCAGTGCACGGTCTTTCATCTCAATGGCCATTGCGTTTCAAATGGAAAAGTTCAACCTTCTAAATTTTCAATGAACATTCATTTCACTAACGGATGAGGCCGAGGATTCGCCATAGATTACCTGACATTTTCCCTATGGTTTGGGAAAACCTCGGAAAAAATCAAACCAGGTAATAAGCCCAAGCGGGAATCGAATCCGCCTCTGACCGCAACTCTGGATCGACAGGCAAGCTTCTTAACCGACTGAGCTACGCCTGTGGTTATTTTTATAACTTACCGAAACAGCATCGAAATAAAGATGAACGTGCGAACGAGCGAAGAATGAACAAAAAGATTTATTTTTTTTTTTTTTTTGCGACAGGAAACAGGATTGACAAATGTTCTCTTTTTCTCTCTAAATTGACAGGTTGTGAATATTCTAGGAATTAGTATTAATCTCATGTTTAATACGCGCAAGTAACTGACACATGTACATATAAAGATAACACGAGATTTATATGTAGCTACAACATGTTCAACCAAGAGCAAGTCTGCACTTCTAACTCTGAAGTACAAGTGGACACAGAGATGACATCTCCAGAACCCATAAAGACGACACGAAAAGTTTTCGAGAATATCTGAAGGCAGCTTACGAGACTTCTGAGGAAGACAACGGTCTCTGCGAGCGGAGAAACAACTTGACAGTATTCGTTTTGTTGAAATTCCTCTCAGAGAAACTTTTTGATGGTCTTGTAGTATTTAATCTGACAAGTCTATGAATATTAAACGAATGGAGAATGGGGGGGGGGGAATAAATACAGTCTCCGGTTTTTTTTATTTTCTTGATTCAACTATTTGAAAAAAAGAATGAGAAGACAAAGCTATGTTTGTATGTTGGGTTATATGCGAGGAAGGTAGAGCAAAGAATGCTAAAAACAGAGGAACGTAGAGTAAATGTCAAGAAAAAGGATGAGTTGGCGTGTCTGCCAACAAATTGTGTTCCATAGCCGGTTCTCAAATATCTTCCGTGAACAGAATGTAAACTCTAGTAAGTCGACAAAAGAAAACAATAAATTAATATTAAACGGTAGAATACTCAAACTTTGAATATATCATAAATGAAATTAAGTAAATTATTTTAATTCTTGTTGTATCGGTTCAGAAATATTCTACAGCAGTAATAAATGTATCGTACGACATCTTCTCCAACTGTGTTGATTTTTGTTGATTTATTTTACTGGTTAAGATAAATGACAGTTATCGCAAAGTTTAGAAAGTAATGCAACAACAAATGTAGGCCTAACTGAGAAAATGATTGTTTATACTCGTATATAATATGTATTTGGAATAAAATATAATTGCAATATACATTTAAAAAACAAAGATTATAGCTCTATTAGTACCTAAAATCATTGAGAATCATAATTGACAATGAAAAAGAAACCACCGATAAAATACTCACATATACATATTTGGAAACTACGAAATTTTTTATAATATGTTTCTAAAACTAGTATAAAAACAGAGTTGTAATAAAATGAATGGTGAATTTGCAAAACAACTGAAGTCCCTAGAAGTAGTTTTGAGAAAATTAAAGAAAACTGTTTTGGCCTCGCTCAACCATATATTGTTACAATATAATTTTATATATGTAAGAGATATGTAAAAGAAATATTTTTAGTATAAAAATTTATACTTTTGGACTCTTCTTCAGGTCGTAAAAATTTAATTATCTTCAGGACTTAAGCTGTTCTGCAAATTAACTTCAATCCTGCATCATAATTCTTATGTTATCGACACATAAACATGTTTAACTAAATGTATTTATAACAAAATCATAAAATAACCTTATTGAAATTGTTGAACAACATTATTTTGAACAATTTGTTAATCACAAGAGCACAGACCTCTGATGGAGAAAAGTATGATGTTGAAGAAATGTTTCTGAGGACTTATTGTCATTAAGAATTTGATTAGTCTGTTGTTCTTATTTTGTCCCGGACAACTGTCGCAAAATAACTACAGTTCTTAGTATACTGGATGGGACACAGTTATTGTGCAGGAGAAAATTACATAACTTATTAAGACTTTTCTTGGCCTGTCCCTCATGGTAGAACAAAAGGACATTTCACTGTTTTAATGTTGTGCACAGAGAGAGCTAGGACGGTAAGCTGGCGATAGTAGCACATATCCTGAACTAGTGTTTAGGCAAGCCTACATTTTTCATATAGTCAAATGTGACAGCAAGAAAATTCTCTCTCTCGATGTTGAACTTGGATCCATTTTGCAATACTTTTTACTTCAGCTATAAGTTTAGCAATTTAAATTGTTAACTGCCTCCCATTGGAGGTAGCCCAGAAGGACTCAGTACACTCTCTTACATGAATTTTACAATGTTAAATATTTACATAGATTTGTTGACTGAGCATATTGCTTTTCATTTTCATGCTCTGTTCTTCAAACGTAACAAATTTTCTCAGTTAAAAATTACCAATGACAACAGACAAAAAACATTTTGTCAGTTAATTGTATGATTAAAATTACATATTATGTAAGTTTCTTCAGTACTTGACAGGCAAACAACTTAAGTCCAGGACTAAAGTCGTTTTACCCCTTAACCAAATATTCTGCTGCTAAGAAAAACTATACAACAGTCATGGATTAAAGTCATTCCGCTACTAAACATTGCCCCTTGCACACAGTAACAAAATCATGCTCTCAACTCAGAACCCTCAAAATGTGGACTTAAGTCCTTTTGCAAATTCACCATTCAAATGTTATAAAGACGACAGTAGTTTTTTTGCTGTACGTTTTGTGCGTTTTATAGCAATTCAGTTGTTCATCATTTTACTAATTGGATTCCCATTGAAGTTTCTTTTATTCAAGTGTAATTTACATAAAGAAGGAAATAGAACTTTCATTTTCAACATTTCGAAACAAAATAATTTCTATAGTAAAATAAAAGTACATATCTGACTTAAATTAAAAATTTTAAGCTTTAAGTAAATGATTAATTTTGTGTACATATTCATGACATATTTTGTCACATACGAGTATTCTATTCGCAGCTATTATCACTATGCTATTTATGAAATGAAAACATTATTTAAAATTGAAATAAATGAGGAAATGTTTTAATAGTTTATAATATTGAAACTATAACTATGTCACTTGTAAAGCAACTAATCTTTTCATACAGCGATCAAATTAAGATAGTCTATTTATACGAGGAGAATGTAAACTAATATTTACAACTGAGTGTGAAAGAGTTAGAATTTTTTCACAAGAATGTCCCTTTTAACGAGGAAAGAACTAAGAACTCTCACTTCATATTTTTACATTTTAATGATATATTCTACTTCCGGCCGCACTATGGTTTTGGGGTAGAAATGAGTACCAGGGGTATTTCCTTGGGAGTGCAGACAATGGCACATAGGACTGACATTCCTCCTGCCATTTAATCCCCATTGTCTGTAAAGGTGGGACCCTTAACCTGGCATCACCCTTTGGGCCGATTTAGCCAGTCATGAGGTTGACTTTACTTTACATTTATTCTTTTTCTTCCCAATATCTTAAATACCACATTTATTTTTGTGTCAATAATATCTTTCTTTGATTTCTCTAGTTTCGTAACTCCAGGATTACGTTGATTTTCGAAATTAGTGCGTGTATTTATTTTTAAGCTTTGAAAGTTTCAGTTCAAAATATTTTCGTTTGGAGGTATAAACTATGTAGGTCTATCTAATAAAAATAATTTCAGCGAGAACATTTTCAGGGATATACAGTCTATATTATCTAATTTGTCTTCTATTATATTATGAAAATCAAGAAATACAGCCTTTCTTTTTACGTAAATCGCAATTTCATGTCATTTTAAATGGAATCCCGTTAAAGTTGTTAACTTAATGTCCATTATTATTGATTGATTAGATCCTACATACTCAATATGAACAAAGTCTGTTATAATTAAAAATACAAATATCTGTATAGAGACAGATAGAAGAAAATGCCCAAAACGACTTTTCCGTATCAGTAACCTTGAAAACTTTTTTTCGTTGTAAGATGAAATCGATACTGCTACCACTTTGTACTTTGTGCAATCAGAAAGTAGCAACTGATTTATGACAGACTTATTTCAAAACACGAATGAATTTTAAAATGGATGTGATATTGACTAGACATACTGAAGACGAGGCAAAGCGATCATGGAAGATATATATATATATCTTATTCCAGCTACCTAAACACTGAAGTTAAAGACACATTGGGTATATAGTACGCCGAATACAGGTGATGCAACAAATAAGGATATAAACAAACAGGTCTTCGCTTCGTCGTCTTAGAGTACAGTGAACTCCCGACATTCTGAAGCTATACTAGTAAACACATGCTTGAGCCGTGATGTTCATTTTCGTCGTGATCTTCGCAGTGAATAATAACGTGCATTCGTAAGTTACGGAACTTGAACATATGCGGATGTCATTTGAAATGATTTTATATTGCAAGAAATTCTTTCACTAGCACATGACGTTATTGGTGCATGATTTAGTACAAGTTATTCCTATTGTCTGATATTTTTTCGTGTTTCATTAGGATATTGCATATCATTCAACATTAAAAACCCACTTATTTTCAATGTATTTTTCTAGAAATACCCTGAAATGTAGATTATTTAATTTATTAATGGGATGTTGACACTAAACATCATGGTAGGCTACATGCTAAACTTCGAGTTAATATTCAAATAATTTTCAGATTTTTATGGTACTGATTCTTTTGGACTACGTTCAACACAATTTCGTGCCTTTTGATATAATTGCAGTGTCTTAAGTGCACTGTTTTTGTCACTTTTAGGTTTATTTTATACAATGTATATGTAATAATGTTGTCTGTATTGACAGTGAAAATATTAGTTCAAATATCTTCAACTATTCCCTGCAATATTACACGCTTATGCGTCTGACCTAAGGCATTTTACCTCTGCAAGGAACCTTCAATCAGCCACAAAGATGTAATTATTTAAATAACACGACAGTGATCGATAAGACTACTCACTATGACTGCGTCCCGGCTTTGACTTATTATAGCGAAAGCCAGAGTGTATACTATTTTGTATACGAACGTACCTATACCTGCGCTGTGACATCACATATATTTCGAATCAAGCAACTTCATTCCAGCTTATAGGTAGCTGAATTACGAAGCATATATATATATATATATATATATATATATATATATATATATAATATAATTTGAATAAGTTTTAATATCAACGAGATGTGTAACAACAAATATTCGGGAAAGATGTATGTCCAACTAAGCACAATTGCACATATGATGGAAAAGGAAACGATGATTCTGAAACATAGGAAAAATTCGTAAATTTTAAATTAATTTTAAAATTAACTAATCGTACATTGACGGATATTGTAGATGTTAAGAAAACTTTTAGCGATTAGAGTGATTAGAACTTAGTCCCAAAATTAAAATACAGTTGTTACACATTTATATAATAACTCTCTGATTAGAAAATGTATGATACATTTTTATATTTTAATGGAAACGAGCGTTACCAGCCTGCGACCGTTTGCGAATGGGTGATTTCCGAACGATTTATAAACGTTTGATACAGAGATATTATGAACTCAAGGCCAGGCGTCTAATCTCTTATACCGAAAAATGGACTCAAGAGAAATCACCAAATGACACTAAAGTCTTTTATCTTGTAATGAGAAAAGTTTTGGAGCATTGACGTCTTGGGATTTCATTAAATTAAGGTGATAAATTTTTTAATATCGTATTACTTTATGAAAAAGAAACAATACAAAAGAATGTCATTTACGTTAAATAATTTGCCTAAGTAAATGGCGAAGTGTTTCAGTGAGGCGAATGAGCAAATTAATGACACCTACTATAGAAATGTGCAACTTTTTTTCGTTAAACGTTCCATGTATTATGACTTTATATATGGATAAAGTAGCCTATATGGAATCAACTACAAGGCAGTTTTTTCCGACACTTCTTTTTTCGCATTTCCGAATTCGGCAATTCTGACGTATCAGAGACATTTGGAATAGAATTGATTACATAATGAAACTCTTTAATATATATTCACAGGGTGTAAACGGTATAAACTGCCAAATTTATACAGAATATACACCTAGGTCTATTAAACATAATGTGTGGTGAAATTATGTTTTTTTTCTTATATTTTTTGTTTTATTTCCTAAAATATAATGTTTTTAGTATTGATAATATTCTAATATTTAGGGGAGAGTTGGGTAGTATCGGACATCGGGTAATATCGGACAGTGCATTTTTCTCATCTGTCACCAGATGGTAGTACCTGAATGACATGGTTACGTTTCTGTATGCGACATCAGAGAAACGTAACCATGTCATTCAGGTACTATCATCTAGTGGTAGATGAAAGAAACTCACTGTCCGATATTACCCGATGTCCGATACTACCCAACTCTCCCCTACTGTTCGAGTAAATGTGAACGTCATTTCCAATTAACTTCACTCCAACACAGGCTAACACCACCACAATAGAGAGACAACATGGATATCACCACAATTGCAATGTACATGGCGGACCGAAGTAAATAATGACGGTCTACTATCATTTCCAAAAACATTAGACTTAGATAACAGTGTTTTCTAGGAAAACCACAAAAGTTACAGAAAAGTTTTATGAGACTTTTTGGTTCGGGATTTTATGCTGTATCACCAGACGTTTTTGTCAGTTTATATCGTTTTAAGCTCTGTATAATAATCTTACTATTTGAACAGATTTCTCTACTTTATTGGTTTATATTTTTATGCTGTAGGATTTTGTTGTGTTAAAAATTACAAGTTTTCAATTTATTGTTTTATACTTCATTTGTTTATTTTTTCGAACTGACACTAACCGAAAAAGAAACACGTCTAAAATTGTATAAAGTAATGACAAGTCCCATACTTATTAATAGATGAGAAAACCGACATTTAATAATAAAGCAGAACCATAATGATTGTGATGATAATGATGTTGATTTAGTAGTACCGGTATATAATTATGATAGTATCCGCATGACAAGGATCTACGCAATTTATTGGCTAGTGCTGGTTCACACTTCTAAGTATACGTACATGGAAGGACGCGTGAACCAGTTTAAGGCGCAACTTTCAAAATAATGATAATAATGGTGATTAACGTAACAGAAACTGAGCCAATAATCGGAGGAAATGAACTTTATTTTCTTCTCTGCACTGCTGAATGAAACAATCTTTATATTGCTAGTGATGCCTTTAATCTTTATCTTGCATTATAAAATCAGATAGCTATATTATCGTAGGTGGTTTTGGGACACTCGGTATATGAGTGTATGCTAATATATAGAAATACATATTCTAAGAGGCTTAAATACGAAATCGAAGAGAACGTAAGGTTTAGAATATTCTAGTAATTGGTAACTACGTTGCTGGAACAGTATTATAGTCCTACAAAGTACTGCACTTCATAAAAATACATTTATTTTACGGGAATTGGGTTTTTTAAGAGAAAATTTATTACCTCAGTGCTGCAAGAACTTTAAATGGGTTACTTTACTTTAAAGTGCAAATCTAAATTCCGGTCGCAGAGGGCCGACGTTATGATAAAATTGGGCGTACATGGCAACACTAAGCACTACATTTCCACGCGCGAGCAATAAGCTGTTTCGATTACCCAAATCCTCACAATCTATCATAATACACGTCTGAATACATTGGGGACACAGCGAGTTACATCTAGCTACTAGGCAAGTGAGAAATGTGGGACATAATTTAACAACACATTAACATTGTTGTCTTCCTGAGTAGTTCACAAATTTCTTCGTTTGTTCACGCGTCCTTCCATCCTTTCTTCCCTTATTCTATCTAATGACTAGGGCCGTGACATCGGTATATTTATATTAGTTTGAGGTGAACATACGTCGCCGGACAGAATGTAGTCGGTGTTTCAAGTACAGGCAGCGGCAGCGAATTTGACACACGACTAAGCAAGTACGTTCTGTGTTTTGTATACGATTATTGCGTATTATAAAATCAAACGAATGAGGAACAGCCAGCAAAAGTGGATAAGGAAGAAAAGAATATCTACAATCCTACCATTCCTCATTACCTCCAAAAGTACCGGCTAGAAGAGCTTGAAGTAATCTGGTTGGAGCAAGAGGTACCTCTACTCTCTTCATGAAAGATGTGTTTAAGAGGCTTGGAATACCTACATCTATTATTCTGATTGTAACTTTAGCTGCATTGAAAGGATCAATTGCTCTCCTGAAGCATCACCTATATTCGAAATGAAACCAAGTTCATTAGCATTCTTTACTTTTTTTGTAACACTTGCCTCTCTAAAACTAGGTACGATATATTTCCACCAATCACAAAATGTATTTGCAGCTATGTACTTGTAGGAGTTTCATTGTCAAAACAAAATTAATGGTTCACTGAACTTGTAAACATTTATATCGTTAAGTACTCTTTGTCTCTTGTGGCAGCTCACGAATAGTGAGAAGATTTCTACATTAATAAATTAATATTGTATAATAAGGGTGAATTTCGGAAAGATCTAAAATGCTAGTGAGGTTGAGAAATCATACTTAAATTGTCACAAGTGTGATAAAACATAAGTCTGAAAAGATGTTTTTTTAATAGTTAGAGTTTTACATACATACACACATACACATACATACATACATACACGACATGCGTCATATTATAAAATTACATGGATTTTATTGCAATAATTTCATTAGTATTACTTATGTTTGAATTTTCACTACACTATATTTCCCGATATATATATATATATCGATATAGTGGCCTATATTGAGACACAAGTGTGGTAAATGCATTATAACAGAACTGAGGAAACAATGTGAAAAAAAAAACGTGGAAAAGCGGAGTATTTCTTTCAGTTTCTGAGATTCTATTACGCACTTAACGCGTGTTTATTGCACACTATTTTTTTCGGGCAATCGTAATTTAAACATGTATATTTTTTTTAATTTTGAATATTGTATAGTTTTGTTTGCTATAAAAAAATTCGGATAAGAAAGTTTGAACGTGGTTGAGAAGGCAGTATGTAGGTTATTTTTTCTTTCTCCAATATTTTCCCTGCGACCCAAGGTGTCTTAATGCTCGCACCTTCTCTGTATGGTATTGTTTCTTATGCTGTTCTCTTTTTTAAGTTCTTTCGATGAGTCCAGTACTCATTAATATTCTCAGGTGTGCATTCTAATGAAGCGCAGCGGCTAACGGCTGTCTCTTCAAAATTGTCTTCAAATTTTCTCTTTCCTTTTCGTTCAATTTCGTCACCTTTCTTTCTCTTTTCTTCTTCAGACAAATACCTACTTCGCCTATCAGCAGGACATGGTCTGAGTTAATATCCGCTCCTGGTATAAACTTTGTTTGGGAATCATCAGTGTGGTTTTAGGCGTAATAGATCGACTATTGATTAGATTTTTTGTATTCGACAGATAATGGAGAAAAAATGGGAGTATAAGGTTACAGTACATCAGTTATTCATAGATTTCAAAAAGGCGTATGACTCGGTTAAGAGAGAAGTTTTATATAATATTCTTATTAAATTTGGTATTCCCAAGAAACTAGTTCGATTAATTAAATTATGTGTCTCAGTGAAACTTACAGCACAGCCCGTATAGGCCAATTTCTAACTGATGCTTTTCCAATTCACTGCGGGCTAAAGCAGGGAGATGCACTATCACCTTTAATTTTTAACTTCCTTCTAGAACATGCCATTAGGAAAGTTCAGGATAACACAGAGGGTTTGGAATTGAAAGGGTTACATCAGTTTCTTCTATATGCGGATGACGTGAATATGTTAGAAGAAAATCCACAAACGATTAGGGAAAACGCAGAAATTCTAGTTGAAGCAAGTAAAGCGATAGGGTTGGAAGTAAATCCCGAAAAGACGAAGTATATGATTATGTCTCGTGACCAGAACATTGTACGAAATGGAACTATAAAAATTGGAGATTTATCCTTCGAAGAGGTGGAAAAATTCAAATATCTTGGAGAAATAGTAAAAAATGTAAATGACACTCGGGAGGAAATTAAACGCATAATAAATATGGGAAATGCCTGTTATTATTCGGTTGAGCAGCTCTTGTCATCTAGTCTGCTGTCAAAAAATCTGAAAGTTAGAATTTATAAAACATTTATATTACCAGTTGTTCTGTATGGCTGTGAAACTTGGAGTCTCAATTTGAGAGAGGAACAGAGATTAAGGGTGTTTGAGAATAAGGTTCTTAGGAAAATGTTTGGGGCTAAGAGGGATGAAGTTACAGGAGAATGGATAAAGTTACACAACACAGAACTGCACGCATTGTATTCTTCACCTGACATAATTAGGAACATTAAATCCAGACGTTTGAGATGGGCTGGGCACGTAGCACGTTTGGGCGAATCCAGAAATGCATATAGAATGTTAGTTGGGAGGCCGGAGGGAAAAAGACCTTTGGGGAGGCCGAGACGTAGATTGGAAGATAATATTAAATTGGATTTGAGGGAGGTGGGATATGATGGTAGAGACTGGATTGATCTTGCTCAGGATAGGGACCAATGGCGGGCTTATGTGAGGGCGGGAATGAACTTCCTGTTTCTTTAAAAGCCATAAGTAAGTAAGTAAGGTAAAAACTTTGTATTTTTAAAGCAATTTCGTAATCTTTCCTGTACCATTTTATTGTATATCTAATATCTGCTTTCGTCTCTTGGGCATGTCCACGTGTATCTTATTCGTTTATGTTGTTGAAATAATGTATAATGTATTTCTAACAATCATTGCATTTCTTTTAAAGAAATTCAACAACGATTCTCCTCTGGCATTTGTTTTTCCTATTCCATATTTTGCAACTGTTCTTCCATATTGTCCTTCTCCTGGAATTGCTTTCCAGTCGCCCATTAGGATTACGCATGCTCCCTTCTTCTCCTTCTCAACTATCTCTTCTATCTTGTCATAGCTTTCTTCCACTTCCTCGTCTGCTAATCCACTATGTGGCATATAAACTTGCACTAATACTAAGACATTTTCTTCCCTTGTAGTCTCACGATAATCATCCGGTCATCTACATAACGCACTGATATAACTTATTTTTCACACGTGATCCCAGTAATACACCAACACCATGACTTCCTTTGCACTCACCATTTGAATAAAACAACTGAAATTCATCACTCACGAACTCACACTATTTTCCCCACCTCACTTCTGATATTCCCATCACATCCACTCTGTTTCTTCTCATTTCTTCCTTCAAGTTTTCCAACTTACCTGCTTGCAGAAGAGTCCCCATATTCAACCTTCCAGTCCTCAGTCTTCTTTTCTTCTCTCTGTTGGGTTGCTTCGTAATGTGTCCTTTCCCAGCATCCTCCTCCCGGACATCCGAATGTGGGGTGGGGTGGTGGGGTGTAGTTTACGTTCGGAATTTTTTACCGTGGATAGACTCATCATGATACGATGGCAGTTTTTCTTGGGAAAGGTAATGCGGTAGCTTCTCTCTCTTTTCCGCACACCACTCTCTCTTTCGCATCATAGAAGATCCCAGGAGGCCCCAACGTGGAAGTGAGGAGAGTGGATTTGACAAATTAGGCCCTCCGGACTTCACCGAAATTCATCCAATGGGTTAAATATCAATTCTCTCAGGGTTTTTCATCCGATTAGAGACCAGGAAATCCCAATTAGCCTTTGTCACCTCCGTGTTCTATTTACGACAACGATAAAATAAACCTTTCTCCCCATCACACAATTGTGTATAGATCGGATAAAACGGGAGTTTAAGTGTTCTAGAAGCTAAATTAGGCCTAAGAAGTAATGAAAAGCCATTGTCTTTTCATTAATTCAGTATTTTTATTATACTTTGATCATACTTCCACAACTCGCATCTGGATCCATGTTACGGAATACGCGCTGGTTCGAATCTTAACGGAGAATGAAATTTTCACGTGAAATTTCTCATGTGTATGTAACCGGTGTTTACCAAGCATCCTTATGAATTCGGAGAGCTACGATGGGGAGCGAAATTCTGTTTCGCCAACTAACTGTATCAACTGGAAAGATCATCGTACTAACCACTGGTTGGATAATCGTTCATCTCTTCTGAGACATATGAACATGAGATCGGCATTCGGCTACTCGGCCTTGATCTGTAAGAACTGTCGTGCAAATTACTCGTATTATTATTATTAATATTATGTATTTATTTACTTATTTATTTATTTATTTATTTATACTGGCAGAGTTAAGGCCATAGGGCCTTCTCTTACACTCTACCAGGTCACAAAGTATACAAACAGTGAATATTTAACAAAAAGTTGAAGAACAGAATACTAGCATATTACAAAGTAATAATAATAATAATAATAATAATAATAATAATAATAATAATAATAATGTAATTGTCAAGAGTACAACATTCCCCCATAAGGATATACATAAATATACGTGGACTTCTCCAGACGGAATGACACATAACCAGATAGATCACATCTTGGTAGATAAAAGAAGACACACTAGTATAATAGACATTCGAACTTTCAGGAGGGCAGACTGTAATTCTGACCATTATTTGGTAATTGGAGAATTAAGAGAAAGACTGTCACTAGCCAAGCGAGTAGAGCAACAAGCTAATATTAGTAGATTCAATATTTTGAAATTAAAGGACGAGGAAACTAAGCAACATTATCAGGTTGAAATTTCAAATAGGTTTGCTGCTTTAGCAACTGCTGACGAAGCAGAGGAAGAGTTAGATGTTAATAGCGTGTGGGACAATATCCGAGATAATACCAAATTGCAGCTGAGCAGAGCATAGGTTATCATGAAACTAAGAAAAAGAGACCATGGTTTGATGAAGATTGTTCCATTGTAGTAGATAGAAGGAAACAGGCAAAATTGAAATTCTTACAGGATCCAGTTGTGGAGAATAGAGATAATTATTTCAATGAAAGACGGGAAGCAAGTCGTATACTTAGGAACAAAAAGAGAGGTTACTTGAAGGAAAAACTGAATAAGGTAGAAACAAATAGTAAGAATAAAAACATTCGAGATTTATATAAGGGTATAAAGGAATTTAAAAAGGGATATCAGGCAAGGGTAAACGTGATCAAGGATATGAATGGTGACTTACTTGCAGACTATCATTCAATCCTGAACAGATGGAAAAACTATTTTGGGCAAACTACTAAATATACATAGGCCAAATAGAAATGATCAGGACGAAATTCAAATACAAACTGCTGAGCCATTCATACCGGAACCCACACTTTCTGAAGTCGAAATTGCGATAGAAAATCTGAAAAAGTACAAGTCTCTAGGTATTGATCAAATTCCAGCAGAATTAATACAAGAGGGTGGAAGGGCATTATCTAGCGAAATTTATAAACTTGTACTTGCAATTTGGGAAAAGAAAATTGTACCAGAACAATGGAAGGAGTCCATAATCGTACCTATTTTAAGAAGGGAAACAGGACTAACTGTAGTAACTTTCGAGGAATATCATTTTTGTTGACAACGTAAAAAATTTTGTGGAATATTCTTTTGAGAAGATTAACTCCATATGTAGATGAAATTATTGGGGATCATCAGTGTGGTTTTAGGCGTAATAGATCGACTATTGATCAGATTTTTTGTATTCGACAGATATTGGAGAAAAAATAGGAGTATAAGGGTACAGTACGTCAGTTATTCATAGATTTAAAAAAGGCGTATGAATCGGTTAAGTTTTATATAATATTCTTATTCAATTTGGTATTCCCAAGAAACTAGTCCGATTAATTAAAATGTGTCTTAGTGAAACTTACAGCAGAGTCCGTATAGGCCAGCTTCTGTCTGATGCTTTTCCAACTCACTTCGAGCTAAAGCAGGGAGATGCACTATCACCTTTACTTTTTAACTTCGCTCTAGAATATGCCATTAGGAAAGTTCAGGATAATAGACAGGGTTTGGAGTTCAATGGGTTACATCAGCGTCTTGTCTATGCGGATGACGTGAATATGTTAGGAGAAAATCCACAAAAGATTAGGGAAAACGCTGAAATTCTAGTTGAAGCAAGTAAAGCGATAGGGTTGGAAGTAAATCCCGAAAAGACGAAGTATATGATTATGCCTCGTGACCAGAATATTGTACGAAATGGACCTATAAAAATTGGAGATTTATCTTTCGAAGAGGTGGAAAAATTCAAATAACTTGGAGCAACAGTAACAAATGTAAATGACACTCGGGAGGAAATTAAACGCAGAATAAATATGGGAAATGCCTGTTATTATTCGGTTGAGAAGCTTTTGTCATCTAGTCTTCTGTCAAAAAATCTATAAGTTAGAATTTATAGAACAGTTATATTACCGGTTGTTCTGTAAGGTTGTGAAACTTGGACTCTCACTTGAGAGAGGAACAGAGATTAAGGGTGTTTGAGAATAAGGTTCTTAGGAAAATATTTGGGGCTAAGAGGGATGAAGTTACAGGAGAATGGATAAAGTTACACAACGCAGAGCTGCACGCATTGTATTCTTCACCTGACATAATTAGGAACATAAAATCCAGACGTTTGAGATGGGCAGGACATGTAGCACGTTTGGGCGAATCCAGAAATGCATATAGAGTGTTAGTTGGGAGACCGGAGGGAAAAAGACCTTTGGAGAGGCCGAGACGTGGGTGGGAAGATAATATTAAAATGGATTTGAGGGAGGTGGGATATAATGATAGAGACTGGATTAATCTTGCTCAGGATAGGGACCAATGACGGGCTTATGTGAGGGCGGCAATGAACCTCCGGGTTCCTTAAAAGCCAGTAAGTAAGTAAGTAATAATAGCATAACAAAATCGGCACTAAACAACATGAAAATAATACTGTATTTAAAAAAAAAAAAAAAAGAAATTAAAATACATTGGAATATAGTAAAAGCAGCTCATTTAGTACAGGCAGTTTATATGGAAAACGTAAGGAAGAATATAACAAAATGGAATGTAATAAAATAATAATAAAAAAGAAAAGAAATACAAAAATTAAATAAAATTCATAATAAGAAGGGTATTATAATAAATTGATCTCGTAATCAAGAGGAAAAAAAAGGGGAAAGGAAGGAAAAGAAATATATATTTTTACAAAACTGTTGCAGAGAAAATGGCTTATAAAATTGAAAGGAATTTGAATTGAAAAAGTGCAATTTTAGTTTATTTTTGAAACTAGACAATAACCGACAGTCTCTGACATGTTGTGGTAGAGAGTTCCAGAGATGAGCTGCAGAGACGGTGAAAGATGAAGAGTAGAAGGATGTCTAGTACTTATGAACTTTTTCTTTCCGCATCTTATTCCTTCCTTTGAAACTTTTATTGCAAAACACGACATAAAAAATTAGGTGTACTACCATATCTGTCTTCTCCTCCATTCGAAGCATCCTGCATTTTATATTTGATTTTATACTTAAAAGATTATATTTAGAAGATATTAGTCTGTTTACGACATTTTACATATTTATAGGAAAAAATTTCTCAGAAGCAATCCTCCACTGATGAAGGGGATATCTCTGTTCATGAGTCCAGTTTAAGAATCTCTCTCGCTCCTCAGTATTTTCTAAATATCAGTGTCTCATTTACCAAGGAAAGTAATATTGAAGATAATCGCTAATTTGAAGAGTACATCTAGGTGAAAATTTGTCATTTTTGGTCAATAAATCACATTTCTTGTTTTTAGCATAAAAATAATTATTTATGATCTAAGGAAGCTAGAGGAAAATTTTCATGTAAATATGTCCCTCCAATTGGATGTTTCGTGGGACATTTTAAAAATATATTTGAATGTGTTTATATTCATTTAAAATATTTCAAAGTTATTTTTCTCTGCATTTGTTTTTTGCGAATTTTGCTTCGTTAAAATGCTACGAATTAAGCACTTATGTTTTGATCTTTAAGTAAGGTAAATATTGTCGGACTAGCTGATTTTAATTGACTTTAGCTATTGATATTATTGTCATCTCAATGAATAATTAATTTTAGTCATTAATAATGATAACTTATCATTTGAATTAGTAATTTTTGTAATGAATAATGAGGACAATGGATAATTGATTGACCTAATTCATAATTAATTTTAATTAATAGTTCAATTAATCTTTCATTGATTCTTATGTAGTTGCTGGTAGACAAACTGACATGGCTAGAAGCATTAGAGATTTTCGTAAACTCTCAAAGGTGAGCATCATAATAATAGTAAATAAGGGTTCTAAATAAGAGACACTATCTCTTAATAGGACTCCTAGGTATCTCTTATTAGGGAACGGAGTAAATAAAAATGAAATAGCTACCCAAGGTCATAAATTATCTTTCTTATTAGCAATCTACCTTATTATATGCAACATTTTGCTAGCAATTTTATAAAATTAATAATAAATTTGTTGTAGCTTACATTATCTGCTGTTCCCTTCCTCAGTTCAAAGTTCAAAGTGTGCAAAATTACTTTTCCTGCTCTCAGCTTCGTTGCTTACTTTCAACTGAGGTTAGACAAAGAACACGATGCCTTATAAGCACAAGCATTGATTTACCATAATTGTCGAGAGATGGCAAATTATACCGGAGAAGTTAACAAGGTATCTCTTATTAAGGCACTGTCTCTTATTTGGGTACTTTACCTTACAGTGTATAGTAAGTTTTGTTCGGGGTGTTTGAAAGTTATGAAAATGAAGTTTGGAGCAAAAGTGTTAAAATTTGTAAGAATAATAGCTTTTTTTTAAATCTAAATTTACAAAAATCTTAATACAATTAACACATTAATGAACCAAATTAAAGTTTGGCCTACACAATATTTATGAGGAGAATAACTGTACAAAATTTCAGACTTCTACCTTTATTTGTTTCGAAAATTGAAATTTCATCTCGTAATACAGTTAAACTCCGAGAAATGTTTAAAATTTTTAACGAATGAAGGAACAAGTTTGAGGTATAATATTATAAATTCTGGTAATAACGCAATAAACAATTCCGAATCAATAACAACATAGCGCCGTCTTTATTATTAACCTCGAAATTTTATGACGCCATTGAAAATAAGTACTGCAACAACTAACAATCGGTCACACTCCCCTCTCCAAACTGGCTTGATATCAAGCATATTACATTGTCTAATAACCATTAGGGCTTGTCGCTTAGGTTCCATAAACTTGTAGTAATGCTGCAGCAGCAGAACCTGATGGTATCGCCGCATCCTGTTTACGGTATGAGATAGGGCGTATCTGCTGGAACCAGCTGTGACTGTGTCTCTAGCTCCGTTCCTATGCACTGCAGACGGATAACTCACTGGAAAGTTGCTCACAACTTGAACTAGAGTCTGATTTTGTATCTTCCGTTATTTTCAGTCTACGCTCAGAGAACATTAGTCATTACCCATTCTGCTACATTAAAACTGTTTCGCCAGCGTTTGTCAGATTTTGTTTAGAAAATGATAACTGGGTCATTCTATACACCATTTTAAGAATATGCCAGCAATATGCATTTTGAAAATGAGCTCTGCAATTACTTATAAACTAAAATATATGTTAAAATCCCTCTTAAAAATTTTGTGACCACTATATTTTCTACATATTGTCGTTACCGATTTGTCAATAGGAAATTGACCTCCAGATCTGAACAATGATTTGTGTACAGCCACGCATCTTAACTACCGATGCGATAACAATAAATTAACTATATCACCAACCGCTGGTAATAAACTTATTTTGAATATTTAAACACAATTTCCTACACGTTGTCATCCCTTTGTTGGCATATTTTCAACGTCAGTCACATTCTGTGGCACATTCCTTTCTTGAATATACTGAGTTACTCGTTGGACATAGGAAATAATACATTACCCCAGCATGGAGGCTAGAATGCGAATTGAGGGAGACCCTGACAGCGTTATGGAGCCTTTATTAACATCGCTCGCCTTTGTAATGCTCTCGCTTGTTCATTATAACTTGACTGTTGAAACGAGTTGGTTTTGATAGTTCGTAAAAAAATGTTGATTCGGATGACTTATCACAGACATGCAAAACCTACATTTTATATAGGCCTGAAAATAGTGCTGGAACTTCTGTAAAATGAGAAAATCGTTTAATCATAATAAGTTGTGTCCTTCTTATTTATGTTAATAGTGGCTGGGATGATGATGATGATGGATTATTGATTGATTGATTGATTGATTGATTCATTCATTCATTCATTCATTCATTCATTCATTCATTATCTTCCATAGATCTTACATGAGCAATTAAGCTTTAAGATGTGGAACAAGTAAAAATTTTACAATATTACAATTACAATTTTTACAATATTTTACACTTTTTACAGTTTTACAATGTAGTAATTTTCTACAATGATGAGGTGAGGTCCGAGGATTTGCCAGAAGATTACCCGGCATTTGCCTTTTGGTTGGGGAAACCTCGGAAGAACCCAAAAAGGTAATCAAATCAAAGGGGGGAATGAAGTGATGCCGAGGACTCGCCATAGACCATCCGACTTCAGTCCCACGGCTGGGGAAAACCTCGGAAGAAACCATTCAATGAGACCAAAGGGGGATCCAACCCAAGCCCGAACGCAGCTCTGGATCAGCAGCCCAGCGAGTCTGCCGACTGAGCTACATCGATGGCTCTACTAAAAATATACAATACATAGCCAATCGGATTATTAAATTTACAAACGCAAACGATCATTCATCAGTTGAGCTATATGTATAATACAAAACAAGTAAGTTAATTAAATTTAAGGCATAAACAATTCAATTAGTTGTGATTAATACATATCATGCAGACTGCTTCAAATTACAAACACAAACAATTTATCAATAGGGATATATTACAGATTACTATTCAATTTAAAGCATATATAATTCATCAGGCTAAACTATACATGATGATGATGATGATGATGATGATGATGATGATGATGATGATGATGATGATGATGATGATGATGATGATGATGATTACAATATAGACGATGATGATGATGAAGAAGAAATCGAAAATGAAATACGAGAATTTGGAGATTTGGAGGAAGACGAAGACGAAGAATATGGCAAAAGAGACCGATATGAAAAACAAAATACGAAGATAAAAAGTACGAAGACAAAGAAAGAGACTAAGAATAAGAACATAATGAGAAATTTTGACGGTACCAAAACTAACAATGAATGTTAAGGAGAAAAAGGGTAGAAAGTAGTTGAGAAACATAATAAACGACAGGAGATACAAAAAAGGAATTGAAAAGAGATAAAAAAGAAGAAATGATAATTTTTACAATAGTAACAATGTATACAGGGTGATTCACGAGGATTTACCGTTGTTTACGTATCTTATTTCTGAAGACATTTTGAGCAAAAAATGTCATATTAAATAGTTCCTATTTTCAATATTTTCAGAGTTACACTAATTTAAAGTTGGTAATAAAATACGTTTTTTCTTTAGTTTGAAGGTAAAAGAATAATACAAATAGAGAATGAACCATTCAGAAGTATCATTTTCTTAATTGGCAATTATTATGAAGCTAAAAATGGCGCTAGGGGCACAATACCTCGCCTCTTCGTCAGTTTCTGCAAGAAGTTCCAGCTGAACAACGACTTCATTCGTGATGTTTCCCTTACTGCTATCAGAGGATCACTTGCCATTTAAATTACCACTTATACTTCGTTTCCTAAAAAGGAAGAACTTTTGGTTGAAAGTCTAATCTGTTTGTTTACTATGTTTAGGCCTGTTATATGTATGCTATTATCTTTCCTGTCCTTAATTTTCCCTTTCTTGTTTGTTTTCCACATTTCTCTTTTGTGATCTATTTTGTTTTCACTCTGTGTGTTATGCTTTGTCCAATGAGGCAGTCCCGTTATTGGGAAAGCTGAAAGAGTGTCTTTCATATTATTATCGCGCTTGCTACAATGATTCTAAGTGCGTATTCCGAATCTCAGCGCTGAGCAATCTGATGGCATCACGGTGTTCCGAATTTCGCCGATGGCGTCACTGATGCTCCACCGGTGTCGCACCGGTGCCATCAGATTGCAGAGGTGGTGGCAGTCTCCATCAGCCGCCATCAGTGAATCTGATTGGTTCTTGTATAGGGCGGGAATTAGCAGACGAATGACATCGTGCACTGTTGTGTCATGGCATTGTGTTCTGCTTTGGTTCTGCTGTATTGTTTGTAATGAGCACAACGTAAAAACAATATGTTAATGGCTTGTGAGCGAACATGTCAACGGATCAGTTATTACTACCGGTTCAAGAAATAAATTATTTATGCTCTCTTTTCTTTGAACGAGATGGCAGTACGAAAATTTCGCAAAATTTTGCTAGCGTAGCAAAGACAACTTATACAGTCGCCATTACAGCCATCGATCCTTCCAGCAGTTTTGTTCCTATTTGGCTACAGCGTGACGTCATTGTTGTCCACCGGTCCGGTGAGATTCGGAATACGCTGTAAGTAACCGATGAAAAACATTCGTCGTGTAGGTCACCATGAAACTGATTTCCTGCAGATTATTCTTGCGAATTAGGGAAATATGGCAATATCAAGAGACAGCTGCTCCCAGAACCACCTTTAGGAACTAAATAATTACATTTTAATTCATATAGGTGTGAACTCTGATACTTAGCACTCAAAGTCAACCGTTTATCAGTACGAAAGAAACAGAGTAACTTACATTATGTTTCCATTTACAATGAGGACTCTTGACTCAAGGTGCTTAAAGTAAAGCGTACATAAATAATTGTCCTTAATATTAGATTTGCGTTAAGCGTTTGCTGAATAGAAGAGAATATGTAGCAATCCAGATGCGACGTCATGGGTTGAGAGCTTGAAATTGTAATCATATGACGTCACGAAGCTTTAGCAGTGGTTGAAGTGGAACTGAGTTGCCGTCATACACAAATGTAGGCACGACGGTAGTTATTAGGGACGCGCCAGCACCTCCGGCATCCAGAATGTTGCATAAAATACGGCAAGGAATATAAACGGTGAATTTATTCAACATAATAATCCCAGAATTAAAAACGTATTTATTTTTTGAAGTGGAGGCAAATACACAGATTCAAAATTAATCTGTTCATTCGAGATTTTCATTAAAATAATTTACAGTTGGTGGTTGCTTCTCCCTAAATCTTCTCCATGTTCATTATGAAACAGTTTTAACATTTATTCGAAATGCATGGTGTTAAATGGGAAATTCCCATACATTACTTTCACAAGTATTTTTAAAGAACAGAGCACGTGTACCCATTCACATACACTACATATAAAACTAGATATATATTTTTATGCATTCATTGACGTATATTTCCATATGCTCCTCCATTGATTGATTGTATGATATATTGATTGATTGGTTGAATGATTGATTCATTCATTCATTTCATTCTTCGTTCGTGCGTTCGTTCGTAGGTAAATTTATACATATAACACTGGTCAACAGTGATTTTGTTAAATGTACAATTTCTGTTGTTTCTTATGTAATTTCGGTGAAGCTTCAGTCATGTATTGCCAGTAGGCCTATAGGGAATTAAAAGCAAACACTGAAAATACCTTAGTTTTCTAGTGTGGAGTAATAGAAACTCGATGTGATCACTGGGAGAGCTGTGGTCCCACCCTAAATAGGTTCCTTACTTATATAGGAAAATCGTCGTACTTGAAGGAAGAAGGCGGCCATATTCCGTCGTAGTGTCGTTATTTGAGGTGGAGTGGGAGAATGATTGCAGTGTCGCCAACTGTGGTAACCATTCATATTATCTTACACACCTAACAAAACCTAATCTAACCTAACCTAACCTAACTTAACGTGCTACACACCTATTGTAACATTCCTAACGTTTAGCACACCTGTTGTAACATTCCTCACAGTTTCATTTCGTTTGCCGATATTGACATCCCTGCTACACCTATAGAACGAAAGGACATGTTAGGCTAGACTAAGTATTTAATAATGATTGTTAGTTAAATGTTTATATAGGCATGTAGTGTTACCCACGAGTAACGGAGCATGCCGATTATGTGTACTAAAAAAAAAGCCTGCCGTCTGCTGGAACTCAGGAGTCCTCTAGTGGAAGTGAAGTGAAACTGCGACACTGTTAATTACGTTTCCGAAGTTGTTTTCTGTGTTATCTGCAAGAATTATTGTGTCATTGTAGTGATAATTGCATTTATATGGTACAATGCAAATTGAAATGTGTTCAAAATTGATTTCCAGCGCCAAAATCCCAATGATAAACGTGTGAATTTTCGTTACGAGTCCGTTGGAAGTGGCCGTAGGGGACCGAAACTTGACCGTAATTTCATCTGTTCACTCCAAAAATGAAATCAGAATTTTTCTACCACCCACCATTTTTTGTAGTTTTAGAAAAAAATGATTTATTTCTATTGCTATATACAGTACAGTCCTTAAAATGCTAATGGAAAGAAAATATTTCAAATATTTCATTTTATTGCTTTAACAATTAACCTGTAACTTCAGATCATTGTTGCCTGTGAAGTTAGAATTCATAAAAATAAATTTTATTCCTCGTAAGACTGTGAGAGTTAATATTAATTCTCAGTTGAATTGGCCTTACATTCATGAAACAAGTTTCGCAACCTGTGTTTTCTTCGTCCTTATTTTAAGTGTGGTAAAAGTATCTTATAAAGTGAAACATACCTCGAAATACTGTATAAATCAAATAAACAATATTTGTTGCTTTTGTGATTAGTTAACTTTGAATTTTACTACACTAGTTAAAAGAACTTACCAGTGTTCTTTTGATTGATAAATATAGATGAGGACATGAACTGGGTCCCTGAAATCTGTTGTGCTCCATGTGATTCTATTGACTGGTTGGTTAAAAGGATCCCGTCATATGTTTTTTCCAGTTCCAATGATATGCCGGGAACCTAAGGATCATTCAACACTGTTACTTTCTAGGAACCACAGGTCAGAAGATTACAGAGAACTTATCAGCGAGCTGATTCAGAACTATAACGTGATGGGATGTAATATCTCTCAAAATAACTTTTTAGATCCTCATCTATTTTTCTTTCCTCAAAACCTTCGGGTAGTGAGCGACGAACTGGGGAGCGTTTTCACCAGGAATTTTCTGAAATGGAAACGTACTACCAGGAAAAATAGAGCCCAAATATTCTGTCGGACTACTGCTGGACACTAAAAAGAGATGTTTATTAAGCGAAGTGTGGCCTAAAATTTATTTCACACACATTTTAGGTAAAACATTACAAGGTATCAATACTAGAAAAGTCTGAAGTACATTTCATGTAATTACCTTGCGTGATAGAAAAAAAATTTAAAACAGATCTGAAATCATCAGGAAAAATGCTCTAAGAATCACCTATTCTTTCATTTTGTTGACCAGTGTTAGATATGCAGTCATTCATTCATAGAACCTTTCATTCTTCATACACGTAACACCATGCCTCGAAATATTGTCCTGGCTCCGTCTAGAAGATCGTAGGAAAATCCACTGTCTTTCCCTTCTCTTTCACATATGCATTTCTCCACTCCTGTTTATCTTGCGTCTCGTTTTCAAAATCTATCCACCCATCATAACTTACATAGACACACGATCACAACACTTCTCAATATTATCCATCCCCTCCCACCGAACATCCTCATATTCATCTTCTTTCACTGTGGCTGTTCCTCGGCTTTGTAATTCCCTAATGTCAGGGACTGTGAGACATCAAACCAATTTAAGAATAGGCTAACGAAATATTTTCCTAACAATTCTTGTTAACAATAATAGCTCTTTCAGGTTTCTCAATGTTTAATGGTTATATATATATATATATAAATTATCTCATTATTATTATTATTATTATTATTATTATTATTATCACTTTTTCTTACTAATGTTCATTATTGTCACACTAACATTACTTATCCAACTTTGATTCTTTATTTTCATATTGTTTTACGGTCTAGATATTAATGTAATAACTGTGTAACCAATTGTATTCAATTAGAATTAGTCTGGCTGGGCGGAAGAGAAGGCCTACTGGCCTTAGCTCTGCCAGATTAATTAATTAATAATTGTTATTTATTTATTTATTTATTATTAATATTGTGTGCTGAACAACAGCCAGAGGCCAATTATAGTTCAGCACGATACACAAACAGAAGATACAAAGGTGCAAAAACAAATAAATAATATCTTAAATAAACAAAAACATGCATAAATAAAATTGATAACAAGAACAGTAAATACTAATAATCAAAACGAAACTATACCTTAAAAGGATATAAATTGTACCCATGCAAATTGGCATATTTTATGCATCTACAGACTGGAGAAAGTGATTTTGAATTTCTGTTATAAATTTTTTTTTGAAATCTTAAATCTTTTGTAGAAATAATAATAATGATAATAATAATAATAATAATAATAATAATAATAATAATAAAATTATTATTATTATTACATTTATTTTTCTATTTGTTCATAGACAATTTTACACATAAATAGGTATGTATCTATTCATAAATAATTGAATCCTTCATAAATGCACTCATTTCTTCATTTGTTCATAGATAATTTTATATAACCTATATAATTAGATATGGCTGTATCCATTAATTCAATGGTAGACAATCCATTCATCCATAAATAATTCACTCATTCAGTACTTAATTTGTTCATGGATAATTTTACACTTACAATTCATATTTGTATTCTTTCATTCATACACTCATTCCTACATTTATTGATTCATTGATTCATTTGTTCATTGATAATTTTGTGCCATAATTACATATGTATCCATTTGTTCATTCATTCCTTCATTTTTCATCCATTCCTTCTTACTTTCATTATCTTGAATATTCATAGTGTATTATATATATATATATATATATATATATATATATATATATATATATATATATATATATATATATTGTTTAGGATTTTATTCATTCTTTTTCCTATTTTTACAGTCTTTGAACATGTATGACCAGTTTATGGTAATCAGTTGAGTTAGATAGCGTGTGATATACCTTTTTATGGTGATAATTTGTAGTGGTTGGTATGTTTGGGTAGTTAAATTATAAATAACCTTAACCCCGCCCTCATCTCTCATGCTATACCCTATTGATAATCTTATCTGCTGTACTAAAAACTAATATTATATCGGGAACATTGAACGTGGCAAACATTTCAGTGCGAACGCATCTGTAGTCCTTTTATGAACACCAGAGTCTATACACTACAACAAAAGCTTTTTACTCAATTTTATCATTCAATTACAGCGCATATACTTTCCAACTTATCGGACGGATAATCGTTGGCTTTCCGCACAACGATCCAAGTTTAAAAATATCATATCAACCAAAATTTACACAGATGATTTATTGAAAATTTCTTCATGACTTTTCAATTAATTTTAGTCTTAACTGCGTCAATTTTTCAAATATCCTTATGACTTTTGAAACAGCAAACCAATATATTACATCATACCACTTTACCATAGAAACCCGATTTTATGATAAAGGATGACCATTCAGCAGAGCGGACACTTAAGGGGTTAGGTACAGCTGTATGTATTGCGAGTAATTTTACGGCTGTCGCCTCTCCCGCTTCTCAACTTCCAGGTACTCCGGTTTTGCCAATCGCCCATTTGTAGACCCCTGCAGACCATATCCTCCTGAACCTCCTTGCTCCATTTTTTCATTGGCCTTCCTCTTCTCTCTTTTTCCGGGGGAGTCCAGTTGAAGACCTTATCAGGCCAGCTGTCGGCGGACATTCTCTGGAGATGCCCATACCATATCAGACGTTTAGTTTCCACTGATTGTAAGATATCTCCTGATACCTGCATTATTTTATGGACATCCTGATTCCTAATGTGGTCCATCCTCGAAATTTGACAACTACGGCGCCAGTAATCCATTTCTAGAGCCAACAATTTCTTCTTCATCCTGTCTCTCATTTCCCAAGTTTCAGATCCATAGGTACATATACTTTCTATTATAGTTTTATATATACTTGTCTTAGTTTTCCTTGTTACCTTGTCATTCCACAGGAGTGTATTTAATTGTCTTATCGCCCGCTTTCCATGACCAATCTTATTATTAATATCTTCATCACTTTTGGCCCCATTGTCTAAATTTATCTTGCTGCGACTACCCAAAACCATGTATTTTGTTTTCTTGAAATTAATTGATAGGCCCCCTTCCTTATAAGCCTCATTCAATTTACGAAGCATATAGCTGGAATCTTCATCTGCCGCTATCAGCACTTGATCGTCAGCTATATAACATATATAACATATCTTCCCCAACTGGTACACCCATCTGACCACATTTCTTCCTCCACTGTTCCAAAATTGCTTGGAGATAAATCTTGAAAAGAGTTGGAGCAAGTGAGCATCCTTGGCGTAGCCCTCTTGTAATTGCGAAGTCTTCTGATAAGTGGCTTCCTACCTTTACAACACTACTACATCCACAATATAATTTTTTAACCGCCCTTATATTTTTCACTGTGCAGTGATGAAGCGTTTCCCACATAACTCAAAAACTATCCAACATACTATGATTACATTTTTTGTGTATATTTATGCATGTCATATCTGCAATGTTATGAAAGATCACTTCTCTACCTTTGATAGGTTGATAAAAAAATAAATTCATTTAAAAAATGGTAAAATATCAGTATTTTCTCCTAATACAAAATAAAAAGAAATATTTATTAAGGAATGTAGTTGAAAGAGCATGATATTGTAAACATGAGTTTCAGCAATGAAATAAAAGAGAGAGAACTTGAAAAAGTTAACAAGTTTATGAGTTATGAAGGAAACGCTTCATCACTGCACAGTAAACTGCCACTATTTTGAATTTTTAAAAAATATATATAAATAATTTTTTTTAAATCGTAAAAATATTTCTTTCATATAGCAGAAGGACAGTGCTTTACATATACCAATTTTCATTATTATACAAGATACAGTAATGGAGGGAAAAAATGTTGAATATTTCCAAAAATTTTACTACTGTAAGCTATACCTAACCCTTTAAATTATCAGATATCACACAACTAAACGAGATGCTACCAAAATTACCTCAAAGTCACAATCGTTTGCTGGATACCCGATCTGAAATCCCGACAGTCCTTGGTGGAATTTGTGTCATAGATGAAGATAGTGTTGGACAAATTTTTTAGGTTTCTTCTTCTTCTTCTTCCCTGTTTGTTTCGTAATGTATATTCACCCACTACAGTGTTATAATAGTAGTTTGAAACCGCAAACATCAACAATTTTATGTAAAACAACGTAAACGATCCCGTAACAACAATATGTAAAGTCCTCTTAGAACGTCCTTCGTAGAATTTTATTTCACAACTTTCGACTGGTACCCTGCTTAAAGAAGTTTCACTTCAAAAATTTGCTCCAAGACGTTGACGTAAATAGTCTTCGTTTCTTTGATGTGGGGGAAAAAGAAATATTTATCTCTTGTCTTTCTTTCACATATGAATAGACGCAATCAATCACTGGGTAAACTACATTGGCTTTTACAACTACTGAAAATTTATCACAGGCGTTCTCTTGAGATATCCTGGATAAGATGATAAGATAACAATGGTTACTGTATAAAATCTACACCGAAGAAGTGAGAACTGAATATTAAAATGCTGTAAGTTTAAATATATTCGAAAATTATTATTTTTTTAAGTTTATGTCCTTGGCTCAAGCCACTAAGAAAATATAATAAGTCCCATTGTAATTTTATTTAGAACGTAACTTCTCCCATAGATTTGTAAAATGTATGATATTACGTTACCAGTAGTGATCTTTTCAGCTTGCCAGGGTATAGACCAGGCTTGGACGCTAATAACTCAATTGAGTCACTGCACACCACCCCTTAACTCCTCACTTCACCTTACCCGGCTGAGACAGTAATGTTTTAGTGCAGTACAAGTAGACAGGAAGATCAGTGTCAGATTATATCAGACGGAATCACAGCTTTTACAAACTTTCGGCCCGGAAAACACTCACCCCAATCTCTCTCTAGTCTACAGCCTTCCGTATGTAATGAGACTCGCTGACGTTCATGTAGTACAAAAGCATATTAAATAAGCAGATATATAGGCTACCGAATATAGCCAATGATTTATTTAGTTATAAAGTGATCGGCAATAATCATAATGTAACTCATACAAGGTGAGCCAATGAAACGGGCGATTTTCAGATTCGTGTCGTTTCGGCTATTGTTAGGTATTTTAATTGTTACATACAACAATCTATTCTTCATTCCATAGCATTTGTTTATAATGGATCGTTGAACGGGTGAACGTGATTTTGACATTAAGGGATATTACAAAATTAATGATAATTTCATAGCTGCACAACTGCTATTTCGACGTCATTACAATATCCATCGCAATGATCCGATACCATCAGCCCATGCAATAAAAATCTGGATTCATAACTTTGAAGTAACTGGTTCTGCGTTAAAAAAGAAGTCTCCAGGTAAGCAAATATCTGTACGTACTCCGGAAAACATCAACGCCTTAAGAGTTGCTATGATCCGTAGTCTTAAACATTCTGCCCGTCGTCATGCAATTTCACTTGGCTTGTCAAACACAGTATAAGAAGAATTCTTCATAAGGAACAAAAATACATACGAACTAGTTTATTTATGTAAGGTTTTCGAGAAAATTTCAATCCGAGCCAGAAACATTGAGGGCCTTATTCATAGACATTTTTAGCGCGGGCTTCCGGTGGATGATCAGCGTTTTTCGTATTCATAAACCAGTGTTAGCGATAGGATATGATTTGAAATCTGTACAAGTAACCAGTGGATAGCCGGGGCTAGCTTAGTACGCTCGTAGCGCGTGCTGCGAAATGTCTATGAATAGCACCCTAAGGGCCGTATTCATAGACATTCTTAGCGCGGGCTTCCGGTGGATGATCAGCGAACTAACGTTTTTCGTATTCATAAACTAGTGTTAGCGATACGATATGATATGTATCCTGTACAAGTAATCAGTCGATGGCCAGGGCTAGTTTAGCACGCCCGTAGCGCGGGCTAGCGAAATGTCTATGCATAGCACCATGAATGTTTAGTTATAGGCTATTTTTTGTTATAATATGATGAACTGTTTTGTTTAAAACATCGGTAAAGTTTCTAACAAACATAATGAAACAATGTTGGCTTTTATTTGTTGTTATATGATGAAGTATTTTGTTTAAAACTCTGATAAAGTTGGTGAGACGATTGTCACTGCCGTCTGGATCCGAATCCCGCATAGGGTATGTATCACAGTCTAGTATATACAGTCACGAACCTCAATACGTAGGGAATATGCATCCATAGATAGTTGCTAACCACTAGGATCGCTACTATTGGCTCATCACAGGCAGTGCTAAACAGTACCGGCAGTCTATTGTTCCTAGTGCTTTCATCACCTCAAGCTTCGTGACTGTATATACTAGACAGTGGTATGTACGAATACGGATTTAGACGGTGCTGCGTTGATTTTGTTTAAAACGCCGCTAAAGTTCAAGTTTTCGGACTGATAAGTCAGAAAAGCAACTGTCTTAGAGAGCATCGACTAAAAATTATTTAAGTGGAAATGTTGCTGTCGTTATAATATTTGTGCACATTTAGGGTATAGACTAGAATCCTAAGTTACATGGTAGTGGAAATTGCATCTGTAACAGGTGAATGAACTGCAGTTCTTTTATGTGAATGTATTCTTGCATAACATAACACATTCTCTGAATAACTTATAACTCTGATATTGAATTCCTTTACGTGTATCCCATATCTCTTTCCTATTAGACCGGATAGCTGAATTTTCTGCATATCTCTGTATAAACCCACGTTGCATATTTTCACCATTTTGCTTAAATATTTTGTATAATGTTTCTGTGTGTACTGTATGTTGTGCTCTGGTTACTATAGCTGCTATTAGATCGAAATTTTATGAGTTCAAACTAAAGTTCTAGAATTTTATAGCCTATAATATTATTAGTACGAATTCCTTCAGAAGTAAAATGAAGCGAATTTAATACAATGTTTTTCTGAATAAGAGACAATGTAATGACATTTATTAATCATTTCTTTTATTAATGGCGGGCAGTTGACTTGACTTATATAGACAAGCGTCCCCATCTAGTGGGCACGCATCGAAACTTGTGGGTCTCCGTAGGAGGCGAACTACGTAACACCATATGATGATCGTTAATGGCTCAATATCGTTAGGGTAAACGAGAATACTACGCGTATAGCTACCACCATTTACAGTCTTTGTCCACCACAAATTCCAGTTTGACTTATCGGGATTCGAATCCGAGTTACCGGCATGGAAAACAGACACTCTAGCCGTTGGGCTAAGGACGTGTCGCTAATTTTAATCTATAAGAAAGTATTATGTTTTCCATCGACTTCCTTGTCTTTTCTTTTCCATTCTTATAATATATAGGCCTAAAATTTGTTTTGTTCATCTCCAGATTTCAATCCGGCCGACTTTTGATTGTGGGGTTACCTTAAAGAACGAGTTTTTCTGACACATTCAACAACCATACTGCAATAACTGAAAGATGCCATTATGCAAGAAATTGCCAATATTCCAAGACATTATCTGCAAAATGATGTGCATAGTGTCGCAGACAGAATTCTGTACGTTGAACAAGAGAATGGCGGACATCTTCCCAATATTTTGTAAACCCCGTTGTTTGCCCAACACTGTGATGTTTCTGTTTTTTCCCTATCTTAAATATTATAATATTTATAGCGGTTTAATTTTTGAACTGACTTCTGAAATACCCTATATATAGTGGAACTTCTATCAATTAAAAAAAAAAAAATTGAACTCGCCAAATAAAGAGATCTACTAAAGAATAACCGTTACGAAACATCTCTCAAATCATCACAAACCGCAAGAGGAAATACAGATGAAATAATAACACAATACAGTAACATACGTCTGCCAACATTAGTAAATTATTTAAATAAAGCGCATCAGAAATGGAGAAAAATGAGTCTCTAATTCTTGATGTCATAATCAACATAATTAAACTTGAAACAAAAGAATATCGACACAAATATAGCTCTGTATATTTTCCTACAGTAGATATTTCGCTTTAACGTAAAATTTTCATCGCTAGAAGACGCACGGAATAATTGAAATTGAATCATGAAATTTGACTATATGAGACGATTTTTTGTACCCAACCTGTTAATATTAATTTGTTTGAGAGAAGATGAATGTTACTGCATTACGAAGTAATAAAGCAGAATGTAACTTTTAGATAGGCTGTCAATTTTGACAAATGGTTGAACAATGGCCCTAGAACATATTTCAGCGGTCAGCTGTAGGAAGGATTGAATATTAAGACTGATGTTAAAATGGAGGATTCACGTAAAGAATGATAGCAACCTACAGGACTGAGATAGGTACGACATGAACCTTTTAGAATCTGAAAATGACCAACCAGTAAAGGGAAAACAATTTGAGTAATTTTTTACTTTCTTTTCTTTTTTTGTCCATGATTTTGATTATATTTTTATTGTTAGCCCGTTGTTTAAAGGGGAATATTTCCATGGCTTTTAGTCGAATTTGAATCCTGAATATCTGGTCTTATAGCAATCATGATAGCCATTCATCTATCGAGCGCATAGCTGTGTAATGCTACTAGTTATAATTTCGTGTTTTCGTAACAGGGAATTAATTATATTTAACATAGATCAATAAAAATCATGTAACGTAGTGGTTACAACTGAGAATTTACTCAACGCGAGTAAATACGTTTACTGCTACCCTTTACGGATTTTACGTAGTTAACATTGCACTCTTGATAATAATACGTAGGCTAATGAATTGATGCCAGGCTGATGATGCTAAATTGCCTACTGTCGGCCCTTTGATATTGAAAGCTTCTGTGGTTTTCCTATACGCTATCATTAAGTGCATCTACTCTATTTGAATCGCTCTCTATTACATACCTAATTCGTGAATATGTTGGTATTCTTGCGTAGAAAAGGAATACAGTCGATATACCGTGCAAAAAGATGCAATATTGTGGGTAATATTGATGCCACTGCGTTGCCATCTTTAAGTTCCATTTCTCTCTTTCTGACATTTCTATAATTTTTTTAATCGTAATAGACACTCCACTAATGTTCTTTTTTCATATCTTTCTTTCCTTTAGCTTTCTTATCTTTCTTTTTTTTTCCCCTCTTTTAAAGGACATTATAGTAATCAGGACAATGAAAAGGCAGATAACATTGCTAAACTCACCTTAGAATAAGATTCTGCACTTCATTTGTATTTGAGAGTTATAAATCAAACATTAATTGAAAAACGTATAAAGTTAATCATTTAGTAAGTAATGCCAGCTAGTTGTCTCACAATTAGTTTGCACTGTACGTGTCCACGAAAGTTGTTTCTCAGATATAAGCAGGTTTATGTTAAAAGATTCTAGACACTTAAAATAGTTTACTTATTGTATTGACTTTACTTTCAGTTGTTGAAATGATACTTCATGGATTTTAAACACTACCGGTCAAAAGTTTTCGATCACCCATCACAACTATGGATTTGTGATTAAAGCAGGGATTTCGTTCTGAATATTCTATCGTATCATAGTAGATAAGAAATGATGGGGAGTGACAGGCTAAATGGGCTTTAGGGCTTGAGGGGAGTGACAGGCTTAAGGGGAGTGACAGGCTTGAGTGGGCGTGGCCAAAGTATTACGTCATAGTGGGCGTGGCCAAATTATTGCGTCATGGGCGGGGCTTAAATTATGACGTCACGGAGGGGGTGGGGGGCTTAAATTATGACGTAGGAAAAGGGCGTAACTTAAATTACATCATAAGAGTTCAAGGTTAAAGTGTGTTGTCATGCAGGTATATAATGGCATGACAAGTTCATACATGTTTATCTCCTCAATGTGGGGGGCTTAAATTATGACGTAGGAAAAGGGCGTAACTTAAATTACGTCATAAGAGTTCAAGGTTAAAGTGTGTTGTCATGCAGGTATATAATGGCATGACAAGTTCATACATGTTTATCTCCTCAATGTGGGGGGCTTAAATTATGACGTAGGAAAGGGGCGTAACGTCATAAATGGCAATCTAAGAGTTCAAGGTTAAAGTGTGACGTAATGCATGTAATGGCATGACATGTTTATCTCCTCAATGTGGAAATTATGACGTAGGAAAGGGGCGTAACTTAAATTACGTCAAGGTTAAAGTGTGACGTGTGGGCATGTAATGGCATAACAAGTTTATCTCCTCAATGTGGAAATTATGATGTAAGAAAGGGGCGTAACGTCATAAATGGTAATCTAAGAGTTCAAGGTTAAAGTGTGACGTGCAGGTATGTTGTGGCATGACAAGTTCATACATGTTTATCTCATCAATGTCGCTATGTGTGCTGAGTCATATCCGGCAATTGTTCTAGTTCATACATGTTTGAAAACTGCTATGTGTGCAAATATTATACATCCGGCGAAGAATTAATCTATCACACTTAAACACATACATTCTTTTAATGTAATGGTAATTTAATTGATTGGGGAATGGGTGTTGGAATGTGGGACATAAATGGATAAAAAATTAATCTATGCTGAGTAATTGATAAAAAATATTAAGATTCTAATGTACTGGTAATTGAATTGATAAATAGTAATGGGGAAATGGAAATTGGAATGCGGGAATTATTGATGGCGTAAATGGTTGTACTTTAAGCCAATTTATAAAAAAATTAATCTAGCACACTTGTAAATTAAACACATACATTCTTCTCATATTATTATTATTCCAATGTAATATATTTAATGTAGATGTACATGTTGTGTAATGCATAAGTGTGCAAATATTATGCAAGGTTGCTGAATCACTTCCGGCGACGATGCAATTGCTGAGTAATGATAAAAACATGTTTTTGAAGCACCTGGAATGATTATTATTATTATTATTATTATTATTATTATTATTATGATTCCAATTTAATACATTTTGAAGTAACATTTATTGGACTTATTTTAAGCCATACATTATTACCGAAACAGTTCGTAATATAAATATGTGTTATGAGATTGAAATATTATTATTATTATTATTATTATTATTATTATTATTATTATTATTATTATTATGATTCCAATTTAATACATTTTGAAGTAACATTTATTGGACTTATTTTAAGCCATACATTATTACCGAAACAGTTCGTAATATAAATATGTGTTATGAGATTGAAATATTATTATTATTATTATTATTATTATTATTATTATTATGATTCCAATTTAATACATTTTGAAGTAACATTTATTGGACTTATTTTAAGCCATACATTATTACCGAAACAGTTCGTAATATAAATATGTGTTATGAGATTGAAATATTATTATTATTATTATTATTATTATTATTATTATTATTATTATTATTATTATGATTCCAATTTAATACATTTTGAAGTAACATTTATTGGACTTATTTTAAGCCATACATTATTACCGAAACAGTTCGTAATATAAATATGTGTTATGAGATTGAAATATTATTATTATTATTATTATTATTATTATTATTATTATTATTATTATTATTATTATTATTATTATTATGATTCCAATTTAATACATTTAGAAGTAACATTTATTGGACTTATTTTAAGCCATACATTATTACCGAAACAGTTCGTAATATAAATATGTGTTATGAGATTGAAATATACAAGTTCATACATGTTTGTAATTACAGTTGGAGTGGGGGGTTTGAAATATACAAGTTCATACATGTTTTTAATTACAATTGGAGTGGGGGGTTTGAAATATACAAGTTCATACATGTTTGTATGGTGAATGATATAAAAGCTGAGGATATGAAAACATAATTGACAGTTATGGATAGCACAATTATGGGAAACGATGTGGCGCTAGCCATTGATAATCCACTAATATTGAAAGAAGAAAGATATAAAGTACCATTTGAGGTAACGTACGCATATTTTCCAGATGTGAGAGATGAGTGGTTAAATGAACCATATGCAATAACACGCAAATACAATATAATAAATTCTGAGAAAGTATACACTGAGGTGGTAAGAAAAATTTATGGTGCTAATCAGTTACATACGGATTGGTCATTGGTGTTGCCTTGTGGTAATACGGAAATGAGTTTTATAAATGCACCTTCAACACATGAGGATACATATCACCACAATATCTGTTTGGGTAACGGTGAACATCGCATTGAATGCACAGATCCCAAAGAGTCCAGCTTACATGTGTGGCGGGAAGTGTGTGATCCCAGCTGTCTTACTTACAAAGAGGTGAGTACAGTTTATATTGCTTTTATTAATTATAATATTATGATATATTTAATGGTGATATTTGTTATTTTGTTTTTGTGCAGAAACCAGAGATTGTTGCCAAAGCACCTAAAATGAGATTTTATCGGAAGAGATGTGATGAAGCTTGCCCCAACTACAAAGCAGTAAGTTTTTTTCCTCCCACATGAAGTATGTCTATATTTGTGATTCAAAATGGCTATATTTGTGATTGTTTTTGTTTAACAGAAGTCGGAAAGTGTTGAGAAAAGAGGAAAAAGGAGGAAAAACAGATTGTGGCGGGAGACATGCATTGAAACATGCCCCAACTATAAAGCGGTGAGTGTATGTTTTGTGTTCTGATATTGAATGGTGATTATGTAGAGCATATACATGACTAATTTACATTATTGTTTTCAGAAGACAACTAAAAGAGGAGAAAAGAGGAAACATAGCGCATTGAAGGAGGAGGTGATGGATATTGAAGCCATTGTTCAACAATTGAGTGTATAGAAAATAGAAAATAAATGTGACATTTTCATGGTTGTGATCAAGTGAGACGCAAGGACAAAAGTGGTTGTTAAGACAATACATGTATGTAGTGTGCATAATATGAGAATAGTAATAATAAAAAATGAATTTAATGAGTTATTATTTGGAATGAACCTGAATTCCTTGTCATTGGGGATGGGAGAGTAACCTCACCTTAAGTCCTTGTCATTGTCGAAAACGTTGCAATAACGCAACAGTATGTCGAAAATCGTATTCGTGTTGCGATAATGCAACACCATGTCGAAAATCGCATTCGTGTTGCGATAATGCAACACCATGTCGAAAATCGTATTCGTGTTGCGATAATGCAACACCATGTCGAAAATCGCATTCGTGTTGCGATAATGCAACACCATGTCGAAAATCGTATTCGTGTTGCGATAATGCAACACCATGTCGAAAATCGCATTCGTGTTGCGATAATGCAACACCATGTCGAAAATCGCATTCGTGTTGCGATAATGCAACACCATGTCGAAAATCGCATTCGTGTTGCGATAATGCAACACCATGTCGAAAATCGCATTCGTGTTGCGATAATGCAACACCATGTCGAAAATCGCATTCGTGTTGCGATAATGCAACACCATGTCGAAAATCGCATTCGTGTTGCGATAATGCAACACCATGTCGAAAATCGTATTCGTGTTGCGATAATGCAACACCATGTCGAAAATCGCATTCGTGTTGCGATAATGCAACACCATGTCGAAAATCGCATTCGTGTTGCGATAATGCAACACCATGTCGAAAATCGCATTCGTGTTGCGATAATGCAACACCATGTCGAAAATCGTATTCGTGTTGCGATAATGCAACACCATGTCGAAAATCGTATTCGTGTTGCGATAATGCAACACCATGTCGAAAATCGTATTCGTGTTGCGATAATGCAACACCATGTCGAAAATCGTATTCGTGTTGCGATAATGCAACACCATGTCGAAAATCGCATTCGTGTTGCGATAATGCAACACCATGTCGAAAATCGTATTCGTGTTGCGATAATGCAACACCATGTCGAAAATCGTATTCGTGTTGCGATAATGCAACACCATGTCGAAAATCGTATTCGTGTTGCGATAATGCAACACCATGTCGAAGTTGCTACATATATGTCGCAAGATTACGATTTTCGACAAGTGATTGCATATATATCGCAAGATTACGATTCGACATATCGGTTGGATTGATGAGGGCGATGTATTGAAATAAAAACAAATTTATACACAAGCACTGTAGGTTTATTGTGATTAAATCAAAACTGTATAAATTACTACATTATTATTATTTACACACACATTTAAATCAAAACTATATAAATTACAACATTATTATTATTTACATACACACATTTAAATCAAAACTATATAAATTACAACATTATTATTATTTACATACACACATTTTACTCTTGCACACGCCTTCTTTTACATGAGGGTTCATAAAATCCATGCGGTACTGTATTAATCCCATCTTGTAATACAACTCTCTTATCATCGAAAGAATTTAAAGTCACTTTATTTACACACATTGTAAACACATTGTGAAAATATGATCTAATAGTATTGTTTTTTGTGTAAGTAGTGATATCAAACTCGCGACATGTTGCATAATCGTCAAATGCAAGTTCATTCCTAATTACGCTTTTCTTAACCCCCTTCAGTTTCTTAATTTCAAAATCTGAACACTTTAAGGCATATACTTTAGCCTTCAAACCAACAAACTCATCAATATGTGAATTTGGAATTTCATCCTTGAACTTCCCAAGCACACCTTTATTATGTGTTGAAAATAAAATATGATTTGATGAATACACACTAGTATCCAAATGATCCCGAACATTTTGCAGATCATGATACAAATCATCTGTTTCAATGAGGTATATAAAACTGTCTGTATCCATATAACACAACTTCAAGTTATCGCCAAACTGTTCTTTCATAATGTTATGGTGAAAATTGTACATGTGCACTTTTGAAAGTTCTAAAATACACATACCCACATATAACGCTTTATCAAACAAAATTTGAGTTCTCGCTAAATGAATACCCACCAGGTTTTCAGCATAAATTACTCTGTCAAGAAAGTATGGTTTCGAAATTAGTTTTTTCAGTTTCTCATCGTTTGAAACTAATCTGAAATGCGGTCTTTTTCGAACATTTTCCATCGTCTTTCCAAATACCGCATTATTCATAAGCTTGAAAAAGTCTTTTTCAAAGTTATTTTTTGCATTTTTACGCAATTCAGTATTCAAATCAATGTATTGTTTTAACCAATACGATTGCTTAAATTTTATAACACGGTGTATTTTGACAATTTGCAAACCATTATCCACTGCCTGTTGCAAAAGTTTGTAGTGCGCCACGTAGTGTTGTTTGGAATGCAGTGTTGTCAACAATTTTTTATGCTTTCCACCTGGTGGTTTCGCAAACTCAGCACAAAATGGTAAATCTCTATGTTTCTCAAACAGATGATTTGGATACTCTAGATCAACCTCTAAAATATAACCTATTTCACTATCATCATTTATTGCTTGAAGGTCAAAATGATGTATTTCCTCATCTGATAGCCATTCAAATCCTCCATATGGTAATTTTTGTGACATGGCGAATCCATACAAATTATTCGCATCCACATAGTAAATTGCAGAAGGGGATTTAGAATTATCAAAATTTCCGCTTTTAGGATCATTCGCAACTGCGTGACGAGTCACACACTGACATATTCCACCACGGATCCCTTGCTCAAAAAGTAATAGCATTGTCATGTCTGTAATCAGCTGCAATTCAACACCTGTTAATTTCAACATTGCCGAATATGCAAGTCCTGGTACTGTATAGTAATACATACAATCTAAATCGTATGTTTTCAGACACATTTCGCGAAAATTTTCAAACACATCTGTTAAGATGAGGGTGTCGGATTTTAAGTATAAATCTGAATATTCTCCCAAGGTCTGAATATTAAATGCCTCCCACACACATTTTGCATGATTATAGTCCTCCTCGGTAATGTGCTCATTATTTAATTTGCTGAAAAACTTCTCCTTGGGTGGTAGGCAATTGTCTTCTAATTTATCTGATGTTGTCAAATAATCATAGGGAAAGACACCCTTGCGAGAAACAAGATCAAATTTATCTTTGAACATTTTTTTCGTTTCCGAAAACTTATCCTTTGGTAGATTGTCTGCTAATTGTGCTAAACTGGAGGGCATAAACCGAAAAGAATCAAGAAATCGCATTTGCATATAACGTTTTTTTCTGTACGTGCTAGGGACATTTTTAATAAAACTGATGTACTTTTCCTGTGTATTTGGTAGAACTTGAATGGGGTTGTCATCATAGCCCAATTCCTTCACAATAAAATGTCCATCATATGACGACAAATTATGTAATACAATAGGAATAAAGTGCTGATGCTGATACCTCAAATTACACTCATTGTGAGCAGCACCGCGAAATTTCCCCGTCAAATGATCATGATCTCGAACTTTATAATTATCAACTGTAAAATTACCCTTTTTGCAAATGTGACATATATTTGCATTCGAGTATGCAACATCTTCTTCACTGGTTAATGGAATCATTTCTTTAATATCCTCAAATAATATTTGCTCAATTTTTTTCGTTTCCATTACCATGTCTTGCACAAAATGTTTTGCCGCATCACACCCCCTGTATAATTTCATGTCTGTGTATGTATCCTGACTATCCTTAAGGATATAACAATAACTAAAAGGTGTATGTTTCTGATATTGCACTGTGTAACTAGAGTCTGGATTCCCATGACAATTCTCAACGGGCTCTAGCAAACACTCAAAATCTGCATAAATCACAAATCTCACCTTTTTTGAAAATTCTGGATGATCAAAAGACAGATATTCCTTATTTGGAAATACTGATCTAACAGAGCTAAATTGTGAACATACGCTCTCATGATCCTTTAATCGTTCTGCACATGACCTAAACGCATTATGCCGAAAATATGCAAAACATCGTTTACAAACAGCAATTTGACATCCAACGGCAGCTGTCAGTTGAGGCTTTACGAGAGCGCTGAAATTTGTTATGCAACAGTAATGTGATATATTTTCATTACTTATGTATAGCAAATCCCTATGATCTGGTAATTCCTTTTCACATATTCTAAGAGGAAACACATCATCATTCTCGTCAAGTGCAAACACATTAATAGAAATGTCATTACGTTTTTCAAATTTTGCAATATCCTTAATTCCCACGGGAAAGTCAATACACCAATCATATTTACATTCCAAATCTGGTCTATTCTCATAGCTAGATATAACGTTCTTTTCTTTATCAAGAAATTTCGATAGTATACAATACTTGAAACAATAGATATCACTGTTGGCAATGTTTAGTACAGATTTTGAATTCTTGTACCTGTGAGGAAGTTCTATATATGCACTACCCCCCATCAATGGTGTATATTTATTTACTCGCAATTCTAATTTGTGCAATTTGACATAAAACAATCCCGATCCCTTCATACTACACTCTTCAAACTCTTTCAGAATCTTTTCCTTTTGTTTGTTTACAAACTCTCTAACATCCGAATACTGGTATAGGACATCATTCTTACTTTTAAAATTATGAAATATTGTCTCGTTATGAACATTTGCAAACACACATTCAACAAATATGTTAAATTTTAATGCAAGCTGCTCCTTTAAATTTGTCTTTAAAATGTCTTCCATTTCATCAACGATACAGTCTAGAATATCTTTCAATTCACGATCATGATTTTTCAAATTTAGAGCAATATAAGTCTTCAAACGACTTTTGAATGCTCTGTCTGATAACGTAAACACTGATTCGGAACATACTTGGCTTGATCCAGGCACTAAGGCTGCTATGGGGGTTGATGAGGCAACCATCCCAGCATCTGCTCCAGAGGTAGATGGCGTAGTCATCTCGACATCCACTCCAGAGGTAGATGGCGTAACCATCTCTGATGTTTGAACCAATGCAGTGTTCATCACAGGTGCAACGTATAGTTTCTCATAAGCTCCTTTGATATCTGTAACCTGATACAATAATCAATCATTAATATTTTCATAAGTATTAAACACACTCAGTACATTCTCATTGTTTACATACTTACCATATTATGATTTTTTACATGCTGGACCATATGTCTTTCCACTTTACCAATTGTTCCACATATTTTACATGTAAATTTGAATGTGCTGTGAGTTTCTTTTTTGTGTCGTGCTAAAATATTTTTTGAAGAATAGTTTTTTGCACAAATTTCACATTTATATCCTATTGCACTATGTTTATCTTTCACATGCGCTGTCAATTTCCATTTATGTGAAAATTTTTTATCACAAATATCGCATTTATTCTCCATTTTTATGCAGTCTTTCACTCTTAGTAGACTATCAACAGCTAGCGCCACAACGTTTCCCACGATTGTGCATCCATGACTCTCAATTATGCTTTTATAATCTCAGATTTTATACCATTACTCAGCAATTGTATCGCCGGATGTCAATCAGCAAGCTTGCATAATATTTGTATCATATAATATTTGTGTAACACGACACGTTGCAGGTGGTCATTATGATGCGTAATCAAAAACATGCTTTTTTATCATTACTCAGCATTTGCATCGTCGCCGGAAGTGATTCAGCAAGCTTGCATAATATTTTCACACTTCAACATATACATCTACATTGATTTATCTGCTACAATTACTGTATTACGAAATAATAATGTTACATTCTGAATGTTGGTAATGTATTAAATACGCTAAACAAACCACTCAAAATGTATTACACTGGAATAATATGAGAAGAATGTATGTGTTTAATTTACAAGTGTGCTAGATTAATTTTTTTATAAATTGGCTTAAAGTACAACCATTTACGCCATCAATAATTCCCCCATTCCAATTTCCATTTCCCCATTACTATTTATCAATTCAATTACCAGTACATTAGAATCTTAATATTTTTTATCAATTACTCAGCAATTGGCTTAAAGTACAACCAAGCAACCTTGCACAATATTTGCACACATAGCAGACAGTGATTATTTTAACATTCACAACTCACTTTCAAATATACAAACATGTATGAACTTGTCTATTCCCCCCCCCCTTACTATACAAACTTGTATGAACATGTACATTTCAAATTATTACATTTCCAACTTCAATTAAAAATTTATGACGCCACACTTTAAGTTATGCCGTTCGTATTTCAAATTTTTACCCCCCCTCCCCCATTTCCAACTTTAATTACAAATTTATAACGTCACTTCAGCCACATCCTGTTTAATTTACAAGTGTGCTAGATTAATTTTTTATCCATTTATGTCCCACATTCCAACACCCATTCCCCAATCAATTAAATTACCATTACATTAAAAGAATGTATGTGTTTAAGTGTGATAGATTAATTCTTCGCCGGATGTATAATATTTGCACACATAGCAGTTTTCAAACATGTATGAACTAGAACAATTGCCGGATATGACTCAGCACACATAGCGACATTGATGAGATAAACATGTATGAACTTGTCATGCCACAACATACCTGCACGTCACACTTTAACCTTGAACTCTTAGATTACCATTTATGACGTTACGCCCCTTTCTTACATCATAATTTCCACATTGAGGAGATAAACTTGTTATGCCATTACATGCCCACACGTCACACTTTAACCTTGACGTAATTTAAGTTACGCCCCTTTCCTACGTCATAATTTCCACATTGAGGAGATAAACATGTCATGCCATTACATGCATTACGTCACACTTTAACCTTGAACTCTTAGATTGCCATTTATGACGTTACGCCCCTTTCCTACGTCATAATTTAAGCCCCCCACATTGAGGAGATAAACATGTATGAACTTGTCATGCCATTATATACCTGCATGACAACACACTTTAACCTTGAACTCTTATGACGTAATTTAAGTTACGCCCTTTTCCTACGTCATAATTTAAGCCCCCCACATTGAGGAGATAAACATGTATGAACTTGTCATGCCATTATATACCTGCATGACAACACACTTTAACCTTGAACTCTTATGACGTAATTTAAGTTACGCCCTTTTCCTACGTCATAATTTAAGCCCCCCACCCCCTCCGTGACGTCATAATTTAAGCCCCGCCCATGACGCAATAATTTGGCCACGCCCACTATGACGTAATACTTTGGCCACGCCCACTCAAGCCTGTCACTCCCCTTAAGCCTGTCACTCCCCTCAAGCCCTAAAGCCCATTTAGCCTGTCACTCCCCATCATTTCTTATCTACTTATCATAATGCTAGAAAGAGAAAATATATATTTTGTTGGTCTATTTAGTTTTTCCGATGTGTTTGTACATTGAAATAAATTATATAGTTGTTTTCATAGCTGATCGAAAACTTTTGACCGGTAGTGTATATATACGAGGAACGAGGCAGAGAGATTCTTACGTGCCTTTAAATTAATTAAAATGCAATTGAGATAGTAGAACAATAGATAACTCATAGCTGATTTCTAATTTCTAATTTATTCACGATTTACATTTGAAATGATACATATGAATTGATACCCGAAATGAGCATATGCTCGTGCTCGGGTACAGTCCAGTAGTCTACATAAATTTTACAGAGATCAATAATAATGTTGATAATAGAAATAATAGTAACAACAACAATAATAATAATAATAATAGAATAACCGTAACGGAGATGATACAAACATAGTAATACAAATTAATTCATTAATAATAATAATAATAATAATAATAATAATAATAATATTTACAATAATAAAATAAATACTAAGACAGATAAAATAAAATATAAAACCACTTGGCGAGAGTTAACACAATTTAAATAAGCATATAATAGCCAGGAAAAAAATGACGAACTCGAAAATCAACAGTAAAGTTCGTTGTAACGCAGACGACAGCAACCGCCGCACAGTGGTCTAAAATCCAAATTTAGGAGGACAAATGCAGAAAAATGACATGTAAAAAAATGAATTTAAACCTTTAAATTATTTTTCCTCTATAACTGAATTGATTATCTTAATCAGCGGAGGTGGCTGCAGAGCGAGATAAGAAGCCGGAAACATGCCATACTTCGCCACCCAGCATTCTTACTCAGCAAGCGCCGCGAGTCTGCTGTTTTCCTTGTGCTGTAACTCTGTTGTAAGTGGTCGATTCCATTCATATTTGGTACCAACATGTCAAGTAGTTCTTTAGGTATGTAACACTGTTTGTTTTTGATACATTTAATGTTATTATAGCATGTCAAATTAGCATGAATGGACACGGGACAAAATATAAATATAACCATTGAGTGCAGACTTTGCTAAGGTAGAAAAAAAACCCTTTGGTTCGTCCAAAAATGATTTTTTTTTCACTTCCTCCACTATTTACCTCTATTTTAAATCTAGTCTTAAGGTGCGCAGATTTGCGGAAGTAATAATTTATGAGCACTATTCTTTCGAGGTGCAGTAGTGCAATTTTTCTCGGTTGCAATTATTTCAATATCTGTGAACCGAATCTGCTTCCGCAGTATAATTCAGGGAATTCAAGATGACAGCTTGTTAATTATGTACCAAATAAGCTTCCCGAGTGTCCAAAAGGTGCAATAGTACCTAAAATGTTACATTTTCCCACCCATAAGATTTTGTCTAAATGCATCCCCCTGTAACGGGCACTTCTGCTTATACCAACGTAAACAGAGTTTGTACACAAAACAAATGTACTAAGTGTAACTACTGTATACAATTTCATAAAAATCTGTTAGATAGGACAAAAGTTACTAATTTTGTCTAATTGCGCCCCCCTACAAGGTGTAGTTACACTTAGACCAACGTAATGAGAGCTTGTATACAAAACATACATGCTACCTGTAACTACTTTGTAAAATATCATAAAGCTCTGTTAAATAGGAGAAAAGTCACTAATTTTGTCTGATTGTGCCCCCTATAAGGGGTAGTTCTCCTTATACCAACGTAATCAGAACTTGTATACAAAACATATATGCTACTTGTAACTGTTTTGTAAAATTCCATGCAAATCTATCAAATAGGAGAAAAGTTACTAATTTTGTTTAATTGCGCCCCCCTATAAGGGATAGTTCCCCTTATACCAACTTAACGAGAGCTTGTATACAAAACATACATGCTACCTGTAACTACTTTGTAAAATTTCATAAAAATCTGTTAAATAGGAGAAAAGTTACTAATTTTGTCTAATTGCGACCCCTATAAGGGGTAGTTCCCCTTATACCAACGTAATCAGAACTTGTATACAAAACATATATGCTACTTGTAACTGCTTTGTAAAATTTCATAAAAATCTGTTAAATAGGAGAAAAGTTACTAATTTTGTCTAATTGCGCCCCCCTATAAGGGGTGGTTCCCCTTATACCAATGTAACGAGAGGTTGTATACAAAATATATATGCTACCTGTAACTGCTGTGTAAAATTTCATAAAAATCTGTTAAATAGGAGAAAAGTTACTAATTTTGTCTAATTGCGCCCCCTATAAGGGGTAGTTCCCCTTATACCAACGTAATCAGAGCTTGTATACAAAACATATATGCTACTTGTAACTGTTTTGTAAAATATCATAAAAATCTGTCAGATAGGAGAAAAGTTTCTAATTTTGTCTAAATGCGCCCTCTTATAAGGGGTAGTTCCCCTTATACCAACGTAACGAGAGCTTGCATACAAAACATATATGCTACCTGTAACTACTGTGTAAAATTTCATACATATCTGTTAGGTAGTTGAAAAGTTATTAATGTGCCCCGCTAAATTTGCATTCTAGACCACTGTGCGCCGTATTGACATTGTGTTATACATTATTGGTAGTAAGGGGGAGCCAAACGTCTACGTAACTGCCGTTCTCTTCGAATCTTCTCATACTATCATGGGAAGTTAATGCTGAAAAACAAAATGTCTACGAGTCAAACTGTTCATTATTACCAGGATAAATACAAATAATACTGAAATATATTAATCAAATTTCAGTTATAGATCTCTCCTTTTGTACTGCTATGGATTTGTTTGTATTATCTGCAGTACATAAACGTAATAAGAAATTAAGGTTAAAATATGTTTATTGAAACTAAAAACCTCTGCAATATTCTTTACATGCATTTTGCTCTTACATTTTAAGTTCCAAGACGGACTTTTGTATTTTAAGTAGGCCTACTTGGGTGATATGTATTTATTAAACATCTTACTGAAGAAATACTGACAATTTCAGTAATGCTTTTGAACATTACTATGACTTTCGAGTGCAATAACCTTCTGAACTGGTGAACTATGGACAGTTAAGGATTTTCACGTCAGCACAGGGATGGACATATCGTCTTCAACTATCTCATAGCAATCTGCGACTCAATTTAGTAAGTTTTATAAGCTATTTTTATCTCAAAAGAAGTATCTACGTGTAGGAATTATGAATAGAGACAAATCCTGTTTGTTGAGGCTGCAAGTTTGAAATAGAAACAGCAGAACACGTGCTATGTCACTGCCTTGTTCTCGTGAGTTGAGGGGCTTGATAAGGTCAATCAGTACTTCGATGTCGGATCTGCTCTAGTTCATCGATTAACTGGCTTGAATTACGTAGAAACTGTTAGGGATATAGCACAGTGTGCTCGTATCGTGACTTCAGTATCTGTAGATTTTTCTCACATTCTTTCTTCTGTAAACCATTCATTTAATGGACCTAATTTAAGTAAAAGTACTAGGAAAGGTCACAAATGAATATATTACAACTCGAATATGGCAAAAAATAAAACACTAGGAAAAGTTAGGCAATTTTATTTTGCAATAATTATAGGCCTACTATGATATGAGGGACTCACAACCAGAGTGGACCAAGTCCACCAGTGATCAGTTTGTGGATTAATACAATCTCGGATGAAGAAAACTTAGATTTATTCATTGCCATAACAAACAAAGTCCATAACTCATTTGTTACTCCACAGAGGGCAGCATTTCCTATGCAAGGTGAAGGTTGCTAAGCGTGAGCCAGGAACTTTAAGACTCAAAATCTCAGAACTATTCCAGATGGACTTGGTCCACTCTGGTTGTGAACCCCTCATATTATAGTACCTCAAGATATTATTTCGAAAACTTTACGGAAATACATGTTATACACATTCACAAGAGAGGAAAGATTCCTAGTTCGCTTACGACTTTTCATTATTCTTGAAGTGTCGACGACTTCTATCCATGTTCATTATCTACAAATTTAATATATTTTGTCATTGTGTATTTCCTCCCTTATTTATCATCTCTTCTTCCTGCATTAATGTCACGTATTTTACTGTGTCACTAACTATTGCATTTGCATCCTCTTTTACTTCTATGTTATACATTTCTCTCTTAGTTTATAACCTTACTCACTTACTTACTGGCTTTTAAGGAACCCGGAGGTTCATTGCCACTCTCACATAAGCCCGCCATTGGTCCCTATCCTGAGCAAGATTAATCCAGTCTCTACCATCATATCCCACCTCCCTCAATCCAATTTAATATTATCTTCCAATCTACGTCTCGGCCTCCCCAAAGGTCTTCTTCCCTCCGGCCTCCCAACTAACACTCTATAGCCTATGCATTTCTGGATTCGCCCATACGTGCTACATGTCCTGCCCATCTCAAACGTCTTTATTTTATATTCCTAATTATGTCAGGTGAAGTATAAAATGCGTGCAACTCTGCGTTGTGTAACTTTCTCCATTCTCCTGTAACTTCATCCCTCTTAGCCCCAAATATTTTCCTAAGAATCTTATTCTCAAACATCCTTAATCTCTGTTCCTCTCTCAAAGTGAGAGTCCAAGTTTCACAACCATACAGAACAACCGGTAATATAACTGTTTTATTAATTCTAACTTTCAGATTTTTTGACAGCAGACTAGATGACAAAAGCTTCTCAACCGAATAATAACACGCATTTCCCATATTTATTCTGTGTTTAATTTCCTCCCGAGTGTCATTTATATTTGTTACTGTTGCTCCAAGATATTTGAATTTTTCCACCTCTTCGAAAGATAAATCTCCAATTTTTATAGTTCCATTTCGTACAATATTCTGTTCACGAAACATAATCATATACTTAGTCTTTTCGGGATTTACTTCCAACCCTATCGCTTTACTTGCTTCAACTAGAATTTGCGCGTTTTCACTAATCGTTTGTGGATTTTCTCCTATCGTATTCACGTCATCCGCATAGACAAGAGACTGATGTAACCCGTTCAATTCCAAATCCTCTGTGTTATCCTGGACTTTCGTAATGGCATATTCTAGAGCGAAGTTAAAAAGTAGAGGTGACAGTGTATCTCCCTGCTTTAGCCCGCAGTGAATTGGAAAAAACATCAGATAGAAACTGGCCTATACGGACTCCAGTTTATTACCTAGATAATATATTTTATAACACAATTCCTCAGTTTAAACTAATTAAAACACCAATAATTTTACTTATTCTTGCATATCTTTCGTCTTGCAATTCAGCGGATATCCCCTTCATTTCATTGTATATATTTTCTCCACAATTTACGTGAATGTGTCTTTGATCGAAGTACAGGCCAATTTAATGAGAAATTCTAACATTTTTGGCGTAACATAAAGTTCAGTAATTTTCCTCTAGATGCTGCATATACCAAAGCGTACGCGTTCTGCCATTTGTTGAGTGTTGCTTAATGCACTTTCAAATTAATAATAATAATAATAATAATAATAATAATAATAATGGTAATGAATTAACATTTGTCTCTTAATTTAAAGGGTAGTTTCTTCTCATTTTGTTCATAATTACTCATCTTATTTTCTTTTGTCTATTCTTTACTTCCCAAATTCGAATTTTTTTTCTCCTATACACCGAATATTCTTTCCGTTTCCGCCATCTTTTCTTCCACCTCTCCCTGTTACTTTCTTCCTTATCCCCAGATAGTTTTGCCCTTCATAAGTAAGATTATTCGTTGCTCCTTTTTTCATACTTTTTCTCACAATTATCTACAATTTTTGTCTACACCTGCGGAATAACGGTTCGCGCGTCTGGCCGCGAAACCAGGTGGCCCGGGTTCGATTTCCGTTCGGGACAAGTTACCTGGTTGAGTTTTTTCCGGGGTTTTCCCTCAACCCAATATGAACAAATGTTGGGTAACCTTCGGTGCTGGACCCCGAACTCATTTCACCGGCATTATCACCTTCATCTCATTCAGACGCTAAATAACCTAAGCTGTTGATAAAGCGTCGTAAAATAACCTACTAAAATAATAAAAAAATATCTACAATTTTTCCATCTTTCCTTTACATTCTCTCTCGTTTATTCCTAACATTTTTTTCACTTTTCCTGTATAATTCTCTGTAGTATTCTGTTATTTAGTATGATTCCTTCTCCCTATCTATCACAGATGGTTTTATGGTTTGAATCTAATGGTTTCTTGCTTAATAAAGAAAAAACTATCAACTTAACTTTCAGCCTAAAGTATCTAATAAATAAGGACAACAGACTCAACTATACAAAATTTCTGGGACTTTTTATAGACTCCAGTTTAACATGGGATAAGCACATCGAATACATATGCACAAAGCTATCAAGAGTTTTATATTTGCTAAAGAAATTAACGATTTGCCTTTCTCAAAATTATTTCAGATGTCCCTACTTTTCTTTATTTCAGTCGATGATTCGTTATGCCCTAATTTTCTGGGGAAATGGAACCAAAATTGGAAGCGTCTTGATTTTACAAAAGAAGGCCATTAGCTAGAATTTTATGTAAATCAATCTATCTGGAACATTGTCGGCCACTTTTCAGACAATCACGGATTTTAACAATCATAAATTTGTGTGTGTGTGTGTGTGTGTATATATATATATATATATATATATATATATATATATATATATACGATCTAGTACTTTACACTCTACAAAATATCGACAATTACTCATTAGTGGCCAATGTACATGATCATGAAATTAGAAATAGTGAACAAATTAATATTCCATATTGTAGATTACACAAGAGCAACACAAACTTTTTAATTATGGGGATGAAATTATATAATAAGCTCCGAAGTCAATATTATAAATTACCAATCAATAGCTTCAAAACTAGATTTTATAATTGGTTATTAAATAATCCTTTTTATTCTGTTGCTGAGTTTTTCAACACAAATTTGTATGAAATTGTATTTTAAAAAATAAGTTTAATTGCAATTTAGTTAGTTTTCTTAAATTTAAAAGTTTCAAATTATTACATGTTTTCATTGTATTACTTAAATTTTACTGTTTCTGTTATTAGTGTTTTTTAAAATGTATTTATATGTTTTTTCAATGTATTCTGAAGAAGCCTAAAACTGTATGTCTAATGGCCAAATAAATTGAATTGAATTGAATTGAATTGAATTGAATTGAATATTCTTTTCTTTACACTTTCATTAATTTAGCACTCTCTCCCTCCTTCTTTCCTTCATATTTATCTTCAATTCATTTATATGCTACTTTTCTCTTTCTTGTCTTCATAATTTTAGCTATTGCGTCCTATCTTTTCTTATATACATAAAATTCTTCATGTTCTCCTCTTCTCCATACTTTTTGTTCTTTCTCCTTTTAAACTCTAACTTATTTCTTTTTCATCTTTGTTCTTTTTCTCCTTTCTCTCCTCCTTCGTTCGTTTTTCTCTTCACCCTTCCGTCTCTGGATATTTTCAATTCTTCATATCTTATTTCCTTCCTTCCCCTTTACAGAATTCAATTTTTCTGGTACCTTTATCAACCCTCGTACTGTTATTGACAACTCTTCCCTTTCAATTACCGCTTCACTGTCATAAAATACTTGAACCCGTGAAGAGAAATCAATTAGAACTATACGATGCGTTTGTTTATCTCGGCTTCAAGATGAGGGTATCTCGGTGAGAAATCAATACTCAGGACGTTAATAAAATTGATGAGAACGCCGTGGTTTGTGGAGGGCCGGGACTAGGGCGTAACTCTTAGACCAGATGGCAGTAATCGCAATGTTGAATACGTCTGCATAAAATGAAATCCATGTGTTGGACTTCTATTTCATAGATGATGGCCAATCATGCCAGGAATATGGGATCGTGGGGTCCATCCAGTCGTGTACTGCTTCATAAATCACATGAATGATAAATGAAATTCGATAACACTTCCAGAATAGAATTGGCCATTGTGACCTACCGGACGTTTTTAAACCTCGCTGACTTCCAGGCGTGTTTCAGAGCTATCCGTTGGTCTGCCCTAGTCAATTAAACTTTTCGGACATCGGACGTTAACTCTCTCGTTCGCCGTGGCTCAAAAGGTAGCGTATTCTGATACTAGTCCATCGAGTCCAGACCTCAATTCTCGGTAGAAAAGTTTTCACAAAGACTGAATGTGCGCGTGTGTGTTTAAGCCATTTTGACCACATGGCAAGGAGTTTCCAACTTGTGAATATGTAAGAATTTGATATACACTCTAAACTAGCCAATTCAGATCGTAAAGCTTACGATGATGATAATTTTAGAGCCTACATTTTATGTAACGAACCTGAGGAATATGTGCATAAATATGTAATCCAAAATCGGCAAAATATGTAGATAAATATGTAAGTTAATAAATTAAAAAATAGCTAATTTAAAAATCTAAGCTATATTAAATGGATTTATTTTAAACTAATTATGATGTAATAAAAGGAACTTAAGATATTTGATTTTATCACGTTTTGTCAAGCCCATTAATGGTGTAATTTATTTCATTGTAATATTTATTGTCTTTACATACATGATAGGTGAAGTGATATGTGCGCATGTTATATATAAGCAATTATTTCATCACAAGAAAAATAAAAGCGTACTCTTAAAAAAAAATTTCTCTATGTAGATAATTTCTAAAGCCCAGATTATACAATACAACAAAATAAAAAGAGGAAGTAAAAATTGAAGAACAGAAACAATGAAGTAGAATTAACGAAGTATGAAGAACTGAAGTTAGAAATAAATGAATGAGTACGAAGGAGACTAAGAAAGAAAATGTAGGTAAAGAAAATGAGAATAAAATAAGGAGGGGAAAAGATGGAAAAATTAGAGACAAAGAAAGAAAATAATGAAGAGGAATATGGGCTATACCATATGAAATCGATCAGTAAAAAGCCTCGCATTTTTTTAATACATTAATTTTTTCCCTATTTATACTAGGTGCTGAGGACAGTGCATTTTCAAAAATATACTATCGAAAGTCGAACAGTTTTCGTACTATTGAGCAACAAATTTAAAGTATTTTATAAAAACAAGCCTCTTTCAGCGCTCAGAACTCTGGAACCATTTACTGCAGAACATTGAACGGGAGCTCATTTTGAAGCTGACATTTGGTAGGTTATGTTAAGAAGTAATCCTTATTTTTATTGTATACGGAAAGACAGATAATCTGATTTTACTTACTTTTAGACTTTTTGCCAATTTGTAAAAATATAAAAAATATTGAGAAAAAACCTTGCATTATTAAGAGGGATTCGGCATTGTTTGCTTAGTGGCTCGGCAATAAGTTTTGAGGGTATTAAATAAATTATTTTCACACGCCCGGACTTGAACGGCGCAGTGCCGCACGCACTGGCCGAGAGCTGAAGATAAGCGAGCGTTGGGCGTCATTTTACTCCTGTGTTAATGAAAACTTGTGATAAAGCTAGCCCAGCTATGCGCTACTAGACGAAACATCACGTGTTTGTCTCCTGACCTTGCTTGACTCGGCTAGCTCTCGCCCCACAGTCAGCTGGTTACTTCACGCGCGTACTATTTATTTTCTTTATTTGATATTTTCGATACTTTGTTATCAACGGTCCAACAGTAAAAAAAAATGTGTTTATTTGTACTTTCAATGCGGAATCTAACCATAACCATGTATTTTAAAAATATTTTTTTCGTGGGCAAAGGCGTCTTAATGATGAAAAATCTAAATTTCCCCATTTCCATAAAAATTAAGAAAAACTGTTTACATGTCAATATAAACTTTAATTTCTCAGCATCAAAATAAACCACGATTTTGATCGTTGGGTGAAAGGGTTTCGGAGCCACAACAGTTAAAATTGCTATTTTTTTTTAAATTACGATAAATTTAAATATTTTAAATTCAAACACTATGAAGTTCTGATGCCTCAAACTTTGCACAAAGCATTGTATCACAGTTGTCAACGGACAGAAAAAGTTCATTATATTTAAAAATTGCAAGGTCAATTTTCTCTATATTTCGGTCGATTTGAGATGGAATAGCCCATATAGAAGAAATGGTGGGAAGATTTAAAGTAGGAAAAATTAAGAAAAGAATAGGAGAAATTAGAAGTGTAGAAGTTATGAAGAAAGAAATAAAAAAAATAGAAAATGCAAATAAAGACAGAAAAGAAGAAATCACAGAGAAGTGCAAAGAAGAAAGATAGGAGAAAGAGGGAGAAGACAAAGTAATGGAAAGGAAGAGAGAAGAAAAGTAGAAAATAATATGGGTACATGGCATAAACAAAATAAGTAAGAATTAAGAGGGAGCTAAAAACGAAAATAAATAAAAAGGAAAGAAAGGAAAGGCATGATATTGAAAGGGGGAAAGAAGAGAAAGGATAATGAAATGAGAGAACAAGATTAACAATAATAATAATAATAACATAATAATTTTCATTATATTTTAAGTCAGATTATTATTAATCCTGAAGCTGATCAGGAAGAGAAAAAGTAATTGGTTGGGTCACTGGCCGAGAAGAAACTGCCAACTGAAGGATGTACTGGAAGGAATGGTGAACGGGAGAAAAGTTCGGGCAGAAGAAGATACAGAATAACCTTCAAGCAGGGGCGCCAACTTCTGTAACACGAGCAGGTGCGCGGCGCAAATTTGATACCGTTCATTTATTTCACGTATAACTTTTTAAATAATATGTTCTAATGACTTCTTTCTTGTGGAAATAATGTTATTAGTGTTCTAGTCCTTTTGTTGAGGTTCTCCAGTCATTTAGTTCAATTTTCAACAGTTTTGTTGAAAGGGAACAAAGAGAATACTTAATAATTTTGAGTATTATCTATTGTAGTTACACATTTTACTTGCAAACATTATCAATTGTTGTACATTTCGTGGTCTATTTGTCAATAACAGTTACTAAATTAGTGGTACATATCAATAAGTGTTACTTTTTTCTTGATGAAACCTATCAGTTTTCCGCAACACACGAACCTTACCTTAGTTCCCCACACTCCTCACACAATATTATCATTTTTGAATGGTCCCGGCAAACAAACTTTCATGTTTCATTTCATCTGCGTCCACTTATTCTTACTTCTGCCATAAGGCACGCAAATTCTCCTTTTCTTCATTGGAGGTCCGTCTACATTCTGATGCAATTCTTCTTCTTCGGGTTTATACAACTGTAGAAATGCTTCGATATCTGAATGTAAGGAAACAGTCATTGACCTCTCAAAGAGCAAGGACTAAATTCTTAAAAAATTCTCTTCGAATAACTGGCCTGTTTTCCAAATTTGCCTTAAATATAAAGTAAATATTGATACCTGCGACATTTACCAAAGCATAAAAAAGCGCTAGTGGCCACCTTCTTGTTACACGTGAAACAGTATAATTGTTGCACATAACTGGTCCACAGTATCCACATCTTCTTTTGTCATGTTGTGATCTAAAATTACTTAGGCTTCTCTGTTTTATTGTCAATCACTCCTTGGTCGTGCATAGTGGACAGAAGTACAACTGATTTGTTCCTCTTCGGAACATAAGAAACGAGTGTAAAATCTTTCTGATAGTCAAATATGCTTGAACCTACCTCCCGATCTTTGTGTGGCAGAAATTGAGGTGGAATTTCCCTTTTATCTTTCCGCAAAGTTCCTATTGTTGTACCCTTTTTCAATAGAGATAAACCTAATAGACAGCTTGTGTACCAATTGTCAGTTGTTAGGTTCCTAACGGAATCAGCAAATAACAGCACCAGTCTCTCTACAATGTCGAGTGGCTTGTTAGAATGATCCATTAGGTTGTTTTCTACAGTACGCCTTTATGTTTGATGTGAAGAAAACCTTAGCGTCGCATAGGGCAAAAATTTTAACCCCATACTTAGCGGGTTTGTTGAGAATGTACTGAATAAAATTACACCTACCACGAAACTGTTATAATTTTTCATCAAATTTGATGAATTCGCCAGGATTGTAACACGTTTTGCTGTTCTATGTGAATGAATCAAGTACTATACGAATGGACGCTAATTTATCAGTTCTGATACTCTCACTTCTTGTGCTTTTGTCGTCGAATCTGATGGATCTGAGAATCTGCAAAAATTTGTCACAACACATACAAGCTCTCAAAATTTGCCAGTTCCATCAGATGCCCACAGTTCTAGCACATTTGTGTGACTTCCTTTCTTAGTCCCTCTCGGGTACAATAAACCAACTAAGGAAGTATTTCACTCCTCGACATTTTCCTAAATCTCCTATCTCTGGTGAAGTCGGTATCAATTTCATTTATTTCAGTAAACAGGTTCGCACAACGAATACTATGATCAAGTATTCCCCTTCGGCCCTGGAGAAATCTTCAATATGTTCTTCTTTTTGGATTTGCTTGATGAGTATGGAGTCTTACGCCACATGGTCACTTTGTCTCGCCCAACATAATAATAATAATAATAATAATAATAATAATAATAATAATAATAATAATAATTTATATTTATTGTAGAGTATATAATATAAACTATGCCATATACAATATAAAATATATGAAATATAATATAAAGTATATGATATATAATATAAAATATACAACACGTAATATAAAATATGACACATAATATAAATTTGACATATAATATAAAATATATAATATAACCTATATACGATAAGTATATAATATATAGGATACTTATATTTAATGTAATGTACTATATACGCACACGCAGAAACATGAAATTACAAGTACATATGACACTTACATGACCGGGGGCGCGGCGCAGATTTGATCCATCTGCGTCGTCTCTGTTTTAAATGTTAATTACTACATGTGTATTGACATAAAAATGCCAGAAACTCAACTGACATGATTGTTAAGATTCAATTTAAGAATAGATATAGTGTCGCAATTCTCTGACCATTGTTGCGTCAAAAATTCCAATTATACTGAAGGTGGTATCATAATTGCGCCAGCGCCCCTGCTCGAGGGATAATATACGACATAAAGAAATATGGCTCATATGCGGAGACTAAGAGGAAGGCAGAAAATAGGAAAGACTGGGGAATGATGGGTTCGCAATGAAAAACCTGCCCTTGGGCAGAACACTATCAAGGAATGAATTATTATTATTATTATTATTATTATTACTGCTTAATTATTAATTTTATGGTGTATTGGGAAGATGACACTGTTGTTATTGTACTATATTAACTTAACAGAATTATATGTTACTTATACCAAGGTAGCAATTTTCTGTTATACTTGAGTGGAATGGAATGTCGAATGGCCTGAAAATTGCCAGTCATAATAAAACATTACATTGTATTTGAAAATAATAATCATAATACTAATAATACTGTTTATTTGTATTTTTATTTGTTTAGTATGCTGTGTCTTTTGGCAACCCTTACTGAAGGGTGTGGGATTTATATATAAAATAAATAAAATAAAATACGGTAACGAAGTAAATTTGTAGGGGAAAAAAGTAATAAACCATGGATACTGAAACAAAAGAGAGCAGAAGAAACACGGGTTTAGTAATAATAATAATAATAATAATAATAATAATAATAATAATAATTTATTACTATTATTGTCAGTATTACAATTTTCAACCATTGCCGTAAGTTAGCAGCATCTATCTTTCAAACCATTTGAGATGAGTACCAGAATTAATCAGAGTTAACTTTGTTTGAGTGAAATCTCGCCATAACTTTGCACTGAACACCTGTGTCTTATTTGAACTTCCTCGAAAATGATCTTACAAAAACTTAGGAGGTAGATTTTGTTAGATGATTCCAGTGATCTTGCATATAATTTTTCTAGAATTAAGAAAAGACATGGAGACACCTTTATAAGTAGCCCACATTAAAATTGAACTCGTAAAAAACAACAAACGGAGATGGCGGCCTCGAAGAATAATGTTAGCGTAAATCTAGATGTCGCGGGAAAGAATGGAACAAGAACAAATTATCTCCATAAACCAAGGACGAATCTTGGGATGCTGGGGGAAGGAAAGGGGTGCACTTTTTGTTACTGTGAGCAAGCGGCGAGCGCTCTGGATGGTTAGATAGAATGAAGTCGTAGAATTTAAAGTAAAGTCTAGGCAAAGGAATACTGGAAGACAAATGTGACTCCGTGAGTTTTGGAAAGTGCGCAAGAAATTCTTATATGAGAGGACTTCCTTATTACCCCGTCACACCAAATTATGACTGACTTATTTTATAGGCGGACCCTGGAATCTATCCACGCATAAATACATACGTTATCGCGTTCGCTGTTTTACGACTTATTACTAGATATTCATGTGTCGTACCAACCTAGCATACAAGTTACGATGTTTGAAATTTACCTTTAGGACATATTGTTTTTTAGCGTACGAGAGAATGTTGGAAAGTGTGAATCATTTATTCGTGGTTTTCTGTCCAAAGGCAGATATTTCACTGCAAATCCATCATTCTCCCATCTTTCCTATTTTCTGCCTTCGTTTTAATCTCCGCATTCTATCCACACCAGTTCATTAGACGTTGAAATAAGAAATTTTTCAGATTTATTTTCAATCAAAAATACCAGACATTTTGAAAGTTATTTGCTTCCATAATAATGAAACATACTCACTCTGAATATTTTTTTTATACCAAATACTTTTTCTTGAACCTATCCACCTTCAGTTTTTGAGTTTCAAGGCGAAAACGCAAGTAACAATGCCAGAACGATAAGTGGGTTTATGTGGAAGTAAAGCAATAGCTATTTCAGGTCATTATGGATTGTAGGTGAAAGTTAAAAAAAGTGTCAGGTTTGCTATGCTTTCGAACAATAGACATACTATCTTGGTATAGCTGCTGCATGTAGAGCTTGAAATGTAGAGGGTAAAATCATTTATCCTGCTAAGAGATCTTGCTGAAATGAGCGGGAGACTACAATATTTTGTAGGCTTCTTATTTTATCAGTAAATAATACCGTCTTTCCTTAGGAACTGTAATTTTTACGCTCTCTCGAGCTAATACTGAAGAGAATGACGCATTTAAATATCTACACCACACCGCCATGAAGTAAGTATATGAAAAAGACCCAACCCCACTTGATTAATAACTATAAACATATTTGATTTTTAATAATATTGTCTTACGCAAGTTTTGTAGTTCATATTAATGTCATTAAACCACCTCAAGTTTTGTAGATTTTAATATCCAATACACAGCTGTACTCAAAAAATTACACACCGCAGAATCAGACCTATAAATTATTTTTAGTATGTATTGAAGTGTTTAATAACCAATTGAATTTTAACTCTAAATATGTCAGCAATCTTGCAGTTCATTGCCTTTGTGTAATAGCCTATTGTTCATTGTAGTGTGTATTTTGTTTTATTCTGAAATGCAATTAATTCTCAAAACTGACGAAAGATGGATTTTGGAAAGTAGGAAAATTATGTACCAAAACTAATGCTTCACTGAAAGTTACTATTTTTCTGAAAATCCTTGGATGCCAAGCTTCAAAATGACGGGTCATTCATTAAAATCCGTTAAGCCGTATTCCCATAATTTCCATTACCAGTTCAAATTATATATCCAGTGCACTCTTCAGTAGGCAGTTTCTTCTTAGCCAGTAACCCACATAATTCCTTTTTCTCTTCCTGATCAATTTCAGCATTATTTTTTTCTTCAAACACTCTTACTAGCACAGATTAATTTCTTATTCTGTCTGTTCATTTCACAGGCTTCATTCTTCTCCATATCCACATGTAAAATGCTTCTAGTCTTTTCTCTTCACTTCGTCGTAATGTCCATGTCTCTACCCCATACACTGCCACATTCCACACAGACCACCTCACTAGTCTCTTCCTTAGTTCTTTCTCCACAGGTCCGCATAAGACGTTCCTTTTTCCATTAAGTGCTTCCTTTGCTGTCCTCCTTTTGACTTCTAGCAGCAGGTCGTATTACTGCTTATATTACATACGTACGTCCCAAATATTTAAAGCTCTTCACTTCTTTCACTGTCTCATTTTAAATTCGCAAGTTTACTTGAAAATTGTATATCCAAGGAATATGAAGTATCGTTTCACATTTCCAAAAATGTTAGATTAATAGAATTTTATATTTATTATTTATTATTAGTAAGTATTATTTATAAATATGTCACTCCACAGTTACTGCTGCAAATGACGTAAAAATTCGCAGTTAAAATTTCACGTTCATATCACTCTCAATTCATTTTCATTTAAGTATAAAATGACCTGCAAATAAACCATTATACATAAACACTTTTAAAATATTTTGACTAGTACTGATCGTACAGTTACCGGAAATTTGTTAAGATAGGTGAAAGAAATGAAATGGAATGAAATGGAATGAATGAAATGAATGAATGAATGAATGAATGAATGAATGAATGAATGAATGAAGTGCATTTATCGATAACAATAATACAAACTCATGTACAGAAGATCCTTCACACGAGCCTGTACGGCCATTCGTGCTATAACTATGCACAATTTGCATTTTCAAAGAAAACAAAAAGAATACTATCCTACTAATATAAAATAATAAAACAACAATAATTGTTGTTATTATTACTACTGTTATCATTAATTATCAAAACACTACTAATTTAACATCGTACCAAATTTGACAAAAATAATAAAAATTAAATAAATGTGAGATATGAAAAAAAAAATTACATAATCGTATGAAGTTAGTGTAAGTTTGTAGTTTGACTGATCTGTAGCGTTCTTATGCATGTCTGGTATTCACTGACTCTATTTCAGGTTGTAATAAATTTTCTAGATTATTTTAGTATACTGCACAGTTGAATAAAAGCAGAGGTTATATATTGCAAATACTGTATTTTCACTTTTATAAGTATCTACAAGAGCCTATAACATTTTAAAAATATTATTATTGTTTTCCCGGTTATCGAAAATCGCTGGACCGACTACTAGGTTATTTAGCGTCCATGGAAATGGTGATAGCAAAATATTATTGTATTCGGTGAGCGAGTTCGAGGATTCAGAAAGCGATTGCCTGACATTTGTCTTACGACTGGGGAAAATCTCCGAAAAAAAACATGGCAATCGGCCCAAGCGAGAATCGAACCCATGTCGAAATGCAGCTCCGGTTTAGCAGGAAAACGTGCCCACCGCCTGAACACGCCAGTAATAACAATATTCTTACTGTTGCCTTCGATAGAGTAAGATTGTAGCAACATCTGGTGCACGGCTCCATTTGTGTACTCCATAAGGGATATATTTAAAATGAAGCAGAATCCCAAAAATGATCCCCCGTTACAGACCGCTAGGGGAAAGATCAATAGAACGTCTCGCAAAACGATGGGCCAATTCCATAACAGGTCACATGGTCTCGTACATGTTTGGAAGATGTTGCAAAATATATAATCTTAAGGATTTCTAAAGAGACACATTGTGTCATAATGTATGACATAACTTAATTTTTGGTACAAAACTTGCCCTAGACAATTTTCACAGGCCTTATCAATATGTTTTCTCCATGTAAGTTTTTGATCTGAATAAAATTCTAATATATTATTATAATGTACCGAAGTACATATGATATTTCCATGCAGATATTCTGCGTCATCATACGATGAAAGAGTAATGGAACGGAGATGATTCTTCCGACGCCGGGATGGAATCCGGTGTGGCTTAGTGGATAAAGCGTCAGCACGTAGAGCTGAAAACCCGGGTTCAAATCCCGGCGCCGGAGAGAATTTTTCTCCGTTCCATTACTCTTTCATCGTAAAATTCTAATAGCTTAACAATAGGAACATCGTTTTTTACCGAATGATTTAATCACATAAATACTTTTGAATTCCATCTTCACTTAACTATAGGGTAACAGGAGAAAATCAATCATTGACTATAGATAGATAGATAGATAGATTTATTGATATTAGTTCACAAAAGTACAAAACTTAATAATGTAACAAAAAGATCTATATACAAAAGTAGTTATACATAATAAATATACAATTTCCTGAACTACTTAATTTATTGGTTCAAACTTGCACTTACGTCTGGTTTTAGTGCATGATTAAACCAATCGTAACAACCATTAAGACTTTAAACCTTATTTATACGCTCCTTTTCACAATTTAATTGTAATTTTTAGGTCTTATTTTACATAATAACTTATTATTTCAAATAGGTGCGCAGATGTCGACATACTGTAAGCCTGAAATAGCTGAATCGGTACATTCCATATGTAGGTTAATCTCTATTTCTTGCAATATTTTCTTGTCAGCAGAAATGTTTGCGTAACTTCTATGAAGACTACCGCATAACTGTTTAAACACAAACTTGGCAAGTTGCTTACATAATCAACCTCAATTTAGCTTCATCATTGTATCGCATGCGCTCATTTTCGATTCATTGCTATTATGATGACTAATAAATTTATTATAAATCATTGACTATAGAAAAATCAATCTAATTATTAATTTTGTATTCTTCGAAACATGAGCATGTATCACCAAAGTAGTGGTAGTAGTAATGGTTGTGGTCGTGGTATAGGCATCCAACAAGGGAAACTCGGTGCACAGAAACCAGCGGGCGTGACTGTCTCGCGCAGATGGCGTATGCTCCCCTTTCCAGCATGCTCTCACGCCTACTGCAGGGGAGTAAGAGGGGTATAGCATGCGCGCCGCGATGAGTCCGAGCTGAGTTTTGTTTGTAGGATACCTATAGTAAGCAAGTTAATTACAACTGGCGTCTCTCGCATCCTAAATTCCATGTCTATCTATCTATCCAGTATTCCTTTCTTAATCCTCTGCTATCTATTGCATACTTCACTACATGATTCCAAAACAAATCTTCCTTTTCCCTTGTGTCTTTATGGCCGCCACTTCCAAATGTTCTGGGGATACCTCTCTTCGGTTATTCTCATCATCAGAACATACTATCAGAATCCCTTGGCTTTGACTGTTTCAAGTATTGTTATACCGGTTTATGCCTATTTGTTATTTCCCCGTTCCGCACTCTGTCCATTTTTGTCAGACCACAGCTTCTACTCCAACAATCCATTTCCATCGTTATCATTTTACTGCGTTCCGTTCCATTATTTCCCACACTTCAGAACCCTAAATTCTACCATATAGGCCTATAAATGAGTAAATAATTTAAACATTCTGTTACTTGATATGAATTTAAATTGATATAACAAAAAATAAACCATTTAAAATGCAACTAGGTATTTTTATGGATAAAAGTTTAAATTGGAACATTCAAGTTGCAGAAACCTACAAAAAAGTATTCTCATTAATCAACTCGTTTGAAGAATTTTCTACCCTTTTCCATGAAGAAAATGTTAGTGCAAACACTTGTGATGCCCCACTTCGATTACTGCTTACTGACCTAAGCGTTACTTCGGCGCAGAGACTACAACGTGTTCATAATATGTGCGTCCGTTTCGTCTGCAATATTCGCCGGGCTGATCACGTAACACCATTCCTCGAAATGTTGTCCTGGCTCCGTCTAGAAGATCGTAGGAAAATCCACTGTCTTTCCCTTCTCTTTCACATATTGCATTTCTCCACTTCCTGTCTATCTTGCATCTCGTTTTCAAAATTTATCCACCCATTATAACCCAGACACACGATCACAACACTCCTCAATATTATCCATTCCCTCCCACCGAACATCCTCATATTCATTTTCTTTCACTGTGGCTGTTCCTCGGCTTTGGAATTCTCTACCGAGTAATGTCAGGGACTGTCAGACATCAAACCAATTTAAGAATAGGCTAACGAAATATTTTTTTAATAATTCTTGTTAACAATAATAGCTGTTTCAGGTTTCTCAATGTTTAATAGTTATATATATATATCACATAAATATCTAAATTATCTCATTATTATTATTATTACTATTATTATTATTATTATTATTATTATTATTGTTATTATTATTACAACTATTTCTTACCAATGTTTATTATTGTCACACTAACATTACTTATCCAACTTTCATTATTTACTTTCATGTTGTTTTATGGTCTAGATATTAATGTAATAACTATGTAAGCAATTGTATTCAATTAGAATTAGAGTCTGGCTGAGCGGAAGAGAAGCCTACTGGCCTTAGCTCTGCCAGATTAAATAAATAAATAAATAAATTATTATTATTATTATTATTATTATTATTATTATTATTATTATTATTATTAAATTCGCAATGTCTTACTATGAATTGTAAATACAGTTACCTGACCATTCAGAGCTCTTTTTGAAAGGGGAAACCAGCAATACGAGCTTCTGAAGGGAGTGGTAGCCGTAGTAGTACGTGTTACAATATATTAGGATTTTAACTTTTGATTTTCTGTTTATTCCATGCAAAAATCGAGAACTTAAGAACATTCCTAGGTAAGCTCTACTGTACTCCAAGCAGGAGAAAGTCTCAGGGGAATGAGACGCAAGCGGGGTAATGATGTGAATGAATGTTGATGTCATAAGGACACACACGTGGGTACACGCATCTCCATTTGCTAACTCTCAAAGCACAAACGATAAGACTGATACACACATATTTATACTACCCTAGTTACAAAATTAGATCACGGTTAATCTCCTGGTCTTTTAATCCCTCCATACAGGAAATAACATATGCAGGAGAGCGCATGTTTTTTAAACTGACGTTATAACGATAATATTATCTATCTACTTCGCTCCATTGATGACGCAATAGTAAGCACATTCCTTTCACAGTTAATCTCCTGGTTGGAGAACAGTAAGCGTGTGAAATGTGGTTTGTGATGGAAAACCATAAATATTATATTACAAGTATGTCTCATTTACTAGTCGCAAAATAGAAAACATAGAAATGAAAAGACGAACTGGCGCGAAGACTTAGAAGGAAAGGCATCAGAACAGGTTAAATGGATATAAAAGGACAATAATCGAACTCACTTAGTTTTCATGGCTGTCCACATCATCAATTTAGAATCCGAGGCCATTATAGACAGTAAGAAAGCTAAAAACATCACGGTTACATGCCTTCAAGAAGATGATGGGAGAACATTATTCACGGGTAACAATAAGCAAGAGAAAGTGAGAAAAACTGATAGAACACATTTACAGTCTCAATTCAAGCGTGACGTAGTGAAGAACCAATAGAATGAAACATTGTACATGTATTCAAACTTGACAATTGTTAAAAAATTCTGAGTTTTGCCAACTACTCTATGTAACAGAGCTGAATTTCGAGTTTGTACAATTAGTATCATATAATTAGTATGTATGCACTGTAAAATGTGGCCAAAAACTGATTGCAACTTTAAATAGTTCAATAACTACATAAAATTTTGGTTGTTACTCCAAACAGAGCAATCGTTTGCCTTTGAGGAAAGTTCAAGCTTCTATCTACTTTATTTAATTGTTTGTTTATCACCGTAAGATTAAACTTTAACACAACAATAGCAGGAAGACTTTCGACTCTTGAGACAACCCTTAAGGAAGATTATCTAGGACTCAGTAGCCAAGGGAATGTATCCAGTTTACACCGACGCCAGAATATTCGACTATGCTATCAAGCAAGGAAACAAGTTGGGAACTGTACTAGATAATTGCCCTTGTATAGAGAGCTGAGTAAGAAAAAAACAATGCTTCGCATGAATACAAGGGATATGACGGTTGGTGAATCAGAGGGGTGTAGAAGAACAGTGGAGACAGTTCGCAATAAGAAATTCGCTTTGTAGGGAAAACACCCCGCATTTTAAATATATTTTGGAGAGTTTCTCTCTCTATTGGCGTAAGAATTACCATCATCCGCTGCATAGTTTATCTGTGGCGAATATTCAAAATGTTTCACGAAACTATAAAATAACCTTGCGCATAAATGCTATAACCTATAAATGATACTCGTGAGGAAATTAAACACAAAATAAATATGGGAAATGCCTGTTATTATTCGGCTGAGAAGCTTTTGTCATCTAGCCTGCTGTCAAAAAATCTGAAAGTTAGAATTTATAAAAGAGTTATATTACCGGCTGTTCTTTATGGTTGTGAAACTTGGACTCTCACTTTGGGAGAGGAACTTAGGTTGAAGGTGTATGAGAATAAGGTACTTGGGAAAATATTTGGGGCTAAGAGGGATGAGGTTACAGGAGACTGGAGAAAGTTACACAACATAGAACTGCACGCATTGTATTCTTCACCTCACATAACTAGGAACATTAAATCCAGACATTTGAGATGGGCAGGGCATGTAGCACGTATGGGCGAATCCAGAAATGCATATAGAGTGTTAGTTGGGAGGCCGGAGAGAAAAAATACCTTTGGGGACGCCGAGACGTAGATGGGGGGATAATATTAAAATGGATTTGAGGGAGGTGGGTTATGATGGTAGAGACTGGATTAATCTTGCTCTGGATAGGAACCAATGGCGGGCTTATGTGAGGGCGGCAATGAACCTCCGGGTTCCTTAAAAGCCAGGAAGTAAGTATAAATGCTATACCTATGGCCGGGTATTTATGGAGATCGCGAAAATCACGACATAATAGATATACAATAGATTTTTACTAATATTTACGAATTAAGAGATTCTGATTAATAATATGCGGATAAAGCAATCGCGACAAATCGCGAAATAGAGTTCTAATAGCGAAATATGTACACATTCGCGAATTATTACTATTGCGTCGTTTGATAGCGAATTTCATATTCTGAGGTTTTTTCGAATTTTTTTTCTCTTGAATTTCTTATATATCAAGTAGCCTACATTACATGATATTCCAGGTGTTATAATTACGTTAGTGAACTCAAAAGGTGGAGAATTCAATATTTCACTAATAATTTGAAAGTGTTAATTTGAGGGCTGAATTTTTTTTTCAATGAATGTGTGAGCTGAATATATATAATCCAATCTTCCTCAACTTGGTGAGGTTGCCAAAGACAAAGAATGTTAAACAGTACCATTTAAAATGACATTAAAAGTGTGTGACAATAAATTTGTTTACCAGAAACTAAAATTTGCATTAGATAATGTTTCACATAATGAAAATTTATAAAAATACAGATAAAAAAAAAGACTGAGAAAATTCAACTGTAATTTGAATTGAAGTACAAGTGTCGCCGTAAAATCTGCAGAGAACCCTTCAAAGCTGTTGTTGGAACTCCAAATTTATGACAGAATGACACAAATTGTTTTGTTATAGTCCCTCTAGCGCCCACCATTAATCCGATGACTTCTATATCTCTGAGTTTATATGATGTTTTGTAATAAGGGATAGTGGGTTCATAAATTCTCTTTTTCTCTAGACTAACCTCCTCAGGTTGATTCTGATGCGTCTCGAATCTGATGGTCGGATCCTGAATATAATCTTTGTAATGTTATAATATCAATACGCCGATGACTTCCAGTATCCGCTATTCCATGGACTTCTTCATAAATAGTGTACAGTCTCAATCCAACAAATATTGTTATATGGCCATGCCACACTTTTACCAAAATCCAACGAACCTTTAATATTAATTATTTGGAAAATAATTTCATTCATTCATTCATTCATTCATTTATTTTATTCCATAGATCTTACATGAGCAATGAAGCTTTAAGATGTGGAACATGTCAACATTTTACAATATTACAATTACAAATTTACAAATTTTTATAGTTTTACAATTTAGTAATTTTCTACAATTTTTACAATTTTGTACAATTATTTTACATTTTGGCGAGATGTAGTGAGAATGTGTAATGTGTGTAATGTTCATACTGAGTTAATACTCCAATTCCAAAATAATTGTATTTTCCAAAATTTGCATTAATCTCTACCAATAGTACAAATCAATTTCCAACAATCTCCGCCGACACTAATATTATTTAAAAACACAAATTCTAAAATGAATCTCCATAAATACATGCCCTGGGCCTACACCTATAATGAAGTTGTTCTGTACGTTAAGTTACACTCCGTGCTATGAGGTGTAGAATAAATATATCATTAGATATTTATGATCAATACAGTCAGCCCTGCAAGCTGTCATCAGTTACTATGCTAAACCTCTTACTATTACAGTCTGTCACAGTCTCCCATCATACCATTTGTAATACGTTCTAACGGTCAGTGATTATTGCATTCATCAGTAATCACTTATCAGTTACTACCATTTCTTTGACTTGGAATGACAAGATTCTAACCGTCAAAATTAAAAAAACTGATTTTATGTATAAATTGGCTTTAGATTAGGGTGATCTTCTGTATGTAACAATGTAGCTGCCATTTGTTGAATAACATAATATAAAATAGAAGAATTCCAAGGTACGACACGACTCAAAAGCCATCACTTCAAACCTACTTTCGTAACAACGCAGTTTCTTTCTGGACATGGGAAATTTGGAACTTACTTCGACAGATTCAATATTCCAGCAGACATCGACTCTACATGCTCCTGCCGCGAAGACCTTCACAGTGTGAAACACCTTCTATTTGACTGTCCTATTATTGAAGCAAAGAGATTCCAAATAAAGACACATCTTGTGGACTGCAACACCGAATACAGGACTCCACTATGTGAAGTGATCAAAAAACCTTGTTGCTATAGACAATTTATAGACTTGCTAAACTTTATCTTTAAAAGACTCTAGGCCTAGATATATATTCAACCATTATCTGTGTAAAAAATAAGTAGTATAGATAAGTAGTAGCTATACCGTATAACAAAACTAAAACCTAGCATACCGCTTGGTGAATTAGGGTTCTTTTCCACGGATATTTAATAATAGTGTCTGTCGTACAAAAAAATTCAGTAGTTGAAATGACAAAGTTCTAACTGCTGTCATTTCTGTAATATTGACTCAGTAACCTGTCATTCCTTGTTTTAAGAGCTTATGTGAGTGACTGTGTGTTGTGTTTCTTACTTGGTAATTTAACGACGCTGTAGAAACTACGAGGTTTTTAGCGTCGATGGAATTAGTGATAGCGAGATGATAATTGGCGAGATGAGGCCGAGGATTCGCCATGGAGTACCTGACATTTGCGTTATGGTTGGGGAAAACCTCGGAATGAACCCAACCAGGTAATCAGCCCAAGCGGGAATCGAACCCGCGCCCGAACGCAACTCAGGATCTGGAGACAAGCGCCTTAGCCGACTGAGCTACGCCGGTGGCTCTGTTGTGTTTGATTCAGTATCAAATAATGTATTTATGTGATATTCTACATGGATTGCAGAGCCATTTTACCAAAATAAGGACTACAAAGAAGATACCAAACAAAAATAAATGGCAGGACACAAACAGAAACTTGAAGCAGGCCTATCATAGCCTAAATAAGCAGAAAGGGAAAGATAAATAAAAATTGTAAAGTGTAATTTAAACTAAAATGCACCTCTAAAATCAGTGACCCTATTGTAAAATTTCTACTACTGAAAAACGACACTTTCTTCTTCATTCAATTAAACGTTTCTTCACGGAATGTCAAAGATGTAAGTAATTAATTACAATTTAGAAATAAAACGATAAGAAGAGGGATGTAGCAAAAACAGAAAACAATAAGAACAGCGATGTTTCATTCTTTATTTTTAACTTTCTGTGGTCTGAGATAAGTTCTTTTTACAGAAGGAAGTTAAATACCAGTATTTACAATTTGACAAATTACTTTACCACAACGAAAACTATTTTTTGCACATTATGAAACGACCACAACCTGATAGAATTGTTAAAGACTTGGCTGGTGCCTTTAAGAAGTTATTAGATGCAGATGCTTGTGAAAATTAATTTACTGACTTGGTTACATGTAGTGATTTTTTATGCTCTATAAAACATAAATTATATATTTCGAATGCAGTACTTCAATTTCTGAAAGAGAGCCTTGGAATAAGTAGACCTACTGTAACTATGAACATTCTACACCCGGTCATTCTTGCTGCCAGAAAGTGGACAGCCCTCACAGTTCAATTGGAAAAGCTATGAAAAAAAAGTCAAATGTTTCATCTTTGAGTCTATTGAGATTGCTAAAACAAATAAATAAATCTAGACCTTAAAAGTTCCAGACTTCAAAAATTTTCTTTCACCTATCCAAATACTGAATTACAACTTATTTCATTCCCAAATCAACAATCAATTTTATTCAGATTCTATATTTTATGAAGTGAAATACAAGTTAACACAAAATAAAAACGAAACAACTACAGTTAATTCAAAGTTGTTCGGAAACAGGCGCAGGATGTCTATTAGTTCAAGACATTACAGAGATCACACAAAACCTTCAAGTAAAATCGTACATAGATATCGTAACTCCAAAGAAAGAAAGATTTGAAGGAAATGTTGAAATGCATACCAGAGTAACACAGGAAATATTACAGTACCTACCCTATTGCATTTTCAGTTGCAAGATTTGCAGTGATTGTATCGGATATATTATTTTGTTCTTATGTTCTTTAACAGGTAAAGACATCTCAGTAAGTTTATTAAATTAACAAATAAACATAAGATTTTAGTTTATCATGAACATTAAAATGTTCAATAATGAACAAGACAGGCAAATAAAATTACTTGCAGGCAATCTCAATTATTTACTAAGTTGTAATTCGTGCTGTGTTACGGTACTCAAACTTGCAGTTAGAACCTTGTATTGCAACAGCATTTGCTTTCCAGTGACCGACAAAGTTCTGACTGCAAATCTCTTCATCTTATAAACAAAGAATACTTACAAAAATGGACTCCATACCTCTAATGGAATAGAATTTGTAGCATCCAAGCCAAAGTAGAGTAAAAAATATACCAAAAAAACAAAGATAGCGAACTTAAAATCTTTCGACATTTTTCTCGAAACAATCAGTTGGTCAGTTAGAACCTTTTCATTCTAATGCAAATATATATCGATTGTTGTTCATCCTTTATCAGTTTTCACAATATTTATTATTAATCACTTTTCAGTTGTCACCGTAATTTACCATTACTAACTTGCCAATTAACATAGCACGTATGAAAAATGTTCAGTTAGCTGTCATTTAATGAAACCGTACACATTACGGTTAATTTGTTACTGTAACATCTCATCCAAATATCGTTATCAGGCATCACTCATCACTAAAATCTCTGAGTAGTATCATCACACTTAAAATAATTCCAAATCTGTCATTATTACAACCACTACCAATACATGTTAGTCATAATATTACATCGCCTACCGTCATCATTGCTCATCAACAGTCATCCTTATAAAGAAAAGTTCATAGAAAAACTTATAAGGATTAAGGATGACTGTGACAACATAACCTGAATTTAAAGTACAAACGATATTCGATGATTCGATTGTTGTTGCAATCCCAGATGGGCTAAGTAGATTCATGCCGACTCTACGAACCGCTTTCGTCGGCTAGATTCCTTGGAGTCTATGTAAGAATCAATTTATTCCTGAACGAAAATAACAATATGATAGTATGACAGTAACATTATGACATTATTTCTTTCCAGAATGTAAAATTAAAAATATTAATCTCCTCGACTTTATAATATCGCGGGCCACCGGTGTAGCTCTTCTGTAAGTACGTATGTCCATTGTTACATAGCTGCGTCCGGGTATGAGTTTGATATCCGCTTGATATGATTCCGTGATTTACTATTTCGAGATATTTTCCTACTGTAAGGCAAGTGTTATATGATATTCTTATTGAATTTGGTATTCCCAAGAAACTACTTCGATTAATTAAAATATGTCTCAGTGAAAAGTACAGCAGAGTCCGTATAGGTCAGTTTCTGTCCGATGCGTTTCCAATTCACTGTGGGCTAAAGCAAGGAGATGCACTATCACCTTTACTTTTTAACTTTGCTCTAGAGTATGCCATTAGGAAAGTCCAGGATAACGGAAAGGGTATTGAATTGAACGGGTTACATCAGCTGCTTGTCTATGCGGATGACATGAATATGTTAGAAGAAAATCAACAAAAGATTAGGGAAAACACGGGAATTTTACTTGAAGGAAGTAAAGAGATAGGTTTGGAAGTAAATCCCGAAAATACAAAGTATATGATTATGTCTCGTGACGAGAATATTGTACGAAATGAAAATATTAAAATTGGAAATTTATTCTTTGAAGAGGTGGAAAAATTCAAATACCTGGGAGCAACAGTAACAAATATAAATGATACTCCGGAGGAAATTAAACACAGAATAAATATGGGAAATGCCTGTTATTATTCGGTTGAGTAACTTTTATCATCCAGTCTGCTGTCAAAAAAATCTGAAAGTTAGAATTTATAAAACAGTTATATTACCGGTTGTTCTGTATGGTTGTGAAATTTGAGAGAGGAACATAGGTTAAGGGTGTTTGAGAATAAGGTGCTTAGGAAAATATTTGGGGCTAAGAGGGATGAAGTTATAGGATAATGGAGAAAGTTACACAACACAGAACTGCATGCATTGTATTCTTCACCTGACATAATTAGGAACAATACTGTAAATCCAGGCTTTTGAGATGGGCAGGGCATGTAGCACATATGGGCTAATCCAGAAATGCATATAGAGTGTTAGTTGGGAGGCCGGGGAGAAAAAGACCTTTGGGGAGGCCGAGACGTAGATGGGAAGATAATATTAAAATGGATTTGAGGGAGGTGGGATACGATTCACTGACATGGTCCAAATAGCCTAAAATTCGTGTTTATATGAAATTATTTGCTTTAGGATCTTGCATATTTGTTTCCTTTCGTGATAATGCTGCTGGATTTCTAGCATTAATGTGAGGTAAAATCGTGAATAGAAAAACACTAGTAAATATTAACAAAGGACGAAATTTCTATTAGCGAACTATTTTGTTCTCCTGTAATTGTTACTCAGGATTATGAAACAGTTTATAAATTTTAATGAACCTGTAGGATTAGTCTGCAGTAATAATTGACCTAAAATTGTAACAAGATGAAAGAGAGTATGCAGTTAAAATAGCGCATCGAGGAGATATTAAAAGAATGAACAATGAATACTTGTTGAGGCTTGCTTAAATGACTGACTAAACACTTTTGTGACGTTCTGCACTGCATTATCGTGCACAGATCTGGATATATTGAAGCCGGACAATCTGTGGACCGCTCTATTTATACACCCTGACAATTAAGCTTTCATCACTCCCGTGGATGGTTGTGTGCGATATACAGATTGTGTTTTGTGGACAGTTTGGATTTAGGGATGTTGCGGTATAGACAATTACAAAGGTATACTCTGGAGTGAATGAGGAAAACCGCAGAAAATATCAGTTGTAATCGTGTTAGATTATGACGCTTGTACAGTATCCATTAGAATATTGCAATTTCTGTGCTTGTTTACCTGTATTACTGTAAGCTGCTAACAGGCTAAACTTTGCAGATTAAGGCTAATTTATTGTTATCTGATGACTGTGGGCAAATGGAAAACGCATGATGTGTATGCAGCTAGAATCGTGTGACTTTGCTTTTGGGCTTTTCACAACGATCATATAAACAAAGGGTTCATTATTCAATATGGGCTCTTCTGCTCATTCATAGTTTGTATACATATAATTTTAGGAACTATCACTTAACTTGAAATGCTTATACGGTATTATATGGATTTAAAACCAAGAAATAATGGTCAGCAAGTTCACCGTGACTCAAGTGGTAGCATATATTGAGAATTTAGGTTCGATTTCTGGGAACAGAATAGGTTTTACATCTATTCCACTTGTATTTTTCTTTTGTATTTCTCCTCTGTTATCTTAAGCGGCGACCTGCTCCGTGCTGACCACATTACGAAGGAGTCATGCTACTTTTCACATATTTTATGTTATGTTTGCAAAGGCTAATTGGGATTTCCCGGTCTCTGACCAGGTGAAAAACTGTGATACTACTACTTACTGGCTTTTAAGGAACCCGGAGATTCATTGCCGCCCTCACATAAGCCCGCCATTGGTCCCTATCCTGAGCAAGATTAATCCATTCTCTGTCATCATATCCCACCTCCCTCAAATCCATTTTAATATTATCTTCCCATCTACGTCTCGGCCTCCCTAGAGGTCTTTTTCCCTCCGGCCTCCCAACTAACACTCTATATGCATTTCTGGATTCGTCCATACGTGGTACATGCCCTGCCCATCTCAAAAGCCTGGATTTAATGTTCCTAATTATGTCAGGTGAAGTATAAAATGCGTGCAGTTCTGTGTAGTGTAACTTTCTCCATTCTCCTGTAACTTCATCCCTCTTAGCCCCAAATATTTTCCTAAGCACCTTATTCTCAAATACCCTTAACCAATGTTCCTCTCTCAAAGTGAGAGTCAAAGTTTCACAACCATACAGAAGAACCGGTAATATAACTGTTTTATAAATTCTAACTTTCAGATTTTTTGACAGCACACTGTATGATAAAAGTTTCTCAACCGAATAATAACAGGCATTTCCCATATTTATTCTGTGTTTAAAATCCTCGCGAGTATAATTTATATCTGTTACTGTTGCTCCCAGATATTTGAACTTCTCTACCTGTTCAAAAGATAAATTTCCAATTTTAATATTTTCATTTCGTACAATATTCTCGTCACGAGACATAATCATATACTTTGTATTTTCGGGATTTACTTCCAAACCTATATCCTTACTTGCTTCCAGTAAAATTCCCGTTTTTTTCCTAATCGTTTGTGGATTTTCTCCTAACATATTCATGTCATCCGCATAGACAATCAGCTGATGTAACCCGTTCAATTCCAAACCCTCTCTGCTATCCTGGACTTTTCTAATGGGATACTCTAGAGCAAAGTTAAAAAGTAAAGGTGATAGTGCATCTCCTTGCTTTAGCCCACACTGAAATGGAAACGCATCTGACAGAAACTGACCTATACGAACTCTGCTGTACGTTTCACTGAGACACATTTAAATTAATCGAACTAGTTTCTTGGGAATACCAAATTCAATAAGAATATCATACAAAACTTCTCTCTTAACCGAGGCATATGCCTTTTTGGAATCTATGAATAACTGATAGAACTGATATTTAATCATTTCGGTGATTTTCTGTGTAGGCGTAATTAGTCAAATCTACTCTGTTCACCTCTACTCCGAGGCCCCTGTGGGATCTTTTAAGACACGAATTAGAGAGTGGTGTGCTGAAAGCAACGAGAAGCTACTGCATTTATCTTTCTCAAGAAATACTGCAAACAGCTTCAAATACTTGGGCTATATTATAGCTATAATCCCGTCGCTCTTACTTCAGGCAGCCAATCATGTTGCAGGTCGGTTACATTTAAACGTGTGCGTCTTATGATTCGCTCCTGTTGACGTTATGCATTTCCTAAGGCTCGATAAATACTTAATATAATTGCCCGCCATTTTAGACTCTTTCGTTGACGTTCGCAGAAAGCAAACGAGGACGTTATTTGCCGCCCAATTATTTGCTCAATTACATTGCGTTTGTGTATTAGCGAACATGTAACTTCCGTTTAATATTATAAAGATAATGATTATTGCTTTGATGTGAACATTTTTCAGGAAATAGAAATCTACTACTTAATAGTAATTAATTCAATATGTAATATGAAATTTGAAAATCAGTTCAATCTATTTTGAGTAGGCTTAAGTAAAAAATTTAACATTTTACATAACAGTTTCAAATCATGTCATGTTTTTCAGTAAAAGACGTCATACTTCTCTTTCATAATTCTGAGATTAATCTACCAGTAAACATTTTTATATAGGCTATGGCCTATATCCAATATTGTAGAATAAGAGATTTCACACAATTGAGCGGATAGACATGCAAAAGCCATTTCGTAGTTACAATATTTCTGTTATTGTTATTATTATTCATTTTACTATTACTATGACTATTATTATGATTATGATTATTATTATTATTATTATTATTATTATTATTATTATTATTATTATGAAATCACTGTTAAACGCATCAGCAACCTTAATTGGTATTGAGGTTTTTAACAGGATGAATGATAAAGCGATTGGGGAACTCCCGTACTAGTAGGCCATTTTTCTGATTTTGAATAAAAAGGCGATAGAACAACATGATCATTGCTAATTTCATAAAAGTTTACTTAAAATTATGTTTGATGTAACATGTTTTGTACATATAATGACGAAATAATATATCGTAATATTTGTTTATTGAAACAGAAATCTTGAAACAATTAAAATTTTCAAACTCGTCTTGATCAGCAATATGAAAGAGAAAGTTCAGTGTACAATCACAGTCTAGTATATACAGTCACGAAGCTTGAGTTGTGAGGGTGCTAGGAACAATACACTGTGCTGATACTATTTCGCATTGTCTGTACTGAGGCGATATTAGCGATCCTAATGGTTAGCAACTATCTAGGGATGCATATTTATTACGTATTGAGCTTCGTGACTGTATATACATAGACTGTGGTACAATTAAAATAGGAACAAGAGATCAAGTGAAAGAGAGAGAGATGGATTAGAGAGTCTGAAAAAATCCACAACTAACCGAAAATTTGTTGACTGTTAAAACATTTCTCACTGTGATTTTGAATAATAAAATAGAATGAACTGTATGGAAGGGAAGGATGCATACACAGGTGAAATAAAAAGAGAGTGGGCGAAGGAAAGAGGTAGGAAGGGAGGGTGTGAGGTTGTGGAGAGTCCACAAATCCTCCCAGCAAATACTACATTCTGGAGATTTGCATAATGAACCACACGTAAATTCACATGGTCGAGCAAAGGTATTTTGAAAACGCACTAAGCCCATGATTGTAATCGGATAGCCTGTTGGCATCAGGTTATATTTCTGTATGTAATAAAACACCCGTGCTAGCTTCATAATATCCTGATCCATTTCAAACAACACGTTTGACGCGGACATCAAACGCTCCTGCACGCGTAGGTCTCCTGCCAGTATATGTGTGCCCTTCCCTCTTGTTAGCTCGGAGCTCAATTATACTCATTAACTCATTCAAACACGGCGCCGTATGTGTCATTGACTAAAAGTGTTTGCTTAATGTTCAGCCCGGTTCTAGATTTAAATCTGTACACCTACACAGCATATTCGTTCATAGTTAAATTTAAGAGATATTTTATATATGAATTATTTATTCTTTTAACGTAACTGTATTTTATTATTTTATTTATTTCATTAAAAAATATTGCTCTGCTGTATTTTTAGATATTCAACAAGCCTCCGATAAAGTTTGGCATCTTGGTCTACTTTACAAACTGAAAGTCATGTTTCCGCAACCATATTATTTATTACTTCAATCGTACTTAGCATCGAGAATTTTTCAAGTAATGTTCGGAGAATATTTCTCCTCATTCTATGTTATAAATTCAGGTGTGCCTCAAGGTTCAGTCTTAGGCCCTAAACTATATACAATTTAGACAGCTGATTTCCCAATTTCTAATAAAATATTGGTGGTTACTTTCGCTGATGACACTGCTATTCTTGCTTCACATGAAGATCCATCAACAGCATCTGAAAACCTGCAGAATGAATTGAAAGAAACAGAAGACTGGCTAACTAAATGGAGAATACAAGAGAGTGAAAACAAATCAGTTCATGTTACTTTCGGAATCAGAATTGAAAACTGTCCTCCTGTAACACTTTACAACGAAGAACTTCCCGAAGCAGACGATGTTAAATATTTAGGTATGCATTTAGATCGCCGATTAACATGGCGCAAACATATTGAAACTAAACGTAAGGAATTAAATTTTAAAACATCAAAAATCTATTGGTTATTCGGACCTAAATCAAAACTGTCATTAGAAAATAAACTTCTTGTTTATAAAGTCTTACTAAAACCAATCTGGACATACGGCATCCAACTGTGGGGAACTGCTAGCAACTCAAACATTGAAATACTGCAGAGGTATCAGTCTAAAACTTTACGTTCCATTGTCACTGCACCATGGTATGTCCGTAATGATGTCATTCATCGCGACCTCAACATTTCAACTGTGAAAGAATAAATCTCTAAATTCAGTAAAAAAATACCTGCACCGATTAAATCAACCTCCCAATCTCATGCATTAAACTTGCTGGATAACAGTCAAACAATAAGAAGACTTAAAAGGACCAATGCTCTTGACCTTCCATTCATTTTTACTACAGCTATTTGAAACATTGTTATTATTCTTTTAGAGTGTTGTCATGGGATAACATCTCCACTCATGTCATAGTCTTTTATAATATTTACTTATTGTCTCTTGTAGACAGATTGTAAAGGTGGCATGTGTTAAATAAAAAAAATATTTCACGGTTAGCCTTGATACCTTATGAACTTTTCAAACGCGATCACAGACGTAGCTCAGGCGGTAGGCAGCTTGCCTACTGATCCAGAGTTGCTTCAATGTGAGTTAGATTCCCGCTTGGACTGAATATCTGGTTCTGTTTTTTTTTTTGCTAGATTTTCCCAATGTAAGCTGAATGTGAGGTAATCCCACAGCGAATCCTTAGCCACATCTCGTCAAATGTTGCCTCGCTATCACCAATTCAACCTTCGCTAAATAACCCATTAGTCCTTGTTGATGAAGCGTCGTTAAATAACCAAATAAAAATTCACGCCCTAGATCTGACTTCAAATCCCAGACGACCCTAATTTAAGTGGGTGGATGGATGGATGGATGGATGGATGGATGGATGGATGGATGGATGGATGGATGGATGGATGGATGGATGGATGGATAAGTAAGCGTACTGCAGTTTAAGGAGAACTGGAATGTGGCAAAATCTAAACCCGTGAAGAAATACTACTTCCAAAGGAAATGGGAATATGATTATTTCGTTGTTGAAGACGAAAGAATTGCTTGTTTACTGTGTCCCATCCAATTTATTTCTACTCGTCATTTCAATATTAAACCACATTTCAACAAACCCCATATTAATAATTATGGAATGCACAAACTTTCGGGTAAATTCATTATTAGGAACTGTATATTGATTATTTAATTATATATGTTAAATTAAGGACGTCACTCGGTGTGTTCATTTTGAATTGAAATTAATAGTGACTTTCAAGGTTGATTACTTATATGCTTATAAATTTAAGTCTCCTTAGGTGATGATAGGAGGAAAGTTTTCGAAAATCTAAAGCAGGTTAAATGCAAAGAAATCTCAAAGAAGCTACCAACAGGAAATCTAATATAATTGTAAATCTTGAAACGAGATAACGCATTACAAAAGCATTGAATTTATTACAGTCCTTTTTGAAAATTACATGCCGCCACTGATGGACCTTTGACGGCGAGAGAACTCTACGCGGAAGTCGATCATCCCCAATAGAAATGGAGTGAGGCTGACGTCATATTTCCCCTACTTACTAGTTCTGCAGGCCTGGTTTAAGTAATAGATTTTCCAACCCAAAATTGAGCCTACTTGTTTTAGATTCCCTGTGGAGAAGTGATGTTTCTCTCCATTCTAACATGACTGAGTTCTTTCCTTTTGGTTGTTTTCTGTTGGCTGAAGTGATAGGGCATATAATTACGGTGTCGAGATATGTGAATATCTAATGTTGGTTCAAAATCGTCACACGGTTAGAACAGAACAGGTCAAATGGGCCAAACTTCGAACGCAGATATGATGATAATGATGATGATAACTGATTGAAACTTATGAAGTGTAATAATTTTGGTAGTTTGAACATTTTTTCTTTGAATTTTGGGTAGATATTAAATTACCACTTTTCTAATTGGGTGATCCTTCTTTTATGTAGCTCTGGAAACACTGTAGCTCAGGGATGTCAAGCGCGGGCATATTGTACCCTCTGACAAGGAGTTTAGAGACATTCTGTTTACAGTATTGGATGCAGGTATAGCCTATACTTGAAAGGGGTTCTACATCATTATTACACCTCGTTTAAAAATTAGAAATTCCCGAGCTTGACACGCCTACTTTAATCCATTGCTCTATTGTACCTCATCTCAAACTACCTACTCCGTTTTCTATTTCATCCATAATCTCAATAGTCTCATAAAGCATTTCTGCAAGGAAGACATTTTTTGTTATAGAAAAAGCTTGTATGGAGCCCTTTCGTGTACTTTAATTAAAATTAAAACATATGGTTTATTTAACTACGCTCGCAACTGCAGAGGGTATATCAGCGTCCCTGGTGTGCCGGAATTTTGTCTCGCAGGAGTTCTTTTACATGCTAGTAAATCTACTGACATGAGCCTGTCGCATTTAAACACACTTAAATCCCATCGACCTGGGCCGGGATCGAACTCGCAACCTTGAGCGTAGAAGGCCAGCGCTATACCAAAGACGCTACCGAGGCCGACTACTTTAATTAAATTTATTGTAACGATGATAATGAATATTGAAAAGTAGTGTCGGTAAAATAAGTAACTTTGTGACTATTTGATATATTTATTTCTACTTTTTGTTTTCTATTTGATAAGTAAGATATAAACCAACCTAACGTCTCATCTTTAATAACGTAAAAGTTAAATGTGTTTACTAATATATTGTGATCTCCAATCAAATGCTTTAGCCAGGACACAAAAAATTCAATCGACATGTAATTTCGAATTTAAAAAATTTAGTACTTGATCAACCAATCTAAAACAGCATTCTCTGTCGATTTTTGTTTTTTAAATCCAAAGTGCTCTAAAACTAATCTACTGTTGGATTGCAGATAATTATATAATCTATTAGGGGAAAGTTGAGTAGTATCGGACATCGGGTAATATCAGACAGTGATGTTTCTTTCTTCTACCACCAAATGGTATTACAGTGATGTTTCTTTCACTAATACTAGATGATGGTAGCAGTGTTCAGATGTCGCATACAGAACGTAACCAAGTAACTTAGGTACTACCATCTGGTGGTAGATGAAAGAAACATCACTGTCCGATATTACCCGATGTCCGATATTACCCAACTCTCCCTTATATAAAATAAATCATTATTATTATCATTATTATCATTATTATTATTATTATTATTATACATAACTTTCTCAAACACTTTTGAGAATGATGTTAATGATATGGATTTGTAATTAGCACTAGTATAAGTATTTCCCTTTTTGTATATTAAATATTTGAGTATTTTTGGAAAAATAGCACATTGCATTGACAATTGCATATTTTAAATAGCTTAACGGAGGGGATATTTCAGAACAAATTTTCAGAACTTTACATGGAATTTCATCATATCCAGAGGAATATTTTATTTTTAGATGTTTTCTCACAAGTATGATTTCTGCTGCGGTAGAAACTAGCAAACCTCAGGTTCAGTGGCAATTATGTATTAAGTCTAATGATCTAACATAAATAAGCAATTTTTGGTAAAGTTGAAGAAAGTCATCGAATTTTATATCAATATTTATTTTGCATTTTTGGACATCCAGAGTTATATATTTTAATTGTACGAATATTTCGTACATTTTACACATAATTTGAGTTCATTATTTTTTGTTAGTGTTTTATTTTGGGTATAAGAAACAGGAACAATTCCTCGTAAGGCTGCGAAGGCGGGTGCCCCATTGAAAGTTAAAGGCATTACTTACCTACTTACTTACTTACTTACTGGTTTTTAAGGAACCCGGAGGCTCGTTGCCGCCCTCACCGAAGCCCGCCATTGGTCCCTATCCTGAACAAGATTAATCCAGTCTCTATCATCACATCCCACCTCCCTCAAATCCACTTTCATATTATCCTCCCATCTATGTCTCGGTCTCCCCAAAGGTCTTTTTCCCTCTGGCCTCCCAACTAATACTCTGTATGCATTTCTGGATTCGCCCATACGTGCTATATGACCTGCCCATCTCAAAAGCCTGGATTTAATGTTCCTAATTATGTCAGGTGAAGAATTCAATGCGTGCAGTTCTGTGTTGTCTAACTTTCTCCATTCTCCTGTAACTTCATCCATCTTAGCCCCAAATATTTTCCTAAGCACCTTATTCTCAAACACTCTTAACCTATGTTCCTCTCTCAAAGTGAGAGTTCAAGTTTCACAACCATACAGAACAACCGGTAATATAACTGTTTTATAAATTCTAACTTTCAGATTCTTTGACAGCAGACTGGATGATAAAAGATTCTTAACCGAATAATAACAGGCATTTCCCATATTTATACTGCCCTTAATTTCCTCCCGAGTATCATTTATATTTGTTACTGTTGCTCCCTGGTATTTGAATTTTTCCACCTCTTCAAAGGATAAATTTTCAGTTTTTATATTTTCATTTCGTACAATATTCTCGTCATGAGACATAATCATATACTTCGTCTTTTCGGGATTTACTTCCAAACCTATCTCTTTACTTCCTTCAAGTAAAAGTCCCGTGTTTTCCCTAACCGTTTGTGGATTTTCTAGTAACATATTCACGTCATCCGCATAGACAAGCAGCTGATGTAACCCGTTCAATTCCAAACCCTCTTTGTTATCCTGGACTTTCCTAATGGCATACTCTAGAGCAAAGTTAAAAAGTAAAGTTGATAGTGCATGTCCTTACTTTAGCCCACAGTGAACTGGAAACTCATGTGAAAGGCATTACTATTAATATTAATTTATACAATTTTATGGAATATATGTATATGAAAGCGTATTTATTTTCAGTTTGTAGTAAGTAATTGGTCTCGGTTGAAATAGAGCCGGGTTAAGCGCTTGGGATATTTGAAAAAAGAAAGAGCGAGGGTGGGGTAATGTTCTACGGTACAGTTGTTAGGTGTCTTGTAACAGTAATCGCCGCCACTTATATAGTAATTTCAATTTTAATTACTTCTATAAATTAACTTAAAATAGATTTTAGTACGTAGCTTTTGAAGTGCATAGACTGACTAATTATACCTGAGTAAATTAGTGTATTCACTTGAACGAATGCAGTTTCATTAAATTAAAAGATAAGCGAATAGATTTTGTACATAAATGGACCTAATCTGTATTTTCTTGACCAATTAAGTAATTATAAATGTTTATATATTATGTTTTGTGATGTGCGTGTGTTTGTATTTCTGTGAAAAACACATCCTGATGATGAAGAGGTAGAAACTGATTTGACACATCACTACAAAAGTATGAATTATAATGTTATAATACCGTATTTTTACATGACTGCATGCATTAATTTGGAATATTTCTGGAAGCTATGTTCTAACCTTGTGGTGTAGTGGTCAGAGCTTCTGGCTAGAATGCATGAGGTCCCGGGTTGGATTCCCCGTAAGAGCATAGGAATTTTTCCTGTATATTCTACTTTTGAATACTTTTTTTTTTCCGTGGGTACACATACAGTCACTATAATTTAACCAACAAAATGTATATTTTTTTATAATGAGATTACCTTAAATATAATTTTTATAAATTTTGACACCTAAGTGTCCCAAATATTTCATACAAGGGCCGCCAGTAATAAAAACAATAAATCGGTTTATGATGTTGCACTACTAATATTTATTTAAAATTATCCGTCCTCATGTGAGGTTGACCACTGGGATCCGGAATCAACAAACATAAAAATAAAGGGAAATGAAACGAGTAAAATAATTATTCGATTTGTACATTGAAACAAAACTTTATGTGTTAACATATAAATGATAGTGTAGAATTTGAAAAGAGGCCTTCAGAATTTCCATTACAATCTTCTGAACCTCATAAAAGGGAATTTTAAAGGATTTAAGAATATTATATGTAAATTTTGGTAAACAACCTCTCGCTCCAAATAGTAAGCCTGTAACATCCCAGTTGTAAAGCGAAATGCCATATTTTTTCACTGAGGTATGGAACACACGGTACATATTTAGCTCGCTTGTCATTATTTATCTGCAGTGCCTGATTCGTGTCTCGTTCTAAGCAAATCGTAGGGTCTAAGACCATCGCCTTCTTGGTTCTTCTATTGATGGCAATTATATCCACCCTTCTATCGACTATGTATTTAGTAAATACAAAAATATAAAGTAAATCCATGGCGCTACAGCCCGTGAAGGGCCAAGATCGACCAGCCTGCTGCTGGTCTCACGTCCACATGCCGAAGCAGAGATGGACAATCATCCAATCAGAATGGAGGTATCGTTTGGTTAGCACGATGGACCCCCCAGCCGTTACAGCTGGTTTGCGAAACGGATTTTCGCTACCTATCGTAGCTCTCCAAGTGCATTATAATGCAGGGTGGGCATCGGTCCCATACACTGGCCGAAATTTTATGAGAAAATTTCTTTCAACATGAGGCCTCGAACCAGCGCGCATTCCGTAACGCGAGTCCTAGGCAGGATACTTTAGACCAGTGATGCGATGATTACTAGTAGTTCCGAGCGCGGGCTTTTTTAAGCTCTCTCCATAAGGGCGGAGGTTTTCTGCTTGAGACACAAGGGTGTAAAGCACATATAACGTTGCAGACCATGACAGATCGCAAGCGAGATTACAATACGGGTATTAATGATAAGTAGAGGATTAATTTTTTTACATAATGAACCTGGCGGTGAAGTAATTTATGTGTGCTGTATAGTAATTTGTGTTATAAAGGATCAAACCAGAAGTAAGTAAAATAAAATCAATTACTAAAAACAACTCTAAAACAAATTAACAAAAAAATTCCCGCAGTAACTAATGCCAGTGTTTAATAAGTAAAAAATATATACTATATTATTTATAAAAAAAAATGTCAAATGTCAGTACGAAACACAACACAACACAGATATAGACATTATTCTGCAGAAGAGAGAAATTGATTTCAGACAAGAAATAATGCTGAAAAATTAAGAAAAACCACGTTTGTTGTTTTTATAATCGTAATTATATTTGATATTGTTTGAAATGATCGAACCATATATATCATATATGGCGAAACATGCGTGAGCTGAGAGAATTTTTTTTATGTTGTTTTCTCGACTTAAAAATTTTAAGCAGTTTACCGAATAAAAAGCTCCTTGCACAACAATGATTGTCATATTGGTCTGAAACGTCTCACAGAGGTTAATTAAATGTTGATAAATAAAATTGAAATAGCATTTGTATAAAATATTAATATTAAGTTTCTTCGGGAAATATTCATATTATATTGCACTTAGATTAATTAATATGCTGTAATGGTAAATTCATACAGTTTAAAAATTTATTTTGTCTCTCTATTTAGACTGAGCTCAAAAATCTACCTAATTAATTTTTATTCCCATAACTATTTTCAAGATTTTGAGCAAATATGAATTAAACATTGTTGAAAACTTTGACGCAAGAAGCCTTTTTTAGTGATGTCAGTATAAAATATATTATATATATATATATATATATATATATATATATAATTTCAAACCCATTAGGCATAATGGCACCAAATTGTGTACAGATTATAGTCATGTAGATCTGTTTATATAGTTTAATATATGGCTGAAAATTGTGGTAGTTTTAAAAATCATACATATCCCCTTAAATGACGTACCCCAAAAATTACGATGGCTCTTCAATGGCATAATTGAATGAATTTGTTTTTTTTTTTCGTGTTATGTGCATCTCACAAATCACTGTAAGAAACATCATTACATAATCACGACTGGAGAGTATAGACTAATTTTCACAATCACTCAATCAATATACTCTATTTCAATCAATATTGTCCTTATTATTTTTTCAATAAATGCTCAAAAGTACTTAGAGATCACACACGTCGAGCAGGTAGACCCTATTAGTTTCTCCTAGCCAATGAAGTGAAGTATTTACATAATAAATAATTGCTCGTAACAGGAAAATGGTTTACAAATAATTAATTTTTCCTATTTCTCTTTTTGTTCTTAAAAACCCCTTTCCTTTGCGATTTGTTTATATATGAACATGTATATTAAATAATTGGAAAACTAGCTCTATTATTAGCCAAAAATTAGTAACACAAGTTGTTGTAGTAATTGCTGCCTTTATTCGATGTATATGTATGTACGTCCCTGATGTCTACGTTAAGACGCTATGTAGTGGATGCGCTATGCTCTCGTGGTCAAGGTCGAGCTCTTCTACCATGATTGGGAGCTAATATCATCTCATCCGTGCATTAGACCACGACGCCACGGCGCGGGACACACACAGAAATATATAGTTTAATTATAAAGAGAAAGTATATGGTTGATTTTTTTTTAAAGTTTCTTAGCTGAAGGCTAAAAACAATTAAGAAAATTTTCAATTGAAATTACGAGTAGAAAAATGAAGTCCTCTGGCTGTGTCATGCGATGTGGAGGCGAAACGCTTCGTTGACGAAGAGACAAAGTTTAAAATGAAAGGCGTGTTAGTGTTTGAATAAGAGATTCCTCACACAAATAGGTGACGTAATGAAGAGAACAACTGTACCTACGAGGTGAGTTCAGTCATGCGCGGAAATTACTGGCGAGGGGTTCAGCTGTTTTAGTTTCGAGATTGATGGAAAATTGTGAAGGGATGGCACACACAATCTCGTGACCATAACCTGTGGGTAGTCGGGCGAGGGTTGGGGGAGTGATGATGTGGGCTAGATGAGTTGATACCAGCATTGGCTGGCTTCAACCGCTTCTAAATGGAGTGCGCTTTCAAACAAAGCCACTAGGCGGCAGTGAAGAAGATCTCACGCCGGCCCTGGCGCGAGATATGGCATCCAGTGATATTGTGGCTCCCGGATGTAGCTTTATACACAGAAATTGCATCACTCCGAGAACTGTGCGCAAGAAAAAAGGAACTCGTGTACGGATCTACAGTGTGTGTTTCATTTCCTACATTTCAGTAATGAAGCGCCAACCAAATGTCATTTGAAGGAAAGTAGAACAAAGAGGCAGAAAAAGACAGAAGACTGATTTATATTAACAGAAATAAAGAAACAAAATGTGAGATAGCGGGAGAGAAATAAGACAGAAAGAAACAGAAAAACGGGGGAAAGAAAGACTAATAGAAAATAATGAAAATAAATACATTCATTTCAGGGCAGATCTTTCACTACAAAAACCCAGCTTTCTCCAGTCTTTCCTATTTTCTGTCTTCGCTTTTGTTTCCTCCTATGATCCATATATCTTAAAATCGTCTATCATCTGATATCGTCATTTATCCCGAACTCTTCTCCCGTTCACCATTCCTTCCAGTGCATCCTTCAGTAGGCAGTTCCTTCTCAGCCATTGACCAAACTAATTCCTTTTCCTCTTCCTGATCAGTTTCAGCATCATTCATTCTTCACTCACTCTTTCCAACATATTTTCATTTCTTATTCTGTCTGTTCACTTCACACGTTCCATTCTTCTCTATATCCCCAATTCAAATGTTTATAATCGCTTCTTTTCACCTCGTCGTAATGTTCACGTTTCTGCACCATACATTGCCACATTCCACACAAAGCACTTCACTAGTCTCTTCCTTAGTTCTTTTTCCAGAGGTCCGCAGAAGATGCTCTTTTTTCTATTACAAGAAATTTATAAAAGAAAGAAAATTTGTATACAAGAAGTAGAAAGGGTTACGAAGAAGAAAGTGAATAGAAAGAATGAGTGAAATAGTAAGTAATAATAAGATAGATTTTTTAAACAAACTAAAGAATATAATAAGTGATAGAGAATAAAAGAAACAAAGAATGACAATGACAGATAATAAAAAGGGATGGGAAATATGAAAAGAAAAAGGGATAAAAGATAGGGGGAGAAAACAAGAATGAAGAAGGGTGAAAGAAAAACAAGAAAAATCAGTTCGTTATAGAAATAATGAAATTGACAAGTAAAATTAATTATTAGAGACACGCGTTTCTTCCCAGTGTACCTGAATATGAACCTAATAAAAGTTTTAACGCGATGAAAACTTGCAAGTTTATCGCAATCTTTGAACATCAGAAAAGTGCATCAATATATCTACTAGTAAACAGAGAAATATTCACCAATTTTGACCCGTTGGTTACTTAGCAGCTTATTGCTGATATAGCTAATTTAATGGAAATTTAATGAATGCTTATCAGCAGGCTTAGGATCCGGGACACTTTAGCAACCAATGTACGCACAACTTGATTATAGAGTTCTTTGAACATAATAGACAGACATACTGTGAATGTAAACAATGACGTCAATGTGCTGCATTATATCCTACTGCTAACAGTACAATCTAGTGACGGTGGAAAATGAAGTAGGATACATACCACAAAAGTAGTCATGTCCCTCGGAGACGTTGAAGGCGTTAGCGTTACAATGAATACCCATATACATACTTGCAACTAGTTCGAAAGAACTGTTCATTATGAATTGAAAATGCACTGTGATGGCCTGAGTTCGTTTCGTAGGGAGAGACGGTTCTGTTTGCAAATTACATTGTAATTGATAGGTTTGAAGGAAATTGAGGTGTTTTTCTTCTTTAGTTATACTTAGAGACGAAGATGTCATGCACTATAAAATCCCAAAAATATGCATGCATTCATGCGCCATCAAACTATGAAACATGCAAGGTCAAGCAAAAAAAAAAAAAATACATTAAAATATGCACTTTGAGTTTTATTCCAAATGTCTTATTTCACTTCACTTTTTTGCACAGTTAACAACATAACAACATTTCTAAATTGTTTCTGTGAGGTTCCTGCGCTTGTCAGTCAATATGTGTTTGTAGACAAAGAATAACCTCTCTACATCGCAAGAAGTTATGGCTGCAAACTTGAATGAACATATTTGTGACAGTGTCAGATCAAATTCTTCATTCAAGTTTTCGCCACAAATAACCTCCTTCACTGAACAAAAGAACTCGTAGTCCGGTTTCGCATTTATGACCCTGTCCAGTTTGTTTTCCGCCGTTACACCCTCTTCCCCGCAGGCATAACTGAGGGATCTATGGAATTCTTTGCAGATTCTTTCTTTTTTTGCATTCTTAAAATATGTGAAACTGATGCGACATGCTGGTCGACTTGAAATTCTTTACTTCATTTTATCTGAAATTATAATAGAATTTACGGTTACTTGGATTACGATTTTAAAATGGACATCGTAATTTAATTAATTAATTTAAAAGTTTTGTAATTTTTTAGAAAGAACAACTGCCATAGAAAATATTCGGAAACAGAATAGCAGTGTTTACTTCTTTACTGTATCAATCGCAGAATACGACCACCTGGTCAAATAAAATCTTTTCCTTTAATCCACTGTGCAAAGAGTACACTTTTGGAACCTTTAATTGGAGGCATATTAGAACCACATTAAGACACGCAAACAGAACAAACAAACACATTAACCACTCGCGAGGTTCACACACTGCAAAGACAGTTTAGCGAATGATTCCAATTTCAGAAGAATCTAAATTGCTCATAGTTGGCTACAGGATAGGGGAGAGAATTTGCAACTTCCCTGAAAGAGGGTGCTTTTGACCTAAATTATTTGTCTGCAGATTCCTTGAATCCTCTTTATATCCTCTCTACTATTCTCAAAGTATTTAAATAATAAATCCATTTATGATACGTAGTCTATAGAGGGTTGTCGGTAAAATATTGTAAAAGTGAACTTCCGTCCAGGAAAAAGTCCTCTAACATCTTATTGTGAAAATTTAACATTTTATTTCATTTTCTGTTATTTAGCTTTTCCTTTTCCTTCTTCAATCGTGATTCTGAAGCTAAAATAAGGGACATAAAAATCGAGAAACTGAGGTGTCCACTCAAAACCATTAAAACCTGCATTTAAACTGAATATAATGTATATTATATGCATTATTAAGCTAAAAATTGCTTAAATATGCATTATGCTTGTGTTTATTCCCGAAAAGGGCAAAACATGGTTAATGTGCACGGAAAAGGTACACATATATGTAACCAGAAAGTAATGAAATGGATAAGTACTAAGTTTGAGCTGTGTCCTATGTTCTTATAAATACATGCATTTGCATGGAATTCTCGTCTCTCGTTATAGTAAAGTATTGAGATCACCAATATCCTCTAAAATTGGGTATCACGTCTTTCTCAGTGAGAAGACCTCCGTGCAGGAGAATATTACCACAGTCTAATATATACAGTCACGAAGCTCAATACTTACTCAATATGCAAACATAGATAGTTGCTCACCACCAGGATCGCTACTATCGCCTCATCAAAGAATCTTTCCCTAGCAGACGATAAAATCTATTGCACTTTCGATATAGTGTTCTTTTGAAAAATTAACACCTTCCTTCCACTATTGAAATATGAAATACATAAGGTTTATATATTATTTTCATAAAGTATATATTATATTCTATAAATTCACCTTCCTGGATCATTCGGAACAAGGATAAATCTGAGCTCTTTTTCTTATAATTTATAGTGCTACAAACGTCTCCTTGTCGCATAGTATTGAAATTATTGTATTTTAGCTATTTACAGTTATTACACCCGTAATGAACATTTCACAATTTACACAACTTTTCACAACAATGGCTTTTCGATGCAAACCGTAATGTACCATACGTTCGAGTTCTCTCTTTCAGTGTATGGAACTCAGTGAAATATTATCAACTTTATTGAGTATCATTGCTAAGTTTTATTTGATGTAATGTATCCATAAGTCCCGTTTACTTCTTGTTGCATAATGTGTTGCAGAAATAATTACAAAACTATGTTATTTTAATGTGTTAACATAATCTGTTCGAATCAACATTTTAAGTTTAGAATTGAAGCTGTTTTGAGGTTTAATAAAAAAGAATTTATATTGTGATTTTAATTTAGCACATCTAACTTCCTTAATTGTAGACAGAAAATTTACCATACCAGTCCTATGAAATTAGTGTACGTATGATTGTGTTACTTAGTCTCTTAGGTAGTAGATAAATACAGTAATCCAGTATTCTATTGTAGTATTAAAATACAGACAGATTGAATGTCCTGGGTTTCATACATAACATTATGTTTAATTATAATATATAATTGCGAATATAGGAATATAAGTTAAATATAGTAAACATAACCTATAATTTCCAAATGAAATAACATCAACGAGTTGCATGACATACATATGTAATGGGAGGGGATTGGAGACCAGTAAAATTAGACAGAAAGAGGCAACTGGTACAGTAAACATAACCTATAATTTCAACATATCAAAATATCCTTGCGGTGCAACTGAAAATGATTCAATCGTGCATAAATGAATGTACAAGTATTTCGCAATATTTGATCGAAATAAAAGCAGGTATTACACATACGAACAAAGTAATTTTCACATCAAAAATAATATTACTTGCAAGTGAATTATGTCTGAAGTGTCTCATAATAATTGTTTTAAATTTTATTAATGCATTTACACTACATTTTAGAGAAACATACGTTACTCTTTATTCATTCAAACTAATTTATATGGTTGAAACGCGAGTCACATGGTCTGCCTTACGGCCTGTATTTAGATCACGATGGCAATGACAGTCTATTGTTCCTAGTACTCACAGCGCTCCAAGCGGCTAGCAACTATCGCGAGAAATGCAAAAAATCATCCCAAGCTTCGTGACTGTATATAGTAGACTGTGGTATTACATCTTCCTCCTCTTTCTTCTTGTCTTCTGTGCTCCTTGTAGTGTGTACACTAACATTTAATATGTTAAATTGTGACAACTGTGGTATAAGGGTAACATACCTTACTGTAAAGCCCATATTCGCAAGTAAGAATAATAGCTCGTATTTCTGCAGCATTGTAAAATGAAATTTTTTATTAAAGGCGAAGGAGGAATACTACAGTTTCCTCGTATTTCTTTCACAGTTTACGCATGTTAGGCAAGCTTCTCACCAACCCAACTTTAGGAATCAAATTATGATCTCACATATAAAAAACGAAACTTTTTAGACAATAAAAAGAGTTTTAAAACTTCAGTAACTTGTCTTGACTAACAACTTCTGGTTACTCTGTGAATGTTTTGTTGTCATGTACATCACAGAAATAACTCTAAGTTACATTTACTAAAGTCATTATGTGGATTTAACTTTGAGATGTATATTATGACGTAGATTGTCATTTTCTCGGGAGGCTAACTTTCAGAGCAAATGTTGTAAGTAGAAGTAGGAAGTTCGTACCAAAATATATGTTTCAGGTTGTGTGCGGCCACGCATATAGATCATCTCACTAGTTTTCTGCTATGTATACTATACTCTGTTCAAATAAACAACTCACAGTATATCCGCAAAAGTGGATGGATGACTTTCGTAACTATTACCGGTACTGCAATATGCACAATAGAGAAGCAGTTTCATTAAGTGCTAACGTTTTAAGCGGAGTTGTGCAGTTTAATGAGCGGTTTTTAACATGCTAGAATTTAAATCTTAAAATAATACGAAGTTCAATGCAAAGCTTCAAGATTTACTGGCAATCATACAAGCCTATCAGCAAATGGAGATACTTGTACATATTACGTGGAAATTATGTAATGTTTATATATATTTTTATTTTTTTATAATAACTGCCTCCCATTGGAGGTAGCCCAGAAGGACTCAGTATACTCTTCTACATGAATTTTACAATATTAAATCTTTACATAAATTTTGTAGAAAGAAAATTAAAATAAACATATATGAATTATAAAGTGAAGAAAAGAAAAAAATAAATAAACAGAGTGAATATGATGAGTCAGAATTTGGCAAGAGCGTTTCAAAACTGAAGTTATGATGTCAGCAGTAAGTGTCTGTGGTAGTTTCAAAGAACATGGGAATCACACCACGACCTCCAATAAGAAGACCAACACCTCAATGTCTTCAAGCTGGTATTTTGCTTTGAAGTAATCAACTGTTGGCAGATAAATGTTGATATTTTCTTTATTGACATCCTCCGGCTGGCTACTCCCCGTTTCAATCTTATGATAGGATCAATTATATATATCCTTTCTTGGTAGTCTGTGAATATGCTTTGATGTCAATACGTCTAGAGGAGCCATTAGTAGCAAGGCAAAAAACTTCCTCTTCTACTATCCAAGGCTTTTTTCTTAAAGCAGTTGCAATTAAGGATCGAACATGATGGTGTCTGGCATTTCGGAAGAGTAAACCTCTGTTACACTGACCTTGGACGTGGGCAAGGGTTTCACTCTCCGGGCAGCCATGTCTGCACCGGGATCCGTCCAAAGAGCGACCAGGTACTCCTCTAACTGCTGCTAAATTGGAATTCATTTTGAGGCAGGTTACCCATTCAGATATAGATGGTCCAGACTTATTAAAAATCCAGGCGTTGGCTTTAGGTACTTGGCTGTACAATTCTACACCTCTGCCTCTTCCAGGCATTACTTTCCAAGATTCGAATTCTGTATTTCTTAATTCCTCTCTTAATTTCCTAGATGGAATATTATTTCAAGGACGCTGAGCTACGAAATATGTATATGGAATACTTTCCTTTACACGGCGGATACAACAATCATGAGAAACATTCTACTTCAAAATTTGGCTCAAAATTTATATATATATATATATATATATATATATATATATATATATATATATATTGCTTTATCGACCTATGTATGATGTTCGTATGTTTCAATATTCCTTCAAACAACTGACTGCAGCAATATAGAAACGACTAAAGCCGTAAAATGTGGAAGAATAATTATTGTTCACATATATGTACCAATCCGCAGAAATCCCAATAGTCATTAAATCAAAAATGAAAAGTGTTCTTGAAACGAATAATGGATTTAATATGATGTGCCGTATACGAAATACACTATTATATTCACAAAGCTCTTACTCACTTGGTGATACAGTAAGAAATACTATATAGTATTTCAGATTTGCTCCAGTTACGTCTTATGACGTAAAACGAACATACGAGTATTCAGAGTATAAATATTATTTTTCTGAACTTAGAAAATTATATTTCTGAGAAAATGAAAATGTAAATGGTTATTAATTGTAACAAATTCTTATGTAGTTTGCTTGTTATTGTTATATATAAATTGTTTTATATTGAAAATTACGAAGAATATAAGATTATAATTCCAAATTATTCTCTTTTTTTTTACTCAATGTAATTGTTCATTTTGTTTCTGATTTTAAGGTAATAAATCATTGACACAAAGAAAAGTTTGGTTACCACTCGATTGTACGTGTTTGTTTTGCAAGTTTATTGACATTGACAGCTACGTTACTACAGTTCATTTGATAGATATATAGTCCAAGCTCTCACAACTTAACAGTTTTGGTACAAACTTCTTACCTCTGTCTGTAAGTAATCCTACGAACTCATGAACCAGAGGAAGTATTACAGAATTTGTACATACAATCTTAAAAGAATTAGGTTTCACGGTAAATTTCTTATGAGAGATAATTGATGTTGTAGAAGATTGCATAGAGATTCTTTACCACCATTTATACTTTTCAAGTGAATATTTTAAACTATTCTTGTTAACTTAATATTTGATAATATCCCATATTGTTTTTATTTCTTTTCCAAAAATTGATGACTGTATATACGAGGGAGAGCCAAAAGTAACCTTAATATATTGTTTTATTAATTGAATATGTACAATAAGACTACAAACACTTCATCACTTTTCAACATAGTCTCTAGTACGTTCAATGCAAGTGTTCCTATTATACTCCGTTGAAAAGTGATGAAGTGTTTGTAGTCTTATTGTATATATTCAATTAATAAAACAATTATTAAGGTCACTTTTTGACTCTCCCTGGTATATCTTATTTTATTATTATTATTATTATTATTATTATTATTATTATTGTTGTTGTTAAATTCATGGTTTAAACTATATAATTGTTGCACAATTCTTTTGTATTCTGGATCCTCGTGGACAACCGCAGTTCAGCAGCAGACGAAATGTATTAAATTTTATTAGTACAGTAGTTTATTTTTGCTATGTCATGTTATACTGGTTGAATGGAAGATTACGCCTTATAACTTTAACTCTGCCATTACTAGTAGTCTTTGAACAATTAACCTTATCTCCGTACACCCTGGGACAGAATACGGTCCCCAGTTATCAGGTATGGTGAAAAGAGTATTTTCGCGAACATTTCTAAGTCCATTTTTTGCATCACCACCTCAGTACTTTTGCTTTGTTCTCCGTATATTGAGAAAATAAAACCTCGGAATATGTATTATATGTCTTTCTCGTGTTAAATATTACTGTACCTGGTTAGCATGTTTCGGTCTGTTATTGACTATATAAAATAAAACATTGTTCGTTTTCTTACGAGAGAAATTTGGTTGCAAAAACAGGGCCTTTGCTTACACTTGACTTTAAAACTGCATGTTAAATTCCACGTAAACTACAGGGACATCATTTTATTTTCACTAACATTTTTAATTTTAACCTGGCTATATCTTTAGAGAACCGGAAACACCGTTAGCTACCCCCTTCCACGACTGGAGTTCGATGATACTGGCGTAAAACACAAACAAATTACTTTACTAGGTTTAGGAGGGAAGAAAAGCACTTTACCCCCAGTTACGTAAACTAGGAATTATCGCGATTTTGAGCTTGATAATTTTCATTAGGTTTTTGTTTAATCAAAATGCAGTACTGTATTAAGAAGAAGTGTTTTTACTCAAGAACTGAGTTGCGAACGTATTCATTATGCAGTGTATATTATACTGTCTACATCACATTAGCGTACAATGTAGAGAATGAAGTTAAATTGAAAAATAATCTTCATCTTACGATGTTTGGTGACGTATACACGTCCGTTGATGTGACATATTAATGAATTTAAATACTATTATAGTCACAATCATGCCATGGTATGAAAGAAAAATTTCACAACCTCGAGCGGGAATCGAACCTGCGACTCCCTGTTTTCCGGTCAGGCGCTCTACCACTGAGCTACCCAGTTCGTCTCACGCCAAAGGCTTGGAATTATCCTGTCATACTGACGACTCTGTTATAGAGTACTGTCCAAAGCGTCTGATCTAGTAATCTCTGCTTATGGGTTGAAAGAAACTTTACAAATGTAATCTTCATCTTACTATGTTTGGTGACGTATACACGTTTTTCTTTCATACCATGGCATGATTGTGACTATAATAGTATTTAAATTCATTAATATGTCACATCAACGGACGTGTATACGTCACCAAACATCGTAAGATGAAGATTACATTTGTAAAGTTTCTTTCAACCCATAAGCAGTGCTGACTAGATCAGACGCTTTGGACAGTACTCTATAACAGAGTCGCCAGTATGAAAGGATAATTCCAAGCCTTTGACGTGAGACGAACTCGATAGCTCAGTGGTAGAGCGCCTGACCGGAAAACAGGGAGTCGCAGGTTCGATTCCCGCTGGAGGTTGTGAAATTTTTCTTTCATACCATGGCATGATTGTGACTATAATAGTATTTAAATTCATGAAAAATAATCATAATATGGATATCTAAACACATTTTTGAAAATGGTGGCCGTTCATTTCGATACAAGCTTCAGTTCTTTTGTGCATATTGTCGCACTATAGACTATTGCATCTAATTCCAATTACCAGTTTCGTCCTTCGTACTAGTAATTCATGTTCAAATAATTCTGTACCTACTCTATAAAAGAGTACCTTACGTACTGTAAATTAAATCTTCACTTCTGCCCGACCCGCACAGATAAAATTACTCAGACATGCTATCTACTGTCCGTCCAAGTGGTTATGCCGCAGGATCGTAGAAAGGGAAGAAATCACGTGACAGTTAATTACTTAACGAGGCCCTTTTATTTAAGTTACTTTGAATAAGTTATTTTAAACAGTTGTATAATATTACGTAAAGGTCCAATTCATAACAGAAATTAATGTTTTCAGAAAAGAGCTAAGACAACCCAGATTTTACAGAAGGGCGAACAAAAGCAGGTGGGGGAAATCGGGATGCGACGTAGGCAAACGGACTGTAAATGTGCGAAAATATAATTCAATATTGAAAGCTCTTTCGTCACTGGATACGCGAACATATTTCTGGAACGTACTATACTCACTAACTCAGTGCTTTTTACTATATGCGGCCTTGATTCTTTCTAGAGGACAGTTGGAACTTCGTTAGTAGAAGGGCTGGGGGTGAAGTACATTCAAAAACTCAAGTACAATAAAAATTGAAGTAAAAATAAAATGCTGTCCCTGTACAAGCAACAGTAATATAATGTAATTTATTCATTATTACATTACAAGTTTTTCTTTCGGTTATAATTCAGACTTTCTATTCTTTAAAATGTTTAATATTGTTGTCAATTTATATTATCCTAGTTAAAGATTTGCAACTTATGTCATGTAAAAGTTGAACTTCTTTTATCGCACGTAGGGTGTGATACACTTTCTTGCTGCGTATATCACCTCTTCACAAAATGTTACCCACTGAGGATATTTAATCGGTTGTTCTGCAGCAGGAAGACGAAGACCTTTTTTATCTTTCTTTTCTTCATTCTTCATACGATGCCACTATACATGAAATATAAATGGTGTATTCTATAGGTTTTCACTTTGAATAGAGCTTGAGAACTTCACAATGCCATTATACGTATATCAGCAAGTTTAGAAGCTACCGTCGTACCAAAAATGTAGTTCATGCCATCAACACAAGCTCACACACAATAACATCGCTCAAAAATTTCGTTCTATGAAAGCCAATGACGCAAGAGAGGTGGATTTTGTGCTTCTCGCACCCAAAAGTGCACCCTTAACTCCTGCTCAAAATTGCCTTATTTATCATCCATTGTGTACCACATCCATTTCAGATGTAAGCTGTGAAAAAAACATAAGCAACCATCTGTTTCGTCCATTATGTTTTACTGCAAGCAACGAAGCGTACAGTTGGCAGAACTACTAAACTGTCAGATCTCTGAACAGAAGAAATGTGCGTTAGATTCCCGGAGAGATAATTGGCACAAATTTGATTAACACAATAAGATTTTTTTCACGTTTTTCTTCCAGTTATTACTTCCACATCCCCGGCTGTAATTGTACATGTTTCATTATACCCATAAATTTATTACTGCTATGTAAGCAAGATTGTGGCTTTGTCAATCAGTAATTTATTTATTTATTTATTTAATCTGACAGGATTAAGGCCATAAGGCCTTTTCTTCCATCCTAGCAGATAGCACATATAAGTACAAAAAAGAAATACAGACGCAGATGAAAATAATACAAATTAATTTAAAGACCTATAGAGGGTCAACAGGGTCAAAGGAACACTATAGAGCTCTCATCGAGCTAATACAAGAAAAAAAGAAAGAAAACCAAAGATAGAAATGATGATAATGATAACTGATAATAATAATAATAATAATAATAATAATAATAATAATAATAATAATAATAATCATAATAATAATAATAAATACATTACATATTAATTGTCAATTTTACAGCAGCATAGTTACAATATTTATTATATGTCATGGGTTACGCCGAAGTTACGCGACCTGACAGGTATTCAACAAGCAATACCATGAACTAGAATGAGATTTTTTAATTTAAATTTGAATTTTGATATTGTCCGACAGTCTTTTACATGGTCAGGGAGAGAATTTCAGAGGCGTGGAATCGATATGCTGAAAGATGATGAGTGGAAGGATGTTCTGTGCAGAGAAACAGAGAGAAACTACATGTTCCGGGTTCGAGGTACTGAAAGGTAATCAAAAGAGATGCTAGGTAAGAGGGTGTGGATGATTTTAAATAGTAATAAGAGGAAGTTGAAGAATTTTCTTTCTTTAAGTGGATTCCAAGACAACAATTCTAGTGACGGTGTTACATGATCGAATTTTCTAATGTAAGAAAGGAAACGAAGGAAGATATTGTGAACAGCTATAGTTTATGGGCAAGATCAGTAATTTAGATTCTTGAATAGAGAATCGCAATAATCTAACCGTAGTAATGTCAGTATCACGAAATAAAATATTAGGCGTTTCATATTATATAAATAAATACTTGGAAACCGTTATCTTAATTGTTAGGATGTCAATTTTTCACTGTCTATACCCAATTCAAACGCTCTCGAATCCAAGTGAAAGTTTATGGGAAAATTAACTGTCCTATAGCGCCAATATTAAAGTTTCCTATTTAATAACTCATTATCTCAAGAAGTACAGAAGATATCGTACTGAAATTTTTATAGGATAACGACACAACGTTCCTAAAAAACCTGACCTAGATTTGTTAAGAATTACAAGTTATAAGAAAATATTTATTTTTTAATAATGTTGATATACAGTATTTTAGTTATTCGTTCTGTATGGTTGTGAAACTTGCACTTTCACTTTGACAGAGGAACAGAGATTAAGGGTGTTTGAGAATAAGGTTCTTAGGAAAATATTTTGAACTAAGAGGGATGAAGTTACAGGAGAGTGAAGAAAGTTACACAACGCAGAACTTCACGCATTGTATTCTTCACCTGACATAATTAGGAACATTAAATCCAGACGTTTGACATGGACAGGACATGTAGCACGCATGGGCGAATCCAGAAATGCATATCCTAGTGTTAGTTGGGAAACCAGAGGGAAAACGACCTCTAGGGAGGCCGAGACGTAGATGGGAGGATAATATGAAAGTTGATTTGAGGGAGGTGGGTTATGATGATAGAGACCGGATTAATCTTGCACAGGATAAGGACCGGTGGCGGGCTTATGTGAGGGCGGCAATGAACCTGCGGGTTCCTTAATAGCCATTTATATATGGTAATAATAATAATAATAATAATAATAATAATAATATAATAATAAATAATAATAATAAAGCACAATAAGATTCATAGAATTATTATTATTATTATTATTATTATTATTATTATTATTAATATTAGACTATTATTATTATTATATTATTATTATTATTATTATTATTATTATTATTATTATTATTATTATTAATTCCTCTATATCTGTCTCATGTTCTGACAAACAACTGCTAGATCCATGTTGTCAGCAATCTTGTCTCCAAAACGACGCAATGACGCCGTGCGTGCCCAGTCATTACCGGCACGCTAAGGAGATCTTTGCGCTCCTGTGTGCCACATCACTGACGATGTCTGCCGCAGCAGCTGACGAAACTTGTGGTAGCAACAGCGCCAACAGACCACGACCCTTTAGCCCGGATAACAACGATCCATAATGCCTTCAGAGTATATCGAGCCATAATTAATATACTCACCAAAGACGTATTGGCTAATCACCTAAATTGAGACAGCTCATGTTGCCTGCCGTTTTCGCATGGTTTTCTTAAGACGCCAAGACAAATTTCGGGATGAAGCTCCTCAAACAATGGCCCACGGATCTAGATCTACCTACCCATAAAAGTTTCGGCATTTTCCAAATTAATTCCTTGAAAATAGGAGCCCTTGGATTTCTCATATTGCCATCGGTATTTGTACGAATTTACTGGAGTTCTACTCGCATAGTGAAAGGGCTCGGTACCATTCAATGTTCAGACTTTTACATCTTCGTGCGTTCCTTATCCTGATGCTGTTATATCATGTTTCTCTCCTCTTTTCCCCTTTATCTGGTAGCTATTATGTTACGTCCATTTTCGGTTTTTTCCTTCAAAATTCTCTGGGATTCCTTCAATGGAACGGCGAAACTCGGAATGAGAGAAGTGTCCAACAGGCTTGGAGTTCACATATTTGTTTTTTCTGAACTCCAAGGCGTTTTCGCGAACCCTTTTCGTGTTTCTATTTCCATTTTCACAATTCATTCATTACGACTGTATTATAGACTCATCGCGTGTGTTGCACTCTACACAATCTATAATGAACTAAGTGGTCTACACTTCTCGTCACTAGCGACATGAATAAGCCACGCTCGTAGAGTCGTGGATAGTTCGACAATTTAAGTACCCTGGTGTTGCTAAAAAATTGTTTTAAATTTTGTTGCCACTTTAAATAAAAATATGTGTAGAGAGGTCCTACAACGGTGTTAAGATATATTTCTCTGATTTCGAATGAAATAAGGAGGCTAAATATTTGAAAGTAAACAAGAATAGGATGAAAGACATGTTCGTGTTCAAAACAAGCAAATATTAGAGTCGGTCTCGGCTGTGAAGGACTAAAAATATCGAACTGCGTGGGTGCAGTTTTACTGTATTATAAATTCTTTTCCCACATCACTTGTCACTCATAGCGCTTCTGACAACAAAACAAAATAAAATAAAGGACATTAATCTACCTTTCAATTCTAAAGCAACTGTATGGGACGTTCAACATATCACTCAATCGAAAAATGAAGAGCTAGGGTAGAATGTCTGACTATTGACAAACTGTCATTTACTTTTTAGGGTGGTGTGAAATTAAGTACATGAACATCAAGCTCAAATAACCTTGACCCTACGTCACCACTTTTTGTTCTCGCAACGGTGAATCATGGCGTGTATGTCAGTGTCATTTCAAAATGACGTTCTACTATAGAGTAAAATATTCCTTTTGTTTCTAACGTCACAAATATTGCCATTCCGCGGGGATCCCAGCTCTTTATTGAATTTTGCCCGATAAATCCCATAGAATGAACTTTATTTAACTGGCTCTGGTTAAATCAATGGTCATGTATTCGCCCATAAACTTGAATGCTTACACTACCGGTATTACTATAAAATTGTATTGCATAAACACCATAATTTTGATGTTCAGACATAGCAAATATCATCGCAATAATCATCATGATATTAGTCACTAAAACCTCCATGAGAATTAGGTTTATTACAACGTAAGCAAGTTTTTGAAAACAAAATTGAATAGGTAACTATGCCTATATGTAATGTTATTGGTTGGATGGAATATGCGGTTATAGTTCATCAGTGATCATGATTATGATTATGTTTTGGAGTTTTCACGGGTCCGAACTGCAAGAAAAAATATATTGCACCACTATCTAAACAGGCTGGAAGGAGATGTATTAGTTTATTAACAGGAATTACAAATCATGAAATAGGAACAAATGCTGTAACAGACTGTTATAATATGGCCAATAATCTATGGAATTTTTCAGAAAATGTAATGTAGCGTGTGGCAACGCTGGAGACCAAAATTAACAGTATGTACTATTTCACTTTATTGAACTCCAGAGAGATGTCTTTTTTTTTCATTCTACCTGAAGTACCCTGGCAGAACTGACTTGTTATGAAACGCACGAATCAGTAACTTGGTCCTATGATGTTAGAAAGCAAGCTAACCTGTGTTTTTCATTCTAGATGAGTTACCCTGACTGCAGAACTAATATTTTATGAAACGCACGAATCAGTAACTTTGTCCTATGGTAACTTGGTGTTAGAGAGCTAACTTACCATTACATTAATCTGTCTCTTCATTCTACCTGAGATACCTGGCTGCAGGACTAACTTTTTATGAAACGCACGAATCAGTAACTTGGTGGTATGGTAACTCGATGTTAGCGAGCTAATTTCTATGACATAAACACGTGTTTTTCGTTCTAAATGAGGTACCTGGATGCAGAAATGACTTATTATGAAACGCACGAATCAGTAACTTGGTCCTATGGTAACTCGGTGTTAGAGAGCTAGCTTACCGTTACATTAACCTGAGGTACCTGGCTGCAGAAATAACTTTTTATGAAACGTAGGAATCAGTAACTTGGTTCTATGGTAACTCAGTGCTTGATAGCTAGCTTACCATTACATTAACCTGTGTTTTTCATTCTACCTGAAGTACCCTGGCTGCAGAACTAATGTTTTATGAAACGCACGAATCAGTAACTTGGTCCTATGGTAACTCGGTGTTAGAGAGCTCGCTACCATTACATTAATCTATGTTTTTTATTCTACCTGAGGTACCTGACTGCAGAAATGACATGTTATGAAACGCACGAATCAATAACTTGGTCTTATGGTAACTCGATGTTAGAGAGCTAACTTTCCGTTACATAAACACGTGTTTCTCATTCTACCTGAAGTATCTGGCTGCAGAACTGACTTGTTATGAAACGCATGAATCAGTATCTTGGTCCTATGGTTACTCGGTGTTAGAGAGCTGGCTTACCATTACATTAACCTGAGGTACCTGGCTGCAGAAATAACGTTTTATGAAACGCACGAATCAGTAACTTGGTCCATTGGTAACTCTGTGTTAGAGTGCTAACTTCCCGTTACATAAACACGTGTTTTTCATTCTATCTGAAGTACCTGGCTGCAGACCTGACTTGTTATGAAACGCACGAATCAGTAATTTGGTCCTATGGTAACTCAGTTTTAAGAAGCTAGCTTACCGTTACATTAACCGGTGTTTTTCATTTTACCTGTGGTACCTGGCTGCAGAACTAACTTTCAACGCACGAATCAGTAACTTTGTCCTATGGTAACTCGATGATAGGGAGCTAAATTTCCATGGCATAAACGCGTGTTTTCGTTCTACCTGTCATACCTGGCTGCAGAAATGACTTTTTATGAAACGCACGAATAGCAACTTGGTCCTATGGTAAGTCGATGTTAGAGTGCTAACTTTCCGTTACATGCAGTAAACATGTGTTTTTCATTCTACCTGAGGTACCTGGCTGCACAACGGACTTGTTATGAAAGCACGATTCAGTAACTTGGTCCTATGGTGACTCAGTGTTAAAGAGCTAGCTAACCGTTACATTAACCTGTGTTTTTCATTTTACCTGAGGTACCTGGCTGTAGAAATACCTTTTTATGATACGCACGAATCAGTAACTTGGTCCTATGGTAACTCAATGTTAGAGAGCTAACTTTCCGTTACATAAACACGTGTTTTTCGTTCTACCTGAGGTACCTGGCTGCAGAAATGACTTGTTATGAAACGCACGAATCAGTAACTTGGTCCTGTGGTATCTCGCTGTTAGAGAGCTAGCTTACAGTTACTCTAACCTGTGTTTTTCATTCTATCTGAGGTACCCTGACTGCAGAACTAACTTTCTATGAAACGCACAAATCAGTAACTTGGTCGTAAGGTAACCTGTGTTAGAGAGCTAGCTTACAGTTACATTAACCTGTGTTTTTCATTCTATCTGAAGTACCCTGGCTGCAGAACTAACTTTCTATGAAACACACGAATCAGTAACGTGGTCCTTTATTAACTCAGTGTTAGAGAGCTAGCTACCATTACATTAACCTGTGTTTTTCATTATACCTGAGGTACCTGGCTGCAGAAATGACTTTTATGAAACGCACGAATCAGTAATTTGGTCCTATGGTAACTCGGTGTTAGAGAGCTAGCTTAACGTTACATTAACCTGGGTATTTCATTCTACCTGAGGTACCCTGGCTGAAGAACTAATTTGTTAAGAAACTCACGAATAAGTAACTTGGTCGTATAACTCGATGCTATAGCTCTTGGTTATCGTTGCATAAACCAGTGTTTGATTATATATGTTGAGTGGAATAACACTTTCTCCAGACGAGATCGGAAGGTATGTGTTTCAACGGAGGTCTTTCGGTTTGCTCAAGTTTTTTTCACTCTACATTTTTTATAATTTAATAACATAGAAGCGTATGATTTTAGAAAACACAATACCAACGAAATATAGGTCTACACCTTTCTGTGCTCAAAGCTTACGACCGTGGGCATTAAGCTTGTAACAAAGATTTCCAGTTTTCTAGACACTGTTTTGGATTACTAACCACACTAAACCCCCGCACTCCGAAGAACTAGCAGACGCTATTTATTTCTCCTGGAAAATGCTTCAGTATCTTATTTTCAAGGAATAATATTATTTATGCTCGACCATGCCCAAATGTAGTAATTATACACCTGGTAGCAGCCCTTTAATTGACCTCACTAAAGTACACCTATTCATTAAAGTTCAGGTGTTCCACCAATCAGAAAACACCATTATAGCAATATGAAAGCGCTAGTATCGATTATTCTCGGATATGCAATCGAAAGACAACTAGCGAAACGTCACGGAGGCTGGAAATCCAATACTGTACTGTCGCAGAAGGTTATATTCTGTTACTATAATAATTAGCGTTAATTGTGAATAATATTCAAACAAATTCAATTTGTCATCTCGTTTTTCAATGTCTAAATCAATTTCAAGGTTATATCAAGATTAATATTTATTTTACTCTGTAGATTATATCAAAGTCAATGACATATGTTTCTCGGAAAAAATCAATACTTTCGCGTCTGCACACATCTCACAATTTACGAGATATTGCACAAGGACAGTTCCGCTCCCCAGTCAGATAAGAATAACATGAATACTTATGAATAATTTCAAGTTAGAAATATGGTCGAGCATAAAAAGTTGTATGAAACTTGCCTATAATGGTAATTAAGACGCTCGTATGAAAATTATGAAACTCACTTGCGCTCGTTTCATAAACTTACTCGCGTCTTAATTACTACCATTATAGGCTCGTTGCATAATGTACTATTATTTCATTCCCATGTTTTATTTAATTTATTGTATTCCATAGATCTTATATCAACATTGTAACTTTAATATGTGGATATCACCGACGTAGGTCAGGCGGTAGCGCTTTTGCCTCCTGATCCGGAGTTTCGCTTGGACGTGTGTTCGATTCCCGCTTGGGCTTTTTACCTAGTTATGCTTTTTCGAGGTTTTCCCCAATCCGTAAGGCGAGTGTATGATAATGCCGAAACAGCAGTCTTATCTGGCCAACTACTCTCTCTCTATTGACTTTTGGATTCATTACTTAAAGAAGATAATATTTTCTTTGCATTAATGTTTTTGTTATAATATGAAGAACATATCATTTATTTTGCATTCATAATTTTATTTTTACCGTAAATTCAAAAGCCAGTTTTTTTCCCCATTATTACCAAATGATGGTTAGCCCGTTTTTGCAAGCACACTTTCAATTGTTCTGTACTTGATCAGTTTTATAGCATAACACTTTCTTAATTTTAAACGTGTACATGGTGCTTCCTCTTTTTCCTAAAAGTATTACGAACATTTGCCTCGAGTGCTTTTCTCTAGCTATCTTTTTTGTCAGGAATATTATCTTATCTAGTCATCGTTGCTATTCCTATAAGTGAACGCTCTTGGGCATTAGATTTAAAAAGATAAAAGAATTGTCGTAGTTACTTCATTAGGGTTGTCCTTTGTTTTGCACCCCGAAGTCCTCTTCTCATTATGTACCCATTCTCATTCTAACAACGTGTAAGAAACCATTCATTACAAAAGCGCTATTAGAACGTAAATGAAGAAATTGTTTCAGCCGTGAGAGGAATTTTTGTGACACATGTTTCAATATCTGTCATTAAGGAAACAACGCCAAACCGAGAAATACGCACTTCATCATTAAGAATATCCTTAATTTTATCATTATCCTTGAAGAACTGTGTCCTTTGCCTGTTTTCTTCTCATTGTTATAAGACATTTTAAACATAATTATTTAGGAATCACATTTAGTGAAAGTACACCGTAATATGATCATCGTAGCAGAGTCAGGAGTTCTTGTTTCCTTCATTATCACAATCGTCATTATTATTATTGCTATTATTATAAACTCTACTGATTTAAGTTTAATTTGTGAGTTAGACATGAAATAGGTTTACCGTACATAAATTTACTAAGAAGCTTAAATAGTATTCTATTTTTGTTAGTAGTGATGGCGGTAGTTTCTTTCATGATGCTTTGAATTACAAACTTCATCCAGCATCGAAACTAGCGAGAAATCACGGATATATTTTAGCTGCAACCCCCTACCAGGCACAGGATTATTAAGAATTTCGTAGCCCTTTAAAATCCAACGCACTTGGCAGGGTTTGAAATCGCGAAATTAGAATCGTACGCCTAGCATGGATCGTTACATACCTCAATACGAATCATTTATTTTAGAAAGGGCACACGTCACATTTTTGTGGAAATTGATGTTTTGTTAAGAATATACTGTATTGGAGTTGCCACATTAAGTTTAGAAAGGACACATTCCTACATCGACTCCATTTGTTGCTATGGAGGGTAGATAAATAGGTTACGTTTATTTGAAAAAGGGCACATAACCTGGTTATGTGCCCTTTCTTCACTAAACTGACATTAGTCAACATTCGCGCAAAAAAGTTTTCAAAATATGTAAGTAAAGAAGCAAAAATCTTTTTATGACACCATTGTGAACTGGTAAGGGTAAGGTTTTTCTTGCCAAAAATGAAAATAAGAGGCATATTTCTATGTTTATTACTATTTTGTACACTTATTGCTCAATAAAGCATAGATTTGTAGGCTAATATGTCCACTTTTTGAACTCTCATTGTTCCTGTGTTTAGCCTAGAAAGGGCACATGGCCAAGAAAAAAATCCGTAGAAACTACCCTTAAAGTGTATTATAGTATCCTTCCGAAGATGCAATATAAAGAATTGAAAAAAAAAATCTTTAATTTAAATAGTTTTATGTCTCCTATAAAATTGGGAAAATGTGACTTGTGCCCTTTATAAAATATACTATTCATATAGTTTTCTGTTTGTCTGCTTCAGAAATTCCCAGAGTTTTTTTATCCTTCCGTAATTAGTGGTTAGAACAAATAGTTACTTCGGTCACCGTTGAAACTTTTACATATTGTTGAATTGAATATCATTCTATATTACTCTCATGAAGTATCATTAATAATGGAAAAAGGACAGAAAATATAATTTCAAAGGTATTTGTGAATTGAAGACTACACAAGGACAATGAGGAGAGTCATTCAGAGACGAATTTTCAGTAGAGCATATTAAAAGTTTAGAGCAAGATTTTTGTGAAATTTTTTCGTAGGAAAGTTGTAATATATTAAAAGTGCAGACAGTAAAGAATGTCTTATAATGGAAGAGGGTGATTAAAAAGTAATGTAACAAGAGCTCTCACCAGTGGCATATTCCCCCTCTAGTTCGATTTCCCGCCAGGGACGCAGCAGCAGACCACAACTTTATCACGCAACCATTAGACGGCGCATATGTTGCTTCAGACCCTCGGAATATCAGTTGTAAGATGGCTGTGCGCACGGAACCAATATTGTCAAAAGTGGAAGTGCGTGGTGTGATCTGTTTTTTTTTTTTTCCTCTTAATAGCACATCACGAGCAGAAATTCATCGTCAACTTTTGAGGAGTATTGTGCGAATGACATGTCACGGTAATGTCGCTTCCTATGGGAGGTATTGGATCATCCTCCCTACAGTCCCGATCTGGTCCCAGTCAATTCCATCTCTTCGGATCATTGAAGAAGCACGTGGATAGTAAGCGATTCAACATCGATACGGCCGTTCAGCAAGCCGTCATGGCATTGCTTCATGAACTTGACGCAGATGTCGGAATCGATGCTCGTCCAAACACTTGTTTCAACGGTCCGAAGAGATGGAAATCACTGGATTCTAGATCAGGGCTGTAGGGAGAATGGTCCAGTAGCTCCCACCGGAAGCACCAAACCCACATTTGCTTCCGTGACTTGATATTCGCACCAAACACCTTAAATATATGACAATGTATTTCTCCTGGTGAGATGCCCTTCAGACGCAAAAACCAGATCACACTACGCACTTCAATGTTTGACCATGTTTCCATGAGCGCAGCCATTTTACAACTAAAATTGCGACAGTCTGCCGCAACATATGCGCCATCTAATTGCTGTGTGATAAAGATCTGGTCTGCTGTTGTGGCACTGGCCGAAAATTAGAACTTGAGGGGGGAAAATGTCACCCGCGAGAGTTCTTATTACCTTACTTTTTTAATTATCATCGTATTTGCTTATCATTGAATCTCCTAATCTCTCTTTGCATCCCTGATTTTTCATTGGACAGAATTTCTTCCAGCGAATTTAACTAAGTGCACGTTATTCCATTATCTGTTGTTATACAGTGACTACATAAGTATTTTGCTACAAGATGCAAAGATAACATATTTGTGGCAAATTATCCTCTGAAGTCCTCAATTGCATTCCATAAAATTGAATGGAAATTACATGAGATGGAAGCAAAACTTTGATATATTGCGGAACTGATCTTGCCTAAACTATGATGGTGATGATGATGTCGATGACGAGACGTTGATGATCATGACCAGGCCTGCAGAACTGTAGCTCTTGAGACCGACTGCTACACTCCCCTTTCTTACCCCACCCATCTTTTCTACCAGTGCGGGCATGTCGTTCTAGTTACGCTTGGTTACATTAACATTCATTTTCGGCGGTAGGTATACAATACGCTGTCAAGAATTACAAATGAACAGATAATAAAATTTTAGGAATTTACCTTTAGAAAATAAGAGAAAAATGAATGAGGGAAATAAATAAATTAAAAGACACGTAAAATAAATTTTAAAATGTATGTGTGCATATAATATAAAAAGTATCCCTATGTATATATCGTCCTATTACTAGTAAAACCGATTAAATCCACTTTTTGTGTAAAATAAGTTAAGTACAGTCCCCGACATGTCTTTCCATGCTCTGTATTTTACTAAAATGAAATAAGTGCATGCAGGTAACAAACCAATTACTTTATTTGAAGAATTTATTATGATTTTTCGTGTATTAATAAAGTTTTAATTCCTGTTTTTACAAAACTTGTATTATTGGTTTTAACTGGTTTTACTAGTAATAGGACGATAAATAAATTGTACGTTGATAAGTGAGTGATAGCTATATGACCGGATGTCATTGCTGTCATTCAACATTGTAACGGACTCCAGCCAAATTAAATAAATAAATAAATAAATAAATAAATAAATAAATAAATAAATAAATAAATAAATAAATAAATAAATAATATATAAATACATAAGTAAATAAGTAACTAAGAAAGGAAGTAAGAACGTAAATAAATAAATAAGTAAATAAATAAATAAGTTAAAAAATAAATAAGTTAAAAAATACATAAGTAAGTAAATAAGAAATAAGTAAATAAGTTAACAAACAAACAAATAATACGCGTACTGCAGTTTAAAGAGAACTGGAACATGGCAAAATCCAAACTCGTGAATGAATACTACTTCCAAAGGAAATGGGAATATGATTATTTTGTTGTTGAAGACGAAAGAATTGCTTGTTTACTGTGTTCCATCCAATTTATTTCCACTCGTCATTTCAATATTAAACCACATTTCAACAAAGTCCTTATTAAGAATTATGGAATGCACAAACTTTCGGGTAAGTTCATTATTACGAACTGTATATTGATTATTCATATAGCTACTGTAAAATTAAGGACGACACTCGTTGTGTTCATTTTGAATTGAAATTAATAGTAAATTTCAAGGTTCATTACTTAAATGCTATAAATTTATGTTTCCGTCGGTGATGATAGGAGGAGAGTTTTCGAAAATCTAAAGAAATCTCAAAGAAACTACCGACAGGAAATCTAGCATAATTGTAAAACTTGAAACGAGATAACGCATTATAAAAACAATGAATTTATAACAATCCTTTTTGAAAATTACATACCGCCACTGATGGACCTTTGATGACAAGAGAAGGTAAATAACCCTACGCGGAAGTCGATCATCCCCAATAGAAGTGGAGTGAGACTGACGTCATAATTCCCCTCCTTACGAGTTCTGCAGGCCTGACCATGACGATGACTATGACGAAGATTATGATGGTGATAGCGACATTGATGGAATAAAATAATAAGTTCATTCTTGTAGCCGTGTACATTCACCTTGTAGTAATTTGGAAAAAAAATACTTATTCGACATATTTACCGTTTTCATATAACATGATATTAGCGGCAGACGTACAAATACTAGTAATGATAGAGGATGTAAGTTGCCGCATCATGTTTCAAACAATCCAAAGATAAAACACAACTCAGTCTCCATGAAAGCCTCGGCTCTCATATAAAACAACGAACTTGCTGACCAGGCTATAGATATTAATTATTTCAGCATTGTCCAGCAGAATCCAGCATGAAGTAACATTACACCACATCATAAATGTGTGGAACAATTGTTAAATATTATTTTATTACTGTTATACTTCATACGAAAATGAAAATGCCTTCACATAAATAAAAAAAAATAACGTAAATTTTATGAATACTAAACAACAAATTAAAATCTCATGTGCTAGAAGTATGGAACGTAGTAGCTCTTCTCTCTATGCTATGCGATGCTGAATTTTGGTCTTTCAAAGAAATATATGTATGTATTTATTTACAGTGTAAGTGGGCAAGCACCCGGTGGCAGTGATATACAGAATATAAACAATACACAATAAAAGTACAATACACAATACGATTAAAAAATACAAATACAATTATACAATACACAATACAATTATATACACAATACAATAACAATACACAATACAATATAACACAATAATTACAATTAATAATAATACATAAAATAATCTAATTAATAAGTGAACCTAATTTTACAATGGGGGCGGCCGGGTAGCTCAGTTGGTAGAGCAGCTGGCTACGGACTGGAAGGTCCGGGGTTCGATCCCAGGTGGTGACAGGATTTTTTCTCGTTGCCAAACTTTCAGAACGGCCCCGAGGTTCACTCAGCCTCCTATAGAATTGAGTACCGGGTCTTTCCCGGGGGTAAAAGGCGGTCAGAGCGTGGTGCCGACCACACCACCTCATTCTAGTGCCGAGGTCACGGAAAGCATGGGGCTCTACCTCCATGCCCCCCAAGTGCCTTCATGGCATGTTACGGGGATACCTTTACCTTTACCTTTTACCTAATTTTACAATACAACCTACATACGTATAGGCCCTATATAAGTTTCACATTGGTACTGATAATAGTCTTTCACTTTACTCTCATCTCACTCACTGTAGTGGCACTATGACACATTTTAATGACACTTTAGGACACATTTCACTGACAGTCTATAACACATTTCACTGGCACTATATAACACATTTCACTGGCACTATAGAACACATTTCATTGACACTATAAATTATCACTGATCGGAACTATTCACTCCACTGTAAAACCATAACTTCACTGACTCACCTCGCTTCACTGATACAACAGCTCAAATAAGACAAATACTTACACCCTTATGCATACTTATAAACAGAACTACATTTAAGCTAAACATTTCTGGTCTAAGACCCTCTTACACGCTATTTTCAAATAATTTACAATTCCAAACCAAGGGAGTAACTCGTCAGGCTAAATAAATACATGCCACCTTAAACAATTAAATGTTAAATGTCACCTTAATTTTAATTTACACTTTATACACAACTTTTTAAATTATTCTTGAATCTTCTTAAGAAAGGACAGCCCTCAAAGACCGCTGCAGGTAGGTCATTCCAATCATTTATAGTTCTATTTAGAAATGAGAATTTATATATATATATATATATATATATATATATATGTCTCCTCATATGATCCATATATCTTAATACTGTATCATATGATATCTTCTTCTGCCACGAACTTTTCTACCGTTCACCATTCCTTCCAGTGCATGCTGAAGTAGGCAGTTTCTTCTTAGCCAGTGACCCAGCTTGTTTTATTTCCGCTTCCTAATCAGTTTGAGAATTATTCTTTTTTCTGCCACTCTTTCTAATATAGCTTCATCTCTTATTCTGTCCGTCTCTTCCACGCGCTCAATTCTTCTCCATATACATATTTCAAATGCTTCTAATCGTTTCTTTTCACTTCGTCGTGCTGTCTACGTTTCTGCTACGTACAATGCCACACTCCATACACAACACTTCACTAGTGTCTTCCTTAGTTCTTTTTTGCGCAGAAGATGCTTCTTTTTCTACTAAACTTCAAATTCTGTAGAACTTTATTTTGCTATCATAATTGACAAATAAAACAAATTTATGATGTTATTATGTGTTAATTAAAATTGAAAAATAAATAAAGGTTTTGGAGTGCCTATGTAATGAAAACATGCAGTAGTAATTTTCAAGAAATTTTACTTAACATTATTTAAGTAGAAAAATAAAATATCGCTTTCAGATTAATTCACGAAATTTTCGAAAAAGAGAAAGAAGAAAATTAAGATAGAAATAGAATTTGGTACGAAAAGTTGTTCATGATGAGAAAAGTGTAGATGACCATAAGAATATCTTTATTATTATAATAATCATGATATTGGATTAGAAATTAATGCTTGTTTCTATTCCCTAACTGTTGTATCCAGTTCATGAATATTAAGTAACAATAATAAAACCTCATGTACTTACAATTTTCTTGTGAACTCAATAGCTCTTTACTTTTCGCTGTAGAAGATGAACTGTAAGTAATGTCATTAATTTTAGGGAGTGTTATTCCTTTAGATATTCAAATAAAAAAGTTCCATACAATTTTGCTCGTTTTTGCTTCTTCTTCGAGATTATTTTATATGAAACAGTTCACTGTGTGTCTTGAGAAAGCCATTGATTTAATTCCCAATATGCTCATTCAGTTTAAGAGACAAGTGTATGATGATAATAAATAATTGAAAGAATTATAATATTGTCCTTTAAATGTGCAGAAATGTGATCCAAACAAATGTAATATTTTACAATTCCTTTGCAGCACGAGAATTTACATTTATTCGGAAAAAATTCCTGACATTCAAAGGACAAAACTAAATTTCTTTCCATCATTTATTGTCATAATACACTGCTCTCTTAAATTTACTGAGAATATTAGGAAGTTAAATCAATGACTGTCCCAAAACACGCTATGAAATGTTTCACTTAAAACAGTTTTTATCTTTAAAAGTACGCAAGTACGAACAAAATTGTATTAAACTTTCTTGTTTGAAATATATCAAAGAATAACCGCCTGAAATTAATGGCATTACTTCGGATTACACTGTACAATGAATTTTGGACCTTAATCCAGATTAATCTATCGTACTTTCAATAGGACAGTTTCTTTTAATGCCAAAAATTTCTTAGATTTTAGGAGTATCTCTATTTGTTCAATATTATTTTATATGAATTTTGTATCTGTGCTTCCTACTTATATTCCGCAATTAGTACTTGTGCCTAGCCGTAAAACTATATTTTATACACACATACACACTATAAAATTGGTCCGAACTTAGTCTCTACACCAGAATAACATCTTGTCCTACGGAAGGTGAGTCGTCATTCGTAGAGGCTAGTGAGGCTCGCTGAAGTGCACTAATGACTGTTACACGATTTGGACGGGGAGGGCCCAGGTGAAATAAAAGGTGATACGATACGCTTGGATATTGACAGGGCAGATAGATGCACGGCAGTGTGGAACCTGTTTGTTAATTTTGTAGAGGCATTACTATACTCATTTATTTTGAAAGTTGCGCATTTATTATGACTATTACACTTTTACTACGTCATACTACTTTCGACAAATAGAACGGTACGAAAGGACGTCTTTCAACCAAATCATGGCTGCTTATCGCACAATTTTATCGCGTCCCTAGCATTTGTTTCTTTGTTTGCGAACATTTCAAACTGCACTGGTCTGGACGTCAAAAAAAAAAAAAAAAATTACAAACCACTCCAGTCGATGCACAGCAGTTTCAAATATGATTCGTATTGGCATTCAAGAACAAGAATTAATAAAGATCACTGGTTTTTGCAATGCATCTTGCCTGAAATCCTATTTACAAATAAATGAAGAATACCATTCGGAAAACTTGAATAAGTTGAGGAATACACTATGAATTTCAACGAGTTCCTCTTCTATTACGCACACGTCCAATATAACATCAACTGAACCACCAATCACTAAAACATTCAAATTTGAAAATTGTACTTTCAATAATTGTTTCTTTTAAAATTATTCATGTTTATTTTTATTTCATCATCGTTAATTAAAACTTTTCTTGTTTATTTGATCATCCCTAATTAAAACTTTTCTAACACTTGTTTATACTAGGTTATATTATAGCTTCTGCGTTATAATATTATGGATAGTCACGTATCAGAGATCGTTTAATACTAAGATTTATTGAAAATTATCTGTCAAGTGACGTTGATTACTGGGATCCGGATAATTAAAGTGAAAAGTAGCTGTTTTAATAAAAATGAAACTGAATCAACAAAGCCTTCTTGACTAGTAACTGTTCAAAGAGTTCAATGAAGATTCCATAGTTGGCACAACTGATAACAAGAGAAAGACTAATCATAACACACTACTGCCATCTAGCGTAATATTTGTAATATTGAGATGGTACAATAATACATTTGAAGACAGTTGTTTATTCGTAAGTCAATTAATATTTTATTGTATTGGAGTACTTCGTTATTTCTAATCTTTATATACTTTCTTCTAATCGTATAATAGTCAATTGAATCCCACTCGAGTTTTGATTTGCTCTAGATAAATCAAAACCTCTAGTGATATTACTGTTGATAATATACATTAAGATAATATACCCAGAACTTGTTTCATGATAATCGATAAATATATTGCGGAGTTATGTCATATTATTCTTCTCTCTGCACATAAAATTTGCATTTCAGTGAACTATTCTCGCATATGTGGGTTAAAATAAGGATAGAGGCCGATAGAAGTTAGTTCATAAAATATTATTTAAGAACATCGGCTCGATACACATTGTAGCTTACATTTTGTCGTAAGTCCTTCATCCTTCATCACTGCGCGATAAAGTTGCAACAATATTTAAGTTTTCAGTTCTCATTTTTTTTTGTCAGACCATAAGGCCATACATATATTTATAACAGAGTCTTCGATACTGAATTTCCTTTGTTATCTACAACAGATTTCCTGCATAAATTCTGCAGAAAGGAACATAATTTTGGGTATGTTGGTATCCCTGTGTTATGGTGATGAAATATCGAAATGAGAGCGGTGCTGGTCCGGTTTTAAGCCCCTGTACAGCGAGGGCTGTATGGGAACTCGCACATGTTGTACTATGCACACAGACCAGAGACCATTTTAAATCGCAGATTAGAATTTAATCGAACATGGCGGTACAGCGTAACTGAGTCCTGGTGTATGAATACGACAATGCAGAATTATTCTCAAATCATTTTTATCTCTGCGGAATTTGCAATTCTTGAGAAAGAAACTATTTGCACACAATTCAAAAATAAACTTGTTATCGTCGACGTATCATAGACATTACTGTTACCATGAACAAAATACTATCGTCATAAGCCGTCATCTGTCATCATCACTATCTTCGTTGCGTCTGACACGAACATAATTTCTCGTCACAAATAACAAAAATCATAATCATGTTAATCTATCCGATAGCTTAGTGTTAAGAGTGTAAAGTCTAGTTCGATAAGCAGTTGGAATTAGAGGTAAAGATGAGGAGTTTTCTTACGTTCTTTGGTTTCCATTAACTTTACAGATTTAAAAAGAGGAAGAAAGCAGGGTAGCATTATTTATAAGATATATATATATATATATATATATATATATATATATATATATATATATATATATATGTGTGTGTGTGTGTACAGGGTGATTCATTATTACGTGTAAATACTTTGTGTGTGTAATGTAGAGGTGAAAAAAAAAAAAACTAAAACGTTCTATACAACTTTTTCTCAAAACCTTAAATTCCAGAGTTAACGCCATTTTGCGTCGAACTTGCGCTCCCAAACAAAGAAAGGATAACATACCAAATGTAAACTAATTACCACTTTCGTACAGTGCATTTGGACTTCAGTACAAAACAACCAAAGTCACGAAATCCATATCCTCGGCAGTCAACTTATGTACGTTTTGTGAACTAAAACCAAACACATTAAAGAATGTAAAGTAATTTCTTCTAGACTTTACACATTTGCACAATTCTTAGTGTAATGCGTGTTCAAAGTGCTGTCCCTCAACTTGAAGACATACCTGTTCTAGCCGCCTTAGTGATCTCTGAACGTTACACAGCCCGTTCAACTCATTACGAACAATTCCACACGCACGTTCAATTCGCTGTTGTAGTACTTCTACGTCAGGTACAGCAGAGGCATACACTAACGAGTTCAGACGGCCCCAAAGGCAGAGGGTTCATGTCCGGTGATCTGGCTGGCCAAGGAGTTGGCCCTGCGTGGCCTATCCATTGATCTGGATACGAAGCATTGATATACTCACTTACCTTGCGGCAGTAATGCGTAGGAGCACCATCGTGCATAAACCATAAGTTCACTCGCCTTGCAAGAGGGATACCATGTAGCAGACATGCAATTCGCGTTCTAAGAATGCGCGGTAGATTTTCCCATTCAACCGCAGAGGCAAACTCGAATTCCGAATAACTGATTCCCCACAATACTACACCAAATGTGTGGGAGAACAGTAATGACTACGACATAGATGCTATCCACTGGAACTCTGGAATTAAAGGTTTTGAGAAAAAGTTGTATAGAACGTTTCAGTCTTCATTTCATCTCTACAATTCACACACAAAGTATTTACACATAATAATGAATCACTCTGTATATATATGACTTTTCGCGTTACTGCTAATGGATAGTAAATTTACAGCACTTCGAGAATTAATTCAACATAAATTTTCAGGCGACAAAGAAACAGGTTTCGGTTAAGCGCATTTAGTTGTTTGAAACGACTCAAATAAGTGGGATAACCTTCACATCCAATTTTACCCACCTGGCGACAAAAACAGTACATAATATATTCGAAATGTAATATATTTCTTATTCAGTAACGACGTAAGAAAATGATAGAACATTTGACGAAATCTACACGAAAATTAGGATAATGGTATTAGGATATAAATGCTTTTTTCTGTAAGATTTAATTGTGTCTAATGAATAGAATGAAATATGCTATAATTAAGAGTTAATGCTCCAATAATAATAATAATAATAATAATAATAATAATAATAATAATAATAATAATAATAATAATAATTCTTACAAATGGCTTTTAAGGAACCCGCAGGTTCATTGGCGCCCTGACATAAGCCCGGCATTGGTCCCTATCCTGAGCAAGATTAATCCAGTCTCTATCATCATATCCCACCTCCCTCAAATCCATTTTAATATTATCCTCCCATCTACGTCACGGTCTCCCCAAAGGTTTTTTCCCTCCATATTCCCAACTAACACTCTATCTGCATTTCTGTATTGAATCATACGTGCTACATGCCCTGACTATCCCAAAAATCGGGATTTAATGTTCCTATTACGTTAGATGAAGAATGCAATGCGCGCAATTTTTCTTTCTGTAATTTTCTCCATTCTCCTATAACTTCATCCCTCTTAGCCCCAAATATTTTACAACGAATCTTATTCTCAAACACCCTTAATCTCTGTTCCTCTCTCAAAGTGAGAGTCCAAGTTTCACAACCGTGCAGAACAACCGGTAATATAACTGTTTTATAAACTCTAACTTTCAGAATTTTTGTCAACAGACTAGATGACAAAACCTTCTCAACCGAAAAATAACAGGTATTTCCCATATTTATTCTGCGTATAATTTCCTCCTGAGTGTCATTTCTATCTATCACTGTTGCCCCAAGGTATTTGAATTTTTCCCCCTCTTCGAAAGACAAATCTCCAATTTCTATATTTCCATTTGGTACAATATTCTGGAGACGACTCATAAACATGTACTTCGTCTTTTCGTGGTTTACTTACAAATCTATCGCTATACTTGCTTCAAGTAAAATTTCCGTGTTTTTCCTAATCATTATTATTATTATTGTTATTATTATTATTACTATTATTATTATTATTATTATTATTATTATTATTATTATTATTATTATATCTGGAAAATCTTGTTCAGTGATAGTGACAATATAAAAATATTAACGAAGTTGGTAAATAGTGTAAGATATTAAAAAAATATGTAAAAATATTTATGAAATATGAAAATTCTGCCAAATTGTTTTGAATTATAAACATGTTTTGGCGTCAATTTCATTCTACACATTGAGAATTGTGGAAATAATTTTTCTCTACTTAAGACTAAAACTATGGCATTTTGTGGAAAATCTCTTGTAAGATCTAAAATATTAATAGGAAAGAGTATCATAGAACAGGTAAATAAATTTAAATTTTTGTGTGTTACCTTATCTTATAAAGGAGACTATGATCAAAAAGAAAAAAATAGAAACATTTAATTACATAAATGGAACAATAAGGAGAACCCTGAAATCAAAAGCTAGAAAAGATACATAAATTTTATAAGGTGATGTCAGTGCCCAGTTTACTGTATGGAAGCGAAACATGGGCTATGAAAAAGAAAGATGCCTCTAGATTACAAATAAATGAATTGAAATTTTTGAGAAGCGTAGCAGGTTACAGGAAAATAGAACATAAAAGAAACGAAGAAATAAGAGAAGAACTTGAGATATATGAATTAAACAACAAAATAGAAGGATAAAGGAATACATGGATGTCTCACAATTCAAGGATGCAGGGGGACAGGATACCATATAAGTAAGTTTTGGAAATATAAACCTCGGGGAAGAAGAGATATTGGAAGACCAGCCAAAAGATGGATGGATCAATTTCAGTAGCTGCTACAGGAATCAATTTCCTAATGCATGAAGGATGATGATGATGATGATGATTTTTCCCTTACCGCTAGCTGGTTTAGAATATGACATTTTTGCTTGTCACCAGTTATGAAATATTTGTCTTAATGTGAAATTAAATACCTTTCATAATCTCTAAGGCTGAGATGACATTACACCAGAATGAGCTGCCATGTTACACGAAGAAATATTAAGCGTACAATTAAAGATAATGTACTCCCCACCAGAAACCTGCCCTCCGTCCTTGGTTCCAAAATCACAGCTGTTTTGCTTTAAAATAGGCATTCCATTTCCCCAGCCATATCAAAACTTCATCAGCTAGGAAGAGTAAGGTTGTGCATGTATACATTTCTTTGGTCGATCCCATGCCGAGATATTTAACATATTAGAGTTAGCAGTGTGGTGAACCACCCCTTCTAGTGCGAAGCCTTCCCGGATGCGCAAGTGTATTACATACCGCATTGCGCGGTTACTGGGGCTGCCAAGCCGGATATTACAGATTCAAACGGCGGAGACGCGTCGCTGCTGCATGGCCAGTGTGCAGAATCTTTAAATGAGGCTAAAGTGCACACCCTGGAAACAAACTTGCATCTTATTAGCTGCGTACATATCACAACTTGTGCACGTGACTCTCTGTCTATGTTAATCGGGTCCAGCAACATCTCCATCAGTTCAAGATGTTCCAGTACCTTGTCTAATTAGAAAATATGTTGTAGCGTCACATACACTGAGTTCAAGATTTTGCTGAAATTAGCACTTCTTCAGCATTCCTGATATCGATAATGTGGTTATTGGCTTGCTGTTTGACTCTGCGTTTCTCGTCTGTATACAGAATTTTCCCTTTACAGAGTGAAAGTGAAATATGCCTGCAGATTATCAAAGCGAATAGCTCATGTTGTAGTATATGTAACAGAAAAGTTTAATACCATATTGGTGGAGGTTCATAGTATTCTCAGAAAGAAATGTTTTTTTTTTCGAAATGTTTAGCACTCTCTTATGTAGTAACTATTGCGAGTAGGAAAGTGATTTTTGTTCATATCGATTGAAAATTTAATAAATGATTACTTATCCTTCTGGCGTATTTCAATAGCGTGGACGGTTTTCGTGTAAATTTAATTTAAAAACCACTCATTTGACGCCACTGACCGATGCGTCATTGTAGCCAGAAATGGAGATGTGCAGTAGTTCACTAAGGCAGACAGATCTGATTCGTTGACCTCTTACATCTGTGTTACAGGTAGAAAGAGCAGTGAGTTAGCGGCGATGTTGCCAGACTGCTGAAACTTCAAACTTAATTTTCTAATTAATCGTGCATTTAATCACAAAACGTAATATAGGTTTTCTATTCATTTAAATGTAGCCTATTGTCCCTTTCAGTCTGACGACTATTTTATTTCCTCCCCCTGAATATTCCATGGATATTATAGATATTCGTTATCTGCAGTAAATTACATATGATACATCCAGTAAATAAAAAATATATATATACTGTATATATATAATGACGATCTACTCAAATCGCATTATTGAAGATTTTAAAAATATATTAGGCCTATTACCAGAGGGCGGAAAAATGTGCGTTACCACGCAATACAGGTTAGTTTGGTCTGAAGTATGGATGATGTCACATGTACAAGCGCAATAACATAAATGCACTACGAGAGGGCGGTAGTACAAGTAGAAACCAACAAATGACGTTCAGTGTCAACTTCTAGTCATATGGGAAAGGAAGACAGGTGTTTAAAATATTGTTTATTGGTTTTGTGCAGGTGGAAGTGTTGTGTAAAAGTGATTTAAAATACTTAAGTCGAAGGATTTAGAATTAAACAGTTTAAGAAATAAATACGGAACAGAGATTGTTATTCCGCAAGGAGAAAATATTTTCTGTGCTGTGCGCAAATGTGAAATTAAAATACGTAGAAATATTATACAGAGGGCATTGTAACAACAAGAAACATACCGACATCAAATAATAAAAAACATACCGATCTGAATTTAATGTGGATTTATGTAATATGATGATTTCTGCAAATATTCAGTTCAAGAAACTTGATAATCCACATTTTAGAGATGAAAAGGTAAAAGAAAAATTCCACAAATTTTGCAAAACAATATTGGTTATACAGTTATGTGTAAGGAAAACGACATACTACGGCGCTTTTTTCATTTGCACCTCTAACATTTCGTGACACGGAAAGAAGCTGTTCGATGTTGAAAAACTGTTTGAGTGAGAGACGTCGAACTTTCTCTTTCAATAATTTACGGATGTATATTGTGGTTCAGTGTAAGGAATCCTTTAATCATCCAGGCGGTGGCAGTTAACATCTGACATAAGTTTTTAAATCATCATAACTATATTACAACTTCATTCCAGTATTTATAGTTGTATTTAATGAAGTGATGAGGTTCTCATTACCAGATTGTCTCTCTTGCCACTATTTACGTGAGTGAATGACAACAGTATAGTCCGTTGACACTAAACTTAAGACATAACGCACATTTTTCCGCCCTTTAATTGTTACGTAAGTCAAAGTTATAAATGAACGCCAATTCTTTACCGAGATTGTTAATCTGTATTCTGTTATTATTTTATCTAATCTAAAAGTAGCCTTCTATAAGTTATCTTCTGTATCTGATATTATGACTTGGTCATCTAGAAGTAAGAGTATGAAGTATTAATTTCAATATTTCTAGCGAGCGAAATAGCTGATATTTCTTCGTTATGAGACTTTGTTATTTTGTTCATTGGCATAAGCTAAAGAATGATTTCATTTTATTTATTTTACGACGTTTTGTCAACTGCTATGATTATCTACCATCTGCGTCAGATGAAGATGATAATGTCAGCGAAATGAGTCCAGGATCCAGCGCCGAAAGTTACCCTGCATTTGTTTTTAATTTGCTGAGGAAAGACTTCGGAAAAAACTACAACCTAGTAATTTGTTACAACCAGGATTTGAGCTCTGACCCGCTCGTTTCATGTTAAAGAGTGTTGTTGAAAGGAGAAATATTTGGTACACTTCTCTGTTAATCTTAGCTGTGCTTCCAAATACCGTGCATTTGATAGATTATTCCATTTAGACCTACTATTGATTTCTGATTTGGAATAGCCTCATTTACTCAAACTTTTAACTAGGCTTATATATGAATATTATTCTTACAGTTTTTCTCCTTTGTCGGTTTTCATCAGCGGAATATTGTTATGTAAAAAGTACGTGTAACTTACGTTTTGTTGTATTCTCATATATGCTACCTTTTTGCAGTTTACTATCCTGCAGATACGTCTTGTTGTGTAGTCTATGAGAAAAGTTGTTGAGCGATGAAATACCGATATTCTTTTCTGAAGAAAGTTATTTAGTGAGCCATAAATCAACCATCCGAGACTTGCCTATTTAACTTTCTTCTGAAGGAATGCCTGATAACAATACTTCCTACCATTAAAATTTTACCATTCTCTGCCACGTTTTACTCGTTGGTTGATTTGTTGTTGATATCACCAGATATGATTAAAGAACACCTTCATGAACTATGTGTAAAATTCAGTAATTGAGTTAGTGGACCTAAAAGGCGAAATTCTCGCACATACGACAGGGTATTAGAAAACAATGATAATTAAGGTATTTTGGACCTGATGGTTCTAGATGTCGCCAAAATTAATCGAATCTATGTCATGTGCTACAACTGAAAAACATATACCGTTCAGTTTCTTGTACGAGATATATTTTTAGTAACTACTCTGTACCAGATATAAATATACAGGATGTTCAAAAAAATAGTGGTACATATTTTATAGGCAGTAGCATTGGTCGAAACTAGAAAAAAAGTTCCTATAAACATGTGTCCGGAAACAAATATATATCTGTTGAGATATAGGCCATGCAGTATTCTGGCCTACTATACCCATCTGTCTGTTACGTAGACACTAAAGATGGTGCTCTATGTGATTACTACCCATTGTTACACATGCTTCATTCCTTCTCAGTGAATCATGAACTCTTGCGAACACAACTGGCTGTTGTCGGGTTTGCTCACTTACGTTGGATACACGCTTCTGTAACGTTTGTACGTTGCCGATGGTTGTGGCATTGACCGATGTTTTTAAATGTCCTCACAGCCAAAAATGCAAAGAAGTTAGATCAGGTGATTGGTGAGGCCATGCTATTGGACCTCCTCGAACAATGCATCTTCCATTAAACCTCCGGGTTATGTATTGTCGATCGAGACGTAGAAAATGAGGTGGTGCCTCGTCGTGTATAAACAGAAAGACAGCTTACACCATTGAATACTCTACGCACTTACTAACACAAGTAAAATGATAGACTCCGTAGTATCCTGGACCTTTTTTTACTACTAACTGGCATTCTCTGTTTACTTCTATTGAGGGATGCTATCTACTCTCAAAACATGCATAATTGTTTTGTGTTTTTAAATGATTGGCATTCATAGGTCACAACACACTTCAACACCAAATTACCTTTCGTCTCGTTTCTCTTATCTATACTTTAACCACGACGTAAATACCAGATCACTTATCTGTGGCGCGTTAAGTATACCTCTTCAATAAACATCTCGTTATTCATCATCTTTTACAGTATCCACCTCGCGACAATGGAATTCCTTGTCACAAAGTATTAGGGGCTGCAAGACAATAAACACTTCTGAAAACAGCTCAAAAGATAACCTTCTAAGCATTTCACTCCAATCATATATTGACTTAAACTATCACTGTCTATATTGTTACTCCTTCCTTTACACATGCATCCTGATAGTGCTGTATTTTCAAAACTGTCTCATAATAATCTCTTTTTATTATCTAACATTATTTGAAATATACTAACATTCTTTGAATTTTAGCTTAATTCTACTACATAGTTTGTATTTCAGTTTTAATTAATAGTTCATAGTATTTTGTTGTTCAATTCGTAAATAACTCTTGTATACATGTAACTTTTATCTAAATCAAATTGTTGAATTCTTTGTAAGTTCATACATAAATATGTATACTTTTTGCTGGTTGAGTGGAAGAGAAGGCCTTACGGCCTTAACTCTGACAGCTGAAATAAATTATTATTATTATTATTATTATTATTATTATTATTATTATTATTATTATTACAGTATGACCCATATCTCAACAGATATTTGTTTCTGGATACATGTATATAAGAACGTTTTTTTCTAGTTTCGACCTATGCTACCTCCTGTAAAAATATGCGACACTTTTTAATCACACTGAATAATATAAAATACATCAGACGTGAGACAACTTCGAATTCTTAAACGAAAGAAAACAGCACGTTACAGACTTGCTGTCTGTACTGTCAGAGGGTTGCTGAAGTACGCACTTGTGTTCCATAGAAATTAGACAGAGGCGAATTTGTCACATTAACGTAAATAAAATTCTGCAACGTAATAGAAACGTGACTTTCTGGAATTTTCTCTTCACTCAATTCCTAGTAGTTGCTAGATAAATTCCTTTAGCGTTTTAATTATAATACGGTTAAATTAATTACGAAAAGGAATAGAAAGGGTTAGAAAACTTTACCTCTGCTCTCTATTTTAGGGACAGGATTTTACATCTCTTCGGAAGACAGGTATGCTAAGTGTTTTTATTGTTCTTTGTGTCCATTTTTGTGCTAGTTTTAAGTCTACGAACCTTTTATAAACCTTCTTTGTAACATAATTGGAAGAGCGCTGGTTTACGATGACAGCGAATCTGACTCCAGACCTCACCGACAACGGAATTGTATTTGTTATGGACAGAGCCAATGCTGTGTATTTCTTTCGGTTCTCACGTTTTTCCTTGTCATTCGACCAACGTACATCACAATTTTTTTTTTCATTATCATCTCCGTCTCAAAAAATAGGGTGCTTCCTGAATTCGTGTGGCGTCAAATCGATCATCCGCCATGGTGGTTGATTCTCTCTGTGTGTCCAAAGATTGGTACCTTCACTGGTTGTGAATTCTAGACGATTCATCTCCATAAGAGGCACACGAGCCCCTCAGGTATTTTCCACGTCGTCCACTTAAAAACTCCAGGAAAGGGCCTTGATTTGCTTCAGACTAAGTAAACACTACCCCCTTCCACTAGCTAAAACTCTACCTGCTGGGAAGAGTGCTTCCCACTTCCTAGCTAAAAATCAGTGAAAGCATAGGCGGAGAGAGAACAGTTTTCTTGGGGAGGGGGGGGGGCAAATCAAAACCACAGAATCTCGATATAATGATATGTATTATAGGGGTCATCATTTATCTTCTCCCCCCATTATAGCTTGACCTTGGTACAGTATATCAGAATATGATCATTTAATAAAGGTATTGTAAAATAAAGTAAAATTGTAACAAAATATACAATATAACGTTTGTGCGAGATCGTGCGCATTTGCTCGGTTTCCGCACAAAAACAATCCGCGGAAAGTCTAAAATTCCACATTCAGTATCCCCAACCTAACACACATAACAATTTCCCTCTTCTTACCGCTAAAGTGACATAGCTCAGTTGGGAGAGCGTTGGTACGTTATACCAAAGGTCCCGGGTTCGATACCCGGCTCCGGAACAATTTTTCCCTCGAAATTATTCTAAGTGACATATTGATTTTACTGCTTTAGGCTTTTAACATATTATTTTTAGAGACGTTCAATATAGTAATAATTATAAATTGGAAACTTACCACTGCAATTTCACCTAAATTGCACTGTTAATTATTGTTTTTAAATATTTGCAAAAATTAAGTAAACTCTACAACTCCACTAAAGTTACTGCATTCGTGATGCAAGTAACATTAAGGAAGGCGTGAAAAAATCAACAAACTTGCCGATGTTATTACTGCAATATGTTATATAAATAATATTGTTAAAATATTAAAATGAAAAATAAATCATTACATAACCTTACCGTTTGTTTAAGTTCGCATTTATAGACTGGGGGAAAAAAAGACAGACGTATATCACGGCCTGCTGGAGTATAGTAAACACAGAAAACATTTTAAAGCAACAATGTTGAAGATAGATATTTTTGTTTTGCATATATGTCGTCATTGAACAGAAACCAAGATGGAGATTTCATTGCAACTAATTAGAAATTCCTCTTTCAGGTATGTAATAAACGATCTTCGCACAAAATAATGTACGATACACGAGTGGTGTGTTATCTTTCAATTCTCGGAAATTAAAAAAGCTCAACTACGTTTCGCTTTTTCAAACTTTTCCTCGAACATGAAAACTTCAACATACCGCTCTTGTAACGCATATTACTATTTTTTTCCTGTTGTAAGGAAGAGGGACTCGAAGGCTAGCACTGCAGCCTGAGGCTTATTATGCTTACCATTCCTATTCTGTGAATGATTGGGTAGCCGAACAGCCGCGCTCTTGTACAAGTATAGCACGCCACACCGTGAACTTAACCCTGGCTATTGTATGGATGATGATATGTGAATTAATGACGGCGAAATATGTCCGAGGACCAACATCGAAAATTACCCAGCAATTCTGCTCCAATTGGTTGAGGAAAAACCCCAACCAAGTAACTTGTCCAAACCACCCGTTTCAGGGCCAGACCTGCTAACCATGACTCCATAGCGGTGGACCAATTTTACATTTACTTTATCTGTTTATTTAAAAGAGCAAGATGTAATATGAAATATGAATTCTAATTAGTTTATTTAATCTCGTCTTTAAGGTTAACCAGGATCACTTTTCTTTTTTTCTGCATTGTTGTGCAGTATGTTATTCATATTTCAATGGCTGCTTGAACACGTGCAGAGTTCTAACACATCAGTATAGGCTGTTACAAAAAAGTAGTGCTTTCATTCCTCCGATGAGGTGTATAAATTCTTATACATTCAGAAATTTAAAATAAATATTATAGTCCAGACATATGGTCTGAAGACAATAATTCGTCAATTTAAGAACAGAAAATCATAAAAAGCAAGAAAAACTTTTTGAATTCAATATTTTCTAACGTTAATAGAAAAAAAGAAAGAGTTCGTCCAAGTTTGGGGGGGTATGCTCCCCCGTGCCCCCACCATAACTCTGCCTATGAGTGAAAGGACAGTACAGCGGTAGAAGCTGAATATCCGTCGTCACTACTGTCGGCTGGGGGACACGCAACAACTAGTTAATGCTTGTAAACAAAACGCATGGACCAGGATGCGTATCATGATAACCTACTTTATCCGAACCTTAGTGATGTATTTGAATTGTGTTTGGATTTGTAACGAAACTGGTTGCTTAATTTGGTTGTCATTGATCTTGTATTTACATACCAGCATCCTTGGTATTCTTTCTCCGTAATTCTCAACAATATGATATATCAGTAATCTATAAATTATTTTATATCGTAATACAAAATATATCGCATATACAGGGATATCATTTTATTTTTATTAACATTTCTAATATTAACCTGACTATACTTTTGGATTAACGGTTGAGAACCGGAAACACCGTTTGCTACCCCCTTCCACGACTGGAGTTTGATGATACTGGCGTAAAATACAAACAAATCACTAGGTATAGGAGGGATGAAAAGTAGTTCATCATTTACGTAAACTAGGAAATATCGCGATTTTGAATTTGATAAATTTAATTAGGTATTTCTTTAATCAAAATGCAGTACTATATTAACAATGAGTGTTTTTACTGACGAACTGAGCTATCCATTCGGACGTATTCATTATGCAGTGTATGTTATACTGTCTACAGCACATTAGCGTACGATATAGAGAATGAAGTTAAATTGAAATATAATCATAATATTGACATTTAAACACATTTTCTTTAAATGGTGGCCGTTCATTTCGATAAAGGCTTCAGTTTTTTTGTGCATATTATCGCACTATAGACTATCGTACCTAATTCCAACTACCAGTTTCGTCCTTCGTATCAGTAACTCATGTTGAAATAATTCTGTACCTACTCTATAAAAGAGTACCTTACGTACTGTGAATTCAATCTTCACTTCTGCCCGACCCGAAAATATAAAATTACTCAGACATGCTATCTACTGTCCGTCCAAGTGGTTTTGTCGCAGGGTCGTAGAAAGGGGGGAAATCATGTGACAGTTAATTACTTAAAGAGGCCCTTTTATTTAAATTATTTTAAACAGTAGTATAATATTACGTAGAAGTCCAATATTATTCCTAACAGAAATGAATGTTTTCACAAAAGAGCTAAGACAGCCCAGAGTGGCGAGCAGAAACGGGTGGGGGAAACCGGAATGCGACGTAGACAAACGGATCGGCAGTACCTGTGCGAAAATATGATTCAATATTGAAAACTCTTTCGTCACTGGAAAACGCGAACATATTTCTGGAACGTACTATACTCACTAACTCAGTACTGTTTACTATGACCGTAAAGCGACTTTGACTGCAAACGCAGCTTTGGTTCTGTGTGGTGGACGGTTGTAAGTTTACTAGTAGAGGGGGTGGGAGTGAATTGCATTAAAAAACTCGGGTACAATAAAAATTGAAGTAAAAATAAAATAAAATTATGTCCCTGTATATTTTGCGTTTGGCATCTTAGGAATCACATTTCTAGTATTGTTATTAATTTTTAGTGATCTCGCAACTTTATCTAATGCATGACGCAAGGCTAAATTGTTATTACTATGCTAGAAAGTAAAAAAAAAAAAAGGAAGTAAAATAAACTACAAATAAAGGGAATGAAACTTGACTGCGGAAAATGTTAGTTAGAAATGAATTATACTCACCTTCCATTTCCAACGGGCGAACACATTATATTGCATATCGTAGCGGACAGCAAGAAACCAAATGCATTTATAAATATAAGCATTAGAGTATTTTAAAAGTAGGTGGATTTTTGCCTGTAATATCCATTGTAGAATGGGAGCGAATATAATGCTCGACACAAACAAAACGACCAGAACGCATAACAAATGCTCCGAATCCCGTGACGTTCTGTGAGGTTAGTTTCACGCTCTAATGTGCTTTATATGGACACAGTTCCATCACACTCTGTTAATATTTACAGAGCCTCACAGCCTGTCGGACTGGGTAATACGCGGCGCGGCCTTGCTTTTGTCTAATGAAACTATGTTGATAATTCAAGCGGCATTGAAGATAGTCGGATATTAAAATTGCAATTTCCGCATTGTGTTTTGATATTTACTGTTTTAATATTATACTCGTACTTTGATACAACTCTGTACTGGATTATCCTGCTAGAGACCAAGCCGTTCAGGTTATATTACGGATAGGGTAGTGGAGATTTTACCCTCTTCCATAAAAAAAATGAGTGTGTCCCTTTATCACGTGTTCATGCTATGTTGTCTCAAGTAGTCTTCGCCGGACTGACAACATTCCTGACACTTGTTATTATATAATGTTGATTAATGATTTTCATAGACATACAATTGGAACGAGACAAAAGGACAAATCCTCATTGATCATTGATGAAATCGATGTCGAAAATTATTATTATTATTATTATTATTATTATTATTATTATTATTATTATTATCATTATTATTATTGTTATCATTATTATCATTATTACTACTATTATTATTACTACTACTACTGCTGCTGCTGCTGCTGCTGCTGCTGCTGCTGCTGCTGCTGCTGCCGCCGCTGCTGCCGCCGCTGCCGCCGCTGCCGCCGCCGCCGCCGCCGCTGCCGCCGCCGCCGCCGCTGCCGCCGCCGCCGCCGCTGCCGCCGCCGCCGCCGCCGCCGCCACCGCCGCCGCCACCGCCGCCGCCACCGCCGCCGCCGCCGCCGCCACCGCCGCCACCACCACCACCACCACCACCACCACCACCACCACCACCACCACCACCACCACCACTACTACTACTACTACTACTACTACTACTGGGCAGCCGGGTAGCTCAGTTGGTGGAGCAGCTGGCTATGGACTAAAAGGTCCGGGGTTCGATCCCAGGTGGTGACAGGATTTTTTCTCGTTGCCAAACTTTCAGAATAGCCCCGAGGTTCACTCAGCCTCCTATAAAATTGAGTACCGGATCTTTCCCGGGGGTAAAAGGGGGTCAGAGCGTGGTGCCGACCACACCACCTCATTCTAGTGGCGAGGTCATGGAAAGCATGGGGCTCTACCTCCATGCCCCCCAAGTGCCTTCAAGGCATATTACGGGGACACCTTTACCTTTTATTACTACTACTATTATTAGGCCTGCTACTACTATTATTATTATTATTATTATTATTATTATTATTATTATTATTATTATTATTATAAGAATTGTTTATGTGTGATGTGGTAAATTATCGGACTAAAACCAGATAAAATGATAAACATTTTCTTCCTCCAACTAGGTGGCGATGGGCGAAATTTCTATTTTATATAATTATTCTTAAGTACAGACTTGATGTCTTGTACACACACTACTATTTATATCATTAATTATATATTTACGTTTCACGTTTATAAATTCAGTAGTTTAAAAGCTTTAAATTAAAAAAAATAATTATCATATTTTCAAAATATTTCATCTCCAACAAGTTTTAAATATCATGTCTGATTTCTTTTACAATACTTTTGATCTCTATAGAAAGTTGGTATGTTTTCACATTTTTTAAGGTTTATTTTGTAAAAACGGGAAAACATTTCTTCCTCCTACTATAGTCGCGACGCTGTTATTCCCGGCGTGACTCCTCCTCTTTGCTTACGTCTTAGGAAGTGAAGTCTCTATAAAGTCTAGGTAGGTAGTATCGTTCGCCATTTTTGTTCTTTCATTGCCGAGCTACCAGACGAGGGATCTATTTGCCAAACCGTTAAACATTATCATGCTATAGCTCCTATGATAATAAATCAAACGCACTGTAATTCAGCAAATAATTGAGCGGCAAATAACGTCCTCGTGTGCTTTCTGCGAACGCCAACGAAAGAGCCAAAATGGCGGGTGATTATATTAAGTATTTATCGAGCCTTACAAAATGCATGACTTCTTCATCAGCGAATTACAAGACGCACATGTTTAAATGTAGCCGATCTGCAACGTGATTGGTTGCCGGAAATTAGAGAGACGGGACTATAGGTGGCGATGAGCGAAATTTCTATTTTATATATTCTTAAGTACAGACTTGATGTCTTGTACACACACTACTATTGATATCAGTAATTATATGTTTACGTTTCACGTTTATAAATTTAGTAGTTTAAAAGCTTTAAATTAAAAAATTAATGAGGCCTATCATATTTTCAAAATATTTCATCTCCAACAAGTTTTAAATATCATGTCTGATTTTTTTTTTTACAATACTTTTGATCGCTTTAGAAAGGTGGTATGTTTTCACATACTTTGAATTTTATCTTGTAAAAACAGAAAAAAAATAATCTTACTCATAATCAAATTTATAAAATTTGCAGAGTGCATGCACACATTCTTTTTATTCAAAAATAATGTTCGTTTTTCTTCTGTATAACAGGTCACAGGCTTAATACGTGATAGAAAGAAGGAGAAGAAGTTCTTTTATAGATATTTATTAAAAGTAATTATCAGGCATTTAGTCATAATTTCTTAATACAATTTGGCATACAGTATTTACTGGCTTATTAGATCCCCTCACATGTAAGACCCTCAGTTCGCTCTACTTTAAGAACAAAATGTGAAAAAAATATTAGATTCCTATCCCCATACTAGACCCGTCCGACATCGATAAAATACAAAGCTCGTAGTTCTGAATTCCTACCTAAGACTTTCGCACAGTGGTATACATTATGAGTCACAAATGTTCAAGGAAATATTACATGGTAAAGCCCGCTTCTGAAACCATTCTCCGTCCCGTTTTCCCATTATTAGTACTTCTATAGTTTCCGTGCTGATGAAGAGCAACAACATCTTCCTTTGTCTGTTGACCTTCAAATAACACACACTGTTCTCTGTTCCGTTAGTTCTTCCATTGCCTTCTTCTTTCACTGAAGGTATTGGTTTTCGTATGCCGTACTTTCGAAGCCAGTCATTCGGTGAATGAGATGAGTGTCAGCGTGAATGTAAAAATGGGCAACAAACGAGAGATTTATTCTGTCTCATTTAAATTAATTGACTTGGAGGAGAAATATGGAGCGATAGCTGCTGGTCGCGAATTTTCATTGTAACACAATATGATTTGGTACTGGATAAATTCAAAATAAAAATTTGCCGCTGTAACTTCAAAATAATAATAATAATAATAATAATAATAATAATAATAATAATAATAATAATAATAATAATAATAATAATAATAATACAGACGTAGACAAATTATTAGACTAAAACGTTTTCTTGGAAACATAATATAATTCGTCATATCAACTATCAGTATAATTTCAAAGAGTCTCTATTTTTGTAAATATGCTATTTTACATCTTCTGGTATATTTTTCTCATGGTTAAGTATATTTTTCTGGCTATGTTGGTACTACTGGTGTTTTAATTATATACTGCAGGAGATATTCTCCCATGGGCTGCAAGAAGACCGGACATGAACGAATTTGAAAATCTGTGATCTATTCTGAAGAAGAAAGTGAACAAAAAGAGGCTTACAACAAAACAAAGACTCATTCAAGCACTATCTGATATCTGGCTAAATGATGCTGATATTCAAAGAAAATGTCAAACTTTGGTTTCCAGCATCCCTGGCAAAATCAACGTGTTAATAAAGAATGAGGGAATGTTCACAAAATATTAGTAACCTCAAGACTCAATTTTCTGTTCATTAAATCTGTGCAAAATACATTTTTGTTCATTATCTCTACCGATAAATACAGCTTCGTTGCAGATATAATTAATTTAGTCTAATAATTTGTCCACGTCTGTAATAGTAATAATGAAGAAGAAGACGAAGAAGAATAAGAAGAAGAAGAAAATAAAAAGAAAGTGAAATCTGTTCGTGATGCGAAATTGGAAAGGTACTGGTACTGCAGTTACATTTGGTACTTTTAAATTAACTTTTATACTTAGGTCTACTGTTACTTAAATTTAAAAACCTTATTCTCCTACTGATTTTTGCATATGCGCATATAAGAATCCCCATATTTTTCGCATTAGAAAGAAAGGAAAAAGAGCGTTTAATATGCGATTAAATAATGTATGTCTCCCGTCTTTGGATAGAAGTGATTTGGTACATTAGTTATTTGTGTTTTGAATCTCCCTGAAGTGAATTTCGAACTTTATGAAACACACTAGGCTATATAAACACGAATGTGTTTGAAAGTCAGTCTTGAAGCAACAGCAGCAATAGATCTGATTAACAAAATCCTACACAAGTACATAGATAAATATGATTTGAACTGCAATGAAATTATTCCTGAAGCACATAAAACAGTATAAAGTAATCATTATTTTCGAACTTAAATAAGATGTAGGCTAGATAGTAGAGATGAACAACGATCGAGAAAACGAGACTAACAGCGTCCGCAAAGCCGAAAACCCGCACGACAATGTTGTATAATTCGCGTCCTTGACGTAGAGACTGGTTGTAAGTCTTCTGAGACTCGATATTGATCAACTCCCGAAATCCCGAAGAAAGCAGTTGTTTATACCTGACTGAACTTTAATCTAATTTGGCAACTGTTATATATGTATAAACAATCAGTAGCCTATTTGAAACATCTCTATCTTTCCGTGTATAATAATCCGTTTCCCAGTCTTTATTTAATTACTAGGCTCTTATTAAAAGGCTAGGAATTTTCTTTTCATATGTTTAAGATCAAGTATGCAATTTGAAGTAAAAAGATATTAATGTCATGTTTAATGTTTCTTAGAAATGCAAATTTATTCGAGAATTGTTTTGTTTTATTTATATAAACATAGGTAATACCATATAATAGAACCAGAACATTTTGATAACTACGATGCTGTTCTGTTTTGTTCTTTTTGTCTCATTTAAACATTTATGTTATTTATTTCAATGATGTATGTTATTCAAAGTTACGAAATCTTCCCACGGCGACCAAATGCTATTTCGAGAATGACGAGCGAGACTCGAAGCGCAGCGAGAATGACGAGCCGAGACTCGAAAGACAAATGCAGCGGGCGAGAGCGGCAGTTAGTTTTGTTCATCTCTCGTAGATAGGCTATGTCAGTGTTCCGCAAGCTTTTTATACTCACGGCACACCCTAGATGGGCCTGGACTCAACACGGCACACCAAAATATTAATCCCGTCAAAAACATATGATATGACTCTCTTAATATAATTACGTAATGTAATTAAATTTATTATTTACATTATTATTATTAATAATTAATATTATTGTTGTTGTTGTCGTTGTTATAAACAGTGATCGACTCTTGCATTTATTAAGAATTTATGAGCTTTAATTCATTGTAGAAAATACGTATTTTTATTACTAATATTAAAGTAAATAACTTCAATGGGCCTGCTTAGCTGCATAGAGGTGGCTGATCTGTGGCGGAATCGTTGACAGTTCAGGTCTCATTTCTTCATCGATGGATTTGAGTCTCTCCCCCTTTTATGTTTTAATTTTCAGTTAACGTCGAGAAGCCCAGTTCACACATTTATATGTGGTTGAAAATGATAATAACATATTAACTGCCATCTCGGAGATAGCCGGGTATTCACTCCTTACCGACAACCAAAATGTTTCCAAAGGCACTTCGAGAAGTTTTACTTTCAATATTCTGTCTGCTTTTAAGTCTGGCTGTTCCTCTTGTACGAATATATTATTCGGAAGATGTTTTGAATTGACAATGAATGAATCATGAACCCAGTAAAAATCTTGAACACTCTCTTCGAAATAATTCTTGGACTTCTGCTGCAAGATTACTAAATTTTCTTTAATTAAGTCCGTCAACACTTTATTACCGTCAGCAAGGGGCCATGCAATTGAGAACATCTCAAACAATCGATTTTTAGGCATTAACAACGTGTCAGTTATTAGTTTTTTTTTTTTTTTTTTTTTTTTTTTTGCGATAAGTTCGGCTACCTTATAGCTAGCTTCCTGCACTTTTTGTGAAACCTGTACCGTCATCGTCATAAGCGTCACTTGGTTTTTTATTTTGTTCCAACAACCGACGATAATAATATAGGCTACATCTTTGTCTGACAGAAAATAATGTTGTGTTACCAAATGTCGTTTCAATTTACTGGGAACCATAGCATTACTGAGATTTCCAGCACACACAACACACTCGGGAATTGGGCATGTTTTGTCAACACACCATTTTAATTTCAATTAATTTTCTCGTCACACCTTTCATCTTGTGAAGGCACACCGGTTGCGGAACACTGGGCTATGTTAAAGTCAATCGAATCTTAATATCGAACGAAGAAACCCTGCGATAAACAATCATATTAGGAATCGTGGTGTACTATATGTTACTAAACTGCGTATCCTACTGGGTTCAAGATGTATGCACAGAAGGTTCTAGTGTCCCCATTTCACAAGTCTCTGCGTGTACTCTCATTACTGGAGAAGCAGAGAAGCTCACATGAGATCCGTATCGACCCAGGCTAAATAATACATGTATATAAATGAAGGTGTGAATAATGAATGAACTCTATCCATATTATAAGTCTGTAACACTCCTCTTTGCTTGAGCTTGGGATGGGCGTGGGGCTTGCTCACGGGTCTCTTGGGACTCCGTGAAAAGGGACGGGGCTACGTTCATAAAGTCTCGGCCGTCGGTCCTCTTTCTCCAGAGATTGCCAAGCAAACAGGGGGCTAGTATCCCCTCCAACACCCTCAGCACTCTTTCATCCGAGATTCACTACCCCTTCCCAAACTACAATAATCGTCGCATATTTGTTTAGATCCTTGGAAATCAAAGACCTTTGAAGATACGAAGTATTATGCGAATAATCTGAAGCAGCTGTTTCTACCTACAAAAACAAATATAAAGTCTACGAAGGGAAAGTCGTGACCTGGAAACGCGATATCTCTATAAAACACATAACAATGTTAACTGCACAATTTGAAAAGTATGTTCCAAAAGAAATAGTTTATAAGTGTAAACTACTTTTCTAAGAATTATTTTCTAAAATTATATCATCGTTAGATCTCTTTATTATGCCTGGTAAGGTTTATCTTGTCTCAGTAGCAATAAAACCAAGTCCCTTCAAATGAGGGTGAAGATTATAGGAGGGTTGTATATTTTCAGGATTCCTTTCAAAATTTTGTTATTGTACAGGCTACCGGAACTCAGTTTCTCGAAAGACAAGCTCAGTGACGGAACTATACTGTACGAAGAGAGATATTTTATTTTATTTTGCGCTACAGAATGTATCAACTAGTCCCTTCCGCCAGTGGCATCGCTTCACTCCCCCAATAGCAATAACAACACAGACGAGGTAAGACATTATCTCCTTTCTCTCTCTTTTCACAGTGAGACAAGATTCATCACACAGACTTTACACTCTAGTCTGTTGTAGCTTACACAAACTATAGGTAGGTAGCCGATTAATAATAATAATAATGATTTATTTAAGCTGGCAGAGTTAAGGCCGTAAGGCCTTCTCTTCCACACAACCAGCAAAAAGTGTATATACATATGCATGAACTTACAAAGAATTCAACAATTTGATTTAGATGAGAGTTACATGTATACAAGAGTTATTTACGAATTAAACAACAAAATACTATGAACTATTAATTAAACACTGAAATAAACTGTGTAGCAGAATTAAACTAAAATACATAGAATGTTAATATATTTCAAATTATATTAGATAATAGAAAGAGATTATTATGAGACAATTTTGAAAATGCAGCACAATCAGGATGATGTCTAAAGAAAAAAAGCAACAGTGTATTGGCTAACGTCAAAACTTTTCTCACCTGACGTTAAGATAACCGTGAAACCAGGTGCACCGGGTTCGATTTCCGGTTGAGGCAATGGTTGAGGTTTTTTCCTGGGTTTTCCCTCAACCCAATATGAGAAACTGCTGGGTAACTTTCGGTGTTGGACTCCGGACTCATTTCACTGGCATTATCATCTCCATCTCATTCAGACGCTAAATAACCTAAGCTGTTGATAAAGCGTCGTAAAACAACCTACTAAAAAAGTTAAGGAAAACCATCAATTTCCCGAGATACTTATAAACAGGCCTGGCGGTTTCGGTCCCGTAGACATAAGAGTAATGGTACAAACCTTCGAGAAATTAGGCCACAAATGTAACTCCATTGTTCTGCAGTAATGCAAATTTCAACTGCACGAGAAAATTACTCACGCAGTCATCTATCAGAAAAAGAGTTATTTCATGTGCGCTAAATCTGCGATACAGGACCTTTTAGTTTTGATTCTCTTCAGGATGACTTGCTAAGGATTTAAGGATCCATCTCTCACGTTCAGATTTGCAGCCGCAAGCCTTGGAACCAATATTACAGAAATGACAACTTCTATAGGGATCTACATTACTAAAATGGACTGATTTCTGAGTAACAGGCCATCTGTAACGAGAAGGATTTGTTAATTAATATTGACGATGTTTTTATTTTTTAAGTCAAAACATTGTCTCAGAATTTAGATTTTACTTTGAATAGTCTCATAATGCGTTTAGTAATAAGGAGATTTCTGAACATAGAATATTATAACTTTAACTACATATTACTAATTTAATTATAAACTGCAGACAGAGCTAATGAAATTTGGTACTGCTTTCCAATGAAGTAATAATTCCATATGTTGGTGCATAATTGAAAAGCGAATAGAAGTTCTGGTAATTTATTGCTGTACCGAGAATTCGATCATTGTAAGTTTTAAACGGAATGTATATATGATTTTGTAATACTAACGAGTAGGAGTTAAATGATTTTGCTTTAATTTCGTTTATACTTTCATTTCATGAATGATTCAGGCTAAAGCATTTGAATGTCCTATACAGAGTGGAAGTGAAATTGTCTTGCAGATATTCAGAGAGAATAGCTCATGTTGTATGTAACAAAAAAAAACTATAATATAATATTAGTGGAAAGTTAATAGTTTTTCCTCAAATGTTTAATGACCTTTTATTCGGTACCTATTGCGAGTAGGATCGTGACTTTTGTTCATATCGATAGGAAAACTAATAAAGAATATTTTATCCCTTTGGCGTATTTCAATATTGAGAACTGTTTTCGTGTAAATTTAATTAAAAAAAAAATTAATTCAATCCACTACGCGCTGCGAGTTGGTTGCAACACAGCGCCAGATAGCAGCTCATCTAGCAAGACACACTGAGTTACCGAGTTCGTTGACCCCTTACATCTGTATCACTAGAAATGTGTGTTAGCTGCGTCGATGTTGCCGGACTGCTGAAATTTAAATTTCTAATTGACCGTTCATTTAATCACAGAACGTAATATAGGTTTTCTATTAATTTCTGTGTGCTCTATTATCCCTTTCAATCTGCAAAGTTATTTCACTTCCACTCTGTATAACTCGATGTTTAACTGGGATTTGCTATAACTATATTGCTGTCAGGTTTCTTTTAATGCATTAAATCAATTGCCTCTGAATGCATATCTCAATGTATTATAATCAAGAAAACAAGGTCACCGGCGTGGCTCAGTCGGTTAAGGCGCTTGCCTGCCGGTCTGAAGTTGCGTTCGGGCGCGGTTCGATCCTCATTTGGGTTGACTACCTGTTTGGGTTTTTCCCGTAATGTGAATGCCAGGTAATGTATGGCGAATCCTCGGCCTCATCTCGCGAAATACCATCTCGCTATCACCAATCTCATCGACGCTAAATAACCTCGTAGTTGATACAGCGTCGTTAAACAACCAACTAAAAAAAGAAGAAAACAAGAGTGATATTTCCTGCATCTCATTTAATTATATTTGAGCAATACAAAGCCAGACACGTGTTAATTCTGCTATTTCTGTCTATCTTAACTGTTTAAAATGTGATAAAAAGTTTATCATCATCAAAAACAGCGGCTTAAAAATAATTTCGTAGTATTTAGAATACTAATTTGGCCCTTTTTGCGCCATATTTACAACAATTAAGTAGTATACATGCACGATTGATTTGATCTCTTTGAAACTGTCAGGAGTCAAGCACTACTTTCCTACAAATTTATTCTGCGTTTATTTTGATTTCGAACATTTAAACAGAGAAGAACCTGCTTTCTTTCCACATGCTAATCCTACATCACCGGATTTTCACATTTGTCCGTCTAATTTATACTTTAAAAAAGGCGTATTTTAAATCTGCCCGAGGTATGAAAGCCCTCGGAACACGGTGTATTAATTTATTTATTATGTCGGTTCACAAAGTTGAGATCATCGTTATATTGCTTGTACTGTAGACCCGTGCCGAAGGTAACGCTCTGTTTTTGTGCGAACGGATTAACATCATTTTATCCTTTACGGATTTGTAAGCTTTTATCGAGATAATAATGTTTAACACAACAGTTTCTGCATTCCTGACATGATTACATTGCACTGAAATGATTGCACGGATTCGTGGTTGAATTTTCTATTCAACTGTTTTATTCTGAAGTGTTAGTTCTCGTATATCACTACAAAATTCCACACATATTAGATAGAATTCCTATCCTACATTTTCCTATGGCAATTAGGAGTCCAGTGAATTTTTTATTGGTAGCGACAGAACATGCTTTCAACACAGAAACTATTATCCATTTTCACAATAAATGTACCTCTTACTAAGAATAACGACATTTTAAATTCAGATAATGTTTCAGATTTTCTAATAATTTATAAATGTTGGGCTGAGAGCGGTAGAATTTTTAATACAGACATATGCACATTCTATATACAAAATTATGGAATTACTAAAATGGTTAACGGCGTATTTAACCCAAACAAATGGTTCAGCTGCTGTAATTTTCTCTTCTGCATTCTGCATATTTTTGTATTGAAGGATTTTTTTACTTGGAAACAGAAAATAATTTCGAATAGGAACATACACACATTCTGAGAATACACGTAAACTTCGCTAACAACTGCCTAATTGTAGGTATGTATTCGTTGAGGCAGTTTGATGTTCGTAGATTTTTCAAACGAGCATAAAATATTTAAAAATGAAATTTAATTTAGTTCTTATTCAATATTATTTAACATCGTATTTGATTTAAAGAATGTACATTATATTATTTATTTATTATTATCTAATACTCATTTTTCGGCTCTTTAATATTACGTAACCTTTGTGAGGAGAGCAGAGAAAATATTTAAAAAATTAAAACATTAAAATTATTCTTAATATTATCCAACGGAGTTAGTCCATTTTTTAGGATTATGATGCTATGATAGGCAATATTCATTGCAATTTAAACAAAATAGTTTTGCCTTTGCTGGAAGAAACAGTAGGATAGTTAGGACTATTCACATTAATAAGCTCATGGTAAAATAATAAGTCTGGTAGCTCTTTCCAGAAACCTTGATCAGCAGATTTTGAACTTCAATTAATTTTGCTTTTGTAATATGGATTCTACATGCTAACGGCACTGGAGGGTTGATTTCTTGTACTGAATGGTCATTTTTACAACGCTCATTTAACCACATGAATCATTACGAAAGTATTGCTCCCTCTTTATAACTTCTATATAAAATAAAATTCGTATTTTTAAGCCGAATAAATAGCTGTAATATATATCTGTGGGTAAGGAATACTTTGGAATAAACAAGAGAGATGACTGACTCCATTTATGAGGATAAGACAGCTTTTGAAATGGGCATGGAGTAGACAAGTGTTGGAACAATCCTATTGAGGATAAGCAGGCTTCGAGACTTTGGACCCGATACAATAAGTTTACTGTGCAAGCACTATAGGTTGTTAACTCGCTGCAGGTAGATAGAGATGTGTTGAGGTAACAACGTTGCTATTTAGAGTAGAGTAAGGTAGTATGGGGAAACACACACATATGTACATTCTGAAAGTAAATATACATTACACAATGATAATGTCAAAAGAATGTGAAAAGCATTTATTCTCCTGTCTTTTATAAGCATTTGTGTTTAATTATACACATTGTTAATGGTACAAATGGGCTTGTAGAAATTTTAATGTTTTCATTTATCCTATTGGTCGTCTTTAGGAAGTGCAGTTACAGTACCGAATTGCAATGTACTTACTACAAGATACATTCTCAGTGTCTCAAACATAATTTTTTTTCGGTTATCTGCCAAAGTTTGTACTGTAGAAAGCTGCGCTCTACGTTGCATGACGTGATAGGAGCAAAACGAAAAAACCTAACATCATTGCAGTCTCTAAGAGACAGTCCTTTATTCTCGGGTGACTCTATATCCACTAATTTGCTGTTTATGTTACACAATGTTCCATATCCGTTATTTTTAAATAAAATTGATCCACTTCTGTTTTGCACATTCATTAACCGATGTACTTGAAGTCTCATTAATTCTCTGTGCCATTTCCTCAACTAATTTGAGGGCTTCCGGCATCTCTTGATCTGACTTTTCTAACCGTGTAATAGTTTCACACACAGTTTGTAAATAAATTTGTATGAAAACTAAATTGTTCGTCAGAACCTTAAAATCCAGAGCGTTTTCCTTTTCATATTTGTTGGCATTCATTCTACAGTACTCCCACCCACTGTACGCTTTACCACTAGGCATATAGCGTACTCAGTATGCCGTCATGCGGATTTCCCACTGAACTTCTCTATTGGGTCCGAAGTCTCGAAGCCTGAGGATAAGGTAGCTTATGGAACAAAACTAAATCAAGACTGTCAATAAGTGGGTCGTTTATTAAGTATAGCAACACTACAAAAAATCTTGGATTATTAATGGACAGAGATCTAAACTGAAATAGTCAAGTAACTCACATCTGCAAGAAAATATTTTCATTGCTCCACTCTCTAAATCATTTGCGAAATGTGTGCCCCCTTCCATAAACTACTACTACTACTACTACTACTACTACTACTACTACTACTACTACTACTACTACTACTACTTACTGGCTTTTAAGGAACCCGGAGGTTCATTGCCGCCCCCACATAAGCCCGCCATTGGTCCCTATCCTGAGCTAGATTAATCCAGTCTCTACCATCATATCCCACCTCCCTCAAATCCATTTTAATATTATCGTCCCACCTACGTCGCGGCCTCCCCAAAGGTCTTTATCCCTCCGGCCTCCCAACTAACACTCTATATGCATTTCTGGATTCGCCCATACGTGCTACATGCCCTGCCCATCTCAAACGTCTGGATTTTATGTTCCTAATTATGTCAGGTGAAGAATATAATGCGTGCAGCTCTGCGTTGTGTAACTTTCTCCATTCTCCTGTAACTTCATCCCTCTTAGCCCCAATTATTTTCCTAAGAACCTTATTCTTCCATAAAAAGAAACATTATTCAATCGCTAGTGATGCCCCAACTTGATTACTGCGATTCTCTCTTGACAAATATAACTGTCAATTTAACTGAAAGACTACAACGTGTTCATAATGTGTGTGTCCGCTTCATCTGCAATACTCACAAATTTGTCCATATAACGCCATATTTTGAAGTTCTTTCAATGGTCCACCTAAAGGAACGTAGAACAGCACATTCTCTACCTGTTCTTTTTAGGATATTACTCACTTCTACTCCAAAATATCTGAGAACTCGCTTTGAATATCTTACAACGTTACGGAATCAACATCAGGCCTTATTATCCATTCCTCGTCACCGTACCTCTTTCTATTCATCCTCTTTCACCGTGTCGGTTTGTCGCCTAAAGAAATCCTTACCTCTTCAGGTCAGGGATTGCCGAACGGTTAATCAATTTAAATTAAAAATTAATAACTACGTACTTTTACATGGAATTGATTTATGAGCGTAAGAATATTTTTATAATTTGTTCTGTATGTTTATATAAATTGTCATTTAGGCCTACCATAAAGTAGAATTATGATATGAATTGTAAATCACTTAATTATGTATCAAGTTTAGTCAATATTTCATTATATGCAAGCTTGTTAATGTACATGAAAATGATATTTATATTTAAGTATGATTTAATATTACTATTTTTATCACTGTTTCATTATGTATCTCACTTCTGGTATGTGGAAGAGAAGGCCTCTTGGCCTTAACACTACCAGAATGAATGAACAAATAAATAGATGAATAAACAAATAATCAAACAACTAAATAAATAAATAAACAAATAAATATATAAATAAATGAATACATAAATAAATACTTACTTACTTACTGGCTTTTAAGGAACCCCGAGGTTCATTGCCGCCCTCACATAAGCCCGCCATTGGTCCCTATCCTGAGCAAGATTAATGCAGTCTCTATTATATTTCACCTCCCTCAAATCCATTTTAATATTATCTTTCCATCTACGTCTCGGCCTCCCCAAAAGTCTTTTTCCCTCCGGCCTCCCAACTGACACTCTATATGCATTTCTGGATTCGCCCATACGTGCTACATGCCCTGCCCATCTCAAACATCTGGATTTAATGTACATAAATAAATAAATAGATAAATAAATTAAATAAGTAAATAAATAAGTAAGTAAATAAGTAAATAAATAAATAAACACAGTGTACATACATCCAAGTGATGTAAGGGATTGTTGGACAATAACTTCATTTAGATCAAAATTACATACATTTATGTTTAACAGATTAATTATATTATTGATTAATATTTGTTACTTATAATGAAACTAACATCTGTCCCTTCTTATTATTCTAAATAGATTACAAAACCTCTAATGGCAAAATTTCATTATATTAATATGAGAATATTATTATTATTATTATTATTATTATTATTATTATTATTATTATTATTATTAATATTCTCATTATATAAATATATTTTAGATTTATATTTTTCTTCCCATAACATAGTTCTCGTAAACTTATATTAAATTAATTCTCACCATTTTACTAGCTATCTTAAACTAATTATAATTGACTTAATTAAATTAGCTCATAAATTAAGTTACTACTTTATCTTACAGGGTTATCTAAATTTAAATATCTACTAGACGTTAATATTTAATTGAAAAATGTTGCTGGAGAATCTTTTAAGTTTAGTGTAAATATTGTAAGTGAAATATGTATTGTATTGATTAAGGTTGGTTGAGTGGAAGAGAAGGCCATTCTATTCTATTCTGTACTGAGTGTAAATAATAGTCACTTGTGCGGGACTTAAGCTTCGATACTGCACTCGGGTGTGAATCCGACTGCCACAGATTACAGAGTAGGGCTTTTCCGAGGATTTCTCCAACTCTAGGGCGAATGTTAGGTAATCCATGACGAGTTTTCGGACTTATTTCTCCAGAATAACATTTCGCTACTACATATAATGTCACAGACCTAATATAACAGCTCTGTTAATGCTCCAGTAGCCTCACGTCATACATTTGTAATCTACGGCTGTTTAGTACGTCATCACATCTCCGCTTTCAAGGCTGATAGCGTGAAATATTCAGTACCTTCCTGTTACAGTTTAGCCCTGATGTCTGAAGTGTTTGGCTGCAACTAATTGTGACTTTTTTTCTGTGTAGTAATATATATGTTTTACAGTGGATTACAAATGTAGTCCCCGCGAGCGGTAACGCCAGTGTTTTCAACAGGTAGAGAGTACAAAAGCGTATTTTCGATTTACTTATTTGTAATTTGGTTAATTTCTATAAGCCGTTCATAAGAAATTTTTAAACGAATTATCTGTAGTTGCTGTGGTTATTTTACCCTGCAATATAAATTATTACGTAGATATATTAGACAATTACACTTTTAATACGCCATACTACTTTTGACCAATAAAATTGTACGAAAGGACGTCTTTCAACCAATCATGGCTGCTTATTGCACAATTTAATCGCTTCCCTAGCATCTTTTAATTTAATCGCTTCCCTAGCATCTTTTAATTTAATCGCTTCCCTAGCATTTGTTTGTTTTTATTACTACCCTAGCATTTGTTTCTTTGTTTGCCAACATTTAAAACTGCAAATTCGTTACGGTAGTATAAAACATGCTTTGCGATCGTCACTTGTTTACAGCATAGCTAGTCAACTGAAAATGGCAGCTCCGTTCAATCGTTTTGGTGAAGCTAACATCAGTGAAATAGAATTTGAGTAAGTCAATATTTTATTGTATTAGAGTAGTTTATTTTTTTATAATCTTTATTTACTTTATTTTAATCGTGTAACAGTCAATTAAATCCCCCCTTGAGTTTTGATTTTCTCTACATAAATCAAAAGCTCTAGTGAGATTACTGTTGATAATACAAAACAATGACTTCTTCTCATACGAAACAGACATGTACTTGAACCCAACAGTTACTTACATTTTAGGAACAGGAGATATTAACTGTAGAGTGTAGTTTATAGTAACTAGCAATTAAGTCTATATAATAATAGAGTTTTTAATTGCATTCCTTGCATCATAATACCAGTCATTATAACATATATAACATCACTGATTTAAATGTTAAACTTCAAAATAATAGAGTTACACTGTTATGTCACAAACAGTTTGTAAAATTATCTTCCATCGTTATTTGTATTGCAGTGTTTGTTATATATCAAAGTGAATATTGATAATTTCCCTTTAAACTTACATTTTCACGAACAACATACGAGAAGTTGTAATGATATAAGACTTGATTTATGCAGATACAAGACTACACAAAACAGTTTTCATTATATTTCTCTGAAGTTTTATAATAGCTTATGAAATTCAACTAAAAATTTAAATTACGAATTATTCAAATCATTAATAAAAAGAAAATTGTATGAACACAGTTAGCATAGCATTAACGAATATTTTAACTTGGCAAATACTTTTGTATGATTTTATTTATATTGACGTTGCTATGCATAATGTATTTTATGTCCAAGCAATAAAAATATCTATCTATCTATCTATCTATCTATCTATCTATCTATCTATCTATCTATCTATCTATCTATCTATCTATCTATCTATCTATCTGCCATCTATCTATCTGCCTATCTATCTATCTGCCTATCTATCTGTAAAGTAATGTAATTATGTGTTATATTTATTTTTTATTTTAGTAGGCTATTTTACGACGCTTTATCAACAGCTTAGGTTATTTAGCGTCTGAATGAGATTAAGGTGATAATGCTGGTGAAATGAGTCCGGGGTCCAACACCGAAAGTTACCCAGTATTTGCTCATATTGGGTTGGGGGAAAACCCCGGAAAAAACCTCAACCAGGTAACTTGCCCCGACCGGGAATTGAACCCGGGCCACCTGGTTTCGCGGCTAGACGCGCTAACCGTTACTCCACAGGTTTGGACTATGTGTTATAAAATTACATATTCATACGTGCAAAAGAATTGATTATTAAAAAAAGAAAAGACATGGATTGCAATAAAATTGTAATCCGCTCGAGTACTGGTGTCAGAAATTATGGCACGAACACTGAAGGGTTTTTATGGCGTTGTTTCATACTCTTATCGGGAACATATAACAGTACTAGGTCTATCTGCCGAATTGTATGGAAATTATAATTATTACGAGTATTATTATTGTTGTTATTATTATTATTAGTATTATTATTATTAGTATTATTATTATTATTAGTATTATTATTATTATTATTATTATTATTATTATTATTATTATTACTACTACTACTGAAATGTATAATCATTACGCTGATTGTTATTTCTCAAGCTTGAAGGATGAGAGCAAATAATAGTAATAATAATATTGGTAGTAAAAGCGAAAGTCGGTTTGTTTAATGGTTTCATTTCCTGTTTTTGGTATCAGTGAAATCAGTTCTCCTTTTCAATCTTTCCAATTTAGTATTCAGAACACCTAATCAAGTTGATTTAGAGTGAATGAGTATAGAAACATAGAGACAAAAGATTCCTTCTAAACAGAATAGCGTTTGAGACTATTACGTCTGTTGTGTATTCATTAAGATCGTTCTTCAAAGACATCACATCCGCTCAAAGCTATAATTCCTCCACAAATTACGACTCTTACAACGCCTACTCATCTGTCATCTGCTCGATTCTGTGTCGCAAAATTAACTTTGACTTCAAAGCCACAAATTCAAATCATAACGAGACATCCGTGTTAATTGGACAGCTAATTACTTACATCTTGTCCGTGATTCGCTACCTAGCCCATATCTGTGTGACTCCGTCTCTTAAGAACTCTTCTGAAGTTCTTTATGGTCGAGTGGATGCGTTTCTAGCTATTAGTTGTAAGGATCGCGAATGTAAATCCAGTTGCTGGCAATGAGTTTTTTCAGTGACATGACCAATCAAGGTAATGGCATTTTGTAGGAATGAAAATAGTAAAGGAAAACAATATAATAATAATAATAATAATAATAATAATAATAATAATAATAATAATAAAGGATTAAGAATCAGTATTCTTAGAAATCCCGTGAAGGACGAGGGCTCCTGACTATGCAGGCTGGCTTGTCAAGCAGTTCCCGGTTAGCCAGCGAATAGGGATTATAAAGGATGGACACTGAGCGAATTTTTCTGTGATGAAAGAGTAATGAAACGGAGAAAAATTCTCTCCGGCACCGGGATTTGGACCCGGGTTTTCAGCTCCACGTGCTGATGCTTTATCCACTATCGTATGATGACGCAGAATATCTGCATGGAAATATCATATGTACTTCGGTACATTAAAATAATATATATGATATGCGTAAGTCACTTCGTGATTTAAGACGGCGCTTATTCCGTCGGATCCCGGCCAACTAGTCACTCATAACGAGTGCACCTCAGCACATGTGTGTACTTCAGTCCTACGTTCATAGACATCTATGACGTAGTGCAGAGGGCGGCCATTAGAGGGAACCCAAGAGTTGGAACTTAACCTGAGACGATTCTGTCCGACACCGGGATGGGTATCCGGTGTGGCTTAGTGGATAAAGCATCAGCACGTAGAGCTGAAAACCCGGGTTCAAATCCCGGTGCCGGAGAAAATTTTTCTTCGTTCCATTACCCTTTCATCGTATGATGACGCAGAATATCTGCATGGAAATATCATATGTACTTCGGTACATTAAAATAATATATATATGAATTTTTCTGTGTTTTGTTTCTCTGTGCACCGGCGTTTAGTTCCACTTTCAAGCGCTAGAGGTTAGTGTAATGGAGCATACGCTAAGATAATAATTGAGTATAGAGTTGAGACACAGGATCCAAACATCGCCTACCTTATTGCATAATCCAATAATGTTTTGCTTCAAATAAATTCAAGTTAACAGCTTTTTCTTATTTCTCAGTGACAAACTAGTAGTAATAATAATTTATTATTCAGATATAATAAATAATATTATAAAATAATATAATACATAATAAAAATTATGTATTAAATTCGTTTAATATTTATATATAATATAATATAGGTATATGGTTTTATTTCTCATAGGAGTTTTGTTTTTCCATTTTCAGCGCTATCAAATCATTACATGTTTTAATTGTTGTTGTGGTCAACGTCTCAACTCTCATTATAAAGGAACTCTAGAGTCTAGACATTACAGTTAATGACGGATTTATTATTTTTTGGATCCAATTTATTTTATTTGAGTACATAATGTACCTAGATGTATTAATTATATTTCCGCTGTATCGGCTGCTAGCTGGTGTGATGTCAGCGCCAACTCTAGGGAGAAAGCAGAATCTCACGCTCTAGTCATTGAAATCAGTCCGGCTACATCAAAGGTACCGACGGGAAGTGTCCATACTTAGTTACCTATAAGCTGGGTTAAGATTCTGAGTTAATATTGAAGAGTTCACTGTTCGTTAGTCACTGTTTGGGTTGCAAGTCACTTTGTTCCATTGTTGTCGGGTCTTTCGCTGTTCTTGACCATAGATTGCCGAATCTTGATCTGAGTTCGCCACCCCACCTTGTCTTCTGTCTTCCGATGTAAGGATGTGTGTCCACCGGTTTTCGTTGAGTCGCATCACGTGTCCTGCCCATTTCTTCTTCAGCTTGTCAGCCGTTTCTGCTGCGTCTTTGAGATGTGTTTGATTCCTTATGTCTTCGTTACGTAAAAAAAATAATAATAATAATTGTAATAGTAATAATAATAATAACAGTAATAATAGTAAAAGTATTATTATTATTATTATTATTATTATTATTATTATTATACTGCGACAGAAGAAGTGAACTCTTTAAAAAGATATTGCAGAAGAAATTGATCTTCAAAGCTACCTTCGGTATAATCTCAGTCATTACATGAAAAGCGTTTTTTTCTCCTTCAAAATCTGTTTAAAAGCGGATTTTGGAGGCTTACGTTACACCAAATTCTTTAATTTTGTCTATTAAGGTAAGTCGAATGTGCACTTAACTTTCTTTCACAATCATCTACTAGTGTTGAACTGTTGTAAAGTCAAATAATGTTCGACAGGCGAGGTAAACATTGCTGACAGACGAAGGGCAGGAGTCACATCTCAGACTTATCTTGAACTTCGGAGGTCTAAAGCATTCTATCTCCATCCAAGTTCAAGACGAGCCTGGAATGTGATTTCTGCCATTGGTTAAATAGCAATTATCTTTCTCCCTTCCTCTAACGTAAATGTTTACGTCGCCTCTCAGACACTATGGAACGACGTATAGAAATGCTTGAAACTTTAGTCAGTTGAGTCAGTTATGCTTATAATAATAATAATAATAATAATAATAATAATAATAATAATAATAATAATGATTTATTTTAGCTCGCAGAGTTAAAGCCGTAAGTTCTTCTCTTCCACTCAACCAGCAAAAGGTATATATACATATACAAAGAATTCAACAATTTGATTTAGATGAGAGTTACATGTATACAAGAGTTATTTACGAATTAAACAACAAAATACTATGAACTATTAATTAAACACTGAAATAAACTGTGTAGCAGAATTAAGCTAAAATACATAGAATGTTAATATATTTCAAATAATATTAGATAATAGAAAGAGATTATTATGAGACAATTTTGAAAATACAGCACTATCAGGATGATGTCTAAAGAAAGAGGTAAGAATGTGGTCAGTGATAGTTTAAATCAGTATGATTGGAGTGAAATGCTAATAAGGTTATCTTTTAAGCTGTTTTTAAAAGTGTTTATTGTCTTGCAGCCCCTAATACTTTGTGACAAGGTGGATACTGTAAAAGATTATGAATAACAAGATGTTCTATGAAGAGGTATACTTAGCGTGCCACAGATAAGTGATCTGGTATTTACGTTGTGGTTAAAGTATAGATAAGAGAAACGAGACGAAAGGTAATTTGGTGTTGAGGTGTGCAGAATTCGAAAGGGTAAAGACAAAGAGTGTAAAGTTCTGTGTTCTTTAAGTGGGAGCCACGAAAGACTTGCGAAGGACGGTGATATGTGATCATATCGTCGGATGTTGCACACGTATCTGACGCACATATTCTGAGCTCTCTGTAACTTGACTGACAGTTCAGAAGTTAGGTCACTTAACAAAACGTCACAATAATCGAAGTGCGGCATTACTAGGGTTCTAGAGGTAAACATAAAATCCCCGGGGAAGAACATGCTAGCCATAGCACGCACTGAACTTTCTGTTGTGGTGTCCACATGTTTACCATAGCGTGTTCTCGTACAAAATGACGCCAGACGTGTTTTAGTGCCCTAGCGACAAACAAACGATAGTTACGCATAAATAAATAGAAGATACGCATGCAGCTGTCTTCAAACTTTGTTGCATAATCTTGGAAAATTTCTTTATCTTATCAGGTGTAAATCACAACGATATCTTTATCTCACTTTAAGTGGTATTTATTTCTCTATCCCTTTAAGCGAGACACGATGTACTTGAGACTTCAGTCAGCTGAGTCAGTTGTCTTATATTTGGTTCAGTTATTTTGACTAGTAGAGTGATCCTGCGCTCATCAATGAAACTTTTAAATAGTTTTGTAACTTCGGAGTTATTATATATCAACACATGGTTGGAACCCCAAATCTTTTGTTTGAATCACTCGTAGAACTGTTACATTTTTAAAATAACGAATGTTATGTGTAAAGGAATTATCCACTAAATTTATCCTGTGAAAAGTAATGTAATAACTACATTAGTTTGGTGTTTGAAAAAGAGGTTGTTAATTTAGTCCCCAAGCTTTTCCATGCAGTTCTTTTTTTATATTTTCCCCCTGTTGATCTAGAGGTAAACATAAAATCCCTGGGGAAGAACATGAACATTTCATATCTCACTATAAAGCATTTGATCGCCCTTTGATGTTTGTTTACGCTTTTACCTAAAGTTGTGTCCGTACCAAAACATCCCACCGCAAAAATAGCCACACGATTCTCAAAAGCGGAGATCTGCTTTATATTTTTTATATATAAAAATGTAACCGGTAGACTTCATAGAGTTCTGGCCTTCCCTAACTTTGTTATTTATATTAACGTATTACGCATTGCACATGTGCTTCCAGAAATCTACTCCGGGTTCGGATACTGGTATGAGGTTTGTATAAGCTCTTTACGTCTCCGGAACATCACTCTTCTCTCCTCTCCTCTCCGTCTCCGTCCCTCTCTTGTTGCTTGCAAACTTTACTTAACTTGCGGCCGCAATTCTCTCTCTCTCTCTCTCTCTCTCTCCTTTCCTCCCGCTCTCCCCTATGTTCTTGTCAGTCTGCCCGTGAGCGGATGCTGTGGTAATTCAAGGGGAGAGTTTGTCTGCAACCTCACATTTCCTCTCTCCCAGCAACGCTCCCTGTTGAAAGTACCGGCACTTACAACTCTGCTTCATCTAGTCAAACTTCTTCGGAATACAATAATGGTAGACGACGTGGATTCTCACTGTTTCACCAGATTCTCTGCCACTCCCATACCGTCCCTGTCTACTGTCTACTGCTGGTCCTTGACTCAGATACCCCCAAGGGACGGATAATCCGTGCTCTAAATTCTAAAAGGGATTTTCTCTAGGACCCATCCATGTAATTCTATATCCAGCAGTAACAATAGTAGTGGCAAACAACTAATATGCTGTTATTAATTAGTGGAAGTACCAAGCTTCAAGCTGTAGGGTTCAAATTCTGTTTAAAGGCAACGTATTGCGTTTCAGGATATTTGCATTGTAACTGACATATTCCGACATAGTATTATTATTATCATTATTGTTATTTTAATTATTAATTCTTCTCATTAATTAGATAAAAATGTAATAAACAGAATTAAAAAAATAGTTTACAGATATAATAAACTGTTAAATAAAATTAAAAATGATAAAACTCTGGACAGATTCGACTTTATTGCCAGAGCTAGGAAGATGGTATCACAACTGTAACAGTTTTGTGAGCTTGGACTATAACTCTACCGAATGAAAAGTATTAACGCAACTCTCAATATCAGTGAACCAGAAAGATAAACATGTACAACGGGGTTGTACAACAACAATTGTGCGAGCTTGGACTATAACTCTACCGAATGAAAAGTATTAACGCAACTCTCAATGTCAGTGAACCAGAAAGATAAACACGTACAACTGGGTGATAACCAAACATGTGCTGCAATCGTCGACGGACAAAGAAAATAATAAGCGAATAATTAAAAAAACAGTAATTTGTAAATATAAACTCCTTAACTTCCAATCTAAAATAATTTACCAGTACATATAAAAATATGGATTAATCTTGCTCAGGATAGGGACCAATGGCGGGCTTATGTGAGGGCGGCAATGAACCTCCGGGTTCTTAAAAGCCAGTAAGTAAGTAAGTAAGTACATATAAAAATAACATATAGGCGAAGTCTACAATTATGATTCTAGGCTCATTATAACAAATAACAATGAACATTTTCATTTTATCAAAAGAAATACTCCTTTTATGTTCAGAAAAAATAAAAACAATATTCGTACTCTATAATGTCGAACTTCGATAGCAGGTGATTCTAGAAGGTTCTAATTAATTCTACTTTAATACGGGAATATGTAATCGCTGAAACATCTTATGGACCAGAATGTTCTATAGCAGTAGCTATGAAAGCTTGAATTCTGCCTTCGGTAATCATTCGCTGTTCGAATCTCTGAAATTCGTGACAGCAAAAGTGAATGATAGCGACAGAAAAACTGAATATAAGATATTCCAGCAAGCAGTATACGTCGACATGCTCCAGCTCCATGCGCGTTATCTTTAATCTCGTATGTCGTAGACAATTTGGTATGTCATAGCCAACGTTTTACATGGTCTACCCAGGTTGTGACTTTCTCATGGTAGAGTTGCTAGAAGTGACATACTCAAAATACTCGTATTTTTAACGGAATGAGTAAATTGTGTTAAAGCTCTACGCAGTCTGTTCTTGGCAGGTATCTTATTATATCTGTTACTTATTCTGAATGAAACAAAACAGATTAATTTGAGGGATTGGAAATAACTTACGTATTAAGAAATAATAGGCCTATGAGAAGAGAAAAAATACTAACTTATTTATTTACTTACTTATGGCTTATAGGGAACCCGGAGGTTCATTGCCGCCCTCACATAATCCAGCCATCGATCCCTATTCTGAGCAAGATTAATCCAATCTCTATCATCATATCCCAACTCCCTCAAATCCATTCGAATATTATCCTCCCATCTACGTCTCGGCCTCCCCAAAGGTCTTTTTCTCTCCGGCCTCCCATCTAACACACTATAAGATTTTCTGGATTCGCCCATTCTTGCTATATGTCCTGCCCATCTCAAACGCCTAGATTTAATGTTCCTAATTATGGCAGGTGAAGAATACAATGCATGCAGTTCTGCGTTGTGTAACTTTCTCCATTCTCTTGTAACTTATTGTGTGGTTTCGTAACAACCTCTTTTTTACGATGATGAGTTGTTAGTCCTTCGCCCAACCTGGAGGACCACCCCTTATAGGCTGTCCACGACTGCTTATTCAATATGAGTAGTTTAATATCAAACACGGACATCTGTCGTCTCCATAGTTTTGATCTAGAGGCAATTTTTTTTTAATTCACAGTGTTCTTTGTAATATTTAACACAATTTATTTTAAAAATTTAGTGTTAGAGTTTGCATATGGTTTCATTATAACTGGAAAGAGCATGGAAAGTTGTATAAAAATTGTCAATAAACTAATCAAAACAATGTTACAGTACAAAATTGTATGTATCTAAATTTCGATTGAGGTCAGATGTCCGTCTTTGATATTAAGCTACTCATATAACTTATTCGCAGCTATCCTTCCTATCTGAAGGCCGAGAAGAGCAAATGACCCGATAAACCATTATCCAATGAAAAACGCGACTATAAGAAACGTTGGAAAGCGGAAAGATAATAAATAATGAACATGAGAGATTGACTCCCCATGTTTAACATAAAATTATCACAGGAGAACTAAAATTCGTAACATTCACGTGGCGATGCCATTGGGCGTTATACACACCCTTCATTCCGACAGTGAAATCATTAAATAGCTCCCATATGTTTGGACTGATATTTCGGCTGCCTAAACAAAAATGAACAGTTTTGAAAAATTTAACTGCTTATCTATGTCTGGTATATGATGCCTATTGTCTTCAGTTTCCCATAAAAAACGTGCGAAGAAATAATCAAAATTTGATTATTTCTGCGTTTTTATGATAAAAAAATCATGAGTGAAAACTGAGTAGATGAAGAAATATGTAAAGTGGAAGGTGAAGAGGCGCTCAGTATATTAAAAAATCATGAGCATTTCTTGCTCGTCAGGTTCGTTACAAGTTTAAAGTTCAAATACTTATATACAATTACACAATTAATGTAAACTATGTTTCACATGTAAATCATTTCCTTAAAAGGTATGTGTGCAGTTCTTGGTGGAACTGCTTTAGTAATTCAATTTCTGGAATTATTTTTAAAATTCTGACTAAATATCTTGTATCCGAAAACGAGTTACATGGAATGGTATTCATCTTGTTTAATGTTTCACATGCGTTGTATTTTAATAACAACATCCATACATAACTGAAGGCTTTTCAGTTTTGATACTAGCACCATAATTATTATTACTAATATTTGTTTTTATGTTTTCTCTTATGCTGACATTTATATATTGTACTTTAGTACTGTGTATATAAATGTTGTTACTATTACTACTATTATTAGTGACATTGCAAATGTGATTTTTCCATGTAAAAATTACTAGTAGAATCAAATCTTGGCGATTATAACAGGAAATTAAGACTAAAACACTATTTGGGGTTTTTACACGTTTGCGTTTTCCATACGATTGTTCCACTATATCCCCAATGATTATGATCACACAGGTAACTAGATAAATCTATTATAGTTACTACGTTTTCATGGAGTATTCAGATCGATTTGAATACATTTACCGTATTGAAATCTTCATGAAAACGGGGATTCAGTTCTGAGTCTCAAGGTCGATACACCTAAAAAGTGGGATCGGATCGTATTCAGTTCCAATTGAGTTCCATGAAAACGGGTATCGTATTCAATTCGATCTCAATACGCTAAGAGCGTGATCGATCGTCATTTGTTTGTGTCAGCTGTTTAACCAACAGCGAGAGACATAATGTATGTTGAAAAAGAGTGTTGTAAAACATAATATTTCGTGTTTTCCTAAAAGTCAATATTACCATTATTCGTTAACAGCCAGAATATTAAGTTTTCATGCGCCTCATTTGGAAAACGCAACATTGTTTATGGCTAATGCCTACAGAGTGACCAACACGCTAATATGTCGATGACATGTTAACCAACATAGGCCTAACTACTTTCGAAACTTCAGCTTCCGTACTCAGATCGTTTTCAATACGTATCGAAAATTGCATGAAAATGGGGATCGTATTCAGTACGGATCGTATTCAGATCGAATTGAATACTCCATGAAAACGTAGTAATAATATCACGACAAACTGGAAAGTCGGCTAAGCAATCTATAAGTTTGCCTTGTTTTTACTAGAAGTTTATGTTAGACTCAATACTACCTGCCGTTGAAGAAAGGGTTAAATATTAACTGAATAATTACGACACATTTTCTTACCTATATCAGTTTCCTCGATCGTCCATACTTAGCAGTTGAAATATTTATAATAAATTTGTATCTGGAGTTTTTAAGTGATGGTAACTGTAATTTGAGTATATGAATTATTCTTGACTCACAAGGGAACATTCTCTACCTATGAACTGCGATTTCAATAAAAATTCTCACAAGTGCTAAGTTTGAGTCAGTAAATAATCTGGTAATAGTCACTCACCTAGCTCTTCCCTCATTAAAGAAATATAACATGTTTAATTACACGTCTTATACGCCGCTCTTACACGCAACGTAAGACGCTATGAATTCGTTCGTACTGTACAAACCGGTATGTTACATTCAAATCATGTCATGTGTATTTGAGAAGGGGTTGCAGTTGTGGTACTATGAGTTGTTTGTTAGTGTCTTCTGATGAATCATGTGGAAGTGGTGTTATGAAAAGAAGTGGTTGTATAGTGTGTAAGTTTTGAACAATAATAAAAGTGTTAAGACATTAAATTCAGTTTGGAAGCGTCCATAAGAATTATTGTGTTTGTGCGCAGTCCTAACTCGTATTTGAGAGTATTTGCTTTTAATTCACTGTTTTAGTTTCTAAAAATGAGATCTATTAATCCAGTTAATGTCATATACATCTAAAGAATCTAGTCCATTCAAAATTCAGTGGATATGTGACAAGAAAGGACATACATGATTTCAGCAATGTTCTCCAAACACTTCTACGTACTGGAAATAGTATTTGTAAAACACCTGAATGTGAGGAACCAGCTGTTGTGACAATTTGTACTGCAAAAGGACCCTCTGCCTTGACCATTTCGTAACAGAGCCACATTATCACAGACGATAATGATTCAGGTATGTGTAGATAATAAAATTATACTATTGTATACCGGGCTGATGTGTGTATGTATATAACAAACAACGTTTCTTCAAATCGTAGTAATTATTTCGATACTGTTTGTAGCAAGTAATAGGTTTTCGAGTAGCGCTCTGTTGCTAGGCAGGTGAGCAGTCAGTACAGCGGCAGTATTAGTTGCGTGTAAGAGCGGCGTATAAGACGTGTAGTTAAACACGTTACATTTCTTTAATGATGAAAAAGCTAGGTGAATGGCTATTACCAGATTATTTACTGACTCAAACTTAGTAATTGCGAGAGTTTTTATTGAAATCACAGTTCACATGTAGAGAATGTTCCCCTGTCAGACACAAATGAGAAGTTTTCATCAAATATGACTGGGTTTTATTTCATATATTTTATAATGGTATAATTTGTTACGACTAAGTAGTTTCAGAACACTTTTTCTGCATACTTTGCTTTAGATACCATCATCTCACTACCTCTGAACCGAATGTTAAGAATTCAAACTCTCTCTCAGTGTCGTCCTAATGATAGGAATCACGAATCCAATCTTTTCTGAATTTACATTTTTAATTGCATTTCTCCTGGCCCCTCTGTATCTATCTGTTATATTTTCTTTTTATCATGAAATTGTTCATCGTCTGCTCGACCCACTCTTTCCTCTCTTCCTTCTTTTTATGACATTCTCCTTCTACCGTCTTTCATTTTTGTTCTCAGTCATCTTTCTTCTGACTTTCTCTAGTTCCCTTTTCCTTCTTCGTCTTAATCTTGAATTGAAAAAAGTAATTGTTGAATTAGAATAACAGTATTCATAACGAAACTCATTTGTTACACATACGAATAGCCCTGTACATAGAATTGTCACTGTATATGTCAAGAGCATGAACAATATGATACGTGTTACAGTGATAGTTGACCATATCTCTGTGATTTAAAACAGAGCTAGATAACTTCCAAAATATTAAATTTCGATGTGGCAATAAAATTTTCATTAGAGAGAACTTCATATCTGTGGTTTAGTGCATGAAATTCAATCGAGCTATTCTCTACAATCAAAGAAAAGGGTAAAAAATCAAAATTCCCCTGCAGTGCAATAAAATGTTTCCATGAAAACCAATCATTGAAAACTGTAATTGAAAACATTACTAGAACCATACTGTGCGTAGAAAATCAATTCAGTGTGACTATGAAGACACAGTAGCTGTTACAATATACCAACGAAAGATAACAGAATATCCTTCGGTAATCAAATAATACCACATATTTCAAATGGGCCTTTACGAAAAATGTGGAGTAAATTAAATAAATGGGCTCTTACGAACCAGAAATCTTTAATCGTCAAAAACAAGTCAATGATTTACCAGCTCTTTCAAATATTAGAACTTGATGAAACTTCGGTTAATGATCTAAAGAAAAACAGCTGACATTACATCATACACTTAGGTCAGACTCCATTCCGCTCTTTATAAAATATACTACTTCATCAAATAAAGAAGAAATGGGACTAATGATCTTAAAAAAATACCAAAGCAATGGGTTTAATAACAACCTTTGAATAATGAATTTCAAGAATACTACTTATACAATAGATAAAGTAAAAAAAGAATAAAAGGGTAATTATACCCTCTTAAATACAATTATTCATTTATTCACTTTAGAATTAGAATAATGTAATGTGATGAATAAGCTTCGAATGCAGCCACCTTCCCATCCCTTTCAGGATGGACCAGGCACCAAATAAAAAAAACCAAGAGAATCTCTGGTCCCAAGTTAGTGTTGAATTACGCTACATAATGTATTTGTATAAGTATGTTTTCACTTTTATTAAGTACCCGTATTTACTCATATACTCGGGATTCTTGCTTCGCGCCGACATGATATCTGCTCTGCAGATGACGTCACAGCGGACTACGTAACAGATTGTAGTTTAGTCAACTATCCTAAGATAGATCTGAATCTCACAAGTGATACCAACAAGGCACCACTTATGAGGAAAGTAGGCCAGGAGGGGTAGGGTGTCCAGTTCCATTCCCTTACGAAACAGTATTCTTCGATATATCAAAACCCTATTAACATATTGTATAAAAGCTCTTAAACCAAATCCGAAAACCTCGTGTTTCACTCGCAATATGTCGGCCTACAGGTCTACAGTATGTGTTTTACTTTGGGCGCGACAAGGGATTGAAGTTGAAAAGAGAGCGAACATTTTTTTCATATCTTCAGTAGGCCTAATATATAATAATGTGTAAAATATTAATTATGGAATAATAGTAACTATACATTAAGGGACAGGAACGCATGATTTTTCCTTCGGGCTAGAAATGTACCGAGAAAAAAAATTGTTTCCGTCCTATAGTGAATTTATTATTTTTTTCCACGCCCGGGAGTAAATTGTCGTATTTTATTTTTGAAAATCTTTTATTGAAGTTCGCTGGAGCTATTTTATTCAGTGCACATACACAGATGCAAAGGATATGTCATAGCAATAACGATTAATATGTTTCATAATTACTTTCTTCACCCTACTGACGAAAAGTTACATTTCCCACCCGACATTTACTCCCGGACGTGAAAAATAGAAATTACATACATAGAAAACTTTTTATTTATTCTCTAATTTTCATGTACGTTTGTGTTGTATAAAGATACGTACTGAGTTACCAGCATTTAACAATATTATGCGCCTGAGTGACTTAAATTTTAAGTCCAGATTCTTAAGAAAATTTTATTCAACGTTAAAAACTGTCTACATCTATAAGAAGTTCTGAACATTATGACGAGATAAAAAAAATCTCTACATGGCCTGGGATAGAACTCTGATTGTGACTGTGTAGTTCTTTTCATATGAATAACTCGACTCCTAGAGACACGGAAGAAATGTTTAGATTAGACAATCTCTAACATGAACAAAGGAAGAGAAACAAATAAATAAATACAATAACTAACAATGTACGAAAAATTCAAAGGGGAGTTATGTAGTAACAAGTCAAATAATTAAAGAATAAAGAGAACCATATGGAAGATGATAGATTGTCAAAGAAAATATTTTATAAACCGATAAGACGTAAAAATATAGGAATAGAATAAAATAGAATAGAATAGGATGGAATGGAATAGAATGTTTTATTTTCGCTGACAGAATTAAGGCCATAAGGAGGAGTTGAAGTCAAATTTATTTTTTATTTGTAATAATGGATAAAACAAACAAAACCAGTGTATCAAAATAGCCATTTGTGTGGGCTATTGTGATACACCTAGAGGGTTATTCTGATACAGTGCTATACAACTGGCCATATTATTTACAGCAATGAAGTCAGCCTATTGTGATACACAGATATTCTTACTGTAGGCCTATTACCTATAAAAGTTTAATTATTGGAACCACAATAAACTTGACTATGATTTAGCAACTTTTGTAATGACATCTTATTCGCATATACATTTATGCAATATACTGAAAATTTAACACTTGCTCCCAAAGCTAGAAATTTGATGTATGTCAAAATATTTCTTTTTTTTTTTTGTGTAAGGAAATATGTTGAGAAAATTATGATAGTTTGTATTGCTAAAATAAAATAAAATACGTTTTTAATTAATGATGAATGTATTTTCCAAAGTTGTGTTAAATTTTAGCAGTGATAAGAATGACTATTAAGCTAAAATTGTTAGGTAAATAAGTAAGGTAAGTCTATATGTGTAATTTTGCCAACTTTGTAGTGTATTGTAGATGCCATGCCCATGCCAACATTTCAATTCAAACATCCTTCAAGAGCTTAGAAATTATGAAATACCCCTCAAGCGGTAATAATTGCTTGAAAATTACTAGAAAATTGATAAACTTGGTCAATTTCTTGTTAATATCATAATAGCCCTTCTAGCGTATTATAATATCTTTGAAATGTGTATCACAATAGCCCTTCTCATTAACACATTAATTACTGCTAGACTGCTCAATATTCAAATCTTTTGTTTAGAGAAAAATGAAGCTGAAAACATTCTGAGTAAAAGGAAAGTTTAAAATTATACTACCTTTATTCATTCAAGAGCAATAACAAAAGTAATCGAGTATCACATCAAAGTTGTTTCAAGAAACAAAACTGCCTTTTCTTTTAATAAATTTATGAAGTTGATAATGACTTTTTTAAACTTTGTTCAATATTGTCCCTTAAAGAACATTAAATGTAGTTTTAAATTAAAACAAAATTAATTAAATTAGTATTTATTTAACGACTCTCGTAACTGCAGAGATTATATCAGCGTCGTCGTTGTGCCGGAATTTTGTTCCTCAGAAGTTCTCTCACATGCCAGTAAATCTACTGACATTAGCCTGTCGCATTTAAGAACAATTAAATGCCATTGACCTGAGTCGGGATCGAACCCGCAATCCCGAGTGCAGAAGGCCAGCGCTATACCGACTACACCACCCAGGCCGTTCTGTAGTTCTATAATCGCAGTTTGAAACATTTTTAAATTGAACCTTACATTTTAAAATATGTAAAAAATTAGACAGACTTTTTTTACTGTAACATATTAGTAGGGACCGGATTTTTATGTAATAACATATTACATTCCTTTCGACCTAACCTTATATAAATAACAAATCTTTGCGAATCTTGTAATTACCATTAATATATTAAAATTTGATACTACATATTTTTACATATTTACCCCCACAGTACATATAATGGCTTCGTATTACATAAATCTACATATTTAGAGGTTTTATTCATTTTTACTTCTCTAAAAGGGGGTGAAAAAAAACTTCTGCTGGGGAAGTTTACAATTTGAAATACACAGATTTAAAAAGCCTTTTTACGTACCCAAGAAAGGATATATTTCGGGACGAAACATAACGTCCTTAGTTCCAGAAAGTAGTAGAGGCGCTCATCGCATACCACCCACTGTAAATATAATGAACAAAAGGCAACCTTTCTCATATAACTACCTAGTATTGTAAAAATCACTCAGAAAGTAGCGTTGCCTTCATGCGGTGGAGTGGGACGAGGACAACATGATTTGTCTCGAACTATAATTGTTCTGCACACGTCTTAACAAGCTGTCCCCATGCAATTTGCAACCTTACCCATCCTCTTCCTAATCCTTCCAGGGAAAACCCGTGTCAAGTCTGGCATGAGCCGCAATAAAGTAGCCGACTTTTGAAAAGAAGCTGGAGTAAAGGAACAAACTGGAAAGATGTTGAAAGAATAAAATAAATAGATTTTCAAATTATTGCATGACCTCTTTACTTTAAATAAAATTATGGATTGCGATGGACGAAGTTTTCACTACAGATGGAAAAATAGTAATGTGTCAAGTGTGCGGTAAAAAAGTCGGGTGCTCTGTGAAATCACAACTGGAGAGTCTTAACTATCCTATACTATCCAGTTATTGATATTAAATATTTTCATGATTTTACATATTTTGGTACATATTCAGCTTATTTTTCTTACATAAATATGTACATATTTCACACCTTGATATTACATAAAAATCCGGTCCCTACATATTAGTCCTACTATGACCATAACTGCTTATTTCTCTTTATTATGGAATGTTTATTTGATTTACAGAACTGTTACTTTGCCTTTGATACACACTGTAGTGAATCAAATAAATCCGAGACGCTGGAATTTCTAACATTTCTGCAACCGAGTCATGAAACTATAAAGGCTGGAATCTCAGCTCCGCACTCGAGATCAAATTGCAATGCCGTATAACATAAGCATGAAAACGTTAAGGGGAAAAGTTATAAATTGACTACTGCAGTATTACAAATTATATTACTACACGCAACGGTGCAGCCTGTTGAAATGATCACAATGCATTTTAATTAAAATGTTAATGTGAAGGGGTGGGGGTAGCTTTAATCAATGCGTGAGTTCTTGTACGGGGTATTAAACCCGTCACTGTTGAAACAGGCTTCTATAATATTACTGACTGACAGTTTTCTTCCCATAATTTGGCCACACTGCTGCCTTCCACTTTACCCTCCTGTCACAATTTTAACACTTCCGCAATACAGCGGTTGATCTCTCTGCTGTGGTGTAATGACCTTTAAATCACATTTCCCCCTGATGTATTACTGAGGCATCAAGTTATATAAAGAAGGAAATCTCGTTTAACGTCTTACTCTATCGCTGCAACGCAAGAGGTAGTATCCGCCTACCTATTTAACGGGTTCGGGTTCCATTCTCATTGTCAGTAGTGAATGGAGCTTTGTCTTCCTCTTGTACGTCTGTTGTTTTGTATTTGGTTTATGTCGTCCACCGTACAAATCACAATACCAGGGAATCCGACTACATTTAACGCCTGATGTCTAGTGGATCTGAAATGCCCGATATGCCAGATTTTTTTTTAAAAAGGAGATCGAACTAAATGTGATAATTATAGAGGAATCAATCTTTTGAATTAAGATTATAAGATTTAATGCAAAAATTACAACACAAAGAATTGCTCCAATCTCAGAAAATATAGCCTACTGCAGTGATGTAAAAGCAAGCGCATTTTTCTGACCTTGACGTCGTGCGCGGGCATCAAGCGCTAAGTATGGAAAGAGGAAGGGTTGTGTATATGAATAAGCAACGTGTTGGATTAAGAAAACAGTGGTGCACAATCTTCAAACGGAACGTGAAATTTTATGTCGTTATTTTTATATGGCTTCTTTCTGTTTAATATTATCTATATTGTCTGTAAAACAAAAGTACTAGTAACACTGATTTCTTGATATTTCACTTGTGTTTAAATCTTGATAACATAATAGAGAGTTAAGAAGGAATATTCACTTACATTCCATAGTAGTATAATATTATAGTGTATTAAGTGGATGAAACACATCATTCATAAAGAAAGTGATATTTCAAAGAAAGAGATTGAGTATGAAATGATAAGTTGGAATTTATATTGATGGTATCTTTAGCCTTACAAAATTAATCAATAAACTAATCAAAACAATATTACACTACAAAGCAAAGTTACCCAGGTGCTGTATATGTTTTAAGTGTAACTAATATTACATAACAAAACTCTTATCGCATTATGCTTTTAAGGTGATATTGGTGAGCAACTTCCTATCGTCAGAATATTAAATTATTTTCTCGAAATCTGCTGAAGCTATAGAGCTGACATTTCTACAACACATGGGCACGTATCTTTTGCTTATGATGTAACTGTAGTTGCTTTGTTAATTCATTTCCTTACAAACAATTTCCATGCGAATGTTTTAAAAAATTTCAATACACTATCTTCAGTAATACGTATATAGGGTATATTAGATTTACGAAAACATTCTGTAAGGCTACTAAATAAATACTCCTATACCTGAAAATTTCACTTTTCTATACGAAAAGTTGAAAAAATATTTCTTTTGAATAAAAAAAATCAAACTTGTGAAAAATGAGCATTCTTATAATGCACTTATACTTCTCAGGCAAATCTAAAAATTACCATGGATACAGTTTTAATAAGTTCTCTCTTCCCTTTATCTATTGAATCAGTGCTGGCCATCCCTGAATATAGCTCGACCAAGCGGCATATACCACCTCTTTCGTCTGTCTCTTTCCTTTCTGCTGTAAAGCGCTCAGGCTCTCCTGGGCTCTAAAGCGCGCGCTTGCTCCTGTGGGCATCAATTGACATGCCTGGCCTACTGCATGGATCACAAAATTGATTTAGAAAATGGCGTTCCTGCAATGATTGTATCTTCACGATAACACAACTTATGGAGAACCGACGAGAATATAACCTACCAACTCTAATAGCTTTTATAGACTATGTAAAAGCTTTTGATAAAGTTAAAAAAATTTGCTATTGGAAATAATGATTAAAAACGGTTTTCCTCAACATCTTATAAGAGTAATATAAAGTATGTATACAAATACGAAGTTTAAATTGGAGAAATCCATAGAAGAGGATAATTTAGTAGAGATTAATTTAGAAGCACGACAGGGGTGTCCACTATCGCCTACTCTATTATATATTAATGACACAGTTGTACGATGGCAGACTATGCTTAAAACATATTTTAAAATAAAAGGGAGAAATATTGATACATTGTTGTTTGCTGACGACCAGATCTTAATTGCAGATTCAGAAGATAATTTAGAAAGAGCCATACATGAATTAAATAACATTACAAGTGAATATAATCTTCAAATCTCATATGAAAAAACGAAAATAATGGCTCTTAAAGGAAGAGATCTGCTAAGAGCAAAAATTTGCATAAATAATAAGCCCATCCAACAACAAAGTGATTTTAATTATCTTGGTTACATTGTGTCATATACCGGCAATAGAGATGTGCAAAATAAATTAAACAAATTCCAAACACTGTGTGGTACAATAAAAAGAACTTTTAAAAATTGTAATAGAGCAACACTGTTAAAACTTTACAAAGTAAAGACGATCCCAACCTTGCTTTATGGGTGTGAAAGTTGGGTCTTGACTATCTCACAACAGAAGAAAATAGGGTCTGCTGAGATGAAATTTTTGAGACAGGTGGCAGGTTATAAACTCATAGACAAAAAGAGGAATGAAGATATTAGAAAAGAATTGGAAATTCAGAGTCTAAATGAAACAATCATTGAATACAGACAAAGATGGCAAGATCATATACAAAGAATGGATGAAGACCGTATACCACAAATAATATATAAGTATGAACCTGTAGGTAGAAGAAATGTCGGCAGGCCACGGATGACATAGTCGGATCAGTTTTCTTGAAGACGGAACGAGCCACAAGGCTTATGCCGTGATGAAGATGATGATTATGATGATGATGATGATGATGTCGTCTAATGGTTACGAAGTTGGTACCGATATCCAAACGATATTTTTCTACAAGGAATAATAATAATAATAATAATAATAATAATAATAATAATAATAATAATAATAATAAATCATCATTGGCCTCATAAGTATTAGGTCCAGTGGGCTGTTACGGTCTTGTTTTCTGTCCTTCTCTTCTGTGATCTGCCAACGGAACTTTTTCCTCCTGTTCGATAATTTAAAATTGCCTTTGGAAACCTGTTGTTGCTCATTCTATTGACGTCATTGATATCGCCAAATGTATTCCATTACTGGCTCAACCTTTAGTGCCTCCATTATGATGATGATAATAATAATAATAATAATAATAATAATAATAATAATAATAATAATAATAATAATAGCCTAATAATAATAATAATATTAATATACTTACTGTCGCTTGTATATAAAATGGGATACTGGAGCATATCAAAGAAATATTAACACAGTCTCTCCTATTTATAAGTTGTCCGCTGTAGACATATGTCAATACAAACATGCAGGTTACGCGAGGGAATTCCATTGAACGACAGTGTATGAACAACGGAAAATTCATTTCAATAAATTCACTTCTATCTGTACATGAGAGTCTGAAAACTTGCTCCATCACAGCCGAGATACTGTTCTCCAACCAGGAGATTAACCGTGAAAGGAATGTGCTTACTATTGCATCATCTATTGGAGCGAAGTAGATAGATAATATTACGTTATAACGTCAGTTTAAAAAACATGCGCTCTCCTACATATGTTATTTCCTGTATGGAGGGATTAAAATACCAGGAGATTAACCATGATCTAATTTTGTAACTGGGGTAGTATAAATATGTATGTGTCATGTTATCGTTTGTGCTTTGAGAGTTAGCCAATGGAGATGCGTGTACCCACGTGTATGACCTTATGACATCTTATGACATCAACATTCATTCACAGTATTACCCCGCTGCGTCTCATTCCCCTGAGACTATCTCTTGGTTGGAGTACAGTACAATTAGCACCTCTTGAGCAAGTTCTGGGAAACTTTTTGAAGCTCATCTAGTGTAATCTTAGCTATCATTGCCCGAGTAATGCCTATTAATTCTTCTATTGTGCATGGATTATTTTCATATGTTTTCGTCTTCAGTGTTCCCCATAGATCTAGGTATCTAGGTATTTAAGTTATATGGATAAAAGTTTAAATTGGAACCTTCAAGTTGCAGAAACCTGCAAAAAAGTATTCTCATTAATCCACTCGTTTAGGCGATTGAAGAATTTTCTACCCTTTTCCATTAAAAGAAAATGTTAGTGCAAACACTCGTGATGCGCCACTTCGATTACTGTGATATTCTGTGTACTGACCTAAGCGTTACTTCGGCGCAGAGACTACAACGTGTTCATAATATGTGCGTCCGTTTCGTCTGCAATATTCGCCGGGCTGATCGCATAACACCATCCCTCGAAATGTTGTCTTGGCTCCGTCTAGAAGATCGTAGAAAAATCCACTGTCTTTTCCTTCTCTTTCACATATTGCATTTCTCCACTCCTGTCTATCTTGCGTCTCGTTTTAAAAATTTATCCACCCATCATAGCCTAGACACACGATCACAACACTCCTCAATATTATCCATTCCCTCCCACCGAACATCCTCATATTCATCTTCTTTCACAGTGGCTGTTCCTCGACTTTGGAATTCCTTACCGAGTAATGTCAGCGACTGTCAGACATGAAACCAATTTAAGAATAGACTAACGAAATATTTTTCTAACAATTCTTGTTAACAATAATAGCTCTTTTAGGTTTTTCAATGTTTAATATATATATATATATATATATATATATATATATACACATATATATACACACATATATATACATCACAGAATAAATATTTAAATTATCTCATTATTATTATTATTATTATTATTATTATTATTATTATTACTACTATTGTTGTTATTATTATTATTATCACTATTTCTTACCAATGTTTATTATTGTCACATTAACATTACTTATCCAACTTTCATTATTTACTTTCATGTTGTTTTATGATCTAGATATTAATGTAATAACTATGTAAGCAATTGTATTCAATTAGAATTAGAGTCTGGCTGGGCGGAAGAGAAGGCCTACTGGCCTTAGCTCTGCCAGATTAAATAAATACATTTTTATTATTATTAGATAGAAACGGCACAGGTTTAAATCAAGCGCTCTTCCAGGCCACAATTCTCTGGTAATTCTTTTATCACTGAGCACGTCTCTTATTGCATTCAGGAAACTTTTCTTCTTTGGAATTTTCTCTTACATTTGTTGTAGCTTTTATGCTTCACATGTCACTATATGTGGTTCTAAATTAAATTGTAGGGAATCATATATATGGCGAATAGAAAATTAAGTTATTGCTATAGTATAGTACAGTACTGAGTCCCGTATTTATAACAACTGCAAGAAACTGACTACTGTCATATCAGAGAATGGATTTTGACTCCTTCAAGGAGGGGAGAAGTGGGTACAGTGAGACATTTTTTTATTAGATGGTACATTTTGATGTTGAAATGTTTGTAACAGTGGAGTTGTATGTTGCATGAGTAAAGTAACAGTACTTTCATACTCGATTTGATTCTAGTTATAAAGGTGAGTGATAAAACAATAATTTTTCACTCTAGGAGTAAAATTTTGGCTTGTGTTTAATGAAGGTTATATTGGTATATTGGATATACAAATGAAATAGAAATATTAATGTTTTGTTACCTAATACTGCGGTATTTGACGTTATGTTTTGCAAAGTTTCGTCTTTCTTGTTTTGATTTTGAAGTGATGGTGCCATTTTAAACGAACTATGCGTAAAGGGAACAGTGAGACATGCCATTGAAGGGTACACTGAGACGTCTCACTGTTCCCACTTACCAATGATTTGCAAAAATAAACAGTAATTATATTACATTTATTGGTAACTAACATTAAAAATGAACATACTGGTAACCAATTTAGGAACTATAGCTTAAAATAATGGATACATTACATTTTAATGGTTTCTTAAATAAAAAATTATTCACAAAATTAAAAAAAAATATTAAAAAATATTAAAGAATTAAATTAAATTCTTATAATTATAAGCTTTTTTGTCACAAAAATTCATTTAATTTTTTAGCAAAAGTTTGAAAAGTCATGGAAAATTCACTTTTCCAAATGTTCCAGATGTGTCAATGGTTTCGAAGTCAGACATCAAAATGATTCTAAATAAGTCTACAGAACATGGCAAGATAAAGAGACAGCAAGCTTTCTTTCCGTTAATAGACACTGTGGTGTCTCACTGTACCCTCCTGAATGGGAACAGTGAGACATTTGCATTTTTTTGACAAACACGCATTGTATATTATGTCCTTTATCTATTAACATTTCTGTTTATGTATTATTGTACTCCATGTTTTAATGCATATTTCTGTTGCACTTGATTTTAAAAATACTTGAAATTTCACTTGCATACATATGTCTTAATATTTTGTGTCTCACTATACCCACTACTCCCCTACACAGAATAGCAGTCAGATATCGGCCTGCCCCATGAACGCAAATTTCATTGGCACAATAATATTACGGACACAAGCACATTGAGAGCTGTTGTCATTCACATACATTAATATTAATGGCACCTGCAAGTGAAGAGCTGTTGGTAACGCGCTGTGAGCTAAACACACATAGACTGATAAAGCTGACATAGCGCATACTATGACCTTGAGTGGATGGATAAATAACTGACGGGGAATGCCGTCGCGTCGGCCAGTAGCTGTTGCCGCTTGGTGCGTGGGGTCGGCCCATACCTGACTGGAATTCTCTGTATATTGTTTATTTCTGGATATGTCCGGTAGCTCAGTGCTAGAGCGTGGGCATATTCCGCGAACCTGAGTTTAAGCCCTATCATTGATTAGAATAGCAGTGGAGAAAATGTGATCGTGCGCCGAGTCACTGTGTAACCTGCAACGTGCATAAGGAGACGGACACCCGAAGGGGAAGTGAAGCAACTGTCTGACGTATTAACGGATTTTCATTTTCCTTACGTTTAGCATTTAGTTATCATTTTATACAGTATAAGATTACAAACTAATGTTTATTTTGTTTTTTGTATTTATTTTTTATTTATTTATTTATTTATTTATTTATTTATTTATTTATTTATTTATTTATTTATTTATTTATTTATTTAACCTGGTAGAAATAAGTACATCAGGTTTCTCTTCCCCTCTACCAGAGGATTACGACTACAATATTAAGAATACAGTTACAATTATAATTACAATTAATATTAAATTTACAAATACAATAAAAATCAAAGTACTAAAAGATTAAGTGATTAATAAAAGCTAGACAGTTTATTGTAAAAGTTAAGAAGAGATAATCATTTCTTTTGTTGATTAAGTAAAAATTAAACCTACTCTACGCAGTAGGCCTAAGAAAATGCTTAATAAGTTTGCTTTTGAAGGCTACTAAATTCCGACAGTCTCTGATGTCACTGGGTAGGGTAGCATTTAGTACGTGTAACGAAGAAAGAAATGAGTAAGAAAACATAGGATACATTATCACAACCTAAAATTAACTGTCTTCAGAATGTCTCTGCGACAGAGTTTCAAAATCAGGAATTATGTCACTTACTGCCAGTCGTAGTTGATCACGAAGGTATTTGTCTGTCAGTCGTGATCTAAATTTGTTTTTTTTTTGTTTTTGTTTTTTTTTTTTTTAGGAAAACATATTATTTGTCTTTCTTGTGATAAATTTTATATACATCATACTAACATACGAAAACAAAAACACGCAAGCATGTTTTCGTATGTTAGTGTAATGTATATAAAATTGAACACATGAAAGATGGTACGTTTTCCGAAGTGATATAGTGTTAAAAGTAGTGTAATCAAGATGTAGTATGAAAATAATTTTTCACAAACGTAAGTTGTAGCGAACATGGCTTCAACAGAGCAAGCGAAAGAATGAAAAGTTCAACATTTGTCAAGTCCTTACATCTAGCTTTCATTTAACATCACATTGTAAATCTGAGAGTTTAAATTGAAGATCTAACCGCATTATTCGTACATCTGCTGAAAAAGGATCGACGCAGAGATGATGATGATGATAATAATAATAATAATAATAATAATAATAATAATAATGATAATATTATTATTGTTATTATTATTATTGTTATTATTATGATTGTTGTTGTTATAACACTTAACCTTTTAATGTTTCATGAGTGACATGTAGTATAATGCTGTTTTATGTTATACAACCGTTTTCCTCGTAATAGGCTGCTTGTGAACAAATCATACATTTAATATTCTCATCATGTTACTTACTTACTGGCTTTTAAGGAACCCGGAGGTTCATTGGCGCCCTCATATAAGCCCGCCATTGATCCCTATCCTAAACAAGATTAATCCAGTCTCTATCATCATATCCCACCTCCCTCAAATCCATTTTAATATTATCTTCCCAAAGGTCTTTTTCTCTGCGGCCTCCCAACTAACACTCTATATGCATTTCTGGATTCGTCCATACGTGCTACAGGCCCTGCCCATCCCAAACGTCTGGATTTAATGTTCCTAATTATGTCAGGTGAAGAGCACAATGCATGCAGATCTGTGTTGTGTAACTTTTTCCATCCTCCTATAACTTCATCCCTCTTAGTCTCAAATATTTTGCTAAGCACCTTATTCTCAAACACTCTTAATCTATGTTCCTTTCTCAAAGTGGGAGTCCAAGTTTCACAACCATAAAAAAACAACCGGTAATATAACTGTTTTATAAATTCTAACTCCATAACTCATATTGGTAGCAAAAAATGCGTCCTCTCATCCTACATGAAACTTTCGTTTTTGTAGAGATACATGGTTTCGAGAGAGACATTGCGACGATACGCCACTCGCAGGTCAGAGACAAACACAAATGGAACGGAGTTTGACTCCAGTGAGTGAGAGGGTGGGGGTTGGGGTAGGTAGGAAGCAAGAGAAATGCATAGCTATCATTGGTAGCTACAATGTGCTCGCGAGTCACATTTTCGCCACGGCTGGATTAGAATGATACTTGTAGAGAAAAATATCCCTAAACCCTCTCCATTTCATCTTACTGTTCACATTTTATACCCTTGCATATCGTGAAAAGAACTGATACACGTGATGTAGATGTAGCTCCGAAGATGGTCAACCAGATTATTCTACGCCCATATATCTGTGTGAAATATTCACGACCGTGAACCTGCGCCGGTCATGAACGCTCAGTTGGCGAGACATACTGGTGTACGGGAGTGTTGCTGGTGCTAGTTTAAGTCACCCTGTTGAGAGATTCATTATAACAATTTTGAAAATAAAAAAAAGAACCCTTGGCGATGGTATGTAATATGTTGTGGTCATTCGAGAACTATCTGGGTTAGTTTTGTCGTATCTCCTGTGCTAAAAACCCCCGTTTACATTCTTCTCTTCCCTTTGTGATTTTATCCGTAATGGATGAACTGTGGTTTTAGTGCAGGACTTGCATTTACCCCTACCACACACACACACACACACACACACACACACACGCACGCACACACACACAGATTTCTCTTCAGTCATCTAATTGGGAATCCTCGCATTTTCACATCTAGAACATAAAATATCCATATTTACTTCTTTTTCTAAAGAAAGAACTCTTAGTAATTTTTAATAATTTTGCCGCCTTTAGAAGTCTATCTCCCTCGACCAGATTTTAATTGCAAACTTACAATCCAATGTTATGATAACCACTAGGCCATGTTGAAAATAGCATTTTTTGTTTGTTTGTTTGTGTGTATAATACATTTTGCGTTCGTAAATTGTTACAACATTGGACGCGAAATAAATTGAAAGCAGCATTTTATGACAGTTCCTTGAAGGGATTTAAACGTATTTGCACTTCATGTTAACACTGATATGTTGGACCATCATGAACCTAAAGGTAAATATTTGGTGTTAGAGGGAGTACTTCGGTAGTAAACTTCCACTTTCCCCTTAAGCAAAGTGAACTGACAACCAGTCAACTGGGAATCAGGCACCAGGACGGCGTGTTTACATACCTCAGCGATTCATATCCTCTCGGTTGGGACGTCTAAATTTTAACTCGGATTGTAACAATTTGTGAAGCAGCAAGAGTTCTTATAACTAACAATTAATTGGGATAGTGAAAGACGAGAAATATAAAAAAATAATGTAATTATATTGACTACATTTTTTCCACAATTCAACTTAAAATCCTATAAAACGAATTATTTCAAAATTATACCTATTTTTCCATTATTTCAAATCAAAAACAAACTGTGATCCACACATTTGGAGTAACGGTTAGCGCGTATGACCGCGAAACCAGGTGGCCCGGGTTCGAGTCCGAGTCGGGTAAAGTTACCTGGTTGAGGTTTTTCCCGATGTTTTCCCTCAACCCAATAGCTATGAGCATATGCTGGATAACTATCGGCGCTGGACGCCGGACTCATTTCACCGGCATTATGACCTTCATTCCATTCAGACGCTAAATAACTTGATATGTTGATAAAGTCTCATAAAATAACTCACTAAAAAAACCAGTGACATAAATCCGAAAAAATATCCTAACGATTTTTTCTTCATTTTTGTGCTTCGCATAAATGAAACAATAAAATGAAGGGTACATGTTACATGAAGGGTTCACAAGCAGAGTGGACCAAGTCCATCTGGAATAGTTCTGAGATATTGAGTCTTAAAGTTCCTGGCTCACGCTTAGCAACCTTCACTTTCCATATGAAATGCTGCCCTCTGTGGAGTAACAAATGAGTTATGGACTTTGTTTGTTATTACAATGAACAAATCTAAGCTTTCTTCATCCGAGATTATATTAATCCACATATTAATCACTGGTGGACTTGGTCCATTCTGGTTGTGAGCCCCTCACATAACTTACAAAGCTTCTTTTATGTATGTCTTTCTAATAATAAATAATAATAATAATAATAATAATAATGATAATAATAATAATGGTAATAATAATGATGATGATCCGTGACGCTAGAGCCTGTGAAGGACTCAGACCGACCAGCCGGCTGCTAGCCTCAGGCCCACATGCCAAAGCAGAGGTGAACTATCATCCAACCAGAATGAAGGTATTGTGTGGTTAGAATGATGATATGCCCAGCTGTCATAGCTGGCTTTCGCAACCGGATTTCGCTATCTATTGTAGCTACCCAAGTTCATCACGATGCTGGGTGGGCACCGGTCCCATACACTGACCGAAATTTCATGAGAAAATTTCTTCCCCCATGAGGACTCGAACCATTGCGCATTCCGTAACGCGAGTCCTAGGCAGGATGCCTTAGACCACGATGCCACGGCGCGGATAATTATTATAAAAGTATTAGCAGTAATATCGTTCGCAAGTGCAAAAATCGAACAATCGAACAATATAGAACACAGTGGATACAACATGTACTACGGAAAAATGACAATTGAACAAGACAGTTCTACGCTACACATCAACTGGCAGGAGACATTTGAGTAGACGTTGAAAAGATTGGTACCGGTAAAAGATTGCAGTCGGAACCGATCTAGATGGAATCAATTCTTAACGTTGATGATGATATGTATGTGTATGTATTTATTCACACTGCAAATGGGTATATCCCCGGTGGTAGTGGTAATTAATTACACTCAATAATTACAATAATATACACAATAAAAAGTACAATTAATAATAAATGACTAATAATAATAATAATAATAATAATAACAGGGAGCATCCTAAATTAAATTAAGCACGATCACTTAAAATAACATTTAAAGTAAATCTAATTTGTATCGTAACCTTAAGTTCGAACGAAAACCCACGAGTATGATATGTTCATACCTGCACAAGTACCTTTCAGCACTACACTCATTTCGCTGACAACTCACTCACTGCACTGGAACTACGACACATTTCACTGATTCTATCCTGATTTCACTAACACTTCAGAAACATTTCAGTGTTCAAATACTTTGCACTGCCACTATAAACTATAAAGCTTCACTGGCAGAAACACACTTCACTTACACAACACACTTCACTGACACAACACACTTCCTCACTGATACAACACTTCAATAAAAAATATCAATTACACCTTTAAACACTGTGTATAATATACTACTGTCTATTAGTAAAGTCCTTAAGCCTATTTTTAAATACATTTTTGGTTATTGGTAAAGCCTTTAGTATGTCTGTAGGTAAAGCATTCCAGTCCCTGATAGTAAAGAAAACTTTCCAGTGTCCGTCCTCTCTCTTCTTTCCCTCAATTTATATGAGTGGTCGTTCCTTGAAGAGTAATTTGGCGGCTGCAACTTATTTTTTATTTCTCTCCAGGCAGGCTCACCTCTGTATGTTTTGAACATTGCGCATAATCGAATTCGATGATGTTGATGATGATGATGATGATTATTAAAACGAGCTTGTACTGAGTGCTGTTGTCGTACTATCGCAATCTCAGCTTATTAAATAATTGTATCAGAATCCTGATCATTCTGTTCGATTTCCTTGCTGATAAAGGCTGTAATATGTCCGCAACGCAGGAAACGTTTTTGTCCTTTTTTAAATTCGTTTATTTTACGACGCTTTGTCAAATTCATTGGTTATTTAGCGTATAAGTGCACAATCCAGCGCCGAACGTTATCCAGCATTTTCTCTTAATGCATTGCCGGAAAACATCGGAAAAACCTCAACCTGGTAATTTGTCCCAACCAGGATTTGAACCTGGGCCCGCCCGTTTCAAGGTCAGATATGCTAATCATTACTCCACAGAGGTGGACATTTTGTCGTTATTAATGAAAGAATATACTTCACTTATATCATATTTATAACATGGAACCTTGGCTTTAATATTACTCTAAGGAACTCATTACAATAAATACCACTGTATCACAAAAGTCTAAGTTTATCCTCTGTTAGCCATTTTTATAGACATTTTTGAACCCAAAAACATGGAGTCAAATTGTTAACACAGAATGCCGGAGAAAATTTTTCTTGGGTTCTTACTTTTTCCCATAAGTGTCACTCGTTCTCAATTTTTTATTAGTGTTGTCCTATTGGAAATTATTAGAATTAGAATTAGCCACGAAATCCCGTGAAGGGCAAGGGCCTCCTGACTATGTAGGATGGCTTGTCAAGCAGTTCCCGGTTAGACACTCCTGGAATGATGATCACTTTTGTAATGTCATATCTGAAGGGTCCAATGTTCACTAGTCACTGTTTAGGTTGCAAGTCACTTTGTGATGAGCTTCCATTGTTGTCGGTCTTTCGCTGTTCTTGACCGTAGATGGCCGTATCTTGATCTAAGTTCGTCTGCCCACCTTGTCTTCTGTCTTCCAGCGTTGCGTTTGCCAATCCTTGGGTCCCATGTCGTAAGTATGTGTGTCCACCGGTTCGCGTTGAGTCGCATTATATGTCCTGCCCATTTCTTCTTCAGCTTGTCGCCGTCTCTGCTGCGTCTTTGAGAAGTGTTTGGCTCCTTATGCTTTCGTTACGTAGTCTGTGTCTGAGTGTGATGTTCAGCCTCTTCCTCTCCATTTTCCGTTGACACTTTCTCAGAATGTCCCTTTCTCTTTCCGTTAGAGACCATGTGTGGACATTAGCTTACCTTTACTGTTAATATTTTAAGTAATTCTTTGATAACTTACATATAAGGAGCTTCATTATCTGATCAGCCACTTCTATTAAAGTAGGTTTGAGAAGTAATACTACATAATATGTTAATTTTATTTCAATTATATGATAGTATCTAATAGCTTCTCTATAGTCAAAGTTAAAGACACTAATCTTGAGCAAAAAGTTTCGTTTAAACAGAATGCATTTCTGTATATGAAGTTCTCTGAAAGAATTCAAACAGATCAAATATCTCCTGTGAAGAGAACATACGAACATGCTTTACTTTGACGCCTGGTAAAAATTAAGAACAGCAAGAGTAAAGAGTCTTTGTTGGTTTCAACTGGAAATATCCAGCAGTCCTTTCTGTAAACAACACTCTGGTGTCCTCTCCCCGTGTCAACAAACAAGAGGGAAAGCAAACACGGTTCTAGTCTTCCATAAAGTGTAACTTCTTCTGTGGGCATTGAAACAGAAGTGATTATACACAAATAGAGAACTAAATAACGCCTTCGTCCATGCAAGGAAATAGAGTAATAGCGATAACTCCTGCCATTGTAACATAATTTGTTACAGTATTGGAAAAATAGATGGCCAGTTCGTACAAGGTGTAATGCGCAATTCATTTAGTGTAGTCCACTCGTTCCCTTTGTTCTCAAACCATGACATCAGATATATATTTTAATTAATGTTCAAACTAATTCATGTCATTCGTTGGTTGTTACATGTCCAACATTTAAGATGAGTAGAAAAACAGCGGATGCCATCGGCAGTTGAAATATATGATTCTATTTTTAATTCAAATTCGTCTGAATAATTTTTGCCAAATACATGCTCACAAATTGAATAAGGTTTGTATATTCGAAAGTCTTAAGAGATCTATGATGAAAAAGGCGATTAGAGTAGGTTTTAATCAAGTTCAAGTATTCCCCATGTTATTCTTTTTTTCCCATTGTTCTTTATCTCCATATCTTAATGTCACTAAAATACAACATTTGTAGGCAAAGTATGAGAAATGTAATATGGTCGAAGTTTTTATTAGGTACGATAAAAACCTCCTTTTGGTATTATACGGTAGTTAGATATGGGTAATAGAAGCGGATAATGAAAGGTGATTCAACAAACTCAAAATAAAATTTGACGAATGTGTGATAGAAGTAGTCTAACTCTAAAATAATCTTTTTAAAATAGTAACATCTAAGTAAAATTCAGAATCACAAGAGGGATTAGGAATATAATCGGATTTTAAACATACTTACTTACAAATTGGCTTTTAAGGAACCCGGAGGTTCATTGCCGACCTCACGTGAGGAGTACGATCATCTCCTCCCCTCTATTCTTATACCGGGTTGTTATTCGCCAGATGTTATGGTACATTGGATGACTGGAATATGCGCAGTGGAAGACTTACAAATAAATAGTGTGAATTTTTGTAACAAATATAATTAATAAATAATGGATAACAATTACATGAATGATAAAATGAAAGTAACATGTGAATATGAAGTTAAGTGAACGGAAAAATATTGCAAGTTAATCTCAATAACCAATAAACCAATCACTGAATCGTCGAGACTTTAACTAAACTGGGCCACTGTACTTACAAGTCATGATACAATCTGATTAACCAATTCTCAATAACAGGTTGCTGACCTATTAAGCGTTTACCCGTTGGAACATTATCTCAATATATATATATATATATATATATATATATATATATATATATATATATATATATATAGCCAACAACATAAACTTTAACATGAATGCCCAGTCAGTATGCCAACTCATAACACATGCCCCATTAAATTACAGTTACCATGAAATGCAACAAGCAAATTCAACGTACACATTGACTCAGTATTTCACCAAAAATTAACCCAATACAAACTGTTACACGACTGATGAATATACAAATAACTAATTAAACATATGTCTCACATAAACTCTGCACATAGTACTAATAATAATCTCTGTACCTTACAATCAAATAATGTCCAAAAGATATATATATATATATATATATATATATATATATATATATATATATACGATAGATAATATGTAACCGACGATAGTTTCAAATACGAATACTCGTTTGAATAGTAACAGAAACTCAATACACTCGGATTCCTGAATACCAGGGTGTGGAAACTAATGATAACCAATATGAAGTAGCAAGTACTGGAATAATTACAAGACCCATACTATTCTAGTTCATTACACCGCCTATTACGATGTAAGCAAAGAGATCGTAACCACCGCGATATCACCAAAACTGTCTTGGAACTTCAATTCAACCTCACTCATCACAATTATATCTCTTCACGTAATCCCAATCACTTAACCCAAGACGTATCATCAGCGAGTGATTTCCATACACGATCCACCATTATAACGCAAACACATACAACCAAATATGAAAATAATATCACAACCCTAATTTAACTACTCCAATAATAAATCTGATACAAACTTATAGCAGCACTGAATTCCAAGATATATTCCAAACAAGGTTTCATGTAATCCGTAGATTCCTAAGTGAAATTTAATGATGCACTATTCTCGAACAATCTAACACGACGAACTTAAGTTACAAAGTATAATTTACTATTCGAGCCCTGCCTCCTGAGTACTGATTCCTAAGTGCAGCTATCCGTACGCGCCCTGGCTCCAGAGTAAAGTTGTCGGTACGCGCCCTGATTCCTGAGCAAAGTTGTCGGTACGCGCGTTCATTCCAGAGTAAACTCAAATATATCTGAGCGTAGCCAAGTAACCTCGGCTTCCCTCTCTCTTTTGTATGACGAAACCAACCGGCCAATAGGAAAATTTAGGTATGAAAATGAAAGGATCAGTAGCGCTATCTATGATATGCTGTCTGAGTGCACTCTGTCGGGCGAAGTGACGTACTAGGTGGATGTCTGACGCGTCGAGCTCGGCTCACACGTAAGCCCGCCATCGGTCCCTATCCTGTGCAAGATTAATCCAGTCTCAATCATCGTATCCTACCTCCCTCAAATTCATTTTTATATTATCCTCCCAAAGGTCTTTTTCCCTCCGGCCTCCATCTAACACACTATATGCACTTTTGGATTCGCCCATAGTGCTACATGCCCTCAAACGTCTGGATTTAATTTACTAATTATGTTAGGTGAAGAATACAATGCGTGCAGTTCTGTATTGTGTAACTTTCTCCATTCTCCTGTAACTTCATCCCTCTTAGCCCCAAATATTTCCTAAGCAACTTATTCTCAAACACCCTTAATCTCGGTTCCTCTCTCAAAGTGAGAGTCCAAGTTTCACCACCATATAGAACAACCGGTAATATAACTTTCAAATTTTTTGACAGCAGACTAGATGAAAAAAGCTTCTCAACCGAATAATAACACGCATTTCCTATATTTATTCTGCGTTAATTTCCTCCTGAGTGTCATATAATATAATATAATTAATATTAAAATATTTGAAGAATGACTTCTGACCACCTGACATGATAATCATATTTTTATAAACCAATATGAAAGTAGATATGAATCTGTTGTGGTTAGATATGAAGTTTTTTGAAGCTTATGACTATTTACTACGTCACTTCAATAAAAGAAGAGAATTTCCCTCATATAAATAAAGCCTCAATACGAGCGTTTTACGTCATACATATCTGGGAAAGTAGCTAAATAAAAGATATATCAAAGTGTTATGAAACATTATATTGAAGAAATATATACAACTGTAAGAACAGACTGTGAATAACATAAAGATAATATGTGATTTATAGGATAACAGTTTGATGAAAGGTAAATGAAGGATATCTCAAAGTGTTATGAAATATTATATTGAAGAAATAGATACAGCCGGAACAACAGGCTGAGAAAATCATAAAGACAATGTGGGTTTACGAGGATAATACCTTGAGAAATAAGTTCAATACCTAGCAATATTTTGGAATTTGGGTAAAATACAGTGTGATTCACGAGGATTTACGGTCCTTTACGGAGCTTATTTCCGAAGACATTCTAAGCAATAAATGTCATATAAACATGGGCCCTATTCTCAATATTTACAGAATTACGTTTCGTTATTGGAACGCATTGCTGTGAACACGTGATCTTGGTCAGCGTGCAGACAGTAGCCAGCGCGAGCGCTACGGAAATCAAAGATAGCCGTGTGCAGTTACGTAGAGCGACGAGTGCCGTTCACAAGCGTGCGGCCAAGTGTACTCAAGCGGACGGCGACATTTTTTAAAATGTGTTGTAAACTCTCCAATACTGAAAATTAGGATGCAAATAATTAACTCGGTGGAAGTGGTGTGATTTGTAATAATTGTTGTGATAAGTGAGTAAAAATAATGTAATTTTCTAGTTAAACATAGAAAAAGATGTCTGTACAAAGCAACTAAGGACTTCACAGAGCATTTTTAGCTTCATAATACCTCCCAATTAAAGAAATGATACTTCTGAATAGTTCATTCTCTATTTATATTATTCTTTTACCTTCAAACTGACGAAAAAAAAAGTATTTTACAAACAACTTTAAATTAGTGTAACTCTGAAAATATTGAGAATAGGAACTACAGTATGTTTATATGACTTTTTTGCTCAAAAGTCTTCAGAAATAAGTTCTGTCGAGGACGGTAAATCCTCGTCAATAACTCTGTATATCACAAAGAGTTAGCAATATTTTAGACACTAGTTTGCTCAATATACCAGCAACAACAGCACGACTTCAACTGTTGTTCACCATCTAGTCTTGCTTTCATAACACGTCAGAATCCTGGCTGAGCTTTGAAGAATCTAAGAAAGTCGTGCATCTATCTTACATTCTAAAATTAAAAATAGACCATACAGAAAAAAAAAGAGAATGAATGAAATTTTAGACAAATAAGCTATTATCAAAATTGTATAATATAGGCAATATGTGATAATATGACTATAGTAATATGTTAGTTTGAATGTACTTTTATATAATTAATAACAATATTATATCATTACAGTAGAATACAAATTGAAGTAACAATGGTAACTAGTTTTTTTAATAAGTGCTACGAATCATAAAAAAAATCAATTAAACAATTCACAGTTACTAGACATCTAATTTGAAATTGATGCAGTAAAAGTGGGAGATTTTTATCTTAACTTTTTAGGTTTCGTTCGTTACCTTCACAATTAAATCAATGCCAGTGTTATTTTGTTTAATCTAAAAGAACAGCAATGAATATAACTACATTAATTTTTTTTTTGCTATTGTTCGGATAAAATGAGTGGCATTTAAGTTAAGTACGTTATTAGTTTAGGTGCGTAATGGTGAAAATGAATAAGAACTTATAAATTAAAGAAAATTTAATGATCTTCTTAAAATATTTTATCATTTGTATTATCGTCTTGCATTTCATAACTCAATAAACGAAATTTTTATATCACTATTTCTGGACTTGCAGAACGCTCTCGAACTTCGTTCCCTATTATTTAAGGAAGCAGACATAGGAAAACGCAGTTGAGCACAGCCAGTTTTTAACTCTGAAAAGCGGTCAAGAGCTTCAACAAACACTTTTTACATTTCCCCGATAACTTTGTCAACATTTGAAAATTTATTTTAAGTTATTTATGTTCATATCCTCAAATTGCAAGACACTTACTGCTTTGACGTGTTTTATGTAGGTACTGAAGAATACTTCACAAAGCTGCACTCGTTACCTCGAACCTGTTTCAAGTAGCTAGTACTCTGACATCGGATTGTAAATATTGAATTACATAAAGTAGTAAGAGCTTCGAAATTCTCTGTCTTTCTCTGTAAACATCTATGTTCTTATATTCTTTGGTCTACTTGTAACTCTAATGGCAAAGAATTTAATTAACTTACTTAATAACTTTTTTTTTTAATTTTATTCGCTGAAATACAGCAGTGGAAAATTGTAGTTCGTAATCACTCATGGAATCGTAACCGTCACTAGATGCTTGACGCATAAAATTAATAGAATACTTTGTCGAATATTTCACAAAAAGAAGTCATTGTAAAGCAGTTGTCGCGAAATTTAATTTTGAATTGAAATAATAATATCGTTTTAATTTTAGACATAAAATATTTCGGTTAAAGAAATACGAATAATAAAAGTATAATGTTTGTCAACAGAACTACGGCAGGCGTAGGGTATACACCGTGAACCGTAAGTATGTTATTAATTCTTGAATCTTGCGTACACTACTTTTAACACTTAAATATAAATGATTGCTTGATTGGCAAACTTACTCGTGTTAAATTACATAAGTAACTGTCGCTTAAAGCTGTTTCGGTGCTTCTTCACACCATCCTCAGAGCCTACTAGATCTCAGCGTCATCTCGAACTTCGTTGTCTGTTGTGGGTGTGCGTTTGCGTGTTGAAAATTGGAGTCAAATAGTGTGTGTGTTCTGAAATATTGATCTCTGTGTTGAGAATTTGATCGGGGTGTGTTTTAGTGTATGTGTATATTTCATATTGTTCTAGTGTGTTGAAATAGAACAATATGAAATATACACACACACACACTAAAACACACCCCGATCAAATTCTCAAATTCTCACAGATAAATTTCAGAACACACACACTATTTCACTCCACTTTTCAACACGCAAACGCACCCCTATAACAGGTAGCGAAGTTCGAGATGACGCCGAGATCTAGTAGGCTCTGAGGATGGTGTGAAGAAGCACCGAAACATCTGTAAGCCACAGTTACTTGTGTAATTTTACACGAGTAAGTTTTCCAATCTACCAATCATTTATTAATTTCAATATTCTTTCAGATTTTTCAAATAAGAATGTTTCATACAATTTTGCTCGCTTTTGTTTTCTTTTCGAGAAAAAAATTGCTTTATCTAAAATATTTCATAACATGTTTTGGGAAAGCCATTGACCCCAATATATTCAGTCAATTTAAGAGGCAGAGTATTAATTATGACTATTACACTCTTACTACGTCATACTACTTTTGACCAATAAAACGGTACGAAAGGACGTATTTCAACCAATCATGGCTGCTTATCGCACAATTTCTTCGCGTCCCTAGCATTTGTTTAATTTTATCGCGTCCCTAGCATTTGTTTCTTTGTTTGCCAACATTTGAAACTGCGCTGGTCTGGACGTAAAAATATATATAAAATTACAAACCACTCCAGTCGATGCACAGCAGTTTCAAATATGATTCGCATTGGCATTCAAGAACAAGAATTAATAAAAATCACTGATCATACCTATGCATCTTCTGAAATCCGATTTACAAATAAATGAAGAGCACCATTCGGAAATCCTGAATAAGTTGAATACACCATGTAGGCCTAAATCAACGAGTTCCACTTCTATTACGCACACGTCCAATATAACATCAATTGAACCACCAAGCACATTCAAGTTTGAAAATTGTACATTCAATAATTATTCCTTTTAAAATTATTCATGTTTATTTTTATGTCATCGTCGTTAATTAAACATTTTCTAACACTTGTGTATATTAGTTAGGTTATGTTATAGCTTCTGCTCTGAGAGGATAAAAAGAACTTCTGCTATATGATATTATGGATAGTCACGTATCAGAGATTGTTTAATATTAAGATTTATCGACTAGTAATCATTACAGTGTCTGTATAAAGACACTACTGCCATCTAGCATGCATCTAGCTTAATATTTGTAATGTTGAGATGGTACAATAATACATTTGAAGACAGTTGTATTTTCGTAAGTCAATTAATATTTTATTGTATTGGAGTACTTCGTTACTTCTAATCTTTATATACTTTCTTCTGATCGTGTAATAATCAATTAAATCCCACTCGAGTTTTGATTTTCTCTAGATAAATCAAAACGTCTAGTGAGATTACTGTTGATAATAAATTATTACAAAATTTTCAGTTTAGTCCTTTAAATGTGCAGAAATTTGATCCGAACAAATGTAAATGTAACAAATGAAAGAAAAGTCACATGATTTCCGAAAAGACGTAATGAAATGTTTCATATAAAACATTGATTATCTTAAAAAGGAAGCAAAAAAAGAACAAAAGCGTATTAAACTTTTTTGTTTGAAGTATGTCAAATAATAACCCCTTGAAATTAATGATATCACTTACCGTGTATATTAAATTCAACCTTATTAGCTTGTAATTTGGTTTTATTTCTTGTTACCATTCATCATCTTGCAGACATTGGTAATCATAAAGTATTACTTGAAGTAGATTAGTATTCCTGGATTTTGACCAGAATGTTACCAGGGCATACAATTAATATTCTAGTGCAATTTTTTTGTAGATTTGTAGGTATATTGTACTACAATGTATATGTATATTCCAGAAAAGAACTTAGCGCTAAAATTTTCACTTTCCTCATAAAACGCAATAATGATAAACGTTTCAGCAGTTCAGTTTCTAACTGCAAACTAACACATTTCCGCGAAAGAGATTATCGGTGCGTAGTAATTTGGAACGCTTTCTCTTGAATACAACACGTCTCATGTCCTATATCACACTATTTCATATTTGCACCTAACAGACACTACTCCATCACGTCTTCTTCATTGCCCTTGTATACTTTCAGAATAAACTTACACATAAAGAGGATAGTAATTATTAATTACACTTTAAACTAAGGGGTATCAAAGTAAAATGTGTTATCACTCTGTTTCACTGTTATGTTCTTCCGAACTTTTTAAGCATTTCTTGTAAGCCGAGAACAATGCCTATTATATTGAAACCTAACGGGACAAACTGGCTATTTCTGTCTCTGTATAATGCTCAAGATATTCTTGAAAGATACTTTAGGTCGCAGCTTTGAAACGAAACAAATTTTGACGCATAATGTTCTAAATAGATTGGATGCTTTTCCAATCCAGTGTGGGCTAAAGCAAAGAGATGCACTATAACCTTTCCTTTTTAATTTCGCTCTAGAATATGCCATTAGGACAGTTCAGGATAACAGAGAGGGTCTGGAATTGAACGGGTTACATCAGCTTCTTGTCTGTGCGGTTGACCTGAATATGTTAGGAGAAAATCCACAAACGGTTAGAGAAAATACGGAAATTTTACTTGTGGTAAGTAAAGCGATAGGTTTGGAAAAAAACCTGAAAAGACAAAGTATATGATTATGTCTCGTGATTAGAATATTGTACGAAATGGAAATGTAAAAATTGAAAATTTATCCATTGTAGAGGTGGATAAATTCAAATATCTTGGAGCAACAGTAACAAATATAAATGACACTCGGGAGGAAAGTAAACGCAGAATAAATATGGGAAATGCCTGTTATTATTCTGTTGAGAAGCTTTTGTCATCTAGTCTCCTATTAAAAATTCTGACTGTTACAATTTATGAAACAGTTATATTACCGGTTATTCTGTATGGTTGTGAAACCTGGACATTCACTTTGAGAGAAGAACAGAGATTAAGGCTGTCTGAGAATAAGGTTCTTAGGAAAATATTTGGAGCTAAAAGGGATGAAGTTGCTAGATAATGGAGAAAGTTACACAACACAGAACTGCACGTATTGTATACTTCACCTGACATAATTAGAAACATTAAATCCAGACGTTTGAGATGGGCAGAGCATGCAGCACGTATGGGCGAGTCCAGAAATTGCATATAGAGTGTTAGTTGGAAGGCCGTAGGGAAAATGACCTTTTAGGAGACCTAGCCGTAGATGGGAGAATAATAAAAATGGATTTGCGTGAGGTGGGGTATGATGATAGAGATTGAATTAATCTTGCTCAGGATATGGACTGATGGTGGACTTATGTAAAGGCGGCAATGAACCTCCGGATTCCTTAAAAGCCATAAGTAAGTAAGTGTTCTAAATAGCGGTGGGGTATATGTAGGCCTACACCCCTCTCGAGTTCACAAGGTTTGAAGAGTATACCACGCTGTTTGTTACAATAGTGAAGTTTGTAACATCAAATCCAAGATGAAAGACGCGTAACATTTTCAGACATGAGATTATTGCTAAAAACTGCGTTGGTACGTTTAACCAAAGGTCCCTGGTTCGATGCCGGCCCCGAAACAATTTTTCCCTCGAAATTATTCAAATCAACTTTACAGGGAGTTATACTTGTAAGCTTGATTTGCATAATACATGTCACTGTTCGTTAACAGAAAACCACAATTTAAGTCACACAGAGTTAGTGTGCACTCAATGTTGGTTGCTTGACGGTTGTGAGCCCACTTTGAGGTCTGTGGATATAGGGAAAGAATTGGATCGGTGTCTGGTAGAGTTCCCAATTAGCTCAGTTGGTAGAGCGTTGGTACGTTTAACCAAAGGTCCCGGGTTGGATGCCCGGCCCCGGAACAATTTTCTACTCGAAATTATTCAAATCAACTTTACAGAGAGTTATACCTGAAAGCTTGATGTGCATAATGCACGCCACTGTTCGTTAACAGAAAACCACAATTTAAGTCACACAGAGTTAGAGTTGGTTGCTTGACGGTTGTCAGCCCACTTTGAGGTCTGTGGATATAGTGGAAGAATTGGATCGGTGTCTGGTAGAGTTCCCGGGTAGCTCAGTTGGTAGAGCGTTGGTACGTTTAACCAAATGTCCCGGGTTCGATGCCCGGCCCCGGAACAATTTTTCCCTCGAAATTATTCAAATCGACTTTACAGGAAGTTATACCTGAAAGCATGATTTGCGCATAATATTATCTTCCTCCATTTATGTCTTCATTCCTTTGTTCTAAGTACTTTCTTTCATTATTCCTTTTACATATTTCTTATTGATGAATCTTAATTCTTATCGTACGTTTTCTTTTCTTGTTTGTAATTTATCTTCCTTTTTGTTATTCTACCTTTTCCTTGATTTTCTTCCTCTTTATTTACTTCCTAACTTATCCTCTTCCTTCTTTATTAATTTTGCCTTTTCCAATTTATCTTTCTATTTTTCTCTGTGCTGATGCAATAAACAAACAACTGACAAGAACTGTCACATGAAGAAAGAAACCTTTTCGAACAGACTTCGTATGCGTACTAGGGGGAATATAGTGAGGATCTTCTTCTTGACAGCAAGGTCTCTATACCCTCATGTCGGATTATAGAAATGTCGCCACTGCCACAGGATTGACACTCTCTTCGGGAACCTCTGACCTAGCTTAAAGGGTCATCAAGCTCTACACAGAGTTGGAGCATAAAACACTCCGCTTCCAGCTTAGAGAGCAAACATAAGCTTTAATGCACTCCTGCAAAGTCGTATTTAGACTACACAACACACAGCAGTGTAGGAGAAGTTGCGCGACTACTGGGACGACTGACAGTTTATATTAGGACTGACAGTGTATTTTAATGGAATACACTCGTACCTGACAGTTCGGTCTTTATGAATGATATACCTATACAGAAGTAGTTTTAATATTTTTTTAATACCGTCAGTATAAGAGGATCAATATTATCAGAATAGTTACCATGTTGACCTTCGACTTCATACTCTTGAATTGAAATCCCTGAATAGTTACCATGTCGACCTTCGACTTCATACTCTTGAATTGAAATCCCTGAATAAAAAATTAATTAATTATGGAAGAAAACAATATTTTATAAATCTATGGCATAGACAAGATGAAGAACAAGAGGATGAATGTGAAAAATTGGAATGTAACTATGATATTGATAAGTTAGAACTTAAAAAACTTAAAGAAGTATTGAAAGAAAGCAAAAATCGAAATTCCCCGGAATTGATAATTTAAACATGGAGCTTATTAAATGTGCATCCATTGAAGCCCAAAAAATATTATTAGATATATTTAATCATTGCTGGTACCAGGCAAAATTACCTGAGAAATGGAAGAAAGCACTTGTCATACCAATTTTTAAGAAAGGAAATAGACAAGAAAGAGAAAATTACAGAGGAATAAGCTTATTGTGCAATGTTTATAAGATATATGCTAAAATATTAACAAAACGTTTGAGAAAGATTCCAGAAATACTTATATTAGAAGAGCAGATGGGATTTCGTAAAGGTAGATCCACAATGGATAACATATTTACTGTCAAGCACGTGATACAGAAAAGGAAAGAGTATAATTGTGAAACACATATACTGTTTGTCGATTACTCCAAAGCGTTTGATAAAGTTATTAGAAGAGAGCTCTGGAACATATTAGACAAAAGAGGTATTCCTCGACATCTTACAAGAATATTGAAGAATATCTACAAGAACACTAAAATCTATATAAAGCAATCAACTGGTCCTATTATAGAAGAGGATATTAACATGTGTGTTAGACAAGGGTGTTCAATATCCCCGCTTTTATTTAATTTATACATTGACAATGTTATCCGGCAATGGAAACAGCAATTAAACATTACGGATAGTTGGAATAAAAAAATTATCATGACACTCTTATATCCAGACGACCTAGTGATTCTTTCTGTTAATGAAGATACATTACAAAAAAGGATATATATTATGTCTTAAACGAAATAGGAAAGGAATATCACATGATCATCGCGCCTAATGAAACTAAAATTATGACTTTTAGAGGCAACACTCCAGTTAGATCGAAAATAATTATTAATGGACAAAGTATTGAACAAGTTAGATGCTTTAACTATATTGGGTGTAATATATCAATTCAAGATGAAGTAGATGTCCAGCATAAAACTGAACGATTTAATCAGCTATGTGGCACTATAAAGAGAACACTTAAAAATAAAACAAGAAAGGACACAATGATTAAATTTTATAAGACAATGGCTACACCCATTTGTGTATATGGCAGCGAAAGCTGGACATTAAAGAAGACAGTTATAAGTAGAATTCAAGCAACGGAGATGAGATTTTTGAGATCAGTATTAGGAGTAACAAGAGAAGATGGAATAAAAAACGAAACGATAAGAAAGGAGCTAAATATATACAATATAAATGAAAGAATTGTGAATTTTAGAAATAAATGGCTAGAACACGTACAACGTAATGCCAGAAGAAAGATACCAAGAAAAGCTTTGAGGTATAAACCAAGAGGGAGAAGAAATATAGGAAGACCTCATAAAAGATGGATAGATCAATTTGGAGACGCAACAGGCTAATTAGTCTAAAACATGCAGTAGAAGAAGAAGAAGAAGAAGAAGAAGAAGAAGAAGAAAATAATATTGGAATAAGTCTAATTTATTAATTTATGTGCACTTATTTTGCTTATTGTCCTAACACATTTTAATCAGAATAGATAATAATAATTCCTTACCAACAGTGTAGAAACAAAGAGGGAAATGCAGCACTTCATAAAGATTCTTGATTCCTATGTCCTTGTGGCACACAATTACGATTGTTCCATCCAGGAAATACAGAATATTTTGAATTGAAGTTAACTCTGATATGACATAATGATAATTATGACGATAGCAGTTTATGAATCTCTATTATTACCGAAATAACAGGTATATATTTCAGAAAAGTGTTGTGTGATTTGTAGGCGACAATGAGACTGATTATTATCAGTAGATCATTTTTTGCTGATATTATTTCAATATCATAGATTCATAATCTCCATGTATCAGCAAACGATATTCTCTGAATTTTCTTTGTAGGTAAGGGGAGATGATAAATATTTAATTGCAATGAAATGGTAATTTATGAATTTACACAATTATTTCTTTCGATATACTAGGAGAAAATACAAAGTATTATGTGAAAAGTAAGAGACCCATTATGCAAAGAACGTAGTCTTTTAGGACGGTATTCATAGACATTCTTAGCGCGTTCTTCCGGTGGATGACCAGCGAACTAACGTTTTTCGTATTCATAAACCAGTGTTAGCGATATATATGATATGATATGATATGATATGATATGATATGATATATGATATGATATGATATGATATGATATGATATGATATGATATGATATGATATGATATGATATGATACGATACGATACGATACGATACGATACGATACGATACGATATGAATCCCGTACAAGTAACCAGTCGATAGCCGGGGCTAGTTCAGCAAGCTCGTAGCGCAGGCTAGCGAAATGTCTATGAATAGCACCCTTAGTCTTTGGCTATCGAAGCCTGCACTACCAGTATACAGAAATCTTCAAGTTTAATTATAGACCCCTACGTCAAAAAGTAACCAGTTACCTTACAAAAGCACTTAAAGTCACATAAAGTCTGTTCACTGTACTTTTTATACTGTAACAAATAATACATTTATACTTAATCCATTCTTATTGGTAGAATGCATTCTACGAACAATTTGATAACGTAGGTGGTAAAAATATTGTTCCAAAATGTGATAATTTTTCGTTTAGGTATATAAAATACGTATCCCCATGCCTATTTTCACAGATAGGTTATAGGCCCTATACAGTTTAATATTTCCTTCAGATGAATCATAGACTCCGACTTACGTAAGTTTTGTTAGCTATACTGTAAACGTCATAAGGTGAGATGAGTCTAGAAATAGTCCCTTCCAAATATTAAGGTAATAGTCCTATAGTTGTATTAATCTTTCGATACCAACTCCATAGAAGCCAGCCGGTTGATGCTGAAATCACTTCTGCCGCATCTTACACTTCCCGATTGGAGTTGAACCGACGTTCCTTCAAACACCTCTTCATTGATCCAAAGAATTACAAGTCACATGATTACAGATCGGGACTGTAAGGGGGATGTTCCAGTGTTTCCCAGAATTATCACAGGGTTGTAACCGTGGCATTCGCAACAGGAGACGTGGCGTTGTTATAAAGAACAACTCCTCGAGACGACTTTTTCTGACGCTTTGTCCTGATAGTTTTTCGAAGAGTATGAAGAGACTCGCAGTAATGGATAGCATTCACGACGCCAACTGATTCCACCTAGTCCAGCAGTAGAAGACTCAAAAGTGTACCTTAATAATTACCTCTGATTGAGATTCTGGCTGATATGTAAATGTATTATCAGGCAGTACATCTCAATTGACGATATATGTCAGAGGAAGGAAAATAATGCATCTGAAGTCTGAATAATGTAATATGTAACTAGCCAGCTATGTATGCAATGGAGGGGAAAGAAACTGGCCACCGTACCTCATTATCTCCTGGCTTAGATGCCTTATGAGAGTCGCTTGTGATGTTCAAACCTGTTCTCGGACAGTTGACTAAACAACAAACAACCATAATAATTTGTGGCCTAATAAATTATATTATTGTCGACTAAATAATCCGTTCGGCCATCTTATCTCTTGTAATTCAATAATGTCCATATTGTAAATTTCTAGTTCATTGTCCAAAATAGTCACTGCTCCCGGAGTAAGTAATGTTCGTATATTCCACTTTCCAGATCGTAGATCCTTCTTTCTTTGCCATATTCGTCTTGTGATTTTCAAATTATCATCCGAGGCTAAGCGTGGATGTTCCACAACCATGTTTTTTTTTACGAAGCGGCTTGTTAACCCAACGTTCAACCCTACTATAGGTGAGGAATTAATTAAAAGAAATTGAACATAGACTCGTTACGGCAAATAAGTATTGCTACTACCTTCATAAATTGCTTAGTTCCAAACTCCTTTCTAGATTATCAAAATTAAGATGCTACAATATAATAGTACATTATGCAACGAACCTATAATGATAAAAAGTAAGACGCGAGTATGTTTGTTTATGAAACGAGCACAAGCGAGTTTCATAATTTTCATACGAGCGTCTTACCATTATAGGCAAGTTTCATACGACTTTTTATGCTCGACCATATTTCTAACTTGAAATTATTCAGAAGTATTCATTTTATTTGTATCTGACTGAAAATCGTAAGTGACCTTGTGCATAGCTCGTAAATTGTGAGATGTGCGCAGACGCGAAAGTATTGATTTTTTCCGAGGAACAATAATGTCATTGACCTTGATGTAATGTAGAGAATAACATGAAGTAATTTTGATGTAACCTGGAAATTGATTTAGAATTGAAAAACGAGATGACAAATTGAATTTATTTGAATATTATTTACAGTTAACGCTAATTATTATAGTAACAGAACATAACCTTCTGCGACAGTATTGGATTTCCAGCCTCCGTGACGTTTCTCTCGTCTTTCGATTGCATATCCGAGAATAATCGAAAACCTGAACTTTAATGAATAGGTGTACTTTAATGACATGCATTAAAGGACTGCTACCAGGTGTATAATTACTACATTTCGGCATTGTCGAGCATAAAAGAATAATCCTGCCAACTCTCCTGTATTGCAGTGAAACTTGGATATTAACAAAAAAACAACAAAATCACTTTTTACTTTTGAGAACAAAATCTAGAGGAAGATTTTTGGTCCCATTCAAGAAAATAACACATGCAGAATTTTGAACAACAGGGAACTAAGGGATATTTATAAAGATCCGGTCATAATAGCGTTAATAAAAAGTCGAAGACTACGTTGGCTTGGACACGTTCTACGGCGTGATGAAGACTCTCTTCTACGAAAAGCTTTCGACTATTCTCCAAGATCTACGAGACCTCTTGGTAGACCTCGCCTCCGTTGGCAGGACCAAGTATATGATAATCTTTGTACAGTGGGAGGATGACAAGAAGATGCAGAGAACAGAGACGAATGGCGATATATTGTGAATGAGGCTAAAAACCTCGTAGGTTTTGAAATGCCCTAAATTGATTGATTGATTGATCGATCGATCGATTGATTGATTGATTGATTGATTGATTGATCGATCGATTGATTGATTAGATAATCCGTTAAGATGACACATGTTCCCCATACTAAATGTCCATATGAATGTGTGAGTGAGAGAGTGGATGAGTGGGTGGATGAGGTGAGTGAGTGAGTGAGTGAGTGAGTGAGTGAGTGAGTGAATGAGTGAGGTAGTTAGTACAGCTGTGTGTGGCTAATTGAATACTTGTGTGATTGATCCTGTGAATTATTATGTAAAATAGATGATTGAAAGAGAGTGAATTATTTGTTAGGGCCTAATGTGAATTAGTGAGTGAGTAAATGAATGGATAAATAGGTGAAATAATTAATTAATTTTTCGTCGTTCTAGCTATATGGATAAGCACGTACGCTTCCCGACTGAGCAGTTCGCGATTCTGTTCCCATGGGAAATGAAAGATATTTATCTCGAGTCCACGGGACTGAGTATATGTTCATTGTCTTCTAATTGTCCTGCGATGTCTCCGCAGTGGTCCTGTGTTATGCTAGGTTCATGATCAGGAGGCCCGCACTTATGAGGTGTCTCGTGTGTGATTTACTGTTTCTCCCTCCCTTACCAGCGGTGGCGTGTAAGACGGAAAAGGATGAGGTTAAACCGGCTAAGAATGAATGAATGTATGAGATGGGCCAAAATCTCTGAAAATGAAACGATGTAGAATTTATAAGCTAGGAATCACTGTATTAATTTCAACTAATTGGGGCTTAGTGAACACTTTCCTCACTTTCAGAAGAAATAATGTAGAAGATTTTGCAGTAAGTTCATTTCAAATTAAAGATTATTGGCACGCAATGAAAATATCTCTATTGAATATGATAAATATGTTCATGTTATGCATTGCTGTACGAATATGAGTGAGGACATACTCATGCGCTTTAATAGGTTGTTTTTTTCTACATTCTTCCGAAAATAACAGATAATGAAGGATAGTTCTCATAATATATTGATTATATGAAGGGTTCACAGCCATAGCTGGTTAAGCGCCATTTATTAGAAACGGAGAAAGCAAGGGTTAAAGTTAAGTAAATATTATAATTTAATGAAGATTGACATATCATTTAATTTTATCCTATGATATTCTTATTGCATTTGGTATTGCCAAGAAACTAGTTCGATTAATTAAAATGTGTCTCAGTGAAACGTACAGCAGAGTTCGTATAGGTCAGTTTTTGTCAGATGCGTTTCCAATTCACTGTGGGCTAAAGCAAGGAGATGCACTATCACTTTTACTTTTTAACTTTGCTCTAGAGCATGGCTGGGCACATTACGTGATTCTGAGAAATGAGCGCTGTGTGCTTTAAAGAGCGAGTCTCGCAAGCGATGTGACGTATGCATACTGTACGTCATTCAGTGTCGGTGCAGTGGTGACTGTGCAGAATGACGGCGAACTTTGAAGACGGAGCTTCCGCTCATACACTAAAGCGTCCCGCTACTCACAATGCTTGTAATGTATCATGGGAGGAGTTCTTTTTGGTACAGAGCAGTGGATTAGCAAAGTGTTTAATTTGCCATAAAACACTCCAACTTATTATCCATCAATATCCAACAACATTATTCTTTACAACATGCTACTGAATATGACAAATATGTTGGTAATGAACGCCATAAATTAATACAATTTAAAGAAAATGTTTCTCAGGTACATTATATTAGAGTATCTATTTGATATTTACATTGAATTATAAGTTATTATAGATTTAGTAATATATAATTTTAAGTTATACAAGTATTATGATATATATCATATTATACAGAGTGTTTCAAAAATACGGGGCATAATTTCAGGTATGTATTTCCCACATGTAGACAATCAAAATAGTTCATTACAACATGTGTCCGGAAATGCTTTATTTCCAAGTTATGGCCTTCACAACATTGAAATTCACCAGAACGTTTTTCTTTCCGCAGGTCGTTGCCGTCAAAGGAGACATTAAGAGGGCACTCTGACAGTTCATTCCGAGGCGAAGGTTACATTCAGTGTTGTGTAGGCGTTGGATTGTGCGACATGTATTCAAATCAAGAGCTGGCAGAGATACACTTCATGTACGGTAAGGCGGACGGCAATGCTGCGCTGGCTCGTCGTTTGTACCAGGAGAGGTACCCACAGCGACAATGTCCAGATCGGAAGACATTTGTACGTCTCCATTACCGTCTGTGCGAGTATGGAAAATTTAACTCTCCTGGTTTGGGAAGGGGACGAGACGACCAAGATCTACAACTCCAGAAGTACAGGAGGAGATTCTGGAGGCTGTGAACATGACTCCTTCTATCAGCACACGAAGGGTAGCGTTGCAAGTCAATGTTCCTCATACGACTGTCTGGAGATTGTTGAAAGAGTATCAATTGTATCCTTATCATTTGCAACGTGTACAGGCCCTGTCACCAGCAGATTACCCTGCACGAGTTAGGTTCTGTCAGTGGTTCTTGCAGCAGTGTGGTGTAAATCCGAACTTTCCTGTCTTAGTATTATTTACAGATGAAGCACAGTTCACACGAGATGGCATAACAAATTTCCACAATCAGCATGTATGGGCGTATGAAAACCCACGTGCAACTGTTCCATCTCATCACCAGGTGCGGTTCTCCCTCAACATGTGGGCCGGTATCATTGGTGATCGATTAGTTGGACCCCATGTACTTGTAAACAGACTTACGGGGCAGGCGTACACAAACTTCCTGGAAAACACCATACCTCATGTTTTAGAAGACACTCCACTGATCAATCGTCAACACATTCACTTCTTGCATGATGGCGCTCCTGCGGCTCGCCGGTACTAGGATCGAAGGTTTCCTGATCGATGGATAGGTAGAGGTGGCCCAATTGCTTGGCCTCCACGCTCACCTGATCTGAACCCTCTCGATTTCTACTTTTAAAATCATTGGTTTATTCGTCTCCGGTGCCTGATTTGGAATCCATTCGGAATCGAATTGTGGCATGTTCTGAGGACATACGCAATACTCCTGGAGTTTGGGATCGTGTTAGCAGGTCAATGAGACATCGATGTGAGTTCTGTATTCAAGCAGGAGGTGGACATTTTGAACATCTTCTGTAATGACAACGACCTGCGGAAAGAAAAACGTTCCGGTGAATTTCAATGTTGTGAAGGCCATAACTCGGAAATGAAGCATTTCCGGACACATGTTGTAATGAACTATTTTGGTTGTCTACATGTGGGAAATACATACCTGAAATTATGCCGCGTATTTTTAAACACCCTGTATATCATTAACTGGAATATACTGTACTATAATATATCATAATATTTGTATAATTTAAAATTCTATATTACTAAATGTACTATAATCACTTATAATGCAATATAATTATCGAATAGATACTCTAATATAATGTACCTGATAAACTTTTTCTTTAAGTTGTATTAATTTATGGTCATATATCATATCATATCATATCATATCATATCATATCATATCATATCATATCATATCATATCATATCATATCATATCATATCATATATCGCATCGCATTACATTATATTATATTATATTATATTATATTATATTATATTATATTATATTATATTATATTATATTATATTATATATTAACAGGATGACAATAATGCACTTAGTGAATCGGCTATGAGAATTAGCTACAAAATTTGCCACGAAATTGCGAAGGAATTGAAAACATTCAACGAAGGTGAATTCATCAAGCGATGTTTAAGTATATTGGCAGATTAACTCTGTCCACAGCAAGTAGGGGAAGTGGAAGCCATATGCCTGTCTCGTAGTACCGTGGTGAGGAGGTTTCAGTATGTGCGTATGGGTTATGTAAATAAGCCTAATGATTTGTGTGTGTGCATAGAGCGAAGTTTATTTCATTAAATTAATAATGGTGTTATAATTTCTGTACTGTACAATGGATTGATGTAATATGCTTATAAACTATTATGTACTGACAGACTGACTAGAACAACCGTGGCTCTTGTTACATTAATGCAGGGAAAGTAGCTGTAATGCGAGTCCGCCACTGCGTGAGCGTTCTGCTCTGGCTTGAAATCGAAGTGGCTTTCGGAGCGAAAGCTGCTCTGGCCGACTAGACTGAGCAGCTCTCATGCCCGGCCCTGCTCTAGAGTATGCCATTAGGAAAGTCCAGGATAACAGAGAGGATTTGGAATTGAACGGGTTACAACAGCTGCTTGTCTATGCGGATGACGTGAATATGTCAGGAGAAAATCCACAAACGATTAGGGAAAATACGGGAATTTTACTTGAAGCAAGTAAAGAGATAGGTTTACAATTAAATCCCGAAAAGACAAAGTATATCATTATGTCTCGTGATGGGAATATTATACGAAATGGAAATATAAAAATTGGAAATTTATCCTTTGAAGAGGTGGAAAAATTCAAATACCTGGGAGCAACAGTAACAAATACTGTATAAATGATACTCGGAAGGAAATTAAACACAGAATAAATATGGGATAGGGCTGTTATTATTCGGTTGAGAAGCCTTTATCATCCAGTCTGTTGTCAAAAAATCTGAAAGTTAGAATTTATAAAAGTTATATTACCGATTGTCCTTTATGGTTGCGAAACGTGGATTCTCACTTTGAGAGATTAACATAGGTTAAGAGTGTTTGAGAATAAGATGCTCAGGAAAATATTTGGTGCTAAGAGGGATGAAGGTACAGGAGAATGGAGAAAGTTACACAACACAGAACTGCATGCATTGTATTCCTCACCTGACATAATTAGGAACATTAAATCCAGACGTTTGAGATGGGCACGGCATGTAGCACGTATGGGCGAATCCAGAAATCCAATAGAGTATTAGTTGGGAGGCCGGATGGGAAAAGACCTTTGGGGAGACCGAGAGGTAGATGGGAAGATAATATTAAAATGGATTTGAGGGAGATGGGTTATGATGATGGAGACTGGATTAATCTTGCTCAGGATAGGGACCAATGGCGGGCTTATGTGAGGGCGGCAGTGAACTTCCTGGTTCCTTATAAGCTTGTAAGTATGTAAGTATGTATACTTTGTCTTACTTGCTATATGTTTCGTTAAACTATGGTAATCACTTAATTTTAAGTATTGTTTTCTCCGTTATTAATAAATGACGCTAGGCCCACTATGGCTCTGAACCCTTCATATATTTATTTTATATAAGTGAATTAGTACCAAATATATTTGAGATCAAAATATAATATTTCAAGTGTTTTAAATCATTCGCAAATCTCTGATATATTGACTTGTCGAAAAGGAGTAAAACATCACATCTTCACACATGCGTATCTAAGGGAAGGAAAGTGCCTTTTTTGTAGCTTGACAGACACTGCTAGTATGGTCAGAAGCCATCTTTCATTCTCTAGTTGTGGCGTTGACAAGTCAGAACAATAAAGTGGCCGTCACTACACTTCATTTCTTGTTCGTTTTATTTTTTACGGATCGTTAACCTTAAGGGACAAGTGACTTTGTACACGGTGGCAGACTGCACAACAAGAAAGCAGGGCAAGGCACTTGATGCACATTACACAACTCTCCATTCTTCTCAAAAGTTGCTTCGACTCTGCTCTATGAATACGTACTTTGGGGGTTAAATAATGATTTTAGAACGTATACTTAATGTTACGAAATTGTTTCTCCAGTTCTCTCGAAATAAAGTTTCTCGTCATATTAACAATTTAAATAGCCTGATTTGTAGCCGATTTTGGAATATTTGTAAAGACAGGCCAGCTTCATGGTCTGTTGGCCAGAGCTTCTAGCTACAGTTCATGAGGTCCGGAGTTCGATTCCCAATGAGAGCGCAGGAATTTTTCTTAAAAGGGAATTATTTTTGTTTCCGTCCATTGTCTGAAATTTAGGTTGTTTTGGTTTAAGACCTCTTCTGGCGCCACAAAATCATGATCATCTTATAATATCATTGAGGTGATGTAACTCTGCCTTCCAGATGCCCCAACTTCAGAAATGGGTTACACGTAATAATAATAATAATAATAATAATAATAATTCTTTATTTATACTGGCACAGTTAAGGCCATAGAGCCTTCTCTTACACTCTACCAGGTCACAAAGTATACAAGCAGTTAAAATTTAACAAAAAGTTAAAGAATAGAATACAAACATATTACAAAAAAATAATAATAATAGCATAATAAAATCTACACTAAACAACATGAAAATAATACAATAATAGAAAAAAGAAAGTAAAATACATTGGAATATAGTAAAAGCAACTCATTTAGTACAAATGGTTAATATGGAAAACGTAAGGTAGAATATAACAAAATGGAATGTAATAAAATAATAAAAAAGAAAAGAAATACGAATATTAAAATTCACAATGAAAAGGCTATGATAATAAATTCATCGGCTGATAAAGAGAAAAAAAGGGGAAAGGAAGGAAAGAAATATATAGCCTATATTTTTACAAAACTATCGCAGAGAAAAGGGCTTATAACTGAAAGGAATATGAATTGAAAAAGTGCAAGCCACTACCAGGAGAGAAGACCAGAAAATGTCGAAAGACAATCTCCTGCCATTAGATAAAATTTTTTTTGTACAAGTATTACTTATTAGCACAGACCTGCTGCATTAAGATTTATAAAAATGTTTGTAAAATATATCCTAAATTTACTGTTCTTCGCGGTGTTTGAATCCAGAACTGAGCTCAGTTATTCTCTGTCACATATTATTTTTTTTTTCAAATTTTTGGTTAGAAGCAGGGGCGTACGCAAGGGGTGATTACCGGATTTGAACCCCTCCTCGTAGAAGCTTTCGAAAAATGACATATTTAGAGTGAATATTTTTTATCCATAATTGTTTCCTCTTCTCTAATTTTTCACTATTAGAGTAACAAAATCTACATCGACATAAGGCATAGTCCTCCTGTCCCTTCTTCAATATAATCCCTGTGCTTGAAGCTGCGACACATTCGAATTAATGCTATCTTTATTATAAAGGTAGCCTACCGTCTAGTACCGACCTTGCAATGAAATGAAGCTGACACAATATGAAATTTAACTTGTGAGAAATATTGAAGAGGTTGTTTTGTCAGTTCTGTAGAGTAGATTATGTGAAATATTGTGCATTGTCGTTTTTAAACTCATATTAAGAGCGGTATTCACCCGTTAGTTAATTTGAGTTCTGTCTTTTTTGTGAAAAGTTCATGTAAAGTTTTGTGCATTTGACAGTTCATAATTTTAATATAAACTTCATATCATCGTTCCGGATTCTATGTTATGTCTAAGCTCATTTAACAATTTTTTTACAGAACTTCGCGTAGTGATTCTCTCGAGGTTAGTGAAAACTTCACATTGGCAATTGTTTTTCCGCAGTTTCAGCGTGACGATGTTGCCGCGAGCGTTCTTCCGGGAACTAGTTACACTTCTTCCTGTGAAAACATAGCTGGTGGTGATAATAATAATAATAATAATAATAATAATAATAATAATAGTAGTAGTAGTAGTAGTAGTAGTAGTAGTAATCATTAATAGTAATAGTAATAATAATAATAATAATAATAATAATAATAATAATAAACACAACATTTTAAAGACTAATAATGTAATTTGTAAAGAATTTAATAATGACCACTGGTTTGAAGTGTTAGCTAAGTGAATGTAGCTTAATATTTCTGTACTGTTTCTTAATCACAAACTCACTACAATTATTACAATATTTATCTGGGTTGTTCATGCAATCACGGGTAGCAATTTTTCAGAACTCATTGCAATATGAAGTTAAGAATTTCGAGGTTACATCATGACAAAGCCTTCTAGATTTTGTTTTCAATGGCCACAAGCTATTAATACAACAATCGGCACTATGAACCTGTACGAATGCTAAACTGTCAGATCCCCATTTTGTGACCTATATTAATTCCATACAAACATTAATTTCAATTTTTTGGATAACGTTATGTGAAGTGGCATTTTAAATGTAGGCTAATTTTTTTAAGCACAGAAAAACACATAAAATTTTCAAACAAATTTTTTCATCGCAGGCCTGTGTTATTTTATAGGAAAACGAAATGAGGGGAAAGGGCAAGGAAACTAGAGATTATCCTAAGAAACCTAAGGCAAGATATGCACCATGTCATCTATCATTAAAAGACTGGATCTTTTGTTCAATTCTTTCTGTCTCGCAAGGGCGTGAGCAACAATAGCGGGGAGGACTCCTTTGCTAATATGATCAGCATGAGTTCGGGTCAGATTTACGTTAGAAGACGAATGCTGTACAAAATTAAACACACGTAGTTAAGTTTGTACTGTTCTTGTTAGTTTAGTAGTAATCTCTCCCGTCATTGTGTCCGAGATTCGTTGGAACTAAATGTAGATAATTCTTAAATATACTGTATTTTTTATATTAAATTGTTTTCGTTTTAGAGGGAACTCTTCTTAAGGGAAAGTTTAACAAAACCTCAAGGAAAACGTATATTAGTCTTTCTTGTGTTTAATTTTATATTACCTTGTTACATGTTTCAACCTGCTATTTGCCATCATCAGAAGTGGTTGTTGCTGGTCTTGGCGCCTTTTGTTTTATTTCCTTTGGGGATGTGTTTGTATGTGGAGTCAAAGAGAGTGTGTGTTCTGAAATTGAGTTGTGTGTTGAGAATTTCATTTGGATGTGTTTTTGTATGTCTGTATATTTCGTATTGTTCTAGTGTGTTTAGTTTCTGGCTTTTTGGTTGGATGTGTAGAATTTCCATGTCTCTGTTGATGTCTCTGTAGGTGTGGTTAGCATTTGTGATATGTTCTGCATATGTGGAGGTGTTTTATAATTTTGTTATGGCTGTGATGTATTCTTTGTAACGTGTTTGAACTAATCTGGCTGTCTGTCCTATGTAGAAGTTGTTCCAGGTGTTGCATTTGAGATAGTATACGCCTGTGTGGTTGCATTTGTTTGTTTGTGTTGTTTGTGTGTTGAGATGTTTTTGTAGAGTATTATTTGTTCTGTATGCGATGTTATAATTTAAATTCTTGAATGATGTTGCAATATTGTGTGTGTTTTTGTTTCCATATGCTAGTGTGATGTATTTTTTGTGTTCTTTTGTTTGTGTTGTATTCTTATGTTTTTTGTGATTATGTTTTGTCTTACGTATTATGTTGTCTATTATGTTGGGGTTGTATCCGTATTCTTGTGCTAAGTATTTGATTGTGTTTAGCTCTTCTTTGTAGTCTTGTTGGTTCATTGGTATGTTGAGTAGTCTGTGTACCATTGTGGCCAGCAACAACCAGTTCTGATGATGGCTAATAGCAAGTTGAAACATGTTAACAAGGTAATATAAAATTTAACACAAGAAAGACTAATGATACGTTTTACGAAGAGATATAGAGTTAAAAGTTGTGTAATCAATATGTATAAAACTTCAAGTTTTAAAATTCTCAGAAAAAATAGCATGGGTAGCAGAGTGCTGCATTGGAATTAAATCGCTCGCTTGAACTCTGTCGAATGTCGCACCCTCGAGTGAGATAAGGTCTGTCGTGATACGCTCGTAATAAATAGAAGCATAGTACAAGGTAATCTCACCGACATGTCTTATCTTGTATGGAAGGCGACAGATAAGATACACATATGTTTTGCTCACACAGTAAAAATAAGGCTTTATTTTCTGCGTTTATGACAAACGTCTAATGGAACATACCAAAACAGTAACATGGAGTTATAAATAAAATGGTATGAAAAACTTCGATATATAGTTATTATTGCTAATTAAAAATTATTCAATATTTGATTTACCACATAGCCTATATAATATGATACACCACCTCATTCTAGTGCCGAGGTTATGGAAAGCATGGGGCTCTAATTCCAAGCCCCACAAGTGCCTTCATGGCATGTTACAGGGATACTTTTACCTTTTACCTTTTTTTACATATTAGGTCCATACATAGTGTTCCGCCTATATACTGCGACAATGTAGAAACGTTTTACAAAATATTATTGATATAGCAGTAGAATAATAACAATATTAGTACAGAGATAACATCACAGAAAATATAATAAAACGAATAATCATGCTGCACAACTGTTACAGACGCAAAGATTGATACACTAAATATCACAAGTAAGAATTTGTCCCACACATCACTCTTCATACCTTCTTTAGGACTTAACTTGTATTCCTTGTTGAGTAGTTTCAAATTCACTACACCTTTTAGCTCGCTCTCCATTTTTGATAGTGTACTTCTTGCCAGTAACAAGAACGAATGCCTAACGCTCGGCTTATATCTTTCAAGGATTTATCGCTCGCGACAATTTTATCCATCATGCATGTGCGCTACTTATCGGATTATGCTATGAACTACTTGGCGCTCGAGCGAGAACGTCCGATGCAGACCTCTGATGGGTAGTTTATTGAAGTGGAGTTAAGTATGTCAGTTAGGGTGATTCTGGACGAAATTGGCGAAAGAAATGTTTTAAATTTATTTTGTTTATTGAATGGATGGATGGATGGGTGGATGGATGGACGGACGGAAATATTTCCAAAAAGGTAATTTCAATATGTGTTGGAATTCGAAACGAGATCTCCTGTACTCCGAAGAGCCAGGATTTAAGTTATATAGGAAGGACGCCATCTGAAGAAAAATTACAAGAAGGAGCGAAGAAGAGTGAAAAGAAAACGAAAAGATAAAATAAAATAAACTGAAAATAAAAAAACAACGTAACTTGAGGAAGGGTTTTGATAAAGAAACTGAGAAAAGTATAGAAAGGCAGATAAATAAGAAGGAACGAAAAGACAGATTACCTTCATATTATTACTCTTTTACATTCGTCAAAAAGTAAAGTGTCAAGGGCCACTCCATCGCTTGAAAGCAAATCTTACAGTATGTTCATAAAACGTCGACCACAAGTGCTCAGATTCACAAGAGTTTTCAAGCATACATATTTAACTGCACAATAGTACTTCAATTCGTATTGCTCTTGCCAAATAAATCTGTGGAATGTTGGCAACTGACTGAGTTAAATTTAATTAAAATGTAAAACTATGTCATTCCATTCTTCCCATTTTCCAGTTCACTCTTCCCGCGTGTCCTTCTTCCTTCTTCTCCTTTATATATATTTTTTTATTCAGCTCAGGGAACAAGGGAGATTGCAAAGCCACTCCTAGATCCAAAGTGAACGATAATGAAAACGATTCTTCTGAGAGGACTCTCTAACTTTCTTCTTCTCGTTATGGAGTAGATTTCGCATAGGAATTGCTGAAATTAAAATTATATCTAGGTAGCACATGCGCAATGCGAATTCAAGTCAAGTGCGGAACTCCAGGCAGGTCTTCAAGCGTAAATACTCTGCTAAACGAAAAATTGAAAGACGAATGTAATGTTTTATAAATATAGAATACACAGCCTCAGCATGAAATTAAGTCCTTAAAATAGATATACCGTAACTTACGAGATGCAGCTTTAAGCTCTGGAGAAATTATAATCGTGTGTTTTAATTTATCTTACCAGTGTTACTACCACTATCACTGCTACTGCTGACAATAATGATAAGAGCGCACCGGTAGTCGAAAATCTAGACCGGCGCGGCGGCTTGACACACTGCAGTTCCATATTCAAATTCTGACGAGTTCAAGTTCAAATTTATGTAGGTACTATAAAGACTGCAGTTCTTCAATGTTTTTGAAGGATTTTTCCATGCTTCCTGCCAGCATTTCTCAAAAGTTTCACTTAATTATTGCTATCATTCTCATTAATGAGTATAGATTTCATTTTTCTGGTGCATCGCGTCCAAATTTCAGATCGTTAAATGTCCTTCAAGTTCCATCGAGTTGCTTCTCCAGATCAATTAATGAAATCTAAGTACTTGATTTTGAATTAAATAATATTTTTATTAGAAATATTCCATTATAAAGGGACATCATTTTATTTTTACTTCAATTTTTATTGTACCTGAGTTTTAATGTACTTCACTCCCACTCCTTCTAATAATGAAGTCCAACCGTCCTCCACACAGAACGAAGGCCGCATATGCAGTCAAAGTCGCCTTACGGTCATAGTAAACAGTACTGAGTTAGCGAGTATAATACGTTCCAAAGTATTTCGCGTTTTCTAGTAACGAAAGATCTTTCAATATTGAATCATATTTTCGCACAGATACTGTGCGTCCGTTTACTTACGTCGCATCTTGGTTTCCCCCACCTGCTTCTGCTCGCCCCTCTGTAAAGGCTAATGGATGAGCTGTCTTAGCTGTTTTCTGAAAACATTTTCTGTTAGGAATTTAACGTCTACGTAATATTATACAACTGTTTTAAAATAACTTAAATAAAAGGGCCTCGTTAAGTAATTAACTGTCACGTGATTTCCCCCTTTCTACGACCCTGCGGCATAACCACTTGGACGAACAGTAGATAGCATGTCTGAGTAATTTTATCTTTTCCGACGGGCAGAAGTGAAGATTGAATTTACAATATGTAAGGTACCTACTCTTTTATAGAGTAGGTACAGAAATATTTCAACATGAGTTAATGGTACGAAGGACGAAACTGTTAATTGGAATTAGGTACAATAGGCTACAGTGCGATAATATGCAGAAAAGAACTGAAGCGTGTATCGAAATAAACAGCCACCATTATCAAAAATGTGTTTAAATATTCATATTAACTTTGATTATTTTTCAATTTAAATTCACTCTCTCTATTGTACGCTAATGTGCTGTAGACTGTATAATATACACTGCATAATGAATACGTCCGAATGGATAACTCATTTTGTGAGTAAAAATACTTACTATTAATACTTTACTGCATTTTATTAAATAAAAACCTAATGAAAATTATCAAATTCAAAATCTTGATATAGCCTAGTTTACATTAATGGATGAACTACTTTTCTTCCCTCCTATACCTAGTAAAGTCATCTGTTTGTATTTTGCTCCAGTATCATCAAACTCCGGTCGTGGAAGGGGGTAACAAACAGTGTTTGCGGTTCTCAGCCGTTAATCAAAAGGTATAACCAGGTTAATAGTAGAAATGTTAGTAAAAATAAAATGATGTCCCTGTACAATGATTTTCCTTCAACACAAAACGATGTGTTGTCGCCAAAAGTCCATGTCCATAGCATCATCATTACACACTCCTTTTCTCAGCGTGCTCCATCGAACCACATCGAACTAATATTCTTGTGATCTACCCTTCCCTCTTGTCCCTTCCACCATGCAATTCAATATCTTCCATGATATTCTGTTCTCAGTCATCCATTTTAAATGTCCATACCAACTGAAACGTCTTTAAAATATTTCTGTCTGCCCGCATAATTTCTCAAATTCTATTTCTTCGAATTTTATATTTTCTTCATAATATTGCTGACCTTCAAAAACCCATTTCCACCACCTCGGTTTGTAGTCTGTTCACTGCCCATGTTTCTGTCCTTACAATAAAGCACTTTGTACCAGATAAGTAATTTCTTTATTCCGCTGCAAAATATATATACTCCATAAAATTGAATCTAACATTCCAGTAATTCTTCTACCATGAATTAACTTCCTTTCAATTTCTAAAACTTCTTCTCCAAAACTGAACCAAGATATTTAAAACTTAAAAAAAATATTTCTTCTTTCTCACATATTAACTGTTCATCCATAACTAATATCATTCACTTTTCTCGAAATATTTCTGTCATTCCCAATCCCATATTCTGCAGTCAGTTTTCTTATCATGTAAGATGTATAATCTATATCCTGTGGTCCACAAAACCAGGTGGCCCGGGTTCGATTCCCGGTAGGGGATAGTTAACTGGTTGAGGTTTTTTTCGGGGTTTTCTCTCACCCCAATATGAGAAAATGCTGGGTAACTTTCGGTGCTGGATCCCGGACTTATTTCACCGGCATTATTACCTTCATCTCATTCAGACGCTAAATAACCTGAGATGTTGATAAAGCGTCGTAAAATAACCTACTAAAATTCTAAATAATATATCCTGTGTGATCAATATCTATCATCTGCAAATAATCGTGTTAAATTGCATTTCCATATGTTTACAATTTCTAGACCAATTTGTAAGGCACTTATCAATATAGATTTTAAATAATGTCGAAAATAGGCAGCGCTCTTGTAAGAGTCTTTTAGAGGTGTGAAATTCTCTGACAAAAGGGAACTCATTTTAATTTGTTATCTCTATGTATATGTATCTTGTGAGAACATTGATTGTATAATGTTTATAATTTTGTCATTTACACCTGTTTCTTGGAATACCTTCCGAAATAAAATTCATGGTAGGTCTACACAATCATATGCTCTTAATAAATCATCAATATAATAATAATAATAATAATAATAATAATAATAATAATAATAATAATAATAATAATAATAATAATAATAATAATACAGCAATAGTAATTGAAATTGAAATACAAGGATATCATGACTGAATTGAAATTCTTATGAGACTATGGAGTAAAATTTATTGAAACTTTAAGTGGAATGTAATGTGTAAATTTGTGGCTAATGGGAAAATTCATAGAAAGCCTCCGCATTACTCTACCTTGTCAATTACGTATAAGTGGAATCCAAGAATCGACCCGAAATTCAGATATTGAAAAGTCCGCGCTGTAGTAATGGGCAACTAAATGTGTCAAATGGATCGTTACGTCCACGACTAATGCATTTTAATTGTCTATTAATAACACCTTACGCTATGCGAGCTACTGTGATGTTAATTTTCCTCAATCAAGTGATTTCATTCAAAATAAAACCTAACAGAATATAATTTGTATGTTTTTCGTTAATATATGTCATTATTATAAAACTTATTTTAATCAGGGCTTGCAAAGTATGTTTCATAAAAATAATTATAAGCAGTGACAAATTATGTATCTATTATAACAACGAAATGTGGGTTTTGAAAAATAAAGATGATCTATGACAAATGAACGATTATCGAAACAAATTACTTAGTATTATCTACTACAAACAAAACTTATATGTAGATAGATGCAGGGAAAATTAACTCAAGTAACTGATATGTGATCCGCAACGGCCTTAATGTTTCGAGAAGGAAGAATAGTAAGTATTTTATTTCCGTCGTTTAGAATCGAAATTGAAATCAGAATTGTTTCTGTTTTAATGGTACAAATCCATGAAAACGTTAAGACTTGCACCCTCGGCATGAATGCTCCAGAAAAAGCAATAAAGTGATTGAAAAGGGGGTTTTTACAGTTAGCAGCACTGATAATGTTGCGTTTGATGTTGGAATAACATTTGTTCAAAACAACGTGGTTAGAAAATGGCTGTTAGGTGTTGAACAGTAAACTAAACAACAAATACATGGACCAACGTACAGAACGAACTTCAGTGATCTATATTGCTACAGAGATGGATGGGATGCAATGAAAGTCCTAATACAGGATGTTTCAACTTTTGTGCCCTAGGTTAGCAACAGGTCACCTTTGAAATGCAAAGGTAAATAAAACTAAGGTTTTTAACAGGTGTATTTTCTGTAAGTATTTCTATTTTTAATATGAAATAGGCAAATTTACTCGCTCTAAGATTAGAATCAAATTAAAATCATAATTTTAGTGACTGATATTATTATTTACTACATACAACTTATTCCGTATGGGTTATTTTTTGTCTACTGCAATAAAATTTTCTTGAATTTATCTTTGTTCTGGATGTTATAGAAGTATTGTACCTATATAAAAACATTAAACATTATTGCAATGAATTATGTTCAAAATGTAATTACTGTATAATATTGATAATGATAGTTATAATCTTTTTGTTCGAGTATAAATGCATCTACGGAATGCTATATTTTGTCTTTAGTGAAATATATTACTTATAACAAGTAACCTTTATTGCTTTCGTATTAGAAGAACCATTTTCTTTCTACCATAGAACATCTTAACAACGCTTTTAGTAACTCGTTAATGCTATTCTTTCATATTCTAGAATGTAATAACAGTGGAAATATAAATATTACAAGTTTTCTCATTAATACATTGACATCTGTTAAAATACAGCCGCATAAAAATCTTAAGTGGTCAATATAATATTTCTCCAGTACATCATTTGGTGATATGTCCACATAAACCTTTAATATCGACAAAATGTTACAAAAGAAGACTTAAGGCAAAATGATCATTTTACTGTATTATGACTTGCATTCCATCCAGACACAAGTCCATAATACCGAATGCAAACTTAAATTTTTTAATAGACTTTCAGAAACTAAAAATTGTAGAAAAGAATTGTCTTGAGCCCCATTAACCATGCAAAGAATTATGATACAAGTTAAAAAAACTAATAAAAATTTTATTTTAGGTAGACCTATACGATAATCTTTAGACCTCTTGCAGCTCGGTGAAAAATGTAATCAGACAACTAGTTTTCTTTTACTGGTTACAGTAGAGACTACAAGACAGCTTTTGTACAACTTTACGTTTTGAATTTCGGAATTATTTTTCGAAATGCCTTGTGTACTGCGAGGAAACACGAATGAACTCACAGCCACAGCTGATCAAACAGTTTAGTTAGAAGAACCTCCGGGTCCTCACTCGCCTTGGACGGATAATACGATGTATTGAGGAAAATAGTGAAAAATGAATTTCCTTAAAATGTATAAGTCTCAAAGATGATCTATATTAAAACAGATGTGGAGAAGCTAATTGGAGTCCTTTAACATACTTGCCATTGTATTGCAGTAGACAAAAAAATAACCCATACAGAATAAGTTGTATGTAGTAAAAAATAATATCAGTCACTAAAATCATGATTTTAATTTGATTCTAATCTTAGAACGAGTCAATTTGCCTATTTAATATAAAAATAGAAATACTTACAGAAAATACACCTGTTATTGAAACTTCGGAGATTTGTACTCGGCCTAGTTCGATGTGAATGTACATACGAGGCATTAAGGCGATGCGCTACTGAAATGTCTAAAAGTCACAATTTTTTAGCTAGAGTGTTAAGATTTTTAATAAAAGGAAAGTTTGAGACGGTGTTGGGTGTAGTTCCTGGGTATTTCAGTCGGTAGAGCGTTGGTGCGCTAATCCAAAGGTCCTGGGCTCGATACCCGGCCTCAGAACATTTTTACCTTGAAATTATTCAAGTCTGCATCGCAGGGAACTATGCCTGAAAGCCAGATTTGCATAAGAAATAGTTTATTTTCGTGAAAGCAAATGCGATAAATTGTTTATTTTCTATCAGCTGTTATTGCAGAAGCTGATATCTATGGCGCAATAACTGACTGATGATAAGTTGAAAGTGGCTATATATAACTTACTCAAAGGTCAATAAAGAAATCGCTTGGAAAATATTTTGTATTAATTGGACGGAAAACTTCTTTGATACCAAATTATGACTGTAGAAGGTTCATTACAAGCAAATTATCATAAATTACTGACTTCATAATCAATATTACGAATATCATCGAAAGCCTTCTCCTGTTCCGAGACTTTTAGTGTTATTCCAATGTTCTTTCGATGCACTACTTTTATTCTACTACTATAATTAAATAAACATCATAATATACAGCAGAGCACCGGCGTGACTCAGTCGGTTAAGACGCTTACCTGCCTGTCTGAAGTTGCGCTCGGGCGCGGGTTCAGTCCCCGCTTGGACTGATTACCTGGTTGGGTTTTTTCCGAAGTTTTCCCAACCACAAGGTGAATGCCAGCTATTCTGTGGCGAATCCTCGGGCTCATCTCGCCAAATACCATCTCGCTATCACAATCTCATCGGCGCTAAATAACCTCGTAGTTGATACAGCGTCGTTAATAATAATTATTAACTTTTTAAATTTTATTTATTTATGTAATTATACCGGATTTTTTTCTTATGTCCACGCAAATTGTTGTCATGAAATCCAGACAAATACGTCGCATGGTCGCATCATATGATGTTGCGTTAGTATCTGGTGCTCCAGTTGCCTCTATAGTCTGACTGTACCGCCTGCACGACTTATCGCTCGTAAAAGGAACAAGTGGCGGCACGCTCATCTCCCAGGCCCTCACTCGCCTTGGACGGGTAATACATCGAATCTTTGAAACGAGTCGTCCCATATTCTCTTTTCCCTGTCAAACCATTTTTTTCGCAGTTGGTATGATTTTCTCATCAACCAAGTATGACATGTGGACGTACCATTCTTCTCTTGTGCTTTTCTTGGTCTGTTTCCCTATATCTGTGTTTGACATTATTCTCTAATGTCTTCATTTCGTAGTCTGACACATTTTGTCTTCGCAACTATTTGACGCGGCACTTTGATCTCATCCGTCTGAAGGATTTCTTTTATTCTTTTGGTGTCGGCACTTGTTTCAGCTGCATGCATTAGAATTGTTTTGCTCATGACTTTATAAATCCTGACCTCGATTCAGGAGTTCTTTTGTCTCTTGGTACTAACGACAAACTGGTTATTATCTTTGATGTGCAAAATAATTCATTTGTTTGTATGAAACTCCGCTTTTGTCCGTAAACATGGTGTCCACTTAAGTTTACCTTTAAAATTTCTTGATATTTCCCTGTTCTCCAGACACAAAGTAATTTTGTCCCTTTCGTTACAATTTATAAAGTTAAGATGTAAATAATGTGTCATTCTTTTAAATAATTTTAACAGTATTCTTTTAAATTTAATATTAATAATATCCGCACATTTAAGTGATCATTCCATTGTCAAACATTTTTTATGTTCAATCCAGTTTAATTTTCTTTTTAAAACAACACATCGCAATACCATTATTGTTGTAGAAAGATGATTTCCTCTCTTATAGCTACCAAAATATGTCGAACTTCTTCCACTACCCTTCTTTTCTTTTCTCCTAAGGCCTATATTACACTATCAAATTTCTGTGTCACAGAATATGATAAAATTTTTGATCAATATATATGATCAAATGTAAGATTTTGACTATATTACACTATGTCAAAACTTTTATCATATTTATCATCACAGTTCTAATAATAGATCCACAATAGTTCTACGCTTGTTGTAACTGTAAAATATGCAGTAATGGTTATTGCATTAATATTAAAGAAGAAATCAAAGAAAAAATATATTTCGTCGGCTTAGAGTGTAAATCTGCTAACCAACAAAATGAAAAGCTTACAGGGGAAACAAAAAACTGAGTATAAATTAAGTCTGAAACTTTAGAACCAAATCCAGGTGGTGAAATTTCAGAGTTAATATATACTCAGTTCTTTGTTTCCGCTGTAAAATTTCTTTTTTGTTAGCAGGTTTACGCTCTAAGCCGACGATTTAGGTTAGAGATTGGAGTATGGAGAAAAGATACAAAAGGAATCCATCAAACTCTACTGAGAGAACTTCACTGTGAAGGTGTGAAATTCTATATGTACTAAGTATTTAATAATGGAGGATAAAACATTTCATGTGACCCATAATATGATATTAAAAGTTTTGTGGTTTTCACGGACCGTGTGTACTTAATGTCCGCCATTTTCTTTCTTCTCAGTCACAGATTTTATCAAAGGTATGATGATGACCATAACGTTTATCACAGAACTATGTCACAGCTAGATGTGATCATATATGCTGTATTACGCTGTAAAAGATTTTATCATATATATTTTATCAAATTTCTGTGACACAGAAATTTGATAGTGTAATATAGGCCTAAGTATTTTGATCAACAGTAATCTCACTAGAGGTTTTGATTTATCTAGAGAAAATTAAAACTCGAGTGGGATTTAATTGACTATTACACGATTAGAAGAAAGTATAGAAAAATTAGAAGTAACGAAGTACTCCAATACAACAAAATATTAATTGACTTACGAAAATAGAACTGTCTTCAAATGTATTATTGTACCATCTCCACATTACAAATATTACGCTACATGCATGCTAGATGGCAGTAGTGAGTTATGATTATTAGCAATGCCTTCTCGTCGAGAGGTTCTCGATCTATATCAAGATGGCAGTGTTACTTGTCAAGAAGGCTTTGTTGATTCAGTTTCATTTTTATTAAAACAGTTGCATTCCACTTCATTTATCCGAATCCCAGTAATCAACGTCACTTGACAGATGATTTTCAATAAATCTTAATATTAAACAATCTCTGATACGTGACTATCCATAATATCATATAGCAGAAGCTATAACATAACCTAACTAATATAGACAAGTGTTAGAAAAGTTTTAATTAACGACGATGACATAAAAAATAAACATGAATAATTTTAAAAGGAATAATTATTGAATGTATAATTTTCAAATTTGAATGTGCTTGGTGGTTCAATTGATGTTATATTGGACGTGTGCGTAATAGAAGTGGAACTCGTTGATGTAGGCCTACATGGTGCATTCAACTTATTTAGGATTTCCGAATGGTGATCTTCATTCATTTGTAAATAGGATTTCAGAAGATGCATAGGTATGATCAGTGATTTTTATTAATTCTTGTTCTTGAATGCCAATGTGAGTCATATTTGAAACTGCTGTGCATCGATTGGAGTGGTTTGTAATTTTCTATTTTTTTTACGTCCAGACCAGCGCAGTCTGAAATGTTGGCAAACAAGGAAACAAATGCTAGGGACGCGATAAAATTAAACGAATGCTAGGGACGCGATAAAATTAAAGAAATGCTAGGGACGCGGTAAAATTGTGCGATAAGCAGCCATGATTGGTTGAAATACGTCCTTTCGTACCGTTTTATTGGTCAAAAGTAATATGACATAGTAAAAGTGTAATAGTCACCAAAACAGCCCTTTTCTTCTTTATTTTTTAGCACATGTTAATTCAATGTATTCTATTTCTCTTCTAGATTTTTAAAATACAAATGCATATACATACATTAAAGCATGGACCATATTTTTTTTATCAATGGTGACCTCTTCAATTCCTCAAATGTCTGAAATAGCATCATTTACCCATCTCTGAGCCTCAATAGATTATTGTAGTAGATCCTGAAGTAATAGCTTTTTATTCACAGAAACCTCACGCTCAAAGGTGACATTCCATGAAACAATATAAGGATCTTTTTTACAAACGAAACCAACTTTTAAAAACTGACTCGTAATGTGAAAAGTGGAAAGGGAAAGTAGAGAACACGTATTTTCAAATATAATAGCTATTACTTTTGTTCCATCAATACAATAATTTTAAAAAGTACAAAGTCATATACAAAACAGTTATATTACCGGTTATTCTTTATGGTTGTGAAACTTGGACTCTCACTTTGAGAGAAGAACAGAGATTTAGGGTGTTTGAGAATAAGGGTTTTAGGAATATATTTGGGGTTAAGAGGGATGAAGTTACAGGGGAATGGAGAAAGTTGCACAACGCAGGACTGCACGCATTGTTTTCTTCACCTGACGTAATTAAGAATATTAAATCCAGACGTTTGAAATGGGTAGAGCATGTAGCACATATGGGCGAATTCAGAAATGCATACAGAGTGTTAGTTGGGAGACCGGAGGGAAAAAGACCTTTGGAGAGGCCGAGACGTAGATGGAAGGATAATATCAAAATGGATTTGAGGGAGGTGGGATATGATGATAGAGACTGGATTAATTTTGCTCAGGATAGGGACCAATGGCGGGCTTACGTGAGGGCGGCAATGAACCTCCGGATTCCTTAAATGCCAGTAAGTAAGTAATTAAGTACAAAGTCACATCCTTTTTTTTTTTTTTTTTTTGGAAAAAACGCAAGTCTTTAACCATTAAGATTAAATTAATTATATTTGCTTTGTATTCAAAATAATTTTGAGAAGAGTTGTAATGAGAAAAAAACATTATTTACAATTAAGTAGTTCAAATGGCAAAGAAGCCTAGAAAATAATAAAAAATGGATAAGTATGCATAACCTAATTTTGCCTCAATTCTGGAAATGTTTTCGAATTATGCCAATTCATGCAGATTACATTCTTGAAAGAACTGCGCCTATTCTAGAACAAAATGCACGAATACAAGAAGAAATTTATCTTTTCCATCTAAAGAATCATTTATTACTCACATACTTTCATTGGTTAGCAAATGAAGCTCAGAAATATCGAGTTGCAATGACTGCTGATATCCAAACACTGTGTAGACTGAAATGAAACGTACAAAGCAGTTATCTAATTTATGGTGGAACAGAGAGATTTTTTTTAACTTTTAAAAAGTTAAAAGTTGAAAGTTGCGATGTTAAGAAATTGCAAATTTTAATAACGGAATAGATCCCTGGTCAGTTTCATTGTATGAGATTTAAAATAATAGTCTACAGTTTGCTAATTAAGTGTGGTTGGTTTTATTTGATGGAAGAAGAAATGAAAGTCCGGGATTTTCTTCGGAATTCCCTCACATTTCCCGGTTTTCCCGTAATTTACGAATATACGTGACAGTTCCCGATATTTCCTGTTTCCCAGACGTATGGACACCGTGATAAAAGCTCTATGAAGTTGGTAAATGTTTCTTCGGTGGTTACTTATGTATGTATGTATGTATGTATGTATGTATGTATGTATGTATGTATGTATGTATGTATGTATGTATGTATGTATGTATGTATGTATGTATGTATGAATGTACGTGTATGTATGTATGTATGCATGCATTTATTAACACTACAATTGGGTATACACCCGGTGGCAGTGATATATAATATACAATAATACCATTACAATTATACAATAATTAGAGCAATAAAAGAAAAATAAAAAAATACAAATAAAATAAAATGAAATAAAGCTAAATTTATTTCTAACTATAAATAGATGCAATAAACCTAGGACTACAAATAAAAACAATTATATAATAACGCCTAATAATAAGCAAGAGTAAACCTAACTTATAAGTATTCTATTTCACCAAACTATTACCAATTTAAGCAATTACATATCACCTTAATTAATTACAAATCATCTTAATTACATATCATCTTAATTAATTACATATCACCTTAATTTATTTACATATCAACTAAATTACATATCATCTTAATTAATTACATATTAACTTAATTAATTACATGACACAACTTAGATAATTACATTGCACCTACAATTACATTTTCAGTCTAATCTTTTCAACCTTTCCTTAATTTCGTAGCTCCGACTTAAAGAACGTAGAACTTTACACTCTTTGTCTTTACTCTTTCGAATTCTGCACACTTCAACACCAAATTACCTTTCGCCTCGTTTCTCTTGTCTATACCACTGTCTAGTATATACAGTCGCGAAGCTCAATACGTAGTAAATATGCAAACATTAGATAGTTGCTCACCACTAGGATCGCTAATATCGCCTCATTACAGGCAATGCAAAATAGTACCGTCACAGTCTATTGTTTCTAGCACCCTCAAAACTGAAGCTTCGTGACTGTATATAGTAGACTGTGTCTTTACTCTAACCACGACGTAAATATCAGATCACTTATCTGTGGTGCGTTAAGTATACCTCTTCATAGAACATATCGTTACTCATCATCTTTTACAGTTTCCACCTCGCGACAATGGAATTCCCTGTCACAAAGTATTAGGGGCTGCAAGACAATAAACACTTTTAAAAACAGCTTAAAAGATAACCTTGTTAGCATTTCACTCCAATCATACTGACTTAAACTATCACTGTCTACATTGTTACTCCTTCCTTTAGACATGCATCCTGATAGTGCTGTATTTTCAAAATTGTCTCATAATAATCTCTTTATATTTAACATTATTTGGAATATATTAACATTTTATGTATTTTAGCTTAATTCTGCTACATAGTTTGTATTTCAGTGTTTATTTAATAGTTCATAGTATTTTGTTGTTTAATTCGTAATTAACTCTTGTATACATGTACCTCTTATCTAAATCAAATTGTTGAATTCTTTGTAAGTTCATACATATGTATATATACTTTTTGCTGGTTCAGTGGAAGAGAAGGCCTTACGGCCTTAACTCTGCCAGCTAAAATAAATAATTATTATTATTATTATTATTATTATTATTATTATTATTATTATTATAATTTCAACCCTATACTTTACGACAAATTCATTATCATTCTTTCTTTCCAATATTTTTAAATAATATTGCCCTCTACCTGATAGGCATCGTTTGTTTGAAGACATTTCGCACGCATGAAGGTTTTGCAATTACAACCAAACATTAATATTAAATTTTGCAAAACCTGTGCACATATAATCGGAATTGATTTCCACGGATGGGCATACATACCGGACTACATGCAGTGTTTTCCATTTATGCAAGAAAGCACTTCAAAAAACCGTACGAGGGTGAAATCGCAGCACGTCTGCACGGTTTCACCTTAAAGCTGAGCTTTCCAAACGCTGAGTCGAGGTCGGCGCCTGCGAGTTAGGCCTGCCGGGAGACAAGTAGCCTGTTGCGAGAATGAACAGTAAATATAGAGGTAATTTAAGGGTGGACTAAGCTGCGTTTTTGTTAGGGTTTGAACGAAGGACATATCATACTGTGTTCAGTCCGGGCGTTTCTGAACCCCGGCCACAGTAATCGATACTCCCGGCCAGGCTGCAGTCTGCACTGCTACTGTACTTTGCTCCTACCGTGAACAAGGCGGTACCACAAACTAGTTTACAGTAACGACTCTCCACTGATTCTGTTTATCATGAGTTCATAATCTTCTAATGCTAGATTAGTACACAATATTCTACACGATAAATTATCTCCATGTTTATAATACGAGTTGTTGCTCTAGAAATAGAAAAGACAATAAAATAATTAATCTAAACATCTTTCATTGTAGTAAAAACAATCGACAAAGAAATTGTAAGGTGCTAATAACACTAGAGACAACATTTATAACAAGTTCATGGCTTCATGTACCTATATTGGATGGTCTGTCTCATATCGGAAGAACTGATATCGAATTTATGTAGCGAAATTTGAGAATATCAGAGGAACAACATGAACATTATGAAACAAAACATACAGAAGTACACTATTAGAAATCACTAGGAAATCTTGCGTAGTAACCAGTGTACAGATGTTTAGACTTTGAGAAAGTAATAAACGTAAATATTAACCTCGGTAACTACAATATGTTTCTATAAAAGTAAATATTTACATGTTCACAATATACTCAATATTAAGTATTGAACATAAATGAAAACGTAATATATATGATAAGACTTTCCTGTGTTAAACTTCAACGTACCTCGTTTACATGTTTCGACCTATTTATGGGTCATCCTCAGAACTGGTCGTTGTTGGTCTTGGCGCCTCTTGTTTTGTTTCCTGTGAGGGTGTGTTCGTGTGGTGTAATGTAGAGTCAAAGTGTGTGTGTATTCTGAAATTGAGTTGTGTGTTGATAATTTCGTTGGGGTTTGTTTTCGTGTGTCATTATATTTCATATTGTTCTAGTGTGTTTAGTTTCTGGCTTTTTGGTTGGATGTGTAGTATTTCCATGTCTGTGTTGATGTCTCTGTGGGTGTGATTAGCATTTGTGATGTGTGTGTTCCGCATATGTGGAGGTGTTTTATAATTTTGTTATGGCTGTGATGTGTTTTTTGTAACGTGTTTGAAACAATCTGCCTGTCTGTCCTATGTAGATATTGTTGCAGGTGTTACATTTCAGTTTGTATACGCCTGTGTGGTTGTATTTGTTTGTTTGTGTTGTTTATGTTTTGAGAAGTTTTTGTAGAGTGTTATTTGTTCTGTTTGCGATGTTGTAATTTAATTTCTTGAATGAGATTGCAATATTGTGTGTGTTTTTGTTTTCATATGCTAGTGTGATGTATTTTTTGTGTTCTTGTGTTTGTGTTGTATTCTTATGTTTTTTGTGATTTTGTTTTGTCTTACGTATTATGTTGTCTATTATGTTGGGGTTGTATCCGTTTTCTTGTGCTATGTATTTGATTGTGTTTAGCTCATCGTTGTAAGATTAGCTAATAGAGGTGAAGGGAATATCTAAAATTGGAAAATCTACAGAAAATGAAAGGACCAAGAAGGATTTGTGAATATGAAATGGAAATGAAGGGATCAATCCTTCAGCAGGAAAGGAAAAAGTATGTACGGACTCAATTTTTAATCAACATTTCATTCCTATTCACGTTAATATTTACCCGTAATAAGAAAGCCGCTATAGAGGGAAGTCTACAAGCAGCATTATATACAACAAGTTCTCCACTGTAGTAAAAATTAATTTAAAATATGCACACACAGAAAGAAAGTAAAAGTCTTAAAGTGAAAATGTAATAACAACAAAGATAACGATGATAATATAATCTTGTGGATTCTAAGTTACTAAATTCGACTAGTTGCTACGATTAAGAAGAAAAAACTTAATGGAATTACATACTGGCTGTTCATTTCAAAGTGTGTCATGACGTCACTATTGTCAGTCAGAGATTTGAAGCAAGTTTCAGCTTTTATGTAAGAGAAGTTGCCTATTAATCAAGGCGTTCAATCTGAACTTGAGAACATGTATGGTATAACTTGACCGTCGTAGCAACAGATGGCGGTCAGTAAAGTCTTTGAGCTACCATAACCTCTTTCGAACTGTGTTTTGCGCGGGCAAATCGTACGCAGGGTATTTATTATCATCGGTTGCGTACGACAACTTCCCACAATACAAATCAAATGCTCCGTGTCCATGTTGACCGTCGAAGTTAATGTCAACAAATGCGTAAGTAATCGTCTTATCCCTCTCGCCATATCCCGACAGTAAGAAAAAAACTCACCTCAGTACGTGTTTCCAAACAGTTCACATTCCTGCCACTACAGGTGTTACCGTACGTATCGGTAAGTACTCTTCAGAATGAACGCCGTACTTGCTAGGCAACTTCTCTGGCACATACGTAATACGCCTCTTTGGAAGTGTACGAAGATTGAATTCTCTAGGCTCAACGACTAGCCACATGACGGCATGCAGCGAGCCATAACACAATTTGAACTGAACACGCAGTATATTTGGTGGTGCGGCTTAAAATGTTCATAAAATAATAGCCGTATATAACTTGCGGTTAAAAATGCGGACACATAACAGCGGAATGAAATAAAATAAATCCGAAAAAATCAATACAGGGTTTTGTTATACTCGAAGGCAAGTGAAATATGAAGTTAAGTTTTGATTATTATGCATTTTTAACATTAATTAAAAGGATGGCATAGTTTAATACTAAATTTCGTTAAATTCCTCGCATACTATAAGCTTAACTATTAAAATAAAGGATGACGAAGGCTTCTGACGACCAAATGATCGGTAGAAAAACTGATATTCAAATGTCTTAAATCAATATAAAATAAAAACAAACATCATGGCTTATGCATAATCTGTAATATGATGATATGGATGACGATAATGATAAACGGTAAAATGTTATTTACAAATGGCTTGTAAGGAACCGGAAGGTTCATATAAGCCCGCCATCGGTCCCTATCGTGAACAAAGATTAATCCAGTCCCTAGGAACATATCCAACCTTCCTGGAATCCATTCAAATGTTTAGATTAATGTTCCTAATTATGTTAGGTGAAGAATACAATTCGTATGGTTCTGCTTTGTGTAACTTTCTCCATTTTCCTATAACTTCATTCCTCTTCTTCCCAAATATTTTCCTAAGGACCTTATTCTCGAACACTCTTAACGACTGTTCCTCTCTCAAAGTGATAGTCCAAGTTTCACAACCATACGAAAGAAGTGTTTTATAAATTCTAACTTTCAGAATAATTCAAATAATATATAATGTAATATATGCTTTAGTAGTTCAGTTTATCACATTAGATTAAGTAAATACTTAGTTGAAAAAAATTATAAATTAAATTTCTTAATTGACTTTCATTTCCCAATCAAGTTTAGAAGTAATAATACTGTATTTATTTATTTATTTTTTATCTATTTATTTACTTATTTATTTAATTTGTCAGATAGAAGTAAGGCCTTATTCTATACAATAAAATACACATAAATAAAATAAAGTGAACAAATATTCAGAGAAAGCTAAAAATTATCCGGAAACAAATTTTATGAATAATATGCGGTACGGTACATTAGCAAAACATTTTTGAGAAGAAATAAAATAAGTGCATTATCGCTCCTTGGTTTCAATTACTATGATTAAAGTATAGTAATATAGTAAGGACTTCTGGCGTGAATAATATATTTATACAAAATTTAATTGGACAGTAATGATTAGGTTGAGGAATTATATTTTTAAAGTTTCCTTTTCACACTCTGTCAGTGGCGTTTAAACCCGAGCAGTCTTCAAGCTTTTATTTATTTATATTTTATTTTTATTGCGAAGAAATGAATGGATTCTATATACCATACCTAGAATTATACAGGTGAACCGTAAGTAATGTCATTAATTTCAGAGGGTTGTTCTTTGAGATATTTTAAAGAAAAAAATAATATAATTTTGCTCGTTTTCGCTTCCTTTTCGAGATAATGTTTTATATGAAATATTTCATAGCGTGTTTTGGGATAGCCATAGATTTAATTCCCAATATGTTCAGTCAGATTTTAAGAAAAGAGTATCTTATGTTAAAAGTGACTAAAGACAAAACTGAAATTCTTTAAATTTGCAGAAATTTAATCCGAACAAATATTACATTGTAAAACATCTTTGTAGTACGATAAGTTACATTTGTTTGATCGAATATCGAATGATGTCATTCTGCAGCCTCCTCAGATCAATATGCCTGAATCTGCTGCATCCTCAATCAGAAGGTCATGCCGCCGTCGATTCCACGACTTATCATGGCTCCATCTATCCGTGGGAGCTACACTCTCCTGATCTAACCACAGTCCGCTTTTTGAGGCCCCCTTTTTTTAATGCATAATTAATAACAAAGTAGTCTCAGAACCACTAGGCCTAGGTTTTTTGCCTACGAATAAATACTTAAGAACATAAGAAGAAAACTAAGTGGGACAAAACCATTCAATCATAATTCAGTAGTAATAACATCAGATTTAGAATGAAGAGAAAACAGTCCATAAACTAAAAGCCTAATAAAATCAATGATGGATTTAGGTGTCCTGAATTTGGTGAACTGCCGAGGATCATAACTTCCTAGACTAGACGGCATTTTGGAAGGCGGTCGGCTGCTATATGCGCCGTAGCATTTCTGGTATGTGACTTCACAAGCTTGTACAGTAGAACCAATCGGAATCAGTCAGTAACAAGTACTTCTCGAGTTCGTTTGTTCATGCGTGAGTGTTTCAATACATTGAATAAGAACTACTAACATTTACTGTGAGTGTGTGTGTGTGTGTGTGTGTAAGATAAATAAATTAAAGAAGAGACTGTAAAAAGACAAGTACTGCACAGGCAGCTGCGGAAAATAGTGTTTAAAGCGTGGGCCTGTAATTATTTTAAAAACGTTGATGAGCAGAACGCTGCCGGCCATCTTTATGCTGGCTGCAACGTTGCCAACGCGTAAGAAACAACTGCAGAAGCATGTGTTGTGGAATTGAGAGCCGTGCAAAGAATATTGTTATTGAAGGAAAGAGGGTTTGTTTGATGTCATGGTTACAGTAATTAACGGCTAAGATCATTATTGTCTTTTGATAATTTCAATTTTCTCCTGCACTATTTGTATTGCACGTGCGCGTGAAGTACGATGTGGCAATGAACGTATTCCGAATCTCAGCGGTGAGCAATCTGATGGCATCACGGTGTTCCGAATTTCACCTATGGCGACACTGATGCTCCACCGGTGTCGCACCGATGCCATCAGATTGCATAGGTGGTGGCAGTCTCCATCAGCCACCATCAGTGAATCTGATTGGTTCTTGTATAGGGCGGGAATTAGCAGACGAATGACATCGTGCACTGTTGTGTCATGGCGGTGTGTTCTGCTTTAGTTCTGCTGTATTGTTTGTAATGAGCACAACGTAAAAACAATATGTTAATGGCTTATGAGCGAACATGTCAACAGACCAGTTATTACTACCGGTTCAAGAAACAAATTGTTTATGCTCTCTTTTCTTAGAACGAGATGGCAGTACGGAAATTTCGCAAAATTTTGCTAGTGTAGCACAGACAACAACTTATACAGTCGCCATGACAGCCATCGATCCTTCCAGCAGTTTTGTTCCTATTTCGCTGCAGCGTGACGTCATTGTTGTCCACCGGTCCGGTGAGATTCGGAATACGCTGAATGTTGTACGCTGCCTTGCTCTCTCTATCTGTCTCTCTCGACGCAAACGCTAGCAGACTACCGCCTTCCGAATTACCGTCGACTCTAGTGATGAGGTGAAAGGATTGTCACTGGAATGAAGTTTCTGGTAGAAGTGTCTTGTAGCTTGTAGAAGATGAGTGTGCAGATAGTCAACCTGTAGATCTTCATGAACTTATACATTGTTTGTAAACCAATCGCATGCATGGATGTTTTGCGTTGTTTGTAGTGGCTTGAGGGTAGTCCGAGATGCATAAAACCAAGCAAGAAAAGCATAAATAAGAATTGGAAGAATTAATTGTCTATAGAGATTTGTCTTCTGTTTCAAACTGAGCACAGGAGATTGTAGTAAAGAATAAATTTGAAGAGTGCGAGCAGTAGTTTAACAGCTGTAGATTTCATGTGTTGTGTCCAAAGTAAACGTTTGTCAAGAATGACTCCGAGATATTTAACTTGATCAACGTATTGTAGAGATTAACCATGTAATGTAATTTTACTATCAGGTATTTTTTGCACTTGGTGAAACCCCTTCGGCTTCTCTGGATATGTGTAGCTCCCGCAGACAGATGCGATCTGTAGGCGGATCCTGGAATGACGTCCGCAATATTCTCCTGGTCAACCTGTTACTATTAATAATAATAATAATAATAATAATAATAATAATAATAAATTTAGCTTCCCTTATGAAAAGGTTGCCAGATTTGACAAAACGTATTACATATAATTTGGCAACACACCTACAAGGTAAAATGATATAGGCATTTGAAACAGTTAGGGAATCGAATATACAAAATGTCAGAAAAATGTACACCTAAGCAGCGTTTCTGCTCATTTACAGTTAAGAAAGGGGAAAAAAGTATCATGAGATAGGTTAGTATGATTTGAATGGCATATACCGCGATAAATTTAATAGTACGGATTTATTGGCATTGATATCTGAACCAATCAACAGCCATCGGTTAAGATAACTTGAAATTTCCATTATCACTCTCATACAAGTGATTTCTCAATATCTGAACCGATCCTTTGAGGGCACTAATGGCTATTTCCTTCACAGTGCTGTGTGTTAGCCCCAGGTTTTTACATTTGTTGGCAAAGAAGGAGGGTATGGTACCTCGTGCTCCCACCATCAGACCTAATTTATCTTTATACAAAGGGATTGTTGGTTCATAGATCCGTTTCTTTACACTGTCCACCTCATGCGGTTGATCTGTATGTGTCTCAAATCTGATGGTGGGATCGAGAATGTATGCCGAGTTGTTCTTAATGGCAATGATATCAATTCGCCGAACACTTCCTTGTGTGGCTAGTCCCTGCACCTCTTGATGGACTGTAAACCCTACTTCCTTCAGTGCTTCGGCCAGCATAGAACGGACAGCATGGTGACGGATGTTGCGAAGGGCCTCACTATAGGGGTAGAAGCCAAGGATATGGGGAAGAGTTTCAATCTCGCTGAGACAGCGCCTACAGCGGGTACCATCCCGACTTCTACCCGGTACAGCTCGGACTGGAGCGACATAGCCTACCATTTTAAGGGCGTCTATCCTTTCCGAGAGGATTAGACCTTTGTGATTTCTTATCCAGCTGTTTGCTGGGGTGAACTCTTTGTTAAGAATCACTCCTTGACCCTTTTGTTGCAATGTACACCAATTAATGAAATGATACTAATGAAGGCAATTCCGCTCGCTTTACGGCCAGACGAGCTAATCGTTACTCTACAGCGGTGGACAAGCATCTGCTTAGACGTTGTTGATTTATATTAACACTAACGAAAGACTGTAATCCTGTCACTGCTATCTACGCTAAGAAACGGTGCTCAAACAGATACAAGAACATCATTACATGACAAAGTTACGTACTTTCAAGAAAACGTGCTAATTTACTCATTAGTAGGAAGATGATAGTTAAGCAATATTTATGTTAATCTCAATGGGTGGCATTTATGCCGCTATTTGTTGACGTTTAATTCATAAATTTTGTAGAATTGCGAGTACTAATCGATTAATCGATTAATTTCTGTTGTAAGATTAATCGATCAAAATATTTAATCAAATAATCAGTCGATTAAAACTAATCGGTTGTACTTTATATTAATTAATATTTTGTTAATGAAAACTCAGACTAAAAACTCGACTACATTCGTTTCAGAAATTGCTTACTTCAAAGCTCAATAGTACCGTTATTTTGTAACTGCAAAGGGCAAATCTTTGCACAAATACTTCAGAAAGATATGGAGATTTGAGGACAGTGACCTGGTCTACTCCTATTGAAAGTTGAAACACAATGCAAAACCCTTATTAAGTTGTATGGTTCTTCAAGAAAACTTTAACCTTGTTGTCAGCTCGTCGTCCTATAGCATATGAAATATATACTTTTCTGGGATACGCTTGATTTGTTGCAGTATCTTTACTGAGTTTGTAGATGAAACGTGTGTTTAGTTTGCTAAAGAAAAAATAATCAGATTTCTGTGGTCTGTGAAAAGTGAAACTCCATTAAGTCATAGAGAATTTGAGAGATAAATTCTATGAAACGTTTGGATTTAAATTTAACGATCTTGGAGAAGTGCTTGACAGAAAAAAGTTTTTTTTTTTTCTTGTTTAGTGATGCAGGTAACATTGTTACTAAACGTAGAGCGGCACTTAATTCGGAGCATATGAATGCGCTCACGTGTTTAAAATCATGGATGGAGCAGTTTTAACTAGGTGAGTCTATATACGTTTTCTATTTGTGTTTCCTCAAAAATTCTCAGAGAAAATGACACAATAAATTATAAGCCTACATAATAAATGTGTTAATAAATAACTAAAATAATTGTTCTGTAATATAACGATACCATATGAAGGGTGATTCAGACCCATCCGTAAGAGTAATTTGTTTAGGAAACTAGTGCATGAAAATTTTCGAGACAAAAATATTTATTACTAAACCACATGTGAACTTTCACTTGAGCTTGATTTCATCAATCAGCTCTAACATGTAGTAGGGTCAGTGGCGTATCACTTTAAAATTTCAAATGGTAGTCGGGATCAAATAAGGTACCATTTGATAGAGCTGTTCACAACAAACAACTTTCATAGGAAACGTTTTTATTCATTCCTACTCTTTCTACGAGAAAACGTACGAAAAGGCAATTGGTGATTCGGATTATCCGTAAGTCATTTATTTCGGATAATTGTGCATGAAAATTTTCGAGACAAAAATATTTATCACTCAACCACATGTGAACTTTCACTTGAGCTTGATTTCATCAATCAGCCTTAACAGGAAGTAAGATCAGTGGCGTATCACTTTAAAATTTCAAATGGGAGTCAGATCAAATAGGGTATCATTTGATAGAGCTCTTCAAAACAAACAACTTTCATAGGAAACATTTTTATCAATTCCTACTCTTTCAATGAGAAAACGTACAAAAAGACGTCATTAGCATTGAGAAATGTTACAAGACGAAAATGTAAACAAGACAATTAATGTTGACATGTTACTGAAAGACTTGACAATTCTATTAATTTTTTCTTATAAATTTTCAAACTATCTGCCGTTCTGAGCAGCACACACCTGTACTTTCTTTCTAACATTGTCAGTGACTCCTAATACTTCGGCGTGGTCAAGTAACTGGGAGAGTAGAAATGAATAAAAACTTTTCCTATGAAAGTTGTTTGTTTTGAAAAGCTCTATCAAATGGTACCTTTTTTGACCCGATTCTCATTTGAAATTTTAAAGTGATACACCGCTGACCCTAATTCCATTAGAGCTGATTGATGAAATCAAGTTCTAGTGAAAGTTCACATGTGGTTCAGTTATAAATATTTTTGTCTCGAAAATTTTCATGCACAATTATCCGAAATAAATGACTTACGGATAATCCGAATCACCAATTGCCTTTTCGTACGTTTTCTCATTGAAAGAGTAGGAATTAATAAAAACGTTTCCTGTGAAAGTTGTTTGTTTTGAAGGGTTCTATCAAACGGTACCCTATTTGACCCCGACCCCATTTTAAATTTTAAAGTGATACGCCACTGACCCTACTTTCTGTTAGAGCTGATTGACGAAATCAAGCTCAAGTGAAAGTTCAGAAGTGGTTTAGTTATAAATATTTTTGTCTCGAAAATTTTCATGCACTAGTTTCCTAAACAAATTACTGTTACGGGTGGTCTGAATCAGATTTTATACATTTAATAATTATGCTTATCACCGAAGACAAATTAAATTTAACAATAATAATTATTGTGTATTACAGTATAGTAAATCTTTTTTAAAATCGATCAAAACTTCAATTCAAATTCAAATCGTTAATCGATTAAATATTTTGATCGAATGTTAAATGTTATGTTTTATTTAACGACGCTCGTAACTGCAGAGGTTATATCAGCGTCGCCGGATGTGCCGGAATTTTGTCCCGCAGGAGTTCTTTTACATGCCAGTAAGTCTACTGACATGAGCCTGTCGCATTTAAGCACACTTAAATGCCATCGACCTGGCCCGGGATCGAACCCGCAACCTTGGGCATAGAAGGCCAGCGCTATACCAACTTGCCAACCAGGTCGACATTTTGATTGATCGACAGCACTAATTAATAGAGATATATTCCTGGAATGTAATTTACAACATTGGAAATAGGAACTAATAAGAAAACATGAGAAGGCAAGAGTAAATAAATGTAAGAAAGCAAAACAAACTTTCCAGGTTGTTACTTACGCATTTAATCGTTATCTTTTAATGGAGTAAATGACGGAGAGCGTCGAGGAATTCCCACATTGGCTAGAGTCTCCAAACTGGCCTGCTCCGGACTAAGTTAATCGCCTCTAAATACCGATGTCATATCAGCCTGATGACTACAGTGCGGCCGGAATTGCATTCCTGCGGCCGTCGTCCGTCACAGAGACGCCGTCACATGCCAGACTATCTGTCGTCATGATCATCTTGCACATCACCGCACGCCTCCTAAATAGAGGGACAAGTCACTAATCTTGTTTCTCTGGAACAATCTATTTCTGACGTCCGACACTCACTATAACTGATAATTAAAACACATTTAATATAGGAACTCATGAATTAATATAAAAATGTCTTGTGAGAGTGACTCCAGTTTTGTATGTATCAAGTAAAATGAAAGCAAATACTAATATTTCACTTAATTCAAGTATGAGAAAAGCATTGTCTATTTCGTACAAAGAATTCAATTTTGAACTTGACAAAATTATAAGATCATAGCTGAAATTGTTAAATAATGGATGGCTTCAGACAACGTGATCCTAAATACCAACATAGCTTTAAACTTACCAAATCATACGCGAAAGACGAAGATAGTAACATATTAGTTCATATTTTACAATTCATTTTGTTTTCAGACAAATCTAATTCAATATGATAAATGTTTTAACTTCAATCAATATGATCTATCTATGTTGCAAATATTTTATTTGCTATAACATTTTAAGTAGAATATTAACGTTTTCGCCTCTTCGGCATCATCTGATATTGTTAAAAGGAACGAAATCTAAAACCATCAACAAGGACACCTATACATACGCTGAGGCATACATATACAAAACTCAAATTCCATTCCCCTCTGCACAACCGTCTTACACAGGTTTTATCGAAATACATTTTACCACCCACTCTTAAAATACCTACAGGCTTACGTTTTCAAACATTAGGGCGTTCGCTACAGTCAATATGAATGCAGTACTTTTTACACGGAATTAATAAATTCAAGATTTGATGATTGACTACCGAAGAAGAACCAAATGTGTTGCTAAACAACCACTAATGATTACATCGTAATAGCATAGCACTATGTTTTTATAATTCACACACAAAGACAACACATAAACATTTTATCAAATTTTATCAATTTTATCTATTATTGATTTTATAACAAATGTTATTCCAACAAATGATGTAATATGGATGATATGTATCGTTATTTTAATTCATAATTATTCCCCGGTACATTAATTATGAATTCAATAATTGAATTTCCTATCAATTATCTTTACTGATATTTGTAGTCTGTCATCAACTTAACACAAGGTATAACTGTAAAGTTCTTGTCGATTATTTGTAATTATTTATAACAAGTATTTTCTCCAACAAAATACGTTATATGTACCAGGAGTCATATCCATAACTTCCAAATTTATACTTCCCGGACATCAATTCAAAATTAAAGATTTTCCATTAACAAGATCTAGTTACATGTAAGTCATGAAAATTCACTGCCCTTGTCATCCATATTTACTGTGTACATTCTAATGGTTTAGTTTTAGACTTCGTTCCTTTTAACAATATCTGATGATGCCGAAGAGGCGAAAACGTTAATATTCCACTTAAAATCTTATAGCAAATAAAATATTTGCAACATAGATAAATCATATTGATTGAACTTAAAATATTAATCATATTATTTCATCCTCATCTGCTTTACGGATCAGGCCTTTAGCTTGTTTCGTCTTCAATGTAATTCATGTTGCCACCGAGTTCTGGCTCGTCCAATATCTCGGTATCCCTGTGGTTTGTGATTCAGTTCTATTTTCGGTAGTCTATTATTATTCATTCTTAAAATAGATGCTGGTACCAGTTGTGTTTTTGTTGTGTAATAGTTTCTTCTAAATTATATATACATATACAGGCTATTTCCGGGGTGGTGTTACAAACTTTCAGGGATGATGGCGAAGGGCACATGTATCAATTTGAGATAAGGAACCCTGTTCCAGAAATGACCGAGTCGAAAGTTATAAGAAAAAATAGTTGTGTGGAAATGGAATTGTAATTTGGCACAACGTGCCCTCCTTCCTTTATCCTTTGGAACACTCGTCGAAAGATGTTATGGGCCGGATGTCCCCTACGTGGGTAGTTAACCCGATACAATCTGTGAGCTTGTCTACTGTACCCATTGGCTCATCCGTATTCGAAAATCAGGTCTGCATATTCCGCTCTCGTGTACTCCCCCATTTCACTAGGACTCATCGACTGGACACTGCAACTTGTACACATACACTGCTGTCTACAGACGTGCATATCTGATATAAGGACCGACCATATCCGTTACACATTACGCTATCTGCATTGCTTTAGTGTAGTTTCCTGTCCCCATCAGTCAGACAGAATAGAATACTGTAAGTAGACAACGTAAACAACGCCAGATGAATACAGTATGTGTAAGATGTACAGATAAATACACATAAATAAGATGTACAGAGGAATAAAATTATTTCATTTCCACACAACTAATTTTGCTTGTAACTTTCGACTCTGTCATTTCCGGACCAGGGTTCCTGATCTCAAATTGATACATGTGCTCTTCGCCATCATCCCTGAAAGTTTGTGACACCACCTCGGAAATACCCTGTATATTTAGCTGTTTGCGAATGTCTGAATTTCTGTTCTTCTCTAAACGGGTAACACCAGCTACTGCTCTCAAAAATTTCATTTTCGTAGTTTCTATTTTTATGTTATCCTGTTCTATTGTCTTGCAGCTGTATATCGGCATCGGAGTTGCAAACGCTTAATAGAATTTCATTTGTATCCTTCTTTGTGTTTTTTGCATTAAATATTTTCTAATAGGCCTATATATTCTTCTAAATTTGTTCAATTTAATATCTATATTTTCATTGCAATCCTGTGATATTGTACTGCAGCCTAAATAGTTAAAATTCGAAACCTGTTCAATTGATTTATTAATAACTAATTTTCAGCCGATAGGATAATACGATACATGCTTGTTAATAAGTTGCGCGTAGTTTAGGATATATTATATAATGTGTTTTATATGTGCCACTTTCATATTATTAATATTTGTGTTTTATGGAGAGTGGTTAAAATTTAATCGTAGGTGAAGGGGGAGGGGCTCAACTTACAAAATAGGAACTGTTTTGCAAAGCACGTACAATCAAAAGACCTGTGCACTGGATTTAAGGATAATATTGTATGTGTGTAACTGTTGAATAACTCCATATTTAACGAATTGTGTAAACCGACAAGCAAACTTGAACAAAATGACAATTAAACTTTCCTAAAATCGGAATTGTATAAATGTTCCTATCGAATTCCTCGTCTTTTCTTGCAACGCGCATGATGAGGCTCGTATTTCAGTATTTAATTAAGTGTCCAATTGTAGTACTTTGCGGTGCGGAATTATTTCAACAAAGATATCAACGTCTGTGTAAACATACTGAAATATTACAATACATTACATGCAATGCAGATTTGAACATAGGAAGGGAATGTAATGATTGGATCGACTAAATTACGCATGACCCAGTACCTCGCACTGCGGCAGGCTTGCCGCAAGACCGTTTTGCATTATGAATTCATTTGAAGGGGAATTGGTTGTATTTGTATGCATGTTCATACTCACTAGGAGTTCAAGGAATTTCCAATGTATTCAGTTTTGATTGTTATTACGGGGAAACATACTTTTTCCGCAAACTTTGCGTATACCAGGAATTTAATTACTTTCCATCATAGAAATAATTAATGTTATTAAATATCACAACCATTCGAACTGGAAATAAGCATTCATCGAGTCTCACCGAAGGGGTTCCCTACAGGCATCTGTTCATAAGACATGAATGTTACACAGAAAGTTGTATCTGTCTGCTACTTCATAGTATCACCATGCTCTCATTTGAATGTGTGCTGTATTTTCAAGAATATGTTGTTTAAAGAAACTCATCCTATAGAAGATTCCGGAAATCAAATGAAGTTTCATACCTAACTGCAAGGATACTAGGGCTTATGACGAATTGATAATGGGGAAGAATTTAATAATATTTATGCTCGTCCATGCCGAAATGTAGTAATTATACACCTGGTAGCAGCCTCATTAAACTACACGTATTCGTTAAAGTTCAGGTGTTCCACCAATCAGAAAATACCACTGTAGTCATATGAAAGCGCAAGTATCGATTATTCTGGGATATGCAATCGAAAGACAACAAGCGCGAGATTAGCATTACTATTACTATAATAATTAGCGTTAATTGTAAATAATATTCAAATCAATTCAATATGTTATCTCGTTTTTCAACGGCTAATTCAATTTTAAGGTTATGTCAAGATTAATGTTTATTTTACTCTCTAGAATAATCAAGGTCAATGTCGACATTTGTTTCTCGGAAAAATTCAATACTTTCGCGTTTGCGCACTTCTCACAATTTACGAGGTATTGCACAAGGTCAGTTCCGCTCCTCAGTCAGATAAGAATAACATGAACACTTATGAATAATTTCAAGTTAGAAATATGGTCGAGCATAAAAAGTCGTATGAAACTTGACTATAAGGGTAATTAAGACGCTCGTATGAAAATTATGAAACTTGCTTGCGCTCGTTTCATAAACATACTCCCGTCTTAATTACTACCATTATAATCTCGTTTCATAATGTACTATTTCATAATAAACCACTTAACTTCTGCTAGAAATAAACCTGTATCTGAATGAGAGAAAAAAATACTCACAAAAATGCTGATAGTACGACAAACGGACATTTTTTAATCATTAATGATTTGAAATGAGGGAGTAGAAATAATTACTTCCTAATGTTTTCAATTTATTTGGAAATAAGTGTATCATTCTGTCTGCGTTTTCTGAACATTGAATTAAAATTAGATTGTACAGTTTATTTTATACTTTCCAAGATTTTATAAAACGTGAAATGAGCATTGTGCTCTAACACAGATTAAACACAAAAATTACATTTTTTCTTACGAGTTTAAAAAAGTACGTGGTAATGACCTTCAATTTTTCTGTTTATAATAAGCTAGGTGAAGAGATTGTTCAGAGCAACAATGACTTATATGCACACTCTGCTGATTAAACAGCGTTACACTATCTCGTAATTCATGTATTTTAAAATTCGTATATTTTTCTGGAAAATAATTCAAAACACAGCAAAATTATATTTAACTTTTTTGTTGCTCTTTACTGCGTATGTACCTACTCAATAAAATATGATTTGAACCGGGAGCACCAATAACTGAGATTTAGTGCTTTCGTTATACGAGTACAACAATTTTTCCTTCAAGTGACGGCATATTGAAGACAATGGAACTATCTTGTAACAAGCGTTGCTGAGATTCGATCCATGGAATGTGGTGCCGGGTATGAGGCGGATATCCTGAACGCAGTGCAGGGCCAACTAATTTGCGTCCAGGAACAAAAAGCCTTCCTCCCCAGTCCCGACGTCCTCCGCGAGTGAAATGATTCTACCGCAGCTTACGAGGTCACTAAGACTCACAATTTCCGGCCGGAGACATCTTCTTCTAGCACGACCAAGATGAAACATCGTCCAGGTTATCTACATTACCCATTGCGATAGCTTCAGACCGTAAGAATCATACAAAAGACTGCATTATGTCATAAAGTAGAAACCGGACTCAATTTTTCATGTCGAAAAATGTGACTCAGTGGACGTTCCAGGTGGGTTTGAAGTCTATAATTCTACTGTATTCAATTTTATTTCACTGAGTTATATTTTATTTTACTCTATTACATTTATTCTATATTCACGATTACATTTTTATTGCACTTTTCATCGTATAAGTTTAAATTATTTTATACTATATTGTATTAATAAGTAACATCCTTTTACAAGTATTCCAACAACAGTTCCACACCATTTATCAATTTAAATTACGATCAGTCGATTTTCAAGCAAATATATAATTAGATAGTGAAATATGAGTTCTTATAGAGCAGTAGTGTCAGAGTTGTAAGCTCCAAAACCAGTTGTGGAGCTAGATCGGAGCTTGAACTTGCTTATGTCTGTGGAAACACCGGAGCACGCAACCAGTCTAGTGGAGCGCTCCGCTCCGTTTAGTCTCTGTGTGACATCGCTGTTGTAGAGCTTGAGTACCTGCGCGCAGAAAGGTTGTAACCTGCATTTTTTTCTCAAAGGCATATTTCCATACAGAAAAGTTGTAGAAGCGTTGAGGAATATATGTATGGAGTTAATGGTGGCTAACCTGATATTTATCAGTTTATGTTTGAAATTATATTGCTGTGCGGGAGCAAGAAGGTTGTAACCGTTTAGTAGTAATGAGTGACACCGCATGTTTGAAAGTTAGTCCAAAGCTTTGTGATGACAGAAATAAAGGTAAAAAGCGAAAATTTAATATGTAAAAGAAGAAGAGGAATCAGAAGAAACACAAAAGGAATTCTGGACAATCTATATAGCTCATAGAAACAAATCTAGACCAGGAGAAATAATTACCAAGTGAAGATGTGGGTGCATAAAGGTTGTAAGCTTTTGTTATACCACATATGGATCTTAGGTCATGGTGAGACAATTAACATTTTCAATGCAAAATTAAGTTAGAAAAAGGCAACATTACAATAATGCTTAACTGCAACGATTACAATTTAAATATATATTATTGTTTCTAGTGATTTCACATGGCTTCATGCAGAGTCCGCTATAAATGAAAGGTTTTAAGCAAGGAGGACAACAAACTCCTGTTTGAAAAATGTTACTAGATGAATTATAATCAACAAACCCTTTACTTATCAGCTGAATGTGAGAATAAAGCTAAAAATAAATCTGAAAATGTCGACAACATTCGCTCGGTTACCGAACGTTAAGAATAGCTTTAATGATGATGACTGGGTTGACAGTGTTGCTTTGTTGCTTGGGTTGAAGCGTTACTTAAGATCATTGTATTAATATTATACAGAGTGAACCGTTAGTCATGTCATTAATTCAGGTGGATGATTGCTGCTGTAGACAATTTTCAGCAGCACGCCAAAATGTGCATGACGAGGAGCGCAGTGGGAAGCCAATCATCACCACAGACGACCTTGTGGAGCAAAGCACCATCTGCTTGCTCATGACGTTAGGACCATAGACCTGGCACAGCTGACGATATGTCTATGGGCAAGCAGATGGTGCGTTGCTGCTGTAGACAATTTTCAGCAGGACGCCAAAATGTGCATGACGAGGAGCGCAGTGGGAGGCCAACCATCATCACAGACGACCTTGTGGAGCAACGAACCATCTGCTTGCTAATGACGTTAGGGCTATTTTACGACGCTATATCAACATCTAGGTTATTTAGCGTCTGAATGATATGAAGGTGATAATGCCGGTGAAATGAGTTCGGGGTCCAGCACCGAAAGTTACCCAACATTTGCTCGCATTGGGTTGAGGGAAAACCCCGGAAAAAACCTCAACCATGTACCTTGCCCCGACCGGGAATCGAAGCCGGGCCACCTGGTTTCGCAGCCAGACGCGCTGACCGTTACTCCACAGGTGTGGACCTGACGTTAGGCCCATAGACCTGGCACAGCTGACGATAAATTTCAATCGGCGCTATGTCCTGTGCATTCAAAAACTTTATCACTGACCGCACTTAATACGCGGCGGGACCTGGAATAGGAGCGTACATCTTAAACCAATACAACACGCTACTGAGAGCACTCGGGAAGTTACGCTAGCGCATGCGCCATGCCAGGACATTACTCTATCACGTACACGCAGTCGCTTCGCGCAACATATGGTGGGATGAGTGGGAAAATTACTTAATGGACGTATATACATGCATGAGTATGATATGTTTATCCATGCACAAGTACCTTTCAGCACTACACTCATTTCGCTGTCAACTCATTCACTGTACTGGAACTACGACACATTTCACTCTTACTATCCTGGTTTCACTAACACTTCAAAAATATTTCGCTGTTCAAAGACTTTGTATTACCACTATGAACTATAAAACTTCACTGACACAAACACACGTCACTTACACAACACACTTCTTCACTGATACAACACTTCAAATAACAAAACATCAATTACACCCTTTTTAAGTAGTGTGTATAATATACTACCGTCTATTAGTAAAGTCCTTAAGCCTATTTTTAAATACATTTTTGCTTATTGGTAAAGCCTTTAATAAGTCTGCAGATAAAGCATTCCAGTCCCTGATTGTACGATTGAGAAAAGAAAACTTTCCAGTGTCCGTTCTCTGTCTTCTTTCCCTCGATTTATATGAGTAATTTGACGGCTGCAACCTATTTTTTTATTTCTCTCAAGGCAGGCTCACCTCTGTATGTTTTGAACATTGCGCATAAACGAATTCGCGTTCTCCTCTCCGTGAGTTTGTCCCATCTTAATGGTGAATTATTACGACAACGCTTGAGAGCCCGTTTTTGAATCTTTTCCAATGTCTGAATATGTTCTAATCTGTAAGGATCCCAACATGCAGCACCATATTCCATTACTGGACGAAATAGTGACTTATATGCAATCTCTTTGGATTTATCAGAGCCTTTTTTTTTTTTTTTTGTAGCCCCGTCACAAAGTGTAACGCTCTCCATGCACGATTGAACCACAGGATTCTCTGTTATAGTCCCTAAATTAACGTGTTTTATCTAGTTACAATGAATAGCTTATTTTCGTTCATAAGTAAGTATATAAAGCTCACATTCTGCTCTCGTAGACACCCTTCGGGTTAGAAACGTCACGCTAATGATGCAGAAAGGCCACAGACGAATAAAAACATCTGGCTCATGTGAATCTGCAGTTCTTTGTGTTTGTTGAAAGACTGTGGACATCTTTTAAAGTTTTAAAGCTAATGGTTTCATACTTAATGCTTTTATGATGATGCATTGCAGCTCTCTTTTTTCGAGAATGGATTCTATCTATTTTGTGCCAAAGATATATTAAGTTTAAGCAGTAGAATTATGAAATATTGTAGTTGTTAAAGGACTTCAAAACTTCTTTTAACTATTCGGGTTTAATTACGTGTGTTATACTACACGATCTTCTAAAGTTTGGAATGGGAAAAGGAGTTGTTTAAGTTCACTAATTGACAGTTTCACCGCCGCTGTTTTCGATAAAAAGAAAAACTTTAGTTGTGCTATAACGAGGATAGCTTTGTATGTTTTAATATATCATTGTAATAGAAGACAAACAAGCAATTTATACTCTTATCAAAGGCTACATCCCGAATTTTATTAGATTCATATAATTATATTTTATCCATGTTGAATCTTTCGTACAATACTTTTAACACTTGAATTAAATAATTGATTAAATGGCGAACTTACTCGTGTTAATTATGTAACACGAGTAAGATTGCCATTTAATCAATTATTTACATTTTTTCGTTCCACATCTATGACAGTTTCAATAAGCGTGCAATATACGAAGCATGCGTTTTGTATCATTGTCTCTTTAATACTTGCTCTTGTAGTAGTAGCAGCAGGAGCAGCAGCAGTAGTAGTACAGGGACATCATTTTATTTTACTAACTTTTTGATATTAACATGGCTATAAATTTAGAGAACCGGAAACACAGTTTGCTACCCCCTTCCACGACTGTAGTTCGATGATACTGGCGTAAAACACAAACAAATCATTCTACTAGGTATAGGAGGGAAGAAAAGTAGTTCATCCCTTTATGTAAACTAGGAAATATCGCGATTTTGAGTTCGATAATTTTCATTAGTTTTGTTTAACCAAAATACAGTGCTGTAATAAGAATAAGTGGTTTTACTCACGAACTGAGCTATCCATTCGGACGTATTCATTATGCAGTGTATATTATACTGTCTACAGCACATTAGCGTACAATATAGAGAAAGAAGTTAAATTGAAAAATAATCATAATATGGATATTTAAACACATTTTTTAAAATGGTAGCAGTTCATTTCGATACAGGCTTCAGTTCTTTTGTGCATATTATCGCACTATAGACTGTTGCATCTAATTCCAATTGCTAGTTTCGTTCTTCGTACTAGTAACTCTTGTTGAAATAATTCTGTACCTAATCTATAAAAGAGTACCTTACGTACTGTAAATTCAGTCTTCACTTCTGCCCGACCCGCACAGATAAAATTACTCAGACATGCTATCTACTGTCCGTCCAAGTGGTTATGCCGCAGAATCGTAAAAAGGGGGAGTTACGTGACAATTAATTACTTAACGAGGCCCTTTTATTTAAGTTATTTTAAACAGTTGTATAATATTACGTAAACGTCCAATTCCTAACAGAAATTAATGCTTTCAGAAAAGAGCTAAAACAGCCCAGCTTTTACAGAGGGGCGAGCAGAAACAGGTGGGGGAAATCAGGATGCGACGTAGGCAAACGGACGACAGTACCTGTGCGAAAATATGATTCAATATTGAAAGCTTTTTTGTCACTGGAAAACGCGAACATATTTCTGGACGTACTATACTCACTAACTCAGTGATGTTTACTATATGCGGCCTTGGTTCTGTGTGGAGCACAGTTGGAACTTTGTTAGTAGAAGGGGTGGGAGTGAAGTACATTCAAATAGTCAGGTACAATAAAAATTGAAGTAAAAACAAAATGATGTCCCTGTAGTAGTAGTAGTAGTAGTAGTAGTAGTAGTAGTAGTAGTAGTAGTAGTAGTAGCACAGGGCACATCGCTAGCTTACGACGATCGCGAGTTCAAATCTCGTCAATGTATTTGTGCTCGACAAAGCCAAGGTTGTAAGAGGATATTCTCGGGTTTCTCCCAATTTTCCTTTCTCATTCCACCAACACTTTCCTTAGTTCCACTCTTATTATCGTATCCGTTTCGAAAAATATGATGTATCCTGTGTTTGCGTGATGACAAAGTCGTCGTCCCCCTTATACCAACAATATACCCCGGCCAATAATTGGATCCGGAATCATAAGAGTCTTTCCTGTAGTGAGTGGAGCGAAGCAATCAAGATGAATGCGAACGTATCAGCTGTGCGTAGTGTACCCTAGCAGGTTTTCGGGCAGTAACCTCTGTCGACGTTGCGACAGGGAGGTTGAAACCCTTGCCCATATCCTGGGGGCCTCTCCACACGGTGAACTTCTACGAAATACTTGGCATCATACAGTAAGTATTATAGATTTATTAATTTGTCCTACAGAATAATATCTGTAATATTGACAATTAATATTTGAGGAGAATAATTCGCCCCGGCGCCGGTGATCGAATCCGGGTCCTTGGTTCTACGTACCAAGCGCTCTGACCACTGAGCTACGCCGAATTCGATCCACAGTACCGGACCGAATCCTCCTCCCTCAATGTTTCCCTTTTGGCCTGACTCCAAGTTAAGCATATATGTTGACGTATATGTCCAATGTCAACTGCCGGCGCCGTGGCGAATTTTTCTCCTCAAATATTAATTGTCAATATTACAGATATTATTCTGTACGACAAATTAATAAACCTATAATATTCTCATAGCTGCAGTCCATATATTTGTACAGATTACTGTGCACGTAACTGCGGAATCCCGGCCAAAAAAGTCACTCAGCTGAGTGCGCTCCTAGTATAATGGCAGTTGACATTGGACATATACGTCAACATATAAGTTAGGCTTAACTTGGAATCAGGCCAAAAGGGAAACATTGAGGGAGGAGGATTCGGTCCGGTGCTGTGGATCGAATTCGGCGTAGCTCAATGATCAGAGCGCTTGGTACGTAGAACCAAGGACCCGGGTTCGATCCCCGGCGCCGGGGCGAATTTTTCTCCTCAAATATTAATTATCATACAGTAAGATCTATAATAGCAACTACCTTAAGGAACAAAGGTTATTCAGTATATGAAGAAGTACACGTCATATCCAGTGAGGGCAGTAATCGAAGAATCGACATAATTGAATTTAAACCTCCCTCTCTTGAAGGTTACATCATAGACCCTACTGTGAGATTCGAATCGCATGAACACCAGCCAGAAGAAGTACACGAGAAAAAAAGGAATATATATGAACCTTCCATCAGTTTTTATAAGGACAAATACCATCTGGCATCCATCGTCATTACAGGACTAATGATAGGAGCTCGTGGGACCATACCCCGGTTCCTAGTTGACTTCTGTAAATCTTTTGGCCTGCATAAAGATATTTTAAGAAATCTAACAATTGCAACATTCAAAAGAATCAATAGCTATTTTCAGGCATCATATATATGTATCATGACTTTAATTCGCATCTCCTTGACGTTACTTCGTTTATTATCATGTTTCAATCTAATTCAAATTGTTATTTTTCACTCTAAGAACAATGTATCACTAAGCCTCAAGGCATTTACTCTATTTATTGTATCATGGTACTCTTTGTCAGTGGCAACCTGTAGTGGTTACAGGTAGAAATAAATATAGCACAGTGGTATGATAGTATATGTGCATAGTAGTATACTGTTGTCACGCCAGGAGAAGGCGGCTGAAGTACTTAGACGGGGCGGAGGGGGAACAGTCGCGCATGCGCACCGCGCTGTTCACTGCAATATTCCTGTTTCACAAACATCTACTGCACGTGTCTATGAATCTTTGCGACTTTGTGAAAATAATAGTGGGGTTTTTACTGTAGTGTTTTATTAGTTTCAACAAGACAATTGTTTTCAGTATACTACAAATCTTGTATTGCTTTAGTTATCCTTTGCTTTTCGTGTTAATAGTGTTCATAATAATATAGTTAATAGAATTTATGTTATTGTATACTGTTATTTAAGTTTATAGCAGTTTTTTGTTTATTGTAAATATGTCGACAAAGAGGAAACAAGGATTGACAATCTATAGCGAAGAAAGGAATATTATTAGAAGTGCAAAATAATTCTGTGACGAAGAAAAAGAACAACAGTGCCTTTGCATTCCTCTTACGAAACCTACAGCAAAGGTAGAAAAGTACTCTAATCTATCCACAAGAACAATACAGCGTATAAGGAATGAAATGAAAGACTGCACAGAAGAAAGTGCGTTGTCGACACCTGAGGGAGAAAAAAAAATGAACGTCCAGACTACCGAAACGCAAATGTAGATGACTTCGACGGGAGATTGACAAAAAAGATATAATTGAGAATTTCTATTTGAAAAAGAGGGCCACCGGCGTAGCTCAGGAGGTAGCGCGTTTGCCTGCTGATCTGCAGTTGTGCTCGGGAGTGAGTTCCATTCCCGTTTGCGCTGACTACCTGGTTGGGTTTTTTCCGAGGTTTTGCCAAGCGGAAGGCGAATGTCAGGTAATCTATGGCGAATCCTTGGTTTCATTTCGCCAAATACCATCTCGCCATCATCAATTCAATCGACACTGAAGAAGCTAGTAGTTATTACAGTGTCGTTAAATAACAAGTAAAAAAATAGTACCAAGCTACAACAAACGTCTACCCTTTTACAAGAGAAAATTGATTTGAAATGAAAGACAACATTAAGACGAATACTGAAGAAAAAGGATTTCAGGTGGAAGAAGTGTGCAGCAAAAAAAAAAAAAAATTGAGGAAAACACTGTAAATTAGAATACGTGAAGATATCTACAGCAAATAAGAATGCTTAGGAAAGTGGAAAAACCGATTTTGTATCTGGACGAAATGCGGATAGATAGGCCTACCAATTTAACGTTTCCCAAGTTCTGGCACGATAAAAATGTTACGGGAGTTTTGACTACCGTAAATGTGTCCAGAACACTCATTGTTGTTCATCAGGATGGGGGCGGTGGGGCTAATGGCTTTGTTGGGAGATTCGAATTAATATACACGGCTGGAACATAAACAGACGATTATCATGGACAGATCATACTCCAGAAATTTTGAAAAATGTGATAATGATAGTCATAGCGACAGCACCGAAGATGCGGAATCATTTATGTCTGACTCCGTTGCCGTGTAGCCAAGTAAGTGGACGAAGTTTTCAGGTCAGAGTGTAGCGTAAAGTTCCCCCGTCCCGCCTATCTACTCCCCGCGCCAACTCGTAGCGCGAAGACAGTACTGGTGTAGTAGTATAGTGGTACAGTTGTATACTCGTATGGATGTACAGTTGTATAGTAGTAATGTACAGGGACATCATTTTATTTTTACTTCAATTTTTATTGTACCTGAATTTTTTAATGTACAGTACTTCACTCCCACCCCCACTATTAGTAAATTTCCACCCTTCCTCCACACAGAACGAAGGTCCCGTATGCAGTCAAAGTCGCTTTACTGTCATAGGAAACAGTACTTAGTGATATAGTACGTTCCAGAAATATGTTCGCGTTTTCCAGTGACGAAAGAGCTTTCAATATCGAATCGTATTTTCGCACAGGTAATGTAGTCCGTTTGCCTACGTCGCATTCCGGTTTCCCCCACCCGCTTCTGCTCGCCCCTCTGTAAAGGCTAGTGGCTGGGCTGTATTAGCTCTTTTCTGAGAACATTAATTGCTGTTATGAATTGGACGTCTACTTAATATTATACAACTGTTTGAAATAACTTAAATAAAAGGGCCTCGTTAAGTAATTAACTGTCATATGATTACCCTTTTTTCTACGACCCTGGATAGACAGCAGATAGCATGTCTGAGAAATTTTATCTTTTCGGATCAGGCAGAAATGCAGTTTGAATTTACAGTACGTAAAGTACTCTTTTATAGAGTAGGTGCAGAATTAATTCAACATGAGTTACTAGTACGAAGAACGAACTGGTAATCGGAATTAGGTGCAGTAGTCTATGGTGCGATAATATGCACGAAAGAACTGAAGTCTGCATCGAAGTAAACGGCCACCATTTGAAAAAATGTGTTTGAATATCCATATTATGATTATTTTTTAATTTTAGCTTCATTCTCTAAATTGTACTTTAATGTGCTGTAGAAAGTATAAAAGCATAATGAATACGTCCTAGTGGATAGCTCAGTTCGTGAGTAAAAGCACTTTGTATTGTTAATACACTACTATATTTTGATTAATCAAAAACGTAATGAAAATTATCAAACTCAAAACCGCGTAAATGGATGAACTACTTTTGTTCCCTCCTATACCTAGTAAAGTGATTTGTTTGTATTTTACGCATTATCACCGAACTCCAGTTGTGGAAGGGGGTAGCAAATGGTGTGTCCGGTTCTCAACCGTTAATTCGAAGGTATAGCCAGGTTAATATTAGAAATGTTAGTAAAAATAAAATGATGTCCCTGTATTTTTATAGCAGTAATATTATTAGTATTATTGTAATGGTAGTCTTATAATAATATACAGATCCCGCAGAAACAATAAAGGTATTTAAATACATTATATTTTCAAATTATGCGGGATTATTGTTCGGTATGTGTGGCAGCCTTGTAATGTTGACCTTGGAGATATTATGTTTAGCAATCTGCTTCTCTCTCCCGGACCGATTAGTCAGCCATGGAGCGTTGGACAATAGAGGAGCGCATTTGTGCTGTTGAGTGGTTCATTAGAACAGGTTCCATAATAGAGACGCAACGAGGTCAGCTGAGAACCCATGTGTCTTGCATCAGCGTCCTCTTCACGACCCCAAAGTGAGAGTGTGGTGTCTTCTTCCACAATAATCGGGCCGTGTTTCTTCGAGGATGAAGATGGTGAAGCTGTTACTGTAAATTCTCAACGTTACGGGCATATGCTAGAAATTGTTTTTGTGCCAGAGTTCCATGAGCTCTATGAGCATGGAAATCTGTAGTTCCAGCAGAATGGGGCAACAGCTCATACTACACGAATCAGCATGGCAGTTCTGCGCGATTTGTTCCTAGGGCGCCTAATTTCTCGCTTCGGAGACGTGCCATGGCCAGCTCGGTCCCCAGACCTAACAGCTCTGACTTCTTGTGGGGCTCGTTGAAGGACATAGTCTTCAACACCAGGCCTCAAAACTTGGAACAATTAAAGGAGAGAATCCGCGAGGTAATAACACAGGTTCAACCAGAGACACTGCAATGCGTAATGAATAACTTTCGAAGCCGCGTACAACAGTGTGTTGAAAGTGATGGAGCGCATTTAAAAAGTGAATTGTGCGTATGACATTCCAAGATTTGTAGTTTACGTAGGTACCACTACAGTTTTCATATGTATAAGGGTTTAAAACATATATCACTTCAAAATACAATTTATTGTTTCTGCCGGATCCTGTAGAGTTACATAATAGTAATATACTGTAGTTGTATAGTATTATATTGGTATAGTAGCAGTATATTGGTATAGTTGTACAGTTTTAATTAAAGACTTTAAATCAGTCTGACATATATAAAATTAAAGTAACAATTACACCACCAACCATTCTAATAGAAATTAAAATACAATTAAATACAAAAAAAGTAATTAAAACTATATATACACGTAATAAACCATAACCACCTAATTTTAATTTTTGTAGCACTATACTAGTTTAGTAGCAGTACATTGGTGTAGTTATACAGTTGTATAATAGTATTATACTTGCATAGTAGTAGGCCTATACTGGTGTATTAGCAGTTTATTGATATAGTTGTAGAGTTGTATAGCAGTAATGTAGTTTTATAATTCTAGCAGTGTTATAGTGTATGTATAATAATACAATAGTCATGTAGTAGTGTATAAGCCGTACAGTATTACCGTAGTAGCATATGGTATACCTTTTTGACGTTGCTTTGAATCGTGGAGGTTATTTATTGTCAAAATTCATCCTGGATGATAAATCATCGACAATTTATGGTGGAGCCCTGTGTCAGGAACAGGACTTCCTCACGTTCCGTAAATTTTCCACTTGGAGATCCACAGTTTTATTTCCCTTCGTAGAAATTCATGCTAATGATTTTATTGCTCTTTATAATCCATCGTTCTGTGCCAGATTTCAGCTCTCGGATCTAACGATTGGCACGATTCTCTTCTATGCGTTTATAATTCTCTGTTACATACATTTAGATTATACATAATATTGTATATAGAACTATATCCCTTTTTTCTGGTTTATCTTAGTGAATTTGTTAACTATTCAGTAATGTACGCAATGACTGGGGAAAGGATGTGTCCGCCGTACGTTATCTCTTGGCTTAGCTGCCTCATAAGTGATGTCTCATTGAATTTTATTGTATACTGACTGGAAGGAGAGTCAATCTGTCAGTCAGTCTGTCATTCTGTCGATAGTTATGCCTCAAAATTCATAAGTGAATTATATGTAGTAATGTCACGAGAGGTCTGAGATTTGCCGATAAATCCACGAGCGAAGCGAATGGATTTATCTGCGAAATCTCAGACCTCGAGTGGCATTTATTAGGACTATTTCGTGAATAAAATAAAAATGTAAATAATGTATCCCTACAATTCGATCACAAAATGTTAATAATTGTTTATTAACGAATACTTAACCTATTCAGACATTGTGAAGTTGAAATACTCGTAGATGAATATCGATTACTGCAATAAAGAAATTTGATGTTATTATGCAGTAATGCTAATTGTGAAATACAGGTTTAACGATGTTAATTATATGTACTGCACTTTTCCCTTATTATTATAATAACATAAATACATTTTCATTATCTGCTGAAATCATAATTTAATTTAACAGTAACAGTGGGGACAGCTATATACCAATGCTTATGTATTCACAGCGAGACATGTTGCTACACAGTGAAGCCATCTCTGTATAGATAGGCCTAATTAAAACACGGATTTTTTAAGCCATACGGAAGGCAGTTTGATCAAAGACCTTATTATTACTATGCAAGGTCATTGGGTTTGATATGCGATGATGTTACCTAAATTTGAACATCTGACTTTCTATTAATTGTTTCATTTCATTCACAAAGTACAAATTCTAAAGGATACTTAAAGGTTATGTTACCTGTGGAAGCAGGACCAATGTCAACTGTGTCTTATTTCGACCGTTACAATCAGTGCTACACGAAAGCATTTTTTATAGCTCGACAAACGCATTTTGGCTGTAGTGTGTAATGGAACTAAAGCTGCATCTACACAGTTCAATATTCCAATCGCGTATGCGTGCAATCTGGGAATAATATCGAAAGAATCAAGTTTAAAAGGTAAGTTCAATTAAGATGCATGAAGATTTTGTGTCTACATGGTGCGCCGTTTTGAACGTTGTCTTCACTGCGTAAATATATTAATTAATATTAAATATCAATCTTGCATTCATTACTTTAAAGTTGAAAGAAAAGTTTAACAGTGTTGTTTTATCTTAATGTATTCATGATCATCAATTCACGGGAAAACAGTTGGCAACAACGACTGAACAAAAGAACGACTATGCGATAAATTGATAACGATAAATCTAGCTGCAAAAATTATCGCAAAGTGTGACTGTGATTGGTTGGAATTCAAAATTTCATTACACTTCATTGGTCGAAAATGGAATGACGTCATATAAACGAAATAGTCGTCATAAATATTTACCAGAAAAAGTAATTGCAAGTGATGTGATATTATTAAAAAAATAAGACAAATTGTGTATAATCTATGACATTCGAGAATTATTGTTGTTAAAAATGGAGCGTTGTCGCGATTAGATTTTGCTGTGATGATTCATTTTGAGGATTTGTTGCTCTAAGTCTGTCAATGTAGATGGTAGTGATTAAAACATTGAGTGTCATTTGTAACTACGTGTAATACAGTAGTGTAATTTCCATTCTGAGCTATAATAGCACACGTGTTCAACTAGTTTCATGCATACATCAGTTCTGATAAATAGTCTCTCTTTCCTGTAGTGGTAGTTACTCAGCATTTGCAAGCATTAATTACGACATTGCATCTAAAACAGTTTCTATTATAGAGACCTGGACACTCCTATATTTCCGTACTGAGAAACACGTATATGAATGTCATAAAGTAAATTAATACTACCTTCACTACCACTCCTATTTGTACTTACATGTATGAATTTATCTCATGGAAACTAGTGTAGAAGGTTTCATTTAATACAAACTGCCAACTTCCAAACTTTCATTGTCATAGTTGAAAACTTCTCAATTTTGAATGAGAACATGTCATATAACGTGACATTTTGAAACATTTTTATTCTAATTTTATCTCATAAATCGGAGCTTGTTTGTACAGTTTAGGGTAAATCGTTCAAAATCGAGGTCACATACAAAATATGATATACAAATCCATCTTCTCGTTTTATAAATGCGAAGAAATGTATTTCCTTCAATAAAAGGAAGGTTTTAAAATACATATTGAGGAAAATAATGAGAAACGAATAAATAATTGATTTCACATTATAATGTCAAGTTTAGATTTATGGAATATCTTTAAGATATTACTACTATTACTACTACTATACAGGATGTTAAAAATGTATTCAATATTTTAGGAGGTGCTAGTATGCATCAAAACAAGAAAAAAAAAGTCTAATATACATGGGTCCTACAACACATACTTTCTGAGATCTGAACACTTGTTCATAGGAGGTGCTCAATATGGCTATTAATCCCGCTACCATTTTGAGCAATAAAGCTCAGGTACCGGTACTTCTACTGATTATTATTACACTATTTTTTATTATAATTTCTACGAGTTAGAGTGTTATTAATAACTTATGCCACAACTGTTACTATGTTACCAGTCAGCGACATAAGCAATGGAGGGGAAAGAACTGGCCACCCTACCCATTATCTCCTAGCTTAGTTGGCTCATTAGTGATGCCTTATTGGCGTCACTTGTGAAGATTTTCCAACCTGTTTTCGGACTGCTGACTAAACAGAAAGAACGTAGAACTTTGCACTGTTTCGAATTCTGCAAACTTCAACACCACATTACCTTTCGTCTCGTTTCTCTTACCTATACTCTAACCACGACGTAAATACCAGATCACCTATCTGTGGCACGTTAAGTATACCTCTTCATAGAGCATCTTGTTATTCATAATCTTTTACAGTATCCACCTTGCGACAATGGAATTCCTTGTCACAAAGTATTAGAGGCTGCAAGACAATAAATATTTTTAAAAATCTTGAAGGATAACCTATTTAGCAATTCACTTCAATCATACTGACTTAAACTATGACTTACTACATTGTTACTTCTTCCTTTAGACATCATCCTGATAGCGCTGTATTTTCAAAATTGTCTCATAATAATCTCTTTCTATTAACTAAGATTATTTGAAATATATTAAAATTCTATGCATTTTAGCTTGATTCTACTACACAGTTTGTATTTCATTGTTTAATTAATAGTTCATAGTATTTTGCTGTTTATTTCATAAATAAATTTTGTATAGGCTACATGTAACCGTTATCTAAATCAAATTGTTGAATTCTTTGTAGCTTGTAAGTTCATACATATGTATGTATACTTTTTGCTGATTGAGTGGAAGAGAAGGCCTTACGGCCTTAACGCTGCCAGCTGAAATAAATATTATTATTATTATTATTATTATTATTATTATTAATTAATTAAACATACATACATGTTACTATCAACTATGCTACTGTCTATAGGTACAAATCAGTCCTAACATAATTCTCAAAAACGAAACAGCCATACATAAGAACACTGCAACAGACGATTCTGCTCTCGAAACTGTTGCGCCCACATGATATTCAATGGGTAAATTTCGAAATCGTTTTTAATTTCCTACATACGTTTTTCTACAGTATCCAGTTGTTTCGCCTTTTGCTCTTTCAGGCAATACCTGTAGTTATAAAGGGAAAGAATTTTGCTGCTGTGAAACCAGATTTCCATATTTTCACTGCAATTTACATATGTTTTTAGTATCCCGGACAGAGTTAAAGTGAGATGGGAGGAGAAGGTCAAATTATAAGCTTTAGATTGCTGTAGCTTATAAATAAAATGTTAGAAGTCTCATTTTCATTTGCATTAGTGAATAGTTAGGTTAATGGTAAATGTTTTTATTTAATAGAGTTTATAAGGGTCGGCTGGCATGAAGGATATGTATTGATAATTTTAAATGGAATTTTATTGCCAGAGTTAGAGCGAGTACCTGAAAAACGGGAATGTAACACAACCGTCACTAACTAGTTTCATAGCTTTGGTGACAGTTATAGTATCCCGGACACAGAAAAGAATTATTTTCGTCATGCTGTATCTCTTAGTCCAACGTCATAGTCATTGTCTTAGCCCTAAGGCATCATGCCTAATCGTAGGTCTCCCGTTATGGAATTCGCGCCGGTTCGAGTCTTCATGGGGGAATAAAATTATTGTCACATGAAATCTCTGACAATGTATGGGACCAGTGCCCATCCAATATCGTGATGAATTTGGGCAACTACGTTAGGTAGCGAATAATCGGTTATATAAGCCAGCTTTAACGTCTGGGAGGATCATCGTGCTAACCACACGTTATCATGTACTGGTTGGATGATCGTTCATCTCTGCTGAGACATATAGACGTCAGATCAATAGTCGGCTGGTCGACTTTGGTCCTCTATGATCTGTCGCGCAAGCGTTTGTTCTAAACATTGAACGTTTAGATCGAGAGTAAAAAGGATAAAACATTAAGGAAAACGTCTGACGTCACTTGCTTAGCAACGGATCAGACTCTTACATTGATATAATGTTAGCTAGAGATGGATACATATTATCTTGCATGAATTAGACCTTTATTTCGTAATGGCTCTTTAATAAACAAATTCGAATGAAATAATAATTGCATTGTTAACACTTCTGCAGATATATGGTTTATGTTCAATAAAGAAATAAAGGGAAAATAATCATTACTAATTAATCCACAATTCATAAACTCCATTAAATTATTATTTATCTTCAATCATATTCATTTTCCTTACAAATAACAACCGATTTCTAAAAAATCTAAATAGGCCTATCACTATAACATCAATCGAGACTATAGACGTATCACACAATTGCAGGGATCTTTGAACCCCCTATCAGTTTTTCATGTCTGTTTAGAGCGATTCTTTCTAAACTATCGATTGGATTTTGTTCATATTCAGTATCTATGAGCAAGTGATCCAGGAATGAATGCACATTAAATAGCCTATAGACGAAAACTCTAGTGACAGTGATTACACGCGAGAGACAGTCTAAGAAATAAGGAGACGGAGGAGAGGTACATGACATGAAAACTACAACCAGTGGTAGTTCGTGCACTAACATTGAGTTCTTCATCAACTCCGCGAATAAAAATAGCAAGCTTTGCTGTATTAGTAATGTCCCTACTGTCATCAAAAAACCAATAAAAAATATATACATATTTTCCTGCTTTTTTTAAATACCGTATTCTTCAATGAACACAATCAGAAATTTCCTGAATTCTCTACTGGATATTTAGTAGAGAAATGCGCAGTTTTCAAAAATTAATTAACAACTTTCATTGGACAAATTATTTCAGCCACCTTGATTATTAAGCTTTTATAAAATTCTTCTTCGTTCGAAGACTTAAGAGAACGAGCTATTTCATTCGCCACTAGATAGCTGGCTTCCTTACATTTATTTATGACATCTTTCTCTTCATGACGATGATTGAAGGCTGGTTTCAGTTCTTGGAGTTTAATAGCTCACTTCATTACTACACTAGCACGTAATATTGAATCTATATTATTGTTATTATTATTATTATCATTATTATTATTATTATTATTATTATTATTAAATCAATAAATAATAAATAACAGATAATAATCATCATGCCTATGTATTCAGCGTAATGCCCTGCTACTAATTGAACCGTTGAGCAAAGCAACATATTACTGTACATTTTCTCCAAAAGAACAGCGAATAAATTCTTCTTCCCATTCTGTACGAAACCATCTGTTCCTGCTCGTAGAGGCAGAGGGTTTGTAGAGCGACATGGTACCGACACTGCTTAGTGCTTACCATCAGTAAGTGAGCGAGACAGAAAGCAATGTACAGGAAACTCCCCTTACTAGTATGAATGTCTTTGAGTACACGATATAATCACGATACCCAGTTTGGTCACCGCTCCTATAGTCTAATAATGCTCAGTAAAAGATAAATGAGTCTTCATTTGAAATCGGGAACAGGCTATAGTGATTAATTCCTACGAGAAATATCAGACCTACGATGAGAAGGTAAAAATGTCTCAACTAATGAAGGTTTTTCCTACAGAAGATTTCGGTTCTTCACTCTTTCAGGCAATTTAAACATTAGGACAAGTTGCAATATTCCAGTGACAAGAATTCAGTACGAATCCGATCCTAACTTAAAGTAATGCAGACATCTAAACAAGAATATAAAACGATCCCATTTAAACGCCACGTAGGTGCATGGAGGTAGAGCTCCACGATAATATGACATCGGCACTACAATGAGTTGGTGTGGTCGGCACCACGCTCCGACAACTGAAAGAATCGGTACGCATTTTTACAGGAGGATGAGAAAACCTCGAGCCATTCTAGAAGTTTTACCAACCAAACAAAAATTCCGCTATCATCCGGGACTTTTCAATCAGTAACCCAATTTCTCTGCAACTGAGCTAGACATCGGTAAGCATATATCCACTACCATAACCTCAAAGCAAGTTTAAGCCATGGGCGTTGCGTACACCGCGTCCTCTGCCATGTTGTAGTTAAGTACTGACATCTACATCTAACTCCGGTAACTAAAACAGTAACGCCGAGTATCAATCCATCATTAAGGTCATCTATGCACTCGTACGTAGAAAGCGGCCGTTGACATTGCGCCCTCTTTTTGCCGCTCTAACACGACATAATAACGACTATTTGATATATCATACAACACGATGACAGTTGGTTGTGTTATTATGTTTGTGGTATTATGGTGGATGTTATAGTTAGAAATAAATACGAGACAATAATTTTCATATGACAAATTACAATTTAATTATCTTTATACCCGCATGACAGGCAACAAGGCCCAACTCTATCGTTATTCTTTGTTATTTGCATTCATATGGGCTAATTTGTTGCTATGGGGATAATAAAAAACACTGGGAAAATAAAATATTGTTTCCTGGAATCAACTCGCAGATTGATTTTATTCTTATTTGAGCCAAGCTGGGCTATTTAGTTACTAACGTAACGTACACAGAGCAGGATTTGCTGATAAATAAATACACAGTGACATAATTATTTTCATTGTACTTCCAGGTTCTCATTATTACCAGTATCATGTCATGACTTTCGTACATAATAATATTATCATTACAATAACTCATTTTCGTTTCTTACATTTTCAGCAAACTCAGTACCTCAGTAATTATCAGCTTTGTCATCATCTTCATATTCAATGTTCTCATTATCATCTTCATATTGCCGTCACAATTATCTTCATTGATCATGCTCTTTCATTTTCATTATCTTCATGAAGTTCTTTATTTTACCATCCTAGTTACTCGTTCCTTCTTCATCCCAATATTCCTCATTACCTATATAATTTTGAAATTTCCATTATCTCCTTAATTCTCATTATCCTCATTATTTTCTCTGCATTCATCATCCTCATTACCTTCTTCAATTTATCATCCTAATTATCTTCTTCGTTCCCTCAATTAACATATTTTTCACTTTATCTTTCCAATTATTATCATTTTACCATCCATTTTTTTTCATTTCGTTATACTTCTTATCTCCATAATTTACACATTTATCCTATTAATTGTATCATTTTATTTTTATATTGTAATATTATTCTTATTTTCATCATAATTATATTATATTATAAATTATCTAATTTATCTTGTTAATTATCATTCTCATTATTTCTTTATCTTTGTCCTCATTATCTTCATTTTCACCTTCATTATCTTGTTCATTTTATCATTTTTATTATAGGCCTAGTAGTTTCCATCATCCGCATTATCTCCTTCAGTTTCATCATCCGCATTATCTCCTTTGATTTCATCGCCCGCATTTTCTCCTTCAGTTTCATCACCCGCATTATCTTCGTCACTACCATCACCTACATTACCGCCTTCACTTCCATCATCCGAATTATCTCCTTCACTTCCATCATCCGTATTGCCTTGTTCACTGCCATCATCCTCATTGTCTTCTTCACTTCAAACACCCGCATTATCTCCTTCATTTCCATCATCCTCATTATCTCCTTCAGCTCCATCATCCGCATTGTCTCCTTCACTTCAAACATCCGCAATATCTCCTTCACTTCCATCATCCGCATTATCTCCTTCACTTCCATCATCAGCAATATCTCCTCACTTTCATCATCCGCATTATCTCCTTCACTTCCATCATCAGAAATATCTCCTCACTTTCATCATCCGCATTATCTCCTTCACTTCCATCATCAGCAATATCTCCTCACTTTCATCATCCGCATTATCTCCTTCACTTCCATCATCAGCAATATCTCCTCACTTTCATTATCCGCATTATCTCCTTCACTTCCATCATCAGCAATATCTCCTCACTTTCATCATCCGCATTATCTCCTTCACTTCCATCATCAGCAATATCTCTTCACTTTCATTATCCGCATTATCTCCTTCACTTCCATCATCAGCAATATCTCCTCACTTTCATTATCCGCATTATCTCCTTCACTTCCATCATCAGCAATATCTCCTCACTTTCATCATCCTCATTATCTCCTTCACTTCCATCATCAGCAATATCTCCTCACTTTCATCATCCGCATTATCTCCTTCACTTCCATCATCAGCAATATCTCCTCACTTTCATCATCCGCATTATCTCTTTCAATTTAATTTCCCGCATTATCTCCTTCAGTTTCATCAACCGCATTTTCTCCTTTAGTTTCATCACCCGTATTTTCATCATCCGCATTATCTGCTTCACTTTCATCATCAGCATTATCTCCTTCACCCGTCATCCGCATTATCTTCTCCAGTTTCAACATCCTCATTATCTCCTTCACCTCTATCATCCTTATTGCCTCTTTCATTGCAATCAGTCGCGTTCTTTCCATCACTTCCATCATCCGCATTATCACCTTCAGTTTCATCATCCGCATTATCTGTCTCATTTTCAGCAACTCATTATCTCTTTCAATTTCACCATTCTTATTATCTCCATTTTCATCATCCTTATTTCTTTCAATTCCACCATCTTTATTATCTCCTTCAATTTCATCATCCTCATTAAGCTGCTTAAATAATTTTCACCTGAATCATCTCCATTTTCACCAACATCATTATCTCCTTCATTTTCGTCATCCTCGTTAATTTTTCCATTTTCATCATCATCTTTATTTTCATCACTACTTTCTCTGTCGTTTAAAATTAGGTTATTTAGGAATGTTTTAAATGTATGGAATTAGTTTTTTGGAGGTATAATTATTATTATTATTATTTTTATTATAATTATTATTGTTATTCTTATAATAATAATAATAATTATTATTATTATTATTATTATTATTTATTTTATTTTAATGTAATCATTACTTCGTTTTCCCATTAACACTAATACCTAGGTAGTTGACATTGGTTCAATGTAACTCATACTGATTGTCCTAATTGTACTCTTCCTTTAGTTGTGTGATAATATTCATTACGTATTCATTGATGAAAGGTAGGTACACAGAATGATTATCTTTGTTCATCACACTTTTATTTTCATTTGGATCAATGAGAGTTTAACTGTATAATATGTACTGCAGAGAGCCGATGTCTTAACCGTTCGGATAATTACTGTATATGTGAGCCTATTCTAGGGTTATACAGAGACATCATTTTATTTTTACTAACATTTCTAATATTAACCTGGCTATACCTTTGGATTAAAGATTGACAAACGGAAACGACGTTTGCTACCCCCTTCCACGACTGGAGGTCGATGACACTGGCGTAAAATACAAACAATCACTTTACTAGGTATAGGATGGAAGAAAAGTAGTTCTTCCATTTACATAAACTAGGAAATATCGGGATTTTCAGTTTCATGATTTTTATTAGGTTTTCGTTTAATCAAAATACAGTACTGTATTAAGAAAAAGTGTTTTTACTCACGAATTGAGCTATCCATTCGGACGTATTCATTATGCAGTGTATATTATACTGTCTACATCACATTAACGTACAATATAGAGAATGAAGTTAAATTGAAAAATAATCATAATATGGATATTTAAACACATTTTTTAAAATGGTGGCCGTTCATTTCGATACAGGCTTTAGTTCTTTTGTGCATACTATCGCACTATAGACTATTGCATCTAATTCCAATTACCAATTTCGTCCTTCGTACTAGTAACTCATGTTCAAATAATTCTGTACCTACTATATAAAAGAGTACCTTACGTACTGTAAATCCAATCTTCACTTTGCCCTATCCGTAAAGATAAAATTACTCAGACATGCTATCTACTGTCCGTCCAAGTGGTTATGTAGCAGGGTCGTAGAAAGGGGGGAACTCACGTGACATTAATTACTTAACGAGGCCCTTTTATTTAAGTTACCTTAAACAGTTGTATAATATTACATAGACGTCCAATTCTTAACAGAAATTAATATTTTCAGAAAAGAGCTAAGATAGCCCATCCACTAGTCTTTACAGAGGGGCGCTAGAAGCAGGTGGGGCAAACCGGGATGCAACGTAGGCAAACGGAAGACAGTACCTGTGTGAAAATATGATTCAATATTGAAAGTTTTTTCGCTACTGGAAAAAGCGAACATATTTCTGGAACGTACTATACTCACTAAGTCAGTACTGCTTACTATGACCGCATATCCGGCCTTTGTTCTGTGTGGAGAACGGTTGGAAGTTTACCAGAAGAAGGGGTGGGAGTGAAGTACATTAAAAAATTCAGGTACAATAAAAATTGAAGTAAAAATAAAATGATGTCCCTGTAGTTTAGACCAGTGATTCTGAACCGGGATATTTTGCCTTAGAGGGATGGGGCAGAGAGCACGTAATGGGTAACCACGAAGGAAATAATAATAATAATAATAATAATAATAATAATAATAATAATAATTTAAAGATGTGTATAAAAATTTACTTTGCATTCAATAAAACCATGATTAATTACATTATTTTCTTTTTAAAATTACATTACAGTATCTACGAGAATTCATCTCCCCTTTAACTAGCAAATGCAACATGTTTTCGTTAGAACAGAATGAAAACGGGAAGAATAATTAATTTGTCTACTTTTCATTCAATGTTGGGATCAATTAGAACAGCTGTCGCGCTTCGTGGACACACAACTACTGTACGTACACGCGCCAGATCTCTCTCTGAATGTTCGGTAACTCCCAACTACGTGGTACAAAATGAATTAAAAATACTCTTTGTGACTATGTATTAGATTAAGGGCCACGCTGAAGTAATATGAGGAAAAAAAGGGGCCTCATCATCAAAAACGTTGAGAAACACTGGCTTAGGTCATAAATACTTCTAGGACAATATATATAAAGAAATTTATAAATTCGACCATCTGTATTATAAACAATGAAGAATAATAGAACGGAAGAGATAACATTATAATTTAAAAATGACTGACTATTTAAGAATTTCTTTATGGAAGTGAAGCCTGGGAAATAAAAGAAATTCAGGCTGCAGGTAGCGGAGATGAGAAGACACCAGGGATGAGACGATATTAGCTCCCAATCACGGTAGGAGAGCTCGACCTTGATCACGGGCGCATAACGCATCCACTGTAACGTAGACAACAGGGATGTACATGGACATGCAGCGAATAAAGGCAGCAATTATTACAATAACTTGCGTTACTAAATTTCTGGCTATGTAATAGGGCTAATTATTCAGTTATTTAATATACATGTACATATATAAACAAATCGCAAAGGGAAGGGTGTTTTAGGAACAAAAAGAGAAATAGGAAAAGTTAATTGTATGTAAACTATTTTCTTGTTAAAAGCAATTATTTATTATGTAAATACTTCACTTCATTGGTTAGGAGAAACTAATAGGGTCTACCTGCTCGACGTGTGTGATCTCTAAGTACTTTTGAGTATTTGTTGAAAAAATAATAACGACAATATTGATTGAAATAGAGTATATTGATTGTGTGATTGTGAAAATGTAGTCCTTACTCTCCAGTCGTGATTATGTAATGAGTTTTCTTAGAGTGATTTGTGAGATGCACGTAACACAAAAGAAGAAATTGATTAAATTAAGATATTGAGAGCCATCGTAATTTTTGGGGTCAATCATTTAAGGGGATATGTATGTATGACTTTTAAAACTTCCACAATTTTCAGGCAAAATTAGTGACATTTAAACTATATAAACAGATCTATAATAATATCTGTACAAAACTTGGTAAATTGGTCTTGTAAATTTATATTGGCTCATGTTGTCATTATTTCTAATAAAAGTTTTCAGGAATACTTTATGTATGGAGCTTAAATCCATTGCACTTATCTGCCATATTAGAATGATATTAATATATTAACTAGTGATTGTTGGTAATTCCGTCTAATAGTTTTGAAGTTATATTGTTATGTATATTTTATATTGACGTTATTAAAAAAGCTCCTTGCATCAAAGTTTCCAAATGTTTAGTTGAAATTTGCTCAAAATCTTGAAAATAGTTATTGGAATAAAAGTGAATTGGCTTTTTGAGCTTAGTAATAGTGTAAGTTAAAGTGCAATCAAAGATAAAATATTATTTCTAAATTAAAGAAACACGTAGTCTAATAAAAGTAAATATCCAGAAACAAGCAACAAATAAAACATCAACAATACATTTAAAATAAAGAAATAAAAGGAATCTAGATACAATCTACTGACTATAAATTAATTTATCTTCGATTTCAATTCCGAAATCAATTTATTTCTCTCTTCTCCTGAATAATGCCTATATATATTTTTTTTAATGTTACGTCTCATAATGCCGTTTTATGTTGCTTATTTTGCAAATGATATTTTTTTACACGAACACTGGACTTCAACGCCATGTTCGAAGCATAAATATTTTATCTTCCACTCTTCCTTGAAACTTTATTGTATGAGCGCTTTTGTTCCGTCACGATGCGCTGTGTTCTAAGATCTGTACATCCTTTAGCAATGTTTACAGGTAAATTGCTCCGCGCGCGCGCTGCGGGCATAAAATAGCTCTCGCCCGAAAGTACTGACCATCGCAAGACTGTAATATAGTGTTCACCAGGAAACAGGTTTTGGTTTCGCTCAACTAAATGGCGTCAACGTTTTACCGTTAGCCACTATGAGGATTCAAGTACGCGCAAGAATCGGCATACGTAGCATCGATTTTCAAGCCATTATATTTCGTAAACGAGGAAAACGAGGAAAAAAAACGAAACGAACGACTATCACCACGTTTCTTAACGAACGAAAATTAGCTTAAATATGCATTTTGATTAAATTCAAGCCCCACGACCTGCGGTTCCCTTCTTAGACAGTCATCACATATAGGGCGTTCAATTGGCCTAAATGTAATGATTCATCCCGGATCAAGTCATCGTGAAAGCAATCAATCAATTAATAAAGCGTAATATTATATTTAACTAGATTTATGGCAATATTATTTCATTAATAGACTAAACCTTCATCTAAACATAAATTATTATAACAATTATAATAACATACACAATAAAAATATTATACATGTAGGAAAGAACATCATTAAATGCCTTGAATTTTATTTTCACACGCCCGCATGTATCTACTCGTATATGAGGGGTTTACAACCAGAGTGGACCAAGTCCTTCTGGAATAATTTTGAGAAATTGAGTCTTAAAGTTCCTGGCTCACGCTTAGCAACCTTCATCTTCCATAGAAAATGCTGCCCTCTGTGGAGTAACAAATGAGTTATGGGTTAAATACTGTATCATTAAGGTCATCGTTACAGAAAGTAGTGGAAATAATTTGAAATTAACATTTTTCATCTTGTGTCTAAGTTTAGAGGTACAATTTATTATCAGCGAGGGTTTTATGTAAATTTAAATCAATATGTTTGTACTTCTTCAACTTGAGGTACGTAAGTTTATCAGTGATCAATTATTTAGTCATTACATGGAATTAATGACGATGAAATAGATCTTAGAACCTTGCATGCCATAAATCTTCCATTAAAAGTAACAAATGACCATCATATTCCATCCAAAATTCGTCAGTGACAAGGATAGGCTGTGAGAACTGAGTCTTGATTGACTGTATGCTACATTGTAACCTAGAATTGTGGAAGCTAAAAACATCATTGCGTGTCATTGTGAAATTACAAGACTGAGGAAATAATTTCTACTGGAATATGAATGAGAAGTAAGTGAATGCAAAGGAGGAAGAGAGACAAGGAAATAATACCTGAAAGAATCCGTAGTGGTGTACAAATGATAAGTGTGGGCTGAAATTAGAGAAGAATCTTATAGTAGAAGGAGTGTACGAGGCTAAAAATGGACTAATTAATAACGCTACTGAAGTGAATGAGCTAGAGCCTTTGATTAAGAGTCAGATATCTCACCCTAATACTTCATCAAATTCATCCATGTTTTATTTTGTTGAGAATTCTTAAGAGTTTATTCTGTTGGATTATCTGTATTCACCCTTGAATTTTGACATCTAGTAAGTGAGTATGAGATCGAAATGATGCATTCAGGATGTATGCGCGTGACGTGGAATCTACCTTCTAAATCTGTATAAATCTCGATACAGTAAAACGACATTCTACTTTTGTTGCCGGGTTTTCAGGCATAAAAATCTTTAACTCACTGCAACTTCAAAAAGAAATTCGACATTATTCTTGGATGCTTATCAAGTTTCTTGTAGAATTATTTATAACAAAACCAAAATACTCTTGTATCAAGATATCTAAAATTTTAATTACAATATTGACTTTTAACTCAACTGTATCTTGTCAAATTTCGGACTACAGATCACAGTCTCGTGTTGTTAAATTTGTTAAAGTTAATGCATAATTAACTACAGAAAAACATCTCAGAGAAATTCCGAGAAAACAATCATTCCAGTCATGGTGCGAGCTCCCACATAAAGGCAAAGGTGTTTGTACATGAAGAATGCCCCAAAGTCAACTCCTGTATCTCCTCTAAAAAGTATCTTTCATCCTCGGAATACATCATTACCATCAAGATGTCTTGCAACGACACCGCAGTGAGGTCTGTCCCTGGCAGAACCTTCAGTACTACCTGTTGTCGCCATCCCGGCTGCAGCGAGACTGAAACACTTGGTCACGTACTGGGGTTCTATAAGAAAGGACCGTAACAACAGACCGCCAGTCAAGCGCCTTAATAGAGAGCCACGCCAGTGGCTTTGAATGATATTCAAGAATACAGTCTGAAGAGAAATGACGTCGATAGAATCAGTCTTGCTTTGTGATAGTTACATTACGACTTTAGTTTGCTCCATTGCATGTGAATACGTGTTTTGTATCGCACGGTATTATTATTTCATTCGTAAACTTATGTTGCGCTTTAATTAGCTTCGAATTTTTCACTTGCTACGTTCTTTATTTACATAGCGATATCTTCATTTGTTCATCTTCTTGGAAGAGAGAGTACTTACATCGGCCCGCATCTCTCGCCCCTCGGCGTGCCTACATATACACGTCAAAACATATAGTAACGTCACCACTGTCTTTTGGTAATCATTCCATGCGCAAGCTATACATAAGTTTAAACACTATATAAACAATTTTCATACAATGGACGATAGACTTATTTCTAAAAGTACTGTAGCGATAATAAAAGTGTGAATATCGGAGGAATACTAAAACACGTTGGTTTCAGAAAACTATGTAAGTACAGTACATCAGCTTTCTAGCTTCATTTTTGTGGGAGTTGATATATTTTTACATGACAAAGAGTAAGAAAAATGAGAAGTCGAGAAACGGGCGGTTAATTTTTACTTATAGTTTTGTTAGTGTTTGAATTTTTCTAACTTTTCAAATGATAAATGCCCAATTTGTATATTTCTAATTCGTACTATGTTCTGGTCACGAGACATAATCATATTCTTTGTTGAAGTTTGAGAATCTTGCTTTAAGGATTATAGGCTCTAGACATTTCTTTTTTTCATTTTCCACAAGAATGATAAGTTTAGAAGTTAGTAACTTCCGGATTTAGGCTTCTAACATACTGAAAAGTATTCCTATCTTTCCTTAGCAATAGTTTACTTAAATTTTATCGTCATTATTGTCAGATTCTATTATTATTTCTTTCGTGTTATCATCATAGTCGCCGGTATCGCTTTGATGTTCTTCTGTTTGCTACATCAAATTTGTTGCGTATGTGAATTGTGAATTCTACCAAGTAGAAATCAAATCGCCAAATCTACTGCCAAAGTGTCTGTCAATACTGAAGATCATATAGGAATATAGTATATGTCAAAGTAAAATAGTTGGATGTAAGTGCCCATATTGTAGTGTTCAGAGTTTTGATGCTTGGCTTCCTTATTTTGTTCAATAGAACCTTTCCTGAATCACATGCCCAAGTTAAAAGTGGTGGATCGTTGGAGGGAGAAAAATCCACTTTTCCTTCGGGAGATGAACTACGTCTATGTGACCAATAGTGATATATACGAATAGATACATACGCGCGCTAGAATAAAATTCAAGGTATTTACTGATGTTCTTACCTACATGTATAATATTTTTATTGTACATATAATTATAACTATTTTAATAATTTATGTTTAGATGAAGGTTTAGTCTATTAATGAAACAATATTGCCTGAATCTTGTTAAATATAATATTACGCTTTATTAATTGATTGATTTCACAATGACTGGATCCGGAATGAATAATTAATTTAGGCCATTTAGGTCAATTGAACGCCCTATATGCGATGACTGCCTAACAAGGGAACAGCAGGTCATGATGCTTGAATTTAATGAAAATGTATATTTAAGCTGATTTTCGTTCGTTAAGAAACGTGGTGATAGTCGTTCGGTTCCCTTTTTCCTCGTTTACGAAATATGACTTGAAAATCGATGCTACTTATGCCGCTTCTTGCGCACACTCAAATCCTCATAGTTCTGCCACACTGTGTCACAGCTCTCGCATTAATGCTCTAGTCCAGGCCTGCACAAGGTTTGCGCTCTCCGAGCCGGCTCACAGCTCATGAGCGATGAGCGGAATGCAGATATTAGCTGCGCTCTGTATAGGGTGGACTGGAAGAAGGGGTGATCTCGTACAAAATATACACAGAAGGAAGTACTATTACGAGTGCTTATGAAATGAATTCCCCTTCAGTATTTGCAAAACTATCTTGGACTATTATTAATTAATAAAGAAATGTTTATTTTACAGAAATAATAGAAATTCTATAGCTGCTTAAATGTACAATATCATTTTGTTATATTTTTATTTATCAGTACATAAAAATGAAGTTTTATGCTGTTGGCAGCTGAAAGGAACTGTAGCCTATTGATCGTAATGAAACATCAGTTACAGACGTTCGATGTCTGCCTTTATTAAAGTTGATTATATAGAACAGTTGCTCACAAATATAAATGTTGAGCCAAACATAGCAATCATTTTCACAGCCAGCTTGTGTAGTCGTGAATATTATTGCTAATGTTTAGTCTTGTAAAACTCAACCAGGTTAGTAGTAATATTCAAACGATCTTTAGCCCTTAGGTCACATTGAAGATCAATAAGTTCGAGCTGTAAATCGTTAAATGTTAAACGTTAAATGTTATGTTCCGTCTATTAGATTCCTCCATACTGTACTGTAGCAGTACGTAAGCAACGTGAAACATTTACTGAGAATAGGCCTACGCACTGCACTCCACTAGATAGCTCAGGGGTCGTTTCCCTCTCCTCTATCTATAGCAAGTCTATGTCATTCTGACGTATCTTCCTCTCCGTTTGGGCGAGCGGTAAACACAGCTCTCCCGCTCCGAAGGAGCGCGCGCGCTTTTGAGGACTGTTTGTGCAGGTATGCTCTAGTCTATTTTCTTTTTCTCTTAACTCTCACTAATGCAGTACTTTTGCTGAATTACAAATTCAGTTTGAATTTAGAAGATGTATTAACATTGTAACTCACCTTAAATATGATACTGTGGATTCGAAATGAAGTGATAGGGACAAATCGCCATAGTTCACAGCTTTCGCATTAATGCTCTATTCTATTTTTTCTTCTTAACTCACATTAATACAGTAGTAGTGCAGTCCATGACATCTGTCATTCTTCAATCCAAATCCATAGGTTTGCAGCTGGAAATTTGGGAGCAGGACTTATACGAAAGCGGAATTTGGACCTACTGTAAAGTAAAACAACGTATAGACAAAGATAAGCCTTCATGCTGTGGTCGATGCAAGTAGTTCCGGTAAACTGGCAAAAAATCACGTGAGAAGATGGTTAAGAGATGTAGTATTTCTCCCGGATGTTAAGAAAGACACACTACTACTTCTGGATTCCTGGAGTGGTCTGATAGATGACACTATATTTACTGATGAAATACACAATACTTTACATGGTAAGACAATTAAAACACAAATTATTCCTACAAAATCTCTAAGATTTATGTAACCAATGGATGTGTATTTTTTAGGCAATATAAAATTGTAATTCGAAGGCTAGAATATAGTGGTCGGAAGAGTATAGAAGAGTATAAGACTTCAGACGTCTTATAGCACAAAGCCTCGTGGGTTTATGTTGTGAGAATGTTGTGTCCTTGCACCCGTGTGCTATATATATTTAAAAGTATTTAACTTCTCAGGGAAGGCAAGAAAATGAGGACCATCTATTAGACACTAACGAAATGCTATTGCCCAGGACGTAACTGATCAACAGATGTGTTTTCTTTCTCCTTTCGTCCCTGATAAAGGATCCGATACATAACTTCAAAAGGGTTAATGTTTCCTCACCAAAGACGCAGTTCAAGGACCCACTATTTTTTATGCGGGCAGGGGGTCTCAAATCACATCTGTTGAGATCAGTGTTGCCAGAGTAGCAACACTAAAATATACCTACGTAACAACCAAATCTGACATAGTTTCACTGATGTCTTTAGAATACATTTTCGTGCACTATAATCATTTAGAATATATAAATATGTTAATTAATGTACTGTACTTACATAGTTTTCTGAAACCAACGTGTTTTAGTATTCCTCCGATATTCACACTTTTATTATCGCTACAGTACTTTTAGAAATAAGTCTATCGTCCATTGTATGAAAATTGTTTATATAGTGTTTAAACTCATGTATAGCTTGCGCATGGAACGATTACCAAAAGACAGTGGTGACGTTACTATATGTTTTGACGTGTATATGTAGGCACGCCGAGGGGCGAGAGATGCGGGCCGATGTAAGTACTGTCTCTTCCAAGAAGATGAACAAATGAAGATATCGCTATGTAAATAAAGAACGTAGCAAGTGAAAAATTCGAAGCTAATTAAAGCGCAACATAAGTTTACGAATGAAATAATAATACCGTGCGATACAAAACACGTATTCACATGCAATGGAGCAAACTAAAGTCGTAATGTAACTATCACAAAGCAAGACTGATTCTATCGACGTCATTTCTCTTCAGACTGTATTCTTGAATATCATTCAAAGCCACTGGCGTGGCTCTCTATTAAGGCGCTTGACTGGCGGTCTAAAGTTGCGCTCGGGCACGGGTTCGATCCCCGCTTGGGCTGATTACCTGGTTGGGTTTTTCCCGAGGTTTTCCCCAGCCGTAAGGTTAATGCCAGTAATCTATGGCGAATCCTCGGCCTTATCTCGCCAAATACCATCTCGCTATCATCAATCTCATCGACGCTAAATAACCTCGTAGTTTATACAGCGTCGTTAAATAACCAACTAAAAATATCATTCAAGCTATCTCGTGATCTTTCCTGTCGCCCGCTCTGCCTTATCGCATTGTTTCAATCGCATTCCTTCCGTCGGTATTCCCTGCTTTCGAGACCTATATTCATTATGCCCATAGGGCTTAATATTATTTAGGTATTTATTTACATAGAGTATTATTTGTTTAAATACGGTATATTTTAAGCAATTTAAACTTAGGTAATATAAAATATATTCATTCTGACGGATCGTATATGAAGCAGATAAGAGAGACAGGGAAAATCAGACAAGTGACTGAGCTTATTGTTACTTTCTCATCCACCCTCTCAACATGTCCCATAACGGTAAAAATTTGTTCTCAAAGCCGACACCATCCCCCTCAAGTTCATTGTCAAGCAGCTGTCAGAGCGGCGTCCAGTATTTCCTTGTCAATGAGAACTTTGAACGACCGGGAGAAAGTATACAATGAAAGGGTCAAAAACCTTAAAACAGAATGACAAAATCCAACCTAATCCTAAAGATTAAGCGCGAATAGATGATCACCCACGGCTACTCTAGAATCAACTCTACCGGTATTTTTATAAGCACATTTATTTTTTAATTAAGCCAAAAATTTAGTGGGCTTAGCTGTGAGAATTCCACAGAAAATATACACAGTAATAATTCCACACAACAATAAAAATTTCACACAATTTGACAATACTACTTGAGACTGCAGACTTCTCAATGAATAAAGAAGAAGGTATTCAGAATAAGACATGAGGACATGTAGGCTATGTGAATATAATAGCAACGTTTCACAGTTGGATAGCGCGTTGAACCCTCAAACAAAAGATACAATTTTGTTAATCTTTCAACCCTATCCATTTATAATAAAAGAGCTGTAAAACAGTTTTGCCTAATAAAACGAAACATAATATTCAGGACTAGAATTTTATTTTGTATTTATATGACACTGCTATTGTGACACGGATCCGCTGACAAGCTTCTTTGTTACTGTTGCGCGGGAATATTCGTCTGTGTGAATCCTTTTATGTACTTTAGTTATGTTGAATTCAAGAGCAGTGTTCTAAATTTGAATAATCAGACAGCTTCTGTATTAAAAGGTATGCAAGCTGTATGCAATAATTTTATCTGTACACACCTTTTATGTTTAATAGCCAAGTTCTAAACATAACTACATATTATTAAGGGAAGACTTTCGGGATGTTGGAAGTACAGTGGAACTCCACAAATAGACGATACAAGGTAAGTCAACACATCCTGTCCCGCGCTGCACAAGGCTAACCAGTTGAACCAGTGCAGTAGTGTGCAGATACTCGTACACGTTGGCAGCAAGGCAGGGAACAAAAAATGTGTACTTATGTTGAAGCAGAAGTTACAACTGTTGGAACGGTTTTAAAAAGATGAATCAATCAGAGCCATCCCTCAAGAATTTGGCATTTCAATCAGAACAGTGCATAGAATAAAACAAAATTCATCTAATTACGAGGCATTCTGTAGTGATTGTAAGGAGCTTTGTTATTATCAGTTGATTGTAGGATGAAAACACAGCTTATTTTGTGTATTTCCTAAATTTAATCAATACGAATGATTTATGTTCTCTCTTGAAGGGTATACAACATTTTAAAGTAATTTAATACACAACTATTACAAGAAATGCTCAATAAGTTTTTGTAGCTTTATTCTCTTCGGCTCTAATCAACAATAACAAAAATGCAGGTTACCAGACGACGATAGAAAAGAAAAGATGCGAAAACAAATTAATGTGGTGAATAAACAATTGAATGCTCTTTCATATTCAAGTATAAAAATATAGGGGTGCCATTTGAAATTTCAAAGTGGGAGTGGCTGGGGGTGGGAGATGAAATCTAAAATGCAATTAAGCCTTGTTTAAGACTTCCCCCTTGATATCTAAATATACGTGTTTTTTTTTTTTGGTTTAAATTGAATTCAATTAATTAACTAGTTATTTAGAGTGGGACGTTTTGAAATGAAAGCCCCATATGTAGATATATTTAGAGAGTTTTTCCTCTAGAAGTTTGTTTTATGTTTCAGATGTATCACGTATATATTATACTTGATCACGGATTTCTTTCGTTGTATATTTTGTATATACTACAATACTGTACATCAGCCGTGGCGAAAATGTGACTCACGAGCACATTGTGGCTCACAATGATACTGTGCATTTCTCTTACTTCCTGCCTTTTCCAACCCCCACCCTTTCACTCACTGGAATCAAACTCCGTTTCATTTGCTTGTTTGTCTCTGACCTGCGAGTGGCGTATCGTCCAATGTCTCTCTCGAAACCAAGTACCTCTACAAAAACGAAAGTTTCAAGGAGGATAGGAAGACGCATTCTTTTGCTGCCAATATGACGAGAATATTAAGTGTATGATTTGTTCACAAGTATTACGAGGAAAACGGTTGTATAACATAAAGCGGTATTATACTACATGTCACTCATGAAACATTAAAAGGGGAATAATAATAATAATAATAATAATAATAATAATAATTATTATTATTATTATTATTATTATTATTATTATTATTATTATTATCTCTGTACGTTGATCCTTTTTCAGCAGATGTACGAATAATGCAGTTAGATCTTCAATTTAAAACTCACAGATTTACAATGTTATGTTAAATGAAAGCTAGATGTAAGGACTTGACAAATGTTGAACTTTTCAAATCGTTGCCAAAAAATAAATATCCGAAGCTTCGTTCTTTCGCTTGCTCTGTTGAAGCCATGTTCGCCACAACTTACGTTTGTGAAAAATTATATTCAACAATGAAAATAAGTATTAAAAACCAAATTTAGATCACAACTGACAGACAAATACCTTCGTGATCAACTACGACCGGCAGTAAGTGACATAATTCCTGATTTTGAAACTCTGTCGTAGAGACATTCTGAAGACAATTAATAGTATGTGATAATGTGTCCTATGTTTTTTTGTTCATTTCTTTCTCCGTTACCAAACATTAGTTTGTAGCCTTGTACTGTATAAAATTATATTTAAGTGCTTGACATAAGGAAAATGAAATATGTTAATAAGTCAGACAGTTGCGTTACTTCCCCTTCGTGTGTCCGCCTCCCTCCATAGGTGCTATCCACGTTGCAGGTTACACAGTGGCTCGGCGCACGATCACATTTTCGCCACGGCTGCTGTATATTATTTAAAATTATATACGTTAACTATTTATGTTTCGGTCCGTACGCCATAAAAACATTGTACAGCCCTTATATTTATCAATGTCCGCAGTACTCCGTAGAAAGACAGCTTTCGTACCTCGTCTCGTACACGGACCATTGCAGTGTCTATTTGTGGAGTTCCACTGTATATAAGAATAAAAAGTTTCCGTAATTCATGTTACAGCAGAAAATTAAACGTTCACAAGCTGAATGCTTGTGGAAGAAAATTAAATTCAAAGGATTTCATTGTGTGAAAGGGGACAATATTGATTTTTCTGCTTTTAAAGATAAAAAATATACTTTTTGTGTAAAGTGTTGTTTCCTTTGGCCTCTGTTTCCGTTTTGTAGCTTTCGTAAAAAAGAATTGAAGTAGGAAAAAGAGTTACGGAGATAGGCGAGAAAGGGGGACAAGAGGACGTCTGAAAGTAACATTAAATTGACAGTCGAAAAGTAAATAAGGCGTTATTGACAGTAACCTCCTGAGAGTTTAACAGAAAAAGGGGGAATAATATAAGAGACCTTGAGGCCAGAATGACAGATGGAAGGACACTCAGTTCGACAGACAGAGAGGCGAAACTCGGGTGAAATATTGGAATTGTAGGTATAATGTGGGTGGCAGGAAGAGGACGGGAAACTGTGCTCGGCGCTGTATCTTCATGCGCAAATTGATTTGATCACATCATCCGCAGCCTGGTCTATAGAGCCAGCCAGGACTTGGATGTGGCAGTTAGTCGCTTGAGCCAGTCACTTCTCAATGGAACCAGCGCTATGCTTCCACGTAACTATACATATACCGAGATTCTATTACACAGCTTACTGTTGCTAACGGCTTGTTACATAGGCGGTCCAAACTCGAGTCTCGGTTAGGCAAGGGATTTACATTGAAAAATTTAATAGCGGCACTTGTGGCGGGCTAGATCGCAGTTGAGGCTTTTCTCGGGATTCTTCCGTTCTTCCACGTCAGTCACCTAAATCATTCCTTCCTATCTTTAGTCCAGGGATGTCAAGGTCAGAGCACGGAAAGACGCTACGTGCTCCCAAGTGCTCTCGGGTTCCAATGAATCTGTTCTACAAGCAGTAGCGGTGAACGAGAAGGGGTGAGCAAAATGAAGTCTATTGGCCTATAACTGCAAGAGGAATTAAACTGCTCTTCAGTAATAGATGTGTTACACTCATACAAGAAAACAAGAAATAAAAGCATGTTTTGCAGCATGTACTTCTCTAATAAATGCAATTAATTATGGAATAGTAGGATATAACAAATAATAAACATAGCTTCTTTTTAACTGAAGCAGTTTTACATAATGCTTCCTATAATTAGCCTAGGCCTAATTATTGTTACTAACTGTTACATAATCATGTACTACTTATATAAGCATCATCACACTTCTAGAAACAAATTTAAATTCCTGACTTCTCGCGTAATTCAGAGGTTTTTTTTTTTCTAATTTTTGCCGACACAAATCCAACTTGAGCTGGAGTAGGTCAATATCTTCAAATCGTTTATGGAACTCTTATGTATGATTATTTAGTCCTGACAATCGCCGGCGATGTGCGCCTAGGTCAGGCGAGTCCATTTAGTTACGCCAAGGTATGTTTGGGTTATTCACTCGCTTGCCTTCGAAGCAATCTGATATCATGCGTGCGGTAGAGAGGTATGTTTCCAATACAGTTAAGCTGTACTTGCATTCCTTTACCGACCGCTCGCCCTTATCTTTACTCCGGCACTCTCCCCACGCCTCATATTACTTCCTCTCTTTCGCGTCGCTGAGCTGTCAGGACTAAATAATTTGTCTGTAAAAGCTGTATAGTTGATGAACCTTCGTCCCTCGAAATTAGCTATCCCAGTCAGTGTTGCTAATTTAGTTTTTTTCAAGCTAAATCTAGCTTTCTTGATACTTAGCTTAGCGGCAAAAAAAATTCCATCTCTCTTAGCGGGGAATCTAGCTTATTTCCTTCGCTTAGCAGGCGGGAAGCTTCGTTGGTTTAGTTTAGTCCAATGTTAGGTAAATTTATTTAATATTGTATAAATATTACTCTCAAACTATTCATGGTAAGCATGTAATAATATGTTGTAATGCAGAGACATCATGTTTCATCATGGATCTACTTATCATCCTTCCCTCCCTACTCTTCCCCTTTCTTGCTGAGGTGACGTGACTCAAGTGATCCATATGTGTAAACTCAACTAATTTAAAGATTACATCAGTGGTCGTCAGCACTCCCTGAAATGTGCAAAGGATACGCGGTGCTGTCCCGTGTGCACCGTCGTGCAACAGGGAAAGATAGAGAGCCGCTAGCAGCTACGGAATACACCCTAGTGCACTGCGTTTTCCGCGGGTAAGAGAGACTAGCCCCAGAGTGCTCTGTGCTGACGACCCCTGGATTACATTATTGCCAATAGATGTAATACATAAAGTAGAGACCCTGGCTGTATACAAAAAGGGATCAAATGACGACTCACCGACTATTTCACATTAATAGCAGAGATATTACCGCCACTGCAAGTACTTCGTCATTGATACTGAACATTGAGAATTCAGACATTGACCCTGATGATCCTCAGGAAATCTCTATTTAAATCAAGTAATCATAGTTTCAATTATTCAGTATTAAAACATGTATTATATTATAATTACAGTAGGCCTATATATAAATAAAATTTTTAATTACTTGCTTTTAAAGTATTTTATGAAAAATCTAGCTTTTTCCGCTAGAAAATAGCTTATATTTAAGTTCCGTCAAGCGGGATTCAGTGATAACCAATTGGCAACACTGATGCCAGTCTGTAGTCTGTCCTTGGCTCTCAGCAATAAACGTACGCAGTGACTAAGCTAAAAATAAGTGCAATTTATTATGTTGTATTGGTTTTGCAATGGTTACATATTCAGTGAACGTGTATAAATTTTGAAAACGTAAATATGGAAGAAAAAGTGTGGTAGAATAGTGAAAAACATTAGGCATAAATGTCCTGGTCGCCCCGTTCAATGTAGAAAAATAATACTAAATTTAATGACTATGATGTGATGTGAATTAATTATATAGCACAACATAAGCAACACTTTCAGCTGTACTGTATGAAGGGTGAGTGTTAAATGTTGTTAATACATATACCATAGTACGTAAGTTTTAATCCGGCGAAGGACAGTGAACTCGCAGGTTCATACAGCAGCGGTAGCAAAGAAGACCTGCCGCTGATCTGCCTACAGAAACGTCGGAAACGTTCGCTGGTACTCACTGTATATTTACATCATAATTTACCTTCTATATTTTCATCAAATACTACTGTCCATCTGTATTACTTTGCAGTCACATTATTATAAATTAGTAACAATCATCTTTATCTTCTCACTATACGAAAAATATATAGACCAGGCCTGCACAAGGTTTGCACTCTCCGATCCGGCTCACAGCTTATGAGCGGAATGCAGGTATTAGCTGCGCTCTGTATAAGGGTGGACTGGAAAAAGGGGTGATCTCGTACAAAATTTACACAAGGTGTTCATGAAGTAATTCCCGTTCAGTGTTTACAAAACTATCTTGGACTATTATTAATTAATAAAGAAATATTTATTTTACAGAATTAATAGAAATTCTATAGCTACTTACATATACAATATCATTTTGTTATTTTTATTTGTCAGTACATCAAAACGAGGTTTTTTGCTGTTGGTAGCTGAAAGGAACAGTAGCCTACTGATCGTAATAAAACATCAGTTACAGATGTTCGATGCCTGCCTTTATTAAAGTTGATTATAGAAAACAGTTGCTCACAAATATAAATGTAGAGCCAAACATAGCAATCATTTTCACAGCCAGCCTGTGTAGTCGAGGATATTATTACTAAGGTTTAGTCTTGTAAAAGTCAACCAGACTAGTAGTAGGCCTATTATTTAAACGGTCTTTAGCCCTTAGGTCACATTGAAGATCAATAAGTTCAAGCTGCAAATCGTTAAATGTTAAATGTTATGTTTTATTTAACGACGCTCGCAACTGCCAAGGTTATATCAGCGTCGCCTGTGTGCCGAAATTTTGAACCTGTCGCATTTAAGCACACTTAAATGTTATGTATGACACTGTTTCAACTGGTTTTGAAGGAATTTATTATGATAACTTTAAACTTATTTCCAAGATCTTGGAACCTAGATTTAAATTTATTTTGAATTTCAATTAATATTTGCACATAATCGTTTAACATGGTTTCATCACGAGCAGTTTCTATCGTTCGAAAGTGAGCCATATTACCTTCCCGAAACTGACTTACGAAAAGTGTAAGTTCACGACTAAAATCCCGTAATTTACTCAACACATCAACAATGAGCTGGCCTCTTCCCTGAAGAGATATATTTATAAATTGTTAAAGATTAATAAATTCTAACGTACCCTACCTCATGTAATAATGCCACTTTCAACTCCTGAACCTTTTTACTGCGATCTTCACCAACAAAACCATCGTATCTCTATGTGTGGACTAGTAATGACGCATTATATTATGTTTTCCTCTTTCTTTCAAACTATTGTGGCAGATAAGTATTGACTCCAGCTGCTGTGAAACAATAAGCATTCTCCCATGCAATATTGAAAGAATTTGCCTGATGATCACTTTTTCGTCTTTTACATTCCCCCATTATGTAGCCGTAGATAGGCAAAATGAAATAGCTACTGGTAATACCACAGTCTAGTATATACAGTCGCGAAGCTCAATACGTAGTAAATATGCAAACATTAGATAGTTTCTCACCACTAGGATCGCTAATATCGCCACATTACAGGCAATGCAAAATAGTACCGGCACAGTCTATTGTTTCTAGCACCCTCAAAACTCAAGCTTCGTGACTGTATACAGTAGACTGTGATAATACACACTACACAAGATAGCTGCGTGGACTATCCTCTACATATAGCAGGTATACTGTACGTCATTCCGACGTAAGTTTCCGGCGAGCTGTTTGGACGGCTCTCCCGCTCTGAAGGAGCGGCCGCGCTCGATGAGCGCCGTTTGTGCAGGCCTGATATAGGCAAAGAAGAGTCATGCTAAAAATAAATATACATTTTCACGGAAAACACGCTTTTCACTTCTGTGATACCGAACTATGGCTTTCGACATACCTTTTTACAGCGAATTCTTCAGAACTACTTCTTTCGTATCTAGGGAATCAATTCAATTGGCAGTGAGTTACATAAAATGTAGATTCCTAACCATCTCTTGCCAAACGTGTAGTAAGACTTAATTTCAAAATAGAGGATCGGTATTTTACTGAATATATAAATTTGTATTAACAAAAGCCGCCCTAAATAAGGGTTCGATAGATCGGCCTACTAATCCATACACAAAGAACAATCATTAAAAACAATTTATGTGACAATTAGAAAGAAATATGATAAAACATAAGAAATCATTTACAATAAAAGTTTCTTGGATACGAATGATTACAAATTATAACTAAGGATGATTTTAACACATGAGAGCCTATGGCATCAATCGTTGCATCAGAATTTTTAAATTGTTTAAATTGATTTAAAGTTTCTCGTGAGATCGTGCCACGGGCACCGAACATGAGCCCAAAAACTGTCCAATGTGTGATGTGGTATTGTGCTCCAAGATGCTGACAACAAGGCTCATATATGACTTGTTTTTCACGACACACCTTTTGTGGCTGTTGCTCATGCATCTCGAAACGGATTGTGGGATCAAGAATGACGCCCTTATCCTTCTGCCGATCAATTATGATGATATCAGCACGTCTAGTAGAGCCATCAAAAGAGACGCAACCATCCTCCTCATAAACCTCATAGGAAGCATTCTGACGGATTGAAGATGCAATGAGAGAACGAACCGTATTATGTCTGTTGATTCGGAGCAATTCTCCATGATGGCAGAAAACCAAAACGTGAGGAAGCGTTTCTTGCTCGTCACATCTTCTGCAACGTTTTTATACTCTCATTATACGAAATATAACAGAAAGAGTGCTGATGCCGAAAAAATCAATTTCAAGATTTTTGCGGATCTACCCGTTTTCTGCATCACCATTACCGGCAAATTGGTTTCGGGCACACCGTTTCTCTGCCTTATCTTCCTATCTTTGTACAACAATTTCTCCAAAACTACTGGAAGGAGTTTGTTAATTTCCAGTATCTAAGAGTAAACGCTACACATTAAATGTTTATTTTTATTGCTATAATTAGTCATTTTTAAATATTAAGAACGTAAAATAGCTATACATTAGAATTGGACTCTAATGACAGTCGTCCTGGTTGGCGAGTTGGTATAGCGCTGGCCTTCTATGCCCAAGGTTGCGGGTTCGATCCCGGGCCAGGTCGATGGCATTTAAGTGTGCTTAAATGCGACAGGCTCATGTCAGTAGATTTACCGGCATGTAAAAGAACTCCTGCGGGACAAAATTCCGGCATATCCGGCGACGCTGATATAACCTCTGTAGTTGCGAGCGTCGTTAAATTAAAAAAAAAACATAACTCTAATGATATCTTTAAATTTGTTTCCTGTAACACTTATTGATATGGATAAAATAAGAATCTCTGTTTATCTTCAGATCCCTATGTTATGGAGAAATATTATTATAAAATAAAAAAATCCAAAAATATTCCTACATTTGCGACATTCCAAGTTCCGGATGAACTACTTCGTCCCTATCCTTACTGAAGTGAGCCCCATTCTACCACATGTACGTAAGATTATTTCCTTAAAAATGTAATATCGCCGTCTTTTTAATGTTGCCAACTGTTACCAGATATCATCAAAGCAATAAAATTACAGCTCTATATACTCAAATAACAATAAATTTAAATATTTATTTACTTAAATATTTATTATTTATATGTACATATTTATCACATATATTTATTTACTCACTAGTTATTTCTTTGTTCGTTTATCTATCTATCTGTCTATTCATTCATTCACTCAGTATTAGAATGTAAGCCACCGGCGTGGCTCAGTCGGTTAAGACGCATGCCTGCCGGTCTGAAGTTGCCCTCGGGCGCAGTTTCGATCCCCGCTTGGGCTGATTACCTGGTTGGGCTTTTCAGAGGTTTTCCTCAACCATAAGGTGAATGCCAGGTAATATATGGCAAATCCTCGGCCTCATCTCGCCAAATACCATCTCCCTATCACCAATCTCATCGACGCTAAATAACCTCGTAGATGATAAAGCGTCATTAAATAACCAACTATTAGAATGTATTTCGTCCGGCAACATGATTTAATTGGTTCAAAATTAAACAGTTTACCATTGATGAGACTTAATCAAAAATTTATTTTGTTACAACACATGATAATGATTAGCAGAGAGAATATTTGGTGTACGTAAACCATTGAGTTAACTGCTACATGCACTATATCGAAATGTATTAGGGAGCAAGGAAGGGAGGGGGTGAATGTCATCGTGTCGCTACAATAACGACGACTAGAGTACAGTTCCTGCAGCAAATTATCTTTACTATTCAGTAATTTCACTGTATAATATTAAATGACCTATTGTTTATATTGTACATTTAATTACAACATACATAGTTCTGTGTTACATGATATTAATGTAGCAACATAAGAACAATATATTGTATATAAATACAACAACATACAAAACATAGTATTTTACTTTGTACTCTTCTTCATGACTGCATTTGTTACAGTGCACGACAATATACTTCAATAAGCTTTTCTGCTTTCAAGTCGTCAGACCACAATAATCGCATTGATTTTTCAAACATAGCTTTTCTGCTTTCATTTCGTCAGACCACAACAATCGCATCGAATTTTCAAACAGAGCTTTTCTGTTTTCATTTCGTCAGACCACAATAATCGCATTGATTTTTAAAACAGAACTGCAATGGTAACAAGATTCACTTTGTCTAGCTCTTCGGATGTCAATAGAAACATTTTGCCCACACCATCAGTTTGAAGTGCCCCAACAATAACATTAGCAACGGATCTGTTTGCAATATTTGTCGTTTCGTCTATAGATACCCACAATTTTTCATCTTTTAAGGTTTCTCTAATTTCACGTAAGAGATCTTCATAACATTTTTCTAAATAACCTGTACGCAGAGTAGATGGTTGGGATCGTGTTCTACCTGTATATTTTTGCAAAAATGATCTGACATATGGGTGTCAGTTTTTTTAAATATTTGCCCTAACGAACATGTGGCCCAAGTCTTGGTAAAAATCACATTCCATATTTGAACTCGTGGGAATAGCTTCGACTTTTTTCAAATTCAACAACTTAAAACATTCCTTGTGTCTTTTAGAGTTGTAGTGTTTTTGTACATGGTGTCTCTTGTTCCCCGGTAGACCGACTTTTCATACCATGCTTTTTCCGGGGTTTTCCCTCAACCCAATATGAGCAAATGCTGGGTAACTTTCGGTGTTGGACCCCGGACTCATTTCACCGGCATTATCACCTTCATCTCATTCAGACGCTAAATAACCTGAGCTGTTGATAAAGCGTCGTAAAATAACCATACCATGCATGTAAGTTTTTCACCATCCGTGGAAAAGTGCTGCGATCCGAACTCCTCAACAAATCGCTGCAATTGTACATTCCTAGGCTTTTTTTCCGCATATCGTAAACTATGTTGTAATGTAAAGACAAATAAATGCTTTGCACTTACGGTAAACACAAGTAGAACTAATTAGAAGGAGTGTGATAGAAAAAAAGTAAATACAGGAAGTAGTGTAGAAATAGTGTGGAAGGACCAATAAAGAAGAATATGAAGAAGACAGGAAATTAAAATACGCCAGATAATGCACAGGTATTGAAAACTATCTAAGACAGCAAGTATAACATCAGAGAGCTCTGTGCGTACAATGACTGTACCTGGTAGGTAAGACCCCTTCCCCACCTCGTGACGTAGTCAAAGCTCGCGGTATAGTAAACTTGTGTCCACTGATAACGTACCCCATCTGCTGTCTTTGATGATTAGTACGAAATGCGAAGACCGAATATCTCTTTAAGATATATGTTGTTTATTTATTAATTATTACTATACCCTGTTATATATTTTTATTTATTACGTTAGAATTTCAAATAACAGTCGCTAGTCACTTCCGTTTCGTTTATGATTTACTTACATAATAAAACTCCAATCATTAAGCAAAAACTCAAATACAGTAAGGTATTAAAAAACAACAGAAACATCTCTAATGGAATGATAAAATAACAATCAAATACAAAACAGTACAAAAAGATTCATATTCCTGCATATTCGCCATTTCATGAATCTCCTCTCACTTTTATGTTATATGTTTTTCGTCTTCTTTTTTCCTCATTTTGTAATTAATTTATATCATTCAATAAATCATTTTGTTCTTCTCCCACTCAATATTCCTTCTTCGATATTATTACATTCTCAATCTTGTCATCATTCTCTTAATTTCAGTAATTTAAAATTATCGAATTCTCTCCATATTCATCTTTCGTGATCAAAGTTTTGTCGTCGTATACCTTTAGTCATCATAATAATCTTTCGTAGATATAATATATACTTCATGTATTTGTACCCTACATTGGCCATTTCACAGTAGCGGTGCTTCTTTGCTACGTGACCAGAGTGGAGCAGGACTGTTGCTCAAGACAAGAAAGGAGAAATACGTGCAGTCCCGACGGGAAAGGATCAATCTTCATTTACCTCCCGGCAATCGAGAACGGGTTGGCTATATTTGTAACCACGACGGTAACAAAACTAACAGTATTGGCAAATATTATTTTTTCATGTTACAATACAGTTTCATTCGTTACACTTCTAGGAATTAATATATACAGGGACGTAATTTAATTATTACTAACAATTCTAATATTAACTTGGCTATACCTTTGGATTAACGATTGAGAACCGGAAACACCGTTTGCTACCCCCTTCCACGACTGGAGTTCGATGATACTGGCATAAAATACAAACAAATCACTTAACTAGATATAGGAGGGAAGAAAAGTAGTTCATCCATTTACGTGAAGTAGGAAATATCGCGATTTTTAGTTTGATAATTTTCATTATGATTTTCTTTAATCAAAATACAGTACTCTATTAACTATAAGTGCTTTTACTCACGAACTCAGCTATCCATGTGAACGTATTCATTATGCAGTGTACATTATACTGTCTACAGCATATTAGCTACAATATAGAGAATTAAGTTAAATTGAAAAATAATCATATTATGGATATTTAAAAACAATTTTGAAAATAGTGGCCGTTCATTTCAATACAGGCTTCAGTTCTTTTTTTGCATATTATCGCAATATAGACTATTGTACCTAATTCCAATTACCAGTTTCGTCCTCCGTACTAATAACTCATGTTGAAATATTTCTTTACCTACTGTATAAAAGAGTATCTTACATACTGTAAATTCAATCTTCACTTCTGTCCCATCCGAAAAGATAAAATTACTCAGACATGCTATCTACTGTCCGTCCAAGTGGTTTTGTTGCAAGGTCGTAGAAAGAAGGGAAAATCACGTGACAGTTAATTACTTAACGAGGCCCTTTTATTTAAATTATTTTAAACAGTTGTATAATATTACGTAGACGTCCAATTCCTAACAGAAATTAATGTTCTCAGAAAAGAGCTAAGACAGCCCAGCCATTAACCTTTACAGAGAGGCGAATAGAAGCATGTGGGGGAAACCGGGATGCGACGTAGGCAAATGGACGGCAGTACCTGTGCGAAAATGATGCAATATTGGAAGCTCTTTCGTCACTGGAAAACGCGAACATATTTTTGGAACGTACTGTTTACTATGACCGTAAGGCTACTATGAAAATATATGCGGTCTTGGATCTGTGTGGAGGAAGGTTGAACTTCATTAGTAGAAAGGTTGGGAGTGAAGTACATTCAAAAACTCAGGTACAATAAACATTGAAGAAAAAATAAAATGATGTCCCTGTACTTCGCCCTGAATAATTTATTCATCTTGTGCTGTTCTAAGAAAATGAATATTGTCCACAGTTGTACATCTGAAACGAGATTCCATGTTTTGATGCCGAATTAGGCAAACGGTAAACTCTGGTCACTTCCACGTCTAGAAATAGAGGCTCCGCTATTGAAATAAAGTGAGATGAATGGCACTAATTATGTCAACATAGCGTTAACTGTATGAAGGGCCAGTAGGGTGCGAAAACTCTCAAATATGAGAGAAAAGTGGCAGGCCAGTGATGAGAGGCTGTCTAAGAAAAAAAATGTAATATTTAACTATAAATGTTTAGGAAAGATAAGTTTTATGTTGCATTAGTCTGTGTCAAAAATGGTGAAACTTTCTTACATTCGGTAAAAACATTTTTAATTACAAAATAATATTAACCTTCCTTAAATGTTATAATAATCAAAACATTTTTTCGTACGTGAAGATAACATTTGTTTTAGCTAACCCCTGTATTTTATTGTACCGTAGGTATACTCAAAACATAGCTTATAAAACGTTGCGTGATATAGTAATCATATTTGACAGAAATGAATATTCAATACCCAGACGTAATAAAAATTGGATCGTTTCTGTTGGAAAGGTAGCATGCGTAAGCATGTTAGTTATTATGAATACATTTGAACGTAAAGTAATATCGCAGGCTTATATTGGTGGCTTGGGTACAGTTACGAAAGGAGAAGAACCACAAAATTTGCAAGTGTTCTTATGAAAGTCCTTTTTTGTGTATGTCCCATGTCATGTTATCAAGTTGTCAGTTCTTTCGTAACTAAATATATCGCCCATTAATTTAGCGGGGATTAGCTAATAGTCTTTAGGAGATAATTCTCAGGCTGGGATTTTTCATTTCCACGGTAAGAGTGACATTTCTCTGACAGGCCGGAGGGAGGGTACGAAACACGCGGCAGAAAATGACGCTCTTTTTTCTATAAAAATATTCGTAGCAGGTACAGGAAAGAGAAATAGTCAGTTACAGAAAAATATAGGCCTATACACTCCCAGTTGAGATATGCCACCATGAAGTAGGATTTTTCGAAAGCAAGGATATTTTTAAATTAGAATATCATTAAAATAATTCTTATAAAAATATGTATTTGCTTTATAAAAGAGTGACATTAAGATAAGTTTCTTATTTTATAACGTTTATTTTAAAATATGAAGAGTCCACTGCAAGAATGATGGATGTCATTTGGAATACATTTTGCAGGTTGCGATTGAAAGTTTGAAATGCTTATCGCTCAAAGCTTAACTGTGATTTTCCGATCATTACTGGACAATGACTATCAATGTTAATGCCATGTAACTCTCTATGTACGTTCTATGTGTCTTAAGCTATGCATTGACAGTCTTGATTCATATTCGACAAGAAAGTGACATCCATCATTCTTGCAGTGGACTCTTCATATACAAAATATTGATTTGTTATTATTTAATTTACTTCCTATATGAACTATTATTTTGTGTTTCAAGGCGTTCTTTTCATATTTTTTGTTAATATCAATTCCTCTTGGAGAAAGCTGGGTTTGCAGTGAAAGACCTACCCTTGGACAGAACACTGAATGAATGAATGAATGAATGAATGTTTTCGTTCATGGAGACGCGAATTGATGGTATGCATTGTTGTTTGTAAAACGAAATTTTCCATTGGCATGGAATTACTTTAAGTTTCAAGAATTTTAACCCTAGAATGCATACATGACATTATGCTTAATTATAATGTATAATTGCGAATATAGGAACATAAATAATAACCTATAATTTCCATATGACATAACATAGGCCTACATATGTAATGGCAGGGCATTGGAGACTTTGTAAATCTAGTTGCTCTAGTAATAGCGCTGTGAGGTTACCGTACTTCAATATAGTCAAGTGTCCGAAGGCCAATAGGGCAGCACTCATAAAGCGGTGGAACTAGAGCTGAGGTAGTTCCTGCGATTTGGAAGTGAAAATTGTTGAATTTATAAGAGATTTTTTGAGGAGGTGCAGGTGATCGTATAAGCAAGGCATAATAAAAGCCAAAACTAACCAAACCTAACCTGTCACAGATCCGTATATGCAAGGAGTATGAGTACAGAGGAACTACCTCTGCGCTAGTTTAGCTTATTAACATAGTACATTAATCAGACTTCAGATTGGAGTACCGTAAGAAACGAATAAATACAACTGAAATAGAGACAAATTCCATTTACAAGTTATCACATGTAACTTTATGCTTAATTATAATGTATAAATGCGAATATTGAAGTATTGGTACAGTAAACATAACCTATAATTTCAACATATCAAAATATCCGTGCGGTGCAACTAAAAATTATTGAATCGTGCATAAATGAATGTACAAGAATTTCGCAATATTTAATCGAAATAAATTCAGGTATTACACATACGAAAAAAGTAATTTTCACACCGAAAATAATATTACACCTTAACTCGCAAGTGAATTATGTCTGAAGTGTCTCATAATCATTGTTTTGAATTTATTAATGCAATTACACTACATTTTAGAGAAATATATGTTACGGTACTCTTTATGTATTGCAACTAATTTATATGGTTGAAACGCCACCCTCCGTGATCGGGTTAAGGGAGTCACAAGGTCTGCCTATATTAAATTACGATGGCAGTGACACAGTCTATTGTTCCTAGTACTCACAGCGCTCCAAGCGGCTAGCAACTATCGCGAGAAATGCAAAAGATCATCCCAAACTTCGCAACTGTGTATACTAAACTGTAATTATAATATAAAAATTATAAAAGTGTCCGGTCGCCACCTGGTCTCGAAAAATACTGACCTGGCGCCGCCAGGGCCCGCCAAGCCTGAATTACACCCCTGAATTTAACTGATTATGGGATCAATAAATGAAATGGCCCAATGACTAAATTGTCAAGTGCTTGGCGTTAGAAACTAATCGGAAATATTGGGTCGTTATTATTCCACACAACCTTACTCACAGTTTCATGTGGCTTGTTACAAGTAGATGGGTGATATAAATCAAACATTAAATTATAGACTATAAATAGGTATTGCTGTTTTTCATCACACATCAACGGAATAAACCAGTTCAAACGATAATGAACATGTACGTATATATGACTTGACAGTGAAGCAGAAAGATGAAACAAGCCAGAAAAGCTGTGTAAATGATTGTGTTGTAGCGGTCATAAAAACTTGACTATCCTACAGAGAGAATCTGTTAGTTGAGGTTGAATTTTGAAGCAGTGCACAGAGCGCACAATGGAAACCGTTAGCCGAAGCCAGGTTAAAGCGCGCCGAAATCAGTAACACATTTACAGTCGCCTCCAGCTATTGACGTGTTTTTATATCCTTTCTGTCTCACTCGCGGTATTCAAACACGCTGCACAGAATGAAAGGAAGACAGTGGGAACTGTCCTGGATTTATTTTAATACATCTTTTGTTGAGTTCTGTTGCTAGGAGTTGTACAAAATAAATTAAAAATAAAGTTATCTTTCTGACGCCATTCAAACTCACAGATCTAATTTAATCAACTTATGACTTCTCAACTAAGGGAGCCAGAGTTCGATACCGGGAAGATAGTAATATGCATGTAGGGTAAAGCGATTTTGGGGCCCGTTTTCCTCAGAGCATTTCCGTTCCTCCTGCCATTTACATCATACAATTTTCTAGTATCATCATTCTTGGAACTCTAATGATTCCCCCGAACTCAATTTCTTCTGTGCAGAGGCTTCGTTTAGGTGGGGAGAGGCAGGAGGCGGAAATCCCCCGTTATTTTGATATTAAAAATAATTAACATCTATACTAATAATAAATCTGTAGCCAAATTTTTTCTGGTAATTTTCGATATTCCAAAAATAATTGGTCCTAACATGTATAATTAACCATCCTGAAACCGAAAATCGCTTTTTTGACATTTTTGTTTGTATGTATGTATGTATGTATGTGTGTCTGTCTGTCTGTCTGTCTGTCTGTCTGTCTGTCTGTCTGTAGGCTTGTTACCTTTTCACGCAATAATGACAGAATGGATTTTGATGAAAATTGGAATATAAATTAAGTTCGTTGTAGTTTAGATTTTAGGGTATATGATTATATTTAAAAGAGGGGTTATAAGGGGGCCTGAATTAAATAAATCGAAATATCTCGCTTACTGATTTTACTGATTTACTGATTTACTGATTTTTGTGAAATATGTTACATAACAAACGTTTCCTTAAAAATGATTTCCGATGAGTTTTATTCTTTGCAAAATTTTGATAGGACTGATATTTAATGAGATAAATGAGTTTTAAAATTAAAATACAATGCCATCTAAGGCGGTGTAATGAAATGAAAACAAATGACTTCGTCTATAAGGGGCCTTGGACAACAATAATCGAAAGCTATGAAACATAGCCTAGAAAGGATGTTTCTGTGCTTGTATGAAGTAATATCGGAAGCTAAATTAACCGATTTGTATAATGAATTATTATTTCACCATTGGAAAGTGTAGTTTCTCTAGATGGACATAATGCTATAATGTAATTACAGTAACTTCTGAATGAATCGAGGAAAGGTAAGATTAAAATAGCTTTTTATGCACAGAGAACTTGATAAGCTATTCTGTACATTCGTTTATTTAAAGGGGCATGAATTAAATAAACGAAATACCTCGCTTATTATTGCTTTTTGTGAAAAATGTTACATAACAAAAGTTTTTTTTAAAAATGATTTCCGATAAGTTTTATTGTATGCAAAATTTAATAGGACTGATATTTAAGGATATACAAGACTTTTAAAATAACAATATAATACATTTTCACCGCCGCCTCAGATTATAGCGTTGTTGTTCCTGCAGTAATTCCTATGTGCAAAATATAAAATTTTTGAGTAGGAAGAGAAAACACATTTATTCATTCCATGGAAATGGTACATAGGAGATCGTGAATTCTTACATTTTCGAAAGAAAGAAATATAATTACATATCACAATATATGCTGTATCACTATTTACGTTATTTGAAGGGTTCAGAACCATAGTGGGCCAAGAGCCATTTACTGAAGATGTAAAAAACAAGGGTTAAAATTAAGTTATTACCATAATTCAATGGAAACATATAGCAAGTAATACAAAATATACACATTAAAACTAAATTATATGTTAATCTTCATTAAACTATGGTTGCATGTAATAAAAATTATGAAACATGTTAAAGGAATTGTCATTGCACCAAATGAGTGGTCTCTGGACCAAAATGATCGCATTTTAATTATTTAAATACAATTTAAATTAAGTAACATATTAAACGATTTATCCTTCTATCAAACACTAATGTTCCCTGGATCAAATGTCCTACTTTAATTATGTAATTACTTTATATTCATTTCTAACGAGTGCAGCGGAGCGCACGGGTACTGCTAGTTCAATAATACTATTAAAGAAAAAATGTAAGAACCGTACTCATAATATTAAAATATTCCACTTTTATACATTTAAATAAAGAACGAGCCAGTTCTTTTATCAGGCTTGAAAGCAATAGAGTGTCCCACCAACTAGTTGCTAGCCTCTCTCGTTTGTTTTTTAACGTTTATATGCATGCCATTGTGAAAGATTTTAGAGAAACAAAACACGGATATATCACTATTAACAGAAATTTAAAATCAGTTGTAATAACGTTTGCAGATGATCTTACTTTACAAGCAACATCTGAAGGTGATTTGCAATGGTCAGTACACAATTTAAATTTAATAATTAAAAAATATTCAATGGAAATATCCATTAACAAAACAAAAATAATGGACTTTTGTGGTAAATACCCAATACCAAGCAAAATTTTGTTTAAATAACACAATTTTGGAAAGAGTTAATGAGTTTAATTATTTAGGATATAAACTTTCTTTTGTTGAAAATTTGGATTTATCAGAGAAAATTGTAAAATTCAACAAATCAATGGGCATCATTAATAGAGTTTGAAAACCTTCATTAGTACAAAATCAACTCGTACTCGTCTTTATCAAATAATAGCTCGACCAGACTTATGTTATGGGAGTGAAGTGTGGACTATAAGGACAAAAGATGAAAGCAGACTAACAGCTTGCGAGATGAGATTCATGCGCCGAACAGCTGGCTACACTAAATGGGATCGAAAGAAAAATGAAGATATCTTTCAAGAACTTAATGTGTCATCAATACTGGACTATATCTCCAGATATCAGTTAAACTGGAAGGAACACGCCTCAAGAATGGTTTCATCCAGGATCCCTAAGGCAATAATGAAGTATCGTCCAAATGGGAAACGGTCACTTGGTCGACCTATGAAAAGATGGCAAGAAAATTGCTTTTTCAGGCCGTAACAGTTCTTTTGGGACTAGTACTTGACAGGATGATGATGATGATGATGATGACGATGACGAGCCAGTTAATGACTTTACTCAAATGAAACCAAGACGTTACCCTTTGCTGTATTAACGGTTATTGAAACCATGTCTATGTGTGGAAGCTGGAAATATATTGTAAAGTGGGATAAACTTGATCATAAACAAAAACAAATTATCTGTAAGAAAACATATCATCCCTAGTTAAGACTTAAAATAATAATAAACAAATTTTTTTTTAGTTGGTTATTTTACGACATTGTGATTCGTCATAGATTACCTGGCGTTCGCCTTACGGTTGAGGAAAAACTGGAAAAAACCCAACCAGGTAATCATCCCAAGCGGGATCGTTACCCGCGCCCAAGAGCAACTTCGGATCGGAAGGCTGGCGCCTTAGTCAATTGAGTTACGCTGGCGGCTTAGAGAAATACTTAATAATGGAGAAGAAATAATGAATTTTTAATTTATGTTCAGTGAATCTAATTTTATGGTCAAGTTTACCCCAGTTTTCAGTAAGGAAAATAGTTCATTTTAGAGGAACATGGGAGTAGGCTAGTACGCCATGCGTTATAATCTATAAGCTCTTCCCTAAAAAAAAAAAAAAAAATCCTCCACCCAGTAAAAACTGAAATGACGTCCCTGGTACTGTGTTACTTCCCAAAGAAAGATTTTCGGTCCTTTTTCTTCACTGAAACCACTGTGACAAGTGCTACGTACCTTGATATTCTGTAACAATGGCTCTTCTTCAGCTGAAAGAAGACAGTGCCGACTTTATTCCTCAAGAGGATAGGATCTTCTGTATTACCTCAATCATAGATAGTTACAATGATGGATCGACCGTGTAGCTGAGGGGGATCAAGAACTGATGTGTTGACACCACGTTCCCCAGACTTTACTTCGTGTGATTTCTTCTTGTGGGGTTTAATGGAGGATAAATCTAGTATTTTTGTACATCCACTTGCAAGGACGCTGGTTGGCATCACACCAGCCATCACAGAGATTGGCTCCGAAATGCTACAAAGTTTTTGGCAGGAATCTGATTACAGGCTTGGTGTGTGACGTATTATGAATAGAGCTCAGATGAGCATTTGTAATGTGTCTGAAGAAGAATTTAGTAAGGCGTTCTTTCAATCAATGTGAATTATTGTGTTTACACAGAACTTGAGTGATAAATTATTGAAATCAGAAACATCATTTTGACTTACTTTATATGTTACTCATTTACTGAATTCAATCTATTGCGCGAGCTTGAGTGGTGCAATTATTGGCATTAATAGTCTTCTTCTTTCTTAAAAAATTAGGATAAAATCCTGTTCAATCCATTATCCTTCCATCTTCTTTTTCGACGGCCCAAGTTTCTCGTCCCACATGGAGAGTTGTCTCTTGCGATTTTTACAAGCTTTCCATCTTCCATTCAGTTAATATGATCATTCCAGTCTTGTCTACGTCGAATTACCCACTAGCCGATCTGTTGAATGTTACAAGTTTCACGAATTACCTGACTTCATTCCCAATCGAATAGTGTTTTAGTGTCAGGTCGTGATTCATAAACATAAGTTAAAATTGGCCTTATAACTGACTTATATACTCTACATTTTACCTCTTGACGTAGATATTTATTATTCCATATATTATTATTTAGTCCCCTGATATTCTTAGGGCTTTATTTGTTTGTTCTTTCACTTCCTTGTATAAATCTCCATATGAAGTGATACATATGCCCTCGTAAGTAAATGAATTGACTTGTTCAATTATTTTATTTTCTATTTCCAATTTACATCTTACTGGAAGTTTCCAGTGAGGCAGTTTGTTTTCTTTACAGAGGTGTTCATATTATATAATTTTGCTGACTTAAAGAAGGCAAATAAGAGTCTTTGGAGGTTATCTTCGTTTTCAGCAATCAGAACTGTATCATCAGCGTAACACAAAACTGAAATATTTGATTTGCCCATTTTATACCCGCTTTTATCCTTCACTTCCTGTATAGTTTCATCCATTATTAGGTTAAAAAGTAACGGGCTTAATGAGTCACCCTGCCTTATTCCATTTCCTGCATTTATACTACCAGCTGTTGTTTTATTCACTTTGATATTAATTTCATTATCTGTACATAGCCTATATTTATTATTAACTTTATTAGAGATTCGGGGACATTCTTCTTGTATAAAATATGCACTACATCTAGTAGTCTAACCTTATCAAAGGCTTTTGCCAAGTCAAAAACACATAAAAGCAGTCTTATTAAATTCTAAAGCCTTTTCTGCAATTTGTTCAACAATAAATATTGTATCTATGCAAGATTTATCTCTGCAGAATTCCTGTTGTTCACCGGATAATTCTATAATTTCCTGCATTTTTTGTGTTATGATTTTTGTTGTGAGTTTCAATGCTGAATTCAATAAGAATATCCCCCTGTAGTTATCGGAATCTCTCTTATCTCCCTTTTTGTATACAGGTATAAGTACACTAATCTTCCATCTATCTGGGATCTTCATATTTATAATTATCTTCTTAAAAACTTAATAAATTCTTTCAATAATTGTTCTCCTCCATATTTAATTACCTCATTATAAATTCCATCTGGGCCTGGTGTCTTCCTCTTTTTTTTTAAGTTTAGTTACGCCTGTTTCTATATCAGAGTCAGATATATCAGTTGGTGTCTCATTAATAACTGATTGAGGTTCCATTCTATGGGTGGCTTCATCATTCAGTTTATACAGATTAGTAAAATATTCAATCCATGTATCTGATGTAACTATTGGTAACTCCACCAATTCTTTCAATTCTGTTCTACTACTGGCAGGGCACAATAGAGGGAGGGATGAGTCAAGCCCAGTCATTAGTAAACTCACTCATCTGGAAACATAACTTAATACAAGTAACAGACAGGCCGACAAGGGGAGATTCCTTACTAGACATATTTCTTTTAAGACCCTCAGAAATAGTCGCCGGTATTGAAGTGATTCCAGGTATTAGTGACCACGACGTGGTAATTCTTGAAATATTATGGAATGCTAAGTACAAGCAAAGCGGACAGAGAAGGTTTCCAAAATTATCTTAGAGAAAAGTACTCATTATGGGTAGTGAAGGGCAGTAGTGTAGAAGAATGCTGGGCGGAGTTCAAGCAGATTATATTAACAGGAATACAGAAATTTATCCCGGTTAAACGCGTATCAAACAATCCCGATCCGGAATATTATAATAAACACATACGGAAACTGAAAAGAAAACCAAGGAAATCCTACAGACAGCGCAAGGAAAGCCTTGCAAAACAAACAAATTTCACACAACTATCGAAAGAACTGCTTAATGTGAAGAAGATAGCGCAGGAAAATTACCTAAATAAACTTTTCAAAGGTGAACAAAACGGGTGGGGGGAATTTTATAAATATGTGAAGAGACGACGCAAGGAAAACTATTCGAGCCTCCCCCTAAAAAATGACCGCAATCAATTTATCGTACAGGACAGCGAAAAAGCAGAAAAATTAAATTCCTATTATGCCACTGTTCTTGGGATGAGGACAATAATACCACACTTAGCTTCTGTGGAAAATACGGGTCAGTTTTCTATCAAGCCTAGGGACATAAGGAGAAGGATCTCTAAATTGAAAACTCATAAATCAGTAGGACCTGATGGTATCGCCGGAGACGTACTGAAATTGGGAGGGGAAGCCATTATTCCCTATCTAGTGCGTACATTTGAAATATCAATTAACAATGGTACTGTCCCGCGAGATTGGAAAGATGCAATAGTGGTGCCAATTTATAAGTCAGGGTCTCGCTCAGACACAAAAAATTACAGACCGGTCAGCCTCACCTCTGTGGTTTGCAAACAGATGGAACACTTGATTCCAGCTTATCTAAGGCCGCATTGGGATAACTCAAATGGGTTACATAACTGTCAGCATGGATTTCGGGGGGGGGCTATTCATGTGATAGCCAATTAATAACTGCATGTCAGGATTTATAAGACGGAATAGATTCCAGTAGCCAAGTAGATGCAGTGATTATTGACTTTTCACGCGCATTCGATGTAGTCCCACACGATATATTGTTGGTCAAACTACAATCAACGGGGATTGACTTCAGAATACTCCAGTGGATCAAGGAATTTTTAACTTGTCCGCACTCAGAGAGTACGGGTAAGGGAGGAATTATCGAACCCAATTGAAATTACTTTCGGAGTCCCACAGGGGAGTGTCTTGGGGCCTCTTCTATTCCTGGCTTTTGTAAATGATCTGCCAGTTAATATCTTGTCTAGGATTCGCTTATTCGCGGATGATTGTATGGTATAAGGGGAAATAAAAAGTTATGAAGATACTACTCTTCTTCAGACTGACCTAAATAGAATAAACGATTGGGCAATAGCCAACAAAATGAAAATAAATTCTCTAAAGAGCAAAGCCACCAGCTTTACAAGGAAAAGAAATAAAATAGTCGCATCGTATACGTTAGGAGGTGAAACCATTCCGGAAGTTAACAAATGTAAATACCTCGGAATAACATTTAGCAGCGATCTCGGCTGGGGGGAACACGTTACGGACACAGCGGGAAAAGCATTGAGAGCGTTACACTTTGTGATGAGGGTACTAAGAAAAGGCTCTGATAAAACCAAAGAGATTGCATATAAATCACTAGTACATCCAGTAATGGAATATGGTGCTGCATGTTGGGATCCTTACAGATTAGAACATATTAAGACACTGGAAAAGATTAAAAAACGGGTTCTCAAGTGTTGTCGGAAAAATTCACCATTAAAATGGGACACACTCAAGGACAGGAGAACGCGAATTCGATTATGCGCACTGTTCAAAACATACAGAGATGAGCCTGCCTGGAGAGAAATAAAAAATAGGTTGCAACCGCCAAATTACTCTTCAAGGAACGACCACTCATATAAATTGAGGGAAAGAAGACAGAGGACGGACACTGGAAAGTTTTCTTTTCTCAATCGTACTATCAGGGACTGGAATGCTTTACCTGCAGACTTACTAAAGACTTTACCAACAACCAAACACGTATTTAAAAATAGGCTTAAGGACTTAACTAATAGACAGTAGTATATTATACACAGTGTTTAAAGGTGTAATTTATATTTGTTATTGAAGTGTTGTATCAGTGAGGAAGTACGTTGTGTCAGTGAAGTGTGTTGTGTAAGTGAAGTGTGTTTCTGCCAGTGAAGCTTTATAGTTTATAGTGGCAGTGCAAAGTATTTGAACAGTGAAATGTGTTTGAAGTGTTAGTGAAATCAGGATAGAATCAGTGAAATGTGTCGTAGTTCCAGTGCAGTGAGTGAGTTGACAGCGAAATGAGTGTAATGTGGAAAGGTACTTGTGCAGATATGAACATGTCATACTCGTGGGTTTTAGTTCGAACTTAGATTTAAGATACAAATTAGATTTATTTTATATCTTATTTTAAGCGATCGTGCTTCATTTAATTTAGGATATTCCCTATTATTATTATTATTATTATTATTATTATTATTATTATTATTATTATTATTATTATTATTATTATTAGTATTAATTATTTGTAGTAATTATTTGTATTAAATATTGGTATTATTATTAACTGTATTTTTAATTAATAAGTTTATTATTGTAATTATTGAGAGTAATTAGTTACCACTGCCACCGTGTATATACCCATTGCAGTGTGAATAAGTACATACATACACATACACTATTCCTAATTGCTTCTGTTGACCATAGAAATCTCTCTCCATAAATAGAGTATTGATCTAAATTAGGGAGAAAGGTAAATGAATTGTTTATAAGAAGTGTACATTGGGATTTTTCCATTGCTGATTATGAAAAATTAAATCCAAACGGTTCTAAAAAAATAGCATTTTCCGTTCCAAGATAATCTCGCACCTGCTGTTTTTAATTGGTCACTGAACCAACGACTGAAGCAACGACTGTAACGAGTAGGTCCTCTTCACCATTTATGTTTTGAAGACGAAGATAGTCAGTCTTTGAAACGTTATTTACTCTATCATAATAAGCGATGTGAAAAGTTCAATTTAATCTCTCTCAACTGGAATGATATTTTATGATGAAGATCGGAAAATGAAGGTTATTCCCATGGTCCTTCCATTTCCCTCAAGGTGACAAATATAAGTCCTCAGACATTACTCTCTGCATCTCATTTCATATCACAAAGAAATAATTGTAAAAGAGTAATGACTTATGTAGATTTCCAGGCGTGTATCGGTGCTAGTCGAAGACACAGAATTGGAGGGATCCCCTGCCATATGGGAGTGTGTTCCGTTACCAATTAACGGGCGATCTGTTGGCGGCAGCACTAGCATATGGGAATTGTCACGATGCCAGTTTGTGGATGTCCAATGGCAAGACCTACTCATGTCAATCCAGTACAAGTATATGTTGTATCTCGTCTCCACTGGGTAACTGTTTGAGTTATGTGTACTGTCTCCGAGGCTGAAAATCTGTCCATAGGGATTCCGCTCATCATGAGACTTGTACAAGCAAGAGATCGGCTATGGTCTGAATGCCTAAGGATATTCAACTCCCTCTCGCATATCCACACACACACACACACACACTCACTCATGTATACTCTTGCCAAAACGTTCTATATAGCCTAGTTGTTATTGTATTGCTAGTTTTTGCGAGAACTCTGTATACGAGTGCAGTGTAAAGGTGATTTTCGAGACAAATTAAATAAAAAAGTTCATATGCCATTTTCCCTCAAACGTGTAAGTTCCAAATGGTTAGCTCAAATTTTACGCAAAAAATGATCCTATTACCACAGTCTTAGTACATAGGTACAGTCACGAAGCTTGGGATAATTTTTTGCACTCTCGCGATAGTTGCTAGCCGTTTGGAGCGCTGTGAGTACTAGGAACAATAGACTGTGCCACTGCCATCGTGATCTAATATAGGCCGTAAGGCAGACCATGTGACTCGCTTAACCCGATCACGAAGGGCGGCGTTTCAACCATATGAATTAGTTGGAATGCATAAACAGTAACATATGTTTCTCTAAAATGTAGTGTAATTGCATTAATAAAATTTAAAGCAAAGATTGTGAGACACTTAAGATATAATTCACTTGCGAGTTAAGGTGTACTATTATTTTTGGTATGAAAATTTTGTTCTTCTTATGTGTAATACCTCTTTTAGTTCGAGTAACTATTGCGAAATTCTTGTACATTCATTTATGCACGATGCAATAATTTTCAGTTGCACCACGGATATTACATATGTTGAAATTATAGGTTAAGTTTACTGTACCACTACTTCAATATTCGCATTTAGACATTGTAATTAAGCATAATGTAATGTATGATACTCTGTACATTCAATTTGTATGTATTTTAATGCTACAATATTGAGTACTGAATAATTGTATTTATCTACTCCCTAAGTCCTGATAGACGAAGTAACACAATCGTACGTACAATAATTTCATAGGAGTGGTATGGTAAATTTTCTATCTACAATTAAGGAAATTCGATGTGCTAAATTGAAATCACAAAATTCTTTTTTATTAAACCTCAAAATAGCTTCCATTCTTAACTTAAAATGTTGATGCGAACAGATTATGTTAACATGTAAAATTCTCTTCACATTACAATAACACAGTTTTGTAATTATTTATGCAACATATTATGCAACAAGAAGTAAACGGAACTTATGGACAATTAAACTAAATAAAACTTAGCAATGATACGCAATAAAGTTATAATGTTATAATATTTCACTGAGCTCCATACACTGAAATAGAAAATCCGAACATACATACGGCCTGGTCTAGATAGAAAAAGCATTGACTGTGCCTTATATCGCATTGTTGTTAAACGTTGTGTAAACTGTGAAATGTTCGTTATCGGTTATAATAACAGTAGCCTAAATGGTTAAATTCAATAATTTGAATAATAATATGGGACAAGGAGACGTCTGTAGTATAAATTGTAAGAAAAAGAGGTCAGAGTTATCCTTCTTTCGAAAGATCCAGGAAGGTGAATTTATAATATAGACTTTATGAAAATAATATATAAACCTTATGTATTTCTTATTTCAATAGTGGAAGAAAGGTGTTAATTTTTTCAAAAGAACACGGACTCGAAAGTATAATACATTTTATCATCTGTTAGGGAAAGGGTCTGTGATGAGACTATAGTAGTGATCCTGGTGGTTAGCAACTATCTATGTTTGCATATTTATTAAGTATTGAGCTTCGTGACTGTATATACTAGACTGTGGTATTACTACAACTTGTTCTAATATTTGGAAGTGTATTATGAATGGCTAAAAAACAAAACAGAAATGTTCATATGTAGCCTACATGCTGTGTTCTTAAATGTTCATGTGCATTTTATGCAATACAAGTTAAACTGCACACTTCGTAAGTGTTATTTGAATCATACCGTTCATATAGAAGATACGCCATTTAAAAAAAAAACATAGCTAATATCAAAATTATATATCCCCGAGAGAGTTTAAATGTCTCACTGTGAGAAAGAGAGCGTCATGGATGTACAGTTTGTTTCGGAAAGAGATTCCCAACTACAAAAACTCTCCTTTATATCTCACTTACTTGCATTCTCGTTTAAATTAAGGCCTTTAGGAGAGAAACAAACATTTAACTTGCAGATTTTTCATTTTATTGAAAACTTCCTACTTCCTAACAGAGACAACCAAGCTCACAGTTTACCGCGTGACTATTGCATGGGCTTAGCCGCTACATAACGTATTTCGTTGCTACCGCTGGTTCTTACGAGTGTACAGAATTACTATCTACAACAGTGATGTCAAAGCAAGCGCATTTTTCTGACCTCGACGTCGTGCGCGGGCATGAAGCGGTAAGTATGGAAAGAGGAAGGGTTGTGTATATGAATAAGCAGCCTGTTGGATTTATAAAACAGTGGTGCACAAACTTCAAACGGAACGTGAAATTTTATGTCGTTATTTTTACATGGCTTCTTTCTGTTTGATATTATCTATATTGACTGTAAAACAAAAGTACTAATACCAATTTCTTAATATTGCAGTTGTGTTTTAAATGTTAATAATATAATAAAGAGTTAAGAAGCAACATTCACACAAATTCTGTAGTAGTAGTACAACTATACTGTACTAAATTAAATACCTAGGAAAACAACAGTGTTCATAAGTTAAGATTTAAAATAATGAAGATAATTATTACGGTTGTCTGAACACTATTTATTGATAAAATAATAAAATAACCAATTTTATTTATTTTATTATTTTATCAATAAATAGCGTTCAGACACCTGTAATAATTATCTTCATTATTTTAAATCTATACTGTACTAAATGAATGAAACATATCATTCATCAAGAAAGTGATATCCCCCCCCAAAAAAAACATTATGACATGATAAGTTGGAATTGATATTGATGGTATCTTTAGCCTTCTAAAAGTAATCAATTAATTAATTTAAACAATATTACAGTACAAAGCAAAGTTACCTAGGTGCTGTACATGTTTTAAGTGTAACTAACATTCCATAACAAAACTCTTATCGCATTATGCTTTTAAGGTGATATTGGTGAGCAACTTCCAATCACCAGAATATTAAATAAATTTCTCGAAATGTGCTGAAGCTATAGAGCTGACACTTTTACAACACATGGGCACTAATCTTTTGCTTATGATGTAACAGTAGTTGATTTATTAACTCATTTCCTTACAGACAATTTCCATGCGAATATTTTCAAAATTTTCAATACACTATCTTCAGTAATACGTATATACGGTAGGCCTGTATTAGATTTACGAAAACATTCTGTAAGGCTAAATAAATAATCCTATATCTGAAAATTTCACTTTTCTATAAAAAAAGTTGAGAAAACATTTCTTTTGAACAAAAAAATCAAACTTGTGAAAAATAAACCTTGAAATTAAAACATTTATTCTTATAATGCACTTATACTTCTCAGACAAATCTAAAAATTAACATGGATACAGTTTTAATAAGTTTCCTTCCCTTTATCCATTGAAACTGTGCTGACCATCCCTGAATATAGCTCGACCAAGTGGCATATACTACCTCTTTCGTCGGTCTCTTTCCTTTCCTCTGTAAAGCGCTCAGGCTCTCCTGAGCTCTAAAGCGCTTGCTTGCTCCTATGGGCATCAATTGACATGAATGATCTACAATCACACTACAGGATTATAAATAAAATATATGTCTAGAAAATTAAAGGTGTATAGGCCTACATAAGTTACAGAATATTATATATATACTTATATATATGTATATATATAATATTTTGATAAAATACACATATCTGGTCAATAATACAGTGTTCATGAAATCGATAATATACATTAAAGGTGATATGTTACATTTATATGAACACTTTATAAGTTTATTGAAGATGTTAGTCAGACATGTTTCGGAGAATGCTTCTCCATCTTCAGTGACAAATTACATCGACGAAGTGGTTCAGATGTTCGAACTGTGTTCTTGCTTATTTATATATATATATATATATATATATATATATATATATATATATATATAATGGTCAGGTCCAGTGCCTGAATAAATTGAACTTTGAGAAGGGGTAATTACGTTTAGGATATAGTGTTGTCACTTCAGACCAATATACTGTAGTTTTGTTAATTCGGCCACAGAAGACGGTGATACTGTTATGTTAGTCATACAGAGAATGAAATTCATGACCGTAAAAGTTGCAGCTTGAAAGCAACATCATATAAGTAGCAAATTAGATTTCTTATATTGAATTATTTCAACGTTACAATTGCTTGTTTGTTAAAATGTGTATATGATAACTAGGTTTCGAGACTTCGGACTCAATAGAGAAGTTCAGTGGGAAATCCGCATAACGGCATACTGAGTATAGGCCTAGTAGTAAAGCGTACAGTGGGTGGGGAAACTGTAGAATGAATGCCAACAAATATGCAAAGGAAAACGCTCTGGATTTTAAGGTTCTGAGGAACAATTTAGTTTCCATACAAATCTATTTACATACTGTATCTGAAACTATTACACGGTTAGAAAAGTCAGAGCAAGAGATGCCGGAAACCCTCAAATTAGTTGAGGAAATTACACAGACAATTAATGAGACTCCAAGTACACTGGTTACTGAACGTGTAAAACAGAAGTGGAAATCAATTTTATGTGAAAATTACGGATATGGAACATTGTGTAACATAAACAGCAAATTAGTGGACATAGAGTCACCCGAGCATGAAGGACTGTCTCCTAGAGACTGCAATGATGTTAGGTTTCTTCGTTTTGCTTCTATCACATCATGCGACGTAGAGCTCAGCATTTCACAGTACAAACTGTGTTTGGCAGAAAACCGAAAAAGATTTACGTTTGAGACACTGAAAATGTATCTTGTAGTACATTGCAATTCGGTACTGTAACTGCACTTCCTAAATACGACCAATAGGATAAATTAAGAAATTCAAATTGATATATGTTTATTTCCACCATTAACACTGTGTATAATTGAACACAAATGCTTATAAATGACAGGAGAATAAATGCTTTTCATATTCTCTTGACATTGTCATTGTGTAATGTATATTTACTTTCAGAATGTACATATGTGTGCGTTTCCCCATACTACCGTACACTACTATAAATAGCAACGTTGTTACCTCAACATATTTCTACCTTTCACTACCTGCAGCGAGTCAACAAGCTACAGTACATGCACAGTAAACTTATTGTATCGGGTCCAAAGTCTCGAAGCCTGATGATAACGTTATGCAATTTGCGTTCTTTTGTTTTGTGTGTTTTTGGAAAACATAATTTTAATTAATGCTCCGCCATAAATGTTGTAACTAAGACCTTGTGCATCCCTCGTGTTTATCGTACGGCTCGTCCTCCCCCCCACACGTTGTCTGCACTTTGTTTACGTTTTCACTGAGTCTAAACGAGACGCCCTACTGTATGTCCTCATGTCAAACTCAAGAATACTATAGCTTACATGTGAAATATATTTCCATGCCCCATACGCAGTACCGAGTCACGAGGTATCTTTATCGAATAGTGGCAAACTTGATTAGATTCTATCATCTTTGAATGGCTTCAATGTTTCAGAGTGCATAAAATAAAAAATACATAGACGATTATTGTCTTGTCGCTGTTGAAGAACTCTATAGCAAAAGAGGAACATTAAATTATGTATTGAAATCGAAATAAGTTATTATAAATTACTGAATTTTATTTATTGATATGGATGTCATACTGTAAAGCGCTTTCATAATGCGGCGATTTTGTTCTATGTGTACGTTGTTAAATAGATGTAATTTCCTGTACGAGAAATGAAAGATAGGAAATGCAGGTAACTAAACATGCACAGTTATTTGCTGAAATCCACTAAATGACTTTAATAGCTATGAGTGATATAAAATTTGTGAACCGTTTGTCCGATATTCGTGATTTCATTGTCGGCATAGTTTTCCTCTTCATGCATTTATTAGTTTTAGTTATATCCTTGCACAAATCCACGGTTAATGGTTCAATTGTTTCATGTTTAGCTTATTTCAATGGAATTGCATTTTTGTTGTAGCGATAAAAACAGAATCTGATTGTTTGTGGCAGATAAAAAAATGCTGAACAGTGCTTTGTACTCTTACTGTAGTCTATTATATCACACACAAATAGCTGCAAACACCTGATGTTTAATATAACTCGCACAAAATTATTTAAAATTATACTGCAAAAACCTCAAGCGTCACTCCATGCCACATTCCCTCTCTCTCACTTTGCCACTTTTTCACTATCAGTTTCTCTTTATTTTTCTCTTCCTTTCTTCCAATGCAAAGCCTCCCTTCCTCCCGAACTCTTTTCTTCTTCCTATCCATCATTTTTGGCTCTATCTTTTCATCTCTCTCTTTCTGTCCATTTTATATATCTGCCTTTCACTTTTTCTTACTTCAAGGTTATTAACTTTCTCTGTCACTAAAAAGTCAATTTCTTTCTCTCTTTATTTATTACTCTGTTCCTTTCTTGCCTTCTTTCTCTTTTTCTTTCTTTCTTTCTTTCTTTCTTTCTTTCTTTCTTCCTTCCTTTCTTTCTCTCTTTCCCAATTCTTCTTTCTTTTCTTCGTTTCTTCCTTTTCTCTCTTCCTTTTTCCTTTCTTTCTTCCTTTCTCACTTTCTTTCTTCATTTCTTCCTTTCTCCCTTTCATCCTTCTTTTCTCCTTGTATTTTTCCTTCGGTTCTTCCCTTTTTCTTTCACCTTTCCTTTTTTCCTTTCTTTCTTCTTTTCTACCTTTCTTTCTTTTTTCCTTTCTTCCTTTCTCCCTTCTTTTCTCCCTTCCTTTCTTCCTTCTTTTCTCCCTTCCTTTCTTCCTTCGTTTCTTTCTTTCTTTCTTCCTTTCATTCTTTCTTTCTTTCTTCATTTCATTTTTTCTTTCTTTCTTTCATTCATCTATCCTTTCTTTCTTCCTTTCTTTCTTCTTTTCTACCTTTCTTTCTTTTTTCCTTTCTTCCTTTCTCCCTTCTTTTCTCCCTTCCTTTCTTCCTTCTTTTCTCCCTTCCTTTCTTCCTTCGTTTCTTTCTTTCTTTCTTCCTTTCATTCTTTCTTTCTTTCTTTCTTCATTTCATTTTTTCTTTCTTTCTTTCATTCATCTATCCTTTCTTTCTTCCTTTCTTTCTTCTTTTCTACCTTTCTTTCTTTTTTCCTTTCTTCCTTTCTCCCTTCTTTTCTCCCTTCCTTTCTTCCTTCTTTTCTCCCTTCCTTTCTTCCTTCTTTTCTCCCTTCCTTTCTTCCTTCGTTTCTTTCTTTCTTTCTTTCTATCTTTCTTCATTTCATTTTTTCTTTCTTTCTTTCATTCATCTGTCCTTTCTTTCTTCCTTTCTTTCATTCTTTCTTTTCTTCTCTCCTTTCTTTCATTCTTTCTTTCCTTCTCTCCTTCCTTGCTTCTTCCTTTCTTTCATTCTTTCTTTCTTTTTTCTTTCTTTCATCCTTTATTTCTTCCTTCCTTTCTTTTTTCTTTCTTTCATCCTTTCCGTCTTTCTTTCCCCCTTTCTTTCTTTCATTCATCCTTTCTTTCTTCCTTTCTTTCATTCATCCTTTCTTTCTTCCTTTTTTCATTCATCCTTTCTTTCATTCTTTCTTTCCTTCTCTCTTCTTCCTTTCTTTCATTCCTTCTTTCCTTCTCTTTTTTCTTTCCTTCTTCATTTCTCTCATTCTTTCTTTTTTTCTTTCTTTCTTTCTTCCTTTCATTCTTTCTTTCATACTTCATTTCTTCCTTTCTGTCTTTCTTTTTTCTTTCTTCCTTTCTTTCATCATTTCCTTCTTTCTTTCTTTCTTTCTTTCTCTCTTGCTTCCTTTCTTTCAAATATGTTTCCGCTCTTGTGCTCTTTCAGTACATTATTCTTTTCTCTTCTATTATAACCTCAAATGTCCTAACGTTATTTCTCGAGTTAGGTCAGTTATCTCTCCTTAGCCCTATTTCATTTCTTCCACTTCCCTCATTCTCAATTCCATTTCCTCTTCCTATCTTTAATTTTTTCTTCTCCTCCTACGTCATACTATTTTCTTCTATTCATCTCTCTTTTCTCATTTCTGTCACAACTTTCTAGGCTTAGTCCCATTCCCTCTTCATCCACACTAATTATTTTCTTTCGCTCTGTCATTTTCTCCTTTCATCTAGTTCTCTATTTCTGTCGATTTGTCTCGTCTCTCTCCTGGACTTATCTTCCTCCTTCACCTTCTCTTTTCCTCATACTTGATTTCAACACAGTTTATCTAGTATACTGTATACTGTCACGAATTTTGAGTTTTGAGGGTGCTAAGAACAATCGACTGTGGAGGTGCTATTTCGCATTGTCTGTAATGAGGTGATAGTAGCGATCTTAGTGGTTAGCAACTATCTATGGATGCATATTTATTACGTATTGAGCTTCGTGATTGTATATACTAGACTGTGATTTTACTGTCTCTCCTTTCTTCCATTAAAATTTATTAAGAATACTAAGAATCATTTGTAGCGGTCATTTTGGATCTTTCAGTTTTGTTGAGTAATGGCTTCACCTTCAGAAACGTAGATAACAAATAATTAAAATTATTGTATAGAAAGAATGCAAAGCGTAAACTATTAGACAGTAAAATATGAAATCCTGTATAAGTTTTAATGTCCTTTCTTTTAACTCAATTTAGGTGAATTTTTTTATATTCTTCGCCATATACATGTACGATAGCGGTAGTTTCTTCAAGTTTCTCTTCCTGTAATTAAATATAGGCCTAGTTTCTCTTAAAGCGATTTTTAATTACATATCTCTTCAAACTTCCAAAAGGATAACAACTTGAAATGCCGATCTACAAACAAGGTCTCTGGGAAATCTCTACCTCATAACTGTGAGTTGTACCCGGAGGATTCTTCTTACATTTTCATAATCTCTTTCGTCATATTTTATGGGACTACTTTCAAGTACAGTAAAACAATTCTTAATCGCATGTGTCTTTCTGCGTGGTGAGTAGAATTAATTTCAACTGAAGGGTTTTAATAACTTTACGACAATTTCTAGGATATTTGTCCTCATAAACGTACATTCCGGTTTATCTCATATGATTTAAAGCAGAAAGCAGCAGCCGAAACTTCGAGAATTTACAAGGGTGTGACAAAAACATTCTCTTAATGACAGAAAATTCAAATCTTTCATGAAAATGCTTTGTATTAGGTTTATCCGCCTTGAAAAAGATTTTGACATACGTATTTACACTCACATTTATATTGAGAAAAATATATGGACCAAGAAGAAGCTATTATTGACAGCTTTTTGTAGGAATGAAAAGCAATGTGCTCAGTAATTGTGCTACACTTGTAGCTGAAGTAAAAAAATATTTCAAAATGGAGCCAAGTTAAGCATCGAGAGAGAGGATTTTCTTACTGTCACATTTGACTACATGAAAAATGTATGCTTGCCCAAACACCAGTTCAGGATATGTACTACTGTCGTCAGCTTACCGTCCCAGCTTTCTCTGTGCACAACATGAAAACTAGTGAAATGTCCATTTGTGTCTACTATGAGCAGAGTTCTCCAAAAAGCGTATCGTCATTCGTGCTCTCCATGCTGCCCGCCGAACACAGTGTGTTGTAAGGCTAGAAAAGGGGAAGAGACTCCTACCTCAACAGATGGGAGCGATCAGTGGGGGATCGCGGCAACGGTCTGCTTATGTTTACAAATAATAACATCAAAAGAATAAGAAATATACTTTTGTATATTATTTTGACATACTGTGAAGCTGGAGCCCCGTCTGTTGCTATTGACACAAGTCATTGCAAATTCAATCTCTTCTGTTCTATGGTGCCTTTCAGTGCCTGGAAAAGATCTCCTCCAGTTATATTTTGTTAATACATCTAAAAGACATTCAGACACAGTAAAATGTTTATTAACTCCTCGGATGAAAATGGCTAAGTGAGCTTTGTCATTTCTATCTATGCTTTCCTCCAATGCAAGAGAGTAAGCTACAAACTGGTTAATTGTGGTTTCGACTTCAGATTCAATTACATTTACAATCTTGAAATTCCTTCTCTGAGTTGTATTTGGAAACAATTTAATTTTCTTAAACTCTGACTTTGTTCTGGACGCAGTATTTTAGTAGCTTTCTGTATGCACGATTTTACAAATGATGCTTCTGTAAAGGGCTTAATTGGTTTTCCAATATTCCAAGCTAGAACATAGCTAGCATGAAGCTTTTATTGTTTAAGACTGAGAACACGTGTATGATTTGTGTTTGTATTTTTTTGTTTTATATTTATCAAAATATTTGTAAGCCTAAGCATTTCACCTAAAATTAAACAAAAAAACTATAAGAATATCATGCGGAACTGAGTGTAAACGTATTGTAATATACTGATTATTATTATGTATAACCAACAGTTATACAGATACCCCAAAATAAATTATTTTCACATGTCCAACATGCCTGTAATTGTACTATGATATTCTTTGTGAAGAGTCGAGTATTGCCGTCGCATTTTGAATTTTAACACACCCTTAAGAATTTTCGAACAAATTAAGCATTTCACATTCTCCCCACTAACACAAAAAATTTCTCTTCCTCTTCATCCTTGAATGTACTACGTCGATGATTAGAAGACATTGTGAAACGATGGAACACTCCGATCAACACAGTGATAATGGCAGTCCACCACTGCTCTTCGTTTGCGCATAAACACTGAGTACAGTACAGGTGGAGATGGCTGAGGGGAGCGCGCTCATTACGTACTGGCTTCGGTTCCGTTCAGGGGCTTACTCGCGAGTAGGCTTTTGGAGACGTCTGACTATGAGGGTCAGAAAAGTTTTAATGAGGTATGTAATTTTCTCCTGCACGCTACTTCAATAACTGTGTCCCATCCAGTATATTAAAGAACTGTGGTTATTTTGCGACAGTTGTCCGGGACAAAATAAGAACAACACACTAATCAAATTCTTAAAGCAATAAGTGCTCAGAAATATTTATTTAATATCCTACTTTTCTCCATCAGAGTCTGTGCTCTTATGATTAACAAATTGTTCAAAATAATGTTTTTCAACAATTGCAGTAGGGTTATTTTATGATTTGGTATAAATGCATTTAGTTAAACGTGTTTATGTGTCAGTAACCTAACTTATTATGATGCAGGATTGAAGTTAATTTGCAGAACAACTTAAGTCCTGAAGACAAATTATTTACGACCTGAAGGAGAGTACAAAAGTATGAATTTTTATACTAAAACTTTTTCTCTTGCATATAAAAAAATATATATTGCAACAATATATGGTTCAGAGAAGTCAAAAACAGTTTTCTTAAATTTTCTCAAAACTACTTCTAGGGACTTCAGTCGTTTTGCAAATTCACCATTCAAATGTATTACTGGATCGAGGATCGAATGTCTGCACTGAGTGGCCTGCCATCTTGAAATTCAATCTACTGTAACTTTGGATGCTTTTCTAGAAATGTTCAGAAACAAACTGGTTTTACAAAATACTTACTAATAGATTCCTACGTACATTTACATTCAGTAAAATATCAATTTTTTATCTTAGTTTTAATTTAGGATCTCAAGAGATACAGTTTTATATTGTTAGCGAAGGTACGACTTTTCATATCTATATTACAAAACAATAATTGAGTTTTAATCAACGTCATGGGATAGGAATAATGTCAAAATTTTAAGGAAAAAAATACTGTATAAAGATAACTGATGGATTTACAAAGGCTAAACCAAAAGCAACCTTTTCTTACTACGATAAAATAGAGACAAATCTCATAGGCATGGGTGGGCAACTCGTGCTCTCAAACTGTGAACAAACTCAGTCAGGTAGAACGAACTCTGTGCTAGCTGCAGTGTACGTGGGCCTTGCAAGACGAGTATTTGTGTTTTGACAGAGTATGCTCGCGTTCACAGTGAGTGGCGGCTCGTCATGAGTGAATCACAGTGTAATCCGTTCAAATCTTTTCCCTTTAGTGACGAATGGAAAAACAAGTACTGTTTTGTTAAGAAGGAAGGTAAAGCTATGTGTCTTATACGTTCTTCTACACTTTCTTACGCGTCACAAATTTCTTAAGGACATTGAAGTGATTATCATGATCTCATTCATTACATTAAAGTAAGCTGGCTTAGCAGGGGTGCCATGTTACACAGGTTTTTCATGATCAAGAAAGAAATAGATAGTCTATTATTTATGGAGATTATTCTGCACTTCCTTTGGGTTTCAGCTGATAGAATCTCCTGAAAATTTGCAGCTTGCATTGATAAATCTGCAGAATAGCACGTCACTCAGAGTTTCGGCGAAATCAGGAATCGAACTGTTCACAATGCTGCCTAAGTCAGAATTTCCAAATCTACGCTTATTTGCCTCCCGTCTAGCAACCATGTTTGGTTCCACATTTGTGTGTGAGCAGCTTTTCACTATAATGACCAACAACAAAACTGTTTGGCGACCCAGGGTCACAGATGACAATTTAGTGGCTGTTTTACGCTTATGTGTTTCCAAACATGAGCCAGATTTTAATGCTCTGACAGGAAGAAAAAGATGTCAAACGTCTAAACGTACAGAAGGATTTCAGGAATAAGTTAATTTCATTTTCTGTTATATGTATAAAATTACTTCCTTGATTTTGTAATTGTTTAGGAATATAATACATTTCTGAAATCTCTTTAATCTATAAACACTTATAAACTCTGATTACTTTCTATGTTTCAGTGAAGACAAATAATAACTAATAATAACAAACCGTATAATAAGTGCTGCAAGTGCATTTGTTGTATCTTCAAAGGGTTGTGTTTAATTTATGTTTTCAGCACTAAATTTACAAAGCTTGGCAATAATGGAATTTTAGTTTTGTGTATTTAATTATAACCTGTCTAAAACTACTGTAATTATTTACCATGCGTCATTTTGAAATACAAATCTTGGAGTAGGCTTAGATATCATGACCACCTGCACGAGCCGCCACAGCGCACCATGGTAGTGAACTGCTTCTGTAACAGCTTGTAACTGCAGCGGCTGCTTCAGTGTGTGCTTTTTTTGTGCCAAGGTTTTTAGCGCCTCATGAGTACGAGTTGTCCACCCATGCTCATAGGTATTCTATATTTCGCGAGATTACCTATTGGAGATCCCAGACATCGTAAACTTATGCTAAATAAAACACAAAAGCTATTTAAAACCGTTACTCTTATTCTACGCCTACGAATAACTACAACAGACAATATTTTGTATATAATTATTCTCTACATTTTTTGTGAAAAGTAAATCCACTGATGTAATTTTAAATTCTGCAGCATATAAATGTTATATTGTATGTAGCCTACGTATATTTTTTGTTATTTTTCGCTTTTAGGCAAATATTCCACAGAAAGAAAAACCGCTGGAGTTGATCTTTCCATGTTGGTGGCTGTACCGCATGGTATTACCATTGTATCTCATTTCATCCAATTTATTTAGGCTTAGAATTATTAATAGCCATTACATATTCATAAGACAAGGGTTAAAAAGTTGAAAGGGGAAAATGAAAATACATAAGTTACTTTGAAGGTTAAATGGGAAATAACTCATATCGTTGTTAATGTTATTATCATTCCTGATTTCAACTCAAAAACCGCTTCATTTTTACTGAATGTCTCTTGATTTAGAAATGTTTTATCTTATGTTAGATTACTTTAAATATGTTATGGTTCTCTTTATAAATCGTGATTTAATTGGTTTTATTTTACTCCCACAATATAAATTAAAAAATGTTAGTTTCATTTAATATAATATAGTATTAAAGAGTTCATGTACCGGTAGCGTTAATAATGAACCATTCTTTTCAACAGCACTTTAATTATAGCCCTGCATTCATGATTAAATAATTTAAAATGTTAGGTACAGCTTACAGCAGTAACATTTTTGGAAATATTCAATATTTTTTTCCTCCATTGTTATATCTTGTACAATAATGAAAATTGGTATGTGTAAAACACTGTCCTTCTGCTATATGAAAAAAATATTTTAATATTAAAAAAAAATATATATATTTTTTTCAAAATTCAAAATGTGCAGTGACGAAGCGTTTCCCTCATAACTCATAAACTGGTTAACTTTTTCATGTTCTCTCTTTTTTATGTTATTGCTAAAACTCGTGTTTACAATATCATGCTCTTTCAACTACATTCCTTAATTTATAATATATATATATTTTTTTTTAATTTGTATCAGAAGAAAATACTGATATTTGATCATTTTGTAAAGCAAATTTATTTTTTATCAGACAATCTATCAAAGATAGAGAAGTGATCTTGCATCATATTGTAGATATGACATGCATTAATACACACAAGAAATTTCGTCACAGAATGTTCAATAGTTTTTTTAGTTATGTGGGAAATGCTTCATCACTGCACAGTGAACTGAATTTTGAAAAAAAAATTGTAAATAACTTTTTTTTAATATTAAAAATATATTTTTTTTTTGTATATGGGAAGGACAATGTTTTGCATATACTAATTTTCATTATTGTAGAAGATACAGGAATGGAGGAAAGAAAATGTTGAATACTTCCAAAATTTTACTGCTGTAAGCTGTACCTAATCCCTTAATGTATTGTTTTATATTTTCTAATTCTCTTATATTATTTCAAATATAAGTTTTTTAATTTCTTATCATACGGAGTACAAAATGTAGGCTAATCAAAGGAACTTTTATTCCGAAGTTAATGCTCATTAACGTAATATAGATTATTTGTAATGAATGTTTTTAATCCAATTAAATATTACAGTGCAGAGAGTTCCTATGCAGGTCGGTCCCAGGTAGTAACGTTTTATCTGCTTAATGACAATAGTGAGAGCTCCCGTCCCGAGGAAGATAAGCGGTAAGGGGTGAAGTAAGACCGACCTACGCAAGGAAGAGTGCGCGGACCTGTCCGTAAGCAGGCGTACGACCACTCGCCGTCAGACGACAGATTTTGTTACAGTAAGTAGAGATTAAAGTGAGACCGGTCTGCATAGGAAATGTCCGTATATTCGCGCGTGTACTCGATACGCTTGCATCGTGCCAAAGTGATATTTGTAGATATGACGTGACAGTGGACTACGAAACAGTTCTCTTCAATGTAATAATAATACATACATACATACATACATACATACATACATACATACATACATACATACATACATACATACATACATACATACTTACAAATGGTTTTTAAAGAACCCGAAGGTTCATTGCCGCCCTCACATAAGCCCGACATCGGTACCTATCCTGTGCAAGATTAATACAGTCTCTATCATCATATTCTACCTCCCTCAAATCCATTTTAATATTATCCTCTCATCTACGTCTCGGTCTCCCCAAAGGTCTTTTCCCCTCCGGTATCCCAACTAACACTCTATATGTATACCTGGATTCGCTCATACGTGCTACATGCCCTGCCCATTTTAAACGTCTGGATTTAATGTTCCTAATTATGTCAGGATGAGGGTAAACATTACAACAAAATTAAGGCAATGTATAGCTTATGCTGCTGACATAGTAATAACTGCAAGAACAAAATCGGCTTTGATAGGAACATTTAACAATTTAAAAGAACAGGCAATGAAATTTGGATTGATAATTAATGAGAAGAAAACAAAATTCTTAAAATGTAGCACAAAAAGAGAAACTTTAGGAGATCTCAAAATAAATTATATAACGATTCAACAAGCGCCAAGTTTCAAATATCTTGGATCAACTGTTAATAACAACAACACCATTGAGGAAGAAATAAGAGAAAGAATTGTAATGGGAAACAAAGCATACTATGTGCCAACCTGCAGTTATTTAGAAGTAAATAGATATCTAAACAGTCCAAATTTAAGCTATACTGTACTATAATAAGACCTGTAGTAACTTCTGCCAGTGAAACATTGGTCCTTTAAAACTCCATAGAACACAGACTACTAATTCTTGAAAGAGCAATATTAAGAAAAATTTTTGGTCCAACTAAAATGAATGATGGCACAAGGAGAATTAAATAGCTATAATAGTGAACTGAATGAGCTGATAAAGAATACGAACAAAATAAATCATATAAAATCGCTAAGATTAGAATGGTTTGGTCATATAAATAGAATGGAGAATAATAGACTGGTCAAACAGATATACAAATGGAAACCAATAGTTAACAGAAAACAGGGTAGACCAAAAAATAGATGGGAGGATGATGTCCTGAATGATTTGAAATTGATGAAGGTGGAAAACTGGACAAAGATAGTTGGAAGCCGTAAGGAATGGAAGAAAGATGTTGAGACGGCCAAAACTTTCATCTGAGAGTTGTAGAGCCTGAAAAAGAAGAAGAAGAAGAATTATGTCAGGTGAAGAATACAATGCGTGCAGTTCTGCGTTGTGTGACTTTCTCCATTCTCCTGTAACTTCATCTCTCAACCTCAGATATTTTCCTAAGAACCTTATTCTCAAACACGTTTAATCTCTGTTCCTCTCTCAACGTGAGAATTCAAGTTTTACAACGATACAGAACAACCGGTAGTACAACTGTTTTATAAATTCTAACTTTAAGATATTTTGACAGCAGACTAGATGACAAAAGCTTCTCAACCGAATAATAACTGGCATTTCCCATATTTATTCTGCGTAATAATAATAATAATAATAATAATAATAATAATAATAATAATAATGAATGTCTCCGAAGTCAAACCAATGCATATTTATATATTAGGAGAAATTGAAATTCCCAGACATACCTCTTATTCAGCATTGCAGTAAAGAGCCATTGTAGAGTTTCGGGTTTAGAGGATAGCCGGTTGCTTTCCTTAGGCATTTTCAAGTCTTGTGAGATACAATCTGCTGACTGCAGGCACTGCGGATGTTGCGTTGAATTGGAGGAAACACGTAACACACATGATCAAGAGCCAAGGATGATGCAAGTCTAAGGAAAATTCCTGTATGACGCAATCGACTTGCATAAGCAGTCTTTAATAGGTTCTTGAATATAAACTGCGACTACATCGTAAAAAAAATCCGTTCAAAAGTATGCAAGGAGAAACAAATAGAACATTTCCTTAAAAATGACCAATAGACAATAAAATACCAAAAAAAAAAAGGTGCAAAATAAATGTAGGGTACATTGGTTAGTGTTGAAGTGGGTAAACGAGTTTATATTGCGTCCTGCATTGCCTGCGATGTCTCAGAAAAAGATGATATTTCATCAACTTCCGAGTCCTGTTGTTAACTGAATCAATAATATTCAATATCAGGCTCACAATTTTGTTCTAATTAAATACTATTCATGAGGGAGAAAAGAGAAAGAAAATGTTTCTTTCCCATGAAATCTACTGCCGGGTATATGTCAGAGAAATAATTTTATAATCTCATTGTGAACTACACTACGCTAATTTATTTAAACATTTTAAATATGGAACGTTAAAGGCGTAACCTATTCGGGGGGAAAATGTCCGTTACCATTTCTACATCATTCTACGCTCATATTGCCCTTAGCTGGAGAGCACCGAAGTACGTAAGCCGAAACATATAATTTCTGCTTAATGGCAACGATGCGATGCAACCCGCAGTATTTAAATAATTAAAAATAAATGAAGTTTTAACATCGTTGTGTAGACAGTATTACATTCAAGATATTACTAGTGGCTATAGAAGCGGATGCTGCTTTAATTGTCTCGTAGTGGTTACGATATTCATTAAATGTTAAAGATTTTATGTTTTATGATTATCCTAAAATAATCCTCATCAAAAGATGACCTACAGTTAGGCCTATTATATTTAAATCGCAAAGCGACCAACCACTTAAAAGTTGCAAGCAATTACTGTATAGGAATTCTAAGAATCCTCTACAATCTTTTATTAAAATGCAAGATTTTTTATAAATATAATCCTACTTCTTCAAGATTCTGGTACACAAAATGGCATTAAATTCAATAGATTTTCAGTTATTAGGAGAGACTGTAATCTATGCTTTATCATTTAATATGAATTTGAAAAAAAGTCATCATTTACATATATCTACATATTCAGTGTAATTTATAACTAAGATACAGGTCCATATCTATGGAGCAACGGTTAGCGCATCTAGCCCTGAAACCAGGTGGTCCGGGTTCGATTCCCGGTTGAGGTTTTTCCGGGGTTTTCCCTCAACCCAATATGAGCAAATGCTGGGTAGCGTATGGTGTTGGACCCCGGACTCATTTCACCGGCATTATCACCTTCATCTCATTCAGACGCTAAATAACCATATTTATAAAGTGTCTTAAAATAACCTAATAAGAAAAACTGAGATAGGTACCAAATATTTTTGAATTATAATAAATCGTTTTTATTTTTATATTGTATAATGCAGAACATGAAAGTTCATATCTCTTTCTTTATACAAAGTGAATGATTTCTTATTTGTTTTTAAAGAAAATTTCACAAACATAAAATCATAAAATAAATTATTACGAACCATATCATGAAAAAATGTGCTATTTCATTAAACTGATTTCTATTATTTATTTTATTTTTATGCATTAACTGGTCGGTTCTTTTCATGTCTTTGTTATTTCCTTTGTGAGTTTTACTTTCTTTTCTTGTCCTTTGTCATTATAAATTTACCTGTTTTGTTGTATTATCTTTTTTTCATTAGATTATTTCCTTATTTATTTTTCCTTCTCTACCATACACATTTGAATAAATTATTAATTAAACCATGTATTGAATTTAATAGGTATATATATATATATATATATATATATATATATCCCGCGCCGTGGTCTAAGGCATTATGCCTAGGACTCGCGTTACGGAATGCGCGCTGGTTCGAGTCCTAATAGGGGAAGAAATTTTCTCACGAAATTTCGGCCAGTGTATGGGACCGGTGCCACCCAGCATCGTGATGCACTTGGGGAGATGCGATAGGTAGCGAAAGCCGGTTACGCAAACCAGCTATAACGGCTGGGGGGTTCAGCGTGCTAACCATACGATACCTCCATTCTGGTTGGATGATCGTCCAGCTCTGCTTCGGCATGTGGTCGTGAGACCAGCAGCCGACTGGTCGGTCTTGGCCCCTCGTGGGCTGTAGCGCCACGGATTACTATATGTATATTTATTTATTATTAATTAATTAATTTATTATTAATATTTGTGTGCTGAACAACAGCCAGAGGCCAATTGTATTTCAGTGCAATACACAGACAAAAGATACAAAGGTGCAAAAACAAATAAATAATATCTTAAATAAACAAAAACATACATAAACAAAATTGAGAACAAGAACAGTAAATACTAATAATCAAAACGAAACTATACCTTAAAAGGATCTAAATTGTGCCCATGCAATTTGGCATATTTTATGCATCTACAGACTGGAGAAAGTGATTTTGAAGTTCTGTTATAATTTTTTTTTTTGAAATCTTAAACCTTTTGTAGGAATACGAAGGCTGATATTGTTTATGATAGACTCACAATCAATATCACCCTTGATAACTTTGCAAAGAAATTGATAATCAAGGTTTTGACGTCTAGAATAAAGGCTACAACAGTCAAAATATTTACAGGTAATCTCATAGTTAAAGTCAGAGGAATTGGGTATAAATCGAAAAGCACATAAGGAAATAAATTTTCTTTGAATATTTTCCAATTTAACCGAATCTGTTGAAGTAATGGAATTCCAGGCTACAGATGCATATTCAAGTTTAGATCGAACCAAAGTAAAGTATAGAATTAATAGTGACTCTGGAGTAGAAAAATAATAAGTTATAGACCTTATTAAACCAAGCATTCTTATTGAATGATTATAAATATATTGAACATGATATTTTATATATATATGATGTATATAATAATAGTAATAATAATAATAATAATAATAATAATAATAATGGTTTATTTAACCTGGCAGAGTTAAGGCCATACGGCCTTCTCTAACACTCAACCAGGAGTAAAACTGCATATATATTGACCATTTCTAAATCATATATTTATTTTTATCTATTAACTCATTAATTTAATAAATCTTCATTAGTTTATTTCGAATCCAATTAATTTTGCTGCACATATTTCTCTTTTATACCTAGGCCTATAATTTATAAATATTTCGCAGTTCAATATGATGTATAATATTTAAAATTTCAATAAATTAGGAGAATATTTATATTTTAACATATAGTAGTTTCTACACAAAATTATGTAGATTTAAAAATATGGATTAAACTTAAACTTAACCAATTTTAAAGCCATAGTGGATGTATGATAAGGATTAGTCTTAATAAAGAAAATATAAGTGTCCGTCTATGGTTATCTATATAGGAACGAGATAACTAGTTAAAATGTACAAATAACTTTTATTTATTTTGTTCCTATATAGATAAGCATAGACGGACCCTTATATTCGATTTATTAAACTTAACATGTCAAAGAATCGACATTAATTTTTATATTCCATGTTTCAATAAGTGACATATTAATGCAGCGATGGGCGTTTGAGTGCATTTGCCCTCCGTGCGCAGGGAAATTCCAAGTGCGAGCGCTGCAGCGCGCTGTAGTGTGCCAGCAGCTACAACAGATCTTACAGCTTTGAAATGAGCTACATTTAGGACTTCAGGGAAAAGAAATTCTTAACACACGATTTGCAGATAGAATTGCAGCTTTGAAGGAGAAATTACTGTTATGGATACGTCAAATGCAAAAGAGCGAAATATATCATTTCCCATCCTTATCTAAGCGCATAGAATTTTGAACAATGAAAATTTTGAAATGTACGCATGTATTCTAACCGGTCTATTGGACGAATTTACATCAAGATTCCACGATTTAGATTGCCTGGAAATGGATTTGCTTATTTTTGCTACATGTTCTGATTTCAACTGATTATTATAACGTCCCCCCTTCATTATAGTGTGAATTGATTGACCTGCGATGTGATCGAGAGATACGAGCGAAATATGATTCAAGGTCGAGTCTTATGCAGTTTTATGACGGATTCTCAAGAGGACGCTTTCCCAATCTGCATAAGCTGTGTGAAAAAGTTTTTATTTATTTGGCTCCACTTATAGATGTGAACAGTTATTTTCTATTACGAAAATAAACAAATCTCAAACAAGAAATGATGGGCTTTTAACGGCAGTTCTTCGCATAGCTTGTGCTAATACAGTTTCTCCAAATCTTGAGAAATTGAGTAATTTGAATTAATGTGCAACAGATATGTTTTGATTTGTGTTTAAGGAAGTGTTTCATTACTTTGTGTTCTTATTTAGTTTGGTAGAATAACATTTTCTTCTTAAACATACAGTACGTACCGCAACTTGAATAAACCGGTTTTCGTGCACTCTGTAAGCACACTTCTTTCGTAGTACAACATGCAAACACAGAGTGCATAATTCTGCCCAACACTGTATTAAGGTAGCAACTTCGAATTGTTAATTTAAGTAAGTTTATATAAGAAATCCAATCATGGAATATCCTTTGCACATATATTTAGTGATCTCTCCTGACCCGAATCGGGAAGTAAACATTGAGGAAAGGTTAATAGGTACTTGACTACCGTAACAAGTATATTCAATTGTATAAAATTGACAGATCAGTTAGGTACAGTTCCGTTACATTTACTACACTTATTTCAACACATATTAACCAATAATTCACTGTTTTAATATTTGGATTAATTTATATTTTTAATCAATAAATACTGTTGTATATAAATTAGAAATCTTGCTTTAAATCTTGGTACAGAATTAGAACTTGGCTTATTTTGATAATTTATTTGTTGCAACAGTCGTGCTGTACTCACTGTAATAGGACGCGAGAGTCCATGGGAGCCGTGATTGATGATGTCTGCCCCGCCCTATTAAGTCCCTCGCCTCTCTGCCTCACTCCGCCGTCCCTGAATCCCTTGCCACCCGCCGGTACAGTACGAGCGCTCTACACATACAGAAGAGTACATAGGCGCACACGTACAAAAAAGAACATGCAAGCAAGCAAATCTATCTGTATATATGTGTATGTCTCATGGACAATACCACAATCCGACATCGGGAAAGGCAGAAAGGATTTCGTACACTGGGACTTCATTTTTAAACCCATTCTGGGTAGCCAGATTTGGTCCATCATTCCTCCGCCACATATACAGTGCTATCTATATAGCATATTATGTAAGACTACTTTGTAAATCTCAGTAAGAGTATAACTGTATTATATAAACGGATATTCCAATACAGATACACTTAATGGGGACGAATCTCTGTTACTAATGCAGTGGTATAATTTAGAATGGTATCAGATTTCATTTAAATTGTAACTGAACGCATTAACAGGTAACCAGGCTCAATCCGAATCCATCAGTCCTTTCCTATACAAAGAAACTAGGAAGTAAGGAGAGAAATAAAACACAAAACAAGGCTGCCATATACGTAGCTACGTTAGGCGAGTTTGCCTGCTGATCCGAACCTGAACTTGATTTCCGCTTGAGAAGATTACACGATTAGATCTTTTCCGAGGTTTTTTACAACTGTAAAGCGATTGACACGTAACCACATGTGAAATTTTTGGCCTTATCCCACTGTTAGAAATTCCATCGCTTCTACATAACGTGGTAATTAATTCAGTATCGTTAAACAACGGTTAAAATAAATAAAAAACTATTATATGAAGAAAGAATGTTACAAAGAATGAATGGATTAAATATATGGCAAAGGAGGAAATACATATTTCGAAGAGAGTAAATGGATATTTAGATATAGACTAGCTTATATTTTCAGTAGGAATTAGATAGTCTTAATATGAAAATTTAATACCGAGCTAGTTGGTTCAGACTGTAGAGGCTCACATTCGGAAGTTCCGGTTTCAAATCCCGTGGCCGGCCAATCTGACTGGGGTGTTTCATGGTTTCCATGTTACAAAGGCAAATGCCGGTTTGTAAATTTATATATACCACTAGATGAAAGTAACTCGGCGTTGCCCGGGTTGTCCTCTTTGCTTCTTATTTTTAATTAAACTGGTTGTTAGATTTTTAGGAAATCTCAGAAACTCAATTATAGACAACCAAAACGAATTGTCTTTGCTAAGATTTCCTCGTCCATAAAGTTGAAATCTTTACATAGTATCATTTACATGACTTAATGAACTTCTTAGCCAAATGCCTGAAAGGATTAACTCAGTTTAAAACAACTGTAGATCAGGCAGCCATACGTTCAAAGGTTTTTAAATTTGTGTGTGTGTGCGTGCGTGCGTGTGTGTTTTTTTTATTTATTTTGGCGTAGTTAAGGCCGTCAGATCGTCTCTTTCACATCACCGGATCAGAAATACAAATAAAATAATAGAAAAATTAAACTATAAATAAAATAAAACCAAACGAAAATATATACAGGCTGCAGCCAGACAAACTTTAAATGAGTTAGCATTGCTTAGATTTTCATTCTCCATTCTCCATGAAGCAGGCTACCCTGGCCTCTCCTACAGCTCTCCAATCTTTCTTGTCCGAAGCACACCTCCAGCATTGCCTTGAAGTTCATCAAAACAAAAACGAACCCCTAGGCCCACTTAACGTTAACTCAATGTTCTACAGATCTTATATTTTATCTCTGCCGGTCAGTGACTGTTCAATTTCAAATGGCTTATCTTAGTCGTGAGAGTCAGCGTGTTAAAAATCATTACCTTTTTGCCGTCTCCTTTCCTCCTCACCACAAATGTGACGTTGCACAGAAGCAGAGATAAGATCTGTACATTGATCTATGCTGTGCTGACATACATTTCACGTAACTTCATGTCTATGTATGCTTTCACTTAAATTTCTGAGACAGCTAACGATGAACAGGGAATTCCCTTGTTCCCAGTCTGAACCCGTTGGGGTGTCATCATGAGCCAGAATTTCTCTCTGTATCGGTCGTATCAAGGAATCAATATATACGTATATAATTTAATTTATATTGTAAGATTTTTTTTACCCCTTGGTCGTTGTACGCCCGCTTATATAATACCCAGTTTTTTTTTTAATTATGACTTGAGAAATTGTATCTCACAAATTCAGAACATATTAATTATATTATTTTATGCACATGATACAGATACAATATAAACTCGCAATAAGTCATTTTAACATAAATACTAATATTCTGAGAGACGTATGCCAGTATTTTAGAAATTAAGAGATTGTTCTTTCCACAACGCATAACATTCTACATTGGTAACGTGGTTATACTGATAGAATTTCGCAGTAATAAATTTTCGGACATGAATAACAATACGTATATATTAGAATATTAATATAACTTAGTGTTATTTTCAGTGGGCTTACGTACAGTCACATACTACATTAGCAATATGACAAAAGTATCATTGAAGTGCTTTTTGATATGTGTAAAATGGTTTTTTTTTTTTTCACTCCTTTGTATAAAATATAATTGAGAATGTGAAAATCACGCAGTTTTTAAGTTAATGTCTGCAACTTTTAGCGACTGTCCTTGTGCTTCATTTTAATAAATGGCCATTACAAATGCTAGTCGCATTGGAATTGCAGTTGCTTAACATCGAAAGGCATTTTAGTGAGTATCATAGGAATACATGGGATAAAAACATCTTCTTTCGTTTTGACAGTTGATATTGACAATATTAATTGTCACTTCTATTACTTTTTTCATGAGTTTTTTCTCACCAATTCTCGTTCCAAAACATAATTTTGGTGGGTCAATATTTTTCCCAGTAGTACTATTGGTGATTCAATATTAAGTATTCAATTATGTAATAGCAATACTTGTGGTCTCAAAAAATTCAGTTCGATAAATACAGCCTGCTCACTATGTACAACTCCATTGAGAAATTCATAATACGATCCTGGACTGCGTAAATATACTTATTGTATTGTCTTCTAGATTTTAGCCTTCATGATGTATCAACAATGTAATTTAATTTCGTGTCATAATTTACATGGCCTCGTGAAAGTCGATGTTGAATACAACAGACAATAATAAAGAACAATTGAATGTAGAAGATTTTGCATTTTAATATTATACGTGAATATTTGATCTATTTATTTTTATTTTTTATATTTTTAATTAATTTAACTTCCATTTGCACAATTTTAATGTAGCCTATGTTCTTCTCTTGATTATGGAAGTTAAATGTGCAAACTTTGGCACATATTGGTCAAAGCGTGTAGATGTGTATAGAGAACATACACATATACATACATACATTACATACATACATACATACATACATACATACATACATACATACATACATTCATTCATTCATTCATTCATTCATTCATTCATTCATTCATTCATTCATTCATTCATTCAATTTTATATATTAATATGATTCATCACCGCCTCAGTCACCAATATCACAAACATTAATAAAAAAATCTAAAATCAATTACATGAACACAAGACATCTGTAATACACAACAAAAGAAACAGAGACTCAACAATAGTGAAAACGGCCTATTGATATACTCGAATATCTTACAGAAGCGATATGACCGCAGATGTTATTTATTTGATGGCTAGTAAATTATATTTAATATCATTGACTAAGCGAAAAACAAGGAAGTGGTGAACAAAACTATGGATTAAGTAATTAAAAACATTCGGGATCTGGCTTCCCAGTAGTGGTCGAATTTCTAGGAGGATTTTAGAGCAGGGCATTTTGCAAGATGTTGCCTATCCATGTCTTCCTGTTGATAGCACAAAATGCAGGATGCTGATGGAAGGATGCCAAGACGATTGAGGTGTTTACCCAGGATGCCATGTTCAGTGTTAAGACGAAAGCTTGCAACTGCTAGTCTTCTGGGTTCAGGAGGTATAGGCAAAGAAAATGATAAAGCCAAAGAAAATGACCGCAGATGTTAAAGCGTGTATAAATAAATTCCAAACAATATATTTATTTTATTGTCATTAATTTTTTCCATGTAGTGAGCCCCTCACATTTCTGTATACGATGCCACCACCACATCTATCTATCTATCTATCTATCTATCTATCTATCTATCTATCTATCTATCTATCTATCTATCTATCTATCTATCTACTTATTTATTTATTTACGAGTACATTCACATTTATTTATTCAATTTAATTGGGTTATTTTACGACGCTGTATCAACATCTAGGTTATTTAGCGTCTGAATGATATGAAGGTGATAATGCCGGTGAAATGAGTCCGGGGTCCAGCACCGAAAGTTACTCAGCATTTGCTCGTATTGGGTTGAGGGAAAACCCCGGAAAAAACCTCAACCGGGTAACTTGCCCCGACCGGGATTCGAACCCGGGCCACCTGGTTTCGCAGCCAGACGTGCTGACCGTTATTCCACAGGTGTGGACTTCACATTTATTGCAGTAAAATAATTCATTATTAGTTTTCATATTTCATCAATTTCCTGCTTCACTGCGGTGATTTGCACGATAGGGGGCGCTTGTCGACATGTTTTTCAACGCGTATGCGCGGGCGCCTCATCCTAATCCGCGCGGTTTTTAAAATATGGGACAATTCACCGAACTCTTCAGACGCACCTTGTATCTTCGGCAGTTGCGAGCGTCGTTAAATGAAACATACTTAAATAAATTTCTTTTGTATTTGTCTGTTACTTTCTTTCCTTTTATCCTTCATTGATTTGTCGCAATTTCTGTGGCTATCATCCGTTTTACTTTATTATTTTCATTGTCTCTTTCTTTTTGTATTGGTGTATCTTACGGGTTACATCAGCTGCTTGTCTATGCGGATGACGTGAATATGTTAGGAGAAAATCTACAAACGATTAGGGAAAACAAGGGAATTTTACTTCAAACAAGTAAAGTGATAGGTTTGGAAGTAAATCCCGAAAAGACAAAGTATATGATTATGTCTCGTGACGAGAATATTGTACGAAATGGAAATATAAAAATTGGAAATTTATCTTTTGAAGAGGTGGAGAAGTTCAAATATCTGGGAGCAACAGTAACAAATATAAATGATACTCGGGAGGAAATTAAACACAGAATAAATATGGGAAATTCGTGTTATTATTCGGTTGAGAAATTTTTATCATCCAGTCTGCTGTCGAAAAATCTGAAAGTTAGAATTTATAAATCAGTTACATTACCGGTTGTTCTGTATGGTTGTGAAACTTGACTCTCGCTTTGAGATATGAACAGAGATTAAGGGTGTTTGAGAATAAGGTGCTTGGGAAAATATCTGGGGCTAAGAGGGATGAAGTTACAGGAGAATGGAGAAAGTTACACAACGCAGAACTGCACGCATTGTATTATTCACCTGACACAATTAGAAACATTAAATCCAGACGTTTGAGATGGGCAGGGCATGTAGCACGCATGGGCGAATCCAGAAATGCATATAGAGTGTTAGTTGGGAAGCCAGAGGGAAAAGGCCTTTAGGGAGGCCGAGATGTAGATGGGAAGATACTATTAAAATGGATTTGAGGGAGGTGGGATATGATGATAGAGAATGGATTAATCTTGCTCAGGATAGGGACCAATGGCGGGCTTATGTGAGGGCGGCAATGAACCTTAAAAGCAAGTAAGTAAGTAAGTAAGTAATTATCTTACATTACCGTCGTAACTTCATTTATTTTTTCTTTCTCATATCTATCTTCGTTTTTTCTTCCCTTCTTCTTTTCTTTATTTATTTTCTTCTCCTCTCTTTTACTAAAATAATACTGACACCATCTCTGTATGAGGAGTTCCAAGGGTTATGGCCTCTGCGAAATTAAGCTGTCGCTCACGTCAAGACTTGGATAGAGGGAGCACATAGCAATCAGGCATGAGAGCCCGCCTGTCTGATCTCTTAGGATTAACGAGATATTCGAGGCCTAATCAATCACTTTCACATAGACAATAACAAAGGCGTTATTAACATCTAGTACAATACCGATTCTGGCCACTTATTCTGTGAGTAATGCTAAATGTTAAGAGAAAAATATTAATATGGAACTTTCAAAACAGACAGGAATATAAAGCATGGTGACATTTTTTATTTTTACGCATATTGTTGAAATTTTATGTGCATAAAAAACTAACAAATATGTACGTGCTTGAATGAATCTAAATAAAATATAATTTCACATTAATACTACCTTAATTATTTGAAATCATTTTCTTTTCCAGTACTCAGCTCAAGTGGCTTGAATATATATTTGTCGTCTGCTACATTTTACTACGTTACTATCTTCACTTGGTTAGGTCCATCTAATCTCATGAAACTATAATAATGAGTAGGGCTAGGATTTTGATGAAATTGCATCTTTTTTCTGTTAAGCCGTAAACATAGCTGCTTTAGTATGTATATGTTTTGTGATAAACTGAGTGGTTTAAGACAGAGTTGTTAAGGCATTTTTTTTGCATTTTTTGCTGTTTCAACTCATAAGAGCATTTTTTGTTTTATTCGGTCATTTTTTAGACATTTCATTTAATTTTGGTCATAAATCCCCATTATTAATGTAAAATAATGTTTGAATAATTTCAAGGGAAAAATTGTTCCGGGGCCGGGTATCGATCCCGGGACCTCTGGTTGAACGTACCAGCGCTCTACCACTGAGCTACCCGGGAACTCCACCCGACGCCGTCTCAACTTTTCCCTTATATCCACACAACTCGTGTGGGCTGACGAAACGCCAGAGACCCACATCGAGTGCACACAATCTCTGTGTGACTTGGAATTGTGGTTTTCTGTTAACGTACACAGTGACGTAGATATTATGCAAATCTAGTCTTTCAGGTAAAGCTCCCTGTAAAGCAGATTTGAATAATTTCAAGGGAAAAATTGTTCCGGGGCCGGGTATCGATCCCGGGACCTCTGGTGTCGGGTGGAGTTCCCGGGTAGCTCAGTGGTAGAGCGCTGGTACGTTCAACCAGAGGTCCCGGGATCGATACCCGGCCCCGGAACAATTTTTCCCTTGAAATTATTCAAATCTGCTTTACAGGGAGCTTTACCTGAAAGACTAGATTTGTGTAAAATAATGTTTATTTCCTTTGATATTTTCTCTGCATATTTTGTCCATTCATACTCATTATTTTGCATGATATTTTAATAGTTTTTCTACACAAATATTGCCATTTTAATGTAGTACAACCCATGTAATATATCAGTCCAACCACCCCTTCTATATAGACTCCTTTATATCTGCTATTTCTGGATAAGAGTGGCCTTGTGGCGGACTACATGGAACTACATCAGGTAAAATAATTAATTAAAGTGTACTGCTTTGAAAAAATAGTGTAAAATTAAATAAACTTAAATGTTAGCACTAGAATTTAATTTAATTACTAGTATAAATATTAAGTAGTACAAAACCCCGTTTCCTACTAAGCCAATTATGTAAGATGCATTTTAGGGCATTTTAAGGGCTTTTTTTTTTTAAAGATTTTTAGGTCGTAAATGCATTGTTTTTAGGACATTTTTTCATGATTTATAGGTCATCAAAATCCTAGCCCTAATAATGAGATATTGTTACCATTATTTGTTTCTTTCTTCTATTGAATTCCCTCGTTTGACCGTAGATGGCTATTCCGATTCTCTGTTCCAGCCAACTTTTGAGTGGCCTTCCTTTGTCTCTTATGCCTCCTCTTGGCTTATTATCATTTCAGTCTGTGAAAATCGAGAATTTTCCGTCCTTTTTACAAGCAATTTTTATTTTTATCAGTACTCATTGATTTCTGAATCTATATTATGTTATAACTTCATTTTTAAAATGTAATCTTGTTAATTCTAATATTGATGCCTCTGCTCCGGATTTTTCTCTTTGTTTTAATGTTCATGCTTCCCTCCCCAATTTTAAAATATGTTTCTCAGTTGCATTATATAGTTTAATTTGGGTATCATTTAACATCAGCTTACCAAAATTTTTTCTTACAAGCAAACACTCTGATGGGAGCAGATAAAAAAGTTAATTTTTTTCTTCCACCATGTTAATAATTTCAAAAGAAGTGTTAATACAAATTTTGGCCACTCGACTGCAATTACGAGACCGTCCAGAAATTGATTTTCCTTGGGGCTGCTTAGAGAAAAAAAGCACAATTCCATGGAAAGATTTGTTGGAACAGATACAGCAATTGTTGCGCTATTTGTCAACATATCCCCCACTGGAATTGAGACATTTGTCAAACAATGGGATCAATTTTTGTATCCCTGTGTCGTAGAAATCAGCCGCCTAGGATCGGAACCAGCGTTTGTCTACACCTCTCTGTCGATCCCATAATATGAGAAACGTCTCAATTCCGTTCGGGAATATGTTTAAAAATAGCTGAATAATTGCTGTGTCTCTTCCAATAAATTTTTCCAATGAAATTGTGTTTTCTTTCTGTTAACGGCCCCTGGGGAACTTATTTTTACGGCCTTCGTAATTGCAGTCGAGTGGCCAAAAATTGTATAAACATTTCTTTTGAAATTATTAATATGGCGGAAGAAAAAATAGCCTTTTTATCTTCCTCCATCAGAATGTTTGGCTGTTAGTGTACCATTTACAAAATTACTATATATGTGTATATTTTCTGTTCTTTAATAATAATTATTAATATTCAATATCTTGAGTTAAAAATGAGACATCGCATTGTATTTTTTTCGACGTATGTAGCCATAGAAACTCTGACGTAACGATACCTGTCAGTTTTTTTTTTTTTTTCATTACATCTAGCAGGAGACGCCTGGCGACATGTGACATATTGAATAACGGCAAATTCTTTGAAAGTGTTCGGAAATGTATGGCAAATGTTCGACAGCTCACTGTGGAACTGGCCGAGGAAGTAAGAAGTAGAGTTATTGTGTTGCAATGCGTAATACTATCACTGAGTGCAAATAAGGTGTATTAGGGATTAATGTTTTGTTTCACTGTGTTTTTTTTATTTCACTAAATGTTATTTATGTCTTGCGCCGTGCCGTCGTGGTCTAAGACGTCCTGCCTAGGACTCGCGTTACGAAATGCGCGCTGATTCGAGTCCTCATGAGGGAAGAAATTTTCTCATGAACTTTCGGCCAATGTATGGGACTGGTGCCCACCCAGCATCGTGATGCACTTGGGGAGCTACGATACGTAGCGAAAACCGATTACGAAAGCCAGCTATAGGGGTTGGGGGGGGATCATTGTGCTAATCACACGACACCTCCATTCTGGTTGGATGATCGTCCACCTCTGCTTCGCCATGTGGACGTGAGGCCAGCAGTCGGTCATTGTCCTTCATGGGTTGCCGTGCCTCAGATTATTATTATTATTATTATTATTATTATTTTCTGTTTTCAAGTGTTCATTGTTACAGTACGCATGATCGTAAAGGCTCGTACGAAAGATCCTGTGCGCATGTGTTTGTGTCGATTGTGTATAAATAAATGCACTGGATTTATTCAAGAAACTTATTCGTGAATATGTTAGAGTTACATTTAGAGCAACTGAAATGTACAGTGTGTTTGAAATTTTATTTACAAACTGTAGGAGTAAGTAGGAGACAATGAAATAAGGTAAAAAGTCCTAATAAGCATAGGTCCAGAAACCAGCAGTTTCCGAAATCTATAGGTTTTTTATTATCTCTGGTCAGTAAAGATGCTCTGGAGTAACATAACGTCCGATATGAACTGGAAGAAGGGAGCGTTATAGCATGTACTTCATAATATCACCGTTCATGATAAGGCAGGCATCAGCACGTTTCCTCATCAACAATCCTATGAGTTCGAATATTTCTGAAGTGTGTCTAATGCGTTGGTAACAATTGAAAATATATTTCCGGAGACCGTACACATTATCAACAGGGCTGGAATATACGAAACATATCAAATTTCCCCAAACAAGAAATCCAGAAGATTGAAGTCGGGGGACCTGGGAGGCTATGGTGTTGGTGACCCATGTACAGTATATATTAGCTCTTGACTATCTCAAAGACGTACATCATTTAAAAGTCGCGAAGCTCAGGTTAGAAAAAACGGAGGTGCGCATTACCGTTAAATATGTCAGGTAACAAATTAGGTTCGAACGTTGTAACGGTCGCAAATGTCCGAGATGTTATGAAACTTTATATACTACACAAACTACAAATTGTGCAACACTTAATAAAATGCCTTAGTATCTATTATGCGACATTTCTCAACAATGATGCTTATGGTTTTGTATACTCTACGTTGCAACTATAATGTTGATCCTATTTCAATATGCAGTTTTAATTCTAAAAATAATAATTGGTTATTCAAGTTGTATCTGTAAGTAAGTATTTCTACATTTTCATGTATATATTAATTTTATTTATTGATTTTGAAGACAAAATGATTAGTATGGCGATGAAGCTGGAATCGCTTACGTAATGGAGAAGGGTATATCAGTGTCATTAGAAAACCTGTTCTAGAATGTCTTATTTATACCATGACTTTCACGTTCATTCATAGTTATTTGTCACCTGATCCTGGGCTTCGAAACCTATATTCGAACAATCTCCCATATTTTTCTACAGTATTTTTACGTAGTCTGCAATTAAGTAAATAAATGAACTGTTATAATTGAGACTGTGTGATCATAATGTACGAATGAAAGCTATAATATGCACAAAACTCATACAAATAAAAACCTAAACAAAAGAGAAAGAGAGAAATACACTATACGATGGAAGAAACTTTAAAAATAAATTACTTTAATACGGATTTGTGTATAGGCTAAGTATAGAACAAATTCTTCTAAGTGGCTACAACGACGACGACGATGATGATGATGATGATTGATGACGACGATGAGGATGATAAGGAATGTGAAGAAGAGGAGTTCAAAGAAGAAGAAAAACTGGAGAATGAAGCTTTTATGAAAAATTTGATTTTTTTCAAAATTTTGTCAGAACATTTTTTCGATTAAAGAATTTTTCTGTAATTATATTGGCTTTGCATTGCTTTCCTTGACGTTCTGAGGCCCGAATCCGGGACGGATTTATGCACTCAGGTTTACTTGGGGCCCCCTATGGGGGACAATTGCCCAAGTCCGACGGGTAGTATGGGTGGCAGTCGTGAATCCGATGCTGACAGGTTGACCATTCTGATTCAATTCTTACAAGACCAGGCCTCATCCTCAGACGGGTATTTGTTACCACCAGGAACCGGACCTCCGAACCCTTGGAAACCCGTACTACCGCGACTTAATAATAATATATTAAATTATTTAAAAGCCATTAGATATAATGCGTGATATATAAAACTATAATCTGTGTTAATACATTTCTCTACTTTTACATTCCATTGTGTTTGTATACTTACTTACTTACTTACTTACTTACTTACTTACTTACTTACTAGCTTTTAAGGAACCCGGAGGTTCATTGCCGCCCTCACATAAGCCCGCCTTCGGTCCCTATCCTCAGCAAGATCAATCCAGTCTCTATCATCATATCCCACCTCCCTCAAATCCATTTTTATATTATCTTCCTATCTACGTCTCGGGCTCCCCACAGGTCTTTTTCCCTCCGGCCTCCCAACTAACACTCTATATGCATTTCTGGATTCGCCCATATGGGCCACATGCCCTGCCCATCTCAAACGTCTGGATTTAATGTTCCTAATTAAATCAGGTGAAGAAAACAATGCGTGTAGTTCTGTGTTGTGTAACTTTCTCCATTCTCCTGTAACTTCATTCCTATTAGCCCCAAATATCCTCCTAAGCACCTTATTCTCAAACACCCTTAATCTCTGTTCATATCTCAAAGTGAGAGTCCAAGTTTCACAACCATACAGATGAACCGGTAGTAAAATTGTTTTATAAATTCTAACTTTCAGATTTTTTGACAGCAGACTGGATGATAAAAGCTTCTCAACCGAATAATAACACGCATTTCCCATATTTATTCTGTGTTTAATTTTCTCCCGAGTACCATTTATATTTGTTACTGTTGCTCCCAGGTATTTGAATTTTCACCTCTTCAAAGGATAAATTTCCAATTTTTATATTTCCATTTCGTACAATATTCTCGTCACGAGACATAATCATATACTTAGTCGTTTCGGTGTTTACTTCCATTCCTATCTCTTTAATTGCTTCCTGTGTTTTCCCTAATCTTTTGTGGATTTTCTCCTAACATATTCACGTCATCCGCATAGACAAACAGCTGATGTAACCCGTTCAATTCCCAACCCTCTCTGTTATCCTGGACTTTCCTAATGGCATACTCTAGAGCGTCTGTATACAATTAGTAAATATTTCTTAACTAATTCGGAGAAATTGGTAGTCCGATATTTTTCCACTAAAATAAATGTAGTTCCTTACGCCTTTATGAGCAAGAACGTTATAAACTTCCAAAGCCGAATTTATATAATTTTATTTTGTTAAGAATTAGTGTTTCTTGCGATACTATTTCTTGGGATACATTGACGCCGTTTGAATAATGTTCTTATTTATTTTTATTTCATTTTTATTCTCGAAGATCTAGAATTTAAAAACGTAGGCATATTTTGATCTTTGAAACCACAAATTAAATGCTGATATGGAAAGAGGGCAGTAGTTCTGAGTCGTGAATGGGAAATATCAAATACAAGGGTGTTCTTTATCTGGCTTTAATTACTGCAGAATTTAAATACTCCATACATCAGAATTCTGTAGACAAAAAACTGGTACGTTTCATCAATACAAAAGCTATAAAGGATGTAGAAAATATGCATTTCTATAGCCATTTGAAATAGAGACTGTCTGTATTCGACCTTACACCACAAAACGTTACCCTGATAGAGAAGTTATAATTTCCTCTACTAAACCGCTTATCTGAAATCTTCTACTTCTTTCGTACATTTGCTGAGACGTCGTTCACATCCAGTGCTCAGTGAAGATCTTATCTCTATCGTTAAATTTCTACCATTGAATATATCGCTGTAACCGTAGATAATTTCCACCACATTAAGAACGGTTTCCTCTCTTTCCCTCTCTGCATTTGAACACCCACAAAACTTCTGAATTGTTAATTTTTGTTGGCACTCAAAGTTGAAGTATAAAATTGTTGTTACATTCTCTTTCTGTGTTAAGAAATTGAGTAAAGTTTAGCATCTATTACAATTTAACGGTCGATATCATGAAGGCAAGACAAAGCTACACATAACCATAGTCTAATATACAAATGTAGGAGAATCGGGTTCAATTTTGACTAAAAGTGCAGATAAATATTCTTTCTATAGACATCTCGCGTATTTTCTTAAGTTTCCTTTATGTTCTTTTAAGCAATTGTCTTAAATCTTGATATCCATATGATAGCAGAGACTTCTTGATGTATAACAATATAGTTCATAATCCGAACAGAATTGAGGGGTTAGCTGGAAGAAGGGTGTAACTCGGAAAACATAGTTTTGAGATAATCAACAAAAACTATCTGTTCCCTGCATCTCTTGCTGGAATATGACTCTATTCATATATATTATGGGGTAATACGTTCTCTTGTGATTACAATGAGTTCCATGGTTAATGTTGTACGAGAACGAAGCATTCAATTTTTTTTAACTACGCCCTTCTTCCATAGAAGAGGGTTGAAAATACTGCAATACTGTTAACTTTCCTATATTAGTATTTATTTAGGATTTATTTATTTAACCTGGTAGAGATAAGGCCGTCAGGCCTTCTCTGCCCCTCTACCAGGAGAGTCCAACTATAATATGAAGAATAAAATTACAATTAGTATTAAATTTACAATTACAATTACAATAAAAATCAAGGTACGAAAAGGTTATCTGACTAATGAAAGCTAGATAATTTATCATAGAAAAACAAAGAATATTTCATATATTTATTGAATTACAAATTAAACCTAGAATAACAAAATTGTATAGTATTGAAATTACTGGATATTGAAATATTTTGTGATAGATTAAGGAAACTATTTACAAGAAATCAATTACTGACCAAGTGCCTAGTAAGTTTGCGTTTGAATTGAATTTTATTTCGACAATCCCTGATGCTAGCAGGTAGCGAATTCCAGAGTCTTGGCAGGGCTATTGTGAAAGAGGATGAGTATGAGGAGGTGCGATGGGATGGTATTGTTAGTATTGTTTCATGACGAGAGCGTGTGTTCAGATTATGGTGGGGAGAAAGGTAAGTGATAGGAAAGGCTATATATAGGTCTATACTACAATAATGAAGATGATTACAATGTATGTTCTACAAAAAAAAAAAAAAAAAAAAGCCTATATATAATATGTTCGTTTACTAAATTTTTATCGGAACATTAAATCTAATTAATCCCACTTATTTCACGTTACCATTTTAACTGAAAGTATCTAGAATATAGGCTTACAAACACTATACCACTTTAACTGATCTAATAACCTAACATAAACAACATATAGAATCTTGTGAGGTATATTGGAGTGTTTGTCTCTCATATCTGTCATTACAGTATCACTTAGTTTCACTATATTTTGTACAGTTATCACTCGTTTCTTAGACATTTTAAACAATGATAGAATAAAGGACTTGCATAAAAATTCTTCTCAGTCATGATACTGTTTATCCAAGAACATTCTCGGTGCTGTGGTTTTATAGTTGTTTGACGTTGCTTAATGGTCGTCCTCTCCAAATATCCCATAAGAAATGCATCCTGTTGGTTTTTGATTCCAGTTGCCCAAAATCCTCAATGGAAAATGGCTTGTTCCTCTGTAGACATCTCATATTTCTTCTGGTAGCAACTGGCTTAAATGTTTTCCTGCTAACCTGTAAGAAATATGGAAGTTCCTAAATGACTGACTACTATAAATAGCCTGAATGTAACATTTTATAGCACTGCATACGCCTATATTATTAGTAAGTTACCTTATATTCATTCTCCATTGACAAAAATAAATAGTAATACTATATATATTTCACCATTTTTCCTGACCTACTTGTGTAAGCTTTGCCGTAATTTCGTCGTCTCTTGCTAGATTATTCTTTCGTAATGTGTTAAACCGTTTCTGTTTTCTACCTTTGCGTTTATAATTCATTTTCACTGATACTTTCAACATCAAAAATGTTATATTCGCTTCCACTAGACGAAAGATAGGATAGATCAGAACATTCGTCAGACAACGCGAACACCCTTGCAGTACCTTCGCCGGTCCTCGAACCACAGTAGTGGAAGAAGGATGCAATTCAATAATACCACTCTATTGCAATCTATTGGGACTAGAGGCATAATATTTTGGTGGTTGGTAGAAACGCCGCCAAAGAACGCATATAGCCATTTTACGGATAAACGTCTTAATTCGAATTACGCCCTTCTTCCATCCAACCCCTCAATTGCAATAAAAGTAAAACGCATGCTTTACTTGTAAAACCATAGAGTCATTTCAATATTTTGGACTGTACATATATTTCGGACAATACTGTATGCTAAAACAAAATTGAACGGGATGTACAGTAAGTTGGATTAATCTTCCATGAAATAATGATGATCGAAATTATAGGCCTACGTGTCGTGAATAGCAATCCATAAGAATAATACTCCATTAGAAATTATCTACTGAAGGATGCACTGAAAGGAATGGTGAACGGGAGAATAGTTCGGGGCAGAAGAAGACATCAGATGATAGAAGACATTAGGATATGTATATGGATCATATGCGGAGACTAAGAGGAAGGTAGAAAATAGGAAAGATAGGAGAATGCTGCGTTGCAGTGATAGACCTGCTAAGGGGCAGAACACTATGAATGAATACTAACTTGTAAGTTATTTAAAACTTTAACACACATTCACTTTCTTTTACTCCAATTTCAATTTGATGTTTCACAATTCTCTGTCAACAGTGTCTTATTCTGTCTGATACTGGTAATTCATGCTTAATCCAGTTTTGTCCATTCACGGTTCCTTTGATTTATGTTCTCTTTTTATCCCATATACTTACTTGACAACAAACTTATTTTTGTAATTATTTGATTTATATTCTATTTGAAGTTTACTTGCTATCTTAATGTTTTATTTTCTATTATTAAAAGCCAACAATATACTGTATTATTTACATCACATAAGATTTTAATTCTTGTACGGTACGATTATTTAGTCCTGGCAGTCGCCGGAGATGTGTGCCTGGGTCAGGTGAGTCCATTTAGTTACGCCAAGGGGTGTTTGGGTTATTCACTCACTTGCCTTCGGAGCGATCGGATGTCATGTGTGCGGTAGAGTTGTATGTTTCTAGTACAGTTAAGCTCGCCCTTATCTCTACTCCAGAGTTCTCCCCACTATTCCTATTACTTCCCCTCTTTCGCGTCGCTAAGCTGTCAGGACTAAATAATCGGTCTGTAGTACATTGTCAAATATTCAAAATGATTATACGACAATAATAATAATAATAATAATAATAATAATAATAATAATAATAATAATAATAATAATAATAAAGTGGGTCATATAGGAGATAAAGGACTCAAAGGGTAACTAAAAGGAAAGAAATGAAAACAAATATAGAGTTGTGCAGTTCTGTTTGTACCATAAACAAATTAATAAATATCAAGGATTTTGAATTAATTGTCCCTATATTAAACGAAATAAAGTAACAATTAATAAGCGATATGGGACAAAGATCAGTAACAACGATATGATTGTTAAAATTAAAAATATCATTATAAATTGCTCAGATTAAACTGAAACTAATTGGGAAACCACTAAACTTATAACGTGAAAACTGAACAGTTCAGAAATACTTATACCAAAGCAATAATAATAATAATAATAATAATAATAATAATAATAATAATAATTGTATTAATAAGAAGAATCCCTAATAAATCTGGCAGTTTCTCATAGAGAATATTATGATGATAAAATATTAAACTTCTTATTCTCATCTTTTTGTTGCAAATGTCTTGTCCATATTACTATTTTTCTACCGTTCCTTAGGTTTGATTTGTGCTGTATAAAACATGTATTTCAGTTTCTTATAGAGTCTTCTATGAAAAGTGAATTGAGCGTTGTCCATTGTGCAGGTACAGATATAAGAGGATTGTATACAAATATTAGATGTGTATAGGGCTAATATTTTGTGTACAAACAGGTATTGTAATATATAATATATATAATATATTGTATAAATTTTAGAATTATATGCGTCAGTTTTAGACTACACCACTGTCAAATCGTACTACATAAATTGTATATAGGCTAGCACTCACTGATAGAATGATTGTACAGAAACATTAAACTTTAGCCTATATGGAATTAATATACTCACGATTCTGAATTTTATTCTCTACGATTTTGATTCAACCATATTTGTTATCATTCGATAATTATGTTCTTAATTTATTCTATTCAGTTTCATTAATATATTTGATATTGAAAATGCGGATTTTGATTTGTTTTCATTCATTATCATATTTAATTTTATTTGTGCTACTTTTGGTTTATCCTTTTTATATTTGTCTCCTTTCCATTATTATCATCTTATACCTTTATTGAGGGATGTCACTTTTAGTCACAGCATCAAAAATATATGCATCAATTTTGGAAGAAAAATTAAGAAAAATAACAGAAGATAAAATTTGGCGGAGAAAAATGTAGGTTGTGGAAAGACCGTTCATGCATAGATGCTATATTCGTAGTTAAGTAATTAATAGGAAAGAAGAAATAATTTCATTGCTCTATTTATTTATTATTTTTAGACATTGAAAAAGTTTATGACCGAATAAAGAAGCACAAATTATGGAAAGTTCTGGAATGCTATCAAGTCTCAAATAATTTAATAAATCCATAAAACGTCTTTACGAAATGACTTTAATACAAATTAAATTAGATCACGGAAATATAACACAAGTTTTGGAAGTAAATCAGGGACTCAGGTAAGGCTGTAGGCTCTCTCCATTATTACTCACTTTACGTCTATACCTGGACAAAATAATTAAAGACTGGTAATCAATAAAACTCCCGAGAGTATACATTGATAGAAATACAATATTACAAACAATCATTTTTGCACATGATCAAATATTGATGGCAGAAAATGAAGATGATTTGCAACGATCGGTTTTCAAACTGCAATCCATTTTTAGAAACTTACTACTAACTTACTTACTGGCTTTTAAGGAACCCGGAGGTTCATTGCCTCCCTCACATAAGCCCGCCATTGGTCCCTATCCTGAGCAAGATTAATCCATTCTATATCATCATATCCCACCTCCCTAGAATACATTTTAATATTACCTTCCCATCTACGTCTCGGCCTCCCCAAAGGTCTTTTTCCCTCCGGCCTCCCAACTAACACTCTATATGCATTTCTGGATTCGCCCATACGTGCTACATGCCCTGCCCATCTCAAACGTCTGGATTTAATGTTCCTAATTGTGTCAGGTGAATAATACAATGCGTGAAGTTCTGCGATGTGTAACTTTCTCCATTTTCCTGTAACTTCATACTTCTTAGCCCCAAATATTTTCCTAAGCACCTTAATCTCAAACATCCTTCTACAGCATAAAAATTTCAGAACATAAAACTAAGTCAATAGCAGTGACAGGAAACACACTTTCTAGAATTATAATAATGATAGATAACAAAACAATTGAATAGGTAACAGACTGAGAAGTCATATATATCTCAATTTGAAAATAAAAAAGTTTTTAAGAAAAATTTAGTAAAATATAACAGGTTAAATGGCGTGTTGAAGAGAAATTTTGCAAAATGCATGAAGCAATGTGTTCAAATTAGATACCATAACATTATTTCTTAAAGCAGCTCTTCTATATGGAAGTGAACGATGTTTCCTCCGGAAACATATAAAAAACAAAATTTACTGTTCATAGATAAGATTTTTACGCTCGTTATGTGGAGTGGCTTTACGAAAAAGAATTTTATTAGAAGTGAAGAAGTTTGAGATAAATAGTAACAGAAATAAAAAATATCAGTCCAAATGGAGTCGTCACATTTATAAGATACCAGTTAACCGCTTATGTAGCAAATTATTAAATTATAACTCAAGAGGAACCCGTAGGAATACCATTTCGCCGATGGAAATATCAATTTTTGTAGTAGCATAACGGGCATTGTTTACCAAAAACTACAAGTATTGGAAGAAGATGATCACCTTATTTGTCATCTATTTTATTTTCTTCACTTCTTTTTTGCTAATTTAAATTATCATATTTTTCAGCTTTGTATGTACCATAAGATATCTAATGTAAAAGTCACATACTGGCAAACGAAATAACCAAAGAGATGCAGGCCTACTAGGTCAGAAGACGCTGATTCAGTAAGATAAATGACCGTGGGTCACAAAACACACCGCATAGCATTCATAATGTTCAAGAAGGAATGTTGAGTATACCTTTATAAGTAGGTTCTGGCAAAAAATGTCAAATATGTACTGTCTCTATCCCAGTGTTGGTTTAGCAAAACCTACGCCACACATACAAATAAAAAATAACGAAAGTCAAATAGAAATTCCTTTATTGTTAAAACTTTCGCAGGGTCGCTCTCGGGGAAAGTAAAAATAAAAAATGGACACTGGTGCGTTGGAAAGTATACCTCCAAACATAGGTCTCACGCACAAAAGAATTCGCTTTGAACTTGTTGAAAATTCTTTCGTCTCTATCGCCGAGTGTTTTGGGAATTCGCTTCAAAACATAAATTCGGATCTTACGATTATGCAGTTGGAGAACTTATAAAATGTAGGCCTACTGTTATTACGAGTAACTACTCATTTCCATTCCATTCTATCTACCAAAAATTATAGTCCTAAGTCATATATATTTTTTTTAGGAAACTCAACATTAGTCCTTAATAATTTTGCGGCCTAGATTTTGGATTAAGATTTGATTTACATGTACAATTTCAGTTTTTTTTTTAACGTTTCTAGATTTTAAAATCAGAGTTACAAACCGTTTTCATAATAATATGGGAATATCACTGACAAGGAGGGAGAGGGCACGCTCTTTATATCACCGAATTAAATAAGATTTTGTGACATGCAAATACAAGACGTACTGTTTAAAGTCAACCTGGTATGGGTGGCCAATGACCCCTAGTTTTGAAAATATTGGCTATTGTTTGTGACATACTTCCGTTAGGTGTCTAACAGGAAAACATTAGACTGTGTAGCAGCGTAGCTCATATGGTTGGATGCTGAGTTGTCATCCAGGCAACCAGAGTTCGAATCCTAATGCCTTCTCATTTTTAAAGCTCGATATTATTATTATTATTATTATTATTATTACTATTTGTTATTATTATTATTGTTTTTTTTTTCTTTTTTTTATTCACTTTCAGGTCAGCTCCTATATTCAAAGCCTTGTTGAAATATGCGTGGTATGCATCAAAATTAATAAACGAATGAGAATTGTTTGTGAATATGAATGATATCTGTTTCGCAGTGGAAGTGCGGAAAAATGTGTGTGACTGTGGACAACCTTCTTTCATTGGCTGTGCATGGTGCAGGAAATATGTATGTTTTGTGTATTTTTATAACATTTATCTTAATGAATCGGGTACAAAATGAAGTGGAATAGCTGCTACAGAAACGGAACAGACACCAGTGACACATCTTACCTTCCTGCGTGATCAGTATTTCATTGTTTATCCTTTACAATACAATATTAGTTAATTATAATTTGTTTGAAACATGATGAAGCGTTCAATACATTGAGAAATATGATATATGTAAATAGATAACTGTGATCACAATATTAATCATTATTAAAAGAAAAAAAATATATAGGACCAGTTAAGATTCGAACTTAGGTTGTCTAGATAACAACTCAGCATCCAACCATGTGGGCTACGCTGTTACAAAGTCTAATGCTTCCCTATTAGGCACCTAACGGAAGTATGTCACAAACAATATCCAATATTTTCAAAACGAGGGGTCATTGGCCACCCATACCAGGTATGGCTTTAAACAGTACGTCTTGTACTTTCATCTCACACAATCTTATTCCATTCGGTGATATACAGAGCGTGTCCTCTCCTTGTGAGTTGAATTTATTGGAGGAGGGGCACTACGACCCAGCACTGAGACCTTTCAAGAAATATTGCTCCAACCCTCAAGCTAGGCGCATTTCAAAACCCACACCGGCTGACTGCACTAGAGTTTGATGTGTATCCAGGTTTCGAGCAGACAAGCCCATTCTTCTCTAGGCCGTAATTATCTAATCTCTCTAATTACGACGAAAGTTTGATTTTTCAGGATTTGTAAACATTTTTTTTATAACTGACGTAAATAAATATTCTTGCTCTGAATTAAATCGAATTCCACCATCTTACACAATACTACACTATGAATCACGCACAGAGTAAGTGTTAAACTAGCACCACACTCAACATTCAACTGCGTATGAAACCGTTTATCAACTAACATGGTTCACGGCGGCCGACCTTGACTATTCTGGTTACACATTTCTACTAAATTCGGTTGTTTCCAATCAGCCTAACCATGGATATTCGTTATATTCATATGAACTTTTATTCTTTATTTGATGCAGGATACAATGCTGATATTAATCCACATTACACAAACAACCCACAATGTTTAACTATTCACATTGTATATTATAAGTCATTGAACTTAATATATTTAAATAAAATTCATCATCATCATGATCTTCACAGTAATGTGTCATATATTTACACGTCACAATTTAAGCCAAAGACTTCAGCCAAAAAAATTATAGATTCTAGCGCATAATAGCTTTGGTTTTATTTTTTAAACTAAACAGTCAAAGTGGTCATGTCTGAATTTATTCACCTTACTTACTTACAAATGGTTTTTAAGTAATCCGCAGGTTCATTACCGCCCTCACATAAGCCTACCAGCGGTCCCTATCCTGTGCAAGATTAATCCACTCTCTATCATCATATCCCAATATCCCACCTCCCTCAAATCCATTTTAATATTATCCTCCCATCTACGTCCCGGGTCGCCCTCGGTAGCGTAGTTGGTTTAGCGCTGACCTTCTATACTCGAGGTTGCGGATTCGATCCCGGCCGAGGTCGATGAGATTTAAGTATTTTTAAATGCGATGGGCTCATATCAGTAGATTTACTGGCATGTAAAAGAACTCCTGCGGGACAAATTTCTGGTATACCGGAGACGCTGATATAACCTCTGCAATTGCGAACGTCGGTAAATAAACCATAATTTTCAATTTTCTACGGTCGGCCTCCCCAAAGGTCTTTTTCCCACCGGCCTCCCAATTAACACTCTATATGCATTTCTGGATTCTCTCATACGTACTACATGTCTTGCCCATCTCAAACGTCTGGACTTAATACAAATATTTATTTTATTTTATTGGGTTATTTTACGACGCGGTATCAACATCTCAGGTTATTTAGCGTCTTAATGAAATGAAGATGATAATGCCGGTGAAATGAGTCCGGAGTCCAGCACCGAAAGTTACCCAGCATTTGCTCGTATTGGGTTGAGGGAAAACCCCGGAAAAAACGTGAACCAGGTAACTTGCCCCGACCGGGATTCGAACCCGGGCCACTTGGTTTCGCGGCCAGACGCTCTGTCCGTTACTCCACAGGTGTGGATTAATACAAATATAAATTACAGAAATAAATAACTATAAATAAGCAGAAGAAAGAGTAATGAAAAAAGAATAAAATTAAAACAGGAAAGGGGAAGAAATAAAGAAAAAATGAAGAAAAATGAAAATAACGAAAGAGAGGGTACGAAGAAAGAAATAATAATAATAATAATAATAATAATAATAATAATAATAATAATAATAATAATAATGATTTATTTAACCTGGCAGAGTTAAGGCCATAAGGCCTTCTCTAACACTCAACCAGGAGTAAAGACTGCGTTACAAAAACACTACAAATTTACAAAGTACACTACAATTTTACACACAAAACTGAATAAGATAATAATAATAATAAAATGTAAATAACAAGTAAGAAGAAATCAGACATAATATATACCATACAGAAAGAAAGAAAAAAGCATAATAAAATGTGAACAGCAGGTCAAAATAAATGAGGCATACAAAGTATAAAAAAATAAGACAATTATTCATAATAATAAGTAATAATAATAATAGTAATAATAATAATGATGATAAAAATAAGAATAGTAAGAATGATAATAATAATAATAATAATAATAATATTAGTAGTAATAATACTAAAAGTAGTAATGAAATATTGCAGTACAAAGCATACAGTGAATACAATATTTTTAAGTACACACAATAGGGAGAATTATGATTATATATAGCTCAACTTATTACATTAGAGATATACCATTATCGGAAAATATGAAAACAAAAATATAAAATAAGTTGAATAATGTAGTCGTACAGTGAGAAGTACGAATTAATAAAAAAAAGACGGAGTGAATGTATAAGTGAAAGGTTGATTGAATAAGCCAAAGTCAAATAGAAAGTCAAATGAAACTAAATGTGACAGAAACAAAATCAAAGCAGAACTACACAGAAACAAATCTCCTAACAGTAGAGATGATTTATGACTTTACAAAAGTGGCGGATTGAGTCACAGCTTTGGCTTCGCAACGGGCCGAGTCACTTGTTTGTGAACTGGGTCGTTGCTTGTGACAGGAACAATACTGTTAAACTTGCTCCTCTTCTTAATATGACACCACGTCGCCTTAACGCTGTAAAGCATACCTCAAAGTAGTTTTGAGATTTGGAAGCGGCCCATGGGCTCGATAATACCGGCAAGCATTGTGTTGACTCCGCAAGTTTCTACCAGCATGGCTGAATGATAAAGGAGCCCGAACATCAAGCGAGGCGGTGAGTGGGGTCCACCGGGACTGCCAGGTGCAGGCTTCCTCAAGTTAGTTATAGCAAGTTATCCCAACTGTCAGATATAATTACAACTCGAAACTATTCCTAGGAAACAGGACTGCATTAACACCTGGGTTACCGGAGCCTTGCACCCCTGGAGACAACTCTTTCCTAATGTTTCGTCAGAAGAAAGTTGCAATGGCTGGATAAAAAGTAATGGCAACAGTTCGATATTTCTGACATGGCTTTATTCACAGGAGTACAACTTTTACGTACCTTCAATATAGTCGCCCCTTATTTATAACCTTTTGCCAAATGTTTGGAAGGCGTCGTACACCATCAGAGCGTCCATCTTTGTTGATGTTCCTTATTGACCGCCCTATAGCAAAGATAAGTTCATCTCTGGTATTGTACCGGGTCCCACGTTGTGGTTCTTTCATTTTGGTGAAAAGATCGTAATCGCATGGACTCATATCGGTGGATGTTCCAGAATCTCCATTGCCAGCAGCGTAAGCGGTCCTTGACAGCAGCAGCGGTGTGACTCCTTGCATTATCATGAAGAATGATGGGATTCTGTACCACCAAGTGTCGTCGTTTTCTCCTGAGGGCTGGACTAAGGTGATGCTGCAGGAACCTGCAGTAGTAGTCCGCGTTTGCCGTCTGCCTTGGAGGTACAGCGTGGTGCAGTATTATCCCATCAATGTCATACGCCTCAATGAACACCACCTTCACAGCACTTTGTGTAGGGCGCACTTTTTTCGGACGAGAAGAACCTGGATACTTCCATTCATTTGATTGACGATTCAAGTTTGGTTGGTTCATATGAGCGAGCTCAGGTTTCGTCCATAGCGACGATTCGTCCAAGACAGTCGTCATCTTTCCTTTGGTATCGGTCCAACAAGGCCTGTGCGACTGCATAGCGGTGACATTGTTAAACTCGGAAATTTCATGGGGTATCGAACTCCCTGTAATTTTGCGGTAACCCAGAATGTCTTGAAGAATGTGGAGCACAGTTTTGTGACATACTCCGACTTCCGCCGCTAACTCACGCGCAGTCCATCGGCGATCAGCATCCAACAAGGAAGCAAGGAGTTGAACTGTGTTGTCCTCCACGCGGGGTCGCCCTATACGGAGGTTGTCCTAAACGGCATCCCTGCCTTCCAGGAACGCTTTAACCCATCGTGCCACTGTGCGATATGGCACCGCTGCATCGGCACATGCTTCACGCAGTCCCTGAAAACATTCTTGTGCACTACGACCTCGTGTCACTTCAATTTTGATACAGAAACGTTGCTCTAGTTTCGTAAACGTGGTCTTAGGGCGCTCGCATTATCCCTATGAAAGTCAACGTTCTACACACTGCAGTAGATTGACAGAGTACTGTCGCCGCTGGCTGCACTAACTCATCTAACAGTCCTTGTTCATGTCCGCAAGGCTAGCAGCTCTCGAACGCACCATCGTCACGTGACAGCAGCGTTGCCATAACATTTATCCAACCTATGTACATTCTGTTCCGTTAACAGCTATTGGTCAGATATAATTACAAATCGAAACTATTCCTAGGAAACAGGACAGCAATAACACCTGGGCTACCGGAGCCTTGCACCATTGGAGACAACTCTTTCCTAATGTTTCGTCAGAAGAAAGTGGAAATTTCTCCACACTATGTTCCGTTAACAGCTCTTGGTCAGATATAATTACAAATCGAAACTATTCCTAGGAAACAGGACTGCATTAACACCTGGACTACAACGTAAATGTTGGTCGATTATTATTCCGAGATAGTTAACTTGAAGAGATTAATTTAGAATAGGGCAGTTACAACTATTGGAAGAACAATTGGATATATGAATTTTTGAACACAAGAGAAATAAACGAATGAACATATTTATAGAGAGAATGAGATAATTAAAGAGTAAACGTACAAAAGATTGAACGAATTATGAATGGCCGAATGAGGAAATAAAGGAAAGGCAAGTGAACTAGGAGAGTAGTGAATGAGGAACGATTTTAGTGTGCAATATAAGACACTTGACAATGTGACAACGTGTCACGGAGGCTGAAGCGAAAGCCGAGCAAGCAATCCATAAAGATGTGTATCATAACTACACTTGTTTCCTGCGGGACTCGACCGCGTTGATTGATGAAGATGAATGGTGATAATGCAGGGTGCGTGAGGAATCTGCTCTCGCTGATTGCACCCAAACTAAATACTATCACGGGAATGACAATTTAACATTCTTTCCAAAGAAATGAAGGAATATCTATAATTTATATCAGTTCAACGTATTTTTCTCCTTTCTCTCTTTGAGTATAAATCGCTTCTATTCTAACAGCAAGATACCATCACGCAATATACTCATCAAATGATGTTCTCACTCCCTCATACACAGTGGGGGTAAATGCACCCCACATTCTACGATAAGTTCCATCAGGTTTCTTTCAAAAATAGATAATGAACGAGAAGAGAGGTCTCATACTATGGACACCAGTTTGTGCTTCTTGGTCTGTTTAAACTTACAGAAGTGTCTCACGTGATTAAATTATTTCTTACCATTTTTGTTATTATTATTATTATTATTATTATTATTATTATTATTATTATTATTATTATTATTATTATTATTATTAAGTCGAATTTGATTCATATATAATTCCTCAAGATGAAATAAATCCTAATATATTTCGACTACTAGATGTTGATAACCGGGTAGTAACCATAAATACATTTATTGGAATTATCGTAACAGCAGCTGATGTCTTACACTCATGATCAATTCCAAGTCTTGGTGTCAAAGCTGATACTGTTATTATTGGGGCTAGGACTTTGATGACCTATAAATCATGAAACAATGTCCTAAAAACAAAGCATTTATGATCTAAAAATCTTTCAAAATGCCCTTAAAAATACCCTAAAAATTGATCTTACATAATTGGCATAGTAGGAAAAGAGGTTTTGCACTACTTAACATTTAGACTAATAATTAAATTAAATTCTAGTACCAACATTTACGTTTATTTCGTTTTACATAATTTTTTCTGATGGTAGGCTACACTTTAATTATTTATTTTACCTCATGCAATTTCCATGTAGTCCACCACAAGGCCACTTTTATCCGGAATTAGCAGGTATAGAGGAGTCTATATTGAAGGGGTGGTTGGAGTTTACTACGTTAAAATGATAATATTTGTGTAGAAAAACGATTAAAATATTATAAAAAATAATGGGTATTAGCCACCGATGTAGCTTGGTCGGTTAAGGCTCTTGCCTGCCGACCCAGAGTTGCGCTCGGTCGCGGGTTCGATTCCCGCTTGGGCTGATTATCTGATTGGATTTTTTGCGAATTTTTCCCAACCGTAAGACAAACAGCAGGTAATCTATGGCGAATCCTCGGCCTCATCTCGCCAAATATCATATCGCTATCACCAATTCCATCGACGCCAAATAACCTCGTAGTTGATACAGCGTCGTGAAATAACCAAGTAAAAAAATAATGGGTATTAATGGGCAAAATATGTAGACAAAATATCAAAGGAAATAAACATTATTTTATATTAATAATGGGGATTTGTGGCCAAAATTAAATGAAAATGCCTCAAATATGTCCGAAGAAAACCAATGATGCTCTTATGAGTTGAAACAGGCAAAAAATGCAAAAAAAAAAAAAGGCCTAACAAATATGTCTTAAAACACTCAGTTTATCACATCACATATAAATACCAAAGCAGCTATGTTTCTGGCTTACTAGAAAAAATATGCAATTTCATCAAAGTCCTAGCCTTAGTTGTTGTTGTTATTATTATTATTATTATTATTATTATTATTATTATTATTATTGTTATTATTATTATATAGCGTTATGAGCTAAGAAGGCTCTTGGCTGCCGAATTTACAATATAATTCCATCGCACCTTGTCCTGATATACAATTTTCCATTTATCATGAATTTCTAAAATTTGTAGGTCCTATTTCAGACTGTTTAAATATCTAAGCATAGGTCTTCCCTACGATCTTTTCCCTAAAGGAATTTCTGTGAACATCCTTTTTACTCTTCTTTCTTCTGGAGTTCTTAACACATTATTATTATTATTATTATTATTATTATTATTATTATTATTATTATTATTATTATCATCATCATCACCATCATCATCATCAAAGAATATACAGAAATCAAAACTATACTCTTCAATTAAGCAGAACAAGTAGGTTTCTCCTTTTAACCAGAGACTTGATCTGGAAGATCAGGGTTGAAGTCCAAGTGACTGTTAAAATTTTTTAACTCGTATAACTTGCAGAACAGTTTCGGATTACCCTTGTTTGATCTATACATTGTAGTAATGTAATATCGTCCTGACAACTTCGTATTCATCTAGTGTCGAAATAACATTATATGAAACTTAATTGGAAAATTTATCTTCAAAAAATAGCACATACTGGTAATTATATAATTTCGTTATTAAGTTGTGCTATGAAGACGTTTCTTATATATCTCAAGAGCATAACTGAAGGGTTCAGAATCATAGTGACCCACTATGGGCCAAGCGCCATTTACTAAAACCGTAGAAAACGAGGGTTAAAATGAAGTATTACCATAATTCAATGGAAACATATAGCAAGTAATATAAAGTATACACATTAAAACTAAATGATATGTCAATCTTAATTAAACTATGGTATTCACTTAACTTTAACCCTTGCTTTCTCCGTTTTTAATAAATGGCGCTTGGCCCACTAGAGTTCTGAACCCTTGAACTGGTTACTTAATAGTTAAGATTAGTCTGTGGTATTGAAAATGATTTCACTGAAACCGCATGCGTTTGTGGCATTATTTCTTAAGAATGGAATGGACTCAGCAGACGATTTTGGTATAGGATTACGTATAGTTTGCAACTAAAAGATAAAGAAAAGTTTAACGGCTTTTAAATCAGCATTTAAAATTACTATTAAATTTACTTTAGATACGGAATATTATTTCTGATTACTTCGTCGCTATTAATTATTGAAATAGGGGAAGATTTCCTGTGAAAACAAAAATAATAATAAAATTGGCAGGATAATTAATTATGTTTTTAAGCAAATGAAGCATTGTAAATAAAATAAATCTTCCAATATGCAGTTTAAGAAATTTGGATGATGCATAGATTAACATCCACGCTTCTCTTATAATGATTTAATCAATATTATTCTCCGATCTTTAAATAACATAACGGTATACGAGTACATTTTATATTGTAGATTTCGCCACGTTATGAAGTTCCTCATTAATGAAAGTCAAATTCCAACTGGTTACATGTAACTTCGACAGATAATTTTTAAGTATTACACTACGTGTAATTTTATTAGCATCCAGTCTGCTGTCAAAAAATCTGAAAGTTAGAATTTATGAAACAGTTATATTACCGGTTGTTCTTTATGGTTGTGAAACTTGGACTCTCACATTGAGAGAGGAACATAGGTTAAGGGTGCAAATCTGGCTTTCAGGTAGTAGCTCCCTGTAAGCAGGTTTGAATAATTTCAAGGAAAAATTGTTCCGGGGCCGGGTATCGATCCCGGGAGCCTTAGCGCGAACGCCCTACCGACTGAGCTACCTCAGGAACCATACACGACACCGTTACAAAAAATAGGTTAAGGGTGTTTGAGAATAAGGTGCTTAGGAAAATATTTGGGGCTAAGGGGAATGAAGTTACAGGAGAATAGAGGAAGTTACACAACACAGAACTGCACGCATTTTATTCTTCACCTGACATAATTAGGAACATTAAATCCAGACGTTTGAGATGGGCAGGTCATGTAGCACGTATGGGCGAATCCAGAATTGCATATAAGTTAGTGTTAGTTGGGAGACTGGAGGAAAAAAGACTTGTGGGGAGCCCGAGACGTAGGTGGGAAGATAATATTAAAATGGATTTGAGGGAGGTGGGACATGATGATAGAGACTGGATTAATCTTGCTCAGGATAGGGACCAATGGCGGGCTTATGTGAGGGCGGCAATGAACCTCCGGGTTCCTTAAAAGCCAGTAAGTAAGTAAGTAAGTAAGTAAGTAAGGAAGTAAATAAGTAAGCAATTTTTTTAGCCCCAGTCACAATTCTGCTGCTACAGTGATCGGACTCCTATGTTGAGTCTTTTAGATCTATGTCAAATTTATTTCTGTCTAGACAGGAGCTGTACGGGTACCAAGCAAAAAAATTGATACTTTTTCCGAGTTAATTTGGTCAATTAATCATATCCCCATACCTTACTCTTGTCGATTTTGTCTGCGTTTGTGGGGACGGACGAAAGTTGAATACAAAAATAAAGTAAACACCAGAACGAATTATTGGTCGCTTGCATTATGCATTGTGCTGCCCTCATAAAATTAAAACAAAACGACCTCAGAAGAGCTCCACTTCTTAAAAGAGCTGAGAAGTACTTTGAAGCCGGTGGTGGAATATTTTAACCATTACTCTGGACAGTTGAAATGTATTGATACAGTGTAAATAAGCAATAATTTTGTAATCATTATGTCATATGTTTTTTCCTTCTTGCCACTTGTAATGTTTGACATATGTATCATTCACCCATTGAAAATTGGACACATGTTTATAGGAAATTTTTTACTCAGAATAGGCCATTACTACCTCTTTTTCAAGGTATTTACTATTCCTTATGAATATCCGTGTATAGCACAATGAAAAATACAAATGTAGGCCTAATGGACCTACAGAAGAATAAATCGATTTTAGAATTACAAATAAATTATTTGGAATAAATTTATAGCTCTACATTTTAAAGCTATATAAAGCATATCCTTAACCACAGGCCAGACTCAGAAGGGGGTTCGAATCCAGCTCACAGTCTAATTTCCAAGATGTTCTTCATTTGTACAGGGAAATCATTCTATTTTTACTTCAATTTTTATTGTACCTGAGTTTTTAAATAGACTTCACTCCCACCCCTTCTACTAATCAAGTTCAACCGTCCTTCACACAGATCCAAGACCTCATATACAGTCATACTAAAACAGTACGTTCCAAAAATATGTTCGCATTTTCCAGTGACGAAAGAGCTTTCAATATTGAATCATTTTCGCACAGGTACTGCCGTCCATTTGCCTACGTCGCATCCCGGTTTCCCTCAGCTGCTTCTATTCGCCTCTCTTTAAAGGCTAGTAGCTGGGCTGTCCTAGCTCTTTTCTGAGAACATTAATTTATGTTAGGAATTGGACGTCTACGTGATATTATACAAGTGTTTAAAATAACTTAAATTAAAAGGGCCTCGTTAAGTAATTAACGGTCACATGATTTCCCCCCTGTCTACGACCCTGCGACATAACCACTTGGACGGACAGTAGATAGCATGTCTGAGTAATTTTATCTTTACGGATTGGGCAGAAGTGAAGATTGGATTTACAGTACGTAAGGTACTCTTTTATACAGTAGGTACAGAATTATTTGAACATGAGTTACTAGTACGAAGGACGAAATTGGTAATTGGAATTAGATGCAATAGTCTATAGTGCGATAATATGCACAAAAGAACTGAAGCCTGTATCGAAATGAACTGCCACACATTTTCAAAAATGTGTTTAAATATCCATATTATGATTATTCTTTAATTTAACTTCATTCTCTATATTGTACGCTAATGTGCTGTAGACACTATAATATATACTGCACAATGAATACGTCCACATGGACAGATCAGTTCGTGAGTAAAAGCACTCATTGTTAATCCTGTACTGTATTTTAATTAAACAAAAGCCTAATGAAAATTATCAAATTCAAAAGCGTGATATTTCCTAGTTTACGTAAATGGTGAATTACATTTCTTCCCTCCTATACCTAGTAAAGTGATTTGTTTGTATATTATTCCAGTATCATCGAACTCCAGTCGTGGAAGGGGGTTGCAAACGGTGTTTCCGTTCTCAACCGTTGATCCAAAGGTATACTTACTTGCTTACTTACTTACTTACTTACTTACTGGCTTTTAAGGAACCCGGAGGTTCATTGCCGCCCTCACATAAGCCCGCCATTGGTCCCTATCCTGAGCAAGATTAATCCAGTCTCTACCATCATATCCCACCTCCCTCAAATCCATTTTAATATTATCTTCCCACCTACGTGTCGGCCTCCCCAAAGGTCTTTTTCCCTCCGGCCTCCCAAATAACACTCTGTATGCATTTCTGGATTCGCCCATACGTGCTACATGTCCTGCCCATCTCAAACGTCTGGATTTTATGTTCCTAATTATGTCAGGTGAAGAATACAATGCGTGCAGCTCTCTGTTGTGTAAGTTTCTCCATTCTCCTGTAACTTCATCATTCTTAGCCCCAAATATTATCCTAAGCACCTTATTCTCGAACAACCTTAACCTATGTTCCTCTCTCAAAGTGAGAGTTCACGTTTTACAACCATAAAGAACAACCGGTAATATAACTGTTTTATAAATTCTAACTTTCAGATTTTTCGACAGCAGACAGGATGATAAAAATTTCTCAACCGAATAATAACAGGAATTTCCCATATTTAATCTGTGTTTAATTTCCTCCCGAGTGTCATTTATATTTGTTACTGTTGCTCCAAGATATTTGAATTTTTCCACCTCTTCGAAAGATAAATCTCCAATTTTTATAATTCCATTTCGTACAATATTCTGGTCACGAGACATAATCATATACTTAGTCTTTTCGGGATTTACTTTCAACCCTATGGCTTTGCTTGCTTCAACTAGAATTTCGGCGTTTTCCCTAATCGTTTGTGGATTTTCTCCTAGCATATTCACGTCATCAGCATAGACAAGAAGTTGATGTAACCCATTCAACTCCAAACCCTGTCTATTATCCTGAACTTTCCTAATGGCATATTCTAGAGCGAAGTTAAAAAATAAAGGTGATAGTGCATCTCCAGATATAGCCAGGTTAATATTAGAAATGTTAGTAAAAATAAAATGATGTCCCTGTGTAACGAATTGTGGGTAAAGTCACGGCGAATTCTCAGATTAACTTCACAAAATAACAGGTTAAAGAAATATTACTTGTAGTTATTTTTTGTACATAAAAACTCATGAGATCTCTTCACAATCGAACTGTTACCTCCGATAAAAAGCCTTCATATTGTTGCCTGATCTAGGAATGGACAATTTGCTTCTTCCTGATAATGTCTAAATTAAATCACCCTGACATTAAATGTGACATTTACACTTTGAATCTGAACAGCATCCCAAATCAAGGTTTTAAGCACATCTGAGATATATTACTTTCTTCATTTCTGAAGACTTTCACTTAATCAAAATCTGGCTGACGGATGTTTGCAGATACGATTCTCTTAAACAAATATACATTCCTTTAACTTATTGCGACGTTACGTTTCGGATCATAAAGAAAACAAATCATTTTATAGAAGAATAGATGCCCTGAAGAAATTCTATATGTATACCTACTTGTAATAAGATGCACTGTCAGAACCTGTATAAACTTATACGCTTTTCGTATCAACATTTTAAGCAAACAACTTCATAAGCGATACGGCTCAAGAGTATCGATTCATTGAAAGCTTGGCTGATGAGATTAAAGTGGAGCTCTCTGGAATCCCCTTCCAAAAATTACTTAAAAAATTCTTCACGGATTTTAATTTGTCGCATTATGACTATAAATATTAAAATTCTGGAACAAGACCTACTCTCTTTGCATAATTTTGGTTCATTATCATATAAGAGTGTAATTATTTATTTATTTTATTTTAAATCCACCACCAACAGAAACAAGCTTCCAATTATAGGTGGTTTATATTGATACATATACAAAATACATAATAAGAAAAAGAAAACGAACAACAAAAAGGAAAGAAAGGAAGAAAGAAAGAAAGAAAGAAAGAAAGAAAGAAAGAAAGAAAGATAGAAAGAAAGAAAGAAAGAAGGAAAGAAACATAATAGATGCTAGAATATAATATTGCAGTTAATATAGTGCCAGATGTCAATATAATGATGCAAAATTATTTAAAAACTAGAGTAAAGAACATTATAATACACTTATTCATAATTTAAATATCTAAGGACATACAATTCTTTTTAAATATTGTATAACTTTTTTTTACTGTTAAACTGAAAACTAATTGAGAATCACAATATAAAGACAGAGAGTTGTTAAATATTACACATAACAAACAATGGAGAGTTGTTGAAGAAAACATTTCTAGGAATTGGAATAAAAAAAGGTTGCCTATGACTTAATTCTGCTGGAACAAGACCAAATCTCTTTGTATAATTTTGGTTCATTATCAAACACGAGTATAATTATTTATTTTATTTTATTTTATTTTATTTTATTTTAAATCCACCACCAAGAGAGCAAACTTCCAATTATAGATGGCTTACATTGATACATATACAAAAATACATAATAAGAAAAAACAAAACGAACAACACGAAAGAAAGAAGGAAACAAACAAAGAAACATAATAGATGCTAGAATATAATATTGTAGTTAATATAGTGCCAAATGTCAATATAATAATGCAAAATTATTTAAAAACTAGAGTAAAGAACATTATAATACACTTATTCATAATTTAAATATCTAAGGAAATACAATTCTTTTTAATATTGTGTGACAATTTGTTTACTGTTAAACTGAAATCTAATTGAGAATCACAGTTTAAAGACAGAGAGTTGTTAAGTAATACACATAACAAACAATGGAGAGTTCTTGAAGAAAACAGTTCTAGGAATTGGAATAACAAAAGGTTGCCTATGACGTAATTATGTTTTTTTACATTGAACTGAAGGAATTTAAGAAAATCACAGTTATTCAATATACCGTTAACAGTCTTATAGGGTAAAATTAGGCTATTTATTAATCGTCTAGATTTTAAAGTTTTACTGTATAATTAAGTTAAGGAAGTAACTGATTATATGAAATTTGCTTTTCATAAGACGACACGCGATGTATAATCAGATATGTGACGGCGATGGTTAATGATGATTATGCAACATTATGCAATAATGACAGAATACTTCTAGTCACAATAGCATGAAGTGGAGTATTATAACAGGAGAAAAAATGGACATAAAAGAAAAAGAAGGGTAGAATTATAATGGAAGGTACAGATATCATAGGAGGAAGGTGAGAATTATATGAGGAGATACATTAGTATGAAGAAATAATGGAAGATTTAGTAAATGAGAAATAATAAAGTTAGTCGTGGAAAGGAAGAATTGTTATAAGAGGAGAAATAGTCATACTTGGAGGCAGGACAGTATAAGAGGAGAAGGGGAAGAAGGGACAAATGAAGGGAAATATGGAACTGAAGGAGAATTAGGGTAAAATAGCATAAATCGCACCGCTTCCTAAATGGCACCACTGCTAGTTTAAAAACGTTACTGTAGTAGTGTGGCATCTAGTGGTATTGTTACAATCTACCATATGAACTTCCACCATGTCACTTGATTTCTGCCACTTCTTTGTGTCAGCAGCGTGGTGATAGTGTATCTAATATAATCGCTCAGGTGAATGTATAGTTAGCTAACATTTTGTAACTAAATAACGGATTTGTATGCAAAGGACTCCATATTCTTAAGATGTTATTGGTTTAAAGTGATATTAAAGACATTTAACTTAGTAAGATTTTCGAACATGTGGTGATTATAGGCTAGAATGAAGGAAATAACTTATGACGTAGTTTCTAAATTCGCATCACTTTGTAGGTGCCTAATTCGCACCGGTAGCAATTCTAGCCGTAAAAAAGAAGGCCCCAAAATTTTAATTGAACGAGGAATGCATCAGGTGGGTGCAATACCAAGTGGTGAAAAGGGCGTTAATACAACATGTGTATGTTGTACAACCGCACCGGGTATTTTGTACCACCTATGACAATTTTTAAACGTCAAACAGTGCATTCTATATTATCAGTTGTTGCTCCTCCAGGATCGTTATTTGTTTGCTCTGAGTCAGGTTACATCAACAGTGAACTATTTGTCGAATAGTCAAACATTTTATTTGCCACTGAAATCTGCCATAGAAAAAAGTGCTGCTTCTCTATGTCCATCTATACGACCCATTCCAATAATTTAGAAGCTAGATTATCTCGGGAAAATGGTGTGCTCCTGTTTCAGCTTCCTCGTCATAATACTCATAGGCCCAGCCTTTAGATGTTTCTATCTTCAAATCATTTCAGACAGCTCAATCATGATGCAGTTCTTAGGTGGCTTCGAGATAATCGGGGCGAAAAGGTGACGCAGTTTACAGTCTGAAGTGCCAGGTGAAGCACATGGCAAATGTGTAACAGTAAAAAACGCGTTCAGACAGTTTAAATGTTAGGTAATTTATGCTCTATTTTCTTCAATTTCATTTGAAGATGCGTTACTCTCTTTCATTAATTTCAATAAACTTATAATTTCTATTTATTACATTATTAATATTACATACTGTTCAGTATGTTCAGCATTAAAAAATTCCCTTCATTCTGTTCCCTGCAGATAAAGAGGTGCGATTTAAGAAACCGTAGGTGCTATTTAAGAAACTGGGTGACTAAATGGTACCACTAACAAGTGTTTCGAAAATGTCATTCTAATTAAAAAATATTAAATCAAATTCAAGAATTCTTTTTTACATGAAAATTAAATGTTCTGGGAATGTATCTCTGTAAAGGAATGCAGAAAATAAAAACTGTATTGTTCAATAAACATTATAAATGCTAAGGTGGTGCGATATAGGCAACCTTACCCAGTGTATGTACAGTACATGTATAAATGAATTTGCCTACTTTCTTTGCGAATCCAAAGTCGTGGATTCAGAGGCTCGCTCTTCTTGGTTCTGAGTGTAGCTGTGCTCCTCAGCTCGTGCCTTTGCATACATTGGCGACCCGTTATCCAGATAATGGCAGTGCTTCGCTATATTGATAATCCTATTTAAACCGCTATACTTTAATTTATATGCGTGCAATTTCTCTTCCAAATCTACTTCCATTTATCTTTGTTAAAAGACGTCAATTAAAAAGGCCATGCATTTTTTTTTTCTTTATAAGACGCTTAGAAATTATATACCTGTCATTCAGAAAAATACTCTCCAGATCTGATGCAACACTTTTTCAGACACCACCTTTCAACGAAGACGCATCTGCAATTCATACCACATCGTACAATTCGATTGCACATATATTAATTTTCTAATGTTTCCTTAATAAGAGAGGGTTTGGAATTGAACAGGCTACGTCAGCTTCTTGTCTATGCGGATGACGTGAATATGTTAGGAGGAAATCCACAAACGATTAGAGAAAAAAAAATACTTCAAGCAAGTAAAGCGATAGGTTTGGAAGTAAATCCCGAAATACAAAGTATATGATTATGCCTCGTGACCAGAATATTGTACGAAATAGAAACATAACAATTGGAGATTTATCTTTCGAAGAGCTGGAAAAATTCAAATATCTTGGAGCAACAGTAACAAATATAAATGACACTCAGGAGGAAATTAAACGCAGAATAAATATGGGAAATGCGTGTTATTATTCGGTTGAGAAGCTTTTATCATCCTGTCTGCTGTAAAAAAATCTGAAAGTTAGAATTTATAAAACAATTATATTACCGGTTGTTCTGTATGGACTCTCACTTTGAGAGAGGAACAGAGATTAAGGGTGTTGAGAAAAAGGTTCTTAGGAAAATATTTGGGGCTAAGAGGGATGAAGTTACAGGAGAATATAGAAAGTTACACAACGCAGAACTGCACGCTTTGTATTCTTCACCTGACATAATTAGGAACGTTAATTCCAGACGTTTGAGATGGTCGGGGCATGTAGCACGTATGGGCGAATCCAGAAATTCATATAGAGCGTTAGTTGGGAGGCCGGAGGGAAAAAGACCTTTAGGGAGACCGAGACGTAGATGGGAGGATAATATTAAAATGGATTTGAGGGAAGTGGGATATGATGATAGAGAGTGGATTAATCTTGCACAGGATAGGGACCTATGGCAGGCTTATGTGAGGGCGGCAATGAACCTGCGGATTCCTTAAAAGCCATTTGTAAGTAAGTAAGAACTTAATAAGAGACAACATTGTTAATGCTTCATTTGCTACAGAGATAATTATAATATTATTCAGTTTATTTTAATTGTTTATATTGACTAGAATTTAGAAAGGTAGTTACATTGATATTTAGAAAGCCGGATTGACTTGTGGACGGATGTATGGCATTAGCTGTGGAAGATATAATATTGGACAGATTAACCGTCTGATGGATGTATTGATGAGTGATTAAGAGAATGAAATGAAGTGTGAATGGGGAATTGGATTGATTAATGATCGTGAAGATGGATGAATGTAGATGTATTAGATGGATTGATATATGGACACATAAATGTACGAGTAAATGAGTTAATATCAGAGAGATGGGAGTTTGGATGGAAAATTAGAGTGGTGGGGATAGTACGTAGTAACAGAAGATTTTGTGTCTGACTGTCTGGATGATGGATTAATGAATGAATGAATGAATGAATGAATGAATGAATGAATGGCGAGAATAATAAATGATTTAGTGAGAAAGTGAATAATTGGATAGATGAATAATGGATGGATGGAATACGGAATGTGAGTGAGTGAGTGAGTGAGTGAGTGAGTGAGTGAGAGAGTGAGTGAGTGAACAAACGAATAGACGCATGATGGATTGATAAACAGATGTGTGTATAGATAGACGGACGGATGGATGGGTGAATGAAAAAATAGTGTCTAAATGAATGAATACAAGGATGATGGTTGGCTGGAATAATGAGTAAATGAATGTGTAGATAAATGAATTAGAGAATGTGTGGATGAATGACTGAAGGAATGAATGGATCAATGTGTGAATAAATTAATGGATGAATGACTAAGTAAATTAATGGATGAATGAAAGAATAAATTAAAATGTGAAGGAGTGAATAAATGAATCTATGAATGAGTAAATGAATGGATGGATGGACTGAAGGATGGATGGATGGATGGATGAATGGATAGGTAGGTTAATGAGTGAGTGGATGAATAGATGGATGCACACGTGAATGGTAAGATGATGTGAAATCGTACAGCAAAAAACCTTACAACTCTGTAATTCCTCGAAAAAGAAAAACAGTTTTAATAAAAATATCAACTGATTCCTCTATCTTGAGAAATTGTATCAATTTTAATTTCGGTATAGCATAAAGAAGTGCTCGTATGAAAAAAAAATCGCCCTAATTTAACTGAAAATTACTTATATTTAATCGAGGAAAACAGCGGAAAACCTCTGCCAAAATAGTTTCTACAACGGACCGATATTCCTCTCGTATGTGAACTGGTCCTATATTTTTGTTTGTTCAGTACTTGACGTAACTAGTTGCAATAATATAGTTCTGCAGCAATACTACTGCGAATGCGCTGTTATGTTATTACTGCATGACGTCGCTGCTTCCTGTTACACAAAAACTGTAACACTTTTCCCGTTTGTACCTTCAATAAAGACGTAATCACGTTCAAAAATGCCACCCATTTGTCAATGTAAATAAATCTGTTCGTTAGTGGTAAATGTTTATAGTGTATACCTCTAGAATGCAAGTCCAGCGCGACGTGACTGAGACATCTCCCTAGTTAAGTGAATTGCTGTAAATGCTAAAATATGGCTTACATAATGAGAAATTATGTATCAGCTTTGTAATAGTTATTTGTCACTGGTGTTAATATGGGATGCACAAACCCATTTAATGAAATTATCTCATCTAGCACAAAATATGCGCTTCACATGGAACAAGTCACTTCGGCTAATTATGGATAAAAGATTACGAAAATATTATTATCCCGGGTTATTTTCTAAATTTTCTCAAGAAAAGTGTCGATGAAACATTTAGGACCTGTTTTTCATTTCAGGTAACTTAAATTTGAAAACGATGACGAAATGTATCCTCGAAAGGACACTGGCTTACAAATTGGGTACTGTAGGGCTCAGATATATCTACAATTAATGTGCTAAAGTTTCCGAAAGTCAATAATTGGTGAAAATATTTGCATGTCAGTAATATCTCCCTTGTAAAATATACAATTTGAATTCTTGTGATATGCAATGCCATTTCTTCCAGGATACAGCAAAAGCATTGTTTCGTAAGAAAATAATACATTTGGGATGAGAAATTTCGAAATTGTAATTGATTAAATGGCGATCTTACTCGTGTTAATTACGTAAGCATGTGCGACTTACAGCTATTTCGGTGCTACTTCACACTATCCTCAGAGCCTTCTGTATCTCGGCGCCATCTCAACTTCGCTGCCTGTTGTGTGGGTGCGTTCGTGTGATGAAGAATTGTGTCAAATAGTGTGTGTGTTCTGAAATTGATCTGTGTGTTGAGAATTTGATCAGGGTGTGTTTTAGTGTGTCTGTATATTTCATATTGTTCTAGTGTGTTGAGTTTTTGGTCTTTGGGTTGTATATGTAGGATTTCCATGTCTGCATTTATGTTAGTGTACGTGTGGTTAGCATTAGTTATGTGTTCGGTATATGTAGATGTATTGTGTCCTCTTGTTATTGCTTTAATGTGTTCTTTGCAGGGGCGTATTTTGCGGGCTACCGGGGCTACCGGCAGTAGCCCAAGGAAATTACAAAAGAAAAAGTTTATGATATAACATAATGTAATAATTTTGTATTATTAGTTTTACCATAGTAATTAAAGTTAAAGTAATTGTTAGATATATTTTGTGTAATAATAGGGTCAGCGGTAGCCCAAACCCTTTAACCAGTATACGCCACTGGTTCTTTGTATCGAGTTTGGAATGATCTGCCTGTCTGTTCAATGTAGAAACTGTCGCAACTATTGCATGTGAGTTTATATACGCATTGGACAGACAGGCAGATCATTCCAAACTCGATACAAAGAACACATTAAAGCAATAACCAGAGGACACAATACATCTACATATGCCGAATGCATAACTAATGCTAACCACACATACAATAACGTAAATACAGACATGGAAATCCTACTCATACAACCCAAAAACCAAAAACTCAACACACTAGAACAATATGAAATATACAGACACACTAAAACACACCCTGATCAAATTCTCAACACACAGATCAATTTCAGAACACACACACAATTCTTCATCACACGAACGCACCCACACAACAGGCAGCGAAGTTGAGATGGCGCCGAGACACAGAAGGCTCTGAGGATGGTGTCAAGTAGCACCGAAACAGCTGTAAGCCGCACATGTTTACGTAATTAACACGAATAAGATCGTCATTTAATCAATTATTTATATTCAAGTGTTTAAAGTAGTGTGCGAAAGATTCGACATGGAATCCCGGGCCAGGTCGATGGCATTTAAGTGTGCTTAAATGCGACAGGCTCATGTCAGTAGATTTACTGGCATGTAAAAGAACTCCTGCGGAACAAAATTCCGGCACATCCGGCGACGCTGATATAACCTCTGCAGTTGTGAGCGTCGTTAAATAAAATATACCATTTCAACATGGATTCGAAATTGTATTTATTGCACACTACAACTTCAAACAAGATGTAAGTTCAATGTATAGTTATGATTACAGAGTACAAATGTAATTATTTTTTCAGTAATTTACAATGTTCTTGAACTACAAAGGAATTATTGTCTAAGTATTCGTTGTACTGCTTTTTAGCTCTGAATCGAAACATTCTGTTCATTTGTGTGATATTTCGGAACGATCTTGGCAAAATCTGTACTGCTTACTACTGTTGTATTTATATCACATAATTTTATTAGTGGATTGAGTACAAAATATGTTCCTAAATTTCCATGTCGGCTACTTCATGTAGCCATGTAGGATTTATCCACGAAACTTTTTTTTTCGTGATTTTTTTTTTTTTTTAACTTTAAAGAGGTTCCTTCAAACTGCTCCCTCTGTCTCTATGAGTACGTGGAATATGCAAAGAGCTGAGTTTATATGATTTTGAAGTTTGTTAGATAGTTATTGAAAGTTACAAAACAAAATGTTTATAAAGTTTTAATCCAATCTTAAAGGATTTTACCGCTCGGGGGCATACCAGTAGAGAGGATACTAAACCGTTAAACAAAATTATGTTAAATTTTCACTAGGAAGACGAAGTTTGTATATAGAAAGTAAAATGGTCGTTCCAGCAAACCTGTTGAGATAAAACTGATCTTAAAAAAAACTGTAAGCTTTAAATGAAATATTGGAAAATAATATGTAAATGCAAGGTTGCTCATTATCGCCAGCACTATTTAACTTATATATCGACGCAGCTATAGATGAATGGCAAATAAAACTTACAATTGGACTAAAGATAAATAATCTGTTTAACACCATGTTGTTTGCTGACGATGAAATTATTTTTGCAATGTCAGAAAGCGACCTACAGCGTGCTGCCTACAAACTACAAACATGTATGATGAATTATAATCTAAAAATTTCTAATAGAAAAACTAAAACTATGGCATTTTTGGGACCAGATCATTTAAGATGTATAATCGTCATAGATAAAGAAATTATAGAACAGGTATCATCTCTCAAATATTTAGGCTGCACTTATACATACTTAAAAGAAGAAGACGTGGATATAAAAATTAATAGATTTCAAAGCATGTGTGGGACAATTATAAGAAATAAAACGTTACCTGAAACACAACTAAAATTTTATAAAACACTTGCAGTCCCATTACTCACCCATGTCTGCGAAAATTGAACACTAAACAGAAATAACAAGAGAAAATTAGAAAGCAACGAAATGAAATTTCTTCGAAGTGTTGCAGGCCTCATATTATTAGATAAACAAAAAAGTGAAGATATACGCAATAGATTACAGATATATAATCTTTATGAGCGGGTACGAGCACAAAAACAAAACTTGTACGAACACATTGAACGTATGGAATATTATAGACTTCCTAAAATCCTCTTCAATTGTAATCCTATTGGTAGGAGAAGCGTTGGAAGACCTAGAACCCGCTGGATAGATGACATCATCCTTTGAAGTCGGAACAGACCTTGAGGCCTATGCCCTGAAGTTGAAGAAGAAGATGCAAGGAAGCAAACAAATGTACTGTATTTCTAAAAATTTAATATTCATATCATGGTATCATCGAATTGTCCTTCGTCATCCCTCGAAATGTTGTCCTGGCTCCGTCTAGAAGATCGTAGGAAAATCCACTGTCTTTCCCTTCTCTTTCACATATTGCATTTCTCCACTCCTGTCTATCTTGCGTCTCGTTTTTTAAATTTATCCACCCATCATAACCTAGACACACGATCACAACACTCCTCAATATTATCCATTCCCTCCCACCGAACATCCTCATATTCATCTTCTTTCGCTGTGGCTGTTCCTCGACTTTGGAATTCCTTACCGAGTAATGTCAGGGACTGTCAGACATCAGACCAATTTAAGAATAGGCTAACGAGATAATTTTCTAACAATTCTTGTTAACAATAATAGCTGTTTCAAGTTTCTCAATGTTTAATTGTTATATATATATATATATATATATATATATATATATATATATATCACAGATAAATATCTAAACTATCTCATTATTATTATTACTATTATTATTACTATTATTATTATTATTATTACTATTATTATTGTTATTATTATTATCATTATTATTATTATAACTATTTCTTACCCATGTTTATTATTGTCACACTAACATTAGTTAACCAATTTTCATTATTTACTTTCATGTTGTTTTATGATCTAGATATTAATGTAATAACTATGTAAGCAAATGTATTTAATTAGAATTAGAGTCTGGCTGGGCGGAAGAGAAGGCCTACTGGCCTTAGCTCTGCCAGATTAAATAAATTATTATTATTATTATTATTATTATTATTATTATTATTATTAAAGCACTAACTGTTTCAGCTACAATTCAAATGTATCTGGTTCGATTATTTACAAATAATTAATTTTTTTTTTGCTAATTGTACGACGCTTTATCAACTGCTATGGTTATCTAGCGTCCGAGGGACATGAAGGTAATAATTCCAGAAATGAGTCAGAGCCAAAACGTACCGAGCATTTACTCTCAATGGGTTGAGGGAACACCCACGGAAAATACTTGGAGCAGGTGACTTGTCCCAACCCGGGCTCGTTCGTTTCACGGTCAGATATGCCAACGTTATTCCACAGCGTTGGACGATAGAGAAGTAGCTATTTATCTGCCTTCCATGGCGGTTATGTGCAAGTTGTCATTTTTCTTTATTTACTTGTTTTCTTTTATTAAAGACAAATATTGCGCCATTTAAATTGTGTGAATAAGAAGTCCCGCTGTTTGTGAATGTTTCCTTAATAATAATAATAATAATAATAATAATAATAATAATAATAATAATAATAATACAAATACTTATTTACTTACAAATGGCTTTTAAGGAACCCGTAGGTTCATTGCCGCCCTCACATAAGCCCGCTATCGGTCCCTATCCTGAGCAAGATTAATCCAGTTTCTACCATCATACACTTTCTCCCGCAAATCAATTTTAATATTATCCTCCCATCTACTTCTCGGTCTCCCCATAGGTCTTTTTCCCTCCGGTCTCCCAACTAACTATATATAAGCATTTCTGGATTTGCCCATACGTACTACATGCCCTGCCCATCTCAAACGTCTGGATTTAATGTTCCTAATTATGTCAGGTGAAGAATACAATGCGTGCAGTTCTGTGTTGTGTAACTTTCTCCATTCTCCTGTAACTTCATCCCCTCTTAGCCTCAAATATTTTCCTAAGCATCTTAATCTCTGTTCCTCTCTCAAAGTGAGAGTCCAAGTTTCACAACCATACAACCAAATAACTGTTTTATAAATTCTAACTTTCAGATTTTTGACAGCAGACTAGATGACAAAAGCTTAATAATAGTAGTAGTAGTAGTAGTAGTAGTAGTAGTAGTAGTAGTAGTAGTAGTAGTAGTAGTAATAATAATAATAAATAATTTACTTTTGATTGAGGTTCTGGCTGATATGTACTATCAGGCAGTAGGCCTACATCTCACTTGACGGTATGTTTCAGAGGAAGAACAATTGTTTGTATGCATCTGAAGTCTGATTAGTGTAATATGCAGCTAGTCAGCGATGTGTGCAATGGAGGGGGAAAGGAACTGGCCACCATACTCTATTATCTCCTGTCCTAGTTGCCTCATGAGTGATGCCTTGTTGGTGTCACTTTTGGAGTCCAGATTTGTCTTCGGACAGTTGACTAAACCACAAACGATAGTAGTGATAGTAGTAGTAGTAGTAGTAGTAGTAGTAGTAGTAGTAGTAGTAGTAGTACTAATAATAATAATAATAATAATAATAATAATAATAATAATAATAATTTATCTCTGATGGAGGTTCTGGCTATATGTAACATTCATTATCAGACAGTACATCTCACTTGACGGTATGTGTCAGAGGAAGAAGAATTGTTTGTATGCATCTGAAGTCTGATTAGTGTAATATGTAGCTAGTCAGCGATGTGTGCAATGGAGGGGGAAAGGAACTGGCCAACATACTCTATTATTTCCTGTCCTAGTTGCCTCATGAGTGATACTCTGTTGTTGTCACTTGCAGAGTCCAGATTTGTCTTCGGACAGTTGACTAAACAACAAACGATAGTAGTAGTAGTAGTAGTAGTAGTAGTAGTAGTAGTAGTAGTAGTAGTAGTAGTAGTAATAATAATAATAATAATAATAATAATAATAATAATAATGAATTCTAATCCATGGCGCAACAGTCCATGAAGGGCCAAGAACGACCATCCAATTATCGGCCTCATATCCATATATCTCAGCAGAGGTGAGCGATCATCGAACCAGTAGGGGATAACGTGTGATCAGGACGATGACCTCCCCTCAAGTGGTTTTCGAAACCGGATTCCGGATTTCACTATATTGCGTAGCTCCCCAGGTTCATTACGATGCTGGATGGGTACCGGTCCCATATACTGCTCGATATTTCATGAGAATTCCTTTCTCGTAAGGATTCGAACCAGAGCTCATTTCGTAACACGAGTTCAAGCATGATGCCTTACACCATAACAGAACGGCCCGGGACAAATAATAATAATAATAATAATAATAATAATAATAATAATAATAATAATAATAATGTATTATTTTAATGTACCGAAGTACATATGAAGTTTCCGTGCAGATATTCTGCGTCATCATACGATGAAAGAGTAGTGGAACGGAGAAAAATTCTCTCCAGCACCGGGATTTGAACCTGGCTTTTCAGCTCTAAGTGCTGATGCTTTATCCACTAAGCCACATCGGATTTCCATCCCAGTTTAAGTTCCACCTCTTGGGTTCCCTCTAGTGGCCTGCCCTCTGCACTACGTCATAGATGTCTATGAACGTAGGACAATGTTGACATAATAATAATAATAATAATAATAATAATAATAATAATAATAATAATAATAATAATCATCATCATCATCATCATCGTAGTAATAATTTGTAGTGTGTGTGTAACCTCTGTATGTGTGTGTATAATCTGTGTGTGTGTGAGACCTGCGTGTATGTGTGTGTGTGTTTTTAAGTACGTATGTTATGTATGTCTTCGCAATCTTAGCAACCTGAATAGATGTATCTCTCATACTGAACTACGTCTAAGACGGAACCTGTAAATTTGTAGAAATGTCTTATTAGGATTTTAACATTTCTCTAATAATTGTTTCTGTTAAAATTTATACCAAATATAAGGTTATAGAAGTATGGTCTTACTAATACAAACTCTATATACAGACGTTTAACTGTCTTAGACAATGAGTAGCTCGTTTATACGTCGTGTGTACATTCCGTACTAATAATCACCACATACGTCGTGTATAGCAGTATAACTGTTATACAGCTACGTCACAGTTTCGTCATTACTTCATTCCGAAAGGTAATAGAATATCTGAGGCTCTCTATTGCATCCGGTAGAGCGCTCTAGTGTGCGTGTTAAGTATCGATAGTACAACTGGCTCTGATCGATTACCACACTATATTTTGGTCAAAGAGTACAAGCTACAGGAATATTATTCTAATTATTCTGTGCTCTTTGGTTTGTTCTTCTGTGATTACAAGGCAACTATCATCAAAAAATGACAGTCGTTACGAACAGCTGTTAGAGGGGCGGCCATTTGTTCTCTATATACAACTCTTAAACAAGGGTTTTCGTGTATATAACTATTGCAAAGCATTTCCCATTGCATATTTACAGACTATTTATACGTCCATAGCTTATGCATGGTTTATTAGTAACGTTTTCTGTCGCAACTCTGAATAAGTCTCGTATAAAAACTATACACGGTTTATTAGTAAGACCGTTAGAATACAGTTTAATCACGTCAAAAGAAAGAGGATACAAGAACAACAAACATGTCCCTTGAAACGTGTAAAGCATGACGATATCCATAAGTTCGAAATGTATTACTAACTGTTACTTGCGATATTATTTTGTGAAATGTCATATGGTACGTTAACACCTGTAATAAATTTTGTCTTATTTTGATACCGTTGTTCACCACATCCTGTTTTAATTTTGACATCAGAGAATTCACATTTTTCATGTTTGATTTTTTTCCAGCTAACTGATATTCATCGCTGTAATTCGACAATAAGTAGGAAACTGGACGAATTGTTTACACAAAAAAATAATTCCCAGATCCGGTCAATAATAGTGTTGACTCAATTCAAACTAAAAGCTATCAGAGTCCAGTGAGAGGCTTCATACAGCACTTTTTGCCTTCGTTACGGGAATAAATAGGATTTTTCTGCCTCAAAGCCTATTTGGTATGACATTGCACATTAAATCATAGTTTAATATAATATGGCTTTGTTTTCTATGAGATACGTGTGAAATCATTGGTGTGCAACGCTTTTAATTCCATAATAATCTAATTTGTGTAGCAGAATTGTATGATTTATATAATCATATTCTTTGGACTATTACACTTTTACTACGTCACACTACTTTCGAACAATAAAACGGTACGAAAGGACGTCTTTCAACCAATCATGGCTGCTTATCGCACAAATTTATCACGTCCCTAGCATTTGTTTATTTTTATCACTACCCTAGCATTTGTTTCTTTGTTTGCCAACATTTCAAACTGCACTGGTCTGGACGTCAAAAAAAAAAAAAAAAAAAAAAATTACAAACCACTCCAGTGGATGCACAACACTTTCAAATATGACTCGCATTGGCATTCAAGAACAAGAATTAATAAAGATTACTGGTCATATATGAAGAGCACCATTCGGAGATCCTGAATAAGTTGAGGGATACAACATCAACGAGTTCACTTCTTTTACGCACACGTCCAATATAACATCAACTGAACCACCAACCACTAAAATATTCAAATTTGAAAATTGTACTTTCAATAATTGTTTCTTTTAAAATTATTCATGTTTATTTTTTATTTCATCATCGTTAATTAAAACGTTTCTTGTTTATTTCATCATCCATAATTAAAACTTTTCTAACACTTGTTTATATTATTTAGGTTATGTTTGTTATAGCTTCTGCTATATGATATTATGGATAGTCACGTATCAGAGATTGTTTAATACTAAGATTTATTGAAAATCATCTGTCAAGTGACGTTGATTACTGGGATCCGGATGATTAAAGTGGAATGCAAATGTTTTAATAAAAATGAAACTGAATCAACAAAGCCTACTTGACTAGTAACAGTCCACAGAGTTCAATGATGATTCCATAGTTGGCACAACTTATACCGGTAACAAGAAAACATAATCATAAAACACTACTGCCATCTAGTGTAATGTTGCGATGGCACAATAATACATTTGAAGACAGTTGTATTTTCGTAAGCTAATTAATATTTTATTGTATTGGAGTACTTTGTTACTTCTAATTTTTATATACTTTCTTCTAATCGTGTAATAGTCAATTAAATCCCACTCGAGTTTTGATTTTCTCTAGATAAAGCAAAACCTCTAGTGAGATTACGTTTGATAAAACACAGAAAATTCCTCTAACCTGTAATTTTTTATTAATTGCCTCCAGAATTTTGTCATTTGAATTAATGTTGCATTTTCCGTCGATTTATTTTTTCCTAAATCCAAACTGTTCTGGGACAAAATGTTGCATCTTTCAAGATTATGATATAATCTTTCATACATTATTTTTCAAAGACTTTGGAAAAGACTGGTAGAAGTGATATACGTCTGAAATTTTCTGAAACGGTTCCTATCCTTTTTTGAAGATAGAAATAACCACTGAATATTTTAATATCTCTCGGAATATGCCATTGAATATTGAATAGTTACATAAATAACTTAGTGGCCTTACTGTATGTGAACTCGCTTTTAATATTTTGCTTCTTATTTCATTATACCTGAGGAGTTTTTTGATTTTATATTTTTAATAATTGCATTTACTTTTTGTTTGTTTGTTTGTTTGAAATATCTGAATATTTGGGGATTTTGTTGGAGAATATTGTGTTAAAGATTCTAAACTGTTAACAATATTATCTTGGGAATGTTGAGGTTATCAGTTATTGAAAGAAATTACTTGTTAAATATATTTGCAATTTCATTTGGGTCTGACGTTTTTGTATTGTTAGATATTAGGGTATAGTTTGTGACATTACTTTTTGATCGTCCACTTTCACTTTTAATTATATTCCAAGTTGTTTTCATTTTATTATCAGGGGTTTGTACTGTTGTATTTTAGTGTAATTCCTTAGCTTTTTGGTTCACTCTGTGTAATATTTTTGAATAATTTTTACAGTGTTGTTTTAAGTTTGTATCATTATTATTTTTGTTTTTTTTTGTGTATAATGATCTCTTGGTTTTTCATGAGATTTTAATACCTTGTGTAATCCATCTATTGTTGCATATAATTATATATTTTTTATTTTTATAGTTTACAGGATAACAGGATTCAAAAATATTTAGAAATATTTTATGGAACTCGTTGAATTTACTGTTCATATCACTTTGACTATATAAGCTTACTGATTCCTATGTTTCATTTTTAAGATTTGTTTCGAAATTATTTAATGATTCCTTGTTTGTGACAATGCAGTATAGGCCCTACATTAGTACACTGAACCTTCATTTATGAACATTCATACTGTATGTTGTTATTTAGTCAACTGTCCAAAGACAGGTTTGAACCTCATAAGTAATAACAAGGAATCACTCATGAGGCAACCAAAGCAGGAGATAATGGGTTAGGGCGTCAGTTCATTTCCCTCTCCATTGCATCACTGACTAGTTGCATATTACATTAATCAGACTTCAGCTGTACACAAACTATTGTTCTTCTTCTGACACACATTATCAAGTGAGATGTACTGTCTGATAATAACAGATGTAGCCTACTGTATCTACATATCAGTAGAATCCCAACCCGAGGTATTCGTACTGTATATTGCAAAGAAATTGTATAGAGCCTACAATGTGTTGTGCCATACTTGTATGAAAAAATCTTGTTTCTTTTGACGGCTCTGTATCAACTAGAATAGTAGGTTATTTAGCGCCGATGGGATTGGTGATAGCGATATGGTATGAGGTCGGGCAGGGCATAGTTGCGCCCCACGGTCAGTAAGATGCAGCAGATAAAAAAGGGTCCCTGTTTTGTGGGCATAGTTACGCCCCGTTTCCATCAGGTAGAGAAAAGGGGCATGGCATAGATGCGCCCCTATGAAATAGGTAGAGAAAAATACACTACGGAAACTCGAGCTTCGTGATCAACCACGTTATTGATTTCTTATTCGATTTAATATTCATTATCGATACCGTTAAAATGAACATCATGAAGTTGGCAGTACTTTATTAACTCACATATTCAAATGAGTGACCCGTTGGAATATGAGGCCTTAGCAGTCTTGACATTCTATTATTGATTTTCACACCGTCTGTGGCGTATAGTGAGGTTAATTTAAAATGAATGTTAAGTTTAGTGAAAAGGGTGAAGAGTTAATAATTCACAATGGTTCTAACTTTCAATTTTCGAAACCCTGTGCCGTAGGGTTAAGGTATCAATGTACAAACAAAAAATACAGTTCATTTATTGTGTGTGATCGATAAAAAAGTGTTATTTTAAATAGCAAAATTGATTATATGCTATTCCTACCTGATTTCAATGCAGCTATCACTGTAATATTTTAAGTAATTTATTTATTTTATGACAATCACTTTCGTGTTTACTATGCCCATCGGGGCGCAACTATGCCATGTCCATTCTGCTACCTGATTTATTCGGGGCGCAACTATGCCATGCCTAGGCCTTCCAATTGACCGCGGGGCGCAGCTATGCCATACCGATGAGGCCGAGAATTCACCAAAAATTACCTGGCATTTGCCTTACGGTGAGGGAAACCTCGGAAAAAACCCAACCAGGTAATCAGCCAAGTGGGAATCGAACCCATGTTCGATCGAAACTCCGGATCGGCAGGCAAGCGCCTCAGGCGGCTGAGCTACACCGGTGGTCAATAGCAGTCTGATTCAATAATAAAAAATTACTGTACGATGAAAGAGTAATGGAACGGAGAAAAATTCTCTCCGGCGCCGGTACATTAAAATAATATATATGCTATGCGTAAATCACTTCGTGATTTAAGACGGCGCTTATTCCGTCGGATCCCGGCCAACTAGTCACTCATATCGAGTGCACCTTAGCACATGTGTGGACTTCGGTCCTGCGTTCATAGACATCTATGACGTAGTGCAGAGGGCGGCCACTAGAGGGAACCCAAGAGTTGTAGCTTAATCTGAGACGATTCTAACCGGCGTCGGTGTTGTATCCGGTGTGGCTTAGTGGATAAAGCATCAGCACGTAGAGCTGAAAACCCGGGTTCAAATCCCGGCGCCGGAGAGAATTTTTCTCCGTTCCATTACTCTTTCATCATATGATGACGCAGAATATCTGCATGGAAATATCATATGTACTTCGGTACATTAAAATAATATAAAAAATTACTGAACAAAGTGAATTTCTATCGATTGAGACGAAATCTGTGTTATGTATAGGAATTTTACCAAAAGATGAGACATGTGTATTAGAGAAGACAATCGACAGTACCAGCACTTATTATTATAAAGTATGCCAATAAATTACATCTGTAATACTATAATGTGTAAATCGCTAGATTTTATTGCCGAAAGATGACGCGCTGAATCACCGTTGAGGATGTTTCTTATTTATCCAAGTCACTTTTTGAAAGGCACTGTGCTAAGCGAAACCTGTTTTCTGGCGTTCATTCGTTATACTTGTTGTGATGATGGTTTTTATATAAGGAATCTTCCCGCCATAAGCATTAAACCGGTTCGAGCAGACCAGACATTTAGGGGTTGCAAATAGGTGGAAGAACATAAGCAATCTCTTGTCATAGGCCTGTTAATCCGACCAGTTTAGAACTCTTGGCGGGATAATTCCTTCCCTATAAAATGCATAGGCTACCGGTACTAAAGTGAAGTTAATATCAGACAATCCCATTCAATCTGCAATTCCAGGTTATGTAATATAGCGTACTGCAATTAAAGCAACATGGTTAAATAGCCGATAAAATGTTTCCTTGTGAGCTATGATAGATGTCTGTGTCAACCTAATCCATGCAATCAAACTTTTTCTTGGGCGTTCGACGTTTCTTTCAATAATTATTTTAACTTGTTTGCACTATACTTTGAAGATATATTTGAAATTGTATTCCTCACCGCGTAGGAAATTCAATTGTAATTATGCTTTATTTCCTCTACTCACTTACAGGTAGATTATAGTAATATGCGTTATAAGAGCGGTAAGTTGAAGTTTTCATGTTCGAGGAAAAGTTTGAAAAAGCGAAACGTAGTTGAGCTTTTTTAATTTCCGAGAATTGAAAGAAAACATACCGCTCGTGTATCGTACATTATTTTGTGCGAAGATCGATTATTATATACCTGAAAGAGCAATTTCTAATTAGTTGCAATGAAATCTCCATCTTGGTTTCTGTTCAATGACGGCAAATTTGGAAAACAAAAATATCTATCTTCAACATTGATGCTTTAAAATGTTTTCTGTGTTTACTATACTCCAGCAGGCCGTGATATACGTCTGTCTTTTTTCCCCCAGTCTATAAATGCGAACTTAGAACAAACGGTAAGGTTAGGTAATGATTTATTTTCCATTTTAATATTTTAACAATATTATTTATATAACATATTGCAGTAATAACATCGGCAAGTTTAATTTTTCCGGATCATCACGAATGCAGTAACTTTAGTGGAGTTGTAGAGTTTACTTAATTTTTGCGATTATTTAAAAACAATAATTAACAGTGCAATTTAGGTGAAATTGTAGTGGTAAATTTCCAATTTATAATTATTACTGTATTGAACGTCTCTAAAAATAATTTGTTAAAAGCCTAAAGCAGTAAAATCAATATGTCACTTAAGCGGTAAGAAGAGGGAAATTGTTATGTGTGTTAGGTTGGGAATACTGAATGTGGAATGTTAGACTTTCCGCGGATTGGTTTTGTGCGGAAACCAAGCAAATACGCACGATCTCGCACAAAATATATTTTCTAGGATAGTGTTTAAAGTTACATTTTACCCACTCTTATCAGTGCTTAATGTGAGCCTTCACAACACTAGTGCGTAAAAAATGAGTAATCTCTTTACGCACTATTCATTTTACACACTGCCGAAGAAAATGCAGTAATCAGTGTAAAATATCATTCAGTAAGATATTAATTCATTACCTCGATCTTACGTAAATATGGCACACAACACAAATTCATTTCGGATTATGACAACAATAGAAAAAAATGAACTTCAATAACTGAAAAAAGCTACTGTTTTGGAGAATTGAGCATGCGCAATGCGTTGAATCTGGAACTTAAAAATTCAGACTGGCCATTTTTTTTTCTGAAATTGTACATGTACCACATCCATGCTATAATTGTGCATTCGTTCTACAATTTTTACAACTTCATCTTTCCCAGTTTTGTAGTAGATCTTTTGATAATTTTCGTTATTAGTGCAGAATAGGCCTAATTAAGGTAGGTGAGTGTATCTCAAGTTTTGTATTCATTTATTGTAGTATATTAAAATCTTCTCGTTCCAAACTTTTTAGAATTCACGTATATTTGTTACATATTTTCATCGGTTCATAACCACTTATGAAAAAACATATATCATTTTGTGAGTACTAAAATTTGTAAAGCTATTTTAGACATACTCTGTATAAATCGTATGTTATGATTGGTAGTTTACTGTTTCCTCCACACCATTTCCTCTGTATGAGGAAGTGACACGACGTGGTAAAAAATAAATTCCTACGCGGTATCTCTTCACACTGCCACGATGCGGCGTTTTCACAGTGTAGCACGTGGACAGGCGGGGATTCAGCTTCTCACTTCCAATAATTAAATTCCCCACATGGGAATGACAGAAAAAGCGTGATGAAATATTGGAATAACTCCAACATGAATGCAAGCGTTTCATGTAACTATCCCTATGGAAAATGTATCTAGATAAGCTATTGAAACAAATTAATTATTAATAATTATATTTATTTAAAATGCATGATGATAATGTAGACTGTACTGTAAGATAGAAGGTTCAAAAACGTATAGTAAAGTAAACCCATGGCGCTACAGCCCTTTGAAGGGCCAATTCCGACCAGCCGACTGCTGGCCTCACGTCCTCATGCCGAAGCGGAGGAGGACGATCATCCAACCAGAATGGAGGTATCGTGTGGTTAGCACGATGATGCTCCCAGCCGTTATAGCTGGTTTGCGAAACTGGATTTTCGCTACCAATCGTAGCTTCCCAAGTGCATCATGATGCTGGGTGGGCACCGTTCCCATACACTGGCCGAAATTTCATGAAAAAATTTATTTCTCCATGAGGACTCGAACCAGCGCGCATTCCGTAACGCGAGTCCTAGGCAGGATGCCACGGCGCGGGACTCTAATACGTATAATATTGAATATTATTTATTTTCTCATACTTTTACATGAAACGACTCCGGAAAAAGTTCGCTCATAAATGTATACAACATTAAACAACTCATATACGACCTTTTGGCTCAATCGAATGATAAAAATAGAAGATTGTGTCCTAGATCATATATACCCGAGAAATATCGGCCTTATAGGCTTTGACGTCAACAACTTTTGTCAGGTTTAATACGCTGCCACCTAGTTATTATATAAGGAGTTACGTCATAATTTCCATTTGAATTGCATTAGCGATTGTACTGCCATCTCGTGTTCGTTTATGGCGACCGGTTGGCGGTCCTGGCGGTTGTTCTCTTCAAAGTGCAAACGATTTTAACATAGCGATGACCTATCTGTTACATATAAGATTTAGGATTTTGTATAAACGGTTGTAAGGGAATGTAAATAATTATTACAGATTGTCAAACAAGCTCTAGATTAACAAATTATAAACCTTACAAGAACTGTAAACTATATACCAAGGAAATATAGAATCTAAAGTGTAAATACAAGAGACCCGTATATGAAACTTGACTATAGGTGTGAGAGAGCATATAAAGACTGAAGACTTTGAAATTCAAAATTGTTGGACATAGTGATTGAGGTAGACCAAGAAAAACATGCCGTAATAATCTGAAACTATAAACTGTACCGGCAGATTATAGAAGGAGGTTGTATAAGTAGGCCCATCCAATGTTATTAAAATTAAATTAGACCTCTACTGCAATTAAAAACCTAATATATCAAGTGTGCGAAATTGTATTACGAGACGGTATTGATAATTTCTTAGCCTAACATGGAAAAAGTTACTGTAACTCGAAACAAACATGCAAACAGCAGCATTAACCTGTAATTGGTAGTGACTGCGAGTACCCCAGCCATTGTAAGAAAAGAAGCCTGCACCAGGGGGATGTGCGGAGGGTTCCTGTTCAATGCAGATATTTTTTTTCTTTTTCATTGCTTATTATGCCGCCTGCTTCCCTAATTTTGAAGAAAACCTAGTTAAAACAAATAAAATACTTGATTATATAAATTAAAAATTCAGTTTGATTATCTGAGTGCTACGATACAAGATTCTAAGTTGGAGTAAGTGCGATCCCCACCTCACCAGTTACGTGACTAGGAAAATACCTCACCACTTACGGGTTAAGTAATCATTAAATTGAATCGGGGATTGCAGAAACAGCACATGTTACTATGTGTGGCGTATTGACTTGTGCTGTTTCTGCAATCCCCGATTATTTATTGCTTTTAACTAATTTTACAACAATTAACAATAACAACTTACTTTGAAAGATTTGCATTAAGTTTTTATTGTCTAGTAGTGTAAGTATGCAAGTCCACCGCTGTGATCTCGTGGTAGCGTATTCGCTCCCGAACCTAGCGGACCGGTGTTCGATTCCCTGCTTGGGACGAGTTGCCTGGGTGAGGTTTTTTTTTCGCGGTTTCTCCCTCACTCCTATGGATGAATATCAGATAACTTTATCAGTCGTATACGACCTTCTGGCTCAATCGAATTATACAAATCGAAGATTGTGTATAAACTATTGTAAGGGAATGCAAATAATTACAGATTGTAAAACAAGCTCTAGATTAATAAATTATAAATCTTACAAGAACTATAAACTATAGACCAAGGAACTATAGAATCTAAAGTGTAAATACAACAAATCCATATATGAAACATGATTATTGGTATGAGAGAGGTTATAAAGACAAGACTTTGAAATTCAAAATTGTTGGACACAGTGATTAAGGTAGAACAAGAAAAAAAAAAAGCTATAATAATTTGAAACTATAAACTGTATCGGCAGATTATAGAAGAAGGAAAATTATACAGGTCGATTCACGAGGATTTACCGTCCTTTACGGAGCTTATTTCCGAAGACATTCTGAGCAAAAAATGCCATATAAACATGGGTCCTATTCTCAATATTTACAGACTTACGTTTCGTTATTGGAACGCATTGCTGTGAACGCGTGATCTTGGTCAGCGAGCAGTCAGCAGCCAGCGCGAACGCTACGGAAATCAAAGATAGCCGTATGCAGTTACGTAGAGCGACGAGTGCCATTCACAAGCGTGTGGCCAAGTGTACTCAAGCGGACGGTGACATTTTTTAAAAATGTGTTGTAAACTCTCTAAGACTGTAAATTAGGATGCAAAATTGAACTGGAAATAATGAAGTCGGTGGAAGTGGTGTGATTTGTAATAATTGTTGAAATGAAATTTTGAAATCTTCTCACTATTCGTGAGCTGCCACAAGAGACAAAGAGTAAAAAGGTAAAAGGTATCCCCGTAACATGCCATGAAGGCACTTAGGGGGCATGGAGGTAGAGCCCCATGCTTTCCATGACCTCGGCACTAGAATGAGGTGGTGTGGTCGGCATCACGCTCTGACCGCCTTTTACCCCCGGGAAAGACCCGGTACTCAATTTTATAGAAGGCTGAGTGAAGAGTACTTAACCATATAAATGTTTACAAGTTCAGTGAACCATTAATTTTGTTTTGACAATGAAACTCCTACAAGTACATAGCTGCAAATACATTTTGTGATTGGTGGAAATATACCTAGTTTTAGAGAGGCAAGTGTTAAAAAAAGTAAAGAATGCTAATGAACTTGGTTCTATTTCGAATATAGGTGATGGTTCAGGAGAGCAATTGACCCTTTCAATGCAGCTAAAGTTACAATCGGAATAATAGATGTAGGTATTTCAAGCCTCTTAAACACATCTTTCATGAAGAGAGTAACGGTACCTCTTGCTCCAACCAGAAGTCCGATTACTTCAAGCTCTTCTAGCTGGTAGTTTTGGAGGTAATATGGAATGGTAGGATTGTAGATATTCTTTTTTTCCTTATCCACTTCTGCTGGCTGTTCCTCATTCGTTTCGAAACGCACAGTGGGATCAATTATGAATCCAGATCTTGTAGATTCCTTGAAAGCTATTATATCTATGCGCCATGTACTGCCAGTGACGGAGAGACCATGTACTTCTTCAGAGGTGTTGTAATCGGCATCTCTAAGGGCAGTGGCTATAATTGATCGTACTTGGTGGTGTCTAGCGTTTCGCAGACTTTCACCTTGCGGACAGGATGCCAGGACGTGTGCAAGAGTTTCAACCTCCTTGTGGCAATGCCTACAACGGTTGTCCTGAGATCTTCCCGGCACAGCACGTACTGCAGCAACATTTCTAATCATTTTAATGCCAAATAGTATGTACGAAGCAACGAAGGAGTTCACATTACATTTTTAGCTTCATAATACTTGCCAATTAAAGAAATGATACTTCTGAATGGTTCATTCTCTATTTGTATTATTCTTTTACCTTCAAACTAAAGAAAAAACGTATATTATAAACAAATTTAAATTAGTGTAACTCTGAAAATATTGAGAATAGGAACTATGTTTATATGACATTTTTTGCTCAAAATTCTTCAGAAATAAACTCCGTAAAGGACGGTAAATCCTCGTGAATCACCCTGTATAGAAAATTGAAGTGGCAAACAAGATATTGGCAGCTACTCCATATTGACGAATTGAATTGTTCCTGGTCTGCCTGCATTAAATTAAAATGGTATTATACGATTACATTGATCATTTGAAAATTAGTGGTAACAGATAATAATATGAGATGGAGTGGCGCCTGATATAGGTTTATTTGTAAGTTATAAGTTAATAATTTCATTGATACTGTAAATGAAGTGATTGTAATAACAATACTGTTATCTACAACGCCTTAAGGCCAAAAATAATGTAGTTTAAATCAGAACACACTCAGATATATGCTTATTGTTTATGTTTATGAATGTGTATTAATCACTCATTCTGATCCAATTGAAAGGCTCTTTGATGTTGCATATTGTCGTCAACATCATTATGTAGCTTCCATGGTGTTGGGCCACAGATTGGCCTGTTCCCGTCACATATTAGAGTTCGAGAAGTCTCTTCAGAGATCTTCCAGAATTTCTTGTACCCGCTGGGATGTAATTTTTAGTAATCTGGGATAACTGTTGTGGGGAATTCTATTGAAATATTGTATCCACTTTGACTTATAATTTAAAATTTATTCAAAGGCTGATGTTAGTCTCAATTCCTCCAAAATTTCAATATTTGTTTTGTAATCGTTCCATTTATAACCTGCTGTTCTTCTTAAATATTTCATTTCCACCGCAATTATTCTTTATTTATCTTTTGTCTTGATTGTCCAGTTTTACCAATTGTATAGTAAAATCTGGAGAGTCAATAGTCTACATTATACAATCTTATCCAGGTTAAAGTTTGTTTTGATTTAAACACATTGTTAATGACACCAGTAACCGTTATTAAATTGTTTAATTTATGATTGATATCAAATTCAGTTTCATATGAAATAATATTACCTAAATATTTAAACTGATTCACCTTTCGATAATTTGGTTATTTATGGCAATTTTTCTTCTTATCGGTGACTGACCTTTAAATGCCATTACTTTTTTTCTGTACAGATATTGTTAAATTGTATTCTTGAATTATTTTTGTGAGTGTATATGTTGCTTTTTGTAAGTTATCTTCAAGAAAGGAAAATATTGTATGAATGAAAGTGCGCACTCTTCCTAAGTTCACATGGAATATTTTAAAAGCACTCGGATATTCTTAAGGATTCAATCCAAATATTGCATTACCATTTATATTTTGGCCATTGACGATTCTTTTGGGTTTGCATTTCTCTGGATGTTTTACTAAACAATTTCCGTATTTAATCTTTTTGTCTTTCTAAATTATTTCTGTAGTGCTTTTATTCTGGATCTTTATGGTCACCCTCATTGAGGGCAGATTATTTTGTTAAAAATAGTTGTTATGCATAGTTCTTCATTAAATATTTAACATGGTAATATGGTGATGCAAAGTATGTACAATAATACAAAAATCAAATGGAATATAAACAAGATTACTACCAACTTGCGATAAGTTAACCAAGGGATCAGACAAGGGTGTCCCTTATCACCTACTCTGTTTAATTTGTTTCTAGACGAAGCCGTAAGAGAATGGCAGAACAATTTAAAAACACGTTGTTTTATAGATAATATCATTTTAGACTACTACTTTTCGCAGACGACCAGTTGGTGTTGGCTGATTCTGAAGACAACCTACAGAGAGCAGTGAATTTGTTGTGAATTGTTGCTAATAAGTACAATCTAAAAATATCACATAGGAAAACTAAAGTATTTGGTTTCTGCGGAAATAATACACTAAGAACTAAAATTGTAATAGAGGATTAGATGATTGAACAAGTAAATTATTTTACTTATCTTGGATGTGATCTGTCTTACATATCCTCCACAGACGTAGAAAATAAGTTAAATTAATTTTTAAGACTTATTGGTACAATTAAACGTACACTCGATAAATAAAATCGACAGACAAACTGTGCTCAAATTTTACAAGACACTGGCAATTCCAACATTGTTATATGGTTCAGAAACGTTGATTCTGACTGCAGCTGAACAAAGAAGAACTGAAGCCGCTGAGATGAAACTGTTAAAGCCACTGGCAGGATTTAGACTACAGGCCCATAAGAGAAATGAAGATATACGTCAAGAACTGAATACCGATAGTATAAAAACTATAATTGAAAAATATAGAAATAATTGGTACGACCATGTAACAAGAATGCCCAACTATTTTTTTTAATTTACTTGGTTATTTAACGACTCTGTATCAACTACGAGATTATTTAGCGTCGATGAATTGGTGATATTGAGATGATATTTGGCGAGATGAGGTCGAGGATTCGCCATAGATTACCTGACATTTGCCTTACGATTAGGAAAAACCTCTGAAAAACCCAACCAGGTAATCAGCCCAAGCAGGAATCGAACCCGCGCCCGAGCGTAACTGCGGTTCGGAAGGCAAGTGTTATGCCCAACGACAGGATACCTTTTAGAACTTGGTGTTACAGATCTACACGAAGAAGACGAGTGGGAAGACCAAAAATACGTTGGAGAGACCAGTTTGACGGACAAAATTCTGGAGGCGGAAAAGGCCATCGGCTTAAACCTTGAAGTTATTGATGATGATGATGATGATGATGATGATGATGATGATGATGATGACTGATAAATTTATAATATTAGTGTCCTTAATATTTGGTGATACAATTATTTCATTTGAATAAATAGTTTAACATTATATTATTTTACGAAGCTGCATTGATACGTATTTTATAGAACAATTCAAGCGTTAAGCATACACATTTCACTATCTTATAAATTAAGATCTATTAATAAGGTGTGCTAGTGGTGTTAATTATCTTGTTTTAGTCAGTTAGCATCAGTTAATTGTCTAATTAATGAGAAAGGGTAATTATGGAATCTTAGTCCATAGTTTCACAGGTTATTCAGAGACTTGAGTAGGTGATGCGAATACAGATAAGCAATGGTCGAATGATGGATGACTGTATAAAAAAAAGTATTCTAAAGTATTTTGCTTCATTACAGCCATTTCACACATTTCAAATTTAAAGGCATTTCCCTTTAGTCACAAGTTTGCGGAGCAATAAGCTAGGACTCAGAGTTAACGGTTGGTATCGAAGTTTCACAATGACTTCACAGGAATTATGGATTGTGAAATTTGCAGTTTCAATAGTGTTTTTCATCTCTGTGGACATCTCCCACATTTGTCCTTTCTTCTGGTGTATAAACTGTGAAGTTGAATCACGTTTCCGACAGCCATTTTATTGTGTAAGAAGAAGAAGAAGAGCCATCTCAGGAGAGGAAAGTAAAAGGAAGAAACAACAAACATTCTGAAAGAATCGCAGGTCTAAAAAGTCTGACCAAGAAAAGTTAAAGAGAGAGGAACCGTTAATTCGATAGGGAAGTAACAGAAGGGGACTCCAGGAAGCAAAGCGTCCGAACTAGAGAGAAGACGCACAACTCCAAGCAACATAATCCGAAAGAAACCTGAGCACCTAAACGAAGGCTATCGGAGAGACGTCTGAATTTGTCTTATTCTTAAGCCAAGATCTAATAATTGGGCTCTTACTTCTACAATTAAACGGTTAAGAAGTGTATAAATTTCTAAGCCCGTCCTTAATGGTCTAGCGGATACAAGGGTAGTCGTTAAATTGAGGAGTTCGTGGGTTCAAATCCAGGTGAGAACATTTATATATATATAATTTGAACTGGTAATGGAAATTACGGGAAAACTACTGAACGGATGTTAATAAATGACCCCTCATTTTGAAGCTTGGAACACAAAGTTTTTCAGAAAAATAGTAATTTTGAGTGAAATGTCAATTTTTCAACATAATTTTTCTATTTCCTAAAATCCATCTATCGTCACTAACTGCATTCAGAATAAAACAAAACACACACTACAGAAAACGTTATTACGCGAAGGCCATGATCTGCAAGAATGCTGACATATTTAGAGCTCAAGTTAAATTGGTTATTAAAAAATTCAAGACTTACTAAAAATAATTTACAGGTCTGATTCTGTGGTGTGTAATTTTCTGAGTACAGCTGTGTATTGGAAATTAAAAACTACAAAACTTGAGGTGGTTTGATGACATAATTACGTACCATTAGAAATGAAATATTATATTTAATGCCATGATGTGACTATTTTTCATTAATTATACATATTAATGCTATATTGATGATATGAAAGTGAAACGTTTTGAGGTTATATAAGTAGATTACTGAGTGGCGGCTATGTAGTATATATAGTATAAGCTTATGTTACTGAAAACTATAAAACTTAAGTATTAAAAATCAAATATTTTTATAGTTATTAATCAAGTGGGGTTGGATCTTTTTCATATATTTAATGTCGGTGTGGTGTCGATATTTATATGCGTGATTCTCTTCAGTATTGGCTCCAGAGAGCGCAAAAATTAGAGCTCCTAAGGAAACACCAAAAGGTATTACCTACTTACTGATAAAATGAGAGGCCTGCAAGATTTTGTAGTCCCCCAATCATTTCAGCAACATCTCTCAGCAGGATAAAATGATTTTACCTTCTACATTTCAAGGTAGTTTACGAAACATGCAGCAGCTATACCAAGATGCTATGTCTATTGTTCGAAAGCATAGCAAACCTGACATTTTTTTTAACTTTCACCTACAATCCGCAATGACCTGAAATAGCTACTGCTTTACTCCCACATGAAAAACCCACTGATCGTCCTGACATTGTTACTTGCGTTTTCGCGTTAAAACTAAAAAACTGAAGGTGTATGGGTTCAAGAAAAACTATTTACCATAAAAAAACATTCAGAGGGAGTAAGTTTCATTATTATGGAAACAAATAACTTTCAGAATGTCTGGTATTCTTCATTGAAAATAAATAAAAAAAATGTTTATTTCAACGTTTAACGAACTTAGTTTGCAGCATTTACTGCACAAGCCACTAGTTTGATTTTAAAAAGCGATAAAAATCTTTAGCATATCTTCCTCCGGGAAGCCTATGTCGTAGATTTATGGCGAGTAAAGAACTCTCGTCATTGATAGATAATCGAAATTGTGTTCACCACACGTTACGAGAGTTCCACGGTCCATAGGAAAGTTCAGATAACATAAGCCTAGGCATAAACAATAAATTTCAAGGAACGTGAATTTCAATGAATAGTAATGGAATATATAGGCACTACTAATAGATTACAATGGATTACAATGAGATGGAAAAATTAATATACCTGGGAGCAACAGCAACAAATATAAATGGTACTCGGGAGGAAATTAAACACAGAATAAAAATTGGAAATGCCTGTCATTATTCGGTTGAGAAGATTTTATCATACATTCTGCTGTCAAAAAATCTGAAAGTTAGAATTTATAAAACAGTTATATTACTGGTTCTTCTGTATGGTTGTGAAACTTAGACTCTCACTTTGAGAGAGGAACATAGGTTAAGAGTTTTTGAGAATAACGTTCTTAGGAACATATTTGGGGCTAAGAGGGATGAAGTTACATGAGAATGGAGAAAGTTACACAACACAGAACTGCACGCATTATATTCTTCACCTGACATAATTAGGAAAATTAAATCCAGACTTTTCAGATGGGCGGGACTTGTAGCACGTATGGGCGAATCCAGAAATGCATGTTGAGTGTTAGTTGGGAGGGCGGAGGGAGAAAGACCTTTGGGGAGGCCGAGACGTAGATGGGAGGATAATATTAAAATGGATTTGATTAAGGTGAGATATGATGATAGAGACTGGATTGATCTTGCTCAGGATAGGGACCAATGGCGGGCTTATGTGAGGGCGGCAATGAACCTCCGGGTTCCTTAAAAGCCAGTAAGTAAGTAAGTAAGTAAGTAATAGATTACAATGAGCAAATGCTGGGTAAATTTCGGTGCTGGACCCCGGACTCATTTCACCGGAATTATCATCTTCATCTCATTCAGACGCTAAATAACCTAAGACGTTGATAAAGTCTCGTAAAATAACACTAAACCTACTAGATTACAGCTACGAAAGTATTTTAAAATTATTTAGGTACCGTACGTACCTATTGTCTTCATAACCATCAGCTTCATAGATTGCGGAATTCCTCTATTCCCATCTCAATGTATTACATTGTAATACATCTTTACTATGGCTGTAATGCGTCATTTTTCCACTTGCTTTACGAAATAAAACATCCAATTCCTTTCCAATACTCTTTCTGTTACTCAGAGAAATGAGTGGTTTCCTAGAATAGTTGTTAAACGGAAGGTTTAAAATGAGGAAAGAAAACTCTGAGAAGTGAACGCGTTTCATTACAAAAATAAATAATAGACTTATTACAAATGATGTAATTCAGCTAAATCACCCAACCCCCAAGCTGGAGGATCATCTCTTTTCGGCTGTGCATGATTGGTTATTCAATATATTCGCAGCTGCCCTTCATATCTAGAGGCAGTCTTCTTTATCCGAAACTTACATATTATTAAATATACGATGTACTTCAGCGTCACAACTTTTACTGATGATTAAGCTCTTATTAAGACAGAAATGCTATGCTGAGTCTCGCTACAACAGTTGAATGAGATGTATACAATATAGAGTGCATGATTAATGAAAATCACGAAGCAAAATCTAAAACTATGACATTTAAGCCGAAAAATTCAGTTGGTTCAAAATAATTTATTAACTGAACATGAACTCAAATAAGCTGAATACAGTACTTATGCTGAAAAAGATACTACAGTCGCGCTCAAACCTTCTGATGTTTCGCGAGCGCCAGTAACATGTGAGCGCGATGTTGTCACAGCTACTCTCTCCGTCTTTGTTTCTCAGCGACAGCTACTCTCTCCGTCTTTGTTTCTTAGCGACATTAGTTTAAAACTGAGGACCGCGACCTTTTACCTGAGATTGGTTTGATAGGGAGATGCAGAAGGCTACTTAATAATAATAATAATAATAATAATAATAATAATAATAATAATAATAATAATAAATATTATCAGATTGCATCGAATGAAATTAAATGTCATAAAATATAGAAAAATTACTTGAGTCAGATTAATAATCATACTTGCTGTTTATATCAGTTTTTGTAATAGTCTTACTTTTATTAGGGTTAATAACACAAAGGCGCAGTGTGACAAAATAAATTGAAAGGCTTAATTTGAAATAGTAATTTTCTGTACAAATGAATTGACATGGCCTGAAATAGCATTATGTCCATGCTGTCAAAGCAGATTCTTTCAAAAATAGCGGTTATTATAATATATGCCTGCACATTTCATATATAACACCTTTATAAAATACTCCTTTGTTGCTCTCAAGTCCCGCATAATACGCTATTTTTGTGAAATATTTTCGATGTAATTTTCAGCAATGTACTGTAATAGCAGTGAAACATGAAAAACTCTTTCTGTGTCGGAAAAATTGGAAATTTTACGAAAGTACGATGTAAACAGTATGCCTTCTTTTAATCAGGAACAACTGTCTGATTCATTAGGAACCCCACCATCGACATTAAAGACGATAATAAAAAATCACGACTCAATCACTGCAGCTGCGACGTCTGGAAGATGTAAGCGCAGGAAAGTAAAGTGTGGTAAACATGAGGACTTGGAGAACACGCACACGGCAAACAACTATAAATGACTTTTTTTTCGAAGAATTAAGTACAGTAGATATTGTGAATGTGTTTGACGTACAGTACAGTAATTATATGGAGTAATACTGTATTACCTTTCATGGATCATATATTTCTTTAAAGAAAAATGCTAATAAATACTGTATATAAGTCAAAATTAGTATACCCGCATAATATACGGTCACGGTTAATACGCGGTTTACACGCGGTCCCTTGAACAGCGTCTTATCGGGGTTTTACTGTATTAACCCATAAAATTATAACCACAGGGGGTAAAAATGTAATTTTTGTTTCAGTGTGTTCAGAAAACATTAAACATTCATCATGCATGCAAGGTCCCTACAATATATCAATTTTCCGAGCGCACTTATTTGATCTTGAGACTTTCTAAGCGGCGAGTCTGTTGCAACGCAGCACTGCCGCTATTGGCTATCGCCGATGAGCGAACGCACCTGCAAACGTCAGGAGGTTTGAGCGCGACTATAGTTGTACACCAATGATAGGACCTACCAATGACATTGTGGAGATCAAAAATAATGCTTGAAAGTAAAGCAACGCATACACTAAAGTAAGTATGTATAGGAATACCCCATTTCCAAGTTTATTACAAATTTGTAAAAATGCTTGTATACATATTTTGGCAATCTGATTGTTTCACATCATGTTTTGGAAATGCATCCTGTTCTCTAATGCAATTGAGTCAATGTTCTTGCATATATTCTGTAACACACGGCTCAAAATAATTGTCTGCTTCAAATCATTCAACCTGTATAGATTACTTTGTGCAAGAAAGGAATTTTATGATTTAAAACAGGGATGCGTGGTGACCAAAATATTTTGAGCTTGAGCTGATCCTCAAAATAGTCCCCGATCATGTCGACACTTTCATCACAGGTGTGCCACTTGCATCATTCTACTGAAACCACTAGTAACGTTCCTCAGCCTTAACAATGCTACAGACTGTTCCGCAATTTCCTTATAAACACCTATAAATCACAAGGTCCACAGAAGAGTCGTAAACCAGAAGTTCCACTATTCCCCAGAGTGACACAAACACCAAACGTCGATCTTCTTAGAATGGAGCAGTGCCTCTCGTAAATCATGAGGATTTTCCGTATTCCACGTTCTTGAGTTGTGAGAGTTTATGTAATCTATTTAAATGGAACCATGCCTGATCTGAGAAAAATGCTTTTTCCGAGAACGGTCAAACTGCTGCCACTAGCAGTTTATTAACGTGTGTAGATGAATTTCGCATGATTAGTTCCTGATCTTCTAATTCTGTTCTCAGATAACGTCGCACGTTTCGTCCGTATGTACACTGATACAAGTAGCACACCAACTTCCTTCATGAATTATGACAAACATTGTAATCTGATGGTAATGGAGATCCCAAAGCCGTTGTTCAACATTCGTCAGAATACAGTACAATACAGTAAAACGTCGTTAATCCGGACTGATTTAGGGGATAAGTTGACCGGTTTAACGAAAGTCCGGATTAGCTGAAATAACCTAAAAGATTAGTAGAAAGTGTAATAAAAATCTGTGTGTACGTGTATCAACAAAACACGTTTATTATGGTGTATTTAAAGGGCATATACCTACTGTCTTCGCGCTACTAGTTGGAGCGGGGAGTAGATAGGCGGGACGGGGAAACTTTACGCTACACTCTGACCTGAAAACTTCGGTCCACTTACTTAGCTACAAGGGAACGAAGTCAGACATAAAAGATTCCGCATCTTCGGTGCTGTCGCTATGTCTGTCAATATCACGTTTTTCAAAATTGTTGGAGTATCATCTGTCCATGATAATCGTCTATGTTACAACCGTGTATATTAACTCGAATCTCTCAACAAAGTCATTAGCTCCACCGCCCCCATCCTGATGGACAAAAATGAGTCTTCTGGACACCTTTATGTTAGTAAAAACTCCCGTAACATTTTTATCCTGCCAGCACTTGGGAAAAGTTCAATTGGTAGGCCTATCTATCCGCATTTCGTCCAGGTACAAAATCGGTTTTTCCACTTCCCTAAGCTTTCTTATTTTCTGTAGATATCTTCACATATTCTAATTTACAGTGTTTTCCTCTTCAGTTATATTTTTCCTCGATGCACACTTTTTCCATCTGAAATCCTTTTCCTTCAGTATTCGTCTTAATGTTATCTTTCATTTCAAATCAATTCTCTCTTGTACCAAGGGTGAAAGTTTGTTGCAGTTTGGTACTACTTTTTTTTAACTTGGTTATTTAACGACACTGTAATAACTACTAGCTTCTTCAGTGTCGATTGAATTGATAGTGGCGAGATGGTATTTGGCGAAATAAAACTAAGAATTCGCCATAGAATACCTGACATTCGCCTTCCGTTTGGGAAAACATCGGAAATAACCCAACCATGTACAGTAGTCGGCTCAAGCGGGAATCAAACTTACTCCAGAGCGCAACTACAGATAAAAATTCTCAATCATATCTTTTTTGTCAAGCTTCGGTCAAAGTCATCTACATTCGCGTTTCGGTAATCTGGACGTTTCCGTTTTTTTTTCTCCCTCAGGTGTCGACAGTCTTTTATTTCATTCCTTATACGCTGTATTGTTCTTGTGGATAGATTAGAGTACTTTTCTGCCTTTTCTGTAAGTTTTGTATGAGGAATGCAAAGGCACTGTTGTTCTTTTTTTTTTTTTTCATCGCAGAATTATTTTACACTTGCAATAATATTCCTTTCTTCGCCATAGATTGTCAATCCTTGTTTCCTCTTTGTCGACATATTTACAATAAGCAAAAAACTTCTATAAACCTAGACTAACAGTATACAATAACATAAATTCTATTAACTATATTATTATCAACACTATTAACACTAAAAGCAAACGATAACTAAAGCAATACAAAGACTTGCGGTATAGGCCTACTGAAAACAATCGTCCTTTTGAAACTAATAAAAAACTACAATAACAACCCCACTATTATTTCACAAAGTCACAAAGACTCATAGACACGTGTAGTAGATGTTTGTGAAACAGGAATATTGCAGTGAACAGCGCGGTGCGCATGCGCGACTGTTTCCCCTCCGCCCCGTCTAAGTAGCTAATTCTGGCGACTTCTCCTGGCGTGACAACAGTAAATATCCTATAATTGTAATATTGCAATTATTGTAATTTCATAGTTCTAATGTAATATTAGTCTGAGGTGAACATACGACGCCCCGGACAGAATGTAGTCGACGAATTTAAAGTACAGGCAGGGGAAGCGAATTTGGCACACGCCTAAGCAAGCACGTAAGGGCGCATATGTAAAATATTTCATATTATCAATTTCATTTCTACGTCACACAGTAATACTAAAAACGGTGGTTACAATTCATTATGCAAAATTGCAAAAATTTTATCAGATGACAGGTGCGATTGTTATAAACTTGATGTAGAAATGAAATTGAAGATGTGAAATATTTCACATATGCGTCCTTGGTTTCAGCCGATGTTGAACGCAGTTTTTCCGCATACAAGATTATACTATCCGACACTGGGCGGTCATTTTCATTTGAAACTTTGAAAATGAATCTTGTTGTTTATTGCAGCAGGAACCAAAACCAGGCAAACAACATGCAAGAAAAGTAAGGTACGGAATAGATGTGATAAATAAATTAATGTAACAGTTAAATATAGGGAAAGCAAAATTGTACGCCGTATACGTTTTCGGAATTCTAAAACTGTAATGTAGAACTCTAAATATAAAATAAATCTTCTTTTCAGACTTAAGTTTTACCACATTTGTGACAATTTAAGTATGATTTCCAACAATTATTCTCCACCTCACCAGAATTTTAGACCTTTCCGATATTAACCTTTATATACAATGATCGTATTGTCTTGATTTTATAACACGCAATAATTGTATACAAAACACGGAACGTGCTTGCTTAGGCGTGTGTCAAATTCGCTTCCGCTGCCTGTACTTGAAACAACGACCACATTCTGACCGGCATCTTATGTTTATTTATTTATTTATCTATTTATTTACTTATTTATTTATTTATTCTGGTGTAGTTAAGGCCATCAGGCCTTTTCTTCCAAAACACCAGGAATACAAATACAATAATAGAAATAAACAGAAAAAAAATACACTATATACAAAATAAAGCTACACAATAAATAAAGTCCACACCTGTGGAGTAACTGTTAGCGCGTCTGGCCGCGAAACCAGGTGGCCCGGGTTCGATTCCCGGTCGGGGCAAGTTACCTGGTTGAGGTTTTTTCCGGTGTTTTCCCTCAACCCAATACGAGCAAATGCTGGGTAACTTTCGATGTTGGACCCCGGATTCATTTCACCGTCATTATCACCTTCATATCATTCAGACGCTAAATAACCAGAGATGTTGATAAAGCGTCGTAAAATAACCTACTAAAATAAAAAATAATACAATAAATAAAGAGAGAGAGAAAAAAACACTATAAACGAAGTAAAGCCACCCAAAAATATACACAGGTTGCAGTCACATAAACTTTAAATGAGTGATTAAGTATCATAATTAATTGTATCCTAACTAATTAGCCAACATAAACAAGAAACTTGCAGTTTTAATCTAGATTAAAAAAGAAAAAGAAAAAACACAAATCAATACTTCTAGCAATACCTAAAACATTAACTAAGACTAACTAATTTAATTTTGAATTGTGATAAAGTCCGGCAGTCCCTGACGTCATTAGGTAACGAATTCCAGAGGCGAGGTATTTCTACAGTATAGGAAGATGAATATAAAGACGTTCTAAGATGAGGGATAGAAAAAGTACTTAATGTCGGTTTCGAAGAGTTGTAAGAAATTGAAAGCGCGATAACAGATAATTCGGAGTAGAAGTATGCATGATTTGAAACAGAAGAGACAAAGAATGTATTGTTCTTCGTTCCTTGAGACGCACCCATGAAAGTAACTGGAGGGAAGGTGTTATATGGTCAAATTTACGAGTATTGCAGATGAATCGTATGCATACATTATGAACACGTTGTAGTCTCTCAGCTAAGAGTGAACTTACATTAGTTAGCAAGGAATCGCAATAATGAAAATGGGGCATTACAAGCGTCTGAATAAGATTCTTTTTTAGACTAAGTGGTAGAAATTCTTTCATATGGAACAAGGAGTGAAGTTGAGAGAATGTTTTTTTGCAAATGTGTGTTACTTGAGTGTTCCAATTTAGATCGCTATCCATAAAAATGCCAAGATTTTTAACTGTTTCACTGTATTTAACAATAATCCCATTCAATATTATATGTGGTATAGTACTACTATCACGAGTGCTTCGTAGACGATTATGTCCCATTACGATTGTTTGCAGTTTCTCTGGATTTAACCTTAATCGAAATTTGTGTGCCCACAGTGAAATCGAATTCAAGTCTTCGTTTATTTTGTTTACTGCGTCACTAGTCTCGTCAGGGTGGAAATGCAAATAAATTTGCACCTCAGACTAATACAAATACACCGATGTCACAGCCCTAGTCCTGAAACATAACCTAATGCACTCGTACCATGGCAATCGAACAATAAATATCCGAAAACGGGACTTTCTTTATAGATATCCGTTATAAACGAAATGAATGCAGGCGTAAGAAACGATGGGAAATCCGAAAAAGTCAGGACAGTCACAATGACTGAACGGTGAAATATGCATTTTTATTGTTATTATAATTATCATCATAATTAATTTTAATGTAGATCTCAAATTAAATATTCTTTGCTAATAAAAATAAAAGGGGTAGCAATACACGCTCAAAATTAAACATTTCTGCAACGTAGAGTTTTAGTATTGTGGAATACGAGGATTTCTAGAAATCATTTCCACTCTCCTTTATTAAAGGCGGCTACTTTAAATTAGTTATATCTATGGAGAGGAGGAGGTAGAGCGGAACGAATACGCTTGGGCAAGTCTTACTTAGAGCTGTTCATTTTAATTAAAAGTCAGAGAGATTTCGTAAGTGGAGCATACGAGTATACGAGTGAGCAGCCCTTCGTCTCACTTATACCCGGACTCTGAACCAAGCTATAGTAAGATGGCATAATGTGACACTTCGTCCTATATGAATCATGTTCGCAGTGTTATAAGTAAATTATTTGCTCATTAATTTCTATATACAAAAGGATAAAATTACTCGTAATCTTAATCCAAGTTAAATTTCCACAAACATTGAAACGTAATAATTCACCAAAAATTAGACAAGAAAATAATTAGGATACGAGTTCAATTGTAAATTAATATAATAGCCTATATAATTTGGATACATGTAGGATGGCACCATACGTTGAGGGAAAGTGAAATGAACAAAGTGGATATAATTGTTAACGTGCCACAAGTTCTATCTCTTATATTTTGGAAGCGTTATTAGAAGGCCTGACGGTTTCGGCCCAGTGGACGTAATGGTACATTTACTATAGCATACTAGATGTTGGTCGCGTGGAATGAGCAGATGGTCATATAAACAAAGACGTGTATGCACCAGCGGCGGTCTATCGGGTGTGTGAGCGAGGAGCTCTAGTAGGCTACAATTATTACATATTACTTACAACAGGGCTGGGCACATTACGTGATTCTGAGAAATGAGCTCTGTGTTCTTTAAAGAGCGGTTCTTCTGAGCGCTGTGATGTAAGCATACTGTACGTCATTCAGTGTCGGTGCAGTAGTGACTCTGCAGTATGATGGCAAACTTTGAAGACGGAGCTTCCGCTCATACATTAAAGCGGTCCGCTACTCACAATGATTTAATGTATCATGGGAGGAGGAGTTCTTTTTGTTAAGAGCAGTGGATTAGCAAAGTGTTTAATTTGTCATAAAACACTCCAACTGATTAAGAAGTTCAATATCTAACGACATTATTCTTTACAACTTGCTTCTGAATATGACAAATATGTGGTAATGAACGCCATAAATTAATACAACAAGTTAAAGAAAGTTTTTCTCAGGTACATTATATTAGAGTATCTATTTAATATTTATATTGTATTATAAGTTATTATACATTTAGTAATATATAATTTTAAATTATACAAGTATTATATTCTATCATAGTATAGTATATAACAGTTTATGGTATATCATATCATATCATATTATATTATATTATATTATATTATATTATATTATATTATATTATATTATATTATATTATATTATTGTAATCCTTTATTATATATGTTTATATTATTAATAGCCTACAATTACGTAATTGTTAAAGCGCTGTGTGTATGGGTTATGTAAATAAGCCTAATGATTTGTGTGTGTGCATAGAGAGAAGTTTATTCCATTAAATTAATAGGAGTGTTATAAATTCTGTAATGTACAATGGATTGATGTAATATCCTTATAAACTATTATGTACTGACAGACTGAATGATAGAACAACCGTGGCTCTTGTTATATTAATGCAGGGAAGGTAGCTGTAATGTAAGTCCGCCACTACGTGAGCGTTCTGCTCTGACTTGCCTTGCGGAGCGAGAGCTGCTCTGACCGGCTAAATGGAGCCGCTCTAATGCCCGGACCTGACTTACAGTATGCAGAGTACAAGTTGTTCCTGAAATAGGTAGTCAAAACTAAGGTGCACATTCCTGTAAGGATACATAACTTGAAATTACATTAAATACGATTATTTCCATTTGCCTAACATTGTGTAGCAGAATTTAACTTATATACAGAGTAATTTGTATAGAACTAACACATTTCTTTTTCTTTCTTTATTTATTTCAAAACGAATGATGTTTGCCACAATTTGCTATACCTCAAATGTAGAGTATCTTATGGAGATTACTAACCTCTATAGCAAATGTTAAAAATTCTATATTTATTCGGCTGGCCAATTTTTAGCGTCGAATTAAACAGGAGTTTTGATTCCCTGTCCAAGATGCACAGATGTTTACGATTATGGACTACGATGTTTGCCTTTTTCACTCACCAGAGATCCAATTATTTCCAATTTGTTTACCGGTTCCAGTATTATGTTTGTTTGCGGGGATTACGAACACCAAATTCTCTCTGGTATACTATGGAATGATGACGAAATGGATAAATGTTGACGGAATGATGTAACTATCTAATATGCCCTTGGAGTAGCTGTAATTGAATTCGTAATCCAGTTTTGCTTCATAAGGAAGAGCCGTGAATTTAATGTGTACTGCATTTACAGTGACTAGAAAAAATGCCGAAAACAGCTGCCAACAATAAGGAATAAAGAACCGGAGGAGTGATAGTAGAAGGAAGAAGAATAAAGTGTATGAGATTTGCTGATGACATTGCGTTGTTAGCAGAAGAGAATATTTTACTCAGGGATATGCTACTGGAGCTAAATAACAGCTATGAGCAGTATGGAATAAAGATTAATGTAACAAGACGAAGACCATGGTCTTAGGAAGAAACGTAAAGAAAGTAAATTGCGAATTTTAAATGAGGCAGTACCAAGTGGACAGCTTCAAATACTTAGGGTTACTGTAAGCAGTAATATGAGCTGCTGTCAAGAAGACAAAAGGAGAATAGCAATGGCAAGGAAAGCTTTTAATAGAAAAAGAAGTATCTTTTACGGACCTCTGGAGAAAGAACTAAGTAAGAGACTAGTGAAGTACTTTGTATGGAGTGTAGTATTGTATGAGGTAGAAATATGGGCATTACGACGAAGTGAAGAGAACGACTAGAAGCATTTGAAATGTAGGTATGGAGAAAAATGAAGCGTGTGAAATGGACAGACAGAATAAGAAACCAAGCTGTGTTGGAAAGAGTGGATGAAGAAAGAACGATGCTGAAACTGACTAGAAAGAGGAAAAGAAATTGGCTGTGTCACTGGTTGAGAAGGAACTGCCTTCTGAATTATGCATTAGAAGGAATGGTGAACGGGAGGAGAGTTGGGGACAGAAGAAGATATCAGATGTTAGACGATGTTAAATATAAGGATCATTTGAGGAGACAAAGAGGAAGGCAGAAAATAGGACATACTGGAGAATGCTGGGTTTGTAGTGAAAGACCTGCCATTGGGCAGAATCCTGTGAATGTATGAATGAATGAAGTCGCTAATCAATGACATATTTGAAGTGAACACAAATCATACTGTAATAAAAATTGTCCTCTGTCGATAAAGTATGTTTCGTTACATGCAAATGCCGACACAGCGACCAGGTGCACATTCCCTCGGAGAATAAATTGGATTAGCAATGAAACCTCTCTCTTAGACGATTACGTCTGCAGTCTGGTAGACCGCTGGAGGTAATCGGATTTTTACACAGTAAAAGACGTACTATTCGATTCAAATAAAAATTCGCAGACACATGGGTGTCATGTTTTTATGTTAGTATTTATCATGAAGTAAAAATTCAAAAGAAACTTGCAGTTTCAAATTTTTTTAAAGTTTCAAAATTAATTACTAAATTACGAAAAGTATTTTCTCAATTGGTAGCATTTATGGCTACAAATTTATCGGTATTTTGATAGATTCTGAATAAAACATAAGACATTAATAAGTCTCCCAAAAGACTCAGAGTTACCTTCCTTACTTTTTATCCGTACTATGGTATCCCAAATTTACTGTGATCTTGTACTATGCAAAATGTATTATCAGAGTCCAGCTATTAGGCCTACTTGTTAATACTGAGTACATTTAGTAGAGATAACGGGGATAGAACAATGACGAGGACTCGAAATGGAATGGAATGCAGGGAGGGGATACCACGACCTTTCAAGATTTATTGCGCTAACCCTCAAGCTAGGCGCACTCCCAAACCACATCGGCTGACTACACTAAGGTTCGCTGCGTTCCCAGATTTCGAGCAGGCAATCCTCCTCGTCCCTAACAGCCCCCTCGGCGCGTCTCCAACCGGCATTCGGAAAATGCTATGGAATGATGACGAAATGGATAAATGTTGACGGAATGATGTAACTATCTAATATGGGGAAACGAGAAAACTCTGAGAAAAACGCCAACTGGGTTTCTGTCCGCCATAGCATATTTATTGCAGTAATGACGAATAAACTGTTGATGTCGAATTAATCTGTTAGGTTGATGCATAATTCTGTAGCGATTTTTATACGCAACTACACGATAGCTACTCTACTACCAGTAATACTACTACTACTACTACCACCTTTACTACCACTATCACTATCACACCACAACTACTACTACTACCACAACTACTACTACTACTACTACTACTACTACTACCATCACAACTACTACTGCAACTACAGCAACAATTAATACTATTACCACAACTGCTACTACTGCTACTAATACTACTACTACTAATAAAAAACTGCAATTATTATTACAAGTACTGAAACAAAAATTATTATAACTACTACTACTACTACTACTACTACTACTACTACTAGCACTACTACTACTAATACTACTACTATTACTACCACCACAACAACTACTATTACAACTATAGCAACAATTAATACTATTACCACAACTATTACTACTGCTACTAATACTACTACAACTAATGCAGAAACTGCAATTACTATTACAAGTACTGCAACAAAAATTACTATAACTACTACTACTACTACTACTACTACTAGTACTAATACTACTGCTACTAATACTACTATTACTACTACCTATACTACCACTATCACTACCACTATCACTATACTACCACAACTACTACTACTACCACCACCACATCTACATCAACAATTAATACTATTACCACAACTACTACTACTGCTACCAATACTACTACTACTACTAATACAAAAACTGCAATTACTATTACAAGTACTGCAACAAAAATTACTGTAACTACTACTACTACTAATTATTATTATTATTATTATTATTACTACTACTATTACTATTACTACTACTACTATTACTACTACAACTACAACTACTACTACAACTACTACTACTAGTACTACTACTACTACAACTACAACTACTACTACAACTACTACTACTAGTACTACTACTACTATTACTATTATTACTACTACTATTACTACTACAACCACAACAACTACTACTACTACTACAATTGAATCGTTCGTTGTTGAAAGGAACTAAGTCCACATTTTTGTCAATTTCTTTTTTTTATCAATTTGTAATGTAGAAAGCAAGCTGCATCTGTTGGTGTTGGAACGAACTTATTACTCATATTCCTTGTGCTTTATTTGAGATGGCCAATCTTGTCATTCCGTGTTGAAAGGAACTAACTCCTGTAGATAGTGCTTTTCAACACGGAACGACGAAGATTCCAGGTTGGCGGCCCTGTGCTAACAGTGTATTCTGCCTCCAATATTTCGCGGGTATCATGAGTCTGCAGAGGCTGATTGTTGATTACTAGTTGTTTGTCGCATTAAATGTTCAGATTCTGTACTTGATAACATTATCAGATAATGGAAGACGGAATACACTAGAAATTGTAATCTTATTAGCCTATTACAGAAAGTCTATTCTGAAGGACGAGTTCCAATCAAAACAAGCAAACTAGGAGATGTGAGGAAAGTTTATTGTTATGTTACTACATCAGGAGATAGCAAAGATTTCTATGATGAGATATTGCAATGGCCAACGGAACAAAAAGAAAACCTACTTTACTGAAAACAGTAATTTATTTGTACTGTTGTTCTGTATTTACCCAAGAATAATATTGGTTAATTCAATCAAATAGTATGGATATTTTAAAAACGTTGTTTTGTTTTCTGAGTTATTCTCATTACAAAGGTGTATGACTACTGTAAATATTCTTTGTATTTTGTGAAAATAATGTATGTTATGCTGCACCATGCAAGTAACATGTTTCGCAGTTGATTTTTTTCCTTAAGACATGCATTACAGGTGATTTAATAAATTCCCAATTTGTTCTTACAGGCCAAAATGTGTTTACATTTTTATAAATAGAGCATTTCCATGTTGAAAGGAACTAAGTTCAATGACATGTTTCCTAGATTAGAAAGATTCTAATGACTGTTTGAATATTTTTATGAGTCTAAACTAATTCTGTATGCCTATATTTTATGTGCACAATATATTTTGGTTTAATCTTCGATAGACTACTCACAAAACAGTTTTTTTCGATTATCTCAAAACTTTAAAAAGTGGACTTGGTTCCTTTCGACAATAACCGATTCAATTATTACTACTGCAGCAACTACTACAACTAAAACTACTACAAAAGCAACTACTACTACTATACTACTACTACTACTACAGCAATTATTACTACAATAATTGAAACTACTACCACTGCTACTATTATAAATTTCGTTTCATTTTTTCAACTTTACAGTATTAATTCCTGATAATAATAGGTACCGGTACCTGTTAATGAAAAAAAAAATACATTTTCTTACGGTGTCTAAAGTAACTTATCATTCAGTGTAGCTCTTCTAAAAATGTATTACTACTAGCTACTTTATTATTATTATTATTATTACTATTATTATTATTATTATTATTATTATCAGTAGCAGTAGCAGTAGTAGTAGTAGTAAAATAGTTGAAAAAATTGGTATGAAAATTAACGTCTACAAAACTAATGTAACAACCTTTTCTAGGAAAATGTCTTCACTGAAATTTAATTAGTCCCTATTATCTAAATAATATTCCGATAAACAGAAATGATTGTATACATGATCTAGGAATGTTTGTAGACAGTAGACTGTATTTTCATTATCTCTTTGCTTACATATTTTACACTCATGCAATCAGAAGGTAATAATACTGTCAATAATTTATTTTTTTTCACGCCTCATTCTCGTTTAACACTCAAATATGCATCTGTTTGAAACTCTAATACAACTACTAAGTGGGATAAATTAGAAAATATACAAATAAAATTTATATCCTTATGCTCATTCATATTTCTGTCCATTAGTTTCGAGCATAGCTATGAAAGAAAATGCGATTACTTTAATTGTCGAAGCCTACTGACTAGTATATGCCAGACGCCATGAGTTCATTATCTATTCTTTTGCAAGGTCATCGAAGGTCATAATATATCCTATGGCTCCTTCTTAAACAATATTAGCTTACGTATTTCGACAAAATGTATGGGATCTCACAAACTTTTCTGTTATCATTATAAACATTGATTTTATAGTCTCGTCGCTTTAATTTCCGGCAGCCAATCCCGTTGCAGGTCGGCTACAATTAAACGTGTGCGTCTTGTGATTCGCTGATGAAGACGTTATTCATTTCTTAAGGCTCGATAAATACTTAATATAATCGCCCGCCATTTTGGCTCTTTCGTTGGAATTCGTAGAAAGCACAGAGGACGTTATTTGGCGCTCAATTACTTGCTGAATTACAGTGCGTTTGATTTATTATCATAGGAGCTACGACATGATAATGTTTAACGGTGTGGCAAATAGATTCCTCGTCTGGTAGCTCGGCAACGAAAGAACAAAAATGGCGAACGATACTACCTACCTAGACCTTATAGAGCCTTCACTTCCTAAGACGTAAGCAAAGAGGAGGAGCCACGCAGGGAATAACAGCGTCGCGACTATAATTTATATTATTGTATTATTGTTAGATTAAATCTGAAGCATTCAATTCGAAATTCAAAACATGAAAATTAATTAAGCACGCACTGAGATAACAATATGAGATGATAGTTCAACTGTGCTGAACAACAGACGCATACAATTTCGGACATTGAACCAGTTAACTAATAGCTTTTCAACAAGCGGAATGGTCTTCGATCTCCAGTAATTTCTATGAAGCTTGTGACTAAATGGGAGCAGGTTATATTGTTTCATACCTCTAAGGGAAGCCCGTCGGCCATCGGAGGCAAAAATACCTTTTTTTTCACAATTCATGTTTTGCTGAACTATATATATGCTGAGAAAATTCTGCAGGTTACAGTTAGGGCACAATTGCACGAATACTATACGGCTTCGGGTCTCTGCACAAACTGTAGGTCTTTTGTCATAATTTTTCCTCTTAAAATATAACGTTTACTGTGAACTTACTTCTAATGTATGTGCTACGGTGCCTTGGCGTTGAGTTGCTGGTCCCTATTTTCATTTACAAGCAGTTGAAACACGCATTGCAATGATTGAATCGATCTTCTTGTGCTTCCTATAAATCCCAAGAGATGTCAGGAGCTTGATTAGGTTATTTTACGACGCATTATCAACAGCTTAGGTTATTTAGCGTCTGAATGAGATGAAGGTGATAATGCCGGTGAAATAATTCCGGGGTCCAGCACCGAAAGTTACCCAACATTTGCTCATATTGGGTTGAGGGAAAACCCCGGAAAAAACCTCAACCAGGTAACTTGCCCCGACCGGGAATCGAACCCTGGCCACCTGGTTTCGCGGCTAGACGTGCTAACCGTTACTCCACAGGTGTGGACTCAGGAGCTTGATAAGCACAGAAAAGAAGTAATCGATAACGATTCCACCTAGTGGAAAATTTGAGACTGAATGCATGTATGAAGTATAGTATACTATACTCCAGGACCTAGGAGGATAATACAAGTATTATGTGACATAAGCAACAACTAAATCGATTATCGATCTATGAACTAAGCAGTCACATATTTATCTTTTTTTTTCGAAATAACTACGCACACTTCTAATCAAACGCCTCTCTGTCTGTCTGTCCATCCATCCGTATGTCCAGCCACTCATCCATCCATCAATCAATCAATCAATCAATCAAATCTATCTAACTGTCCGTTCGTCCGTCTATCTATCTATCTATCTATCTATCTATCTATCTATCTATCTATCTATCTATCTATCTATCTATCTATCTATCTATCTATCTATCTATCTATCTATCTATCTATCTATCTATCTATCTATCTATCTATCTGTCTGTCTGTCTGTCTGTCTGTCTGTCTGTCTGTCTGTCTGTCTGTCTGTCTGTCTGTCTGTCTGTCTGTCTGTCTGTCTGTCTGTCTGTCTGTCTATCTATCTATCTATCTATCTATCTATCTATCTATCTATCTATCTATCTATCTATTCATTCATTCATTCATTCATTCATCCATTCATTCATCCATTCATTCAATCATTTTCCACCTATTCACTCATCCATACTTCAAATATTCATCCATTCATTCATTTACTTACCCATCCATTCATCTATTTATTTATATATTCATCTACATATTCATTCATTTCACAATTTGTTCTTGCGTTCATTCATTCATATAAAATTGTGAAGGTCTTTAAATCCTACTTGAGATGTAGTCGAACTTCATATTGAATGTTTTGGAACCACAAACTGTAAGGAAATAATATATTATATCTGGACTTTCATGGTGTGAGATTAACATGACACACAAGACATCATATTAACAAAGGACGTCCACCGCTGTGCAATAATGGTTAGTATGTCTGACCGTGTAATAAGCGAGCGTAGGTTCAAATTCTGGTTGGAATAATTTACCTTGTTTGAGATTCTTTTCCGAGGTTTTCCTTCAACTTTTTAAGAGCAAATGTCGTGTAACTTGACTCATTTCGCTGGCATTATCACCTTCATTTCACTCAGACTTGATAATGTGGTGAAATAAACCAAATAAAAATAAAGAACAAACACATATTGCCTATCCTCGTTTCGTACCTCTGATTGTAACTGATACAAGGAAAGCAAAAACTCCCTAACTCCAATAAACCAAATTTTACAGGAAACAGAAAAAACTTATTATTTCTCGTATTAACTTTAAATATTATACATTTATCTATTAATATTGTGTAAAATTACATTCTTCATCAATTAAATACTTCAAAACCTAAATTTTTATATTATCTTACGCTGCAATTTGAAATAAACATTGCTGGAGTTAGTGGTTTTCTGACTTCCACAGTGTATGAATTAAGAAAAGTGAATAAATATAAGGCATGTGAAGGAAAAAAAGATATGTATTTCGTAATTCCCTTATGAAAAATTGGAATATACGAGAAAATGGAAGTTTATTATTAAGATTAACATTGCTACATTTTTTAAATTTCAAATATGAGACAGAAAATCACAAATTACCATAAAGCGCATCAAAATACACAAATAAAACCACAAACAATATTAAAATGTTAACACGGTCTCATTCATGTTACAGATTCTGTTTTTTTCTCTCACTATCATGGTCTTCCTGTGCATCTAGATTCTAGATTATTACTGTCCGCAAACAGAGTTTGGTAATTCATCCTACTTTCCTCAGAAATGAACTGCATTAAATTTTGCAAGTCCTTTTACTTTCTTCTTTCAATGCCAATGCTGAATTGTACTTTAGTTGACTGAGGAATGATGCATCTGTATTGGGTTTCTGGAAGTTAATCGATTCGATATTGTGCCTTTAATAGTCTTACTTACATGGATTTCATAGATTTCATAGATTTTTGTGACATTCTGAATACGTATCGCATCACTTTACTCAGCTGGTTGAGCGATAGTGTTGCCACCTACAGGGAAATTAAGCTTGGAATGCAAAAACTCTCTTATTCCATGGAGTAAGTGGAGTTCTGACTTCCACGAGTTTTAAAACAGCCTCCAGAATGCAGATGAATGTCGATATTAGTGTATTCTTGCCGTCCACGCATGCGGGACAAACTAAAAAGCATCATCTAGCCCATAACTCAATTTTGTCAAAAATTGGTTTTAGTGGGTTTTTGATCTCCCTGTCTCACACTTGTACGAACATGAAGTTAGAATCTTCTTTGCACGTGCATAAAATGCATACAAATGCCTTTAAACATTGATATTTCATTCCACCACCTATGCATGTTCAATATTTTATATATTTATCGCATTTCCATATAATCAGTGAATCCTTTCTCTGCAAAGATTTCCATTCAAACAATTTAAGCTCCTTAACAGTAGAAAATAGCATTAAAGAGTGGACGATGTTGTAAAGGAGTATAACAAAAACATATCGTTCGCTTCCATGGAGCTACCTAATTGGCCTCAACTGTCGGGATTTGTTTCCGTCTAAACGAATTAAAGTTCTTGGCAGCTTAATTCGTGACACGAAAACGTACCAGCAACGGGAACTGAAAGGACGTGTATTACTTGCCCAAATCCGCTACAAACAAGGGAAGTGGCAAGTTCTTACACAGCTTCCAAAGGAAAAATTGTTTCCAACTAAGAGTTACAATCAATTGCATGTTTATATTCAGAAGTATATTTTACTATTTATATTTCTTCTATGAAACATATTTTCTTTTAAAAAATATACAAATAACTTGTTTTAGATATATGATATAGGCCTCAATAAATTGTCTATATTCCACAGAACCAAATTAGCAGTTCATATACAGGCTGAACCGTAAGTAATGTCATTAATTTCAGTGGGTTATTCTTTTGAGATATTACAGACAAAAAAGTGTAATATAATTTTGTTCGTTTATGCTTCTTTCTGAAATAAAGATTGCTTTATGTGAAACATTTCATAGTATATATTGGGAAATCCATTGATTTAATTCCAAATATTCTTAGTCAGTTTAAGAGAGAGAGCAGTGTCTTGTGATAATTAAATATACAGAAATTTAATCCGAACAAATATAACTTTTCGTTCTGCAAAGGAATTTTGCAATGTTACGTTTGTTCGGATTAAATTTCTGTACTTCGTTCTGAAAGGAATTTTACAATGTTACGTTTATTCGGATTAAATTTCTGTACTTCGTTCTGCAAAGGAATTTTACAATGTTACGTTTGTTTGGAACAAATTTCTGTACTTCGTTCTGCAAAGGAATTTTACAATGTTACGTTTGTTCGGATCAAATTTCTGTACTTCGTTCCGCAAAGGAATTTTACAATGTAACGTTTGTTCGGAACAAATTTCTGTACTTCGTTCTGCAAAGGAATTTTACAATGTTACGTTTGTTCGGAACAAATTTCTGTACTTCGTTCTGCAAAGGAATTTTACAATGTTACGTTTGTTCGGAACAAATTTCTGTACTTCGTTCTGCAAAGGAATTTTGCAATGTTACGTTTGTTCGTAACAAATTTCTGTACTTCGTTCTGCAAAGGAATTTTACAATGTTACGTTTGTTCGGAACAAATTTCTGTACTTCGTTCTGCAAAGGAATTTTACAATGTTACGTTTGTTCGGAACAAATTTCTGTACTTCATTCTGCAAAGGAATTTTACAATGTTACGTTTGTTCGGATCAAATTTCTGTACTTCGTTCTGCAAATGGATTTTACAATGTTACGTTTGTTCGGAAGAAATTTCTGTACTTCATTCTGCAAATGAATTTTACAATGTTACGTTTGTTCGGAAGAAATTTCTGTACTTCATTCTGCAAATGAATTTTACAATGTTACGTTTGTTCGGAACAAATTTCTGTACTTCGTTCTGCAAAGGAATTTTACAATGTTACGTTTGTTCGGAACAAATTTCTGTACTTCGTTCTGCAAAGGAATTTTACAATGTTACGTTTGTTCGGAACAAATTTCTGTACTTCATTCTGCAAAGGAATTTTACAATGTTACGTTTGTTCGGAACAAATTTCTGTACTTCGTTCTGCAAAGGAATTTTACAATGTTACGTTTGTTTGGATCAAATTTCTGTACTTCATTCTGCAAAGGAATTTTACAAAGTTACGTTTGTTCGGATCAAATTTCTGTACTTCGTGTGACGAGTTCAACCAGTTCAGTTGCATTCGAAGTTGAATTCTCAATTTTATTCCGCTCATCCCAATATTTTTTAACTTAATTGATGTTTTAATTTCTATCCAAAATAACACATACATCAAACTGAACAGTAGACGCAGTACAGAAATTTCTTGAAAGTGTTATGGAGGAATACAGAGATCGTTATATTACACTATGTCGCTTTTAAAAAAGTGAGTTTTATGTTTTTACCGAAAATGTAAAGAAGACAAAGCTAAACGGTTGAAGTACTGCACAACTGTAACAACATTTTCAACCAGACCTACGTAATGTAGACAGTTCTGAGTTTATTAAACTGGGAAGCAAAATGTTGGTGGAATCTTGGTCGAAGCTGAATAGCAGTTTCGGAGCCAATTCGAATGTAAACGAGGAGCCAAATCGGAAATTTGGAATTTATATTCTGGGAGCCAATTCTAAAATTGGGAACCAATTCGGAAACACCGGATTTTTTCAGAGATATCGAATGGGGTTAAGCACCAGTACGATAGCAGGGTGTGGCAAGCAAAATTCTCGCTCAAAAATGGGTCACGCCTTCAGAAAGTTGGGGAACCACTATAATAGACTATCAGGTTTACTCAAACTAATAATCCCCTGGCAAGAAACATTGCTAGATATATAAGATAGTTATAATACCTTTGAAATCACATTGTTACTTTCTGTCTAAAGCTGCTTCGTTATCAATATGAAATAGGCGGGATGTATTAGTCAGTATTTAATTGTGTGGAATTTTTGTGTATGAAGAAGATAATAGCAATATGAATAAATATTCGAACATATGTTAGATGTTATGTCCAGAAATTAAAATAACATGTTTTGGAATATTATTTATTATACTACAATTTTTTCAGCAGTAGAGGATTTATCACTAAGGAGGCATTGAGAATAATAAATTTTTTAGCTTTGGTACAATCATTAATACAATATGGTATAATAAATTGGGGTAGAGTAGCATCATCTGTACTTAATCCATTAATTTTATTACACAGAAGATTAATAAAAATTTGTCTGACCAAAAATATGGATTACGCAACAAATTTAATTTATATAGAGATTTTAATGTAGTAATTATTGAAGAAATTTACAAATAATGTTTACTAACTTACTAACACAGAAATCAAATAAAACATAAACCTAATCGACATGAATATCGTACTCGAAGACAAAAATCTACTTTCCCATTAATTGAGCCTAAATGTCATACAAGTGCAGCTCTTAAACATGGTGCTGGTTTCGACCCAAGACTTTATAATAAAATTACAAATCATTTTCTAAATTTGAAATATTTTAAAATTGAAGCTTTTAAGAAAGAAATTTGTGAAATTATTCATGATATATAATATTAGCAAATGTATTTCTTTTACATTTTATTTCTGTCATGTTTTTATTGAATATCACTGGCTTCTGTCGAATTGTCAATTTATATTAAATGTGTATTTTTCTTTTTTTTCTCTTTCTTCTTTATTCTTGCTTTTGTGTTGTATTTATTGGTTTGAATTAAGTCACTTACTGTATTTAGTAAACTGTCCTTGTAAATTTTATGTTATATTATTGACTAAGACCACACCGTACACGAGCCTGGCTCTTACGGTAGTGACTAGAAATATTTTTGTTTTATAAATTTAATTTATACTCACTAGCTAGCTAGTTAAATAAGTAAATAAATAAATAAATAAATAAAATTTACAAGTTCAACATCATAATAATAAAATCATAAAACATTAAATTTAATATTATTTATATGATAGACCTAATTATATTTATTTCCTTTTATTAAAAAAAAACTTACATTCATTTGCATTGCTTCTACATAGACATTATATTATTCATTAGTGTTACACAAGATTCAAAATGCCAATTCTATTAATACTATATTTGAAAGAAATTGAAATATTCTACGATGAGGGAATTTTTAGAGTTATATGAACCTTCCTCCATTATAGTACATTAAATCCAGTGCTGGTTAGAATTCCGCAAATGACGGTCTACTCCGATGCCACAAGAGGGAGAGATGTATTTGAAATTGAACCCATCTCCAACGACGCTGTAATTTGGTTAGTGTCACTTTGATTAGCGCGGTACACTCCGGGTCTTCTTGCAGACTAAAGTGACCACTACTATTGCCTAATTGCACTCAGAAACCGTCCAGGATCTGATAAACATTTGCGGTGTCCCCCTTTAAACAAACATAGGCATGAATAAGCATTGTTTCAGCGTACAATAGGATTGCTAGACTACATGTAAACGCCTATGTTGTGTTTGCTTTGCTAATTGTTTCAGCGATTAGGGTACTTAGCTTCAAGCACAAATACCAAGATGGCGACTGGCCATTACTTATAATTTACTGATTATGAAATTACTGTACAAGGCACTAATTTTCATACATCCGGCCAGCTAGAGATTAAGGTCTCCTACAAATTATTGATTTATTACATTTGTGATTTTTTGTTAATACTGATTCATTATAAGTAGGGATATAAGGATTTTGATGAAATTGCATCTTTTTTCTAGTAAGCCAGAAACATAGCCGCTTTAGTATTTATATGTTATGTGATAAACTGAGTGTTTTAAGACATATTTGTTAAGGCATTTTTTTTGCATTTTTTGCCTGTTTCAACTCATAAGAGCATCTTTTGTGTTATTCGGACATTTTTGAGGCATTTTCATTTAATTTTGTCCACAAATCCTCATTATTAATATAAAATAATCTTTATTTCCTTTGATATTTTGTCTACATATTTTGTCCATTAATACCCTTTATTTTTACTTGGTTATTTAACGGCGTTGTACCAAATACGAGGTTATTTAGCGTCGATGGAGTTGGTGATAGTGATATGATATTTGGTGAGATGAGGCTGAGGATTCGCCATAGATTACCTGAAATTTGCCTTACGGTTGGGAAAAACCTCGGAAAAATCCCAACCAGATAATCAGTCCAAGCGGAAATTGAACCCGCGCCCGAGCGCAACTCCGGATCGGCAGGCAAGAGCCTGAACCGACCGAGCTATGCCAGTGGCTAATACCCATTATTTTGTATAATATTTTAATCGTTTTCCTACACAAATATTGCCCTTTTAACGTAGTACACCCCATGTAATGGATCAGTCCAACCATCCCTTCAATATAGACTCCTCTATACTTTCTAATTCCGTATAAGAGTGGCCTTATGATGGGCTAAATGGAAATTACATCAGGTAAAATAATTAATTAAAGTGTACCACTTAGAAAAAATTATGTAAAATTAAATAAACTTAAATGTTGGTACTAGAATTTAATTTAATTATTAGTCTAAATATTAAGTAGCACAAAACTCCTTTCCCTACTAAGCGAATTTTTGAATGTAAGATCAACTTTTAGGGCATTTTTGAAAGAATTTTAGGTCATAAATGCATTGTTTTTAGGACATTTCTTATGATTTATAGGTCATCAAAATCCTAGCCCTAATTGTAAGCCACATCTCTCTTTTATGTTTTCATTTTCTTTTATTTCTATTGTTAATGAGATGCATATTCTTATACATCTTGATTAAACAACTTTCAACACTATATCACTTAGGAATAAATAAATAAATAAATAAACAAATAAATAAACAAACTAACTAACTAACTAACTAACTAACTAACTAACTAACTAACGAACGAACTGATAAATAAATAAATGCTATATATAGGTCTATATTACTTTCACGTGTTAATTTGAACCAAGTTTAAAAATACCTTAGCTCTAACTCGTGAAAGTAATATACAGGGTGATTCAGTGACTATGTTACAAACTCTTTGGGATGATAGAGGAGACAATTATGAACAACTTTCATATAGGAAACTATGTTCGGAATAATTATTTATGGCACTTACAAACCTAGATATGTTAGTCAGCTAGAATCGAACTCAAGGCTATCCATTTCAAGTTTTGTTGCAGATGACCATTCCTGTAAACGATGGTGATTTCTCATAAACATGGTAAAAGTTAGTTGGCATCGTAAATGACATTTTGACTGATTAAATCTTGCATATTATTTGATACATACATGCATGCATGCATGCATACATACATACATACATACATACATACATACATACATACATGACAGTGCGTCGATAAATAACCAACTAAAAATGAGAGAAGGGTCGAGAAAAGGAATAAGGAATATAGATCCAATGTAGACAAAATAATGGATGTTGAAAGATATGAATGAAATATGAAGCTGTAAATACGAGTGTAATAGTTTCTTAATAAAGAAAAATATTGGAGTCTAAAAGTGCTTCTGGTGAAACATTTTGAGAGCTATAAAGTAATAGTAGTAGTAGTAATAATAATAATAATAATAATAATAATAATAATAATAATTATAATAATTATAATAATAATAGTTCATAAAACCGGTTATATTACCGGTTGTTGTGTATGGTTGTGAAACTTGGACTCTCACTTTGAGAGAGGAACATAGGTTAAGGGTGTTTGAGAATAAGGTTCTTAGAAAAATATTTCGGGCTAAGAGGGATGAAGTTACACGAGAATGGAGAAAGTTACACAACGCAGAGCTGCACGCATTGTATTCTTCACATGACATAATTACGAACATTAAATCCAGATGTTTGAGATGGGCAGGCCATGTAGCACGTATGGGCGAATCCAGAAATGCATATAGAGTGTTAGTTGGGAGGCCGGAGGGAAAAGGACCTTTCGGGAGGCGGAGACGTAGATGGGAGGATAATATTCCAAGATTACCAATAGAGATGAACAAATTTGCATATACACTACATTGATTTATTTCATTTCGGGTACTATCGCCGTCGGAAAGTGTTCTAAAAGAAATGAATGTAGGAATCTGTTCCTCAGAAACCTGGAGCGAATTTTGGAAAGACAGCAAATAATAATAATAATAATAATAATAATAATAATAATAATAATAATAATAATAATAGTCATCATAACAGAATTATAATAACTTTATATAATTTGAATTATATTGAAATCCTTCGTCTAACATTTTATACATTCAAGCGTAGAGTAAATACCTTGTCATGTAATTAGTATGTCGCATGTTCAATGTTTGAAACACGAGAAGATGAAAAAAAAGTATACACACCTAGTTCCATGCCTGAAAAATAAATCTCTATTTACCTGATGTAAATCCAGTGTGGGTCTTCTCGACTAATAGTAGAAAATGTAACTAAATAAGGAAACAAATGTAAATGAGGTGCACTAAAAGCAGTTTCAATTAGCAAATATGCAGAACTGGATATTGCATCCCTTCAAAGTTTGAATAATGAAATGAAAGCTCTTGTGTGACAAAGGGTTTCTAAACTTATGTTTAAAGATAAATTAAAAAGCGTTTTTCGCTGATAAATTAATTAATAGACAGTACAACATGAAGGGAACAATGACGATGGATTGAACTCTCTGATTTTATGATAATTAACCCATAATCCACCTCGAGCGTTCCCGATTTTACGCTGGAGTGAGAACCAACCGGGTATTATCAATATTGGTTATAACCATTCCAGTGTGCGTTGTGTTAATGAAATGTATATATGCAGTTTAAAAATTCTTTTTGAATAACTATTGCGATTGTCGTATACATCCAATACGGGAACAGCTATCAGAATTTGTGCGAAACTGTGATAGATATCCGTGTATTTATGAGCAAGTCACTGTCAGTCTGTAAATTGTTGCTAGCTTAAAACAGTTTCACTGTAGGACTAATTGCACTGAATACGAAATTTGATATTTATCTTCTCTTCTTGTTTATTTCCACAAATACAAACAATATATATATATATATATATATATATATATATATATATATATATATATATATATACACAGGGACATCATTTTATTTTTAATTCTATCTTTATTGTACCTGAGTTTTTGAATGTACTTCACTCCCACTCCTTCTACTAATGAAGTTTCAGCTGTCCTCCACACAGAACCAAGGCCGCAATATAGTAAACAGCACTGAGTTAGTGAGTAGCCTATGGTACGTTCCAGAAATATATTCGCGTTTTCCAGTGGACGAAAGAGCTTTTAATATTGAATCATATTTTCGCACAGGTACTGTCCGTTTGCCTACGTCGCATTCCTATTTCCCCCACCTGCTTCTGTTCGCCCGTCTGTAAAAGCTGGGCTGTCTTAGCTCTTTTCTGAAAACATTAATTTCAGTTAGGAATTGGACGTCTACGTAATATTATATAACTGTTTAAAATAATTTAAATAAAAGAGCCTCGTTAAGTATTTAAATGTCACGTGATTTCCCCCCTTTCTACGATCCTGCGGCATAACCACTTGGACGGACAGTAGATAGCATGTCTGAGTAATTTTATCTGTGCGGGTCGGGCAGAAGTGAAGATTGAATTTACAGTACGTAAGGTACTCTTTTATAGATTAGGTACAGAATTATTTCAACATGAGTTAGATTAGATTAGATTAGATTAGATTTATTTATTTAACCTGGTAGAGATAAGGCCGTCAGGCCTTCTCTGCCCCTCTACCAGGGGATTACAACTATAACATGAACAATAAGATTACAATTAATATTAAATTTACAATTACAATTACAATAAAAATTAAAGTACGACAAGAATACCTGATTAATGAAAGCTAGACATTTTATCATAGAAGTTAAGAACAAAGAATTACTGAGTTACTAGTACGAAGGACGAAAATGGCAATTGGAATTAGATGCAATAGGCTATAGTGCGAAAATATGCACAAAAGAACTGAAGCCTGTATCGAAATGAACGGCTACCATTTTCAAAAATGCCTTTAAATATTCATATTATGATTATTTTTCAATTTAACTTTTTTTCTCTATATTGTACGCTAGTGTGCTGTAGACAGTATAGAATACATTCGCATGGATAACTCAGTTCGTGAGTAAAAACACGTATTCTTAATACAGTACTGTATCAAGATTAAGCAAAAACCTAATGAAAATTATCGAACTCAAAATTGCGATATTTCCTAGTTTACGTAAATGGATGAACTAATTTTCTTTCCTCCTATACCTAGTAGAGTGATATGTTTGTGTTTACGCCAGTATCATCGAACTACTGTCGTTGGAGGGGGTAGCAAACTGTGTTTCCGGTTCTCTATAGGTATAGACAGGTTAATATTAAAAATATTAGTAAAAATAAAATGTTGTCCCTGTACATGTATAGCATTGTCAAAATGTATAAAACTTATAAAAAAGCATTAGCTCAAGTATAATAATGCTGTGTCTGATGTATACAAAGTTCTCTCAGCTTCCTTATTACCAAACATTGAGAAGATTCAAAATCCAAATTTTCGGTCACAATGGGTAAGCAATTATAAATCTTAACTGACGTATACATACAATAATTATTTTGTGTTGTTAAAAATGAATAATAATCAGGTGGAATACTGTCAATTTCTGGTGTAGTCTTAGTAAAATAAGTTTTGTAGCACAGGCATTTCATAAGTCCCAGAAAGGAGGCAGTATGCATGATCAGATATACGACGAAACAAAACTAATTTTATTACTTCAACTAGTCTTCTCTTGTGAAACAGGTCACACATCCTCTGATCATGCGCACTGCCTTCTTTCTGGGACTTGTAAAGTATGTGTGCGACAAAAACTGTATATCTGAGTGACTTATAAAATTAAAGACATTACTTTTAACGTATATCAAACAGTGTAAATATTGATAGAGGGCTGATAATCCCTGATTAAATAAATAAGGATTTAAAATGAGACTTAAAATCAACAACAAAAATAATTTGAATCGCTTTTATTTTAAAAATGTTTATAGCTGAACTACTATTATCCCATAGAATAATGTCATACCTTAAATGGCTATGAATGTAAACATCATATCGCAATTAAAATCCTCTGATTGAGGTTCTGGCTGATATGTACATCTATTATCAGGAAGTACATCTTACTTGACGATGTGTCAGATGAAGAACAACTGAGCCGTTCAGAGCAGAAGTGGTGTAAGTCAAAAATGGGTAATGAGGTTTAAAGTAAAAATTCTGTAAAATACAGCGCAAAGTAGCAATTAATATGTCCTTCGTGCTATCCACTGACTATTAATAGTTTAAATACACTGAATATTATTGCTACATACTTTGCGCTGTATTTTACAGAATGTTTACTTCAACCCTCATTACCCATTTTTGACTTACACCACTTCTGCTCTGAACGGCTGAATTGGTTGTAGCCTATGCATCTGAAGTCTGATTAGTGTAATATGTAGCTAGTCGTCGATGTATGCAATGGAGAGGGAAAGGAATTGGCCACCATACTCCCATTATCTCCTGGCCTATTTGCCTCTTAAGTGGTGCCTTCTTGGTATCAATTGTGAGGTGCCGACCTGTCTTCGTACAGTTGACTAAACAGCAACAATCGAAATTAACACATTTCTGTTCATACGATTTTGCAACCTGCGTAACATAAAAAAACATCTAGCAGTTTTGCTGAAAATTAACTCAATAATTAATATTAGAGGAGAAAAATTCTCTCCAGCGCGGGGATCGAACCCGGGTCCTTGGTTCTACTTATCAAGGGAAAAACACTGGGGGAGAGGGATTCTATCCGGTGTTGTGGGTTGAACTTCGGCGTAGCTCAATGGTTAGAGCGCTTGGTACGCAGAACCAAGGACCCGGATTCGATCCCCGGCGCCGGAGCGAAATTTTCTCCTCTAATATTACTTGTTACCATAACAGACGTAATCTGTATGACCAAAAATTAATCTTTACTTAGATCAATATGAGATGTTCAACTTATATATTCTTGAAGAACAATACCCAGAAACTTCAAGTCTTTATTACAACCATGATTTTTTCTATATAAAGTTAACTCCATGCAATTATTAGCACGAATGAGCAAATGCGTTCATGTTTGTAAATTTTTCCTGAAGATTGTGTAGACTTATTAAATATATTGTCTACAAAATAATAAAGTGGTTATGGTGGTAATGAAGTAGGTTTCATGATGTAGGTCTAAACACTTGCCCAGGAATGCGTCCTTAAGCTGTTTTTTAGGTTGTAATAATTTACAAGACAAGTTACAAACAGGTATGCATATTGTATTGTAAGTAATTCTTTATTAATATTGAAAGTTAAAAAATGTTTACGAGCTCTAAACAATGACCGTAACATCACAGTCTAATATATACAGTCACGAAGCTTGGGATGATTTTTTGCAATTCTCGCTGTAGTTGCTAGCCGCTTGGAGCGCTGTGAGTATTAGGAACAATAGACTGTGCCACAGTCATCGTGATCTAATACAGGCCTTAAGGCAGACCATGTAACTCGCTTAACCCGATCACGAAGGGCGGCGTTTCAACCATATAAATTAGTTGGAATGCATAAAGACTAACATATGTTTCTCTAAAATGTAGCTTAGTTACATTAATAAAATTTAAAACAATGATTATGAGACGCTTGAGACAATTCACTTAGGAGTTAAGGTGTAATATTATTTATGGTGTGAAAATTACGTTGTTCGTATGAGTAATACCTGCCTTTATTTCGATTAAATTTTGCGAAATTCTTGTACATTCATTTATGCACGATTCAATCATTTTCAGTTGCACCGCACAGATATTTAGATATGTTGAAATTATAGGATAAGTTTACTGTACCAGTTGCTCCTTTCTGTTAAAATTTAGTGATCTCCAATACCTTGCCATTCATATGGAAATTATAGGTTATGTTTACTATATTTAACTTATATTCCTAAATTCGCAATCATACATTATAATTAAGGATAAGGCCATGTATGATACCCCGGACATTCAGTTGGTCTGTATTTTAATACTACAATTGAGTACTGAATTATTGTATTTATCTATTACTTACGAGACGAAGTAACACAATTGTACGTACACTAATTTCATAGGAGTGGTATGGTAAATTTTTGTCTAAAATTAAGGAAGGTAGATGTGCTAAATTGAAATCACAATATAAATTCTTTTTTTATTAAACCTCAAAATAGCTTCCATTCTAAACTTAAAATTTTGACGCGAACATGTAAATTTCTCTTCACATTAAAATAATACATTTTTTCAATTATTTCTGCAACATATTACGCAACAAGAAGTACACGGAACTTATGAACACATTACACTAAATAAATCTTAACAATGATATGCAATAAAGTTATAATATTTCACTGAGTTCCATACACTGAAATATAAATCTCGAACATATGGTACATTACGGTTTGGATCGAAAAGGCATTGACTGTGCCGTATTTCGCATTGTCGTGAAAAGTTGTGTAAACTGTGAAATGTTCGTTATCGGTTGTAATAACTGTAAATAGCTAAAATACAATAATTTCAATAATAATACGCGACAAGGAGACGTTTATAGCACTATAAATTGTAAGAAAAGAGGTCAGAGTTATCCTTCTTCCGAAAGATCCAGGAAGGTGAGTTTATAGAATATAATATATATTTTATGAAAATAATATATAAACCTTATATATTTCATATTTCAATAGTGGAAGGAAGGTGTTAATTTTTTCAAAAGAACACGATATCAAAAGTTATTGTCAGCTAGGGAAAGAGTCTGTGTTAAGGCGATAGTAGCGATCCTGGTGGTGAGCAACTATCTATGTTTGCATATTTAGTAAGTATTGAGCTTCGTGACTGTGTATATTAGACTGTGGTAACACATAAACTAATCCATGGCTACTACCTCGGGGCCGTTCCCGTCACCACCAGGAATTGAACCCAAGATCTTCCAATGCGTAGCCAGTTTTTCTGCCGTATGAGTGACCCAACCCTTACTTCTCTAAAAATACACGAAATAACAATTTTTTTAACCATATCGTGTTTATGAGATAGACGCTATACATTACAAACGACTTTTGTCATACGGGTAACATATAAACTTTCAGTTCCGGAAGTACACCCATCTAGCAGACCGATCGATCAATTTCATACCCATGCTTTTGTATAGAGGAAAAATAAATCCCAGAAGCCACCGCCCGGTCTCTAATTTCGCTCTCTAAACTCCAATACATTCATTCTCTTGATGCGTAGTAAATTGACCTCATCTGAGAGATATTTTCACAGTCATCATACTAATTGACGGATTTACGGCTTTCGTCAATATTTGGTCGCATTTTCTACGTTAATACGGCTGAGCGCTTTTAAATTTAAAAACGTTATATGAGACTAATGAATTACAAACACTTTCTCGTCAATGATTGACTGAATATTAATAACGGAATGGTAAAAATATAAGGTTTAATCTTTAACGCGTTCGTTGGATCAAGTTTCCTCTTGCTGTCAAGTATTTTAATTAAGTTACTGTATTAATTGTTTAAGCCTACTTTGTTTCAGCTTCTGTAAATGGTCTGGAAGGTTTTGATAAACTTAGATAAATACTCTTCGAGATCACTTAAGGGACATGCCATTAACCTATGTAATAACATTAAATACTAAGCGCTTGCCTACGTTTTGGAGTTGCGCTCGGGTGCGGGTTCAATCCTCGCTTGGGCTAATTAACTGATTTGATTTTTCCGAAGTTTTTCCCAACCGTAAGGCGATTGTCAGGTAATGTTAAATAACCCAAGTATAAAAAATTATATATATATATATATATATATATACAATTCATTTAAAATAACATTAAACAAAATTAAGACCATTTGAAAAAAAAACACTCGTTTTTAGACGAAATTCCTCGTGCGTCGCCAGCAGGCATTCGGACAAGGTTGCAATTGGAGATTTTCTCGGGGCTCTTCCGTTTCCCCATATTAGACGTCAACATATTTCTGATTAACCTTTTTTTCACTATGATTTCAAGGCATTCCTTGAATTTTATAAGTTATTTCAACAATAACTCTAAAATAATGAAGATGAATAGAAAGCACTCATGCATAAAAAGAACACTACAAAAAAAGGAAATTAAAATTCTCGTACTTATGGTTAAAAGCACTTAGAAAACACGGCAGATCATAAAAAGAGCGAGACACTGCTGGGGCTGGAAAATATCTATAATGTCTAGAAAATATCTTAAGTAATTAATAACTAGCAGAAAACTTTATAAAAAAGTTTTCTGCTAGTTATTAATTACTTAAGATATTTAATATTGTTGTTATTGTTTAGTCAACTGTCCGAAGACACGTCTGTACCTCACAAGTGATACCAAGAAGCACCACTTATGAAGTAACAAGGCTAGGAGATAATAGGGTAGGGTAGCCAGTTCCTTTCCCTTTCCATTGCATACATCGCCGATTAGCTACATGTTACACTAATAAGACTTGAGATTCATTATACACAGTGTTCTTCCTGTGACACATATCGTCAAGTGAGATATACTAATAGATGTACATATCAGCCAGAACCTCAATCAGAGGTAAATTAATATCATTTTATAACACATTTGCTCATCGGTGTAAACCCTATATTATTATTATTATTATTATTATTATCATTATTATTATTATTATTTTAACAGGAATTCTCCATAAATAATAGTTTTCCTTCAATTAAAGATTTCAGTTCTTCATAAATCACTGTCTGCCGTATCTTCCTCTGTAAGCCCATGATTGTTCATGCTTGTCTTTACTGCATCAATACATTTTTGTTTTGATCTCCCTTTTCGTCTGTTGCTTTCTGGATGTCAATTTAAAATTTTCTTTGGTATTCTCTCTTCCGACATTCTCATAACATGTCTTTTCAGTCTTCTCTCTTCTATCATTTTCACAATATTATTTTCCAAGGTTAGTAAATTCAGTACCTACCTTGAAAAATGCGGTAAAGTGAGTCCCTGATAATGGTGTGTAGGTAAACTGAGTCCCTACTGAAGACTATGTATAGGTAAACTCAGTCCCGGCTAAATTTCCTCACGACAAAATTATACCTCCAACTTTTTCCAGACTTGAAACTGACAACCAAATGGTACAACTAGTATTTTCCTGGTGTGGTTAAAAATTTGTCACATTTTATGATGTGTGGTAAAACGTTTTGTCACTTCACTTTAAGATCGTTTAGGAAACTGTCAAGTTCTTACATAATTTTAAGATATGAGAAGGAACTTGAAAGAAACTGATTTGACGAATTGAAATAGGCCTATTGTGATATCTTGATTCGCTTTGTCATTTTTTCCCTTAACAATCCTTCCCTCTTTTCGATTGCTGTTTTGTTTTTACAGTGAAACATAAGAGTTTGACCGAATGTCCTTCAATGGACCGATAAAAGTACGAGTATGTGTGGTGTGTGGATAAGCTTCAGGGCTTCCACCGCGTTGTCTTGGTGTTATTGGCTGACGTTTCGACCGCTGTGTTGTGGCCTTCTTCAGAGCAGTTGTTGGATAAGGAAATAGTCTGCCAGCTCTTATATACCTATATAGTAGTCTCGATGGGGGGGTACTTGCTGTGATAGGTCGTAGGTTCTCCTTCTGGCATCTGATTGGTCCTACGTTGTCCAATCCGGTTGAGGTCTGTATGAAGGGGAGTATTCATATTAAATACTGGCCCTCATAAGGTCCGAAAGAGTGACCTTGTACCATGCCCGATGTCCGGATGAAGGAGGGGGGCGCCGCGTACATGTGGAGACCTGGTTTCTCGTTCCTAAGTCTAGGTCGTAGGTTCTCCTACTGGCATCAGCTTGGTCCTACGTGGTCCAATCCGGTTGGAGTATGTGTGAAGGGGAGTATTCATATTAAATACTGGCCCTCATAAGGTCCGAAAGAGTGACCTTGATACCAATCCGGTTGGAGTCTGTGTGAAGGGGAGTATTCATATTAAATACTGGCCCTCATAAGGACCGAAAGAGTGACCTTGATACCAATCCGGTTGGAGTCTGTGTGAAGGGGAGTATTCATATTAAATACTGGCCCTCATAAGGTCCGAAAGAGTGACCTTGATACCGTGCCCGATGTCCGGATGAAGGGGGGGGGGAGCGCCGCGTACATGTGGAGACCTGGCTTCTCGTTCCTAAGTATGATCTTGGAATAGACTTCCCCATGAATTGCTTAGTTGTGTGTTTATATTCAAGCATGAATGGAACTCGCAACTGTTTGTTGTTCTGTTAGTCGTGCTTGCGAAATCGAACTAAAGAGATGGTAGAAATAGGGAATCTGGTACGATGTAAGTCCCAAAGACGTAATCATGGCGTATTATGGAAAAAAAAAAACAACTACTGTACTAACTTAGAAATATTTTACAGAAGTATAACAGCATAATAAGTGAAATATGTCTCCACGTATTTTTGTCAGGTGAACTGGGATTCAATTTACCTATATAAGAATGAGCAGGCAACTACTCGGGATTCAGATTACCTTCCTAGCTTCTTATTTTTAACTTCCAACTTTTCCCGTATTACTGTGTTCTGAATCTTATCCCGTCTTGATTTTCTCGCTGCCCTTATCCAAAAATCCTTGTGATAATAATAATAATAATAATAATAATAATAATAATGACACGGCGACGACGACAACGCTGATGATGATGATAATGATGATGATAATAAAATTCATTCTAGTCTAGCAGCTTGTTGCAATTTTATTATTTCATTTGATTAACCTGTATTTTATAATCTAAAAAAAAATGTATACTGTATTAGGTAATTCTTGAAAGAATAAATTTGATCAAATATTATAAGTATTAAGATTTTTTATTTTATGATTTCTTAGTCTTTGGAGTAATGAAAAATATAGACGTATTCTATATAAATACTTTTTGTGAAAGATATGTATTGAAAATTGTAACATAGGCACTACAAAAATCAAATTTTCTTTATTTCGGTGTTTAACAAGCATACAGGATGTTAACTTACAAGACTATTCTACTTATCAAATATTGAAGATAATCTTTTCAGTCAACTGTCCAAAAAAAAGTTTTGTACCTCATACATGAAATCTTAAGTCATTACTAATGAGGAAACTAAGTCAGGAAATAATGGAGTAGGATGGCCAGTTCCTTTTCCCCTACATTGCTTACTAGTGACATATTATAACACTAATCAGACTTCAGATGTATGCACACTTATTATGCAATATAAATTGTGAAGCAATTAACTACCAAACTTAAGCTTTGTAATAACTAACAAAATGAATTATTACATCCTAATAATCGATTACAGTTTAATTAACTTCAAAAATGTAATTATGTGAAAATATATTTCACAAAACTCTAAACATCATGATATACGAAATACGAAAAGCCTAAAATCCCATAAGGGCAACAGCCTTCTACAGGAGTGTAGGGTGAGCTGAAGGTCTACTACACTTGGGGAGCCAGTCCAAGAGAGCTTACACTATACTTACAAACTAAACACATAGACAAATTATACCAACTAAACATATTAAGTATAAAATAAATTATGGTTTATTTAACGACGCTCGCAACTGCCGAGGTTATATCAGCATCGCCGGTGTGCCGGGATTTTGTCTCGCAGGAGTTCTTTAACATGCCAGTAAACCTACTGACATAAGCCTGTCACATTTAAGCACACTTAAATACCATCTATCTGGGCCGGGATCGAACCCGCAACCTCAAGCATAGAAGGCCAGCGCTATACTTACTTCCCTACCGAGGCCGACTATTAAGTATATGATTTTCTAACAAATACTAAGCAGTTTTTACTGTATATTAACTTGTTGCTTGTAAATGCAGACATTATGGCATCTATAATATTACAAGATACCTTTTACATTCAGTATATCTTAATTGCAAGGAAGCGCATGCTGTTTGTTCTACATAATTATCATATTGGACCTATTGCTTGATTTTAATATTTTAAGAACTTTAAACTTATATATACATTTAATGTTTTATTATATTCATTCCTTTGTATGATTTTACACTTTCAACAGGATTTGCTTTTATGTAACCAATTGTCTTTCAATATTTATAATGTAACAAATTGTTCAATTTAAGGGTTAATGATGATCTGAGGATGGTTTTTAAAAAACACCAAAACGTTTGTCATGAAAGGAAATAAAAATATTGCGCTATTATATCGAAATCAGATAAGTTTATGACGGTCTTTTGTGAAAAACATTTGATAAAACGAACATATGTAGTCGGCGGAAGATTACGAGGCAAGGTGCCTTCCGATTGGGGGCCTACTTATGTTTCTCTGCAATATAGCTCTACCTTTACTTTACTCATAGTCTGTGCTTCCCTAAAGGCCTTAGTAGGTTAATAATAAAGGTAAAGTTAATCTTGATTTGTTTATTAATTCCTTCTGAATTTTAACCCTTTCAATATGTAAATTTAAAAGTTACTCGTATTTTTATACATCGATCTTACGAAGTGAGGAAACACATGGTTGACTCTCGTGGGTTGGGCTGACCTTGTCAAAGTCCTCTCTCAATTCAATTTCGATGGACAAGCCCGTACGAGTTCAAGCGGAAATATGAAACCAAAAGGAGAATTCCATCTGCTGCGCAACTTCCAATATAATACTCCGTAATAGCTGACGACATGTTTCCAAGCATAAGCTTCTATTTTTAAATGTTATCTATTTTGATGTTAACGACAGAAAAATCAGAACTTTTGTTATATCTCTTAATATTTCTGAATTATACTTTTTATTATTTCATTTAATACCCTGAATAAATACATTTCTATATTTTGTTTTGGTCTCGTTAAGAGCCTCGCCTGGATTGACATGAGCATGGGTGGGCAACTCGTGCTCTCAAAGTGTCAATATCTCAATGCAGGTAGAACGGACTCTGTACTAGCTGTACTATCTGTGTGCTGTTCTTTCAAGACACAAGTTAGATCGCGTCTGCAGTAAGTGGCGACTCGTTTTAAGTGAAAAACAATATAATTCCCAAATTATTTCCCTTTAGTTACGAGTAAAAAGATAATTTTTTCTATTAAGAAGAGAGGTAAAGCTTATATTCTATTACACTTTCTTACGCATGACATTTTATGTTACAAATGAACAGTGAAAGTTTTAGTAAAGAAATACTGTCTGCATCTGCTTTAGAACAGCTAAAGGTAAAAATGAGATATCAGCAAGGTGAGACTGATATCAAATATCATTAGCACGTTGTGTGTGGGAGTTACAGAATTACACGACATGTAATCGACTAGCTAAGAACATTTATGGATAAATTTGAAATGTGGCATTATCATGTAGAACATAGACAACTTCACTTTCTTTGACTATAAACTATCTTGAAAAGTGATAAGAAAATCTTCTTATCAAATATAAGACCCTACTTCAAGACCTACAGCAGAATTCACTGCCAAGTTTGGAGAAACAATGACAATTGACAAGGAATCGAAATTTATCTGAATTCTTTTTGGCTTACACCGATAGAAAATCCTGAAAATTTATAGCTTGAATTAATAAATCTACAGAACAGCACGCCACTCAGATTCCAGCAAAATCAGGAATCGAACTGTTCGTAATGTTGCCTAAGTTAGAATTTCCAAATATAGTCTTTGCTTCCATATATATTGTATGTGCTTGAGGCAGAGTTTAATACAAGAAAGAAGTGTAAAAGCTCTCAAAGTAAAGAAAGAGCTCAGAAGTAAGTTTATTTCATCTGCCGTGACATGTAAAAAATACTTCCTTGAATTTGTTATTGTTTGCGAATATAGACTATTACCTTTCTGAGAACAGAGGAATACTCTTTAATGTATAAAGACTTGTAAATTCTAGCGTTCTACGTTACAAATAAGACATATAATAAGAAATATTAACAAATAGTGTAATAATAAATAAGTGTTGCAGCTATATTTGTTGTATCTTGAAAAGGTTGTATTCAGTGTGTGTTTCCAGAACTAAATTAATTTACAAAGCTAGAATATAATATAATTTTGATATGTGTTCAGATATTGTCAGTCTAAATTTACTATAATTATTGTACCATGCGTCATTCTGAAATTCAAATCATGGAGTAGATATCACGACCACCTGCATGAAACGCCAGAGAACACCGCGGCATTGAACTGCTTTTGCAGCGAAACTACAAAGAACTTTTAACTGCTGCGGCTGGCTCCGTCTGCCTTTCTCTCTTTCAAGGTTTTTTAGCACTTTGGGAGCACGAGTTGCCCATCCATGCACATGAGCAATTCCTGTAAAGTGGATCCTACCCCCATCACATGGGACATCATGGCTAAAATTCATTCATTCAAGACTACCTGATCATCATCAAATTACTGGTAGTGTTTTTCTTAAATTCAAATTCTTATCTTTAAACGTATTCGTAGCGGTGTTTTACATTCTTCATTTATGTTTCTCACTCAAACCAAATGCTCAAAGTTTCTACCACCTACTATATTGCACGTGTTAGAGAATTGCTTCATACTGTATGTCTTCCCCTCGAGGACGTTTGACACGTTCTGTTTTCTCATTCAGATCACTAGCAAGTAGATCCTCACTTCATCGAAGATAAGATTGCTCTGTAGAAACCCGCACGAAAATTGCAACGATTCAGGCGGAAAAAAGACAACAAATTTCCATGTCATACCCGTGACGAGCTAACACTTGTCTGGAGAGAGGTATGCTTGCTACGTCTAACCATCTGTTATACGCGAAAATATCTTTCCATGGATATTTTATCTCCTGACTACAGACTCTCCAACACAAACCCCACCCAAATTACTTGCAACAGTTTGTGACAATTAGAATATTATATGTAGGGAACGGATTTACAAGTGCTAAAGAAAGGGATTTAGGACTTTATAAAATAAAATTTAGAACTTTTATAAGTTTATAGAAAATTTACAATTAATGCATTAATTAGAGCTTACTCTGAGCTAAGTACACTTAACACACATAGATTTAAGAAAGAAATCAGATTAATTATTTAATTGTTTAAGCTAATTGAGTTGAAAATTAATACTCTAATATTCCTGTGCTTTTGTATTTTCTATTTGTATATAGACCCTATTAGGCCAATTCCATGCTGTATGTATTTTATTAATGTTATTGTGCTCAATGAACTCTCTTAATTTTGTGATATATTTTGTATAACTGATCTGAACTGCACCCGAGCACGAGCTTCTGCTCTTTCGGGCTGCAATGCCTAATGTAGCTCAAGTGTAAAGTATTAAAAAATTAATTTTAGAAAATAAACTTACTCCCTTTAGATGGAATTTATGTACAGAGAACTGATGCTAACGGAAGACTCAAATTCTATCAGAGATGGCTGGTTTCTAGAAAGATGGATAACTTTTGTTCCTCTGGATAAATATATGAAAATTACTGTAAAGTCCTTCTACAAACTCAGCATAACATTATTCTGTTGAAAATCATTTATTAAATTATCCAGTCATAGACAGTTGGATATAAATGACACTCAGGAGGAAATTAAACGCAGAATAAATATGGAAAATGCGTATTATTCGGTCGAGAAGCTTTTGTCATCCAGTCTGCTGTCAAAAAATATGAAAGTTAAATTTTATAAAACAGTTATATTACCGGTTGTTCTATATGGTTGTGAAACTTGGACTCCCACCTTGAGAGAGGAAGAGAGATTAAGGGTGTTTTAGAATATGGTTCTTAGGAAAATATTTGGGGGTAAGAGGGATGAGGTTACAGGAGATTGGAGAAATTTACACAACGCAGAACTGCATGCGTTGTATTCTTCACCTGACATAATTAAGAATATTAAATCCAGACGTTTGAAATGGGCAGGACATGTAGCATGTATAGGCGAATCCAGAAATGCATATAGAGTGTTAGTTGGGAGGCCGGAGGGAAAAAGACCTTTGGGAAGGCCGGAACGTAGATGGGAGGATAATATTAAAATGGATTTGAGGGAGATGGGATATGATGATAGAGACTGGATTAATCTTGCACAGGGTAGGGACCGATGGCGGGCTTATATAAGGGCGACAATGAACCTCCGGGTTCTTTAAAAGCCATTTGTAAGTAAGTTGTAAGATAGTTGGATATATATATAATCCCAGGACAAATATTCAACATAGCGGACATAAAACAACTGTTAGCCAGGGTCCCATGTTGGTTTTTGAGTTTGTTTTTTCCGCGTATTTTCTTGGATCTTCTGATGAAGTTACACAAATATTTAAAAGAATATTGTGAAGCCAAGAATATTCTGAGAATGCACACAAATTATTCATTCTGAGAATGGTAAGAAAAGGAATTATTTCATTTTATGATTTCATTATAAGTTTCTCTTCAGTAGTAGTTCTAATATACTTTTCATATATTTTTACGTACGTAAACCTTTCGAATCATATTCAAGAGTGGAGTTTTATAAGATACCAGAATCCTCAACATTTTAGAACGAATTTCCCCAAAATGTAGAAGGTAAATATCGATTTTCCTCATGCTGACAATTTAAGATTTTATACAACAGGAAACTTCCAGATATTAATTGGGGATGATTTACAAATTCACAAAATAACAGTATGCAGAATCACAAAAAAAAAAAAAAAAAAAAAAAAAAAAAAAAAAAAAAAAAAAAAATTTACTGTAATTGCTGGTATGACCAACGAACATAATTATTACAATTCCCACGAAAGATGAAGCTAAGACCATCGTTAATAAATTTAATACATTTCTGGCTCCGCAGATGTCATGGGCTGTATTGATTGTGCTGATAACGTTTGGATACAGTCAAATTACTCTGAAAACTGATATAATCAAGCCCATATAAAACAAGTAACTGAACTGGTTTTCATAAAATAATTTCTATATGTAATTTTTAATTTCATTATTAGCTTACTAGCAAATTATACTTATTAATTTAACCACCTAAAATGCAAACAATAAGATATTTACGCTATTCATAACCTTCAGAATTTAATAAACTCTTCAAATTCAAGAACAGCCTTCGTGATTATAGCATTGCTACTGGCAGATTTTGAAACTAGCTTAATCCATGAATAGCTTATGGAAGGATAAATTTTAACTTGTTGGTCTGTAGAAAAACAAGCAATTATCATTAGATAAATTTTATCCATGAGGCGATTTATCTAGGGTTTATTTCATTAGTTAGTAGAAACCGGCCATGAAAGAGACTGATTGCTGATCGGTTAGTTTCATTTCGCATAACTAGGATGCATTGACACAAAAAGTAATTTGTAAGCTGCCGCGTAACCTGAACAAGCTACCACCCTTTTTATACTAGATGGACTTTTCAAAACGAATTTCCGTTCCAGAAAATCAGATAAATTATTATTTCCTCTACTTCTAAGACCAATAACAATTACTGGATACGATAGATTGAAAATTATTAATGATCTTGATGCAATCAACCGAAAAATAGAAGATTGGTGTTCAGCTAATTCTCTTTGCTTAAACAAAAAGAAGATACAGAACTTAGAGTTTTCTTTAAACAATAGAATCAATTATGAAGAATCTGTCAAATTTTTAGGAGTGCATATACAATCTACACTTAAATGGAACTGTCATTTTGACATACTATCTAAGAAACTCAACAAAGGTATTTTTATGTTAAGGAAATTAAAAACAAATTTTAGTGTTGAAGTGCTAAAATCCGTATACTATGCTTATATCCATAGCCATCTGACATATGGAATAATATTTGGAGTAATGATCCTAAAATAATAAAGTTATTGAAACTACAAAAGAGGGCAGTAAAAACAATTTGTAATGTTGATAACCGTACACATTGTAAACCTTTATTTCGGAGACTTGAAATTTTAACTGTACCGTCTTTGTATACTTTAAGTTGTTTAATGTATGTACAAACAAATATTAATAATTTCACTACAAATAGCTCAGTGCATAGCTATTCTACAAGGCATAAAATTATTTAAGAAAAGGACAATGTAACTACACTACTACTAATAGCAGCTTTGTAGGGATTTGTAAACAGTTATATAATGTTTTACCCGACAATGTTAGACATTTAAGCTTGAGACTTTTTAAGAAAGAAATTAAAAATAAATTAATAGACTTGTCATTATATAATATTGGTGAGTATTTTAACTCTAAATAGCTGTATACCTTGAAGGAGAATTGTCTATATGATATTATAAAATGTGATTATTTCTTGTATGTAACTTATGAACATATTGCTTACTTGTAAATCTTTTTCTGGTATTTAAATGTTTTTTCTTAACATGACATTTTCCTATGCTGCACTGTACAGTCTTTGGAATGAAATAAATATTGTTATTATTATTATTACTATTATTATTATTATTATTATTATTATTATTATTATGGAACAAATTTGCCAGTGTTTGTCTGCGAAGATATTTTTCTTTCTTTTACATTTTAAATACTAACATTTTGTACATTTTTTTTAATTTTTGCATTTTTAGTGCCGGTTTTTTTATTTTAAATACACGCGAATATTAAAAAGACGCATTTCAGAAACAAACATAATTTTTAGCCATTTATAGGCGTTTATGCTTCATATGGGCGTTTTAGGTCCTATAGAATTTAAATAGGGGGATCCTGTGTATAGTGAGGGTCACATAAGAACAGTTCCTAAACAGCAAATATTGCCGTCTTGTCAGTGTTGCCAACTCTTACCAGATATCACACGATTCTACGTACTAAATGACTTATTTACTCACCGTACTTTACCTTTATGTTGGAAGGTTATTCTAAATATTTCAATAATTTGTAATATATTTACATAGGCAAACTAAACGAGAAAGTGATCAACATCTCAAGTATTTTGTATGGCAATACGAAATTCATTGGTTTGACTAAACAATTGTTTTACGAGACCTAACCTAAAAATGTATTTTGTTTGACCACATGAAATTATTAGTACTAACTCCGAAAACTTGCCTGACTATAGTCTTGAATTATAACCACAACGCAACACACAAAATAGATATTATGTATTAATATTAATACTGATATTAGGCTAATTATTTATTAGTGTGTTCAAATTTCTCTAGCTTCCAGTAACCGGCTCAGAAATCTATTACAATTTGAATTTCATGGATCTCCAGTACCGACAAATATTGTCGATATTTGTCTCAGCTGCCAACATATCAATTACAAAATCACTACCATTTGTAGTATTTGTTAGTATCGAAATTCGAAACGAAGTTGGCAAAAGAAGATTCAACCTGCAAACTAGAAAATCACCACAATCCACTAGCATATGTAGTAATGGAAGAAAAATAGTTAGGTTTCACCCTTACGGTATGAAGTCAGCTGACCCGGACTATACATGAAACGTAGAGGTATATGAATAACATATACGTCTACAAACAAAATGGGTACGGAACTAGAAATCTGTTCCCTAATTTATATGTTACCATTTTGGTTGACAATGGGCAACATAGTATGATTTTTCTTTCACTCAGCATCATAGGTTATTCTTATGCTTACTTAAGTTATACGTTGCCTTCATTTTCTTGCAAATCTGTACTAATAATAAATCTGTAGCCGACATTTTTCTGGTAATTTTCGCTTTTCCACAAATAATTAGTCCTAACATGTATAATTAACCATCCTGAAACCGAAAATCGCTTTTTTGACATTTTTGTTTGTATGTCTGTCTGTCTGCCTTTCTATCTGCCTGTCTATCTGTCGTCTGTCTGGATGTTTGTTACCTTTTCACGCGATAATGGCTGAACCGATTTATATGAAAATTGGAATATAAATTAAGTTCGTTGTAACTTACAGTTTAGGCTATATGACATTAAAAATACTTTATTTAAAACAGGGGTTATAAGGGGGCTTGAATTAAATAAATTGAAATAGCTCCCTTATTATTAATTGTAATCAAAAATATTATATAACAAAAGTTTATTTAAAAATTATTTCCGATAAGAATTATTCTATACAAAAGTTTGATAGGACTGATATTTAATGATATAAATTAGCTTTAAAATTAAGATAAGAACGCCATCTAAGTCGCTGTAATGAAATAAAAAATGACTTCTTCTATAAGAGGCTTTGGACAACAACAATCGAAGGCTATTAAACATAGCCTACAGAGAATGTTTCTGTGTTTGTATGAAGTAATATCTGAAGTTAATTAACCGATTTGTATAATTAATTATATTATTTCACCATTGGAAAGAGTAGTTTCTCTAGGAGTACATAATGCTATAATGTTATTACAGTAAATCCTGAATGAATCCAGGACAGGTATGATTAAAATAGCTTCTTATGCATAGAAAACTTGATAGGTTATTCTGTATATTCATTTCCTGTGTCTCTTAAAATAATGTTTATAAACACATTCATTTTCATCTTAGAGAATTAACGATTGGTGTTAACATGTATAATTATTCATCCTGAGACCGAAAATCGCTTTTTTGAAATTTTTGATTGTATGTTTCTCTGTCTGCCTGTCTGGATGTTTGTTACCTTTTAACGCGATAATGGCTGAACGGATTTCGATGAAAATTGGAATATAAATTAAATTCGTTGTAAGTTGGACTTTAGGCTACATGGCATTCAAAATACTTTATTGAAAAGGGAGGTTATAAGGGGTCTGAATTAAATAAACCAAAATATCTCCCTTATTATTGATTTTTGTGAAAAATATTTCATAACAAAAGTTTCTTTAAAAATGATTTCCGATACGTTTCATTCCAAGCAAACTTTTGATGAGACCAAACTGCACCAAAATGGATGTTCTCTGAACCAAATTATCATATTTTAATTATTTTCATGTAATAACAATTAAGAAACATGTTAAAGGAAGTATCGTTGCACTAAATGAGTGGTCTCTGGAACAAAATGATCGCATTTTAATTATTTAAATACAATTTAAATTAAGTGACATATTAAACGATTTATTCTTCTATCAAACACGAATGTTCCCTGGACTAGATGTCCTACTTTAATTATGTAATTACTTTATATTTATTTCTAACAAGTGCAGCGGAGCGCATGGATACAGCTAGTTGAATAATAATTTCTTCACCGTTTTTCTGATCTTCAATTGTTTGTTAAAACCTAAGGTCAATAATAATTCCAGTCATTATTTCCCCTAGTCTATTCCGATTACATGTTCATTTTATTTTCCCTGTGTCGATTTATTACATTGATTTTACTCTTTCATACAGGAAATTGTGGTTAGTTTGGAACTTCGTTATGTTTTCTTTCCTCTTTGTGCGTACATGACACAGCAATGGCGTAAAGGCAAGGAAAGAAATGAAGAGGACTTTTTGTTGTTACGGCTGTGCCATTATTGTAGCCTACAAAAGAACATCTGGAGTAAAAATGAATAAAGGAGAACGTACACTTTCTAGCACGCTGAATCAAATTAAGCCTTGTTTTAAAACAGAGTTAAATTTCCACGTGTTTATAATTTGCCAAAACGTATGTATGCTTGTGTGTGTGTGTGTCTGTGTATGTGTGCGTGTTTGGGGGTGGAAAAGGTTGTAAGTGAGACATCGAATAAACACAAGCCCGAACTTCCCACCAGTTCCTCCCTTCTTGTTTCACATCTCGTTTTCGACCACACCCAAGCCCTCTAGCCGAGCGTAATTAGAAGGGACTCCAACCAACAAGCCATCCTTGCCTATATTTCTAGTATACTCCAAAAATGTTCCACCATGCATAAAGTTATGAATAAGTAACAATAAAAGACGACTCCCTTTCTGGAATCGTAGTGTCTATATAAACAAACAAAAGCTGCTTGAGTGAACCCACTTGTAATACCTAAGGCTGCTAAGATCGCAGTTACAACTGTGATGCCCCTTTTGCCGTTGGGGAATACGCAAATAACCAAGATTATTCATGTCCAGAGAATACAGCCAGAAACAAGACTCGTTAATATTATAGTAAGTGGAGAGAATGTCAGGCAGAGGGAAGTGAAAACGCAAACTCACCCATTCCCCCTTTGACTCCTCTGTCATAATAAATACAAAGCAGTTTAATCCCCTTCTCGTTGTATATCAGACTCGTTATATTGTCTTCACCTAAGCTAGTATTCACTTTGCTGGAAAATAATATTTTCATGCGAAATAATAGTAAAAATGACACTTTTTCTTTTATAAAACAAAGCTAACAGTTGTCCTCATGCGTTCTGTAACCAAATTTTCATTATAGAAGACCAAAATATATTCAAACGAGGTGCATATAACGCACCAAATGCTTCACAGAATCATTAGGTAAAAGAAACATAGATGTAATTAATTGTATAATAATAATAATAATAATAATAATAATAATAATAATAATAATATTGAACTGCCCCCATCGAGGGTAGTCCTTACTGACTCAGTATATCCTCAAAAAAATTAATATACATATGTAAACATAGGTCGAAAAACCTGGTATGATGCATATAATAATTCAAATAATGGACTTAAATTAATAAAAAAATGGTTTGACATACATTATCTTTCTATCAACGAAAATAAAACCATAATTATTCCATTCTCATTATCTGAAAAATGTAACAAATCTCCTACATCTATATTAAGTATTAAATTACATAATTCTGATTGCTGTTTTATACAGGGTAAATGTCCGATTATTAAAGAGTCCTCTGAAGTTAAGTATTTAGGCATAATTTTCGATAATCATTTAAAATTGAACCAACACATTAATTACCTTTGTAATAAATTACGTAAAATAGTATATTATTTTGTTTTATTGAGGAATTACTTGTCAATAAGTTTATTACGTACAATATATTTAACTTTATTTCAATCGGTAATTATGTATGGAATTATAGGATGGTGTAGCTCATTTAAATCCAATTTTAATCCACTTTATTTATTACAGAAGAAAATAATTAAAATATGTCTCCATAAACCTATTGATTTTCCATCCCAAAATTTGTTTCTAGACTTTAATGTACTTAACGTAAGACAAATTTATTATGTTGTATTAATAAAATTCATACATAAAAATCGAAATAATTTTGAATAGTATTCTCATAGTTATGAAACAAAAGGTATGAATTCTTTAAGATTGTTTGAACCAAAATGCAACACTGTTACAGTATTTAATCATAGTAATAATTTAGGCCCAAGAATATATAACAAATTTATATTTAAATATCCTAATCTTGTAAATTCTAATAGTTCTAGTATTAAATTTAAAAAGTAATGTATGGATTTTATAAAAATTGAAAAATTGTAAATTTAAATTTATATACTATAATTGCACAGTAGACATAAGACAAATTGTATTGTATAATTATTAATTTCAATTCAGGGAGCACGAGTTCTACTCTTTCAGGGGCGAGCTAAAGTTTTTCTGTATATTTCATGTTAAAATTATTAGCAAAATAATAAATAAATAAATAAATAATAAATAAATAAATAAATAAATAGATATTAAATTTAAAAAAAGGGAAACAAAGAAATTTGCGTAAAAATTTACAATTGCTGTTAATGTGGCACCATGTGATTAATTAGGATTTGGCAGGATTTTTTTAAACACAATTATCACAATGTCATCCCTCAGAGATGTTGGCAGAGCAAACTGCCGTCGAAATTCTTCGAAAAAAGCTGGTATAGTCCCTCGAGCACCAATGAGCAAGCCGAATACCTCAACGTGAATTAAGGCATATTTCAGCTTGAAATAGTTGACTGTAGGCTCATAGATCGACTTCTTCTCAAGGTGGACCTCGGCTGACTGATGACATTCTACTTCAAAATGTATCGTGGGGTCCACAATGATGCCCTGTTTAGTGTCAACATTGTACGCTAAAATATCTACTCGTCTCGTTGACCCATTTTCAGCTAGACAGGAGATTTCTTCTTCTACTATCCAGCCCTTATTTCTTAATGCGGCAGCAATTTTGGATCTTATAAGATGATTTCTAGAGTTCCTCAAGAGCAATCCCTGTTCACAGAATCCCAAGACGTGTGCTAAAGTTTCAATCTCCGGGCAGCCATGTCTGCACCGTGTACCGTCTAGAGATATGCCGGGAACTGAACGAACAGCTGCTAAATTTGCTGTCATTTTCAGGCTAGATATCCATTCACTAGTCGAAAGTCCTTTCTTGTTTGCAATCCAACTGTTGGCGGCTGTTACTTCGCTATACATCTCAACACCTTTTCCCCGCCCTGAGAGTCTTCCATGATCCATATTCACGACCTCGCAATTCTTCTCGAAAATTTCGAATTGTAGCTTTAGTAAAGTCTTCGGGAAAAGAAAGCCAGAGGGAATCACACGGCGATTTGAGTTCGACATCTGTCTCATCATGTTAACATGCGGATTATCTGCTCTGATTAATGATAGATATTACAATGTTGAAGAAAAGCTTCCCACGAAGCGCGTATTAACTGAAGTCCTTTTAACTTTATACTAGCGTATAACATGCTATTTGGAATATCAGCCGGGAGGAAAAGCATTTCTTTAACAGAGCTTCCAAGGATCTTATCAACGTCTTCCAAAAAACTTCGAGATAATTTATGTAAGGGAGCCATTAAAATTTGGGGGAATAGTCTAGAATAGAAACGGTTTCCTGACTGTATTTTAATTTTTCATTTGCTACTGATTATTTTGTACTTATGAGAGAAATGAGATTGAGACGAATGAAGCTGAAAGGAAATTGATTGTTTGTCTACCTCTACACATTCAATGCAGATCATTTCACGAGATATTTAAAATTATTAATATACCACTGTCGACCATCTAGCCCAGTGATGTCAAAGCAAGCGCATTTTTCTGATCTTGACGTCGTGCGCGGGCATTAAGCGCTAGATATGGAAGGAGGAAAGATTATGTATATGAATAAGCAGCCTGTTGGATTAAGAAAACAGTGGTGTACAAACTTAAGAGAGAACTGAAATTTTTATATGACTTCCTTCTGTTTGATATTATCTATATTGTCTGTAAAACAAAAGTACTAACACCAATTTCTTAATATTGCAGTTATTTTTATACCTTATTAAATAATGAGTTAAGAAGGAATATTCACATAAATTCCATAGTAGTACAACCATACTGTACTAAATGAATGAAACACATAATTCATAAAGAAAGTGATATCCCAAAGAAAGAGATTGAATATGACATAAGTTGGAATTGATATTGATGGTATCTTTAGCCTTATAAAAGTAATCAACAAACTAATCAAAACAATATTATAGTACAAAGCAAAGTTACCTAGGTATATGTTTTAACTGTAACTAACATTACACAAAAAACTCTTATCTTATTATGCTTTTAGGGTGATATTGGTGCGCAACTTCCTATCATCAAAATAATAAATTATTTTCTCGAAATCTGTTGAAGCTATAGAGCTAACGTTTATACAATATGGCACATATCTCTTGTTTATGATGTAACAGTAGTTACTTTGTTAATTCATTTCCATGCGAACATTTTCAAAATTTGTAATACACTATCTTCAGTAATACATGTTTATAATATATTAGATTTACGAAAATATTGTTTCAGTATCTGTATGGCTCTAAATAAACATATCTGAAAATTTCATTTTTCTGAAAAAAGGTTGAGAAAATATTTCTTTTGAATAAAAAAGCACGCTTGTGGTAAATGAGCAATAAAATTAAAACTCACATTCTTATAATGCACTTATACTTCTCAGACAAATCTAAAAATTAACATGGATACAGTTTTTTTAATAAGTTATCTTCGCTTTATCCATTGACTCAGTGCTGGCCATCCCTGAATATAGCTGGACCAAACGGCATATACTACATCTTTCGTCTGTCTCTTTCCTTTCCGCTGTAAAGCGCTCAGGCTCTCCTGAGCTTTAAAGCGCGCGCTTGCCCATATGAGCATCAGTTGACATGACTGATCTAGCCGGTAATGGATTGTTTAAATAACAAAAAGAGCAATAAACAAATAACAGAAAAATGCGTCCAAAATGACTTGCAGAGTAAGACAAAGAATTTATATGACATATCAAACAAAGTTAAAAAGAAGTGTTCAATAATATGTTCTTGGAGTAGAAAATGGAAGGCACAATTATAACATTGTTTTCTCTGTTTTTGTTAATCCACAATCAAATATGACCAGGCTTAGCATCCGGGACACTATAGCAACCAGTGCACGCACAACTTGACTACAGAGGTTCTTGAACATAGTACAGGGACATAATTTTATTTTTACTTCAGTGTTTATTGTACCTGAGTTTTTTAATGTACTTAGCTCCCACCCTCCTCTACTAGTAAACTTCCAACCATCCTCCACACAGAACAAAGACCACATATGCAGTGAAAGTCGCCTTACGGTCATAATAAACAGTACTGAGTTAGGGAGTTTAGTACGTCCAGAAATATGTTAGCGATTTCCAGTGACGAAAGAGCTTTCAATGTTGAATCATATTTTCACACAGGTACTGTCGTCCGCTTACCTACGTCGCATCCCGGTTTCCCCCACCAGTTTCTGCTCGCCCTTTCGTAAAGGCTAGTGACTCGGCTGTCGTAGCTCTTTTCTGAAAACATTAAATTCTGTTAGGAATTGGACGTTTATGCAATATTATATAACTGTTTAAAATAACATAAATAAAAGGACCCCGTTAAGTAATTAACTGTCACGTGATTTCCTCCCCTTTCTACGACCCTGCTACGAAACCACTTGGACAGACAGTAGATAGCATGTCTGAATAATTTTATCTTTTCGGGTCAGGCAGAAGTGAGTTTGAATTTACAGTTCGTCAGGTACTCTTTTATAGAATAGGCACAGAATTATTTCAACATGAGTTACTAGTACGAAGAACGAAACTGGTAATTGGAATTAGGTACAATAGTCTATAGTGCGGTAATAAGCACAAAATAACTGAGGCCTGTATCGAAATGAACGGCCACCATTTTCAGAACTGTGTTTAAATATCTATATTATGATTACATTACATTGAGTCCTATTTTGAAGGTCTATTGTCCACTATTGCCGCGGCCCGAGGCGTCATAGTCTAAGGCATCCTCTCTAGGACTAGAGTTACGAAATGCGCTCTGGTTCGAGTCCTTATCAGGGAAATAATTTTTTCTTTTGAAATTTCGGCCAATGTATGGGACCAGAGCCCACATAACATCGTGATACATTTCGGGAGCTACTGTAGGTAGCAGAATCTGGTTACGAAAGCCAGCTATAATGGCTGGGGGATCATTGTGCTAACCACACGATACCTACATTCTGATTGGATGATCGTTCACTTCTGCTTCGACATGTGGTCGTGATGCCAGCAATCTGCTGTTGTGTATGAACACTTAAAGGCCTCTAGTGCCACGAATTATTATGCAAATCTAGCTTTCAGGTATAGCTTCCTGTGAAGCTAATTTGAGTAATTTCAAGGGAAAATTTGTTCTGGGGCCGGGTATGGAACCCGGGACCTTTGGCTTAGCGCACCAACGGTCTACCGACTGAGCTACACAAGAACTCTGAAAGCCAGATTAGCATAGTACACGTTACTGTTCGTTAACAGAAAACCACAATTCAAGTCACACAGATTTATGTGCACTCAATGTTGGATCTTTTACGGTTTGCCAGCATACTTCGAGGTTTGTGGATATAAAAGGAAAAATTGAGTCGATGTCTGGTAGAGTTTCTGGGTAGATTAGTCGCTAGAGCGTTGGCGCGCTCAGGCAGAGGTCCCGGGTTCGATACTCGGTCCCGAAACAAAATTTTCCCTTGAAATTATACGAATTATTATGTTAGTTCGCTAGTTGAACGTACATCAAGCTATTGACTTTCGAACAGCCAGGAATTTAGTTGATGTGAGTTGGAAGCGAAGGGGAAATACTATGTTGGCTGGATTAAATATTGAAAAAGAAATGTCAAGTATACTAATATTTCCTAGTTTTATCAATGAAACATAGTACTGTATTTTGTAAAAACACCTAATTTATGCTTATTTCTAGGCGATGAATATCTGGTTACAACAATAAACACGCAATACTTACTTATTTACTTACTGGCGTTCAAGGAACCCGGAGGTTCATTGCCGCCCTCACATAAGCTCTCCATTGGTCCCTATCTTGAGCAAGATTAATCCAGTCTCTACTATCATATCCCATCTCTCTCAAATCCATTTTAATATTATCTTCCCATCTACGTCTCGGCCTCCCCTAAGATCGTTTTCCCTCCGGCCTCCCAACTAACACTCTATATGCATTTCTGGATTCGCCCATACGTGGTACATGCCCTGCCCATCTCAAACGTCTGGATTTAATGTTCCTAATTATGTCAGGTGAAGAATACAATGCGTGCAACTCTGCGTTGTGTAACTTTCTCCATTCTCCTGTAACGTCATCCCTCTTAGCCCCAAATATTTTCCTAAGAACCTTATTTTCAGACACCCTTAATCTCTGTTCCTCTCCCAAAGCGAGAGTCCAAGTTTCACAGCCATACAGAACAACCGGTAATATAAATGTTTTATAAATTCTAACTTCAAGATTTTTTGACAGCAGACTAGATGACAAAAGCTTCTCAACCGAATAATAACACGCATTTCCCATATTTATTCTGGGTTTAATTTCTTCCGAGTGTCATTTATATTTGTTACTGTTGCTCCAAGATATTTGAATTTTTCCACCTCTTCGAAGGATAAATCTCCAAATTTTATATTTCCATTTCGTACAATATTCTGGTCACGAGACATATTCATATACTTTGTCTTTTCGAGATTTACTTCCAACCCTATCGCTTTACTTGCTTCAAGTAGAATTTCCGCGTTTTCCCTAATCGTTTGTGGATTTTCTCCTAACGTATTCACGTCATCCGCATAGACAAGAAGCTGATGTAACCCGTTCAATTCCAAACCCTCTGTGTTATCCTGAACTTTTCTAATGGCATATTCTAGAGCGAAGTTAAAAAGTAAAGGTAATAGTGTATCTCCCTGCTTTAGCCCGCAGTGAATTGGAAGAGTATCAGATAGAAAAAAAGTGTTATGTTTTATTTAACGACGCTCGCAACTGCAGAGGTTATATCAGCGTCGCCGGATGTGCCGGAATTTTGTCCCGCAGGAGTTCTTTTACATGCCAGTAAATCTACTGACATGAGCCTGTCGCTTTTAAGCACACTTAAATGCCATCGATCTGGCCCAGGATGGAACCCACAACCTTGGGCATAGAAGGCCAGCGCTATACCGACTCGCCAACCAGGTCGACCATCAGATAGAAACTGGCCTATACGGACTCTGCTGTAAGTGTCAAACTTACAATACATTAAATTATTTTCATGAAACCTCTTATCCACACTTGTGCAGACAGACTATTTTTTATAAGAAGCCAGAAGTGTGCTAGTTATTCTTACTTCGCAATATTTATTGAAATTAATTTGTTCTGACTCCAATTCTGTGACCTTGGGGCTGTTTTTACGTTAATCCCTTTATTTACAAGTATGTTATCATTGTAGCTTCTGTTGTTGTCTTGGAAATCATTTCTGTTGCTGGTTTTGCTGTTGATATTCCTATGTATTTTGTTCCATTGAATGCAAATGTCGCACGATGGTGGAATGGTCACAGCTCATCACATTTGCCAGTTCTCGGGTACACTGACGAGAATAATTGTGGATTAGTGTTTAAACGGTCTTCATCAAACCCCGAAGGTCTTGTCGCCGTTGCTCCTGTTTTCATTAATGCTGTTATTGCTATTACCGATGTTTCCGTTAACGCTGATTAGGCCTGTGTTGCTGCTGCTGTCGGTGTCGTCACTTCTGTCATTTTTGTTGCTTCTTCTCTATTACTACTCCTTCTACTTAAGTAATTGTTGTTAGTGCTCTTGGCATTATTCATTTACGTGTGTTGTTGCTGTTTTGTTACTGAGTAACAGTAACTGTACAATACTTTTTCCATCCATCCTGCTTCATGAAATACCCAGGGTGTCCATAATGAAAGAATGTATGATGAAGGATCTCCTAGAAACTAAACGAATACTTGTCTGTCCCGAGGAAGCTAACAAGCAAACATTCTAATGGGGGCAGATAAAGAATTTATTTTTTTCTTCCGCTATGTTAATAACGTCAAAACAAGTGCTTGTACAAATTTTGGCCACTCGAACGCAACTACGAGGGCCGTAAAAATAAGTTTCCCTGAAAGAAAGAAAACACAATTTGATTGAAAAAAAATATTGGAACAGATACAACAACTTTTCAGCTATTTTTCAACATATTCTCCACTGAAATGGAAACATCTGTCAATCCATGGGATCGACAGAGAGATGCAGACGGCTGTCATATATTGGCTCCAATCCCAGGCGTCAGGACACAGGGCTGTGAAAGTTGATCCCACGGTACGACAGATGTCTCAATTCCGGTGGGCAATATGTTGAAAAATATCTCAACAATTGCTGTACCTGTTTCAATAAATCTTTCCGTGAAATTGTGTTTTTTTCTGTAAACAGTCTCAGGAAAACTTATTTTTTGCAGCCCTGGTAATTGCGTTCGAGTGGCTAAAATTTGTATAAGCACTTGTTTTGACATTGTTAACATGTTGGAAAAAAGAAATAACTTTTTCATCTTCCCCCTTGAGAATGTTTGCTTGTAAGCGGTAAAGAGTGGAGTGAGACCGATCTACGTAGGGAAGCGTGCACAGACCTGTCCTTATGCCGGAGTATGACCGCTCGCCACCCGTGTACACATTTTGTTGGTTAGAGGTTGACGTGGAAACAGTCAGCATAAGAACGCTCTGTATACAACAAAATGAAATGAAATATGCACAATTACGAAATTTAAAAATCTATAAAATACTTACGATTTGATTGATATTTAAATTCATAAAAATCCGGATGTGATCGGTAATTAGGATGCTATTCATAGACATTTCGCTAGCCCGCGCTACGAGTGTGCTAAACTAGCCCCGGCTATCGAGTGATTACTTGTACAGGATTCATATCATATCATATATCGTATCGTATCATATCGTATCGTATCTCATATCATATTATATATCATATCTCATATATCTTATATCATATCTCATATATCTTATATCATATCTCATATATCATATCTCATATATCGTAACGTATCATATATCATATATCTTAACGTATCATAATATATCATAATATATCGTAACGTATCATATGTCATATATCGTAACGTATCATATATCATATATCGTTACGTATCATATATCATATATCGTAACGTATCATATATCATATATCGTAACGTATCATATATCATATATGAGGGATTCAGAAGCAAATTAATATAAGTGACATTATTTTAAAAAGTGAGAAGTATATATTCTAAATCTTTAACGTCACTTCTGTTCAGAGAAAAAGTAATATAAGTGCAGTTCCAGTCATTGCTGCGCCATGTTGGCCTTACACTTATATGACAATGCATACAGAGTTCTGACTGAGAGGCAAACTAATACAAGTGAGTTGTTTGCATATTGTTGTTGCGTTTCTTCTGTGTATGACTAATTCATTTGCCATAATGGAGAGAGGTAATAAATTACATATTCGAAACATCTACGTGGAAGGCCTGTACACATTGAGCTGGACCAACTATACAGTGATTCAATAAGGATAACTTTTGCTAAGTGAAGCAACTTGCAATAGCTAAAGAAATTCATCCCACTCATACACCACTCTTTCTTTGATGACCTGAAGCATTAGGATGGGCCTATAATAAGGACTGTAGGACGTGCAAAAGTACGTGGAAGAGGAAGTTGAAGGAATATTCGCGGTAGGAGCACTACAGATGCACTTCATGACTGAAACATAGATGTTTCAGCAGAGAGAGATATGACTTCATTAGATGAGACTAGTGACGTAATGAACAGCGACTAAGGCTGAATTTCATCTAAAATTTGAAATTTTCTTAGCCCTCTTTTTCCGGAGTACCAAAAACCACATCAACTGTTGCCCTAGAAATTGAATATAATATTCAACCAATAAGGCACTATGTATTAAAAAAGGATCTAAAAATACATTTAAAATTGCAAGCCTCATCCAGATCTCAGATGTTCTTCAAACTGTCAGATAATATCCTATGTAATTTCTACAAAATAAACAAAGAAGAAATACCAGTCTATATCACAGACACACTCATTGCTAAAACTCCAGTTATAAATGAAATTCCTCCATGTAAATGGATAATTTCAGAACATTGCCTACAAATTCCACGAAATCATTTCAGAAATGATCCTTCATACATTCTTAAGTTAAATGCCATGGAACTACTCTGTAGCTCATATAAGGATTATCTTCAAATTTATACAGATGAATCTCTAAGCCCTGATGATGGAACATCAGGTGCAAGGTATTATATTCCAAAATATCAAGAAAATTACGTCATACCATGTTCAGCCTCCTCCAGTCTTTGACACTGAATTGTTAGCTATTGATGCTGCTCTTTAGTGTGTTACTCAAATTTCTCAAAGATCTATTTGAATACTTACCGACTCCAAGGGGGCTATATTTAATATAATTCAATATGTACCACACCTATACGCACATAGAATTATTCCAATTCAGAAACAACTAAGTGAACTGAAAAAACTCCAAAAGAAAATAAAATTTCAATGGATACCTAGTCGTTGTGGTTTACCTGGAAACGAGAAAGTCGATAACGTTGCGAAACAGGCTACATATTTGCAACCAAGACCTCTTCAAGTGATATCTCTATTCAATGGCTTTACTTCAGTAAAGTTTCATTGTATAAACTTATGAATGAACAATTGGCTCTCTTCTGACAAAGGAAAAATTTTACAGTCCGTTAAAAAGAAACCGAATGACCTGTAAATTTACAAAAACTTGCCCAGACATGTTCAAACATTTTTAACAATAGTCAGAACAGATCACATTGTCACTCAATTGTACCTACACCGATTTCACATTTCTGATAATCCTACTTGTCTGTGGTGTAATAATCAGGATGAAGATCTGGAACACATTCTTCTATACTGTCCATCCATAAACCACAAAAGAAGTCAAATAAAATCATCAGTACCAGTTGCAGAAGACACATCTCTGCAGTATATATTGACTACACCCTACCTCTGGCTAGCAGCAACAGGCGTCTATAATGAATACCGATCAAAATACCCCTAATTTACTATGAAAAAGAAGAACTGAAAATAGTACAGTGGACTATAGTTGACTTTATGTTGTCTGCAAACAACTGGACACATTAAGAAGATTGATTGACTGATTCTTTCGGTTATACAGACACATGTTTTGTTATAATATGATAATAAGAAAGCTCAAGTGCTGTTAAGACAGAAATGTTTCAATGTTGTAAGCAATGTCCTTGTTTTAAATAATATAAAAATACCGAAAACCCTTGCATTTATATTACTTTTCCACAAAAATATTTTCGTGGCAAAATAATACAAGTGACTTTAGGACCCTATTTTACCTAAACAGTTTTAGAATAGATAATTTATATTTAGAAGTTAAAAATATAGGTACCAACATATACAACTGTAAATTTACAGCAACATAGTCCTGTAACAGATTTTTTAATTTCCGTTTCAACTTCAAAGTCACTTATCTCAAAACTTACTAAATGTCACTTGTATCACTTATCATATGTCATATATCGTAACGTATCATATATCATATATCGTAACGTATAATATATCATATGTCATATATCGTAACGTATCATATATCATATATCGTAACGTATAATATATCATACATCATATATCGTAACGTATCATATATGATATACCATATATCGTAACGTATCATATATCATACATCATATATCGTAACGTATCATATATCATACATCATATATCGTAACGTATCATATATCATACATCATATATCGTAACGTATCATATATCATATATCGTAACGTATCATATATCATATGTCATAACGTATCATATATCATGTATCATATATCGTAACGTATCATATATCATATCATATCATATCATATCATATCATATCATATCATATCATATCATATCATATCATATCATATCATATCATATCATATCATATCATATCGCTAACACTGGTTTAATGAATACGAAAAATGTTAGTTCGCTGATCATCCACCGGAAGCCCGCGCTAAGAATGTCTATGAATATGGCCCTAAATGTCAAACAAAGTATACCGTTTTAATTCCACCCCAAGCTGCCTACAAGGAAATGTTAAAATTTGATCTCGTTTCTCCCAAGCTTTTCGGTACAGGGATGAGAAATATATGTTGTGTACTTTGAGAGATATGTGGTCAGGCTTGTTGAAATTGTTAAAATATTTCATTATTTGGCCTAGTTATCGACCCAAGAGCTTCACGAAAAACTGCTTGCAGAACAATTTCTAAGAAGTGATTTCTACACTCTAAGTGTAACATATTTTCTTGAAATTATTATAAAAGAACAGACACATCACTGATACAAACTCTTATCTACTCTTTTCTTATATAAAAAGGAGGTCCAAACTTTTTAAGACTCTATAGAGGCAAATGCTTTTTCATAACAATAAACGAAAATATTAAATTTTAATCATAATTAGGAACATTAAATCCAGACGTTTGAGATGGGCAGGGCATGTAGCACGTATGGGCGAATTCAGAAATGCATATAGAGTGTTATTTGGGAGACCGGAGGGAAAAATACCTTTCGGAGGCCGAGACGTAGATGGGAGGATAATATTAACACATATTTGAGGGAGGTGGGATATGATGATAGAGAGTGGATTAATTTTGCACAGGATAGGGACTGATGGCGGGCTTATGTGAGGGCGGCAATGAACCTACGGGTTCCTTAAAAGCCATTTGTAAGTAAGTAAGTAAATATTAAATTTTAATGTAATTGAGTCCCGTACATGCCAAATATATTTCATGCAAAATTGTTTTCCTATGTAGATAATAATATAATTCACGGCTGGTATCAATAGTCTTAAGTCGAAATTTCAGTAACCATCATAGTGAATACGCATTAGATAGAGAAGTAATTGTGACTACAGTCGTTTAACACATCCAGGATAACATTACAGTGATACACGGCTCTGTCCATTTGTTTTGTTTCATAGTTGCAAAATGTATAACGTGAGAAGCTGTTATAACGAGTGCATTAATAGTACATTATGCAACGATCTTTATTTTGGCGAATCCTCGGACCTCACCTCATCTCACTACATCTCGCAAAAATATTGTAAAAAATTGCACAAAATTGTAAAAATTGTAGAAAATTACTAAATTGTAAAACTATAAAAGTTTTAAAAAATTGTAATTGTAATATTGTAAAATGTTGACTTGTTCCACATCTTAAAGCTTCATTGCTCATGTAAGATTTATGGAATAAAATAAATGAATGAATGAATGATCCTATAATGGTAGTAATTAAGAGAGTATATAATTTTCATACGAGCGTCTTAATTACAATTATAGGCTAGTTTCATACGACTTTTTATGCTCGACCATATTTCTGACTTAAAATTATTCAAAAGTATTCATGTTATAGTTATGTGAGGAGCGGAACTGACCTGAATTGTGAGATGTGCGCAGACGCGAAAGTATTGATTTTTTCCGAGGCATAAATGTGTCATTGACATTGATATAATCTAAAGAATAACATGAAGATTAGTCTTGATATAACCTGGAAATTGATTTAGAATTGAAAAACTAGATGACAAATTGAATTTATTAGAATATTATTTACAATTAACGCTAATTATTATAGTAACAGATCATAAGCTTCTGCGACAGTATTGGATTTCCAGCCTCCGTGACTTTCGCTAATTGTCTTTCGATTGCATATCCGAGAATAATCGATACGTGCGGTTTTATAATGGTACAGTGGTGATTTTCATTGGCTGAACAACTGAATTATAATGAATAGGTGTACTTTAATGAGGTGCATTAAAGGGCTACTACCAGGTGTATAATTACTACATTTCGGCATGGTCGAGCATAAAAATACAAATACTCTGAAAAAGTTTCACGTGATGATGCTTTAAGGCCTTGCCCTGATGCTCTGACTTCTAAGATAATATTATACCCTTCGCTTTAGATCTGCGTCACATTGGCATTACAGCAAGACATGTCTGTCTTGTAGGTTTACATTGTCGCACAGTGTCGGGAGGCTAAATTTTCTCGATGACAAAAAGTATACCATCATATGTTATAATTTCTTATTTTAATAGAATACTTCATTACTTAAAAGCTCTCAAAACTTGTTGGTATAATTGAAGCATTGTTGTACTAAGTACTGTAATAATGCACCGGAGCATAAGGCACATTCGAGGTATAATTTCTTGTTAGTCTGCTAACACTTTTGGACTATCACATCTGTTCCTTTCTAAGTGCACTTGCCGCCAGAAGCTACAGAATATAGAATGTACACACTCTGCAACCTCTTACAACGTTAAACAGAGTATGTGCAGCTATTAACGCTGTTTTTTTCACTATGTTCCAAATAAAAGTGTCGTCAAATGGCCGTTCTGTAGAATATTACTACAACATCTGAAGTAATTTTAAAAGACAGATATATATTATATTTATGGATGGCTAAGAAGTGGTATCTCGTAACTGCAAAAATGACCTTTTAGTTTAACTAGTAAATTTTTATTTAGATTAACTGCATTATTGTTATGTTCACAAAATTAGACAGTTAACCAATATTTTGTCTCACAAAGCAGAAACATATACAAGGTGCAAGAGAACCTAGGGTAAGGTTGCCTATATCGCACCACTTTAGCATTCATAATCTTTATTGAACAATACAGTTTTTATTTTCTACATTCCTTTACAGGAATACATTCCCGGAACATTTACCTTTTATGTAAAAAAGAATCATTGAATTTGATTTAATATTTTTTAAATTAGAATGACATTTTCGAAACACATGTCAGTGGTGCCATTTAGGCAACTAGTTTCCTAAATAGCACCTGCGGTTTCTTAAATCGCACCTCTTTATCTGCAGGGAACAGGATGAAGGAAAGCTTTTCACATTGAACATATTGAACAGTATTTAATATGAATAATGTATTAAATGCAAATTACAAATTTATTGAAATTAATGAAAGAGAGTAACGTTTCTTGAAATGAAATTGAAAAAATAGAGTATAAATTACCTAACATTTAAACTGCATGAAAGCGTTTTTTTTTATTGTTACACATTAGCCATGTGCTTAACCAGGCAGTTCAGACTATAAACTGCGTCACCTTTTCTCCGCGATTATGTCAAATTCACCTAAGAACTGCTTCATGATATAGCTGTCTGAAATGGTTTGAAGCTGGAAACATCTAAGGGCTGGGCCTATGAATATTATGATGAGGAAGCTGAAACAGGAGCACACCATTTTCCCCGAGATAATCTAGCTTCTAAATTGTTAAAATGGGTCGTATAGGTGGACATACAGAAGCAGCACTTTTTCTATGGCAGGTTTGAGTGACAAATAAAATGTTTGAGGTATTCGACAAATACTTCACTGTTAATGTAACCTGACTCAGAGCAAACAAATCACGATCCTGGAGGAGCACCAGCTGATAATGTAGGATGCACTGTTTGTCATTTAAAAATTATCATGGGTGGAACAAAATAACTGGTGCGCTTGTGCAACACACACTTCTTGTATTAATGTCCATTTCACCACTTGATATTGCACCCACCTGATGAATTCCTCGTTCAGTTTAAATTTTTTGGGACTTCTTTCGTACGGTTAGAATTGCTACAGTTGCTCATATCACCGGTGCGAATTAGGCACCTACAAAATGGTGCGAATTGGGAAACTACGTCATAAGTTATTTACTTCCTTCTAGCCTATGTTCGAAAATCGTACTAAGTTAAATGTTCTTTAATATTTCTTTAAATCAATAAAATCTTAGGATTATGGACTGCTTTGCATACAAATCCGTTATTTAGTTACAAAATGTTAGCTAAATATACATCCACCTGAGCGATTATATTAAATACACTCTTACCACGCTGCAGACACAAAGAAGTGGCACAAATCAAGTTACATGGTAGAAGTTCATATGGTAGATTGTAATAATACCACTAGATGCCACACTGCTACAGTAACTTGTTTTAAACTAGCAGTGGTGCCATTTATTAAGCGGTGCGGTTTATGCTACTCTACCCTGTTACATTAATACACAGAGGTACTTAATAGATATAGTAAATGCGAAAAAGGTTTGTCAAATAAGATATTTGATACGTCCAATGGTTTTGAGAGTATGAAATGTAATGCGTTTGCAACACTGTAACGCTCCTTGAGGTCATTGCTCTGCAGTGCGGGTGAGTAATCACCCACTCCACAAGACTTGCGAGAGGAAGATGTGAACAAAAATGTCTCAAGGAAGACGTAAAATAAAAACGTGATAAAATTAGAACTGTTGCTATTTATTGTTAAATAATTTGTACATGCATTCTAGAAGAATGGGAGTTTTGTCCAAATTAGACCTCAACGTGCCCGCCATTACGAACACGACACAGTTCATATCTTGAGGCTAATTCCTCCTACGTGTGATCTAACATCTCAGGAGTAACTTTCTCAAAAGCTGAGAAAATCTTTGCTCTGAGATCATGAATATCCCTGGGTCGCTGTACATACACATCGTTCTTCACAAAACCCCGGAGAAAGAAATCGGTTGATGTCAGGTCTGGAGAATTTGGAGACCACATAATTAGCCTTCCTCGATCACACCAGTTACGAAATGTATCACTGAGATAATCACGGACGTCTGTTGCCCATTGAGGTGGAGCGCCATCTTGTTGGAACACGATACCCATGTTGTTTTTCTGTTGCTGTTGTGGTTTGAAAAAAGTTTTCAACATATTCCGGTATGATCCTCATCGAATTGTTTACTCTGCTTACGGCCACCAGTATGTGGCATGTTAACAGACTCAGTTCCTTCAAACATGCGAAACCATGACATTATCGACTCGTACCTCGGAGCCCTCCGAAAATCATATTCTCATTGAAACCGCGATTGAACAGTCGTTACACTTTTAAATTCAACAAACCACAAGACACATTTCGCTTATTGTTGTGCAGTAAACGACATTTTGATTTTGTTTATTCGGTCGTTGCTGAGTAAATTATTTTGTTCCTTATGCGGTAACAATGATGATACAAACCTCCCGTGCTCCAGTATCATATTGGAACTGAAAAGAATTCTACAGCACCTCCATTATAAATTTTATAGTCATATTATTTTATGTGTTCCCAAACGGATCAGACTGTATATTGAACAATCTCTGATACGAAATTGTCCATAATCTCATACAGCACAAGCTATAACATAACCTAAATAATATAAACAAGGTAAATAAAAGAAAAGTTTTAATTAAGAATGACGAAATATACATGAACAATTTTATAAGATTGGCAAACAAAGAAACAAATGCTAGGGAGATGATAACAATTGTAGGATAAGCAGCCATGATTATTTGCAACAAGTCATTCCGTACTGTTTTATTAGTCAAAAGTAGTATGACGTAGTAAAAGTGTAATACAGTGGAACTCCACAAATAGATACACCAATAGTCCGTGTGCGAGACGAGGTACGAACTCTGTCTTTCCACGGAGTACTGCGGACATTGGTACACATGAGGGCTGTACAATGTTTTTTATAGCGTGCGGACCGAAACATAAATTACGTACATAACTTTAAATAATATATTGTAGTGTATCGTCGTTGTTCCTGCAACAACTCCTGTGTGCAAAATATACAATTTTTCAGTAGGTGGAAAAAATACATTTATTCATCTTATGACAGCCATATATAGGGAATTGTGAATTCTTACATTTTCGAAACAAAGAAATATAATTACTAGACTTCGTGGAATTGCCACGAGAATCGCAAGGTTTATTGCGCTCGAGGTATAGACTGTATGGGAAGGGGACGTGCAAATGATAGCGTATGCCTCTAATGTAAACACAGAGCAGTAGCTATACTGCGGTTACAATAAAACCTGTATCCTGCATTCAAGAAATATAATTAATGATCATTGAAGTAGGAAATGTCTAAACATGTAAATACACAATTTTTATAGTGAGATATATTAACTCTTAAAATTTAATGTAATATACTTACATCATCCTTGAATATGTGCATTGCAGTGAAGAGTTATGTACATTTTGAGCGACTGCAAAACTAACCTCTTCCGATGGTCACTTAAACAGTATTTATTTTGGGAAAATGTACGTTGAACATCACACGCTGTAATACGTACTTATTTGAAGAACAGAAAGTCACTAATTTTTAGTACACCAACTTCAGATGTCTTGTCGTGACCTGATAGTACATCATTTATAATACGAAGTTGTGAATAGGCAGAATATTTAGCAATAATGTTTCTCAACTTACATTTCACTTTGTCTGAAATTAGTGAATTATTATTTTGGATAACGGTTTGTGATACTTACTCATTATATTAAGGGCTTCTGAGAGTTGTAGTTTAGATAATTCTAACAGGATGATGCTTTTGGACACGATTTTAAAATTAGAATCAATGAACAGAATATCTTCCAATAGCTGTTCGGAAGGCAGTGATTTTACAGCTGCAACAGCAGAACTGTCTGTGCTATCCAATGCATCAATTACCTCCATTATTTTGCCGTAATGTTCTGCATAATAATTAGCAGCATCCAACCACGTTCTCCAACGGGTCAAGATTGGGTGCGGGGGTAAGGGTATTCCAGGGGCAATTATTTGGAACAGCAACACTCTGATTGCAGCATGTTTGATTCAATTCTTGTCTGCACAAATGTTAAGCTTTGACTATTCCAACCACAGTAATGCAAAACCAAGTGCTTACATAGGTGTACATTAGCTGTGGCTGCTCTATCTATTTGGACCGGTCTCAACTCTTAACATGAACTGCTTATACTACGAGACCGGGCGTTCGCTCACTTCCTCTATACTACCGTCCATCGGCAACCTGATTGCATGGTGCGTGTGGAAATTCAACGAAGTCTAATAATTAAATATAGGAGATTTTATTATTTGCTGTATCACTATTTAAGCTATTTAATACAGCAAAAATCTGAAAATCGATAAATATGTCACATAGGAGTTATTGCAGGAACGAGACGATATGCAAAATATATGACAAAACAAATCCGTGATTTAGTATAATACGTATATACATGACACATCTGAAAAAAAACAAACTTCTGGAGTAAAGACTCTCTAGATGTATCTACATACAGGGCTTTTATTTCAAAACTTCGCACTCTAAATACCTAGTTAATTAAATGGAGTTCAATTTAAACAAAAAAAAAAACGCGTAAATTTAGATATTGAGGGGGAAGCTTAATTGTATTTTAGATTTCACCCCCAGCGACCCCCACTTTGAAATTTCAAATGGCACCCCTATATTTTTTATACTTAAATATGAAAGAGCATTCAATTGTTTATACACCACATTCATTTTTTTCGCATCTTTTGTTTTCTATCGTCGCCTGGCAATCTGGATTATTGTTATTGTTGGTTAGAGCTGAAGAGAATAAAGCTACAAAAACATATTGACCATCTCATGTAATAGTTGTATTTGTGTATTAAATTATTTGAAAATGGTGTATACCCTTCAAGGGAGAACATAAATCATCTTTATTGATTAAATTTAGGAAATTACACAAAATAAGCTGTGTTTTCATCCCACAATCAACTGATGATAACAATGCTTCTTATAATCATAACGAAATGCCTGGTATTTATAGATGAATTTTGTTTTATCCCATGCACTGTTCTGACCGAAAAGTCAAATTCTTGAGCGATGGCACTGATTGATTCACCTTTTTTAAACCGTTCCAATAGTTGTAACTTCTGCTTCAACATAAGTACACATTTTTTTATCCCTGCCATGCTGCCAACGTGTACGAGTATCTGCACACTACTGCACTGATTCAACTGGTTAGCCCTGTGCAGCGCGGGACAGGATGCGTTGACTTATCTTGTATCGTGATGTATACGAGAGTGAGCGTCTATTTGTAGAGTGTCTATTTGTGGAATTCCACTGTACTTACTTATGGCTTTTAAGGATCCGGGAGATTCATTGCCGCCTTTACATAAGCTCGCCATCGGTCTCTATCGTGAGCAAGATTAATCCAGTCACTACAATCATATCCCACCTCCCTCAAATACATTTTAATAATATCTTCTCATCTGCGTCTCGGCCTCCCCAAAGGTCTTTTTCCCTCCGGTCTGCCAACTAGCACTCTATATGCATTTCTGTATTCGCCCATACGTGCTATATGCCCCGCAGGGTTTCCAGATTTTAGATCTACCAAAGAGGGACATTCTTTTTTCATCATAATATACAGTGCTTACGTTTTGTTTTAAAGAACGAGTGGTATGAATATGGGCAGAGTTGACATTTTCATGACTGCAAAAAAAAAAATAAATAAAAACGAAATAAAAAATATCCCTTTATATACAGTTGAAGAAACTATTTATGAATCTCAAAATTGAAATTTTAATAAAAAAAAACATATTGTAGATACACGTTTCCAATACAAAACAATATTTATCTGGCTGTAAGTTACATCACGTTTCTCTGGCGTCTTTCTGAAGGGTTTGTGGCAATAATATGTTATGCCAAATTATTAACTTAATGACTTAATAGTAGTTCTCACTCATAGACTTACCCAGCTGCTTTTATTAAATCTAAAGCACAAATTCCAAAAGATGGCACCAGATGTGGCAAAATATTTAAATTTCAATGTTTGTTAGTTGATAGTAATAACATAAAATTTACTGAAACCTGAATTAATATTTATTTTATAATTTATTACTGCTCGAAACCCATAATTTAACATAGGTGCTGTATACATTTTCAGAGCTTCCTATATATTTATTATTGTACTTTAGCCTTTTCAACAAGCTTTTTTCCATTCTCTTTGCCATGAATTTGGGATGAATGTCTCTTTTTAAACGTTTAGAACAGGCCTGCAGAACTGTGGCTCTTGAGAGCGACTGCTTTCCTCCCCTCTTTTACCCCACCCACCTCTTCTACCTGTGCGGTCACGGCGTTCTAGTTACGCTCGGCTGCATCAACATTCATTCTCGGGGCGGAAGTCGATCATCCTCAATAGAAGTGGAGTGAGGCTGACGTCATAGTTCCCCTACTTGCGAGTTCTGCAGACCTGGTTTAGAAATATCATATTCACCACTGAATTAGCTGTTACAAACCTTACACTTGCCAAAATATTCGTTTTTTTTCCAATATGAAAACCCACATTGTTAAGAAAATTAATTTAAATTTCTTGTAATTATTTAGGCCTAGGACAAAATAGTTACTAGGTAACGATAAAATTACAAGTGAGGTTAATTTTCTAAAGGAGGGTATTTTTGCGTCCCGCCTCGAATCGAAGCGGGACTCGGGACTTTTATATGAAAATCAGGATATGTCCCGCCAAATCAGGACATCTACCAACCCTGTGTCCTGCCTATCTCAAACGTTTAGATTTAATATTCCTAATTAGTAAAAGTATAATAGTCTTAGTCAGTTAAGAAATATTTATTTTCAATATTAAATGAATTTATATCGGTTGAAGTACTTAATAATGTTTAAAAAAAATATCTTGAAAATATCTCACAGTTTAATAGAGGATATATCGCGATAATAACGTTGTGATACAATACGTTACTTAGGAGTAAACCCACACACAACAGTGAATACTACGAATTCGTATATACAATGTACTGTACCAAAATTAAATTACGTGATATCACGCACGGAGGGGGATAAGCTTCAAAGGTAATGAAAAGACCACACACATACACACAATGGAAACGTGCCGTCCCATTGTCATGAGAATGCAAAGGAATTCAACAGGAATGAAGTTGCACTGCGCTTCAAACTAGATTTTGTTGCCTTCGATTAATTTTCTTCACTTTCATAAAAATGTTAGAGGCCGACGTTCCATGCCAATGACTTGTGTTCAAATTCTGTCGAGTCCAAATTATATTCTGTCCTCCATTCACACCTCTTCATGTTTTAACCGCTTCAGGGATTTAACACACAGAGTATCTCGCAAATAGTTTTCCATATGCAATAATCTATGACCAATTTTCTGATATTTCGATTGCTTGTCTCATGTTCGAACATTGCAGGACAGTAGTATGAACTACTTCCCGCCAGTAGAGGCTTGAATATCATGAATAAAAAACTCAACCGAGAAGTAGTCTTTCTTACTAGGTTATTTAACGACGGTGTTTCAAGTATTTGGTTATTTAGCTTCGATGGAATTGGTGATAGCGAGATGGTGATATTGTTACATGACAATAGACTAATGGCATTACAAATATATTGTGACTTTTAATTCAAAACAATAATGTTACTTTTATTGACAATAATGACTTTCTATAACTGAATTTAAACACTCCCCTCAACAATGGGTATTCCACTCCACACAGTAACACAGTATTCGTTATTGCACTCCACAGACGACAATGAGAATTCACTTGGATTATCGAGAACAACAATGCACTCCTAAACTCAACTAATGTTCACAAAGCACTATTTACAAAACAAAACTGTCAGTTCTCAGTACACAGTTCGTTTGCCTTTGCTAGTTCTTCTAGTTCATTCACTCAAATTCACAGTATATCGAACCCAAGACTTCCAGAGACAGTCCACTGAACTTCGAATTCAAGACTTTCAAATGAAGCTCACTGCACGCCGAACCCAAGACTTCCGGATACGCCGCACTCGCCTGGACGCTCCCACAGTTGCGGACTACTCAAGTCGAACTCCGGCCTCGATGGCTGGCTTCCTTGCTCGCTCACGGCTGCTTCACAAAACTGACTGGCTTGCTTTCCAAACTAAACTGAACTGGCTCTACTCGATTGCTGCTCGCTTTTATTTGTTAAACCACACTTCGCGAACCTTCGATTTTCTGGACGTCTCTTTGCAACCATCTATCTCGAGAAGTTTCTCCACTCTCCGCCGCAGTTGGCCTCCTTCCCATCTCGTAATATAGACGTTCCCCTTACGTCCGTCCCCTCCAATACGGCCACTGTCTTCTTTCCCCGCGCCGCGCCCCAGCGCGCCCTCCCTTCTGCCGGACACGTGCTCGACTCCCGAGGCAGCGAGAACATTCCATCATGGTTGCCACAATATCTTTGTTAATTTCATAGTGATAGGACGAACTACAAAAAGATGCCTCAACCCGAAACATTTTTACACAAATTTGTATAAAAAACTTACTTCGTAAAATTTAAATAACTATAGAATGGAATGCTATGGAACATGGAATAACTAGCTCCATAAAATCAAGTCTGTAGTATAGGAGCTGAATAACCATTCTAAAGGTCTTTTTTTCTTATTGCCTTTCTTTCTTTTACCTTTCTTTCTGTTCCTTTACTTCTTTCTTTCTTCCTACCTTTCTTATCTTTTAATATGAAACGCTTATGCTTAGAAACAGCAACAGGCTACATTAATTTCAGACGTCACTTGCATAGCAACTGGTCAATCAAATAAAACACAAATTTCATTGTGAATATTTGTAGTGATATATGGTATTTATTCAATTTAAAAAAGGGAAATATAATCATTAGTAATGCAACAAAAAATTGCTTTAAATTTATTCATTCACAGTCATATTCACGCAGAATAAATATGGGAGATGCCTGTTATTATTCGGTTGAGAAGCTTTTGTCATCTAGTCTTCTGTCAAAAAATCTGAAGGTTAGAATTTATAAAACAGTTATATTGCCGGTTGTTCTGTATGGTTGTGAAACTTGAACTCTCACTTTGAGAGAGGAACAGAGATTAAGGGTGTTTGAGAATAAGGTTCTTAGGAAAATATTTGGGGCTAAGAGGGATGAAGTTACAGGAGAATGGAGAAAGTTACACAACACAGAGCTGCACGCATTGTATACTTCACCTGACATAATTAGGACCATAAAATCCAGATGTTTGAGATGGGCAGGACATGTAGCACGTATGGGTGAATCCAGAAATGCATATAGAGTGTTAGTTGGGAGGCCGGAGGGAAAAAGACCTATGGGGAGGCCGATGGGAAGGTAATATTAAAATGGATTTGAGGAAGATAGGATATGATGGTAGAGATTGGATTAATCTTGCTCAGGATAGGGACCAATGGCGGGCTTATGTGAGGGCGGCAATGAACCTCCGGGTTCCTTAAAAGCCAGTAAGTAAGTAAGTGAGTAAGTAAGTAAGTCATATTGACAATCCTTATAAATACCAACCTGTTTCTTAAAATATAAATATCGCAGAATATAAACGTTTCACGCAATTACAGGGATCGTATGAATCCCCTGTTACTTTTTACTTGTTTATCTTAATGGAACGTGTGAACTGGACAGAAAGAATAAGAAATTAAGCTGTATTGGAAAGAGTGGGTAAAGAAAGATGATGCTAAAACTTATCAGGAAGAGGAAGAGGAATTGGTTGAGTCACTGGCTGAGAAGAAACTGCCTACTTAAGGATGTACTGGAAGGAGATCGGGAGAAGTGTTCGGAGTAGAAGAAGATATCAGATGATAGACGACATAGATATATTGATCGTAAGAGGAAACGAAGAGGAAGGTAGAAAATGGGGAAGATTGGAGAAAGCTGGGTTTGTAGTGAAAGACCTGCTCTTAAGCAGAACACTAAATTATTTTCCTTTCTCTGAGATCATGCTGATTATCAATCCTGAATGCACTAATCACTGTTGCTTTATTGTGTGTGTTCTCATTTTTCTACATTGTTTGCTACGTCACAGATTTCCGCAGTCTCTAAAAGCGTTCTCTTGGACACATATTAAGCCGGGACATTTATACGCATATCAGGAAATGATGTACGCGTAAATCACAAAAATTAGTGAGGTTTAAACTCTGATGTTCAAAGTTGTATCCTCATAGAAGTTCCTTAGTTTGCCGCCTTGGATAAGAGTGTGGTAGCTGTGCTCCGATTGGAATGATGGGAATAAACTGGTTATAAGTGTTGCCAATCTGACAATTTTAACAATATTATGAATACCCATTATTTGCAGGATTTGTCAGTTTTATAAAATTGATATTATTTAACTATAAAATCGTATTTTTTACATCCGAATTTCCAATTTCAGTCAGAGATCAAGTAGCTATATTAGCCATATTTCTTCAATTGGTCAGTGATTAGATTTTGGCAAATCTGTTACCTTTGAAAATTAAAGACCGTTGGTGTGAACAGACCGGATAACAAAGGGAACGTGTTGTTATTGGTTTATAGTTTAATGTTCAACTATTGTATTATATTCATAGATCAAACCGAAACCATAAATATGTGGTGTGCATATTGTGGTTAAACATTTCATTTAAAATGATAAACCATTTATCTCTCTTGGGGAGTAATAAGAAAAAATTAGTAACAGTATTGTTTGTGTAACGAGTGCTTATAAAACCGACTGGGCTGTGTACCATGATATTTAATTCCTATCTTTGTCACCATTGGCTCGGTTTAAGGGGTTAGGTACAGCTTGTCAACAGTAAAATTTTGGAAATATACAACATATTTTCCTCCATTGCTGTAGTGTATCTTGTAGAATAATAAAATTAGTATATGTAAAACACTGTCCTTCTGATATATGAAAAAAATATTTTTACGATTTAAAAATAATTATTTATATATTTTTTCAATGGTGACAGTTCACTGTGCAGTGATGAAGTGTTTCCCTCATAACTCAAAACCTATACAACATTCTGTGATGAAATTTTTTGTATGTATTTATGAATGTCATATCTACAATATGATGCAAAATCACTTCTCTACCTTTGATAGGTTGTCTGATAAAAAATAAATTCTTATAAAAATGGTCAAATATCAGTATTTTCTTTTAACACAAAATTAAAAAAAAAAAATATTTATTAAGGAATGTAGCTGAAAGAGCATGATATTGTAAACATGAGTTTCAGCAATAAAATAAAAGAGAGAGAACATGAAAATGTTAACAAGTTTATGAGTTATGGGGGAAACGCTTCATCACTGCACAGTGAACTGCCACCGTTTTGAATATTGAAAAAAAAAAAATGTATATATATATATATATATATAACCAATTATTTTTAAATCGTAAAAGTAATTTTTTTCATATAGCAGAAGGACAGTGTTTTACACATACCAATTTCCATTTTTGTACAAGATACAGTAAACTTAATGGAGGAAAAAAATGTTTAATATTTCCAAACATTTTACTGCTGTAAGCTGTACCTAACCCCTTAACGTCGCTTTAACAACCTCTCGAAAGTATACAGTGAGTTTGAGACCTTTCCATATCATTTGTCTATGAGAAAAATGAGTTTCTAGAAAATAGGAGTAAATTATTTGGACAGCTACAGAATTTTGACGTCTGAGTGCACAATTGACATGTTATGATCAATAAAGTTACCGTTAGTATAGGTTTCTATCGCGTACTTAAGCGTTTCTTGCCAGTTCCATAATTTCTATATAAGTGCTAGTCACTTATGAAGAAAAATACGTGAAACTTGCAATGTATTATTTTTATGTGGTATCAATTCCGTGATATTTCTACAGCAGCGCTCGTCGTATGACGCAAGTAATTATGCGAAATCCTTGGAGATGGTGCTGACATTTGACTTTATAGTTATGCCATAATAGGAGAGAAAATATTCTACTTGAATATTGTAAACACATCAGTAGATAAGGTTGTTTATTCTCTTTTGCATACTTATAAAAAGCACAGAAGATTTTGTCACCCGAGACAGTTGATGCTGATATAAATAGAGTTTAACTCTAGCAGCTATATATAACGTCGCCCTGATTTCCCTTATTATGTAGACGTGTGCAGAAATGTTTTACTGATTCAATAACTTCATTTGTCTCGCTTTTTCCACAAACGTTTTTTTTCCAATTTCAATATCCTCCCGAACACTGAAATCTGAAATTTCCTCTCAACACCCTTTCATAAAATTGAATTTCCTCTCCAATTCCTGAGTTTTGAGGGGTTACAATTCCGTTTCTAAGTTGCCTTTTGTCTACTATTCTTTCTTTATTCTTGTTTCTTCCTCGGTGTAAGATACCCCACTGTGTGGGGAATGAAACTAAAATCCAATAATATATAATTAAGCCGTTTAGTGGAAGAGTGAACTAAATGCGTAATTATTGTTTATTTATTTATTCTGGTTGAGTTAAGGTCATGAGGTCTTCTCTTCCACACTACCAGAAGTGAAATACACAATGAAACAATAACAAAAATAGTGATATTAGCCTACTAGTCAATACTTAAATATAAAAATCATTTTCATGCGCATTAACAAGCTTACATATAATGAAATATTGACTAAAGATGATACATAATGAAGTGATTTACAATCCTTGTCCTAATTCGACTTTATTTATTTCTTTATTATTTATTTATTTATTTATTTATTTATTCTGGTGTAGTTAAGGCCATCAGGCCTTCTCTTCCACACCATCAGAAATACAAATACAGTAACAGATATAAAAAGGGGGAAAAACACTATAAACAAAGTAAAGTCACACAAAAATATACACAGGTTGCAGTCACACAAACTTTAAATGAGTGATTAAGTATAATTAATTGTATCCTAACTAACGTAAACAAGAAACTTGCGATTTTAATCTAGAGTAAAAAACACAAATCAACACTTTTAGCAATACCTATAAAGCATTAAATAAGACAACATTTTTCAATTTAATTTTGAATTGTGATAAAGTCCGGCAGTCCCTGACATCATTAGGTAACGAATTCCAGAGACTTTATGATATGCCTAAATGAAAATTTATACAAACATACAGAAATAACATATAAAAATCTTCTTACGCTCACAAATAAATTCAATATAAAAGTATGTAATTCTTAATTTTAAATTTAAATTGATTCTCCATTTAGAATCTTGCGTACACTTGAATATAAGTAATTGATTAACTAGCGGACTTATTCGAGTTAATTATGTAAGTTTGTGCGGTTTATAGCTGTTTCGGTGCTTCATCACACCATCCTCAGAGCTTACTAGATCTCGGCGTCATCTCGAATTTCTCTGCCTGTTATGTGGGTGCGTTTGATTGTTGAAAGGTGTTGAAAAGTGGAGTCAAATAGTGTGTGTGTACTGAAATTAATCTGTGTGTTGAGAATTTGATCGGGGTGTGTTTTAGTGTGTTTGTATATTTCGTATTGTTCTAGTGTGTTGAGTTTTCGGTTCTTGGGTTGTATGTGTAGGTTTTCCATGTCCGCATTTATGTTATCGTATGTATGGTTAGCATTGGTTATGTGATCGGCGTATGTAGATGTATTGTGTCCTCTGGTTACTACAAAGACATGTTAACACACAAAAGCACAAACAAATAAATACGACCACACAGGTGTATACAAACTCACATGTAATAGTTGCGACAGGTTCTACATAGGACAGACAGGCAGATCATTCCAAACACGCTACAAAGAACACATTAATGCAATAACCAGAGGACACAATACATCTACATACGCCTATCACATAACCAATGCTAACCATACATACAATAACATAAAAGCGGGCATGGAAATCCTACATGCACAACCCAAGAACCAAAAATTCAACACACTAGAACAATACGAAATATACAAACACACTAAAACACACCCCGATCAAATTCTCAACACACAGATTAATTTCAGTACACACACACTATTTGACTCCACTTTTCAATACCTTTCAACAATCAAACGCACCCACATAACAGGCAGAGAAGTTCGAGATGACGCCGAGATCTAATAGGCTAATTAACACGAGTAAGTCCGCTAGTTAATCAATTACTTAAATTGATTAACCGTTCGGCAATCCCTGACATCGATCACGGTTTTGAGAATCATGTAAATTTCTGTCAGTGGATTTCTGTCACAAGACAGGTTTCCATATAACCTGTTATTGATAGCAAAATTCACAAATGACGAGAAAGTCACTAGTAGGAAGATTCATTGTTGGTGATTAAACAATCGTCACTGGCTCCGTCAAGAGGAATATCATCCGTAATGGAGTGTAAATGTGTGTCACGTAATATTTGGCCGTTATTTAATCGGACCTTCTTTCATGGACGGTTCATTTATTACAGGAAGTATGTAAATTTCCTCAAATATGAACTTTTGACTTTGTTAGAAAACATTTCATTGGAAGTTAGGAAAAACATGTATTAACATGATTCTTGTCCAGCTTATAGTGCAAGGCGTAGTAGAATCACTCTTAACCGATTGTTTCTATGACACTGGCCAGTTCGATCTCCTGATCTAATGCCCTTGTGTTTTTTGTAGGCATATATGTAGAAAATTAAAGGACATATTCTACAAGGATGTACCGACTAAAACAAATGATATGCTACATCGTATTATAGCAGCTTGTAATGCGATTTCTTCTCAAAATTCTAAATAATGTGCAGCAATCTTTGAATCAAAGACTGAAAGCTTATGTTGCAGCGAATTGTCACAATTTCGTCGCTTTCCCAACTGATGTCTTGAATACACCTACCTGTTGAGTGAACTTCTTAACGACCTCGTGGGAGGCTGTTGAAGCGTATGACCTATGCAAATAATTTTTTCTTCTGTTAAAACGTGATTTATATAGTCCTTTTTTATTTAATAATGAGATAGTTTCTCTTAGTTCTTCACGATATTCTGGATTCTTCAATAGATGGTTGTCGAACGTCGGGATATTTCAGTAGAAATATAACACTACACTTTTTGTATGATTTCTTCGCAATGATAATTTGCTGTTCTAATGTGTACTGCATTGCCACGAACTAAACTCAACTCCAATGAATGGAATTCAGGTGTATACTAATACTCTACCCATGACGTTCCTTCAGCCTGTATTTTCTATTCATAGGCTACTATAGAATACACAAAATCTGCCTACGATCGATCCAAAGGACACATACACGTTCAAAGATATCTGACCTACAATTTTCTGAACGTGTAAGTGAACTTACTAACCACGGGATATGTCAGAACTTGATGACCCAAATATAGAACAAATTGACAAACTTTGAAATAGTTCCTCTTCTTTTCAATAGGTTTAACTTCTTGACACGTGTAAAAAGTGTTGAGTAAAAGGTTATGTAGATTAAGTATAAATTATTCTCATAATTGACAGTATCAGCGGTTCCCGCTAATCCTATTGCTATTTACAATCATTAGAGGGGAATTAAGTTTTGCGTTCTACTTACAAGAACAAATTGTCGATCACTATCGATTAATAGGCATATGTATCTTTCAACGCCAGTGTACAGGAGATTGTGAAATTAATGATATAACTTATCTGCTGTTTAAGTTAACACACTTGTTAGTTCCCATGATATTACTAGAGGAACGTCGTCGGTCGCGTTCGAGCTACAGGGTGTCTCTAAATTAGACCGACAAAATTAGGGAGCAGATAGATAACCTTCGTGGAAGCATATTTTGTTAAGGAACCCATGAGCTGCGACGTTTCTTTTCATTGCAAGAAGGCGGGAACGGATAATCACTTTTTTCAGTCCAAGAGGGGTGTCATTACTACTGTCACTCGGTTTGTTTACGTCCGGAGCCCAGTATCATTTGGTATCGATTAAAGCACGTTTGTTTACTTCCATTGGTACGACCTCTTGTTATCCGTGTTATTCGTCTACGTAGTTTAGTACTTGTACTGCACTCATTCTGTTGTAATGTTCAGTACTGTTTAATGCGTCGTTGGTTTCGTTTTTCTGTAAGTATTTTTTTTTTTTGTTTCTATACACACAGAATCATGTGATACAGAATCGCTTGTTATTTGCACATACCTATTTACTTTATCCCGACCTGTAATTCCTTCTTGCAATGAAACGAAGCGTCGCAGCCCATGGGTTCGTTAACAAAATATGCTTCCACGAAGGTTATCTGCTGTCTAATTTTGTCAGTCTAATTTAGAGACACCCTGTATAACAGTAAAAGGTCGAAGCCACATACCTGAACGAAAATTGTTTCCTTGCGTACGCTCTGTATAAAATGCTTAGAAATCATGCCTGAAAACAACTTTAATTATTTAATGGTACCGTATTAACAGAGTGTTTAATGTTAATATTAAAAGTAAGTATATTTCTACGAAATGCTTATTATTATTATTATTATTATTATTATTATTATTATTATTATTATTATTATTATTATTTTAAGTAACAAGTCTGTCTGTGATATGTCCTGGGAAAGTACTGTATGTAATATGTCTGCATTTCATATATTGTGTATCTATTTCTATATATTATATCTATTTTATCCTAAAATCTTTGTATTTGTATAATATAAATATGACTTTTATTGTCATACACATTTAATGTAATATGTGTATTTTATGTCATTTTATGTAACTATTTGTACAGGGCTATAATATGTATGATTTAAATACAGCCCTAATATTCCTTCGGATAAAATAGGATTCTATAAACTTGGAAATTCAATAATAATAATAGTCTCTGCCTTAGTTCTTTTTTCATATATAGGCTAAGCATTAAATTATAATGTGAATATTAAGAAATTCGTCAATTTAACGAAAATAATGTAGATAATTAATTTACTGTTTCTATGTTCCATCCTTAAAGAATAAATGAAATATAAATATTGCCTCTGAAGCTCGTAGAATAAGCGTTACTGTTTTACGTAATACGAGTACCTATTGCATTGTAGAGCAACAGTGGCGAGGAGGGACCTTCGATACACAAGTGTGGGGGCGAGTACGACATGTTCAGGGTGAAGAGGGGCTGGAGGGTCGAGGATCACCGTGGAGTGGGACAGGCATCTTGAGGAAATATTCCCAAAGACGAGATTGAAAACTGAATCACATGAGGAGATGGAAATAAATAGAACTGGAGCCGACTTTGAAAATCGAGAGAAATATTGCGGTTTCATCCCTCTAGCCCTCTTTCCTCCCCTACTCTGAAGAGGGTGGCCTTCTTTAACTTTTTTATGTGCTCAAAGATGTTCTCTCTCCATTCCCTCCTGACTTTTTCTTGGTTCAACCTACTTCCACTCTTGATAAGGGCGTACGCCCTACTGAGCTTCTACTGAAGAGAGAACTCTCCTTGGATGTGCCTTATTGGAAAAAGGAATAAAAAAGAGGTTCTTCCTGTCCCATCATATTCTTCTTCACGAATACCATCTAATAGAACCACCGATATTCCGCAAGATTTCTTGTATCGTGTTTATAATGAAAGTGAAAGTGACAAATTATTTGGTTATAATTCTCCGTATACAGTTTTATAATAGTAGTATATCGAAATGATAGCCGTCCAAATCTTGGATTTAAAATATCGGCATAATATAATGTAATATCTATACTAATAATACATCTGTAGCCGAAATTTTTCTGGTAATTTTCGATTTTCCAAATATAATAATTGGTCCTAACATATATAATTAACCACCCTGAAACCGAAAATCGCTTTTTTGAAATTTTTGTGTGTATGTCTGTCTGTCTATATGTTTGTTACATTTTCATGCGATAATGGCTGAACGGATTTCGATGAAAATTGGAACATAAATTAAGTTCGTTGTAACTTAGATTTTAGGCTATATGGCATTCTAAATATTTTATTTAAAAGGGGGGATTATAAGCGGGCCTGAATTAAATAAACCTAAATATCTCGCTTATTATTGATTTTTTTTTTAAATTTTACATAACAAAAGTTTCTTTAAAAATTATTTGCGATAAGTTTTGTTCCAGGCAAAATTTTGATAGGACTGATATTTAAGTCTGTCTGTCTGGATGTTTACCTTTTCACGCGATAATGGCTGAACGGATTTCGATGAAAATTGGAATATAAATTAGGTTCTATGTAACTTATATTTTAGGCTATATAGCATTCAAAATACTTTATTCAAAAGGGGGTTATAAGGGGGCCTGAATTAAATAAACCGAAATATCTCGCTTATTATTGGTTTTTGTAAAAAATGTTACATAACAAAAGTTTCTTTAAAAATGATTTCCGATAAGTTTTATTCCAGGCAAAATTTTGATAGGACTGATATTTAAGGATATACAAGAGTTTTAAAATAACAATGCAATACATCTCCACCGCCGTCTCAGATTATAGTGTCTTTGTTCCGTAATTTCTATGTGCAAAATATTAAATTTTTTATTAGGAAGAAAAACAAATTCATTCATTCTATGGCAGTAGTGCATAGGAGATCGTGAATTCTTACATTTTCGAAATAAATATAATTAAGTTATATATAGCCGATTGTATTATTTGCTGCATCACTATTTAAGTTATTTAATAGAGCAAAAATCTGAAAATCGATATGTGATATAAGAGTTATTAGAGGAACGACGACGATGGCTACAATGAAATCAAAACAAATGACTTCGTCTATTTAAGGCGGCCTTGACGTTTATCAATATTAATATACAGAGAATATTTTGTGTATTTGTATGATATTCTGCAAAATATTGTATAACTTGATTATTGCAACTTTATTTGGTCCACATAAAATACTCTAATTTTATACACTCATTTTACCATAGAGATCACTGGAGCTCAGGTATTTTAAAAAGTGTCATGAAATTGCGTTCTTGCGCTCATAATTTACCCATATTCGTTTCCTGTATTTCTTAAAATAATATTTATGTAGGGTACCTAATTTTTTTATTTGCATAAACAATGATATACAACCGAGCGAGTTGGCTCAGGCGGTAGCATTTGAGACACGCATTCGGGGGTCCCGGGTTCAAAACCCGTGACCGACCAATCTGACTGAGGTTTTTCATGATTTCCCTTAGTCATAAAGGCAAATTCCGGATTATAAAGATACCTGCCATTATTCATCACCGCCTCAATTACCAATACCAAACACATTAATCAAAGTCTATAATCGGTTACATGAACACAAGCCATCTACAATACACAATAGAAACAGGAACTCAACAAGGGTAAAAACGGCCTCCTGATATAACCACACAATCTAAACATGCAACATGACCACAGATGTTAAGGCGTGAATAAAATAAACTTAACAAAAAAAAAAAAAAGATGCACAGTAAGGTTAACATAAAAATGATCTTCGTACACAGTCAACTCTATTAATTTGGAGTGATTTATTAAAGGATGCATTTAAGACTAATTTAGAAAAATGTTAAACGAATTATATTTGCACCAAATGAATGGTCTCTGGAACAAAATGATAGCATTTTAATTATTTAAATACAGTTTAAATTAAGTAGCATATTAAACGATTTATTCTTCTATCAAACACCAATGTTCCATGGACGCAATGTCCTATTTTAATTATGTAATTAATTTATATTTATTTCTAATAAGTGCAGCGGAGCGCACGGATACAGCTAGTAATATAATATAATATAATATAATATAATACATGATATGATATGATATGATATAATATGATATGATATGATATGATATGATATGGTATGATATGATATGATATGATATGATATGATACGATACCATATGATATTTGATATGATATGATATGATATGATATGATATGATATGATATGATATGATATGATATGATATATATGTATGATATGATATATATATATATATATGATATGATATAATATCGTTGTCGTTTTCGCCGTAGAATCTGTAGGCCCATGGTGTTCCGAGGCGAAGTTGTTAACTTCTGATATTGGCAAGTATTTATCAGCACTTAACGGTGACTCTGGCTCTATTTATTTATTTATTCTGGTGTAGTTAAGCCCATCAGGCCTTCTCTTCCACAAAACCAGGAATACAAATTACAATAATATAGAAAAACAGAGAAAAAATGCACTAGGGAAGTATTATATGATATTCTCATTGAATTTGGTATTCCCAAGAAACTAGTTCTATTAATTAAAATGTGTTCCAGTGAAACATACAGCACAGTCCGTATAGGTCAGTTTCTATCTGATGCTTTTCCAATTCACTGCGGGCTAAAGCAGGGAGATGCACTATCACCTTTACTTTTTAACTTCGCTTTATAATATGGTATTAGGAAAGTTCAGGATGATAGGCAGTGTTTGGAATTGAACGGGTTACATCAGCTTCTTGTCTATGCGGATGACTTGAATATGTTAGGAGAAAATCCACAAACGATTAGGGAAAACACGGGAATTTTACGGGAAACAAGTAAAGCGATCGGTTTGGAAGTAAATCCCGAAAAGACAAAGTATATGATTATGTCTCGTGACCAGAATATTCTACGAAATGGAAATATAAAAATTGGAGATTTATCCTTCGAAGGGGTGGAAAAATTCAAATATCTTGGAGCAACAGTAACAAATATAAATGACACTCTGGAGGAAATTAAACGCAGATTAATTATGGGAAATGCGTGTTATTATTCGGTTGAGAAGCTTTTATCCTCTAGTCTGCTGTCAAAAAATCTGAAAGAATTTATAAAACAGTTATATTACCGGTTGTTCTGTATAACTGTGAAACTTGGACTGTCACTTTGAGAGAGGAACATAGGTTAAGGGTGTTTGAGAATAAGGTGGTTAGGAAAATATTTGGGGCTAAGCGGGATGAAGTTACAGGAGAATGGAGAAAGTTACACAACGCAGAACTGCACGCATTGTATTCTTCACCTGACATAATTAGGAACATTAACAGACGTTTGAGATGGGCAGGGCATGTAGCACGTATGGGCGAATCCAGAAATGCATATAGAGTGTTAGTTGGGCGACCGGAGGGAAAAAGACCTTTGGGGAGGCCGAGACGTAAATGGGAGGATAATATTAAAATAGATTTGAGGGAGGTGGGATATGATGATAGAGACTGGATTAATCTTGCACAGAATAGGGACCGATGGCGGGCTTATGTGAGGGCGGCAATGAACCTTCGGGTTTCTTAAAAGCCATTTGTAAGTAAGTAAGTAAGTAATATACAAAATAAAGCTACACAAAAAATAATGAGAGACAGAGAGAAAAAAAACGCTGTAAACAAAGTAAAGCCACACAAAAATATACACAGGTTGCAGTCACACAAACTTTAAATGAGTGATTAAGTATCATAATTAATTGTATCCTAACTAATTAACTGACATAAACAAGAAACTTGCAATTTTAATCTAGATTAAAAAAGAAAAAGAAAAAATAACACAGATCAATACTTCTAGCAATACCTAAAAACGTTAACTAAGACATGATTTTCCAATTTAATTTTGAATTGTGATAAAGTCCGGCAGTCCTTGACGTCATTAGGTAACGAATTCCAGAGGCGAGGTATTTCTACAGTAGGCCTATAGGAAGATGAGTATAAAGACGCTCTATGATGAGGGATAGAAAGAAGTGCTTGATGTCGGTTTCGAAGAGTTGTAAGAAATAGCGCGATAACAGATAATTCGGAGTAGAAGTATGCATGATTCTAAACAGAAGGGACAGTGGATGTATTGTTCTTCGTTCCTTCAGGTGCACCCATGAAAGTAACTGGAGGGAAGGTGTTATATGGTCAAATTTACGAGTATTGCAGATGAATCGTATGCACACATTACAGTATGAACACGCTCTACGGCTTTCCTCCGCCAAAGAATTAGTATTGCCATTGAACGAGGGAACGCTAAGAGTGTTATGGGGAGTTTTCCAGAATCTAAATCGTTGGAAGAAATATTTTATTTCGTGTACAGCTGTAGACAGTTTTTCGCATCCTTTAGTTTTGTTGCTAATTTCTAGTTTGTCCCTTACTCAATTGTTTAATTTAATTTCAAAATTGAATTAAAGTTTATTTTGTATAAGACAATTTGATATGTTTTTAGATGATATTGTTCTAAATTAAAACATTAAGTGAAGTTGCTAACTAGGATAAAATCACTCTGTGAATTATTATTATTATTATTGTTACAATATTTTGTTAGTGGTATTTACATTGCCTCTAATTTGTCATGAGAATATCCATTTGATCATAATAGTCTTAGCTATAGTATAATTATGTTCGTGTATCTATTTTCTCTTATTGTTCTGTATAAATAAACTTTATTGTATCATATAATATGATATGATATGATATGATATGATATGATATGATATATGATATGATATGATATATGATGATATGATATGATATCGGCATCTTATAATATAATATAATATAATATAATATAATATAATATAATATAATATAATATAATATAATATAATATAATATAATATAATATAATATAATATAATATAATATAATATAATATAATATAATATAATATAATATAATATAATATGTAGTCACTATTTCCTAACTGATGTCAACCATAAATTCAGCATTAGAAATCCTGGCTCGGGCTCATTCAGTACCTAGTTATTAAAATATATTTATTTCCTTTCCGTCTGAAATATTATTATTTTTATTTAGGCTTCTTCTTATTCTCAAAACGTAGGACTACCTTAACAAATTATTTTTGTGTGTGTTTTTTTTTAAGTTCATAAATGGAATGTTTAATCGTCATTTCTTCTAAAATTTGCACGCTTTTTCTGGTAAACTAGCAGAGGTGTAGGTAGCAAATTTGCTAAGTTCCAAGAATAAGGAACAGAGATATTTGAGAAAAACTCCTACTACAAAGATACCGGTATGTGGAGTATTATTGTCATTCACCGATATTGGTTTCAATTGTTTAGAAGTTACATGGCACTTGGCCCGATTGATATTTAATCTGAAATGATAGACCTACATAGCACATGTCAATGTGAAAATATAAATGTCGATAAAAATGACACTTAGCATCTTTGATAATTGAAGGCCTCAATCATTACGTATCGTACTTTATTTCTGAAGAATCTCATTTCTTCTACCATCAGTCTTTCTTTATATTGTCCATCCATCCATCCATCCATCCATCCATCCATCCATCCATCCATCCATCCATCCATCCATCCATCCATCCATCCATCCATCCATCCATCCATCCATCCCCATCTATCCATCCAAGGGATAGATACTTCGAAATATTGCATGATATTGCATTATATACTACGTTATGTTACGTTGCATTATATACAAGTATTTTATATGCAGAGTGGAAGTGAAATAACCCTGCAGATTTTCAAAGCGAATAGCTCATGATATTATGTGACAAAAAAGTGTAATGTCATATTGGTGAAATGTTCATAGTTTTCTCAGAAAAAAATGTTTCCCTCCCAAATGTATTGCGAGTACAATCGTGAAATTTTTCTATATCGACAGAAAATCTAAAAAATAACAATTTATCACTCTGATATATTTCAATAGTGTGGACGGTTAGTGTGTAAATTTAATTTGAAAACCACTAATTTCAAGCCACTGAACTATGCAACTGGATTGAAACGTTGTATCCACGAAGGAAGGCGCGAGGTAGTTCACGTACGGAGACAGGTCTGAGTTCATTGACCTCATACATCTTTATTACGAGAAGAAGAAGGACTGCTTTAGCGGCGATGTTACCAAACTACTGAAACTTCCAAACCAAATTCCTAATTAACCGTAATTACAAAATGTTATATAGGTTTTCTATTCATTTAAGTGTACCCTATCTCCCCTTTCATTCTGCAGGATTATTTTACTTCCATCTTGTATAGACCTATAATGTAATGTTACGTTGTTGTTGTCATCTAATACTGTACTTTGGCAACGAAGCCATTAGCGCTCTTGCTCTCCAATATTTCTCTGTGGTGGATCCATCAGGTAGAACTTCACAGGTTTGTAGATGATGATAATTAGCATAAGTGTAACCGTTTTTTTAAGTGGGCACCAATTTTTTGTTTGTAATGGTGGTTACATCACCCACTCCCTTAAACCCCCAGTATGACTGGAGGGCCACACCTGTAATGTTACGTTACATTATGTAAATATTGTTATGTTATGTTATGTTATGTTATGTTATGTTATGTTATGTTATGTTATATGATGTCACGTTATGTTATGTGTATGCTATATTGTTGTGTGACATTTCTCTGTGTTCTAAAATTTCAGTTTCTATCTTTAATACAGGGTTATTCAAAAAGAAAGAGCAGATTTCAAATATTTATTTTAAACAAATTATAAACAGTAGAAACACTTGCCGCACACCATTGGATAGAGAAAGGTTTAAAGTTTTATAGTCCATGAGGTTGCAAGCACTCAACATGCGCAACATGTGTTGCGCGACAAACATCAAAACGGTGGTCCATTTCTTGCCACACAAGAATCAACTGGTCCCTAGTTATGGAATTCAAAGCTTCGATAATTCGATATCGTAGATCTTGAACAGTAGTAGGGAGGTGTGGTATAAACACTGTCTTTTATGTACCCCACAGATAAAAATCACAAGGGGTAGTGTCGTGGGACCTGGGGGGCTACACACGATGAATACGATCTTCTCCACCTCTTCCAATCCAACGCCTCGGAATGGTGTCGTTTGGATAATGCTCCACCAAAAAAAAGTTCATACACTTTCTTTACAGAAACGGCGCAAAAAACATTCACCTTCGGTTTTCGACGACTGAGCAAGGATTTTCAGTCCCTCAAATTCGGACTGGCGAGTAACTGCGGCGGACAAGACGCTGTTGTTTCCGCTTTGCTTATGGCCCCGGATCGAGTATCGCGTGTAATCAAACGTTAAAAAAAATTGAACCTTCCTCTATCCATTGGTGTGCGGTAAATGCTTCTAGTGTTTATACTTCGTTTAAAATAAATATTTGAAATCTGCTCTTTCTTTTTGAATAGCTCTGTACTTCATTTGGAAGTTACATGACGCGAGAAACAGAAATGGCTACGAAAACGTACATGAATCGTAGATCTTAAAAGAAAGTTGCATTATCATGATATTGCATTTTCCTTACGGTGTCTTATCATAAGATTCGTTGGATTCCTGGTTCCCCTTCAAATTTACATATACAATATGTAGGTCTACTTTATTATAATGAGATATTCAAGCATCAGGCAGACGGCGTGCGCGTTCGAATCGAGACGAGATTAAATCAAGTCTGAAGAGACGAAGGAAGGCGGTCCCCATATTGGTATATGCCTTACTCTCAGAATTCCTCACACACTGCACATTTTTTTCTGTATAGAAACACAGCCATCATTCCTTTTTCAACATTCCTCTACGCATGCTGTCGTATTCCTTACGTGATTTCGGCAGTGACAGGATATTTCAAGTCTCCATAATAAACAATTATGATTTTCGGTGTATATTTCTATAATAAGTACTTCTCCGCAAAAGTATAGGTTTCTGGTAAACTGATGGAGTTTTAATGTCCGGTAATTTCTGTTAAAATTGTAGTAAACAGAGAATAATGGTTTTATCCAAATTCCTCGATTTTACATACTGTTTTTTTTATTATTCCACTGATGTTCAATTCACTTTCTTTTAGTCCCTAAATAACCTCTCTCGCTTTAGATCAGCGGTGACCAAACTGGGTATCGCGATTACATTGTGTAATCACAGACATTCATACCAGTAAGGGGAGTTTCCTGTACATTGCTCTCTGTCTCGCTCACGTACTGATGGTAAACAGTGTCGGTACCATGTCGCTCTACAAACCCTCTGTATCTACGAGCAGGAACAGAAGGTTTCGTACAGAATGGGAAGAGGAATTTATTCGCTGTTCTTTCGGATAAAATGTAATATGTTGCTTTGCTCAACGGTTCAATTAGTAGTATTATATAGAAGCGACATTACAGGGCATTATACAGGCATAACAGGTATTATTATTATTATTTATCAGCAAGTGTTACCATAATTCCCATATACAGTGAAACCTCTCATTTCCGGACTTCGAAGGGACGTAACAATCTGTCCGCATCTGGGAAGTGTCCTTTATTGGGAGGGAGGCTTCCCAATCTAACAGTACATTTATAATATGCATTATGTATCCCTTCACGCTTTAAATTACATGTGTGATTGAAGTTTAATTCTAAATACAGTATACTACAGTACATTCCTTGCAACTTTGAACTACAGTAGATAAGACCGAAAAAGGAAAATACGGTACTGTGTCATGCAATTTTATTCTAAGTCTATAGTTATGTAATACTGTAATTTACAGTTTTCAGCTTAACCTTTACAATCAGGTGCCATGTCCCTCGAAACAGAATAACTGATTGAAGTGAAGAGAATAATCCTACTAACCCTATCATGTATCGAATACAATTTCACGATCGTGGAAACCTTAGACCCAACAGATAGGTTAAATTTTATGACTTTGTTATGCACCCGCTTCCAGCTAACAAGTAGTAAACGGCTGGGCTAGTGGTAGCCTACGAGACCCTTATTGTCTTCTTTCATGTTAAGAAGTTTCTGTACTAAATTTTCCATTTTTGTAACACATTAGATATTGAAATCCAAGTTCTGATCGCAGTCCGGAGGTAAAGCAAGCTTTAGGACTGTGAAACAGCTGTCCGTGTCCGTGTCCGTGTCCGTGTCCGTGTCTGTGTCTGAGAGTGTCCTTACATGAGAGGAGAGATAATTTATCATTGTTTCTGTATTATTTCAGTTGGAACACAAAAATCTGTCCATATACGACGAGTGTCCGTATCTTGGGGTGTCCGGAAAGAGAGGTTTCAGTGTACGTGTCTGAATATATAGGGCTACATTTTCCCTTGAAGGCTAAAATAAATACTACGCTATATCTCAATTTTATTTTTTTTATCTTTTTATAAGTATTATCAGTTATTTACTAGTTATTGATTTAATAATAATAATAATAATAATAATAATAATAATAATAATAATAATAATAATAATAATAATAATAATATAATGATAATATAATAATAGTAGTAGCGCTAATAACAATACTGATGTCATTATCAGTAGGAGCAGTAATAGTAGTAGTAATAATAATAATAATAATGATAATAATAATAATAATAATAATAATAATAATAATAGTATAGAGAAGCTGATTGAATATTGAATATTACATGGTAGTGTAGTAATGAAACGATCTATTAAACTCCAAGAACTAAAATTAGCCTTAAATCATCGTCATGAAGAGAAAGATGACATAAATAAATGTAAAGAAGCCAGCTATCTGGTGGCGAACGAAATGGCTCGTTCTCGTAAACCTTCCAAGGAAAGAGAGTTTTTAAAAGCGTAATGATCAAGGTGGCTGAAAAATTTGTCCAATGAAAGTAGTTAAATAATTTTGAAAAACTGCGCATTTCTTGACTAAGTTTCTAAAGGAGAATTCAGGAAATTTCTGATTGTGTTCATGACAAATATTTAAAAAGAGCTCTTGGCTATTGGCTCTTGATGACAGTAGTGACATTACTGATACAGGAAAGCTTGCGAATTTTATTCGCGGGGTTGATGAAGAACTCAATGCTATTGCACGAACCACCACTGGTTGTAGTTTTCATGTCATGTAAATCATGTACTTCATAGACTCTCTCGCATGTAATCATTGCCGTTCGAGTTTTGATCACCGCTACTTTATAGCATGCTAATGAATTGTATAAACAAAAAGTATCCTTAATCCTACATTTCTATATGCGGAAGAAAGCAATAATTAATATACGTCTCTGTCACAAATGACGGTTTCCTCAAGCCAAAAAATTCCAGCCTTCACCGGTGAATATGATTATAAACTATTGCTGTCACAGTTGGGCTTGGTTTCAATGCACTTTATGCTATCCACATCAAGTCTCCGTCACTGGAAATGAAATCGAATGTAGATTTATCGATTCTTGACCAAGGAGAAGTTTAGTGAGTGGCCTTTAACGTAAGTTGTTTGAAAACTGGGGTAACGTGAGTCTAGTAATATTGTCGGTAGACGTTGTGGGGCATGTTTGAGTGTACGGACTTCTAGAAAGTGGGCAACACTGCTGGAGGGGTGGAGAAGGAAGGAGAAATAGGAAGCGACAGAACACCAGAACATAGAGGCTGCAAAGAGACAAACAGCTGAAGAGAACAAACAGACCACTGGAGTACAGGACAGGGATAGAGCTTCGATGCAGAGAAACCAGCGGGGGGAGGGGTATTACGGTACACTGACAAGTTGAGTCCGTAGCGGCATCTAGCAGGGAACAAACGTTATTACTTTTGCCGCACATCACATAAGGAGGAAGTGTTGAAATAAGATATGAACGATGATTCTGAATTTTTTGAAGAAGATACTCTATTTTAGAATCCATTACACCGTAAAATTAATTTTGACATGTCCTCCACCTCTTCGTAAGTCGTTCTGTCAATTTGTTTGCTTTTCAACAGCATCTTATCGGAAACCGACATAAATATTATTATTATTATTATTATTATTATTATTATTATTATTATTATTATTATTATTATTATTATTATCTAGTCTGCTGTCAAAAAATCTGAAAATTGGAATTTATAAAACAGTTATATTACCGGTTGTTCTGTGTGGTTATGAAACTTGGACTCTCACTTTGAGAGAGGAACAGAGATTAAGGGTGTTTGACAATAAGGTTCTTAGAAAAATATTTGGGGCTAAGAGGGAGAAGTTACAGGAGAATGGAGAAAGTTACACAACGCAGAACTGCACGCATTGTTTTCTTCACCTGACATAATTAGGAATATTAAATCCAGACGTTTGAGATGGGCAGGACATGTAGCACTATGAGTAAATCCAGAAATGCATGTAGAGTGTTAGTTGGAAGATCTGAGGAAGAAAGACTTGTGGGGAGACCGAGACGTAGATGGGAAGATAATATTAAAACGGATTTGAAGGAGGTGGAATATAATTGTATGGACTGGATTAATCTTATTAAGGATAGGGATCGATGGCTGGCTTATGTGAAGTCGGCAATGAACCTGCGGGTTCCTTAAAAGCCATTTGTATCATCATCATCATCATCATCATATGCACCCGCGTACGATCTTTTATTGTCCACACCTGTTGAGTAACGGTTAGCGAAACCAGGTGGTCCGGTTCGAATCCCGGTCGGGGCAAGTTACCTGGTTGAGGTTTTTCCGGGGTATTTCCCTCAACCCAATATGAGCAAATGCTGGGTAACTATCGGTGCTCGACCCCGGACTCATTTCACGGCATTATCATCTTCAATCTCATTCAGACGCTAAATAACCTTTGATGTTGATACAGCGTTGTAAAATAACCTACTAAAATAAAATAAAACGAGGTTTTATTGCTTCAGGTATTAAAATTATTGTCGTCAATATCATCAATACTACAAAGACTTTAACAATGATCTGCCCCGGCTTAAATCAATCTACATATAATTTTCTATACTTAGTTCAAGCAGTGGCTGTATAGAAAGAGAAAAATTTCCAGCTAGTAGGTAGTATGTATAATCTAAACTACAGAACGAGTCAAACCTAAGGGAAAGTAGGTCTATTTCTGCTGCCTTTCGGAATTACAGTCTGACAAACAGATCGCGAGTTCTCGCGAATAACGTTCTTATCGTCTCACAGCATTACAGTGTGGTAAGTGACCTTTTGTGTAAAGTTATTGAATAATTTATTGTGTCAGTACATAATGGTAAATAATTTATTTACAAATAGTTCATCAAAGTGTCCTGCAAGAATTGTACATTTATTTTATAAAAGTTCGGATATACTCGTATGCGCATATGGTATTATTCCGTGTCAATCTCTAGCACTGTTCCGCAATATCATCAACCGCATTTTTCGCTAAACTGTGATTATGTTGACTGCAAGAATCTTGTAAACAATCTATGGGACGGCAAACATACAGTACCGGTATATAATGTTTCGTTGTACCACAAATAGAATCTATTTGTATCCTTTTCTAAGTAAGAAATTAACTCCTTTACTTCTCTGCAAAATAGAGTTAACTCAGTAATTTTTGCTCTTTTTCTAAATCTACGAAACTTTTAACAAGCGATTAAAATATATATATATATATATATATATATATATATATATATATATATATATATATATATATATATATATATATTTATTTATTTATTTATTTATTCTGATCTTAGCAGACTTTGTTTTCATTATGTATTCAAGTTTCTTAACAAATTTGAATATATGCCTTGTCATTACCATGATGGACCTTGTTTACTTATCTTTCTTATTCTTACATTTAAAATTATATATATATATATATATATATATATATATGAACTTAGTGATTTTTTGTTATGTGTATATGTATGTATTCGTCTCCTAGATTACGATACGTCACACAACTTGTAAAAATGTGACACTCCTCTATAATGTTTTAATTGAATGTATTTGGTCACCAGCGTATCTCAGATGGTAGGCGCGTTTATCTACTGTTTTGAAGCTACGCCCGGGCGTTGCTTATTTCCCGCTTGGTTAAGTTTATTTTCAGATTTTCTCAACTGCAAGGCAAATGTCAGGTCATCTTACTGAAAATCCTCACCCTTATCTGTACATTACTATCTCGCTGTCACGAATTTAAATCGACGCTAAGAATGTTTGTACAGGGACATCATTTTATTTTACTTCAATTTTTTCTATACCTGAGTTTTTTTAATGTACTTCAATCCCACCCCTTCTACTAATGAAGTTCCAACTGTCCTCCACACAGAACCAAGGCCGCATATAATAAACAGCACTGAGATAGGGAGTATAGTACGTTCCAGAAATATGTTCGCGTTTTCCAGTGACGAAAGAGCTTTCAATATTGAATCATATTTTCGCACAGGTACTGTCGTCCGTTTGCCTACGTCGCATCTCGATTTCCCCCACTCGCTTCTGCTCGCCCCTCTGTAAAAGCTAGTGGCTGGGCTGTCTTAGCTCTTTTCTGAAAACATTAATTTCCGTTAGGAATTGGACGTCTACGTAATATTATACAACTGTTTAACATAACTTAAATAAAAGGGCCTCGATAAGTGATTAACTGTCATGTGATTTCCCCCCCCTTTCTACGATCCTACGACATAACCACTTGGACGGAGAGTAGATAGCATGTCCCAGTAATTTTATCTGTGCGGGTCGGGCGGAAGTGAAGATTGATTTTACAGTACGTAAGGTACTCTTTTATAGAATAGGTACAAAATTATTTCAACATGAGTTGCTAGTACGAAAGACGAAACTGGTAATTGGAATTAGATGCAATAGTCTATAGTGCGATAATATGCACAAAAGAACTGAAGCCTGTATCGAAATGAACGGCCACCATTTTCAAGAATGTGTTAAATATCCATATTATGATTATTTTTCAATTTAACTCATTCTCTATATTATACGCTAATGTGCTGTAGACAGTATAATATACACCGCATAATGAATACCTTAGCATGGATAACTCAGTTCGTGAGTAAAAGCACTTATTGTCAATATTGTACTGTATTTTGATTAAACAAAAACCCAATGAAAATTATCAAACTCAAAATCGCGATATTTCCTAGTTTACGTAAATGGATGAACTACTTTTCTTCCCTCCTATACCTAGTAAACTGGTTTGTTTGTATTTTACTCCAGTATCATTGAACTCCAGTCGTGGAAGGGGGTAGAAAACGGTGTTTCCGATTCTCAACCGTTAATTCAAAGGAATAGCCAGGTTCAGTGCTGCTCATCGGAGTGACTACTACCGCGGAGGAATCGGAGATTACGAATAAAGCTCTCCATCGGTGATTTCCGGTACTATCGTAGGTGTAACAGGGGACTACGGAGGGACGCGGTGGTTCGGAGCGAAGCGACAGCTCAAGGCCGACCGGCGCGTACGGACTGACGGTAGTTTTGAGTGGAATAAAATGGCACCAAATCGGATATCCGTCGCATGGAAATTCTTTAATTTAGTTGAAGGTAATAATAAAGTCGTACACTGTACACTTTTTGGGCGAATTTACTCTAAGGGTGGTGGAACTTCGAATTTGTTAGGCCATTTGAAGCGATCGCACAATAGCGAACTTGATGAAAACAATTACGCAAAACATTTGATACGATTTATTTTTAAAATGTTTTAGTGCTATTGTTCCCAAAGGCCCACAGTATAGGAAAAAGTCTTGAAATTTCTCTAAAACGTAACTTTCGAGATAATGAAAAACATATGAAATATTTAAAAGACTACTTGGGTTATATTTTGCTGTTTAGACAACTTGAGTTATACAGACCACCCGTAACAGTAATTTATTTCGGAAACTAATACATTAAAATTTTCGAGAAAAAAAATTTTATATTGAACCACATGTGAACTTTCACTTGAGCTTAATTTCATCAATCAGCTCAAACAGGATGTAGAGTCAGTGGCGTATCACTTTAAAATTTCAAATGGGAGTATGGGTTAGATAAGGTACCATTTGATAGAGCTCTTCAAAACAAACAACTTTCATAGGAAACGTTTTTATTAATTCCTATTCTTTCAATGAGAAAACGTACGAAAAGTCAATGGGTGATTCGGACCACACGTGTCATTTATTTCGGAAACTAGTGCATTAAAATTTTCGAGACAAAAATATTTATGACTAAACCACATGTGAACTTTCACTTGAGCTTGATTTCATTAATCAGCTCTAACAGGAAGTAGGGTCAGTGGCGTATCAATTTAAAATTTCAAATGGGAGTTCGGGTCCAATAAGGTGCCATTTCATAAAGCTCTTCAAAACAAACAACTTTCATAGGAAACGTTTTTACCAATTCCTGCTCTTTCAATGAGAAAATGTACAAAACGATAATGCCATCAATATTGAGAAATGTTAAAAGACGAAAGTGTAAACAAGACAATTAATGTTGACATTTTACTGAAAGATTGGACAATTCCATTAATTTTTATAAATGTTCAAACTGTCTGCCGTTCTGAGCAGCACACACCCGTACTCTTCTTCTAACACTGTCAGTGACTCGTAACACTTCGGCGTGGTCAAGTGACTGGCAGGTCTGCCTGATTCGCTGTTTTATGTCATCTCTTATTGTGGGACAGTCTTGATAAACGATGTTTTTTAACCATCCCCAAGAATAGAAATCCAAAGGATTCAAGTCAGGAGATAGTGCTGGCCATGCCACAGCACCGCATCTCCCAATCCATCGCCCAGCGAAGAGCTGATTGGCTGTATCACGTGCCACCAAAGAGAAATGAGCTGGGCAACCATCCTGCTGAAGCCACATTACTACTCTTGTTGCTAGTGGTACGTCCTCCAAAAGTTGGTTGAGGATGTTCTTCAGGAAGTCAGCATACATGACACCATTCAGGGCAACTTCAAAGAAATAAGGTCCAATCATTCGGTGTCCGAATATGCCACACTAGACATTGACACTCCACCTATGCTGGTTGTCCACTTCTCTCAGCCAGAGAGGACTGACTTGAGACCAGTAATGACTATTATGGATATTGACATCGCCATTGCTCTTGAATTTCGCTTCTTCTGTGCAAAGAATACAGCGATGAAACTGACAGATTTTACCTGACAATTAACTCTGTTTCTGGGGACGGTTAGAAAACATCGTTTATCAAGACTGTCCCACAATAAGAGATGTCATAAAACAGCGAATTCGGAAGACCTGCCAGTCACTTGACCACGCAGAAGTGTTACGAGCCACTGACAGTATTAGAAGAAGAGTACGGGTGTGTGCTGCTCAGAACGGCAGACAATTTGAACATTTATAAAAATTAATGGAATTGTCCAGTCTTTCAGTAAAATGTCAACATTAATTGTCTTGTTTACATTTTCGTCTTTTAACATTTCTCAATATTGATGGCATTATCGTTTTGTACGTTTTCTCATTGAAAGAGTAGGAATTGGTAAAAACGTTTCCTATGAAAGTTGTTTGTTTTGAAGAGCTTTATGAATTGGCACTTTTTTGGACCGAGACTCCCATTTGAAATTTTAAATTGATACGCCACTGACCCTACTTCCTGTTAGAGCTGATTAATGAAATCAAGCTCAAGTGAAAGTTCACATGTGGTTTAGTCATAAATATTTTTGTCTCGAAAATTTTAATGCACTAGATTCCGAAATAAATGACTTACGTGTGGTCCGAATCACCCATTGACTTTTCGTACGTTTTCTCATTGAAAGAATAGGAATTAATAAAAACGTTTCCTATGAAAGTTGTTTGTTTTGAAGAGCTCTATCAAATGGTATCTTATCTGTCCCATACTCCCATTTGAAGTTTTAAAGTGATACGCCACTAACCCTACATCCTGTTAGAGCTGATTGATGAAATTAAGCTCAAGTGAAAGTTCACATGTGGTTTAATATAAAATTTTTTTTTCTCGAAAATTTTAATTTATTAGTTTCCGAAATAAATGACTGTTACGCGTTGTCTGGATAATCCTGTATTTGGCTGTTTAGACAACTTGAGTTATATTTTACTGTTTGGATTAAAATATTGAGTTTCTGAATGAAACTAAAGAAACAAGTAGTAATAATATAATTACAATTATCCTTAAGTTGATATCCACTTACATTTTTATTACAGAAAAAGATTGGCGCGGTTTAGAAGACGCAGTTCAAATACTGACCTCTTTAACACAATAATCACAATCCTGTCCGGTGAAGAATCTGAATAAATTATGTTGCACAGTAAACTTTAACCTATTGATAGCCCACGTTTCTTTTGTTCCATTCTGAAGCTCCCTTAATATATTTTACGTTAAACTAAACCGATTAGAATAATAATTGACAAACACTGTTTGCGATTAAACGAGAGTTTCTAGGAGAACTACAGTATAAATATTTACATTAGCTACTGACTAGTTTTACTTCTGCGTTAATTTTGCAGTTAGATTTAATGCTATTAATTTGATCAATGACATAAAATTAATACGCCTTTCCTCATATGCTATGACTTTCAAAACTAGAAAAAATCTGTCAGCTAACGTAGAACTTCAAGCAAAACAAGAAAAAAAAAGCCGAAGAAAGAGAGAGATTAACATGGAAGAAAGAATAAACAACAACAAATTACAACTTATTTTAAAAGATACGCGGACGTCAGTGGACTCGAATCACTACCTGATCCGACTAAAGGAATGCTGAGCGAAAAGTGTATGTCTGCGCCACAACACATATACAACCTGCGCGGCATCAATCGGAGGTAACCGGAGGTCTCCGATTGAAAGCGCGCAAACAACCGCTCCGGAGAAAACCTAATCATGAGCAGCACTAGCCAGGTTAATATTAGAAATGTTAGTGAAAATAAAATGATGTCCCTGTAGTTGACACCCCGTCGTTAGTAACCAGACTAAGAATTTGAATGTTGAATTTTGTGACAAACATAAGTCTTAATTGAAATTGCATTTATTTCTTCATTATTTTCTCCTAACAAAAATCAAAGATTAATTAACCTAAGCTGCAGTTCTCCTCTCTATTATTTCTTTATGAAATTAAATAAAGACTTATTCATATTGCAATTAATTTCTTTACTATTTGCTTATAAAAATGAGGAATAATTTGAATTGTGGTTCTTCTCTTCATTATTTTCTTGTGACAATAAATAATTCCAAATTCTGGCGTCCACTGTTGTGGAGTAACGGTTAGCATGCCTGACCGTGAAATGGGCGGGTCCGGGTTCAGAAATTGGTTGGACTAACTTACTTGAGTGAGGTTTCGTCCGGGTTTTTCCCTCAACCTATTAAAAGCAAATACTGGACTATTTTCGGCGCTGGACTCTGGACTCATCTCGCTGAAATTATCACCTTCATCGCATTTAGACCCTAGATAAACATAACAGTTGATAAAATGTTTTAAAATAGCCAACAAAAAAATTTGGCACCTGATTTTATAAAGACTAATTCAAATTGCGGCTCTCCTCTCTATTATTCCCATTTAATCATAAAATAAACACTAATCCAAATTATGAATCTTCTCTATTATGTCCTTGTAATAAAGAAAAATATTACTATTTCAAATTGCTGTTCTTTTTCATTTTTCCCTTTTATTCCTTGCAGGCCTGCTGTATATTATAGTATACATTGTTTCTTTCTTTTCTGTTTTGGAATGTCTTCTATACTTTTAAATATTTTGAAAAATTCAATGTGATAGAAATGGAGAATATTATTTTTGAAACATTTCTATACCTGAATTAAAAATAAAATTTAAAATTATGGGGCCCCAGGAGTCAAAATTGTCCCCAAATTTTGATTTTCTGTGAAAACATGATTTGGGAATTTTGGATCCCCAGAATGATTATGTGACCAGTTTTTTTTTCATTTTTTAAATATAAATTTAGGTCTGAAGAGGTTAACAAGAAAAGAAAGACTAATTCAAATTACGGCTCCTTCTTGTAGGATAATATTTTATTAAAATAATTTAAATTGTTTTTTCCTCTACAATTTTCTTGAGACAATTATTTGAGACTGATTCAAATTGCGGATCTAACCTTAACATTTCTTTGTGACAAAAAATTAAAACTAATTGAAATTGTAGTTATGTTTTTTTTTGTTTTTTCTTTATGAAAAGTTAAGTCCAATTAAAATCGCAGTTCATCTCTTTAATATTTTTTTGGTATATTCTCTCTTCTTGTTTAGCGTTATTTTAATGTTTCATTCAGTCTATTTTGTGTTTATGTTAAAAAGTTAATTCCGTTTGTTATCTTCTAACACCTCACTCACTCACTCACTCACTCACTCACTCACTCACTCACTCACTCACTCACTCACTCATTATTTCACTCCACTTAGTCTTCTCCCATACTTGTTCCATTTAATATTGTATTTATTTATTTCTCTATTCGTTCAGCCTTTATCGCTCTCCGATTTGCAACACTTACTTTCACTCGCTCATTCTTTTATTCAGTCCAGTCTTTGGAATGGAATGCAATTTAACTGAGGGGGGGCACAGATGGCCCAGCACTGCGACCTATTGAATCTATTGTGCTAACCCTCGATATGGAATGAGTTGCATGCCACAGATCCCCTAAGCGCACCGCCCTAACCACATGACTCCCTTAAAGACCGGTCCCTACAGCCGACAGAAATCCAAATACCATTCGTGTTTCGGCAAATTCCCCCAAGGCCCCCCCTGTCGGTCCGAGGCGAAACTTCTCCCCCGAGTAAGTCCGCCTCGGGTGTCATCGCAGAAGCCATCCAACGTCGCTGAATACATTCTACGGAGGCCGGTCGAGAGAGTCAGCAGCTTCGGGAGGCCCGCCAGTAGAGTGATCTTAAAAACCAGAAACGGGATGATGAGGAAAGGATGATGGGGGAGGAAAGGAAGTGGCGAAGATGAGTGGGGTTCCAATCGCCTGATAAAGTTACCTGATATTCATCCACAGGAGTGAGGAAAAAAAACCGAAAAACCTCACCCAGATAACTCGTCTTGACCGGGAATCGAACTCGGGACCGCTGGGTTCGGAGTTAGACTCGCATCCCCTCAGCCACAACGGTGGACCAGCCCAATCTTTATTCATGTTTTTTTTCTGTTTGCTCATAGTTCGAACCTCTTTTATAGCACTCTAGTACACAAAACATCTCATTATTTATTCACTTAGTTTAGTAATTTCTTCTAATTATTTCGCTCATTTCATTTATATGTTCGTTCACATTCTATTCCTACATTTACTTGTCAACAGCGGACTGCATTGTAACATCGATCATATTATTAAAGGTCTACATATATCACTTAATAGATTGTTACGAATACATGTAGCGATTGTGGATTATACATTTCAGATAATTATCATTAAATATTTTATGCTCGACAATGCCGAAATGTAGTAACTATATGCCTGGTAGCAGCCCTTTAATGGACCTCATTAAAGTACACCTATTCATTAAAGTTCAGGTGTTCCAGCAATCAGAAAATACCATTGTAGCAATTTGAAAGCGCAAGTATCGATTATTCTCGGATATGCAATCGAAAGACTAGGCTCTCTGATTATATTAAGGTCGACATTTGTTTCTCGGAAAAAATCAATACTTTCGCGTCTACGCACATCTCACAATTTACGAGGTATTGAACAACGTCAGTTCCGCTCCTCAGTCAGATAAGAATAACATGAATACTTATGAATAATTTCAAGTTAGAAATGTGGTCGAGCATAAAAATTCGTATGAAACTTGACTATAATGGCAATTAAGACGCTCGTATGAAAATTATGAAACGAGCGCAAGCGAGTTTCATAAACATACTCGCGTCTTAATTACTACCATTATAGGCCCGTTGCATAATGTACTATTAAGTTTTCGTTCCCTTATATAATGAGAAGGTATTTGTCACTTCACATTCCCTTCTTTTCAGACTGCTGTACTCATTACTGTTCAAGAAAAATAATATTTCGCACTGCATTATACACAGCTCGGATGCTCTCAGTTATAATCTGACAAACTATGGGGAGTTTATATTAATTTTCCTTTGAAATTATGTAAGCACACTGCACTGGTGTAAGCCAGAAAAGTGGGACGCAGTAATGAAGCTATTCTGACCCTCAAGGTTTTCATCTTACAATAAGCGCAATAAAAGACACGAGCGAGGACAGCAAATGTGGATAAGAAGAAATGCTTTGCAGTTGGGAGCGAGAAAATTTCCAAAGCAGCAAAATGGAGGAACGGAACAGGAGATAGAGAACTCGGACTAATAGTGGATGCAAAGTAAACAGTTCTGAGTTCAATGATGCTAAAATAGATTAATTTATAAAAGGTTGAATATATTGAAGGATAGATGGAAGGGTTAGTGGATGGATGGATGGATGGATTAATGGATGGATGGATGGATGGATGGATGAATGAATGAATGAATGAATGAATGAATGAATGAATGAATGAATGAATGAATGAATGAATGAATGAATAGATAGAAAGTTAGATGGATAAATGAAAAACTGGGTCAGTACAAGAACAGATTGAATACAAGAATGTATGGATTATTGGAATAAAGATGGATGGAAAGGCGGATAAGTATATGGAATTGAATTGAATTGAATTGAATTGAATTGAAAGAGGATAATTTGGAGGACAAATTTAAAAGGTACGCAAAACGCTCCTTGCAAGAGGTTCGGGGCTGTAAGAAACTAAATATGTGAGCTCCAACCTTGTTGGCCACTAGTCTCACTCCGGGTTACGCTGCTCCACTGAAGGAGCTCTAGAAAATTTTGAAGAGGAAAAAACCGAAAATGGACGTAACCTCTTAGGTACCACATACGCGAGGGGACGGAAATGTGATCAAAGTGATCACAGGACGGGACGAGGAAGAAATGGCTGGTGCAAATCTGCACATTGAAATGAACTGTGTCATTTCGCAGTGCAGGAGGAGTCGAGAAGACTCTGTCGTCTGTTGTTCGATGACAAGGCAGGTGAAGACCGCTAGGAGAGACGCCGTGAATTCTGAATCTGCAAATTTAAAGGTTCCCTGTCCTTTCGCATTGCGACTAAATGAGTGATCTCGCAAATTAAATAGGCAATTTATAGGTTCAGAACTAGGGCATTACGTTGTTTGTTAGAAAAGGGGGAATATGGGGAAGGGCTATTGGCCCGTGGCCCATTTCTTTTATGGCTCATCCCGACATTTGTCTTAACGCCTTAGGAAAACCACCTTAGGCAGAATGAGTTGTCTCATATAAGAGACTAGCCAATTTGGCTTTTAGGTAGGGGGTGATTGATTATGTCTTGAGCCTTGTTGAATCGTCTCAAAGTAGAGACCAGCCATTTGGCTTTATGTTGACTCTATTACGAAGAGATAGGCAGGGATAGATGTAATTATTAATTAAATTTAGAAAAATTACCGGGGTCATGGGAATATGAGTGCAGGTCCGTGGCCCATTTCTTTAGGGCTCATCCCCATATTTGTCTTAGCGCCTTAGGAAAACCACGGAAAAGCCTTAGGCAGGATGAGGTGTCTCAGTTTCAGAGACTAGCCAGTTGGCTCTTAGATAGAATGATTCTATGAATCGATGGATATATAGCCAATTGGCTCTATGATAGTTCCATCGATCAACAAGTAGGGATATTGTTAGGGAGTGATTATGGACGGGTTGAACAGAAATATATATGTATGCATTGAAGTCAGAATGGATGGATGAGAGGATGGATGAATACAAGAATGGGTTGGTGTATGTATGAACGAATGGATAGATGGATGAAAGGACAGTAGAATTTAGCCTATATGTTTATAGAGAATGTATAGATTGTTGGCTGGCTGGATGGATGATGGTGAACTAATAGGTTTATGGATAAAAGTACCGGTACTTAGTTTAGTTTAATGGTAGAATTATTCTTATATTTGTTGATGGATAAAATATTCTAAATAAATTATGTATCATTTTAAATTGAAATAATCCATAAATGGATGGCTGGGTGAAAGGATAGCTGAACAGATGAAAGAGAGAGTAGATGGATAAAAATTGTACCAATAGATTTCATGGTGGATTAGTGGATTGATGAATAGATTAGTAGCCGGCTGGGAGGGCTGTGTGTAATCTACCTTTAAGTGACATCTCCATGTGCTCTTACGAGCCGACATTTTTAACTCTTATATCAAGACAGCAGCTATTGAATCTCCCCTAGCTTCGATGCTCCATCTCTGGTGTTGATACAATTTTTGGAAACAGTCCAGAGAAACGTCTTTCTGGATATATTGAAGGACTAGTACAACAGTTCAAACAGACTCCTATCCTAAAGGTAACCTACAGTCACTAAAGTTTTGCTACAGAAACTGTGCACCTCGCTCCATTTCTGTTTAATAATACGGTTGCTTAATTTGTTGCACATTTGCATTACAGTCCGCGTCACCGTTTTTGGCGTGTGAAATAAGTAATGGGAATGTTAAGTGCGAGTGTTTTACATTTGCCGCAGTCAGTCTGACAACTGTGTTTGGCAAATGGCTGATGTGACGTGTATAGCAAGTAGTACCATACTCAGCTGCATTAGCTCACAAACGGGCACTATATATCTACGACACACGCCAAAAACGCTGGCGTCAGCTGTAAAGCTTAGCCACTGTCACTTTGACACACTTTACCCAATTTAACATTTTTATACGACCACTCTCGTCGAAAGCAACAAATAACTTGTCCTCGATGAACTGTAAACTGGGAGCAGTTCTTATGCAGAAAATGAATATTCTGACGTACAGTGCATAGCGCTAACAAATGCCTTTTGGCACACGAAAATACTGCATAGTCAGTAAATCAATTTATCATTCTTAGCATCATCATTATCATCATCATTCATCGAGAACATTAGCAATTGCAATATTGTCGAAGAATAAGCTGTTGGCCGTTCAGATTGCGAGAAAATTCATTTGAGGAGGTCATTTTGGGTGTGCGTGAAAATTTCCCGAGAGGCTCATATCTCGAGACTCCGATACGCTAGCGACCTGATTTTGGTACCAAACGAAAGATCTCGTCTATGTCACAGCTGCACTCATTTTTAGTAAAGAAAATAATTTGGAAATTACACAATAAAAAATATTTAGTGAACACTAATAACAAAGAACAACAAATTGTTACTTTTTGTCTTGCTCCGAAATAAAAATAGGCGAATATTACTAATGTGTGCCCTAAATCTGAATTTAAAATCAAATTTGCACCATCACGTACCATTTTCGTGGGAAAATTAATTGAATTTTTTTTTTTTTAATTTATTTATTTTTAATTTTTCACTGCTACTGATAAAATTACAACATACTAGGGATTCAAAATATTCCTCATAATACTTATTAAATGTGTACTAGATAAAAAAATGATGTAACATAGTTTAAAACACAACAATAAAAAAATTTCATGCATGTAATGAGAAAAATCTCGGAATTTGAACTTACATTTAAAATAATTTTCTGGATGACTTCTATTTATAACTAGACGTGGAACTGTCTTTTACAAGGAACCAACAATAGTCTGCAAGCATGCTGGATGATGATCTTCCTTTATATTGCCTTTCCATTTCAGATATTTCTTGATGTAATCTTTGCCCATGCTCGTCACTTACCGCTCTAAAGTTAGTAGGAAAGAAATAAAAATGAGTATGTAAAAAGTGTATTTTGAGAGAAATATTACACTCCATTTTGTCATATGCATTTGACATGGTTTTCCCAACAAGTTCTATGTAGTTCTCTGCTCTATAATTTCCAAGGAAATTTGAATAAACGTCTTTGAAATTGCGCCTTGCCATTCTTTCTGTAACGGAGAGTTTTTCCTCAAACAAAGAGTCAGCCATAACTTTATGAATTTATGGACCGATGAAAATGCCCTCCTTTAATTTGTCTTCACTCAAACTGGTAAACTTTTCTTTTAAATAGTGAAAACCACACCCATGTGTGTTCATTGCATAGACCTCACTTTGAACTGTTATGAAAATTACTTAATAGAAGGGACCAATATCTGTTTATTTATTATAAGTACAAAATAACATGCCAACAACCTTAAGAAACCGGAAATAAGTCATAAACTCATAAAATGCGTTAGATTTTGTTTTGGTTTATACCCCCAACCCACGCCAGATGTTACCTGGGACAGCTCTCATCGAAAAGTGAAATCATAGTATATCTTAAGAACCTTACGTGATACGAAGAAAAGAGATGCATTTTCGGATTCAGCGTAAATCAAACCATAAGGGACACATTGTTTTAAGTCGTAGCAAAATTCTTGTTGTTCAGTATAATTTAAATTTAGAATTTGCATATAATATTGTTTATTTTGTCTCCATTTATAGATGTAAATTTAAAATTATATATATATATATATATATATATATATATGCTTAGTTCTTTTCTAATCATATCAGAAATGTCATAAAAAGGGTCATGCGTGAAACTTAAATTTTGTAAGAGGAGAAAATATTCATTTTTTTATTTGAATAATTCAAAAACCATTAATCTGATCATACTGAAACTTACAACCAATAATACGTATAGGAAGTGAATTACGTGTACAAAACATGAATCTCTACCTTAAAAATTATTGTACAAATAGAAATTTCACGCATGAAATCTCTCAAATTATTGTGTTTAGCCAGACAGTTATTGGTCATAAATAGATGTTACAAAATTAAGTAATTAACTGAGCTTTACGTTTCTATTCTGTTTCTTGTTACAGGGAGACGTGAGCTTCCGCATCGACACGCAGAGTGGCAGCAGCTGTGGTACTCCAATTTTGAGGAGTTTCAACGTCTCACAGAGCCAAATTTTGACAACAATACTGTCAGTAACATCACGGTACAGCTGGGCGCTACGGCGTTCCTACACTGCCGCGTGCGCAACCTCGGCGAGCGCACGGTGAGTGGAGAAGTGCGTATTAAATGTACTGTACATAGTCCTACTCGCTTCTTGAATGCCAGCAGTACATCTTATTTTGTTATTACTTTGCAAGAAAGATTATAATCTGCAATATCGTCCAATGAACTGCATGTTAATTGAGAAATATTATGATATGCATAGCCTATTATATTATCGAGCACAGAAATCAAGCACAATCTTGTTATGAGGAGACGGTGGTAATATGATACAGTTTTTTCTCATGCTCTAATTTGATAACAAGTTAAAAAAGGGATTTGAGGTGATCCCTTATAGGAATATCATTAATCCTTATGTGTGCAAAGTTATAACATGATTATGTCAAGAAATCAGGTGTTATGTTTTAGAAAGTTCTCTTGCCGCATAGTTGAAGGGTTCATAGCTATAGTGGACCAAGTGCCGTTTATTAAAAACGGAGAAAGAAAGTGTTAAAGTTAAGTGAATACCATAGTTTAATGAAGATTCACATACCATTTAGTTTGAATGTGTATACTTTATATTACTCGCTATATGTTTCCATTGAATTATTGTGACTATTTCGTTTATATGACATCATTCTATTTTCGACCAACGAAGTGTAATGAAATTTTGAATTCCAACCAATCACAGACATTGCTATAATTTTTTGCAGCTAGATTTATCGCTATCAATTTATCGGATGATCGTTCTTTAGTTTACTCAGTGTCACCAACTGTTTCCCCGTAAATCGGTGAGCATGAATCCATTAACTACACTGTTAAACTTTTCTTTGAACTTTACCCATTCATGCAATGAATGCAGTGTTGATATTTAATATTAATTAATATATTTACGCAGTGAAGACGACGTTCAAAACGGCGCACCATGTAGACACAAAATTTTCATGCATCTTAATTGAACGTACGTTTTAAACTTGCTTCTTTCAATATTCTTCCCAGATTGCATGCATACGCGCATGGAAAATTCAACTGTGTAGATGCAGCTTTAGTTCCTTTACACACTACAGCGAGAATGTGTTTGTCGAACTATGGAAAATGCCTTTCTGTAGCACGGAGTGACGGTTGAAATAAGGCATAGTTGACATTGGTTCCGCTCCCACAGGTAACTAACCTAATTTAACCTATCAGATTTGTATTACGTGAATGAAATTAAACAATTAATAGAAAGTCAGATGTTCACATTTATGTAACATCAGCGCTTATCAAACCCAAAGACCTTATTTGAGTATTAGTATTATATACAAGGTCTTTGATCAAACTGCCTTCCGTCTGGCGTAATAAAATTTGTGTTTTAATTACCTGTACAGAGATGATGTAGCAACATATGTCTCGCTGTAGTGTGAATACATAAGCATTGCTAGCTGTTTCCACATATATTAGCCTACATAGTTCATGATGCTTGGTGTAGTGTATAATGTAACGATGAAGTACTAAATAAAATGCGAAATCTTACTTCCACATCTACATCTTATCTTCTAATTCCATTTCCATTGTAGGCTATCTGAAGAACATTACAATCCTTCATTCAGATTTGATAATTGCGTTTTCAGTAATTCATTTAATTAACGTATTAATCAGGTTACTTGCAATTATATTATAAAATGTTTAAATTAAATTATGATTTCAGCAGATAATGAAAATGTATTTCTGTTATAAAAAGAGAAAAGCGCAGTACAGGTAATTAATTTGTTAAAGGAGTATTTCGCTTTTCACAATTGGCATTACTGAATAACATCCAATTTCTTTATTTCCGTAATCGATATTCATGTATTTCAACATCACAATGTCCGAAGTATTCGTAAATATACAATTATTAACATTTTGTGAGCGAATTTGAGGGATATGTTGTTTACATTTTTATTTTATTCACGAAATAGTCTTAATAAATGTCACTCGCTTCGCTCGTGGATTTATAGGGAAATCTCAGACCTCTCGTGACATTACTACAGATAACTTCATTTTAACCCTTGTTTTCTACGGTTTTAGTAAATGGCGCTTCCAGAAAATAAGGTTCCAATATGGAACAGACAAGCTGCCTGCGTAAATTCCAAAAAATGAAGCCTGAAATCACATACAATACTTAAGACTTGGTAACACATTATGCACAGAATTCATATGGAAGTCAATGTCTTGATAGTTATGCCAAAAATATGAAGTTTTCCGTTTTCCATCGGTGAAGGCTCTAGTTTTGTCCTCGGCACCTTTCATGCATGTTTATCAGTACCTTACACACAAATTAGAAGGTTCTAAGACTCTAGTTTTGTCCCGAACATATCTTTTCCTCACACGAGAAGTAATATTGTAATATGGGACAACCCTGTCCCATAATACCACCACTCATACCATAGCATAAAATCTTATTAATTTAATTTACAATGACATTTGATTTCCATGATGTTGGGCATTACAAAACTATCCCCCCTCTTTTTATGATACGCATAAAAAGAATTTCTCTACTTTAATTTGTAACTGCGTAACAGCCCAGAAAAGCATCCTCTGCAAAAACTTTTAATAGTCCTCTCACGCACAACTCTCACTTGATTACTGCATCCCATTGCAGACAAAGACTAACCGAAGTAGAAAATTGCCACTGTACGTAACAGATAGCGCCACTAATTTCAGAAAAACAGCCGTGTCTCAGTTTACAAACGTGTCCCATATTACCACCTTCTCCTCTACTGTTATTTTACAGTTTGTGAGTTAAAAATTGCAACCAAATTCAAGGATGGTTTTACCATTCAGAACGAGATAGAAACTCTTGGCCACGTGTTGGGCTTTTGTCGGAAAGGAGAGTTATTGCGTAACAACAGGCATCATAGAGTCCGTGGAGCCATCGCCTCTCTTCTTCGGAACAAGGGTTGGGAAGTTCATGAAGAGGTCCACTGTATTTCTGAAGACGACTCTCACAGAAGAGCAGATATAATAGCAATAAACAGACAACAAAAGGCTATTATCATAGATCTAACTGTACGCATGAGAGAAATCTAAACCAAGCCCATCAGGTTGATCATGAAAAGAGGGTCATTTATGAACCTTGTATTCCCTACCTTAGTGCCAAGTATAACATCCCTCTCTTCAATTGGTCAGTGACAGGTTTAATTTTTTGTGCTCGGAGTTCTTTACCAAAATTTACATATAATTTTTTAAAACAATTATCAATATCATCTTTTGAAACTAAAAAAATCATCTCACAAATTCTTAAACATTCCCTGCAGATTATACAATTTCATTTATACTACTCAGAAGGCCTTAATTAAGGATATGCTACTTTCAAATAAAATCTTTTATTTATAAGTATAATTTTAAAGTCAACTTCTAAGGTTTTATTTTATATCAGTGGTGCTTAATTATTACATTTTATTTTTATAAAAATACTCATATTTAATTAATTATATTTTTAGTTGCTGTTAATTTCCAGATCCTCGTGGTCATCCTTAATTAAGGCCGGACGATTTATTTCTCTCTCTCTAGTAGCTATATATTATACATTAAAAGGGAGAGATTATGATTTTTCCCAAGGTACATTATTGTAGCCCGAGTGAAAAATTTTGATTCGATCCCGTGGTGTATATACTATTTTTTTCATTGTCGCATTTTGTTTCTCAAATTATTATTAGAGCTATTTTATTGGGAGCGTATTCACAGTTGCAAAGGCAATATCATAACAAAAACGATTCATATGTTTCATTATATTTTCTCTCTACGGAGAAAATGTTACATTTCTCTCTCGATTTTAATAACCTAAAAACCGACATTTACTCCCAGTCGTCGAAAAAATTATTTCATATGCGATTTAGCTCTGTTTCGAAGCTACAGGAAATTCTGTTCAGAAAAATGAATAGCTATAAATCTTTACATATTTAAACACACTCTCCAGTCAGTGTTAGATCATTTCAGATTATCTTCTTGAAAAAGGCATTGTGTACTTCTTCCTTGTACTATGCTTCCACTTGGCTCAATATATATGTGGCTACTTTAATCTGCTGTCTACACAACGTCCATAATTAACACTAAAATAATTATGTTTGTGGATTTGTAACAAACACATAAATAACTGTCGGAGCAACAATTCGGCTGCGAGACTGAAACACTTGGCCACGTACTGGGGTTCTGTAAGAAGGGAGAGCTAATGCGTAACAACAGACACCATCGTGCCCGTACAGCAATTGCCAAACTGCTAAGAAACAGCGGGTGGGAAGTACATGAGGAGATTCATTGTGTGTCTGAAGATGATTCTCATAGAAGGGTGGATATAATTGCCATCAATAGAAGAACCCAGAAAGCGATGGTCTTAGACCCTACGATTTGCTTTGAACGAGACACGAATCAGGGACTGCAGATAAATGATGACAAGCGAGCTAAATATGTACCTTGTCTTCCATACCTCTGTGAAAAATATGGCATTTCGCTTTACAACTGGGATGTTACAGACTTACTATATGGAGCGAGGGTTTGTTTACCAAAATTTGCATGTAATATCCTTAAATCCTTTAAAATTCCCTTTTATGAGGTTCAGAAGATTGTGATGGAAATTCTGAAGGCCTCTCTTCAAATTCTACACTATTATTTATATGTTAACACATAAATTTTTGTTTTAATATACAAATCGAATAATTATTTTACTAGTTTCATTTCCCCTTTATCTTTTGTGTTTGTTAATTTCGGATCCCAGTAGTCAACCTCACTTGAGGACGGATGATTTTAAATAAATCTTAATAGTAGTAATTCAGTTATTTGATTACGTTAACGTATTGAACAATGTTTTCAGGAAATGGGACAAATACGTGGAACTTTAAAAACATATGAATATTAAAGACATGAGAATTCAGAAGTCTGTACGTATTATAGAATGATAATATTTTGGTATATCTTGTGAAAATAAATTTGAAGGCAAATTTGGCTTTATCACAAGCAAAGCTATTATTCTGACATTTATTTATATAGGATAAGTTTACCATTTCCTTCAAGTGCTGCAACCAGCCTCGAAGTATAAGTTATCTCAAGTATTTACATTCTGTATAGCATGACATTTTGAAACAGAACAGTTATCAGGATTAGAAAAAGAGTTTTTCAATAGATCTATATCTGACGTCTCGGTGTCTACAATAATTTTTCATTATATTTTTGTAATCCAGCCGCAGATTTTACCCGAAAAGACCCTATTGTCAACGACGGAATAGTTCTTGTTGACGCAAACAAGATTTCGTCACAATAACATAATAAGTTTCACTGCAATTACAAAGTGAATGCTTTTTATACACAGGTACTTAAATGTTTTTACATATACTGCACCCATCCTCTAACTTAGAATACACTGTAACTTACTATCTTACTTTAATCTTCCTCTTACCTGCTTTGTACGTCACAATACTCCATGACCTCACAAAAGTTATCTTGCGTAAACATATTAATATTTAACTAATATTATTATTATTTATTTGGTTATTTATTTAATTAGTTATTTATTTATTTAGTTATTTAGTTATTAATTTATTTAGTTATTTAGTTATTAATCTATTTAATTATTTATTTATTTAATTATCTATTTATTTATTTACTTATTTAGTTATTTATTTAGTTATATAGTTATTTATTTAGTTATTTCTTTATTTAGATATTTATTCATTTAGTTATTTATTTACTTATTTAGTTATTTATTTATTTAGTTACATACTTATTTAATTACTTATTTATTTAGTTATTTGTTTATGTAGTTATTTATGTATTTATTTGTTTACTTATTTATTTACTTATTTATTTATTTATTTTATTTGTTTATTTATTTATTTACTTACTTATTCACTTATTTACTTACTTACATACTTACTTATTTATTAATTAATTTATTTATTTATCTATTTATTAATTAATTTATTTATCTATTTATTTATTTATTTATCTATTTATTTATTTATTTCCATAGAGAAGTTTATTCTTAAAGCAGCGTATTTCCGGGACATTTTGGCTGGAATCCTGTAATTCAGAAACAGTGTCCATTTACGTGTGTAAATATAGCCCTACTGTTACTTGTGTCACACGCTCTGTTTCACTATACACGTAATTAGACTGCAATTTATTGTTTTCATGGCATTATATATGTAATTCCTAATTAATATGGTACAAAAGTTTACTTTGTATCATGCAAGAATGCACATTGTAATATGAAACCATGTCATATGAAACAACAAGCCGCAATGTGAAAAATAGATGATGTAACAGCAAACAGAAGATAAAAAAAGAAAAGGGAAATACTGTCATATGAATGGTGCTATTATATGAAATAACATAACTGCATACAAGAAACACTGAAATTGTTTAACTTAACCCTAGAAATATCAACCCATAATCTGTAACGTACATTACCAAAGGGGACTTTTAAAATTATTTTATTTTATGTCCATTAATTAAGACTTGAACTGTTACTTATTTGCTGCAATTCAAGAAACATTAGCCTACATACACGACACAGTATTCATATCATAAAATATTATGAGGACTAGAAACGTAGTACTTGGGGAAAAAACTCATTGAGGCTTTGAAATAATTTCCTCAGTGGTGCAAACTTGTCATTCTGGCGGCGTAATTCCCTTGTGTTCTTGTCGTTAAATCTAAGAATTCTTGTTAGTTCAAAGAACCGAGTTCGACTCATTGCTCCGTAATAGATTTGTCGACCTTACAGGAAAGACCACAGATCTTGGATTGGTACAGCCGTGTCGTGGTTTGTGCCATTACCAACAATAAATCATGTAGCAAACAACTGTGTGCTGTGCCTCATTGAAGTAGGCTTTTATTAGATTCATAATACGTGGTGTAAGGAAAAACTGCAGGCCTACTGTTTCCGTCATAGAATTCACTTTCCCCTGTGTACGAAGACCCATTTTTTCACGTACATTTTCTGCACAATGCAAATCTAGCTTTCAGGTATAGCTCTCTGTAAAACTGAGTTGAATAATTTTAAGGGAAAAATTGTTCCGGGGCCGAGTATCGAACCCGGGACCTTAGGCTAAGCGCACCAACGCTCTACCGACTGGTTACCCAGGACGGTTTGTCAGTCCACTTTCAGGTATGTGGATATAAAGGGAAAAATTGAATCCGTGTCTGGTAGAGTTCCTGAGTAGTTCAGTCGGTAGACAATTGGGTGCTTGGACAAAGGTCCCGGGTTCGATACCCAGCCCCGACAATATCCCTTGATATTATTCAAATATTCTGCACAGTTGACGTGAGGATCGTGCTGGAGGTTGTGTAACATATACACGTCTAGATTTTGATGTATAGATTTCTCCACTAACTGACACATTGTGTTTATCCTCATTTTCAACTTCAGAATCAGACAATCCAACTTCTTCGATGTTGTCCTCAACTTCACTTGTTTCTGTATCTGATTCGTCTAAGACAGTTGTCGTCAGCACTCGCTGAAATAGGTAATAGGTAAGGAGTGCTTCGGAATGTCCGCGGGTAAGAGACGCTAGCCCGAGGGTGCACTGTGCTAATGATCGCTGGTCTAAGACATCATTGACTATTTTCTCCATGGAGGTTTCACGAATTGCACACGCCGACATAACTATCTGACTATGTCTATGAGCAGAAAAAATGAGAAAGACAAGTTTTCATAACAAGCAGGAAATTGTAATAAAAACCCGACAGCTGTTAATACAATTGTTGAGAGAAATATTTATTTCAAACGTTCAAACAATAATTGAAAATAAAATATAAATAAAAAAAAATAATTTTCCCACCCTTTCTTTTACCAACGTAAGGCCCATAACAAGTTCGCAATTTTTTTTATTATTTTTTACGGTCCAACTGAAACTACTTTTTTTAAATTTGATTCGAAATACTTAATGAGTTAATAATGAAAAACTAAATCTGTGGACCTTAGAAAATCCCCGTTTGTATTGGTAGGGTTAATATGGAAATAGCACACCATGATTCTAATATATTATATAACACGAGATCCTTTAATTACGATAAAACTACTAAATATCGTATGATCTACTTACTGGAACTCAAGTGTTTATTTCCGACATAGGACAGCTCATAATTTATTGATGGATAAATTTGATTTTGAGCAAGTTTGCCACGTCTACTTCGGGTCATCTATCATTATTTCCTTACAGCTATGTTACCATCTCATCCTCCCTCGGAAACTTATTGAATCTTTAAACACGATGTTAGTAGGCCTATGACGTAGCACAAAATCTAATAATAATAATAATAATAATAATAATAATAATAATAATAATAATAATAATAATAATAATAATAATACTTAAAAAATTATTATGAAATAAGATTCATTTCTATATAGGCCTATATTGCACCCTCTTAACAGATTTGTTATCATTCGATTTATTTATAAAACTGTGAAATGCTGGGTAACTTTCGGTGCTGGACCCCGGACTCACATCACTGGCATTATCACCTTCATTTCATTCAGATGCTAAATAACCTAGATGTTAATACAGCGTCGTAAAATAACCCAATAAAAAAACTGTGAAAAGCCGCGACTGTAGCCCAACCGTTAGCAGCCCGGGTTCGATCACCGACAAGGTCATAACAAAGCAGAAGTTGTAGATGGTTTTTCTCGATTCATTCATTCAAATTTTTCTGCCCAAGAGCAGGTATTTCACAGGAAACCCAGCATTTTCCAATCATGAATCTTTCCTAATTTCCTCCTTCCACTTAGTCCCGCATAGATCCAAACTGTATGTTTTAATGTCGTCTATAATCTGATATCTTTTTCCTCCCAGAACTTTTCTCCCGTTCATCATTCCTTTCAATGCATCTTTCAGTAGGCAATTTCTTCTCAGCTAGTGACCCAGCAAATTTCTTTTTCTCTTTCTAATCAGTTTCGGCATTATTCTTTCTTCACACATTCTTTCTAGCACAGCTTCATATCTTATGCTGTCTGCTAATTTCTTCCGCTCCATTTTTCTTTATATCCACATTTCAAATATTTCTAGTTGTTTCTAGAAGATGCTCCTTTTTCTATCAAAACCTTTGCCATTGTTATCCTCCTTCTGACTTCCTAGCAGCAGTTCATGTTACTACTTACACAGATATATTATTATTATTATTATTATTATTATTATTATTATTATTACGTGAGACGAGAACACGGCGGGTGATTCATGACCCTTGGTTTCCGGCGAGAGCGTAACAATTTCTCTTGCATTTCTACAATACATAACAGTACTAACAATAAACGTTCAATAATTTGGACTTACCGTGCTCACATTAGTTGCTGAAAATGGCCCCCATTTGCCGCCACACACAACTGACATCTTCTGATAAACGAATGAACAACACTCTGAAGTTCCATATCATTGATAGCCTTGATTTCTTCTCGTTATTAGGTACACGTACCAAATAACGCCACATTAACACTTAAGTCACTGTTACTCTGGAAATAAGTTATATACAGGCACAAAAACTATGGAATAGATACTGTAATCTTATCTTTAGAAACCAGCACAATGAAAATGGTGTTATTATATACTGGAGAAGAATTACAACTCAAATAGGAAAACTTTATATACTGGCATTATTAGGAACAGCTTGTCCAATTAACGCCACCTATTTTCCAGTAGCCTATACACTTATACTTATTAATGAATTATTTGTCCTAAGTAACACAAATTGAACTAAGCAACTAAATTTGAATTTCTGTTAATAAAAGATATAAAATCACTCAATACTAATGAAATATTCTTGATCTGAAGCTGAAACACCAGATGGATTAGGAAAATGTGTTTCCCGGTAACTTCTTACCTTCAGAAAAGAGAGGAGGCACAGTAAAAGTCATAAACACAAAAGCATTAACCTTAGTTAAATAGGAGTGTTTCCCCAAAGGTAAAACAAAAAATTAAGAGTTTGATAAGCTATTGAACCAATATCACCGCTATCCACACTCTGAACATTTGTAAGTTGAAAGGTTAGTGTTTTTCCTGATGTTTCCACACTAATCATGTAAATATCTCACACAATATGAATATAACAGCAATGAAAATACTATTAAAACCAGAGGACTATCGTTAAGCAAATGAGTACCGTACGAACATAACCTAAAATTTTATCTGTTGACCTTTAACGCCACGTACTGAGTCTTGAGAACATTATACGCCTGTTTCTCTAACATTTTCAAATGTTATAGGCAGCAAATACTTTCTCTGCATAAACGAATGTTTAAGGATTTCGAAAATATATACTTTAATATAGTTATTATCTGCTCAACATACAAAATAAAATATTGCCTCTTACCTTGATATAAGAACAGCTTTTCACTACCATCACACAACAGCAAAATGGTGGAATATCATGACACTCGTAAATGTCAGCGGACAGCTAGTAACTCATTTCCTCACTACATAGCAAGCGAATGCAGGCTAGAATAGTGCACTACCAAAATCTCGTATTGTTAACAAGAAGTAATAGGGTGGCGTTAAAGATATACATGGCGTTATTTGTCTCAGGAACCTTAGTCTTTCAGGTCATCTATGGAATGACGATTTTTCCTATAAATCCTACCTTTTAGTATTCGCCATAAATAAAAATCACAGAATGTTATATCTGGCTTTCGTGGAGCCCACATATGGTTACTTATTAGTCTCGTACCAAAAATACGCCGTAATTTCCTCATTTACACGCACACGCAATGAGAATTTGTTGGCAAGCATTACCTAAATATACAATAATCACTCAACTTTATACACTTTATACACGTTGTACACTTGAAGAATCAAGAATTTTATAACACGACTTGTGACTAAAGAGAATGTCATATGGTGACAGGATCTATATGCCGCACCTCTAATAGCCTGCGTATCGCAGACCGCGCAGGTAGTGGGCCGCCAGGAACCTGCCTTTTTCTCGCCTCACGTTATAATAATGTACCGCAAGCATTTTAAACTGTCCACTTGTTCCATTGCCTCATTTCAAATTTTCATATTCACTTTCTCTATTTTTTTCCTCGATAATCATGATCTTCGTTCAGTTTGCATTTATCTCCATGTCATACTACTCACAGCTGTCATTTAGCCCCAGTAGCTTATCACTTATATCGTGTCCTTTTCTGTTAACATTACCATGTCATCAGCAAGTCTTACATACTTTATTCTTCTTTCTCCTACTGTCATTCCTCCAGTGTTCTGAAAAGAGTTCTTCACTAATCTTCCAAATAGATTGTGAACAGGGTTGATGATAAAGGACATCCTTGTCTTTCCCTCTCCCTATTTCTCGTCCCTCCGACGTTTGTTCTCCTATCCTGACTTTGACTCGTTGTTTCATATAAAGATAACTTAATAGCGTTCTCTGTTTTCAGTCGATACCAATTTTCTTCAGGATCCCCATAAGTTTATTCTATCCACTCTGTCAAAAGCCGAACCCAGATCCACAAATACTACATACACTTCTTTATTTTTCTGTAGGTATCTTTCACCGACTGTTCGCAACAGTCCAATTGTATTTCTCATAGTTAAAGGGGAGAGGATAATTTGAACAAACATTGGGATTTAAGAAATTCAAATTAATAGTACGTTTAAGTACACAGTTTGTTATATTAAGCAGGTATACTATCATGCAAGCCACCGGCGTGGCTCAGTCGGTTAAGGCGCTTGCCTGCCGGTCCGAAGTTGCGCTCGGGCGCGGGTTCGATCGCCGCTTGGGCTGATTAATGGTTGGATTTTTTCCGAAGTTTTCCCCAACCGTAAGATGAATGTCAGGTAATCTATGGCGAATCCTCAGCCTCGTCTCGCCAAATATCCTCTCGCTATCACCAGTCTCATCGTCGCTAAATAACCTCGTAGTTGATACAGCGTCGTTAAATAACCAACTAAAAAAACTATCAGGCAAACGACTAGAGTTCTAAATTTCCATGTTGTAAATCCGAATTCAAGGTCTTCGAATCAAGCTCAACTTCTAGTGGAAGAAGTGGCTATTCTGACAGCTTTATCGAGTACTTCCGTTTCCCCTACAACCAATTTTCCACAGTTGATTGTTATTCATTTCAACCCTATACATTCTGTAACATGTAGTGGAGTCCGTTCTCGTTTTGTATAAATTTGTTGGTTTTGCGTTAATTGATATTGCGTTATAGAAATAGATAAACTCAATGAACCTTCACTAACAGAAAATATTGAAATTACAAATAAAAACTGGGAGAGGTGTCGGAAAGGACTGATAGGTAGCCCTAATAGAACAAAAACTCTAATAAAGAATATACAAAAAGCTTTGACGCGTGTTTTGCTACTCTCTCTTCGAAACATTAAATTCCTAACACAAAACCATGCGATATTTTCTGGAACGTGATTACAAAAACAATGTGTTCACAACTTCTTTCACAATGGCTGTACACAAATGGAGGAAGGATGTTTTATCTCATGTGAATTATATCACGCCGACATTATGAATTGTGGAATTTGCGTTTCAAACTTTTTCTGTAAAACATTCTGAAATAAATTCCGTTTTAAAGTGGAACAGCATAAATTCAAATTAGACTTTTTCATTATCAATGGAAGGTCACTAAATACTTATGCTGAATACACTGGAAAAATATGAATGGATGTCAACGAGCCTCGCAAACTAATCGAAGGCTCTGACATTAGGCCTATATCCATCCGTCTTTTAACACAACTTTGACTTACCGCTTTAAAATTATAGGGAAGTTGTGACTTTAATAGGAGAATTTTACCAGTTTGACACATTTTAAGTAGAAATATTTTTATACAATATTATGAATAATAACTAAATAGTTACTGTATGAAATGTACACAGGTTGTAACTTTAATAATGACAACTATTTATTTATTACGAATATACAAGTGATACATTCGCGAAACTTCTACAGTCCTTCAGTATAGTAACCAGCATTGTCAACAACTCGTTGCCAGCGATGTGGAAGTCGTAGTATCCCTGTAGCAGCTCCTGTTCTGTTGGTGTTTCTGATGGACCGCCCTACTGCCTGCAGAATATCGGGAACAGTCCGGAATCGAACGTCACGAAGTGCTTCCTTCATCTTCGGGATTGTCATAATCACAGGGGCTTAAGTGCGGTGAATGTGGTGGATGGAAAAGTACTTCCCACCCCCAGCGACAGTAGAAATTAGCTACAGGCTGTGCCGTGTGCGCCGCTGAGTTATCCTGCAAAATAATGGTAGAGTTCTGCGAAACGTGTGGGCGCTTTCTTCGCAACTCTGGTATCAGATTATGCTCAAGAAGTGACGGAAATACTGTGCATTAACATTTAGCCAAGATCGTTGTTCCTGCTTTGTAAACATGGCGGAAAACAATCGACTAGAGCTTTAACTAATAGGAGACTAACTTCTACACTCCACAGCGCATGCGCTGTGAGTCGGACGGAAGAGTCCTTTTAGGAGGGAGGAGGGCAGACATGGACTAACATGTGGTAGAAGTGACAACAATTAACTCCGCCTCGTTTCGTTTTTACAGCAGTGTTGCCACTATTAAAGTTACACCCCCATATAAAGAGAAACTACATACGATTTCCATGGCATGATCTTTTTAATGTCAAACAGTGTCTTATATCTTCATCAATTCTCTGTTTTAACCTATTCATGCACATATTCTTATCATAATTTCGGTTTACGAGAGGGCAGACGGCCATGTTATATATCGTACAAAATTAAGGTTTGAACTAACACCTCGTTAGTTTATTGTTATTATTATTGTAAGGCTCGCAACACCTTCAACTCTGGCTTCGCAATCGACTGGAAGACACACTGGCTGTAACTTTCTCTGAAATATTTCGAAAATTTAATTACGGGAATGTTTCATTAATTAGGTTTCGTGCTGTAACAGTTGGCTTTAAAATGTTAATTAAATATGTCCATTACTAAAGTAATACATAGGGCAGCATTTTCAAGATCTCGTGCATTTTATGATTGGAAAAGTGTTACATTACTATTATTATTATTATTATTATTATTATTATTATTATTATTATTATTATTATTATTATTATTATTATTATTAGAAATGGCTGTTATTATTCGGTTGAGAAGCTTTTATCATCCAGTCTGCTGTCAAAAAATCTGAAAGTTAGAATTTACAAAACAGTTATATTACCGGTTGTTCTTTATGGTTGTGAACCTTGGACTGTCACTTTGAGAGAGGAACATAGATTAAGGGTGTTTGAGAATAAGGTGCTTAGGAAAATATTTGGGGCTAAGAGGGATGAAGTTACAGGAGAATGGAGAAAGTTACACAGCACAGAACTGCACGCATTGTATTCTTCACCTGACATAATTAGGAACATATAATCCAGACGTTTGAGATGAGCAGGGCATGTAGCACGTATGGGCGAATCCAGAAATGCATATAGAGTGTTAGTTGTCAGGCCGGAGGGAAAATACCTTTAGGGAGGCCGAGACGTAGATGGGAAGATAATATTAAAATGGATTTGAGGGAGGTGGGATATGATGATAGAGAATGGATTAATCTTGCTCAGGATAGGTACCAATGACGGGCTTATGTGAGGGCGGCAATGAACCTCCGGGTTCCTTAAAAGCCAGTAAGTAAGTAAGTATTATTATTATTATTATTATTATTATTATTATTATTATTATTATTGTAACTTACAAATGACTTTTAGAGAATCCGGAGGTTCATTGCCGCCTCTACATAAGCTCACCATCGGTCCCTATCCTGAGCAAGATTAATCCAGCCTCTACCATCACATCCCGCCTCCACGAATTCTATTATAATATTATCCTCCCATCTACCTCTTGGCCTCCCAAAGATCTTTTCCCCTCCGGCCTTCCAAGTAACACACTATATGCATTTCTGGATTCGCCCATATGTGCTACATGCCCTGCCCATCTCAAACGTCTGGATTTAATGTTCCTAATTATGTCAGGTGAAGAATACAATACTTACAGCTCTGCGTTGTGTAACTTTCTCCTGTAACTTCATCCCTGTTCATGTATTCTGCGTTTAATTTCTTCGTTACTGTAGTTTATATTTGTTACTGTTGCTCCAAAATATTTGAATTGTTTCATCCTCAAAAGATAAATTTTCAATTTTTACATTTCCATTTCGTACTATGTTCTGGTCACGAGACATAATCATATACTTTGCCTTTTCGGCAATTACTTCCAAACCTATATCTTTACTTACTTTAAGTAAAATTCCCATGTTTTCCCTAATAGTTTGTTAGTTTTCTCCTAACATATTCACGTTATCCACATAGACAAGCACTTGATGTAACCCGTTCAATTCTGAACCCTCTCTGTTATCCTGGACTTTCCTAATGGTATATTCTAGAGCAAAATTAAAAAGTAAAGGTGATAGTGCAATTTCTTGTTTATCCCGCGAGAATTTGAAAAACATCCGATAGAAAGTGGCCTATGCGGACTCTGCTGCACGTTTCACTGATGCACATTTTAATTATAATTAATCGAACGAGATTTTTGGTAATACCAAATTCAATAAGAATAACTTATTATATAAAACTTCTATCATAACTGAGTCATATGCCTTTTTAAAATCTATTACTATTATTTTATAATAACATTTTGAACAGTTCTTAGATAAAAAAATATATATAAATCATCAAAATGAATTAGACCTTCATTAAAAGTTTACATTTGCAAAGTTAGTAACACTATAAGTAATGCAGTTCGTTGTGTATATATTATGTGTCCAGTTTGTGTTATTGCCTACGAACTATTAATGCATTTAATTATGAATGTAAATATATACACTCAACTTTATTTGCACAAGACTGTACATATCTATATGCATATGTAGGTATACGTGTTTTTATCTTTAAGTTTGTTTGCAAACCAATATGTATACATGAATATTAGTAGTGCATGTTCATATGATTAAAATTATGTCCATAACATTTACCTTATTCAGCTTTACAACGTGACAGTTTTCATAATGGGTTCTCCGCCGTGGCTGAAATGCTTGTGTTACTGGCAGTAGATATTTCTATAACTGGTCCGGATTCGATTCTCAGTAGGGAAATAGAAAATTTATCTCTCTCAGATATGAATTCAGTGTGATACTTCTAGTCGTATTTTTTCTTAAACAGTGGTCGTGTACCAGAGTGTTGCATTGGAATTAAATTGCTCGCTTGAACTCTGTCGAGTGTCGCACCCTCGAGTGAGATACGATCGGTCGTAATACGCTCGTAATAAATAGAAGCACAGTACAAGCTCATCACACCAACATGTCTCATCTTGTATGGTAGGCGACAGATAAGATACACATATGTTTGCTCAAACGGTAAAAATAAAGCTTTATTTTCTGCGTTTATGACAAAAGTTTAATGGAACAGTCAATGGAACGTACCAAAACAGGAACATGAAGTTACTGTATAAATAAAATAGTATGAAAAACTTCGATATACAGTTATTATTGCTAATTAATAATTATTCAATATTTGACTTACCACATATATAATATGATAGATCCATACATAGTGTTCCGCCTATATACTGCGACAATGTAGAAACGTTTTACAAAATATTATTGATATAGCAGTAGATTAATAACAATATTAGTACAGAGATAACGTCACAGAAAATATAATAAAACGAATAATCATGCTGCAAATCTGTTACAGACGCAAAGATTGATACACTAATTATTATTACTATTATTATTATTATTATTATTATTATTACTATTATTATTATTACTAGAAAACTTGATACAGTTCTTGCATTATCGTGATTGTGTTCTCCGTTTATAATAATTACATTTACATCCAATAACATCTATCAGATGTTGCAAAAACAAAATCACTCCTGTTTGTGGGGAGAAAAAAAAACATTTACCTACAACATTTATATTACATTTTAAAGCAACTTTTGTAGTTGTACTATGAAGAGGTTAGTTAAACACTGCAAAGTTTTGAAATGATAAACATCTATGATGTTACTACACAGTTCATCACTGTAACAAGAACGAATGCCTAACGCTCGGCTTATACCGTTCGAGGATTTATCGCTCGTGACAATTTTACCCATCATGCATGTGCGTTACCTATCGGATTATGCTCTGAACTACTTGGCGCTCGAGCGAAAACGTCCGATGCAGACCTCTGTCGTGATCCGTGCTGATCATATCACTAAGAAGTTCTCTGTTTGTGGTTATCTGATGTTGGTCTACTGCTCTCAATATGGACAGTAAAATTCTAAAAGCTGAAATCCTTATTTTCATCACAGAATTTTTATATACTTTTTTATAAGTGATTTAAAATGCCGGTGTATTTTAGGCGATTGAACGTATATAGTTTGTTTCATTTTTTTCACTAAGCTTTCCATAAGTACAGAATTGGTTTAGCTGGTAACGCGGATGCGACGTTTTCTCTTTACGTAATAAAATCTGTAGCAAAATCCGCTTACGATTTTCTGATAACAAAACGGAATCGGTATTAAATTAAAATGTAAATTAAGAAACGAACCCTTGGACACAAAAGTGCAAACAAAATGCAAGTAATATCACGCTTGATTATTTTATTTAGATAATCATAAATTACTCTGTAAGCTTTCTCTTTTTCCGTGAAACAATTTCCGCCAGTTCGTGTAATGGTTCATGAAAGGTACTGAATGCAGATGATTTTTATTTCTATACCTGAGTTATTTCTCTATTCCTTTCTCTGTCCTCCCTCTTTGGTGCCTGGGCTCTTTTATTCCCGTCTCTCTTTATCATTGATTCTTGTCTTTCTCATCCCACTTCTCTATTTAATATTAGTTATCTTTCTCACTTTTATCTGCTGGATCTTCCTGCATAGTTATTTCCTTTTCTTCTTATATTTCTCCCTTACTTCATCTTTCTTTACTAATAACATTTATCTCTCCTCCATATCTTTTTTCTCCAGTATCTTTCTATATATCTGCACCGCCTATAAATATACTTTCTACACCAGAGGTCTGCATCGGACGTTTTCGCTCGAGCGCCAAGTAGTTCATAGCATAATCCGATACGTAGCGTACATGCATGATGGGTAAAATTTTCACGAGCGATAAATCCTCGAACGGTATAAGCCGAGTGTTAGACATTCGTTCTTGTTACAGTGATGAACTGTGTAGTAATATCATAGATGTTTATCATTTCAAAACTTTGCAGTGTTTAACTAACCTCTCCATAGTACAACTATAAAACTTGCTTTAAAATGTAATATAAATGTTGTAGGTAAATGTTTTTTTTTCTCCCCACACACAGGAGTGATTTTGTTTTTGCCACATCTGATAGATATTATTGGATGTAAATGTAATTATTATAAACGGAGAACACAATCACGATAATGCAAGAACTGTATCAAGTTTTCTAGTAGAAGTAGGCTTATAGTAATAATAATAATAGTAATAATAATAATAATAATAATAATAATAGTAATAATTAGTATATGAATCTTTGCGTCTGTAACAATTGTGCAGCATGATTATTTGTTTTATTATATTTTCTGTGACGTTATCTTTGTACTAATATTGTTATTAATGTACTGCTATATCAATAATATTTTGTAAAACGTTTCTACATTGTCGCAGTATATAGGCGAAACACTATGTATGGACCTATCATATCCACACCTGTGGAGTAGCGGTCACCGCGAAACCTTGTGGCCCGGGTTCGATTCCCAGTCCGGGCAAGTTACCTGGTTGAGGTTTTTCCGGGGTTTTCCCTCAACCCAATACTAGCAAATGCTAAGTAACTTTCGGTGCTGGATCCCGGACTCATTTCATCGGCATTATCACCTTCATTTCATTCAGACGCTAAATAATCTGGCATGTTGATACAGCGTCGTAAAATAACCCAATAAAATAAATCAAGAAATGGACCTATCATATTATATATGTGGTAAATCAAATATTGAATAATTATTAATTAGCAATAATAACTGTATAGCCTATCGAAGTTTTTCATACTATTTTATTTATAACTTCATGTTCCTGTTTTGGTACGTTCCATTGACTGTTCCATTAAACGTTTGTCATAAAAGCAGAAAATAAAGCGTTATTTTTACCGTGTAAGCAAAATATATGTGTATCTTTTCTGTCGCCTTCCATACAAGATAAGACATGTCGGTGAGATGACCTTGTACTGTGCTTCTATTTATTACGAGCTTATCACGACCGATCGTATCTCACTCGAGGGTGCGACACTCGACAGAGTTCAAGCGAGCGATTTAACTCCAATGCAGCACTCTGCTCCACAGTTTTCTTCTACTTCCTTGTGTTATTTATGCTTACCTTTCTGTAGTAGTTATATTAGTACTACAAGTAATAGTAGTAGAGTGGTAGTGGTAGTGGTGGTAGTAGTAATAGTGGTAGTTGTAGTAATAGTGGCAGTGGTAGAAATAATGGAGTGGTAGTGGTAGTGGTAGTGGTAGTGGTGGTAGTAGTAGTAGTAGTAGTAGTAGTAGTAATAGTAGTATAGTAATGTAGTTAATTTAACATTACTTTAAACTGCAGAGAACATTCAGACATAATTCAACGTGGACGAAAAATGGCAGATAAATTCTACCAGGAGCCCTTTATTAAGAACAGGGTTATTTTACGTATCGCAAATGTACGAAAATTTAATTTCCTCCTGAAGGAGGTCACTTTGAGAATGTTATCGTTCTGTAAAGTTCATTTCTGGTCTGTTTTAAACCTTCGAACCTCGAATACCTTGACTGGTTTGGTATCATCTAGATAGATTGCCGAAGAAAAATTAATTCTGTATCGCTTTATGTTTTTATACTGTATCTATTTATCTCTTTAGTATTTTGTGTAATCTTTATGTAATATCTCTTTATCATTATAGGCCTACAAAGGATCCAGATAACGTCAAATCTTCGTTACTACTTCTTCGCCGTCGTTCTGTATTAAACAGATCGGGGTAGGCTATATCGGAGACATAGTCGCAAGTTTTGTACGTGAAACTTCTCTCGGGATTGGTTGTTAATTAATGTAAGAAATCAGTTGCTTATACGCCCTCTCCCATTTGCGCTGCATATGCCTAGACATTGTACATTTTCACTCTTCAAATCAAGTTCATTCGCGAATATTTTCAATTTAACATGTCCATTGCTGATTGTTGTTCAATTGATGATTGTAGTCTGGTTCGTTACGAATCATTTGACACCACTACGAGCGTTCTATCGCTTCGCATTCTCGAGTTAGTCTGTCTAGGCCGCCGCGCTACTCGCCAGTTCGTGCCTCAAATTTCCCCCTCCTGTGTATCGCTAGATGACGTCACCCGCTCCAACTGAATGTCACGTTGAATGTATTGACCCTTCGTCTGTCTCTTGCCGTTAATTTCATTGGTATATGTCGTGTAGTTTAGAAATTATTATAGGCGCGACAAAACTGGCCTCAAAATATGTCGGTTGACTTTATGGATAACACCTCAGTACTGGACCCAACATATTATTCACGTCAAAAAATTAATTGTCGTCCGGTAAACTGCTGACTCATGTGCCTCCGGAAATAAATTCACACAAAGTCTACTTTTAATTATTATGTTTTTACTTTGTTATTTAGCGACGCTGTATCAAACATACTAGGTTATTTAGCTTTGATGAAATTCGTGATAGCAATATGGTATTTGGAGAGATGAGGCCGACGGTTCGCCTTAAATTACCTGACATTTTCCTTACTGTTGAGGAAAACCTCAGAAAAATCCAACGCAGTAATCTGAACAAGCAGGAATGAAACCCACGTTCAAGAGAAACTCCGGATCAGCAGACATAACGTGCTACGGCCTGGTCTAACCCGGTGGTATTAAATTATCCTAAATTAGATATGAAGAGTCCACTACAAGAATTATGGTTGTCAGTGTGATGTAGTTTTCCAGGAAATGAAGTTATAAAAGCAAATACTCATTACTGCTATCTGAAGCATTTTAATTATTAGATAATTAACCCATTACTTTTGAGCATTAATATTGATTATACAAACAAAACATCAAATAAAACCAGCAAGATTTCCAGGTACTACAATAATATTACTAACTTAAATGCAAAATCTAAAGCATAAGATTGCTGAATGTCACATATCATTTGCAAGATATGCCAAATTAATGAATAATGTCATGTTGCACTAATGCGTGAGGTAAGGTTATTGAATAAACAGCTCCAAATATTTCATGAATCATTTAGCCTGATATACTTAATACATTATCTTAAGGGACAATGGGACTGGATTTGACATTTTCTGTAGTTTTGGTTCAATTGTTTTCAATTTTGTGAGTGTATACACATTTGTACCTAATTCCAACAAATTTAACGCATTAGTTCCGTCTATATTAATTATTTTCTTACTTTATCAAACTAAATCATGCGTAAATTCAAATTGCCCCTTGCGGGAATTACTTACTTACTTACTTACCGGCTTTTAAGAAATCCTGAGGTTCATTGCCGCCCTCACATAAGCCCGCCATTGGTCCCTATCCTGAGCAAGATTAATCCAGTCTCTACCATCATATCCCACCTCCCTCAAATCCATTTTAATATTATCTTCCCATCTACGTCTCGGCCTCCCTAAAGGTCTCTTTCCCTCCGGCCTCCCAACTAACACTCTATATGCATTTCTCGATTTGCCCATACGTGCTAAATGTCCTGCCCATCTCAAACGTCTGGATTATATGTTCCTAATTATGTCAGGTGAAGAATACAATGCGTGCAGTTCTGCGTTGTGTAACTTTCTCCATTCTCCTGTAACTTCATCCCTCTTAGCCCCAAATATTTCCCTAAGCACCTTATTCTCAAACACCCTTAACCTATGTTCCTCTCTCAAAGTGAGAGTTCACGTTTTACAACCATTTAGAACAACCGGTAATATAACTGTTTTATAAATTCTAACTTCCAGATTTTTTGACAGCAGACTAGGTGATAAAAGCTTCTCAATCGAATAATAACAGGTATTTCCCATATTTATTCTGTGTTTAATTTCCTCCCGAGTATCATTTATATTTGTTACTGTTGCTCCAAGGTATTTGAACTTCTCCACCTCTTTAAAAGATAAATTTCCAATTTTAATATTTCCATTTCGGGACTACAATTGAAATTCATTTTTCAAATTTTTGTGAAGGATTTACATTCCATAATTAATAAAACTACGAAATGATTAAAAATTTGAGCACTGGTGAAGAACATAACAATTTTCTTAGAAATGGAATAATGATTACTTTCACGTGTTGCTAGAACTAAGGTTTTCTTAAACTTAGTTCTATTAACATGTCAAAGCAATCATTATTACATTACTAAGTGATACAGCGTTAAAAGTTAAGTAATCAAAGTGTATAAAAATTTTCATTTGGGACAATTTGTTTTCATCTAATTTCCGTATTTTTTAAGTTAAAAATTAGTTACACAAAAAGTATTTAAACAAGAGCCAACTCCATGCACAGTTTTGTTTGTTGATATATCATGTAAATTGGAGCAAATGGAAACCGCGAGGGACCATTTGTATGATGAAAAATGTCGTTTTGGAAAATGAAATTTATTGAAAAATGTTGATTTCTTCATATTGAGTGTTTCAGAACTCCCCAGCACCATAGGTTTCCTCTTCCTTCTTCTTCTTCTTCTTCTTCTTCTTCTTCTTCTTCCTTTCTCGTTTTCGACATCTTCGCCACTCTCTTGAAATCAGTATTTGACCTCTTATTCTCATACAGCCTCCTCTTCTTTCGCCTCGCTACAATCTCTTATGCTCCTCTTGGAAGATCCTCCTGTCATACAGAGGTCATACGATGTTGTATGACACTGCATCCCATATTATATTCTCCAAGAACATTGCAGGTTGCTATGCCAGCCTCCTTTTGAAAACAAAAATTTTCTTTGAACATTTTCGCTATGTTTGAAGCGTGCAAACATTCATTTTCATTTTGGGTTGATTACGTTGGTATTATTTCATAAAAACAACAAAATATGGCAGAAGAGGCATGTTTTCAAACATCTACAGCGAAAATTGAGGGAAATTTGAATATGCGAGACGAAAAATTAAGACATTACTTACAATTGAGGTAACGTGGGTGTTGCACGTTTTAAACTCCTTCACGCGAGATTTTAAAAATGACCGACAAACTTTAAAAATGGCGGATGGAGACAAAATATAGAACAAAAACGTAGCCAAATATGTAAAGTCACCATTTATGTAAAAAATTGAAGTTTCTTATCATTTTGGTCAAAAATTCAGTCCTAGTGTCCCTTAAAACAAAAAAGTTAGTTAATTCCTTGACAAATTCAACGCCACCTGACATATGTCTTCTCGTCTATATGGAAGTTTGCTGTAGAAGTTTGTACCATTTGGCCCACAAAATTGCACTAGGTGTTGAAGACCTTTTATCTCTACAATGACTATCACCATTCTTTTCGTATACTCGGACGACATTCAGCGTTCTTGTGTATTTCTACCATTGCATGTAACTCACAGATTAGCAGCATTCTTGCCTTCAGATAATGACTAAATAATTCTATGTCGTCTAATGTATATGGTGTTATCCTTAACTTATTTTCGATAAAAAAGGACAACCATCATTCTTGCATGGTAGTGAAAACTTCATACTTAAATACATGCCTCGCACATTTTAAAGATGTTCCCAACGTCGAGTAAAGACACCGGCACCACGTGCTCTATTGCACCAGTTGAACTTGTGCTCTGAGACTATGTCTTGGCCGCAGATAAGCTGGTTAGTTTTTCCGAGCTTTTCACAACTGTAAGGTATAGGCCTATGCTGGATAATCCCATGGCGGATCCTCGGACTTATCTCCTTATCAACAATTCTGTCGATCCTAAATTGCCACGTAGTTCCTATAGCTTCTTTTAAGAAACTGGTAAGAACTTGACGTAATTTCTTTCCCGTAATATTTGAGTATTTGTAGTGTAGGTAATCTCACGAGAATACTGTACGACATGGAAATATAAACATTGGAAATTTATCCTTTGAAGAGGTGAAAAAATTCAAATACCTGGGAACAACAGTAACAAGTATAAATGATAGTCGGGAGAAAATTAAACACAGAATAAATATGGGAAATGCCTGTTATTAATCGGTTGAGAAGGTTTTATCATCCAGTCTGTTGTCAAAAATTCTGAAAGTTAGAATTTATAAAACAGTTATATTACCGGTTATTCTTTATGGTTGTGAAACTTGGACTCTCACTTTGAGAGAGGAATATAGGTTAAGGGTGTTTGAGAATAAGGTACTTAGGAAAATATTTGGGGCTAAGAGGGATGAAGTTACAGGATAATGGAGGAAGTTACACGACAGAGAACTACACGCATTGTATTCTTCATCTGACATAATTAGGAACATTAAATCCAGACGTTTGAGATGGGCAGGGCATGTAGCACGTATAGGCGAATCCAAAAATGCATATAGAGTGTTAGTTGGGAGGCCGGAGGGAAAAAGACCTTTGGGGAGGCTGAGACGTAGATGGGAAGATAATATTAAAATGGATTTGACGGAGATGGGATATGATGATAGAGTCTGGATTAATCTTGCTTAGAATAGGGACCAATGGCGGGCTTATGTGAAGGCGGCAATGAATCTCCGGATCCCTTAAAAGCCAGTAAGTAAGTATTATTATTATTATTATTATTATTATTATTATTATTATTATTATTATTATTAATTGTGTTTATTATTGTCATTATTAAGTGTAATTTGTTACCACTGCCACCGGGTATATACCCATTTGCGGTGTGAATAAATACATTCATACATACATACATACATACTTAGATACAAGAGTAAGAAGCAGGCGGAAAATAGGAAAGATTGGAGAATATTGGGTTTTGAGTGAAAGAACTACCTACCCTTGGACAGAAAACTATGAATGAATTAATTAATGACTAATTTTCTCTTTTTCTTTCGGTATATTGTGCCTCCTTATCTTCCAGTCATTGGCATAGCTCAGGAATTAGGCGCGCTTATTTCATGATTCGAGGCTGCGCTAGGTTGGATTTCCGATTGGGCTCATTACATGATTGCGTTTGTCCCAAGAATTACCCCAATGTAAGACTAATGTTCGGTAACCACATAGCGAAATCTCAGTAAAATACCATATTCATATCACCAATTCCTTCGACGCTAAATAACCTAGTATTTGATACAGCGTCGTTAAATAAAACTAAAAAGTTTCTCTTTCCATTTACACCTTTCTGCGCTTGTTTGTTTCGTACCATCTAACTTTAATTATTTCTCTTTCCTTTCTGCCTTTTCCTTTCTGCTGTTCTCTGTTCCTATAATCGTCTGTTCTTCTTCTTACTCTTCATCTTTTTTCTCTCACTTTCTCTTCCTTTAGTTAACTATAATTTCAGAAGAGTGCAGGTTTAATCATCTTATATTTCAGCAGAAGGGTTGAGCTGGACGTAGTAATTCGATGTTCTTTTATCAGCGAGTAAAGTAGAGCTCTCTTCTAGTCTTAAATCACAAGTATTTATCTTCTAGTGTACGTGAAAACGAAATGGTCGTTCTAGTGGTGAGGAATTGGCATTCTGCCCATATCAGTTTAGAGGCATTTAAGTGGATTTAACATGAGCTAAGCCAATCAATGCTGGATTACTTCCCCGAGCAGTGTGAATAGAACCCCGGCGCTGACTAGAGACGAGAAAAGCGTGATGACAGCCTTCTTATCCGGGCTCTGATCGCTACTCGGCAGGTCTGTTGAAACCGAATTTAAGAATTAAAATCTGACCTGAAGCCATTAAGTAAAGAGTAAACTGTTGCTGCTACCATATTGAGAGACAAATATTATTTTCAACAACTATTCTGAGATATATTATTACCACAGTTTAGTATATACAGTTTCGAAGCTCAATACTTAATAAATATGCATACATAAGTAGTTGCTGACCACTAGGATCGCTACTATCGCCTCAACCCAGACTCTTTCCCGAGCAGACGATAATGTACGTTCGGGTTTTCTATTTCAGTGTATGGAGCTCAGTGAAATATTATATTATAACTTTACTGCGTATCATTGCTAAGCTTTATTTAGTGTAATATGTCCATAAGTTCCGTTTACTTCTTGTTGCATAATATGTTGCAGAAATAATTACAAAACTGTGTTATTTTTATGTGAAGAGAATTTTACATGTTAACATAATCTATTCGCATCAACATTTTAAGTTAAGAATGGAAGTTATTTTGAGGTTTAATAAAAATAATTTATATTGTAATTTTAATTTAACACATCTACCATACTTAATTGTAGATAGAAAATGTACCATACCACTCCTATGAAATTAGTGTACGTACGATTGTGTTACTTCGTCTCTTAGGAAGTAGATAAATACAATAATTCAGTAGGTACTCGTTTGTAGTATGAAAATACAGACAAATTGAATGTGCGGCGTATCATACATGACATTATGCTTAATTATAATGTATAATTGCGAATATAGGAATATAAATAATAACCTATAATTTCCATATGACATAACATAGACTTACATATGTAATGGCAGGGCATTTGAGACTTTGTAAATCTAGTTGCTCTAGTAATAGCGCTGTGAGGTTACCGTATTTCAATATAGTCAAGTGTCCGAAGGCCAATAGGGCAGCACTCATAAAGCGGTGGAACTAGCGCTGAGGTAGTTCCTGCGATTTCGGAAGTGAAAATCGTTGAATTTATAACTGATTTTTTTGTGGAGGATCGTATATGCAAGGCATAATAAAAGCCAAAACTAACCAAACCTAATCTGTCATAGATCCGTATATGCAAGGAGTATGAGTACAAAGGAACTACCTCTGCGCTAGTTTAGCCTACTAACATAGTACATTAATCAGACTTCAGATTGGAGTACCGTACGAAACGAATAAATACAACTGAAATAGAGACAAATTGCATTTACAAGTTATCACACGTAACTTTATGCTTAATTTTAATGTATAAATGCGAATATTGAAGTATTGGTACAGTAAACATAACCTATAATTTCAACATATCAAAATATCCGTGCGGTGCAACTGAAAATTATTGAATCGTGCATAAATGAATGTACAAGAATTTCACAATATTTAATCCAAATAAAGTCAGGTATTACACATACGAACAACGTAATTTTCACACCGAAAATAATATTACACCTTAACTCGCAAGTGAATTATGTCTGAAGTGTCTCATAAACATTGTTTTAAATTTATTAATGCAATTACACTACATTTTAGAGAAATATATGTTACGGTACTCTTTATGCATTGCAACTAATTTATATGGTTGAACGCCACCCTCCGTGATCGGGTTAAGGGAGTCACATGGTCTGCCTATATTGAATTACGATGGCAGTGATACAGTCTATTGTTCCTAGTACTCATAGCGTTCCAAGCGGCTAGCAACTATCGCGAGAAATGCAAAAATTCATCCCAAGCTTCGCAACTGTATATACTAAACTGTGTTATTACGATGTACCGAAGTACATATGATATTTCCATGCAGAAATTCTGCGTCATCATATGATGAAGGATGGGTGGAGCGGAGAAAAGTTCCCTCCGGCACCGGGATTTGAACCCGGGTTTTCATTGAATCCTGTCAGTTTAAGCTCCACCACCTCTTAGGTTCCTTCTAGTGGCCAACACTCATGCACTGAGAGGATTCATTCCGGCATTGGAATGTGAATCCGGTGTGGCTCAGTGGTTAGAGCATCAGCACGTCCAGCTGAATACCCGGGTTCAAATCCCGGTGCCGGAGAGAATTTTTCTCCGCTCCACCAATCCTTCATCATATTATGGGGTGATTTTTTTAATAGGCCTACATTTCATTACAATTATTTGGTAAGTAGAATTATATTTATAGGAGTTAACAGGAAGAATGGAATCGAACGGAAAGAGCGTGCGGTTGACTTTGAAATAATGAACTTTATCTTTTTATTCTTCTATAAATACAGAACCAAATTTTCTTTAATTCGTTTTCAAATTGTTTCATTATTTAATTTCACTGTCTACATTTTCTGTTCTCTAGTCCGAAACATTCACACTTCAATAGAATTAATTAAACAGGTATTGTTGCTTTTTTTTTTTTTTACAGTTACGTATTGTTCTTGATGAATGCTTTCAATTCCTCTAAAATCTGTGATTGAATTTTACCAATATCATTATATTCACACCTTGCTCTTAAATACCTCAATTTACTTCCTTCAAATTTGACTGCATATCCCAGAGTTTAATTTCGTATAAACTTATATAAAATATAAATTAATCCTGGCACTACTCATGAAACAAATATATAGCTCTATGCAACTAGTTAATGGCTGGCCTTTTATATTCCTGTTTCGTAAATACTCTCCCTAACTCTTACAATAAAATCCATTTTAAAAATAAACAATAATTAAAACTCTTCATACCAGCCGACCCTTGTAATCTCTATAAAATATAAAATATTTCACGTTATTGTAACTATAGTCCGGGTCAGCTTACTTCATATCCTAAGGGTGAAACCTAATCATTTTTCCCCCATTACTACATAACTTATGCTAGTGGATGTGGTGATTTTCTAGTTTGCAGGTTGAATTTTCTTTTGCCAACTTCGTTTCGAATTTCGATACTGACAAATACAACGAATGGTAGCGATTTTGTAACTGGTATGTTGGCAGCTCAGACAAATATCGATAATATTTCTCGGTACTGGAGTTCCATGAAATTAAAATTGTACTAGATTTCTGAGCCGGGTTACTGGAAGCTAGAGAAATTTGAACATACTAATAATTAATTAATATCAGTATTAATATTAATACATAATAGTTATTTTATGTGTTCGTTGTGGCTATAATTTAAGACTATAGTCAAGTAAGTTTTCGGAGTTAGTAGGCCTACTAATAATTTCATGTGGTCAGACAAAATACATATTTAGGTTAGGTCTCGTGAGTCAATTGTTAAGTCAAACAAATGAATTTCATATTGCTAGACTTGACATTTGATCCCGTTCTCGTATAGTTTGCCTATGAAAATATGTTACAAATTATTGAATTATTTAGAACTAGCCGGACCCGTGCGCTCCGCTGCAATCGTTAGAAATAAATATAAAGTAATTACATAATTAAAATAGGATATTTGATCCAGGGAACATTCGTGTTTGATAGAAGGATAAATCGTTTAATATGTTACTTAATTTAAATTGCATCCAAATAATTAAAATGCGATCATTTTGGTCCAGAGACACTCATTTGGTGCAATGACAATTCCTTTAACATGTTTCATAATTTTTATTACATGCAACCATAGCTTAATGAAGATTGACATCATTTAGATTTAATGTGTATATTTTATTTTACTTGTTATAGGTTTCCATTGAATTATGGTAATAACTTAATTTTAACTCTTGTTTTCTCCGTATTCAGTAAATGGCGCTTGGCCCACTATGGTTCTGAACCCTTAAATATTATATTATATTATATTATATTATATTATATTATATTATATTATATTATATTATATTATACTATATTATATTATATTATGTTATATTATATTATATTATATTATATTATATTATATTATATTATATTATATTATATTATATCAGAAGTTACTGTAATAACATTATAGCATTATGTCCATCTAGAGAAACTACACTTTCCAATGGTGAAATAATAATTAATTATACAAATCGGTTAATTTAGCTTCCGATATTACTTCATACAAGCACAGAAACACTCTCTGTAGGCTAATCTTTCATAGCTTTGGATTGTTGCTGTACAAGGCCCCTTATAGACGAAGTCATTTGTTTTTAATTCATTACACGGCCTTAAATGGCAGTTATTTTAATTTTAAAACTCATTTATCTCATTAAATATCAGTCCTATAAAAATTTTTCAAGGAATAAAACTTATCGAAAATTAGTTTTAAAGAAACTTTTGTGATGTAATATTTTTCACAAAAATCAATAATAAGCGAGATATTTCGATTTATTTGATTCAGGCCCCCTTATAACCCCCCCCCTTTTAATTAATGTATTTTGAATGCCATATAGCCTAAAATCTAAGTTACAACGAACTTAATTTACATTCCAATTTTCATCGAAATCCGTTCAGCCATTATCGCGTGAAAAGTTAACAAACATACAGACAGACAGACATAGAAACAAAATTTTCAAGAAAGCGATTTTCGGTTTCAGGGTGGTTAATTATATATGTTAGGACCAATTATTTTTGGAAAATCGAAAATTACCAGAAAAATTTCGGCTACAGATTTATTATTAGTATAGATAACCTTCCAACATAATGTACGGTAAGTAAATAAATCATTTAGTACGTAGAATCGTGTGATATCTGGTAACAGTTGGCAACGCTGACAAGACGGTAATATTTGCTGTTTAGGAACTGTTCTTATGTGACCCTCACTATGTAATCGGCGCATTTCGAACTGGCGGATCAAGGTCACATACAAACGTAAAAAACCACGCACGAGTCACAACTAAACTGTGAACTGAAGCTCTGGTAATCCCGGCTGTGCCAGTTGACTTTAGTTGAAAATAATGGTCCAGGAATGGAGTAAGCACACGTGTCCAATTCAGTCCATTGCTTGATCTTGATCCGCCAGTTCGAAATGCGATGATTATAGTCATTTACTATAACACGAAAACCGATATCAATGCAAAGATATTACTTGACTTTCTCTTCCAATCTCAAATTAGCTATTTTTTTAGTTATTTTCGCTTACAATATCTGTATAATTTCTGATGCGCTGTTCCATTTCATAGCTTCAGAATTTTCTCCCATATAAATAATGTTCCTAAGTTTCGAATTCTGGGTATAAAAATTAATGCAGCCCTTCTTTCTGGCTGCAGAAGGGAGAAATACCTTTCCCATTGTATCTCTTTCTGTATCTTAACTTTCATATTCCTAACCGCCACCATGCTAAAGCAATCAATTCATTCTTGGAGTTAACTTTGTATCTTATTCTTGTCCCCATAAAATGCTTATATCCCTTTAATAAAATAAGGACCATAACTTAATTAAATCACTGTAAAGTTCTGGTCTAGCTATTTCGTTGCTCCTATTCTATAGGCCTATGATTCTGAATACTGAAGTTATATTAATTTCCTCAATTTTTTTGCTATGCTCAATTGAGATCTACCCAATCTGTTAATAGAGTATATTCTAATTCTTTTAACCAATTCGATTTCGTTTTCGTCGAGCTCAAAAAAGTTATTTTTTTTTATCAATATCCTGTCTCTGTAATATAACTCAAATATTTGATTTTCCTTACTAAAATAGTTCCAGTGCTACTAATCATATTCATTTCCTAACTGGCATCTATGCCTAAGGTATTCCAAGACATCCTAAATATTTTTTTTTACAAAATTCTGCTCTAATCCTACCAATATAAACTTATAATAGAAATAAGTCATTTTCCCATATTCTATATTGTAAAATAAATTATCATTCCTAACTGGCATCTATGCTTAAGGTATTCCAAGACATCCTAAATATTATTTTTTTTACAAAATTCGGGTCTAATCCTACCAATATAAACTTATAATAGACATAAGTCATTTTCCCAGATTCTATATTACAAAATAAATTATCTTCCATTCAATTATATTTCTGAACATACTCTTGAGATTTTATTAACAATATTTGTATTTAACATTTAGCTATCAATTGCTGGGAGTGAATTGAAGCGTATTATAAAAATCCCGATAGACTGTATCGGGGACACAGTCGCAAGTTTTATGCCTGAATTCGTCGCTAATAGAATAAATTGCTATTGAAGTAAACGTTACAGTGACATATACCCTGAAAACCTTGTACATCTTCACTGTGCTGGCACTCCTGCGAGTAGCCGTCTTGTATGCATTGAGAGTAAACATGTCGGTTGCTACAGTAACGATCGTGCTATCATTCACTACCCGTTCGCGCTGCATATGTCTCGAATTTGTGAATTTTCTCTCTTCACTCAAATTCACTCGCGAATTTTTCCAATTAATCTTGTCGACTGCTGATTGTTGCTCAATTGAGATCGTACCCTGGATCATTACAAATCATTTGACACCACTGTCAACGTTCTATCGCTTTGCATTCTCGAGTTACACTGCTTCGACTGCCGCGCGACTCGCCAATTCGTGCTTCAAATTCCCTCCCGCGCATCGCTAGATAACGTCACCCTCGCCAACTCAAGGTCACGTAGCTTACATATTTTATCCTTTGTTGTTGACAGTTTACTTCATTGGCATATGTTATGTAGTTTAGGAATAATTACAGGAGCAACAAAAATTACCTGAAAATGTGTCGGTCTACTTTCTCAGATGGCATCCAAAATATTTATATTCTCATAATGTATCCTATGAATCTATTATTGGTATATGTAAACGTCGAGTTTATCTCGAGCACTTTCTGTATCTTAGAAGTTGTATGCCGGATGTAACTCTTGCCCCTATTACTTTCGAAGTCATATAGTTTCGCCCATTGACAGGCAGGGCCGTAAATATGAATCTTTGCTCCTAAAGCCGGAGTGCGTAATCACTTGTAAGTCTTGTTTATCAAAGTCATCAGTAGAGTAGGGATAAAGCGTCTGGCTTGTGTGCAGAGACATTTCACTATACGAAGGTCACCTGAATTTCAATGTCATTCTATAAAATTCAGTGTTTCCTACATTCCGAAAAATAGAAGCAACAGATACACTCGGTATATTCCCCTTGTATTATCTAATGTAATAGGGATATATTATGCGAAGTTTTACCGTTAGATGGCAGGAACGTTCCATGCGACACAGGGCTATAATATGTCATATGCTATAGTTCATTACGTTCTCCCGTTTGTTGTTTTTCTATGAGTGTCAAAATTACAGCCTATTTATATTATTTTGTGTATCCTAGTATAATTTAATATAATTCAGTATTTTCTTACCTCATAATCTAATTTAATTTACAATAAATAATAGCGTAAACTTGTATAATACTGAGCTATTCCCCTTAAGAGATGGATGGGGAAATCTGCAGTATGCAGAATATAGATACGAGTAAATTGAATGTGTATGTGTGTGTGTATCCAATGCTTACCCACTTTCACTTGCGTGATGCGGGTTCCGCATTTTACGGACAGATGGCAGAACTGTGACCCATTTTCTAGTTGTATACCACTTGGGCGGATCATGCTGTACATGATGTGTATCTGTTCATGAACCTAAGTAAGAACTTTGAGAACGAGATGCACGAATAAAAAAAGAAGGATCTTTTTCGAAGGTGAATATTGCCTCTTTACCCATAAGTATTGTAAGTAGGTACCGTACGCAATAAACAGGATATGAAGCCACCAATATCTTTTTTTTTTATAGGAAAAGGACTATCGGCCTTCAATTCTCTTACTTGTTTCTCTCAGAAAGATCAAATGCAATTTTTAATAGGATGATACAATATGATCGCAGTAGTATCACGATTATTCGTGTGTTTTGTAGGTTAAGGACATGCAGTTTAGAATACTATGTATGATTATTTTGAAAATTTGAAGTTAAAGCATGGTTTCAATAGTTACATAAACTGTATTATTTATAGACTTGTATATTTTTTACTGGGGATCGTCCTAGATAATAAACATCCATTTCATCGAAAGTTTACTGTAGGCTAAGTATCGTTCCATTGTAAAATGCAGTCGTAAACGTCGGGAATTCCTACAAGTACTGTATACAATTTAAGCTAACATAGCATCGAGGTTGTATAAGTTTTTATTAACATTTTCTTCTTTGCACTCTTCCAAAATGAAACTGTTGCCAGCAATTCCTTATTTGAAGTAGTTCTTTTTGTTTAATGGGCGCAATTTAATTAGTTATACTTTTTTGAGATCGAAAGCATATATTTAGAATTTTTCGGGACTTGATTGAAGACAAAAAGCTTTCCCTGGTTTTTACATATAGGAACACAACAAAAATTTGTCATTTTGAGTTGTTTTTAAGAGTATTTAATAGACTAATGTATTACGTAAATCCTCAATGTTTATATATTGGAAAACAAATGCACACGCAAAGCGCATCCCTCAAAGTACACCGCCCTATCTGTTGGTGCTAGTTCGGGAATGGATATCCCTATTGATTCTTTACTATATATGCAATTATTGTCTATTTTATGTAATCTCTTAGGTGTCTACTTACGTGTTGTCTTGCTTTGTTTATGTACTTCATATATATGATTCAAATCTGGTTCAGTGGAAGAGAAGGTCTTATGGCATTAACTCTGTCAGGAAAAATAAACCTACTACTATTGCTACTGCTACTGCTACTGCACCGAATTTAAAGGCGTATCAATGTCGAAATTTATACAAGATTACACTACATTGAAAGTAATCTCTGACGAAATTTCTATTTTCATTATACTGTACTTAGAGCAAACAATTTAGGCCTTACGCTCAAACATATTGGTTGAAATAATAGCAAGGTAAGATAAGCATCTGTCAGAATTGTATAGCATTATTATAATTTAGGACGAACAGATACCTTGGAATAAATACCGAAATTACAGATATACTTTGCCAGGAAATCAAATAGCAGAACACTTCTGAAATGCACGATTGGGCTGCGCAAAAGAAACCAATCTGAAAGATTGCGCTTGTGGGTTATTTGAGAAGGTTTTGCAGATAATAGAGTGGATCGTTTAATTTTTTAGTCCAGAACTTGTGATGAGAAAATATGTGTCAGTTTATGACACTATATTATACTGGTATTCATTAGCATTAAGTTGTAATCAGTAATTCTCTTATGTGATAAACATAAATACTTGTGCAATTTGTATCTTATTTCTTATATCTGCGACACTTTATGACCAATATAAAAACGTGTCGTAAAAATTTAAATAAAGTGTTTTATGCTCTATCGTTCCCTCACTTCTTCGCACGGGTCAGAAAATCCCATTACCGGCCACACTAGAACCGTATTGTTGGAAACTACCCAACATTTTTCACATTCCATTTCCCAGATGTTCCACTGAGAAAACACTGCTGGCATATGTGCTGGTATTGGTAGGGGATGAAAGAGCAATTAAAGATGTATTACATGCTAGTTGAGTATTACGTTTACAGAAATGGCATACAGTTCAGTTTTTTTCCCTTGTTTGAGTAAACTTTATTGGTTTAAAAAAGAAAAAGCATCGTTTCTTCAGTTCTATGCGTTATGTACGTTTCTGAGTTCATATATCATGGCAGAACACAATTTCCTTTATTTTAATTTTGTAAGTCAGTCATGGTATACATTACTTCTGCGGTGGCTGAATAGTCAAACTTTCGCAGGCGGTTCGAATTCGAATCCCGGTCAGGCCTGAGACTTTCCATTGATTGTTACAATTTTACTACGTCATACTACTTTTGAACAATAAAACGGTACGAAAGGACATCTTTCAACCAATCATGGCTGCTTATCGCACAATTTTATTGCGTCCCTAGCATTTGTTTAATTTTATCGCGTCCCTAGCATTTTCTTATTTTTATCACTACCCTAGCACTTGTTTCTTTGTTTACCAAAATTTCAAACTGCACTGGTCTGGACGTCAAAAAACAGAAAATTACAAACCACTCCAGTCGATGCACAGCACTTTCAAATATGACTGGCATTGGCATTCAAGAACAAGAATTAATAAAGATCACTGGTCATATATGAAGAGCACCATTCTGAAATCCTGAATAAGTTGAGGGATACACCATGTACATCAACGAGTTCACTTCTTTTACGCACACGTCCAATATAACATCAACTGAAGCACTATCCACTAAAACATTCAAATTTAAAAATTGTACTTTCAATAATTGTTTCTTTTAAAATTATTCATGTTTATTTTTTATTTCATAATCGTTAATTAAAATGTTTCTTGTTTATTTCATCATCCCTAATTAAAACTTTTCTAACACTCGTTTATATTATTTAGGTTATGTTATAGCTTCTGCTATATGATATTATGGATAGTCACGTATCAGAGATTGTTTAATACTAAGATTTATTTAAAATCATGTCAAGTGACGTTGATTACTGGGATCGAGATAATTGAAGTGGAATGCAACTGTTTTAATAAAAATGAAACTGAATCAACAAAGCTTTCTTGACTAGTGACCGTCCACAGAGTTCAATGAAGATTCAATATTTTGCACAACTGTTAAGAAAACAGCTATTCGTAACACACTACTGCCATCTATTAGCGTAATATTTAGAATGTTGAGATGGTACGAATTCGAAGACAGTTTTGTATATTCGTAAGTCAATATTTTATTGTATTGGAGTACTTCGTTACTTCTAATATTTATATACTTTCTTCTTATCGTGTAATAGTCAGTTAAATCCCACTCGAGTTTTGATTTTCTCTAGATAAATCAAAACGTCTAGTGAGATTACTGTTGAAAAAACCATAGTGGAGCCGTGGGGAAAAGGGGTGGAACGAACATAAGCAGCAACTTACTCACTCCAAATCTGAAGCAGGAAGTTCAGCCGTATTCCGTTTGATTGTTTACAATGCGAGTCCAAAACTGTGCAGTGGCGTAACCCAGTAGAAACGCGATGTAATAGTTGTGTTATACACCTAAAATCTACTAATAGGGTGCTAATAAATGTTAATAGGACGAAACAAGGGTTTATGTTTGAGCAATGTATTTACATAAATAGAACGAAAATAATAATTGTGTTACTTCATTCGGTAAACAGATCGAATGAGTAATGAACAAAGTAAGTAGAATGCAAATACTTTTCTTGCATCAGATGAATTGATAGACGAATAATTAACAAAGATATAAATAATGTTACAAAAGAAAGAATATAATAATAATAATAATAATAATAATAATAATAATAATAATAATACTAATAATAACAACAAAGATACATATTGATTTTTTTAACATAAAACACTCTAGCAGCCCCAGAAAGGGTAAGTTACATACTCGTGCTCAGGGGGCATTTCGCATAATGTTAAGACATTTTATTAAATAACAGAGTAAAAAGTAAAAAAGAAGAAGAAGAGAAAAGCACAGATATTACAATAATTGAACTTTAAATTTTCTCTGTTGACAGCAATTTTTTAATTGAGAATTGACAGAGGAGAATCTTGGTGAATATCTGTGAAAGAAATTCAATGATTGTTGAAAATACATTATTCCAACAACATAAACGATGAAAATATATATGATATGCCCAAGGCACGAAAGCAAATATCATATAGAATACATAATGCTACAGGAAAAATTCCGAAAATGCTTAAAAAATGCAAAGGTATTACCAGATCGGATGTTAACTCAGATCATGTTCTCCTGATAGGCGAAGTAGGTATTCGTCTGAGAAAATAAGAGGAAGACAGGTGTCGAAGAAATTTAACATGGAAAAACTGTAGAACAAAGAGGAAATAAGAAAATTCCAAGCAAATTTTTAAGACAAAACCGCTATATTAGAATCCACACCTGAGAATAGTATTGAGTACTGGACTCATCTAAAAAGCTATATACAGAAAACAGCAGAAGAAACAATAGAATACAGAGAAGGAGTGAGAACGAAGAAACCTTAGATCACAGGGACAATGTTGGAGAAGATGGAGGAAAGAAGAAAATGGAATAACATGAACACGGAAGAAGATAGGAGAAACTACAGGAAACTAAACAACGAACTAAGAAGAGAAACTGATTAGACGAAGGAAGACTAGACGAAAGAGAAATGTAAAGAAGTAGAGGATCTAGAGAGAAAAGCAAGATATGATTTAATGTACCGAAGGCAAATGTTTGGACTTCATAAATAAGAACAGAAAATCCATGTGGTTGATAGAAGACGAAATATGAAATGAAATAGCAGACAAAATAGGAATACTAAACACATGAATGAAATATGTAGAAGAGTTATATGAGACAGGAAATCGTCCAGATACGTTAGCTATAGATGATGAAGCAACCGTATTACAAGACGAAAAAGGATTTTCCATTTTAAGAGAAGAAGTTTAACTAGCGCTTAGGGAATTGAATAATGAGAAAGCAACAGGAGTTGATGGAATCCCCATTGAATTAGTGAAATGCTTGAGTGAAGACAAGGAGGAAATTCTGTCATTATGCAACGAAATGTATGAACAGGCGACTGACCCGAAGATTTTACGGAGACGGTGTTGCTGCCAATACAGAAGAAAAATAATGCCAAGAAATTTAAGGAGTTCAGGACTGTGAGGCTGATATGCACTCGGCGAAGATTCTTCTGCGAATACTGAATCGACGTTTATATTCTAAGATTGGAAGAACAGTTGGAAAAAGAGCAGTTTTGCTTCAGAAAAGAAAAAGGTACAAGGGATGCAATTTGACTACTACGAACATTCGGCGAATGATACATGTAGAAGAATAACAAAGTGTAAAGTGGACCTATAAAAGGCGTTTGACAGAGTGGATTGGAACAAACTGATGGACATGTTTAGCGGCGGCATAATGGAATATTTAGCGTATTATTTACATTAAAGTGCGGTCAATTCTATATTATTTCATGTGATGCAGCTTTCATACGGAACTTAATTTTGTCCTCTTAATTTTTTGAATGGTACATCAAATGAGAATCTTTTTCAGAACTCATGATATTGTATACGATCCAACACTATTGAATTTTGTGGTCCACAGTGGCAGGCTTACAGTTTAAATTGTGGCTAATTCGTTTTGCTCAAAAGATTTAATTTCATCAAGCGAAGTGAGAACGGTTTGGACTTCACTCAACTATAAACAAAAATAATAATTATCTAATTTACTTTAATTCGTAATTTGCAATTTAGTTAATTCATTTCCGATATAATCTGTATTAGTCGGAAAATATTAAATTAACATTTCTTTTCAAGTAATGGAGAAGTAATAGTAACTTAATTTAGCATCATATTGTTATGAATATACGAGTAATTTTGTTCATTACAATATTCCTTTGCTTAGCTGTTACGCAACAACATATTCTCTCTTAACGTGCTTTCATATTTTCTTAACATTTTTGTTGTATTCTAATTCAAGCATTTCATATAAGTACATTCAATTCTATTTCATTTATATTCTCTTATTATAGCCTACTCGAAATTTATTTCCATTTTAATTATAGGGTTTAGTTTATTTTTTATGTATTTTTTTTCCCTTAGAACTCCAAGACAACAGAGGTTAAGGGTGTTTGAGAATAAGGTATTTAGGAAAATATTTGGGACTGAAAAGGATAAGTTACAGTAAGAACCACACTCTAGTATATACAGTCACGAAGCTCAATGCGTAGTAAATATGCATCCATAGATAGTTGCTAACCACTAGGATCGCTAATATCGCCTCATTACAGACATGCGAAATAGTACCGGAACAGTCTATTGTTCATAGCACCCTCACAACTCAAGCTTCGTGACTATATATACTAGACTGTGGTAGAATGGAGAAAGTTACACAACGCAGAACTGCACGCATTGTATTCTTCACCTGACATAATTAGAAACATTAAATCCAGAGCCAGAGGTCTGCATCGGACGTTTTCGCTCGAGCGCCAAGCAGTTCATAGCATAATCCGATAGGTAGCGCACAGGCATGATGGGTAAAATTGTCACGAGCGATAAATCCTCGAACAGTATAAGCCGAGCGTTAGACATTCGTTCTTGTTACAGTGATGAACTGTGTAGTAACATCGTAGATGTTTATCATTTAAAAACTTTGCAGTGTTTAACTAATCTCTCCAGAGTACAACTACAAAACTTGCTTTAAAACCTAATATAAATGTTGTAGGCAAATATATATATATATATATATATATATATATATATATATATATATATTTCCCCCCCACACAGGAGTGATTTTGTTTTTGCCACATCTGATAGATGTTATTGGATGTAAATGTAATTATTATAAACGGAGAACACAATCACGATAATGCAAGAACTTTATCAAGTTTTCTAGTAATAATAATAATAATAATAATAATAATAATAATAATAATAATCTCTAAGAATCTTTGCGTTTGTAACAGTTGTGCAGCATGATTATTCGTTTTATTATATTTTCCGTGATGTTATCTCTGTATTAATATTGTTATTAATCTACTGCTATCGTATATCAATAATATTTTGTAAAACGTTTCTACATTGTCTCAGTATATAGGCGGAACACTATGTATGGACCTATTATATTATATATGTGGTAAATCAAATATTGAATAATTATTAATTAGCAATAATAACTGTATAGCCTATCGAAGTTTTTCATACTATTTTATTTATAATATCATGTTCCTGTTTTGGTACGTTCCATTGACTGTTCCATTAAACTTTTGTCATAAACACAGAAAATAAAGCCTTATTTTTACCGTGCGAGCAAAACATATGTGTATCTTATCTGTCGCCTTCCATACAAGATAAGACATGTCGGTGAGATGACCTTGTACTCTGCTTCTATTTATTACGAGCGTATCACGACCGATCGTATCTCACTCGAGGGTGACACACTCGACCGAGTTCAAGCCAGAGATTTAACTCTGAGCCAGACGTTTGTGATGGGCAGGGCATGTAGCACGTATGTGCGAATCAAGAAATGAATAGAGTGTTAGTTGGGAGGCCGGACGGAAAAATACCTTTGGGGAGGCCGAAACGTAGATGGGAGGATAAATGAATTTGAGGGAGTTGGGATATGATTGTAGAGACTGGATTAATCTTGCGCAGGATAGGGACCGATAGCGGGCTTATGTGAAGAAGACAATGAACCTCCGGGTTCCTTAACCCTTCGTTACTCGCGTTAAATTCCGTAACGCCAGTACTCACCTGGATTACAATGGTAATCCACATTTGTTTTTGTTTACAGACAATGTTTAAACATTGGAATTAGATTTAAATGTTAAGAAATATATTGTTTTCAGTTATTACAGTAATAAGAATAGATATGGTACGCATAACGGAACGTATTAAATATAAATATTAATAATGAAATGGATAGTACACAAATTGCATTCAAGTGACATGTTTGCATAATATTTCAACACTGGTCGTGTCTTTGAGTCATAATTTATTGTTGCATCATAGTTATGAGTTAGTTCACTATCATAATTATGTAGGTTATCTAGCATTGTTGCTCACTCGATGTTTGAAGGTCATCTGAACTCTTGATCTCTCTTAATCTCTCCCACGGGAAACGCAAGTTCACTACTGCTGACCTTACTTACGTCATATTTGATAACCGAATACCTCACTCAGGGGTGTAGCAATGAAAAAATTCAGGGATGTAACAATCATTCTCACTTCACTTATAATATTTTACAGATGTTTTTGTGTATTGTAAGAAGGATATTGATGCACTTTCATGTTTATGTTTGCATTTCACACTTTACACACGTGAGTCTAATCTACATCTGATTCAATTATCTGAGTAGGCCTATGCATATCTTCTACACAGTTCAAACAAATTACATCTGAATGAGTAGGACAAATTCTCTTCAAGCACTGGGAACAAGATTGTCTTGTGCTCTTGTTTCTTGTTCTACCACACATGTAGCACCTACCAATACCTTCTGGCCGTGTTCCTTCTTCTTGACCTGTTTGTGGAATGCCTAACAGTTGCTCTCCTCTTCTCTTTATTTCTCTTGGAATTGTCTGTTGGGTGATACGCTCGGAAATTAGTGGCTTCATTAGGTCCAGAGCAAGGGTTTTTAGGAAGTTTTTCCGTAGAATTTTTTGTTTGTTTGCAGAATAAACAACAAGAGCATTGACACCTGCTATGTTCAGTATGTCAAAGAAAATAGTCAGAGGCCAGCGGCGTGAATTTCTGCTTACATCATAGGCTGAGCATAACTGGTCCAGGACATCCACAGCACATTTAGTTCTATTATAAAAAAATATTATTTCAGGCTTCTGGCTTCCTCCTGTTTCCTCATCCATTGCCTTATCATAATGCATGGTTGATAATGCTAACACTGTTTTGTTTTTCTTCGGTACATACGAAATAATTGTGCAGTTTTCATTGAATCCAAACAATGTACTGTTAACTTCCCTGTCTTGAGTAGTTGTGAAATGAGGAGGGATTTCTCTTTTGTTTTTTTTTCAAGGTTCCTACAAGTGTAATTTTGTCATTTTCTAGAAGATCTAAACACAGAGGTATGCTCGTGAACCAGTTATCGGTGGTCACATTTCTTCCTGTTCCTTTGATGGGATGAACCAGCCTCTTCACCACTGCATGTGCACTGTTACTTTGGTGAAATGGACCATCTGGTTGAATACCAGCATAAATTTCCAAGTTATGAGTGTAATATGTTTTCACATCCACCATAGCAAAAATTTTGATCCCATATTTTGCTGGTTTAGTAGGTATATACACTTTCATGGGACATCGTCCTCTGAATGCAACCAACTGCTCGTCTGTAGTTACATATTCGCTTGGAATGTAGCACCTTTGTGAATTCTGAACAAATAACTCGAACACTTCACGTACAGCAGCCAGTTTATCAATTTCTTTCCTTTCCTGCCTGTCATGAATGTTATCAAAGCGTAGACATCGTAACAAAAATTGGAATCTATTGTAGGTCATAGTCAGGTAAATTGACTCTATACCTGTGCCATTTTTATCCCATAGTTCTCTTACGTTCAGTCTTCCCGATTTCAAAGCACCAGCAAGATACAAAATACCTAAGAGTGCTCGAATTTCAACGTCATTTGTTAATTTGCAATCTCTGTCACGTCCGTAATTACGCTTCACTTTTTCAATATAAATATTAGTACACCTTACTATTACATTGATTATTGTCTGATCAATAAAGCAGTCAAAACACTCTGTGTGTGTCCGCGCATTTTTTGCAGCTCTTTTAGGGCCCGGTAAATGAATCACTATATTTTGTGCTCTTCTTCTCCCTCGTAGAGATACTGGTTCTTCCTGCCAAATTGTAGTGTTGTCTCTTCCCGTATAGCAGTTTCCATCATTTATAGACATTAGTCTTTCATCACCATCACCATAATCATCATCCTCCTCCTCATTGTCTTGTTCTGAATTAGAATCGTGAACTTCATTCAAAAGATCTTCTTTGTTGCTTTCATCATCACTTTCATTTTCAATGCCAACATCCAGATCTTCATCTAGCCACTTGCAAATATTGCTTGTATTTTCCGTGCCCATTGGAGCCAACTACAAAGAGGATGGAACAATATCACACACTTTTTTCATAAAGTTCCTGCATTGCATCACTCATAACCATATAAAAACTATTTCACTTACCTGAGTAAGAAACTGACGTCAGTACTCGCGTGGATTACAATGGTAATCCACTCGGAAAAACTGCGTATAACTTGATAAAACTCCGTATAACTTTCCAAAGCGTTGCGACAAATACGTCTAAACACCAGTAATGCCTCACTTAGACTGTGACGAGAAATTGCATTGACGCTCAGCTACGCAGTGCTGCAGGCGGTGACGTAATACAGGATTAAATATCAGTGGATTACTATTGTAATCCACGCGAGTACTGAAGGGTTAAAAGCCGTAAGTAAGAACTCCAACATATATATTTTGTTCTTCTGACTTGTTTGCAATATCCAGCCTTCCTGCTGTCGGTTAGTCACGTGCATTTAATTATTTAAAATGGGCCATCAACTAAAATAAACATTACTGTTGACATTTCATCCAGATATTAAGATAGACCCATCCTTCGCAACCTCTCGGAGTTCTGTGCGTTTCAGCAACAATAGTAAACTCAGGCTATATTTCCTATAAATAAAGTAAATTTTTTATGAAATTTAAATTCACACGTAAAAGTTCTCCTTTCGTTATCCTCCTAATTTCTGATCGCAAATTGTCTTTAAGTTCACTGATGGTGTGTGGGTTATATGTATAGACTCAATTTTTTAAGCTTTCCCTCAAATAATAATCGCACGCGGTAATTCCTGGGGAACTTGCGGGCCATAACACTGTAGAAATAATTCTGCCATCAAAAACTTTCCTTATAGCCCCCAAAGAAGCACCTACAGTACCGGCATGGGCTGTAGCAGAATCTTGTTGAAAATATGCCTGTTGTCTCTCATTATCAAATAATTGTTCAAAAACCTGTCTTATTTGCATACGATACCTCTCTAAATTTACAATATCTTAAAAAAATATCGGTCCTACTACTTAATTTGCTGTTAAGGCATACCACACACAAATCGTTTCATCTCTTCGTAGGTTAATCGCGGATTTTCTGTTCACCAGAATCTATTGTGAAAACCTACATAAGCACGTAAATGAAACCATGCCTGGTCAGAGAAAATTATTAAACGTGGATCAACAATACCGTCAACAATGTTTTGTGAAGCCCAATTACAGAAATTCACTCTATTTTCGTTGTCATGCGGCCGTAATTCTTGGACTACTGCAACTCTGCAAGGTTTCAATTTTGAAAGATTAGTAGACGTATGGACTGAAGATTTTGATATGCCTACTTCTTGTGAAACACGACGGAAATATTTATTAGGAGAACGTTCAAGTGATGCACCAATATCATCAAGTTTTACTTCTGTTAGAACCCTTTTTTTGGCCTACGAAATTTAGAGTTCAACGATCACATTTCTCTTAATCTAATGCAGCGGTGGCAAAAATGTAATCGTGCGCCGAGCCACTGTGTAACATGCAACGTGCATAGCACCTATGGAAGGAGGCTTACACCCGAAGGGGAAGTGAAGCAACTGTCTGACTTATTAACGGATTTTCATTTTCCTTACGTCAAGCACTTAAATATAAATTTATACTGTACAAGGCTACAAACTAATGTTTAGTACGTGTAACGAAGAAAGAAATGAACAATAAATGAACAATATCACAACCTAAAATTAACTGTCTTCAGAATTTCTCTGTGACAAAGTTTCAAAATCAGAAATTATGTCACTTACTGCCAGTCGTAGTTGATCACGAAGGTATTTGTCTGTCTGTCGTGATCTAAATTTGGTTTTTACTATTTTCATTGTTGAAAATAATTTTTCACAAACGTAAGTTGTAGCGAACATGGCTTCAACAGAGCAAGCGAAAGAACGAAGCTTCGGATAATTAATTTTTTGGCAAAGATTTGAAAGTTTAAAATTTGTCAAGTCCTTAAATCTAGCTTTCATTTGACATCACATAGTAAATCAGTGAGTTCAAATTGAATAGCTAACCGCATTATTCGTACATCTGCTGAAAAAGGGTCGACGTACAGAGATGATGATGATGATGATGATAATAACACAACCTTTTAATGTTTGGTGAGTAACATGTAGAATATTGCCGTTTTATGTCACACAACCGTTTTCCTCGTAATACTTGTGAACAAATCATACATTTAATATTCTCATCATATTGACAGCAAAAAAATGCGTCCTCCCATCCTACTTGGAACTTTCGTACATGGTTTCGAGAGAGACATAGGCCTATGCCACTCGCAGGTCAGAGACAAATACAAATGGAACGGAGTTTGATTCCAGTGAGTGAGAGGGTAAGGGTTGGCGGAGGTTAGAAGCAAGCGAAATGCACAGCTATCACTGCGAGCCACAGTGTCTCGCGAGTCACGTTCTCGCCACGGCTGATCTGATGTCAAGATTTCGAACTGTACCTCTATTTGGAAGTCGAATATCGGGAAATTTCTCTGCAAATTCCTATACACTTGGCGGCATGAATCTGTTTTCACGTAAGTTTCGTACATAAATTATCGCTGTTGTAATTTTTTATGTTCTTGTTTTCTGATTTTAAAATACTATTTGTGTAAGAGACGTAAGAATGCAATTAGCACCGCAATAAATCATATTTCTGAATCCGCCTTCGAGTGTAGATCCGAGCAGCATGTTGTTATATAAATAGCATGGCAGTCGATACACGTGGACGGAATTTATGTGAACCGAGATTAAGAAGATCCATTGTCTCAAATTGCGTGCCTCAGTGCGATCTTCGGGATTCTGCCAGGCGGGGGCTCTTCTCTCAGCAATCGGGACTACCTGCTGTGAATGTGCCGATATTAGCTGCCGAGGAATCCAATACCAAATTCCTCATTCCCTCTTCTTCCCCCTTACTTTTTTTTCCTAACGCTTCGTATTTCATTCCCTTGTTCTTGTCCATCACATTCTTCCAGAAAGCCGAGCTTTTTTTTATCCCTTCACTGCTCTGCAAAGAGACTTATATCGAGAAGATTTCAATGCTATAAGTTAACATACAAGCTTCTTTCAGGGAAAGCAGAATTTAAAAAAAATATAGACATAGATACATTTCTTATAACGTCAGAAACTTCCTTTCTTTAAGCTATAATTATCTGTAGCGATGTCACGAGAGGTCTGAGATTTATCTGGGAAATCTCAGACCTCGAGTGACATTTATTAGGACTATTTCGTGAATAAAATAAAAATGTAAATAATATATCCCTAAAATTCAATCACAAAATAGTAATAATTGTATATTTACCAGAACTTAACCTATTCAGATATTGTGAAGTTGAAATAGATGAATATCGATTACGGCAATAAAGAAATTCGATGTTATTATTCAATACCTAATGCTAATTGCGAAAAGCGAAATACAGGTTTAACAATGTTAATTACATGTACTGCACTTTTCTCTTATTATTATAACATAAATACATTTTCATTACCTGCTGAAATCACAGTTTAATATACAATTTTATAATATAATTACAGTAACCTGATTAATACATTAATTAAATGAAGAATTGTTGAAAACGCAGTTATCAAATTTAATCTGAATGAAGGAATGTAATTTTTTTCAGATAGCCTACAATATACATGGAATTAGAAGATGAAGATGTAGATGTTTTGGTTTGATATGCGATGATGTTACATAAATTTGAACATCTGACTTTCTATTAATTGTTTAATTTCGTTCACAAAATTTATAGGCTACAATTATAGGTTAAGTCTCGCTCCTGCGGGAGCATGACCAATGTCAGTTGTGCCATATTTCGACCGTTACCATCAGTGCTACACGAAAGCATATTTATAGCTCGGCAAACGCATTCTTGCTGTAGTGTGTAATGGAACTAAAACTGCATCTACACAGTTCAATATTCCAATCGCGTATGCGTGCAATCTGGAAAGGATATTGAAAGAATCAAGTTTAAAAGGTACGTTCAATTAAGATGCATGAAGATTTTGTGTCTACATGGTACGCCGTTTTGAACGTCGTCTTCACTGCGTAAATATATTAATTAATATTAATTATCAATCTTGCATTCATTGCTTTGAAGTTGAAAGAAAAGTTTAACCGTGTAGCTGCATCTTAATGTATTCATGACCATCAATTTCCGGAAAAAAAGTTGGCGATAACGACTAAACAAAAGAACGACCATGCGATGAGTTGATAGCGATAAATCTAGCTGCAAAAATTATTTAGTATTTGTTATTTAGTAATTTATTTAACCTGGTGGAGATAAGGCCGTCAGACCTTCTCTGCCCCCCTTATCGCAAAGTGTGACTGTGATTGGTTGGAATTCAAAATTTCATTACACTTCATTGGTCGAAAATGTAATGACGTCTTATAAACGAAACAGTCATCTTAATATTAATTCTAAATTAGTTATATACTTGATTTAAATTTAGGGTGAGGAGTAAGCTTATACGTTAGGGTGGAGTGAATCTATACATGGAATTGTTTTTTTGTCTGTTTTCTAAATGTAATAGTTGCAAAAATCTGTATTTTCACTTAACTTAGGAATGTGAAAAACATGGAGTTTCTACATTTAATTTTTGAGGTGCCCCGAAGGCTTTGAAGTTTCTTAAAATTACATATTTTTTTATCTCTTTGTAAATTTGTTCTATTATTTTGTTTTTCATTATGTACCTAATGAATTTCTGTAAGAGTCTAAATTGGGGTTGCAGTATACAGTATTTTTTTAGGGATCCACAGGAAAATATGACAAAAATTCCATTTGGGCCCATTTATTTTTTGTAGCTGGAATGTATTCTTATTTTCTTTTTCATTTCTTTCTGAGTGGTAACTAATTCAACAGATCTAATTATCATCCTTATATATATAATTGGTCTGACCCCCATATTTTGGGTTTGCCCTACGACACAGAATAGCTCACAATAAAATTTAAAATGAAAAATTATATAAACAGGTTTCAGACAGAAGTGATTAAGACATAAGAAAAAAAATAGAACCAAGTATAATTTAAATTGAATGTACGCCATAAAGATGCTGACGAAATAACGCTACAGAAAATTTTATAATAGTGGTGACGATGGCATCTTGAAGATCTCTCGTCAGCTTTTATGTTCTTTGCTCTAGTGAAACATTCTTTCTTGTTTTGGAACACGGCGGTCTTTATCACAGTTAGGCCTACAGTAAAAACAATTTTTTTGCATTTGCAACTACATGTATCAAATAGTTTGTTTGCTTCTTCTTTGAATTTAACAAATGTTGTAATTTGAGTTGTCGTCACAATGTCGTTTCTTACAAGGCTTCATTACGTTTGTGTATTGATCATGGTAAGTACGAATCAGTTGTAATATTCTAGTATGACTGACTTTCGGAATTTATGTGTTTACCTAGATTTCCTTAGTTTTGATAGAAACTCTTACTGAAATCTCCCCAACAGTTTATTCTTTGATTTGAAGTCAGATTTTAATTCATTTTTGATCCATAGATAATATTTCATTACGTCATGGTAGATAGCCTAGGTAATTGTGATGGGTTCAGCCCCTCTGGCATTGCGAATACAGGGTGGAAGATCAGATTTCGTGTGTTAATATTAGATATATTCTGATTTAAATACCCTGCAACTTAAGAAGAATGAATTTTCATTAATATTATTATATTAATAACTAGCCGTACCCGTGCACTCCGCTGCACCCGTTAGAAATAAATATAAAGTAATTACATATTAAAATAGGACATTTGATCCAGGGAAAATTCGTGTTCGATGTAAGGATAAATCGTTTATTATGTTACTTAATTTAAATTGTATTTGCATAATTAAAATGCGATCATTTTGATCCAGAGACCACTCATTTGGTCATAAAAATTATTTTAGGAAATACAGGAAACGAATGTACAGAATAGCCTATCAAGTTTTCTGTGCATAAGAAGCTATTTTAATCTTACCTGTCCTCGATTCACTCAGAAGTAACTGTAATAACATTATAGCATTATGTCCATCTAGAGAAACTACACTTTCCAATGGTGAATTAATAATTAATTATACAAATCGGTTAATTTAGCTTCCGATAGCCTATTACTTCATACAAACACAGAAACATTCTCTGTAGGCTATCTTTCATAGCTTTCGATTGTTGCTGTCCAAGGCCCTTTATAGACGAAGTCATTTGTTTTTTAATTCATTACACGGCCTTAGATGGCAGTTATTTTAATTTTAAAAGTCATTTATCTCATTAAATATGAGTTCTATCAAAATTTTTCAAGGAATAAAAATTATCGGAAATTATTTTTAAAGAAACGTTTGTTATGTAACATTTTTCACAAAAATCAATAATAAGCGAGATATTTCGATTTATTTAATTCAGGCCCCCTTATAACGCCCTTTTAAATAATGTACCTATTTTGAATGCCATATAGCCTGAAATCTAAGTCACAACGAACTTAATTTATATTCCAATTTTCATCGAAATCCGTTCAGCCATTATCGCGTGAAAAGGTAACAGACAGACAGACAGACAAACAGACAGACAGAGAGACAGACAGACAGACAGACATACAAACAAAAATTTCAAAAAAGCGATTTTCGGTTTCAGGGTGGTTAATTGTATAGGATATGTTAGGACCAATTATTTTTGGAAAATCGAAAATTACCAGAAAAATTTCGGCTACAGATTTATTATTAGTATAGATTATGTCATATCTAAGAGTTTGTGATTATTATCAATTTCCTTATAAATTGAGGTTTCTGTGACGCTTCAAAATGAAACAGCAGGGGACCAAAATTAAACAGAGCCTTTTAACATGTATTTTTAACATGTTCCTGGTATCCTGTTCATATTTTCACTCCATCTTATTATACATACAGTACTTCAGTCTGTTAGCATGCGGTATGCTCTAGGATACGTAGGACTAATCTACCAGACATGGACTCAATTTTTCCCTTCATATCCACAAAGTCGACTGACAAACCGTCCTGGGTAGCTCAGTCGGTAGAGCATTGGTGCGCTTAGCCGAAGATCCCTGGTTCGATACCCGGCCCCGGAACAATTTATCCCTTCAAATTATTCAAATATTCTGCACAGTTGGCGTGAGGATCGTGCTGGAGGTTGTGTACCATATACACGTCTAGATTTTGAGGTATATATTTCTCCACTAACTGACACATTGTGTTTATCCTCATTTTCAACTTCAGAATCAGACAATCCAACTTCTTCGATGTTGTCCTCAACTTCACTTGTTTCTGTACCTGATTCGTCTAAGACAGTGGTCGTCAGCACTCGCTGAAATGGGTAATAGGTAAGGAGTGCATCGGAATATCCGCGGGTAAGAGACGCTAGCCCTAGGGTGCACTGTGCTAATGATCGCTGGTCTAAGACATCATTGACTATCTTCTCCATGGAGTTGTCACGAATTGCACACGCCGACATAACTATCTGACTATGTCTATGAGCAGAAAAAATGAGAAAGACAAGTTTTCATAACAAGCAGGAAATTGTAATAAAAACCCGACAGCTGTTAATACCATTGTTGAAGAGAAATATCTATTTCAAATGTTCAAACAATAATTGAAAATAAGATATAAATAAAATAAACTTCAATTTTCCGACCCTTTCTTTTACCAACGGGGCGGGGGGCCTCCAAGGCCCATAACTATAGTCCCGTCGCTGTAATTTCCGGCAGCCAATCGCGTTGCAGGTCGGCTACATTTAAACGTGTGCGTCTTGTGATTCGCTAATGAAGGCGTTATTCATTTCTTAAGGCTCGATAAATACTTAATATAATCGCCCGCCATTTTGGCTCTTTCGTTGGCGTTCGCAGAAAGCAAACGAAGAAGTTAATTGCCACTCAATTATTTGCTCAATTACAGTGCGTTTGATTTATTATCATAGGAGCTACGACATGATAATATTTAATGGTGTGGCAAATAGATTCCTCGTATGGTAGCTCGGCAACGAAAGAACAAAAATGGCGAATGATACTACCTACCTAGACTTTATAGAGCCTTTACTTCCTAAGACGTAAGAAAAGAGGAGTCACGCCGGGAATAACAGCGTCACGACTATAGTTTTCAATTTCTTTTAATTATTTTTTTATGAAAATAATTTTAAAATATTTCAGTTTGTCAGTTTACGGTCCAACTAACACTAACTTTTTTTTAAAATTTGATTCGAAATACTTAATGAGTTAATAATGAAAAACTAAACCTGTGGACCTTAGAGGACCCCCCCCCCCCTGTTGGTATTGCTAGGATTAAGTAAAAGCAGTAGACGTATCATCGTGACACATTGCATCTTGCGAAATCCCCTTTCGAAAACAATCTATAACGGCTGGGAGGGGATCATCGTGCTAACCACGTGATACCTCCTGTCCCAGTTGTTCGTTGCCGTGATGTCAACAGTCAGCTGGTCGCCCCTAGCCGTTCGTGGGCTCTCTCGCCATGAATTCATTCATTCACAGTTTTCTCCTCAAGAATAGGTCTTCCACTGCAAACCTAGCAATTATTATTATTATTATTATTATTATTATTATTATTATTATTATTATTATTATTATTTGAAGGTTTATTTCAATAAACAAGCGAATTTGTGTTTATATTCCTCTTTGACACTTGTAGAGTTAAATTTTATATAAAACCTCCATTCGAGGTCGCAGGTCTTTTGCGTTCCGTAAATCTATAGTATCGGAGGTACAGTTATACTGGATGTTCATTTCAAAGTGTGTCATGACGTCACTGTTGTGAGTCAGCAATTTGAAGCGAGTTTCAGCTTTTATGTCAGAGAAGTTTCCTATTATTCAAGGCATTCAATCTGAACTTGAGAACGTGTACGGTATAACTTGAACGTCATAGCAACAGATGGCGGTCTGTGCTACCATAACCTCTTTCGAACTTTATTTTGCGCGGGAAAATCGTACGCAGGGTATTTGTTATCATCGGTAACGGCAACATTCCACAACACAAATCAAATGCTCCGTGTCCATGTTGATCGTCGAAGTTAATGTCAACAAATACGTAAGTAATCGTTTTAACCCTCTCCCCATAAAGGAAAAAACTCACCTCAGTACGTGTTTGCAAACAGTTCACATTCCTGCCACTACCGGCGTTACCGTACGAATCGGTAAGTGCTCTTCAGAATGAACGCCGTACTTGCTAGGCAACTTCTCTGTCACATAGGTAATACGCCTTTGCTGAAGTGTAGGAAGATTGAATTCTCTAGGCTCATCTGCTAGCCACATGACGGCATACAGCGAGCCATGACACACTTTGAACTGAACACGCAGTAGTTCACACTAGAAGAAGCCACGCTAAGAATTTTATTATATCGCCCTTGGTCAGATTTGAACCCGAGAATCATACACAGGGCAACAGCAGACTACGAAATTAGTGTAGTTCTGTACGTCTTGTCTGTAGCCTATACGTAAATAAAAATGTAATAAACGTTTTAAGGGGAAACTGTGGTGAAATAATTGAAGGAGTGAGGATGAGATAGTCCAAAGCCACAATTTTAACAAAAACATTTTTCTGTACGAGTTCATTTCTTACTCATGTGGGGAAGCTATAAGAAAAAAAGTATTGCAACATTGACTCAACAAATAATTAAGATACCCCACATAATAGCATAGGACTCTATACCTTTAATACACACTCCTCTAAAATTTTACGTATATCATTCTCACCCCTTCAGTTTTGAAAAATTAAGAATATCCACTTTTTTATTCTTACTCGTAAATTCGTAATTTGAACACTTTACTTTCATAATATGGTTTTATTTCCTATTTGAGAGCCCCTTAATCTATGTCAAGTGACTTTTATATATTGTAATAGAGAAAAAAGAAATTGAAAAAAAAAATGCTCCCCTCGATTATACAGACGAATCTCGTTCTAATCCAAAACCTTTACCAGTCTCACCTTCAATGCGTCCCAATGTGTTATAACACTCAGTGACTGTGTAATACTATGATTCTTCCCAGAAAACATTCATAATAATGAAATTACTTGAAATAATTTAGGTACCTACACGAGCAATGGTATTAAAGAAGATCTAACCGTTCTAAGGTACCATCCCATATAATTAAATGTGGCCAAACATACGTTGTGTGAGTGAGCTGAAAGAAATGTATTTTTTTAATCCAGTTTTCTCGACTTGCACTTATATTAAAATATCCTGTAATGGTAAATTCATGTAATTAAAAAAATATATGTCTATTATGACTGTATTTAGACTGGTCTCAGAAAGCTAATTTTTTTTCCTATGACCCATAACTATTTTCAAGCTTGCATTTTTTAATATAATATAATATTTCATACAAATGCTAATTAAATTTTATTTATCAACATTTAATTGACCTCTGTGAGAATTTTCAGACCAATCTAAGAATAATGTTATGCAAGGAGCATTTTTTTAAAGAAACTGCTTGCAAAATTATTGCACTTCAAGATCTAACACCATGTGTTCTATAATTTAATCCTACCAATTACAGTCTGGATAAGTGATCAAACTTGGTCGATAGTGTTTTCAAAATTTTTAGTTTATATTTGCTCAAAAGCTTGAAAATACAAAGGTTGGATAAAAAGTTATGGCAACACTGCTATCACATGACGATGGTGCGTTCGAAAGCTGCCAGCTGTGTTGACATGAACAAGGACTGTTAGATGAGTTAGTGCAGCCAGCGGCGACAGTACTCTGTTAATCTACTTCAATGTGTGTAGAACGTTGACTTTCATAGGGATAGTGAAAGCGCCCTAAGACCCTCTTTTCAAAACTAGAGCAACGTTCCTGGAACAAAATTGAAGTGGCACGAGGTCGTAGTGCACAAGAATGTTTTCAGGGACTTCGTGAAGCATGTGGTGATGCAGCGTTCCATATCGCACAGTGGCACGATGGGTTAAAGCGTTCCGGGAAGGCAGGGATCACGTTCAGGACAACCTCCGTACAGGACGACCCCACGTGAAGGACAACACAATTCAACTCCTTGCTTCCCTGTTGGATGCTGATCGCCGATGGTCTGCGCGTGAGTTAGCAGCGGAAGTCGGAGTATGTCACAAAATTGTGCTCCACATTCGGCAAGACATTCTGGGTTACCGCAAAATTGCAGCGCGTTGGATACCCCGTGAAATTTCCGAGATGCAACAATGGCACCGCTATGCAGTCGCACAGGCCTTGTTGGACCGGTACCAAAGGAAGGTGACGACTTTCTTGGACGAAATCTTGGCTCGCTCGTACGAACCAAACTTGAAACGACAATCAAATGAATGGAAGCATCCCGATTCACCTCGTCCGAAGAAAGTGCGCCCTACTTAAAGTGCTGTGAAGGTGATGTTCATTGTGACGTATGACAATGATGGGGTAATACTGCACCACTCTGTACCTCCAAGGCAAACGGTAAACGCGGACTATTACTGCAGGTTCCTGCAGCACCACCTTCGTCCAGCCCTCAGGAGAAAACGACGACACTTGGTGGTACAGAACCCCATCATTCTTCATGTGAATGCAAGGAGTCACATCGCTGCTGCTGTCAAGGACCTCTTGCGTCGCTGGCAATGGGAGATTCTGGAACATCCACCGTACTCACCAGATATGAGTCCATACAATTACGATCTTTTCACCAAAGTGAAAGAACCGCTGCGAGGGACCCGGTACAATGCCAGAGATGAACTTATCCGTGCTATAGGGCGGTCAATATGGAACGTCAACAAAGATGAACGTTCTGATAGTGTACAACGCCTTCCAAACATTTGGCAAAAAGTAATAAATAAGGGGGGGGCGACTATATAGAAGGTACGCAAATGTTGTACCCCTGTGAATAAAGCTATGTCTGAAATATCGAACTGTTTCCATTACTTTTTATCCAGCCTTCGTAGTTACGGGTCATTGGAATAAAAATTAATTAGCTTTCTGAGACCAGTCTAAATATAGTCATAATAGGCCAATATTTTTTTTTTAATTTCATGAATTTACCATTACAGCATATTTTAATATTGAAGCTTTTGAGCAAATATAAACTAAAAATTTTTAAAACTTTGTAAAAAATATAATTTCAGAATTATGAGGCGTAATGACACCGAACATTATATAGATGATAGTAATGTAGGCATGTTTATGCAGCTGAAAATAATTAATAAATTATGAATACTTGTTTGAAGATGATGAGGATGATGATGATGATGATGATGATGATGATGATGATGATGAATGAAAATTGCAGAAGTTGTAAAAATGACATAAGCGTCCCCTCAAAATGTAGGCGATTAGCATAAGAGTGCATGTTCCTATTATATGCAGTAGTCTTATTCATATGAATTTGCTGTTCCAAGGACGTCTTTTCTTTAGGACACGATGTTACTTTCCCTCATACGCTCCGATGAATGCTCTGTGCCATTGCCCTCAGAGAGAAGAGAGAGAGAGAGAGAGAGAGAGAGAGAGAGAGAGAGAGAGAGAGAGAGAGAGAGAGAGAGAGAGAAGAGCTCTTTAACGTCATAAGTTGGCGATTTAGAACTGACTAGTCTGTTGTCATTCGAAGAAAGCCCTCCCTACGAAAATTTGCATCGTACATATTTCTTTTGGCAGAACTAATTATTTTTTCACCGTTGTCTTCCCTCTCATCTTCTTTAAGTTTTTTCCCCTGTGAAATTATCTGTATACTCTATCTCTTCCGCTAGCTTCCTTTGTCTTTGTATCACATTTCATTTCCTCTCCCTGACGGGCCTCCTTGCCTTCTTTATGTATCTTCAACCTGCACTTCCTTCTGCAGCCTCTCCACGAGTTTTCAGGTGTCAGTCAGTCGCCCAAGCCTATCATCTTTCTTCTTATACTTCTTTTCAAAACTTACTTGACTTCTCCCCCCCCCCCCCTGCTTAGGTCGGTATTCCTGTCGTCTCTTTTGACTCTTTAATAGTATTTTGCCTTCTCAATTTCTTCATAGCCTGTTGAGTTTTATGTCTCAGATCCTCTTATCTTTTCCCTTTCACCCCTCATTCCCATTCCTTTTCAATACACTTTTATTTCGATTCCGAACATAATCCTATCACTCTTAAATTTGAATCGCTTTCCAATTTAATAATTTAAAATTTCTACTTGCGACGTGATATCCATTTGCTCGCATAAAAATGTAAATATGCCTACACGTTTTATGCTTTACACAAAACACATCATCAAATTCTGACAATTCGCTGTGTTCGCCTACGTATCTGTCTCAAATCACATTGAAATTGTATTAATCTCAAAGTATCTTTATTCCTGGTGTCATGTAGTGAATAATATTTAATATGTTGTGCAATTAAATCTTGAATTCGTTCATTTACTTTGATGAGCAGATGTCATTTGAAATGTGACAGAAACAGAAGCTACATAGAGTTGTAACAGAGCATTTCAATTTAAATACGTTTTAGTTTTTCCGCATAAAATTATTAAAATGTGTTATGAAAATATTGTCTTATATGGTTAGAACAGTGATGTCAAAGCAAGCGCATTTTTCTGACATTGACGTCGTGCGCGGGCAGCAAGCGCTAAGTATGGAAAGAGGAAGGGTTGTGTATATGAATAAGCAACCTGTTGGATTAAGAAAACAGTGGTGCACAAACTTCAAACGGAACGTGAAATTTTATGTCGTTATTTTTATATGGCTTCTTTCTGTTTAATATTATCTATATTGTCTGTAAAACAAAAGTACTAACACTGATTTCTTAATATTGCACTTGTGTTTTAAATCTTAATAACATAATAGAGAGTTAAGAAGGAATATTCACTTAAATTCCATAGTAGTATAATATTATACTGTATTAAGTGGATGAAACACATCATTCATAAAGAAAGTGATATTCCAAAGAAAGAGATAGAGTATGACATGATAAGTTGGAATTTATATTGATGGTATCTTTAGCCTTACAAAAGTAATCAATAAACTAATCAAAACAATATTACAGTACAAAGCAAAGTTACCTAGGTACTGTATCTGTTTTAAGTGTAACTAATATTACATAACAAAACTCTTATCGCATCATGCTTTTGAGGTGATATTTGTGAGCAACTTCCTGTCATCAGAATATTAAATTATTTTCTCGAAACCTGCTGAAGCTATAGAGCTGACATTTATACAACACATGGGCACGTATCTTTTGCTTATGATGTAACAGTAGTTGCTTTGCTAATTAATTTCCTTACAAACAATTTCCATGCGAATAGTTTCACAATTTTCAATACACTATCTTCAGTAATACATATATGCTGTATATTTGATTTACGAAAACATTCTGTAAGGCTACTAAATAAATAGGCCTATACCTGAAAATTTCACTTTTCCATACGGAAAGTTCAGAAAATATTTCTTTTGAATAAAAAATGCGAACTTGTGAAAAATGAGCATTAAAATTGAAACTTACATTCTTATAATGCACTTATACCTCTCAGGTAAATCTAAAAATTAACATGGATACAGTTTTAATAAGTTCTCTTCCCTTTATCTATTGAATCAGTGCTGGACATCCCTAAATATAGCTCGACCAAGCGGCATATACCACCTCTTTCTTCTGTCTCTTTCCTTTCCGCTGTAAAGCGCTCAGGCTCTCCTGGGCTCTAAAGCGCACGCTTGCTCCTGTGGACATCAATTGACGTGCCTGGGTTAGAAGAATACAAAATAATTGTTGTTAGAATATATAGTAATATTCCAATATTTTACATCTTCTTTATACGCAGAGGTTGTTAAGATCGTCATATAACAATAAGAAATGCCTTTATCTTTTGTATAGTCAACTGTCCGAAGACAGGTTTCAACATCATAAGTGACACCAAGAAGACATCATTCATGAGGAAACTAAGACAGGAGATAATGGGGTACGTTGGCCAGTTCCTTTACCCTTCCATTGCATACATCTCTGACTAGCTACATATTATAATAATGAGACTTCAGATGTATAAAAACAATTGTTCTTCCTCTAACACATATCGTCAAGTGAAGACGCACTGCTAGATAATAGATGCAGGCCTACTTGTCAGATAGAATCTCAATCAGAGGTTTTTGTCTTTACTTTGTGAAACACAAGTTAATTACTAAGTTCATCGATATCAAACATTATTATTACATAAAATTGAAATGATTACCTTAAGTGATTACTAAGGAGCGGATTCCTATGTAATTAAATATTCTTTTTGCGTGTGATAAAACACAATTAACAAATATTTTGCAATTCATTTTGATTAATTTTCAGAAAAGTCTATGATATATAATACGAATATTTATTTTCAGTCAATGACTTTACTATCAATATCTGTAAGGTGCAAGTCCTTACATTACATGATTTAATATTGTATGAACGCTTTCGTCGGCTTCATACCAACATCATCAGATATAACATTCTATATAGCAATATCATCACTAACAGGTACATATGTCTCTACAAACCAAAATACAATATATATTAATAAGCATGCAATGTGATAAAAACATGATAAAACCAACATAATAGGACATAAATGTGTCTTTCTTGTGTGACTACACTCTACTGTCAGATGATTAAAAAGCACACGTGTGATTACAAAACTTGTACAAATATGTTTGCAGGTCTTTACTGGTAAAATAATAAAAAATAAAATGAAATCTGTGTACTACATTGTGTGAAGAGATGCATTACAGTCATTGAACTAATGTTAACTGATTTGTTCGTGCCCGTATTCTTGTTTTATCATCACTGCACGTCTTTTCTCCTTCCAAATATATGTACGTCCTAATATATAGACTGAGGTTGTGCCTTGAGTCTAATATTCAAAGTTGTTATGGATATCATTTGTATCCGACGATATGTTTCAATATTAGGTTGTCTTATGATGTTGATTTGCGGCATATACTTGAACGTGCAGTATGAGCGGTGATGCTCTTCAATCTAAAATGGAAGTAATTGAGTTATGTAATTAAATTAAATAATATGTATTATCATTAAGATAATGACTTAACTTTAAATGAAGATTTATTGAAAATTTTATGAGATTAATTAAATTTATTGTGACGTGTTGAGTAGATGGAAACTTACATAGTTAATTTACGGACGGTATCCAAATACTGTAGTTGTTGTGGACTATTATAGTAAGGTGAATGTCAGCGTTCGAGTTTAGCTGGAATAAGATAAAATGTGAAGTAATTAATATTAACACATTGATAGAAATAAATGTATCTGTGGTTTGTGTCTATGTAATTAAAGTTAGGATAAATAATAAATGAATAATACAATTAACAAAGTTAAAAATTCCGAACATGAAGTTCCAAATTTAAAACCCGAATTTTATTTCACATAAAAACACATATTTTCACAAAAAATTATGTAAATACATATTTTCAGAAAATCTACTATAAAGACATAAATCTTGGAGTTTTTTTTTACTTAAATAATTTTGTTACAAAAAATTTTAAATATTTTAAAACTAAATCAATTTTATCACTCAGCAGTACGTTACCTTTTTTAAGAATTCTTGGTTGCTTCTTCTTTCTAAGCTCTGTGTGGTGTACCCGTGATCCATTTTCGTAATAGTATTGCCTCAAGTTCTGAGAACTGCTAGGCAGCATATCAATATTATTATTAGAGAATGAATTAACATGGACAAGAAGAAGACATCTTGCAACACATAATTAGCAATATTTATTGTTGCTGAAGATGATTTCATTCCACGCTTTGTTTGTGAAACACAACAGATAAGAGCTCTGGTGTAAGGATTATTTAATTTAAACAAATCTCTCGCCTCTCGCTCATGTCTATCAAGTAAGGCAATATATATTATCTTGTTGTGATTCCCTGTTATCGGGCTTCATCAATCTATATCCTTCAAGATATACTGAAAGATGGTTGTTTAAAAAACGATTTGGCTTTCCTATTAACAAATCTAAGCTTTTTGTGTGACACCATAAAAATAACTTGAAACGTTCACAAACCTGTTGTCTGAAACAGATAGGGAGGTGCGTGCCGTGGAAATTAAACTAGACTCGCTACCAGGTTCAGAAGCACAATTTATTACAAAGGGACAAATTCCAGAATGTGTTTGGGAAAGACGGTGGATATAAAAAAAATGTGTAAAGTTGCTCAAGTATTGGAGGGTGTGCCTGTAGGTGAAATTGACGGTGTTTATGTTTGTGACATTCCTCTCTCTTTAAATATGCACGTCTGACGTCCTGTGATGTGGAAACATCGTTTTCACAGTATAAGTCGTTCAGAGATAATCGACATGCATTTGAGATGGAGAATAAATTTGGAGATGACCTTTGTTGTTCACTGCAATTCTCGGCCAACTACTAGCACTCAAGTGTGGTTGGTGAGTACCTAGTAACATTTTTTTTTCCAAGCTAAGTAAGGTATTTTTGTCATATTTAAAAAGTATATATATATATTTATTTATTTATTTTTAGCAAAGATTTGCGTACTTTTTAGCACTTAAAAATAAATATATTCACATTTTTAGCACATAAAAATCCGCTCCCTACTGGTTACAAGAATCGTCATCATCAGCCATTCAAGTAGCATGCCTAGTGGCCTGTTGCGGTCTCCTTCCATCTTTTTAAAGGCCGACCCAAAGATCTTTCGCCTCGAAGTATGTATCTGATGATATCGATTAGTAGGAAAATTATGATGCTTTCAACTCTCCTATGAGAAACAATCGGTTTGATTTACAAGAATAACAAAGCAAAATGATCACCCGTAAAATATCGTTTGTTTTCCTAAATCGCAAGATATTATTTCTGTTGTTATAACATGATGTACATCGCGAAACTAAATTTCTTTCTCTCTAGTTCTGTTGATTATTTCATTTGAAAATATCGTTTTGTCCTTTCTTTAAAACTAATATTTCGTATTTATGAATGTTATTGCTTCATTATGTGCTATTTCTTGTTAAAGTAGGTAGACGATAGATGGATTTATTGAGCAATATTATACATAATAATAATAATAATAATAATAATAATAATAATAATAATAGTAATAATAATAATAATAATAATAATAATAATTTATTTAATCTGGCAGAGCTAAGGCCAGTAGGCCTTCTCTTCTGCCATCCAGACTCTAATTCTAATTGAATACAATTGGTTACACAGTTATTACATTAATATCTAGACCATAAAACAACATGAAAGTAAATAATGAAAGTTGGATAAGTAATGTTAGTGTGACAATAATAAACATCGGTAAGAAATAGTTATAATAATAATAATAATAATAATAATAAGAATAATAATGAGATAATTTAGATATTTATCTGTGATATATATAACCATTAAACATTGAGAAACCTGAAACAGCTATTAATGTTAACAATAATTGTTAGAAAAATATTTCGCTAGTCTATTCTTAAATTGGTTTGATGTCTGACAGTCCCTGACATTACTCGTTATGGAATTCCAAAGCCGAGGAACAGCCACAGTGAAAGAAGATTAAAATGAGGATGTTCGGTAGGAGGGAATGGATAAAATTGAGGAGTGTTGTGATCGTGTGTCTAGGTTATGATGGGTGGATAAATTTTGAAAACGAGATGCAAGATAGACAGGAGTGGAGAAATGCAATATGTAAAAGAGAAGGGAAAGACAGTGGATTTTCCTACGATCTTCTAGACGGAGCCAGGACAACATTTCGAGGGATGGTGTTACGTGATCAACCCGGTGAATATTGGAGACGAAACGGACGCACATATTATGAACACGTTGTAGTCTCTGCGCCGAAGTAACGCTTAGGTCAGTAAGCAGAATTTCACAGTAATCGAAGTGGGGCATCACGAGTGTTTGCACAGATGCATACAGATGCACTACACTATCATAATTTTCTCTTAAATCCAATGCACGGGTTTTCTGACCGTACGTGTTGTATAAAAACAAGCCCCTACTTTGTAGGTTTCACCTCCCTCACCTATGATTACATAGAACGACTCTCCAAAAGAACATACAGATTAACATGAAAATGATACAAACAAAACATATTACATAATATATGCAAACCTAACATATCAACAGGAATAAAAATGTATAATTGAAAAGTTAGCATTATCCCTTCGTCAATTCGCATCATAAACTTCAACAACTGAAGTTCTAATCTGTCTCGCCTTCATGAGAAACAATCTATCTTTTGTACGTATTCTCTATTCCCCATGAGGTCAAGACATGCAAGCGAACCCCTATTCTGACTTAGAATCGAGAGTGGTAGATATTTTCTCCGGATATGTTCCGTTTCGTCACAGTGGGATAAAATGTGTCTCCAAGAGTCCTTTTCTCTACACAAAGGACAGAGGCGCTCTCCTTCTTCGGTAACAATTTTATTACCCTTCCATGCCCCCAGTCTTAGCCACGCTAAACCTGCTCTACTGTCTTTTGAAAAAGTGAACAGGTAAAGATAATCCTATTCCAGTCCGCGGAGACTAACAGGCTAACGGCTTTCCCTTCACAGATAAATGGCATTGGTAGCAGTAGGGATGTCAGTTCTACTAGCTTGTAGCATTTTCCCCCAAGGCAATACCTCTGATAGACGTACTCATTTGTTAGATGCTGAATGAATTCCAGGACGATAGAGCTGCCGAAAGGATTAAGTCAACGGAAGAAAATTTATGGTCCCACCGAGGATCGAAGGCATTACCTTCCGACTTATATTGCAACGCTTTAACCATGGCCGTCTCTTTTTTATGTTGTGTTAAGACTGAAAAAGATTGTACTTACCTCTTCTTCATGTTTTTATTTTGTCACTTTTATGGCATAAGTAGCTATAATTTTGTACTGTGTATTGCAATTGGAGCTTTGCCCTATTATAAACAAATAAATATACAAATCAAGAAATAGTAATGTTTCAGAAATATTTTGATGTCGTAGTTTCCGTAAGAAATATGCGATCTACTTATCTCAAGAATATATGCATGAAGTGAGAATTAATACTCCAACACGAAGAAAAAGGAGCAGAAGAGGAAGAATAAGACAGAGGAAGAAGAAGAAGAAGAAGGAGAAGAAGAGTGAAGAAGAAGAAGAATGAAGAAAGTCTAGCTATTTTATCTAATCGAGCTGCTTCTTTCAAATCTTATATTTGAACAGCAATATTGACTGAAGAACAATATCTTGACAGTATCATTTTTAACTTTTTTAGTGCACTGGTGCATTATTATTTATTTATTTATTTATTTATTTATTTATTTATTTAAATCTACTACCAAAAGAAGCAGGCTTCCAATGACAGGTGGCTTACATAGATACATACACAAAATATATAATAAGGAAAAAAACAAAACAAACAACACAAATGAAAGAAAGACAATACATAACGGTAATAGGGCCTAGAGGCTAGAATATAATATTGCAGTTAATATAATGCCAAATGTCAATATAATGATGCAAAATTATTTAAAAACTAGAGTGAAAACATTATAATACACTTCTTTATAATTTAAATAACTAAGGAAATACAATTCTTTTTAATATTTATGAATTTTTCAACTGTTAAGCTGAAATCTAATTGAGAATCACAGTTTAAAGACAGTTGTAAGTATTACACAATGGAGAGTTCTTGAAGAAAACAGTTCTAGGAATGGGAATAACAAAAGGTTGCCTATGACGTAATTCTGTTTTTTTTTTTTCACATTGAACTGAAGGAATTTAAGAAAATCACAGTTATTCAATATACCGTTAACAGTCTTACAGAGGGAAATTTGACTATTTATTAATCGTCGAGATTTTAAAGTTTTATAATTAAATTAAAAAAGTAACTGATTATATGAAATTTGCTTGTCATAAGACGACACGTGATGTTTTTTTTTAAATATAAATAACGTAAAAATCTTTTCTGTATCCTTTCTATTTGCATCTGATGGGACTGGAACTGAGGTTACAATACAGTATTACAGACGCATACTCTAGCTTACTCCTAACTAGAGTTTTATATAGAGTATCAATAGTATTTATATATTTTTAATTCTTTTGTATTTTTGATTATAAATCCTAATTGTCCACACCTGTGGAGTAACGGTCAGCGCGTCTGGCCGCGAAACCAGGTGGCCCTGGTTCCATTCCCGGTCGGGACAAGTTACCTGGTTGAGGTTTTATCCGGGGTTTTCCCTCAACCCAATGTGAGCAAATGCTGGATAACTTTCGGTGTTGGACCCCGGACTCATTTCATCGGCATTATCACCTTCATCTCATTCAGACGCTAAATAACCTAAGATGTTGATAAAGCGTCGTAAAATAACCTACTAAAAATCCTAATTTTCTATATGCATCAATTACCAAGTGATTTAAGTGCATTTTAAAACATAAGTTGTGTGTAAAATAAGTACCGAAATATTTAAAAGATTCTACTCTAGGTAACTTCACACCATTAATTTCATACGAATTTTGAGCAACTGTCTTATTTTTAGAATACGTCATAAAGCAACATTTATTAAGATTTAACAGAAGAAAATTATCGATACTCCATCCATGTAGTCTGTCAAAATCATGCTGTAGATCAAAAACGTCTTGTTGTTAGTCAATGACTTTATACAATTTAACATCATCAGCGCATAGTAAACATCTATCGTGCCTATCTTTGGTGTTAACTCGTTTGGGTCTCAATAGCCGTATTCCAGATATAAACATCTACGTGGAGTCGAGGCAAGAACTTGATGGATCATACTGAAAAGCGATGTCCCCTCAGGGACTCCTTGACCCTGCCGAACAAAAAGTAATCACACGGTCATAAGCCTAAAGAATGAAGAGGTTGGTCAAGTACTAAACCAGTCACACCCTTAGGGAAAGTTTTGAGTGGTTGTGAAAAGCAGAATGCCTTGGAGATAAAGTCCTTCTTTGTCCAGCAATATACGTCATTTCCGTCACAATGCTTCAAGCATATTGGTTGAGCAGAGACTCCTTGCATTTCTGAGAGGGCTCTTTCTCACTACATTTTAAACCTGCACACTTAACCCACCGTTCAATTATTTGCGCTGTAATGAACTTTATAGTTTTAACATAATAAGCACTGGTGTAGCTCAGGCGGTAGCGTGTTTTCCTGCTGATCCGGAGTTGCGCTTGAGCGTGGGTTCGATTCCCGCTTGGACTGATTTCCTGGTTGGGTTTTTCCGACGTTTTTCCCAACCGTAAGGCGAATGACAGGTAATCTATGGCGAATTTCCGGCCTCATCACGTCAAATAGCAATAGGACTCATATTACTAATTTAAACAATCATTATATGTATAAGAAGAGGATTATAACCACAAAGATTTTGATTTGTAGAAGTATTAATATTTACTTTCATTATATGAGATAGAATAGGAACTAATAGACAACTCTACCTCACAACCACGAAACCCAGTAGTTGATACAGCGTCGTAAAATAACGAAGTAAAAAAAATTGCATAATGAATAGAGTGGTATCATAAGGCACGGTCGAGGAAGACAAAATAAAAGACGTTTCAAATTTAAATACAATGGAAGCTCTTAAGTTCGACTGCTTACGTAGGAGAATTAGACACGTCCCTATACGGGCACTAAGAAATGGGTCTGCCATTTGAAAGGAAAATTGGTTCTGTGTCTTGTAGTGATACTTTTGTTAAAGGAAAACAGAATATTTTATTTATTAGGAAATCCATTTTGATCACTGATTTTAAATTAATGAACTCTTATTTTTCTTTTTGAGAGTTGTGCCGTTTGTGAGACGGAACTGTCGAAACCCACTGTGGTACTAGAAGCGCATACATAATCCTCGGGGCGGGCAGGAAATGCAAGTACAGTACTGTATTCGTTGATGGGTAACCTATAAGAATTTCTATTCATTTCACCTGCCACACCCACTATTCTTATTGAACTGAACTTTCAATTCTGTTCTGTCGAACTTAGGAGAGTCCATTATACTCCTTTCTGCATCGACTTCTACATTGACCATATTATTTCGGGGATTGCCCCACTTGCAAACTGCTATAATATGTGTAAATAATTTTAATCATACTAGTATAACAATTACTTCAACAATTTCGTTTATATGACGTCATTCCATTTTCGACCAATTAAGTGTAATTAAATTTTGAATTCCAACCAATCACAGTCACACTTTACGATAATTTTTGCAGCTAGATTTATCGCTATCAATTTATCGCATAGTCGTTATTTTGTTTAGACATTGTCGCCAACTGCTTCCTCGTAAATAGATGATCATGAATACATCATGATGCAACTGCACGGTTAAACTTTTCTTTTAACTTTAAAGCAATGAATGCAAGATTGATATTTAATATTAATTAATATATTTACTCAGTGAAGACGACGATCAAAACTGCGCACCATATAGACACAAAAATCTTCATGCATCTTAATTTAACGTACCATTTAAACTTGATTTTTTCAATATTCTTCCCAGATTGCACGCATACGCGTTTGGAATATTGAACTGTGTGGATGCAGCTTTAGTTCCGTTACACACTACAGCGAGAATGCGTTTGTCTAGCTATAAAAAATTCTTTCGTGTAGCACTGATTGTAACGGTCGAAATAAGGCACAGCTGACATTAACCTACAATTGTAGCCTATAAAATTTGTATTTTGTGAATGAAATTAAACAATTAATAGAAAGTCAGATGTTCAAATTTATGTAACATCATCGCATATCAAACCCAAAAATCTTGCATAGTAATAATATCTTTGATCAAACTGCCTTCCGTATGGCGTAATAAAATTCGTGTTTTAATTAGGCCTATGTATACAGAGATAGCTTAACTATGTAGCCAACATGTCTCGCTGTGAATACATAAGCATTGGTATATAGCTGTCCCCACTGTTACTGTTAAATTAAATTTTGATATCAGCAGATAATGAAACTGTATTTATGTTATAATAATAAGAGAAAAGTGCAGTACATGTAATTAAGATTGTTAAACCTGTATTTAGCTTTCCGCAGTTGGCATTACTGAATAATAACATCAAATTTCTTTATTGCAGTAATTGATATTCATCTACGAGTATTTCAACTTCACAATGTCTGAATACGTCAAGTATTCGTTAATATACAATTATTAACATTTTGTGATCGAATTTTAGGGATATATTATTGATAGTTTTATTTTATTCATGAAATAGTCCTAATAAATGTCACTCGAGGTCTGAGATTTCCCAGATAAATCTCAGACCTCTCGTGACATTACTACAGACTATTTTTCTGAACATACAGTAGAAGACCTACCATTATACGTCGAAAATTTATTTTTGTATTACAACAAGACAAACATTTCAATAATTCCAATTATAAATTCGTGTCATCATAAACGTAAACGCATGGAGAAATTTATTGTGCGAGTAGTGATATTTACACTGAAGATGTACAAAAAGTTAAAGTAATATTTTTTATGAAATTTTTACAGCGTTACAATGAATCGGTTAGTTTTATAGGTTTTCTTTATTCTCCATTAGATAATAAATGAAAATGTGTACAGTGCACATAGCTGAAATAAAAATCATGTTAGAGAGTTGAAATTTTGTAAGACTTTCAGAACTGAAATACGTTAAGAAAAGATTGTAATTAGTATGGTACTGATGTAAGAATTTCGAATGTTTTAAGCAAATTATTAATTTTAATTGGAGTAATTTTTAATAATGAAATTAAAACAATTAACATAACTGACCACAAAAACACTAGTCTATTATAATAGTCTATTTTCAAAGTTATGTTATTAAGAATCAAACTCCTTGCACAATTTGTTTTTAAGATGCGTGCATTTAAAATCATATATTTCAACTTAAAATATGTATTCATATAGTATGAAGATGTGAGTAAAGAACTATGTTTCTGAAAGTTATCTCAGGCTTTAAAATATTCATAAATGGTCCATTATAATGCTGTGAAAATTATATCAAAACATGAAAGCAAATTTTTTGTGCGTCTGCAGGTCTTATATTTATTTATTTGAATATACAATTTCTTAAGCCCTATTTTACGCGAAAGTACATTAGGGTTATACAGTAGTTATAGACTGATACCTGTAGTTTCAATTGTTAATTAACAAGAATACATTTCACTTGGATTATCAATGCTGCTTAAAATTAACACTTATGTCTACTATAGTTGAATTAATTACAAGTTCTTAAAATATATAACATATAAAATTACAAACCCTTTGTTCCTGAAAACATTGAATAGTGGTTTGTCATACATTACATCACAAAAGTGTGAATTTCCGAACATAAGAAATCTTCTATTTTCTACAACTGGACAATGAAGCAGAATGCATTTGTAATTTGTTTACAATTTTCATTACAATTCAGCAGTTAACAGAACAACTTCAGGGATATAATATAGTGTTAAGAAAGTTATACAGCAAGAAGATCTTGACACTGTGTTGAACTGCATGTGACTTTATGTCTATTTATCCACTGATTTGGCATGAACCTATGAAGAGGAAATAGCTCGATATTCATAGAATCGTTTGCATGTGGTTCTGACGTGTAATTTCCTATTTTGAGAGCCCTAGGGACTTTCGCTCCAGTGTTCCCCTTCATTTTCTTGTCAGATGATTATATCTACGATTATATCTTCTGAAAATCATCTTTTTTAACCATCTGTCAGTAGTGGGTGTCAAAAACGAAGTTTACATATTATCTGACATACACTTACCAATATTTTTATAATTCCGTACTCGAACTGAGGATAGCTTTGTGGAAATAACAAGCGCCTCCAGTTTGAATGCCATTTCAAATTGAATTGTTTGGAGATGTATAACTATGACAGAGAAGTAGAACGAAAACATCATCAAAACTTTTTTAAGTCTAGCTCTATTTCGGTCAACACACGGTTTTCGCAAAAGGATCAAGTGTCTTGGTCGGGTTGTCGAGGCACTTCCCAACCTTGTATCATAATATACGTACTATATACAATCAGTGGGTTAACATAGATTTCTTTTAAAGGAAGAAAATAATATTTAAAATTATGTTGGTTCCAACTTTTCTTGATGTATATATCCCACAAAATATCATTTAGCATTGTTATTGTTGTTATAATTTTATTATTTATGCTCTTAATAAGTCAGATTTAGCAAATAAAAAGAGTAAAATGAAAGCATGAAATATGTTCGATTTCATATTGTTTCCGAGTTAGAAGCAATTTTGTCTCCTGGATTACTTTCACAGTTATTGCTCAAAATTACCAGTTGCCAATGGAAGCCTGTAAACGTCGTTATTGATATGCTTATCAATTAACAAAATTCCGGTACTTTACGTTTATACTGGTATGTTTTTTATTTTTCTAAGAGAAAGAGAAGAGAATGATAGAGCATGATAGAAGTTAGCATTTGCGTAAAATCATCAAAGAATAAGATTTCAGGTGCCGTTTATAAGCTATCGTATGATGCAGGGTTGTTTCCGATCTCTGATAACGAATTTGAATGACATCATGTGCTTCAGGAGTCACACGACAGCTGAACTGTGGCGCGAGGTGACAGACAAGTAGTCTGTGAGTGATCTCATAGTCAGAGTGCACGGCGACTCATAGCAAAAATTCCCAAGAAAGTCGAGCCTTTTTGGGAGGGGTACACAACAATCCTTTCCGATGCCAAGTACAGTTAAGTGAAAATGAAACAAGCCTGCAATAAACGAGGTTTCGTTATTTCCAAGAAAGGCATCTTCTGTGTACTTAATAAGATTTGTAAATCTCGAGTGGAATTAATTTGTATCATCTCGTGGGGTGCGGCGACTTGTGACGGGGGGTGGATTTGCTTGCTTTTTCCACTCTGGAATTAATCCCATCCGAGCTTTGCCAGTCTTATTAGGTAGGCCTACACACAAGATGTCTTTCTTGGAAATAACGAAACCACTTTTTTTTGCAGGCTCCTATGATTTTCACGTAACTGTACTTGACATCGGAAAGAGTTGTTATGTACCCCTCCCAAAAAGGCTCGATTTTCTTGGACATTGCTACTGTGATACACCGTGCACTCACTACTGGTCTGTCACCTCTCGCCGCAATTCAGCTGTCGGTGTGATTCCTGACGCACATGACGTCATTAAAATTCGTTATCAGAGATCGGAGACAACCCTGTATTGTACCAGCTTGTCTTGCCAAAATAATTAATGGAATACAAAATCGGATACGATTCCGAAACAACGGAAATTGGGCATTATATGCAACAGATATTACTTTTGCTTTTAATTGCGAATCTACTCTTAAAGCGGGAATACAAATTGAGTTAAATTTTTACGTAATATACAAAACTAGTAAAAGTGGACAGGATTGTCTGTCTTCTCCAGTGCCATACATCACTCGACTTAAAAAAATGCAATCAATACTTACGAGTTGTCCCAGTAATGTAAGGAGGAGAAAATCCAGAGATCTAGTATCGAACATAGAGATCGAAACAAGAGCGCGTCTCCTTTCACTTACACAAGAACAAAAAGGAAAAGGGGAGGAGGTCTGAGGAAGGAGATTGGCCGGGCCGGGGAGGACGGTTACAGCAGCTTCAGAAGACGAATCAATTACCAGGGTAATAGAAGTAGCACCGCCACCTCCGTGACAGCGAGCTGGCTGTGGCTCTGACATAGACAACCCTGCAATGAATCCGCCAGCGCACAGATAATCGAACCGTCAGGACCACCTCAATATCGCATGACGAGTTCCGTTCATTGGCTGACCCAGTTGTAAACTTTCCCACAGTCTAACACCGTGTACATCAAAAGATATTTGACGAAATGAAGTGGAATTCCATGCGGCTGATAACGCACTCCTAGCACAGTAGTGTAAGAACAACACAGAAGAAAGGGACTTCTAGATAGACTTCTATAACCACTACACGAGAGCTAAGATACACTCTATCCCACTCAGCCGAACTAATTTCTCACTCAGTATAGAGATCGAGGTCTGAACTAACCCAGATATGCCTAGGCCTACTGTCCTATTAAAAGGACAGTTGTCAATGTTTCAAATTAGCCTCTCTACAGCCAACGCATTTGCTTTTTCGCAGGTGTCACTATTACTGGTCTTAATTAGAGGCTTGCTAGGTGTGGTAAGACTGGTAATTAGAGTTCTGGTCATCGTTGAGTTTGAGATGTGGACGTGAGAATTGTTCGTTTATTTCAGCTATGGCATCCGAGACGCAAATCAGATAAGAATGTTAAATATTTTCACAGTTCGGAATTATTTTACAAATTTTTGTAAGTCAAATGACTCCTAATAAACATATATATATAACGTGAAACCACAATGCGTTCAAAATATCTATTCATTCTGACATGACAATGACGAAAACTTATGTCTCCTTTTAAAAGGACAGTAGGCATATCCCCATATATTTTGACATTATTTCGCTTTTTCAATTTTAGTGGATTTTCTCTGCATGAAATGCTATCTACGTTTGAAAATTATGCTACGGGCGAAATTTCATCTTAAATGCAGACATATCACTATAATGCAGCCTACAAATACCACACAGAGTTCGTGTGCACTCAAAATTGAGTTTCTGGCTTCTTGTCAGCCCACTGAAGTGTGTGGATATGAAAGCAAAAGTTGAGACAGTGTCGGGTGTAGTTTCTGGGTAGCTAGTCGGCAGAGAGTTGGTGCGCTAAGCCAAAGGTCCCGGGATCGATACCCGGCTCGGGAACAATTTTTCCTTTGAAATTATTCAAGTCTGCTTCACAGGGAGATATACCTGAAAGCCAGATTTGCATAGCAAGATCTGTTTACAAGTAGAGGACTGGTGACGTTCTGGAGGGAGGTATTGAACGGACATAAGTTTCTATTGTTTTTCATTTAATATTTTTGGAAGAGGTCTTATTTTCTATCTAAATTGTCATTGCCATAACAATGTAGATTTTAGAAAATGAACAGAAACCTGTCTTTCGACATTGCCACAGCAATTGCTTCATTATATGTACCGTCACTTCTCTCCCAATATAACCTCCTCCTCGAAACTTAAAACTCTTTTCGCCTATTACTTATTTTTACGTATCAATAGCAATACTGCACTATTCAATGACGAAAGCATTCCAGAGTTAAAACGAATTTAGCCACAGTGCATCATCCTTCAGAATAATATTAGTAGTAATAATAAAGAAACTATAATAAAATAACAACGTAATAATTTAATAATAATAATAATAATAATAATAATAATAATAATAATAATAATAATAATAATAATAATAATAATTGTAAATTACAACACTTACATTGTTTCTTTTCATGTAAGCATAGTATACAATTATTCCTCAAAATGTATGCACATATGCCTACTGTCCTTTTAAAAGGACACCTGTTTCTAGCTCAACCAGTTACGAGTAGAATGTTTCGACACCATACAAATACTTCAGTTATATACTGCATTAAATGAGATTTGAAAAATATACAAACATTGCAAAAAAAAATATTTCAGGCATATCTGGGTTAACATACCTTGCCTTGTTACATCTATGGAGGAAAAGGTGGCTATGGGACTGTGTTTCTTAGAATATTTTTACTATTAAATTGTCAGTCTATATTATTTCCTCATTGCCATCGTTCTATGGTTAAAACGGAACATTAAATACAAATAAGAGTTACGGTCATAATCTTATTGTCTCGAAATAGATTTTGCAGTTCAAAAGGAGGATTCATTAGAATCGAAACTGAATATCTACCTCAGAACAACTTCTTATCTCAGGATGTTAGTGTGAAACGGGACCATCACATACGAAAGTAGGCTGTTCATACGAGATCATTCTACTGTCCCAAAATGATTTCCTTTTTGCAACAATGTTCCCTAAATTTCTCCTCGACCTATCCCATTCAAGATCGAGGTTATTTTACGTACACATTTGACATCTGAAGGCTCATTCACAATGAAAATTAAACATAACGTAAGCGTTAACTTAACGTTACAGTAAAATCAAGAAGTCATACCATCATTCACGATGGGAACATAAACATAACAGCAAACATACTTGGTAACCATGGAAACATAACAACGACACCATTTCCTCTTATTCTATCGTATACTTCAGCGCTCCACGATTGTGTTCTGTTTGCAAATCACGTAAGCATAAGCATGAAAGTTTGGAGTTTGCAAACTTTCATGTTAACGTCTTACGGTAATGTTTATGTTAATGCTTGTGTGAATCATTGTGAATGATCCCATTTGGTAGCCTGGGCGCAAACGTCTGTGTTTATGTTACGGTTATGTTTAATTTTCATTGTGAATGGGCCTTGAGGCTATTAGGTGAAAAACTCTCCTTGTCCATATTAATTGATTTTTCACAATTCGCAAAAGAATTCCTCAAACCTAAACATACTATTGATCACTGAAACAGGAAAAATATGTTAGATTTCATTGTATGATAGTATTAAACCATTATTTTGTGCAAAATTCAAATCCAAAAATATGGTCATAAACTGAATTTTATTTTTGGATAAGACTACTTACGCTATATAATTATATGGATAAGACGCATTTTGACGAAAGTGAACGAATTGTATGTATATTTGAAAATTATAATAATTTTTATTATTATTATTATTATTATTATTATTATTATTATTATATTACTATTAGACAATAATTGAAGCTACAGAGTGAAGCATTGTCGTACAATTTCATTACAGAGAACATTTCAACTGTTTATTGGAATAGAACAGATGAAATAATGAAAAAGTAAAAAAAAAAAAAAAAAATTCATTTCATTACAAGACAAGTTTTGCTTGAGACTTTCCATCAAAGATGTATAAACCCAGATATAAGAACGGATTTGCTCTAAACTTTATGGAAGGTTCATCGCAAGTTTTGCATAAAATTTTATAATGATTTTCGAGACCTCATAAACTATAGGCTAAATAGGCAAGTTTTGATGTAGAAACAAATTGCATGCGGTAGTGTACAGCATTAAGTATGCGATACCGTGCCTAACTATTTTTTTTGGTTAAGACAAATTTTGTATCTAATAGTCTTAGTTACAATTCCGACTTCAAAGCTTCATTTATCTTCCGATGGAAATTATCCTAATCATCAGCTTCAGCTAGGGTTCAAGCCTGGTCGAGAGCAATTGATTTTAAGAACTACGTGGGTAAAATATCGTTACACTTGCTTTCTTCTTAACGAAAATAAAGATGGTGGTCCAGTTGTAGGCTACAGAGAGTTAAAGAATCGTGTTTGCAATACATACTTCTATGCAAAATTCATTGGCCAGTTCTCACCCACATAAATGTTTCGTGTTAGCAGAATAGGTCCTCATGAAGAAGTTGAGTTTGTGTTGGCATGCCCCCACCATCCATCTGCAATCCTCATCATAGCCTATTATTGTGCAGGTGAAAGGAATGATTCACGAGAGTCTCCACCAATAAACAATTAAAATGCCTGTTAGTATCTTAAGAACTGAATGGTCTTGTAATTGGAGATCGGAGAGCGAGTTCCTTCACTACTTAGGCTGAATTTTTAATCAAATTGGTTAATTAAAAGGTGAAACAGAATCAATAAAGGTACATATGGTGAGTGAATGTTGAGAAAATGGTTATAAACTTTGACGACAGTGTTACCAAAATAGTAAAAATTGTATATTAAATTTACTGTACGTTCAGAATGTACTCAATGATACTTACTTACAAATGGCTTTTAAGGAACTCGCAGGTTCATTGCCGCCCTCATATAAGCCCGCCATCGGTCTCTATCCTGTGCAAGATTAATTCATTCTCTATCATCATATCCCACCTGCCTCATATTCACTTCAATATTATCCTCCCATCTACGTCTCGGTAGGTCTTTTTTCCTCCAGTCTCCCAACAAACACTCTATATGCATTTCTAGATTAGCCCATACGTGCTACATGTCCTGCCCATCTCAAACGTCTGGATTTAATGTTCCTCATTATGTCAGGTGAAGAATACAATGCGTGCAATTCTGCGTTGTGTAACTTTCTCCATTCTCCTGTAACTTCATCCCTCTTAGCCCCAGATGTTTTCCCAAGCACCTTATTCTCAAACACCCTTAATCTCTGTTCATATTTCAAAGTGAGAGTCCAAGTTTCACAACCATACAGAACAACCGGTAATATAACTGATTTATAAATTCTAACTTTCAGATTTTTCGACAGCAGGCTGGATGATAAAAATTTCTCAACCGAATAATAACACGAATTTCCCATATTTATTCTGTGTTTAATTTCCTCCCGAGTGTCATTTATATTTGTTACTGTTGCTCCAAGATATTATAATTTTTCCACCTCTTCGGAGGATAAATCTCCAATTTTTATGTTTCCATTTCGTGCAATATTCTGGTCACGAGACATAATCATATATTTTGTCTAAACCTGTCGTTTTACTTGCTTCAAGTAACATTTCCGTGTTTTCCTAATCGCTTGTGGATTTTCTCCTAACATATTCATGTCATCCGCATAGACAAGAAGCTTATGTAACCCGTTCAATTCCAAGCCCTCTCTGTTATCCTGAACTCCTAATGGCATATTCTAGAGCTAAGTTACAAAGTAAAGGTGATAACTTAGTGCATCTCCCTGCTTTAGCCCGCAGTGAATTGGAAAAGCATCAGATATTGGCCTATACGGTCTCTGCTGTAAGTTTCACTGAGACCCATTTCAATTAATCGAACAAGTTTTTTTAGTAGGTTATTTTACGACGCTTTATCAACAGCTTAGGTTATTTAGTGTCTAAATGAGATGAAGGTGATAATGCCGGTGAAATGAATCCGGGGTCCAACACCGAAAGTTATCCAGCATTTGCTCATACTGGGTCGAGGTAAAACCCCAGAAAAACCTCAACCAGGTAACTTTCCCCGACCGGGAATCGAACCCGGGCCACCTGGTTTCGCGGCTAGACGTGCTAACCGTTACTCCACAGGCGTGAACACTAATTTCTTGGGAATATCAAATACAATAAGAATATTATATAAAAGTTCTATCTTAACCGAGTCATATGCCTTTTTGAAATCTACGAATAATTGATGTAGCCTACTGTTCTCTTATACTCCCATTTTTTCTCCATATCTGTCGAATCCAAAAAATCTGATCAATAGTGGATCTATTACGCCGAAAACCGCACTGATAATTCCAATAAACTCAACGATACAGATAATCGTTTTTTTTTATTATTGTCTAACCGACTAACATGTGCTCCATATCGTCATATCTTGGTTGATAATTTACCTTTCTTCCGTAAACGATGCCTCTTCATTGATGACAAACATATGACCTGATTTGGATAACATCTGAAAAAAAAAAGAGAATACATGAAAAAATACCAAGAAAGAATTCTACAGGAGCTTCTGTAGGTAAAGAGAACTTGGTAGTACTATTTCTGAGTTAACTTTATGAATTTGTTTTAAATGAAGTTGTAAATCTGTATTTTTTTCTTTAATTATACGATTGAAGTTGTTATATTACTACTGTATATCTTTTTAGCTTCACAAATAACCATTTTTGTTAGTACGTAGCACATACCAGAGAAGCTTCTTAGACTTATGGCAGAATTTCTATTTTATTGTCGGAATACTTGCTGACAATAGAACACTACGTTATTCAATCTCCCTGAAAAACTCTTGTAGAATATTCAAATAAAGTTCCTTGCTGTACGTACTATATGTAGTATCTCTCTCATTGTCTTCCAGTCTATAACTATGAAAATTCGGATGTACTTCGCAGTTTCCCAATCTCCTTACTGGGTCTTAGAGACTGCGTCTGCAACTTATACAAGAAGATCTAGTCTTCCTTATAATGTTGTTCTCCTTGCACGGAGATCGAACCTCTCCTTGGTTGCTGTTTAAAATTCAATGTTCCGCAATGTAATCGTTAACGAATTTTTATAAGATTCATAAACTTGTTTATTTATTCTTCTATTTTGAAGGAATTTATATCGTTTAGTGAAAATATATTCTGATCCTATTACGAAAGAAATTGCAAATGTGGTTACTACACATTGAATAACATAAGGGTGCGGGAATTGGCGTCTGAATCGGGCTGATAAAAGAAAATAGAATGTATGGAATGATGTTCCCTCCATATGCGGTATTCTTGCCTCATTTTATTACACTGGTATCACAAGAAAGGTCGGAATGTTCGTGAACTGCTATATATTTCCAAACAATATGAAATTCCATAATAAATCTAACATTTGTTTACTCATACAGGAGAACATTAAAGTTGTTCCTAAACTGTAAAATTTCGGGGAAAAGCCACTCTGATTAGACAAAGTCGTAAAATGTCACTTCACCTAAACCTTGTAGACGGAAATCATACAGAACAGGTAGATTATACAGGGATATCATTTTATTTTTACTAACATTTCTAATATTAACCTCGCTATACCTTGTTGACAACCGAAACCACCATTTGCTACCCCCTTCCACGACTGGAGTTCGATGATACTGGCGTAATAAACAAACAAATCACTTTACTAGGTATAGGAGGGAAGAAAAGTAGTTCATCCATTTACTTAAACTAGGAAATATCACGATTTGAGTTTGATAATTTTCATTAGGTTTTTATTTAATCAAAATACAGTACAGCATTAACAATGAGTGTTTTCACTCACGAACTGAGTTATCCGTTCTGACGTATTCATTATGCAGTGTATATTATACTTTCTACAGCACATTAGCGTACAATTTAAAGAATGGAGTTAAATTGAAAAATAATCATAATGTGGATATTTAAACACATTTTTGAAAATGGTGGCAGTTCATTTCGATACAGGCTTCAGTTATTTTGTGCGTATTGTCGCACTATAGACTATTATACCTCATTCCAATTAGCAGTTACGTCCTTCGTACCAGTAACTCATGTTGAAATAATTCAGTACCTACTCTATAAAAGAGTACATTACATATTGGAAATTCAATCTTCACTTCTGCCCGATCCGAAAAGATAAAATTACTCAGACATACTATCTACTGCCCGTCCAAGTGTTTATGTCGCAGGGTCGTAGAAAGGGGGGAGGGAATCACGTGACAGTTAATTACTTAATGAGGCCCTTTTATTTAACTCATTTTAAGTAGTTGTATGGGTATAATATTACATAGTCGTCCAATTCCTAACAACAATTAATGTTCTCAGAAAAGAACTAAGACAACCCAGCCACTAGCCTTTACAGAGAGGCGAATAGAAGTAGGTGGGGAAAACCGGGATACGACGTAGGCAATTGAGCGACAGTAGACCCACCTGTGAGAAAATGATTCAATATTGAAAGCCCTTTCGTCACTTGAAAACGCGAACATATTTTTGGAACGTACTGTTTACTATCACCGTATGGCTACTATGACTGTATATGCGGTCTTGGATCTGTGTGGAGGACGGTTGAATTTTATTAGTAGAAGGGGTGGGAGTGAAGTACATTAAAAAACTGAAGTACAATAAAAATTGAAGTAAAAATAAAATAATGTCCCTGTATAAATTACTAGTGTTTTTACCTATTTTTCTCCTTAAATAAGTAACAATGGAGCATCACTTGATAAATAGCCCAAATGGTGTTTGTTAACCCTTTACTATACAGCAGACTTCAATTTAAAGTTTAATCGTTATCAGGTTCGGAATGCTCTTTCTCACTCCAGAATAAAATATTACAAAGGTAGAGATCTTCATATTTGTAATAGGTCTATATTTTGTTAATTGTGTTAAGATGATGAACAACTTATGGATTTGAAAAATAATATGTCTGTTGGAGAGGGGTTGCTCATAATTTATTTGACATAATGTTACGAAAAATGTCTGCTTTGTTAGTAATTTAGTATAAATAATATAGCCTATGATGATAAAGTAATGTGCCATTTTATTACAGCGAAATTTTTCATTTGTTAATTTTACAAGATAAAAATTCGTTTAGGTAACTTAATAGATCTGAAATATCTTTTTCACGAGGATTTATAATTGGAGGAATAATAATTCTCTTTTTCGTGAATAATATTTTTTCCCATTTCCGTAAAGACTAGGATTAGGTTCTTTTTACAGAGGGATTAGTCTATAGCAGATGCAGAATTTGGGAAGAGAGGGGTGGAAGTATGAGGAAAGAGTTTGTTCCCCCGTCCACAAGGTCGGAGTCTTCAATGGCGTTTGGCAAGCACACTGAATATTTTTCCCCCTACCATAACCATTGACGTGAATGTTGAAGGGAAGGAATGAGTTACGTATTCCGGCTTGTGACGTCTGTCGCAATTGTAGCACAGTTTTGTATTCCTGGTCTGTAGGCTACATTCATATGTATACTGCATATTTAAAAGTTTAATATAGCTTCTAAATGTAAAAAGGTGAAAAAATCGAAGAAATACAAATAGATGTACTGTATTACCTACATACAATTAGGCTTATTTAATTTCGGAGATGCTTGGAAATCAAGTAAATATTAACCGATATTCGGTTTTTAAGCGGTAATATAACTTTGATTGAAATCAGTATTGCATGCTAAAGTGTAATATAACAATGGTAAATATACATACGTCCCGCGTCGTGGTCTAAGGCATCCTGTCTAGAACTCGCATTAAGGAATGCACGCTGGTGTGAGTCCTCATGGCGTGAGGGATTTCTCATGAAATTTCGGTCAGTGTATGGGAGCAGTGCCAACCCAGCACCTTGATGCGTTGGAATCCTACCTAGGATCTGCATTGTGGAATGCTCACTGTTAACCGCAAGATAGGCCTATCTCCGTTGTGGTTAAATAATCGTTCACCTCTGTTGAGGCATGTGAACGTGAGGGCAGGAACCGGGAAGTAGACCGTGGCTCTTAATTGGTTGTCACACCACGGATTTATTTATATTTTTATTTTTAAACACATGTGCATGTAGATAAATAATCTATACTAATAATAAATCTGTAGCCAAAATTTTTCTGGTAATTTTCGATTTTCCAAAAATAATTAACCATCCTGAAACCGAAAATCGGTTTTTTGAAATTTTTGTTTGTATGTCTGTCTGTCTGGATGTTTGTTACTTTTTCACGCGATAATGGGTGAACGGATTTATATGAAAATTGGAATAGAAATTAAGTTCGTTGTAACTTAGATTTTAGGCTATATGGCATTCAAAATACATTATTTAAAAGGGGGTTATAAGGGGGCCTGAATTAAATAAATCGAAATATCTCGCTTATTATTAATTTTTGTGAAAAATGTTACGTAACAAACGTTTCTTTAAAAATGATTTCCGATATGTTTTATTCTTTTAAAAAGTTTGATAGGACTGATATTTAATGAGATAAATGAGTTTTAAAATTAAAATAACTGCCATCTAAGGCGGTGTAATGAAATAAAAGACAAATGACTTCGTCTATAAGGGGCCTTGGACAACAACAATCGAAAGCTATGAAACATACGGTAGCCTACAGAGAATGTTTCTGTGTTTGTATGAAGTAATATCGGAAGCTAAATTAACCGATTTGTATAATTAATTATTATTTCACCATTGGAAAGTGTAGTTTCTCTAGATGGACATAATGTTATAATGTTATTACAGTAACTTCTGAGTGAATAGAAGACTGGTAAGATTAAAATAGCTTCTTATGCACAGAAAACTTGATGGCTATTCTGTATATTTTTATTCTATGAAAAATTTGGATAGGACTGATATTTAAGGATATACAAGACTTTTAAAATAACAATACAATACAGTACATTTTCACCGCCGCCTCAGATTTTAGCGTTGTTGTTCTCGCAGTAACTCCTATGTGCAAAATATAAAATTTTTGAGTCGAAAGAAAAAACACATTCATGGCAATAGTACATAGGAGATCGTGAATTCTTACATTTTCGAAACAAAAGAATTTACATATCACGTATCACTATTTAAGTTATTTGAAGGGTTCAGAACCATAGTGGGCCAAGTGTCATTTACTGAAGACGTAGAAAACAAGGGTTAAAATTAACTTATTAATCCATAATTCAATGGAAACATATAGCAAGTAATATAAAGTATACACATTAAAACTAAAAGATATGTCAATCTTCATTAAACTATGGTTGCATGTAATAACAATAAAAGAAACATGTTAAAGGAATTGTCATTGCACCAAATGAGTGGTCTCTGGATCAAAATGATCTCATTTTAATTATTTAAATACAATTTAAATTAAGTAACATATTAAACGATCTATCCTTCTATCAAACACGAATGTTCCCTGGATCAAATATCTTATTTTAATTATGTAATTATTTTATATTTATTTCTAACGGCTGCAGCGGAGCGCACGGGTACGGCTAGTATAATATAAAATTGTTGAAATGTGAGGAGAGGAACAAGGATTAATGTAGTTGGCCTATGTGTTTTTTTTTTTCAATATTAACTTTTTATACATTTTGTACGGTAATTGTAATAAAGATAAACTCTTAAGAAAGAGTGATTTATAAAATTTTAATTCACTGCTGTGAATAAAACCATTGTTTAGGCTGCTAAGAACGGTGAAATTATGACCAGTTTAGATAGCAGTTATGGATTTTATTATTGCTAGTGTGTGGTTGTCACGGAGAGAGTGATTTAAAAATTTTAATTCAGTGCTGTGAGTTAAAAATTTTAAATCCACTCTTTAGGTTGCTAAGGACTGTGAAATAAATATCAGTTTAGACACCAGTCATAGGTAAAAGTATATTCACTTGTTACATGTGAAATTTATAGAGCGGATTTTGAAATTCTCCTCAGATATTTAAATCGAACCATTTGGTCATAAGAAATTATTTATATTGCCTATTATTTATTTACGTTTTATTTTTATGTTACGAGATATAGGAAAGTAA